>NC_133141.1:21092570-22570070 GCF_048418815.1 Hemitrygon akajei | reverse complement strand
TGCCTTACATCCCCTTTGATAGAGACATATCTGCACCCACCGCCCACAAATATAGTAAATATTAATTAATGCAAGAACCAGTTTTCAGTTCTTATTGTAAATTGCAAGCAGTAAATTGAAGTTAAATTGGCCTACAAACTAAGAGATTAATTTGCAAAATGATCACCATGAGATGTTTGCATATGCAAGAGCCAAATATGAAGACAATGGGGTTGTGTTAATTGGCCTGCAGCAATCCAGTCAATATGGCCTAAGTTATTTGCACCATCACGAGTTCAAGCTGGCAAAGCAGACTGATATTGTCACTTAGCATATCAAACATGGTTACAGGTATAACCAATCAATACTTTTGTGTACTCAGACACAGCACTGACAACATTAATTTTGGGTGTCTGGGATTTCGGCCCCCAGAAGTTTAAGATTATTTGTGTGAATTATTTTGTGATAAAGATGTCTGAACATTCAGAGGTGTCTCCCACTGTAGATATGTAATTCAAAAGAAGCATTATTGACCCAAAATATTGGAGGGCACAATGTCATTGTAACTATTGAATTTATATTGAATAACCCACTGTTAACTTTGATCTTAAGAGTAAAGAAAATGCAATGTACTTTTGGGCTTGTGAGCCTCTACTCAGAGTGTCTTCATGAGAATGCCTGCTTGCTGTGATGAATAAAGACTTCTGTATTACCAGCTTCAGTGTCTGTCCAGTGACCTTGATCACACTCACAACAGCTGGAGATCACACTGAGCCACCAGGAGATCAGAGACTGCTGTCGCTACTTCAGGTGTGGTAGGAGGAGGCGGCATTCCCTCAGCTTGTGATGAGCTACCAGTTGCGTTACTTTTCACAACAGACATTGAGAAAAGCTAGTTGAGTGTTCAAAACTCTTCTTTCAAGCAAGTGATGAAATGAATCTAAAGCATTTATAGTTCATTGTAATCTTAATACTGTATGAGTGGGAACTCTTCCCATTGGCTGTGGGCCTGCAGTTAGAAGAGCAACCGTAAGTCATTTTGCCTGTGAGAACATGGGCAGGTCATGCTGAACCCTAACCATAACGCATTGTCCTCTGGAATCACCGTTTGCGATCTGGGAAGGCACAGTGGTGCAACCACACAGCTCCAGAAACCCAGGTTCAATCCTGATCTCAGGAGCTGTTTCTCTGGAGTTTGCACGTTCTCCCCCTGATCGCATGGGTTCCCCACAATTGCTCCGGTTTCTTCCCACATCCCAAATACTTGAGGGTTGGCAGGTTAATTGGCTACTGTAAATTCCCCCTAGTGTGTGGGGGGAGGGGTAGAACTTGGGAGGAGTTGACAGGGGTGTGGGGAGAATAAACTGAGAACCATGTAAATGGGTGGTTAATGGTCAGTATGGACTTGGTGGGCTGAAGTGCCTGATTCTGCAACTCTGTCACCAAGAAAAAAAAACTTGAGATGGACTGTTGCCACCTGTGAAAACTTTCTCTGATATTTACAGTTCTTAAATGTCTCTGATATTTGGAAACTTTTACAAACAATAAGATATGATTGGAAAAATAGTATGTATTGAAACAATTAAAAATAATTTATAAGACATAAAAATGAAGAGTAATTTAAAAATAGACTAAACCAAAAAATCCTTAATATTCCTCTTTAATCCTCTGGCCGAAAATCTCACTGACGTCCAAAGAGTTTGAGATTCTGTGCCTGGTTGGACTGTTGTAGGATCTGAGTGGTGATTCCTCAACATCTGGAATACAGATGTTCTAGATCTCGTTCTCTCTCTCTGATATAAGGACATACTCACAATAGAGGGAGTGGAGCAAAGCTTTTCAAGACTGGTTTTAGAGATGTTGGGATTTGTTCTACCAGGAGAGACGGGCAATGCTTTGCCTCTATTCTCCAGTTTGGAAGAGAAGGGGATAAGCTCAATGAATTGTGCAAGATTCTTAGAGGGCTTAGTTTCAATATAATTATGGAGAAGGATAGGACTGGACCCAGGGTTGAGATTTTTGATTGGAGAAAGGCTAACTTTGAGGCAATGCAAAAGGATTTAGGAGTGGATTGGGACAATTTGTTTTATGGGAAGAATGTAATAGAGAAATGGCGGTCATTTAACGGTGAAATTTTGAGGGTACAGAATCTTTATTTTCCTGTTAGGTTGAAAGGAAAGGTTAAAAGTTTGAGAGAGCCATGGTTTTCAAGGGATATTGGAAACTTGGTTAGGAAAAAGAGAGATATCTACAATAAATATAGGCAGCATGGAGTAAATGAGGTGCTTGAGGAATATAAAGAATGTAAGAAGAATCTTAAGAAAGAAATTAGAAAAGCTAAAAGAAGATACGAGGTTGCTTTGGCAAGTAAGATGAAAATAAATCAGAAGGGTTTCTACAGTTATATTAATAGCAAAAGGATAGTGAGGGATAAAATTGGTCCCTTAGAGAATCAGAGTGGACAGCTATGTGTGGAGCCAAAAGAGATGGGGAGATCTTGAACAATTTCTTTTCTTCGGTATTCACTAAGGAGAAGGATATTGAATTGTGTAAGGTAAGGGAAACAAGTAGGGAAGTTATGGAAACTATGACGATTAAAGAGGAGGAAGTACTGGCGCTTTTAAGGAATATAAAAGTGGATAAATCTCTGGGTCCTGACAACATATTCCTTAGGACCTTGAGGGAGGTTAGTGTAGAAATAGCAGGGGCTCTGACAGAAATATTTCAAATGTCATTAGAAACGGGGATGGTGCCAGAGGATTGGCGTATTGCTCATGTGGTTCCATTGTTTAAAAAGGGTTCTAAGAGTAAACCTAGCAATTATAGGCCTGTCAGTTTGACGTCAGTGTTGGGTAAATTAATGGAAAGTATTCTTAGAGATGGTATATATAATTATCTGGATAGACAGAGTCTGATTAGGAACAGTCAACATGGATTTGTGCGTGGAAGGTCATGTTTGACAAATCTTATTGAATTTTTTGAAGAGGTTACGAGGAAAGTTGACGAGGGTAAAGCTGTGGATGTTGTCTATATGGACTTCAGTAAGGCCTTTGACAAAGTTCCACACAGAAGGTTAGTTAGGAAGGTTCAATCGTTAGGATTAATATTGAAGTAGTAAAATGGATTCAACAGTGGCTGGATGGGAGATGCCAGAGAGTAGTGGTGGATAACTGTTTGTCAGGTTGGAGGCCGGTGACTAGTGGTATGCCTCAGGGATCTGTACTGGGTCCAATGTTGTTTGTCATATACATTAATGATCTGGATGATGGGGTGGTAAATTGGATTAGTAAGTATGCAGATGATACTAAGGTAGGTGGCGTTGTGGATAATGAAGTAGGTTTTCAAAGTTTGCAGAGAGATTTAGGCCAGTTAGAAGATTGGGCTGAGCAATGGCAGATGGAGTTTAATGCTGAGAAGTGTGAGGTGCTACATTTTGGAAGGAATAATCCAAATAGGACATACATGGTAAATGGTAGGGCATTGAAGAATGCAGTAGAACAGAGTGATCTAAGAATAATGGTGCATAGTTCCCTGAAGGTGGAATCTCATGTGGATAGGGTGATGAAGAAAGCTTTTGGTATGTTGGCCTTTATAAATCAGAGCATTGAGTATAGGAGTTGGGATGTAATGTTAAAATTGTACAAGGCATTGGTGAGGCCGAATTTGGAGTATTGTGTACAGTTTTGGTCACCGAATTATAGGAAAGATGTCAACAAAATTGAGAGAATACAGAGAAGATTTACTAAATGTTACCTGGGTTTCAGCACCTAAGCTACAGGGAAAGATTGAACAAGTTAGGTCTTTATTCTTTGGAGCATAGAAGGTTGAGGGGCGACTTGATAGAGTTATTTAAAATTATGAGGGGGATAGATAGAGTTGACGTGGATAGGCTTTTTCCATTGAGAGTAGAGGAGATTCAAACAAGAGGATATGAGTTGAAACTTAGGGGGTAAAAGTTTAAGGGTAACACGAGGGGGAATTTCTTTACTCAGAGAGTGGTAGCTGTGTGGAACGAGCTTCCAGTAGAAATGGTAGAGGCAGGTTTGGTATTGTCATTTAAAGCAAAATTGGATAGGTATATGGACAGGAAAGGAATGGAGGGTTATGGGCTGAGTGTGGGTCAGTGGGACTAGGTGAGAGTAAGCGTTCGGCACGGACTAGAAGGGCCGAGATGGCCTGTTTCCGTGCTGTAATTGTTATACAGTTATATGGTTATATGGCTTCACAGAGTGCAAAGAAGATGTTTTCCCTGGCTGAAGAGTCTAGACACAAGAGATCCTGAATATGCTGGAAATCTAGAGCAACAAACACAAGGTGCAGTTGGAACTTAGCAGGTCAGGCAGCATCTATGAAAAGGAATAAAGAGTATTTTGTGAGGATCTTGAGCTCGGTTAGACAGTTTAGGATTAAGGTGAGGTGAAAGGACTTCATGCAGAAGTTGGTGAATCATTGACATTCTCTGCCCAGCAGGCTTAGTCATTAACAGATGTTAATAAATTGTCTTCCCTGTACTCATCAGCCAAAGTTCAAAGTAAACTTATTATCAAAATATAGATATGTTACCATGTACTACTTTGGGATTAATTTTCTTGCAGGCATTTGCAGGAAAAAAAGAAATACAATGGATTTTAATGAAAAACTATACATAAACAAAGACTGACAAACAACCAGTGTGCAAATGAAGACAAACTGCACAAATCAAAATAACACTGAGAACATGAGGTGTAAAGAGTCCTTGAAAGTGAGTCTGGAGGTTGTAGAATCAGTTCGGAGTTGTGGTAAATGAAGTTATCCATGCCAGTTCAGGTGCCTGATGTTCCTGAACCTAATGCTTCTGTAACTCCTACCCAATGGTAGTAGTGAGAATAGAACATGGCCTGGATGGAGGGGGTCTTGGATGATGGCCGCTGCTTTCCTGTGGTAGCGCTCCTTGTAACTGTGCTCAGTGGTGGGGAGGGCTTTGCCCGTGATAGGCTGGGCTGCATCCACCACTGTCTGTAGGCTTTTCCATTCCTGGGCATTAGTGCTTCCATACCAGGCTGTGTTGTAACCAATGAGGATATTCTTCACTGTGTATCTATAGAAGTTTGTCAGAGTTTACGTACCAAATCTGTGCAAACTTCTAGGAAAGTAAAGGTGCTGTCATGGTTTCTTTAAGATGACACTTATTTGCGGGTCCCAGGACAGATCTGGTATATTTATTCCAAAGAATTTAAAAACTGACCTTCTCCTCTGATCTTCTAATGAGGACAGGCTCATGGGCCTCGAGCTTCTTTCTCCTTCCAGTGGTATGGAGTAAATGATCCATGAATACTTTATGCCTGTGTCAATTAGATATGGTGTGACTTGTCAAAGGAACAAGTTGCTTTGTGTTACTGAAAAGAACCGTAAACGCAACAAAAAGACCCTACCACATTACACTTCAAATTGGTAGTTAGTTTATTATTGTCACAGTGAAAAACTTAGTTTTGCACGCCATCCATACAGATCACGTCATCACATCAGTACATTGAGGGAAAACAATAACTGAATGCAGTTATGACTGCAGTGCAGGCAGATAATAAGGCGCAAGGCCATAACGAGTTAGATGATGAGGTCAAGATTCCATCGTAATGTACTAGAGGATTGTTCCGTAGTCTTATAACAGCAAGGGTAGAAGCTGTCCTTGAACCTAGTGGTACATGCTTTTAGGCTTTCGTATCTGCTGCCTATATGTCTGGGGTGGGTGGGGTCTTTGCTTATGCAGCAAGTGGTGTCGACAGAGTCCATAGAGGGGAGGATGGTTTTTGTGATTTGCTGAGCTGGTTCTCCAGCTCTCTGCAGTTTCTTGCAGTTATGGGCCATACCAAGCTGTGATGCATCAGGATAGGGTCCCATTCCACTGACGAACTGCCCCGTTAAACAAGTGTGGGCAATTGTAGGTAGTGAGAAGTGTGTGCAGTAGTTTTGGTAACTGGGTTTTCAGAAGTACAGAGCTTCACATTCACAACAAGGGAACGCTGAGCAGAGTCACAGCACCAGTATTGTAAATTCACAGCTTTAATGAATGTTAACAATTCATCACAAGGTACAGGTATCAACGCGATCATGGGGTGCATGTTAAATGTGTGTTATGCTTATTTGAATGTGATTACTATGTAATACACAGAGAGGAAGGGGAGCCTGTGTGATTTGTGAGTAATGTCAACTCTAATGCAGGTCATTTAACTCACTGGGTTCCCAGCTTCCAGCCCTAACAAGTATCACAGATGCCCACTAAAAGTGGACCCGTTATCCACGGTCACGATGCAGCTCCCGTATTCATACAGTTGATTTAAGTTACTGATGAGCCCTGATGACCAATGACTAACTCCATCAGTCTGTTGACCTCTCTCTGCCCCTCTTGGGGATGTGGTAATCTGCTCCTGTTGTCCTGACATGCTTGCTGTACAATCAGTGTGAAAGTGTGCTCCAATTTCCTGAGAGGCTTTTAATCTGTCAGCCGGCCCGTGGTGTACTGGCATCCGCACCGGACTTCAAGGTAAGTGGTCCCGGGTTCGAATCCGGCAGGCTCCTTAGAAACTTTCCAGCCGTGCTGGATCGAGCATTGAGCTAGTAACTCGGCCTCATAAAAAACGCTAAAAACCAGCAAGGTTCCCACCTGATGTGCCACAAGGCGCGGAGAGGAGCAGCAATTTAATCTGTTATTTGCGTTGAAGCTGCAGTGTTCTCTGATCTGTGAACTCAGACTGTGCTACCTCTCTCTTCTTTGGTTACAAGTTGATGCAAGTTGTCCTTGCATAGTTATGGCTAGCAAAACATAAAAATGGAATGCAGCAGGCACCTTTGTATTTTGCTGTTATATTCTCTTCCACGTGGATGAGCAGAAGGCACATTTCTGTTACGCTGTGGTGCCTGACTGTGAGTATATTTCACTGTTGGCTTCTGCTGAGATCAGTGGCACCAATGGAAGTCATAGAAATGGGTGCAAGACCCTTTGAGTGCTTCAATATTTAAATTACGCTGTTACTGAGGAAGTGGTGCATTATAGAAGTGTTCTCTTTCAGGTGAGGTTTTAAACTGAAAACATGTCTGTCTATTGATTTTCACTTTTTTAGATATTGTATCTCTAAGACTATTCAGTCTCTGTTGATATCTTTCTGGTTTATGTCTCAAAGTTGTATTCTTAGGTCCCTCAAAACTTATTTCCAATTTATCCATTGATATTTTCTCTTAATTCTTTTCCAAATATTATCCTCATTATGCTGTGATCCCTACTACCCAAATGCTCCCTTCCTTAGCTACTGACTATGACTTGGTCAGGATGACTTTGCATTATTTCCTAACAGATCAAACAATGCCTCAACTCTTATTGGACGTCTGAGGTATGGTCCTGCACGCACAGTAGAAACTTTATTGCCCAGACCTATCTTTGCTGCCTTTCCTTTCTGGCTTATTTGAGGATGGTTAAAATCTCCACATTTATTATTCATCATTTTCTGCTCATTTCTTATATTTGATTATGTATTTCTCCCCTCACTTTCTTTCAGCTATTAGGTAGTGTTTGGTTTACTTGGTTGCCCCCATCCCATCAGAATTTAATCTGTGTGAATTTTATTACTAACCTTCCATTAGTTGTGTCCCTCTACTGACCCTACGTTATCACTGATCACTACAGCTTCGTCCTCCCCAAATTCCTTTCCTTTCTAATTCAAGTTTCAAGATTATTTAATGTCATTTTCAGTACACAGTGTAATGGAGAACAAATTGTCACTCCAGATCTGATGCAGCACAAAAAAAATACAATGAGATAAAGAACACAATAATAAAAAACACAATAAATATAAATACACGAGCTAGCTTATATACATAGATTTATTGCATGTTCATAAAGTGCAGGTATATTATAACTTGCAGTGTTTAGACCAGTGGTTACCAAAGGAGATGGTGGGAATTTCTAAGGGGACAATAAAGGGGGTGGGGGGGGGGGTGCTTGGTATCAAGGGAGGCAGCTGAGATATCTTCTGAGAATTCAGAAGAATGAGGGGTCACCTCATTGAAACCTATCGAATGGTGAAAGGCCTCAATAGAGTGGATGTGGAGAGGTTGCTTTCTATGGTGGGAGAGTCTAAACCAGAGGACACAGCCTCAGAATAGAGGGGCGTCCTTTTAGAACAGAGATGAGGAGGAATTTTTTTAGCCAGAGAGTGGTGAATCTGTGGAATTCTTTGCCACAGGCAGCTGTGGAGGCCGAGTCTTTATGCATATTTAAGGCAGAGGCTGATTGATTCTTGACTGGTCAGGGCAATGAGGGATACGGGGAGAAGGCAGGAGATTGGGGCTGAGAGGAAAATTGGATCAGCCAAGATGAAATGGCAGAGCAGACTCAATGGGCCAAATGGACTAATTCTGCTCCTATATCTTATGGTCTTTTGGTCTGCAGAAAGAAATCTCTAAATGCTATCCTGCACAGTGGAAAAAGGTCAAGTTGTTCTATAGTGCCTTTCCAATATCACATTTAGTAGAGGGCGGTTTCAATGCAGTCACCCAACTTCTTTCCAAGCAAGAAACAGACCGTAAATTACTGAACGTTGGGACCTGAGACTCCTTCTGCGTGACATTGAGCCTGATGTTGAGAAGCTGATATCACTACACCCGTCTCATTGAAACGTGAAAAAGCAATGTGAATAGTTGGACTACTAATGTATGCTCTAAAACTGTTGATAAAAATAAGTTCTTATTGTAATTAAATAAATAAATCATTTTTATTTGTGGCTTTAAATATATTTAAATAATTTTTGCAATTATTTGTCACTGCTTTGAACTTGCAA
Source organism: Hemitrygon akajei (assembly GCF_048418815.1). Taxonomy (NCBI): domain Eukaryota; kingdom Metazoa; phylum Chordata; class Chondrichthyes; order Myliobatiformes; family Dasyatidae; genus Hemitrygon; species Hemitrygon akajei. The sequence continues at coordinate 22,561,281 of NC_133141.1, read as the reverse complement.
TTTCTATTTTCTTTCATAGTGAATCGTAAATAAAAATATTTTATAGCTTTTATGTAATGGCTGGGAGGGGAGAGGGGGGCATTGAAGATGTGGTCTGGGAGCCAAGGGGGTGGTAAAGCAAAAAATTGGGAAGCTCTGCTTTAGGCTTAGGCCTGCTCGTGGTGGTGTTGCTTTGGTTACTTTGCTACAACTGGTTCCTTACTATGTGTGGTTGTCTTCAGTTCCATAGTCTTCTGAATGCAATGTACATTTGCTGAACAATAAGTTTACCATTCACAGTTGTTACTTCATTTTGAGATCCCTATGCTTATTTCCTTAGTATATTTGTTCCCTGCTTGCTTGCGTAGCTATTGGTTCTCATCTTTGTCTGAACTTCAATATCACCTCTGAATTCCTATTTATTTTACCACATCCATCTGCCCAAACGACCTTACCAAATGTCATATCCTGTACCCACATAATATCCTTTCTGCTAGGATAGAGCTGCACAGCCTTTCCTTTGCAGAGAGTGACAATCCAAATCACATCTGATAATCTGTCATGTGAATTGCATTTAATTTATCCGTATTATAGCATACCATTATATTTTATCCAGGTACATTAATAAATAGATTCAAATGTGCATTAATTGTTTATTTTTTGATTGCAACCAAACGGCAACATGTCACTAAAAGTTTCTTGATTTTATATGCACCGACTTTGCTGTGTTTTGACAACATAATTTGATTGAATTCTGCGCTGCCTTTATGGCAGTTATTTAGTTTATAATATTTTCGCTTAGTAATTCGTTTGTTAGCATTTTTTAGTTAAAGTTAGGATTGTTTAAGTAAATTCATTTGTCTGTAATATATCGCGGCTGCGATGATGTCACATCCGGTTTCGCCGTGTCTTGTGGGAAAATACCGGTTTGGGATAAACGCAAGGGTGGGGGGTGCTCACATGTGGCAGTTCAGCATGAGTAAGGTTGTTCTCTATGCACCAGAGACACAGTGAAAGCAACGCTGTAAGTCATAAGATAATCAATATGTTGAATTAAAATGTTAACGCTGATACTGTTAAAAGTAACGACGGTCGATAAGGTTTATGTTTTCATTAGTTAAAGAGTCGGGATAGTTTGTGTTGAAGTGTATTTAAAGTAGTCAATGGAGCAGGTAGATTCTGACTGTATGCTGCACTTTAATGTAATGTAGTTATTGTAGTTTTACCTTTACAAGTATTCACGATGTAAATGTGATATTTAGAAGGAAACAAACACTGTACCAATCTTGTATTGTTTTATCAACAGTTTTCACCATACGTTAATGTGAAGAGTGAACAGTAAATGGTTAATCTTACTGCGACCTTGTTTTCATTGACTCCGGTTTACCTCGACGTTTAATTCGGGTTCCGTCACACCCGAGCGAGAACGTTACAGTGAAAAAGCGGCATTATCAGGTGTTTCAAGTGCAGCAATGACAACTCGGTCCAGCATCAAGTCGTTGCCATCCTGTGACAGGGGCAGTAGGGCATCAAGTAAGGCCACCCAAGCAAGAGCTAAAGCAGAAGTCACCGATGTGCGAGCGTGCTTTGCCAAATGAGAATTAGAAGTAAAAATGGAAGCGGCTGCCAGAGAAGCCGAAAACCAGAAGGAAGAGGCTGCCAGAGAAGCCGAAAACCAGTTGGAAAGAAAAAGGGTAGAGGCAGAGTTAGAAGTGCTGAAGCTAGAACGAGAAGCAGCAGCTGCCAGGGTGGAAGCAGAGTTAATCGCAGATGCTGAAGAAATGCATGATCCGGTTGACGGAAAATCTACTTCAGAAAAGATCAGGTTGGAACGCACAAGAGACTATGTCCAATCTCAAATAAACTGGAAGACTCGTTCTTCCGCTCCACACTCGTTTGATAACGTCCCACTTCATGAGGAGTCTCAGAGAGGCCCGACTGCATCACATCCATCCGAGGAAATCAATTTACGCGTGCAACCCCGCAATGAATCCAGGAATGAAAGGCTCACGACAAGTACTTCTCGACACCAAACTTACCAGATTTGGGGAGAAGAGAGGCAAAGACCGAGTCCAGAACAGCAAATTCCATAACAGATATACGCCCTCAGTCATATACCCGCAGACATGTTTCCTCAGCCCGCATGCCACTTGCAGTCAAACCCGTAGCACGGTATTTAGCACAACGGGATCTCGTCACTTCAGGACTATACCAGTTCGACGATAAACCTGAAAATTACCGTGCATGGCACTCCACATTCACCAACGCTATCAACGGAGTCCAGCTCAGAGCAACCCAGAAGTTGGATCTTATGGCGAAATGGCTGGGAAAAGAATCATGCGAACAGGTGAGACGCATGCGTTCAGTGTACATCAACAAACCCGAGCTAGCATTGAAGAAAGCATGGGAGAGACTTCAGGAGGGCTATGGGGCCCCCAAAATTATTGAAGCGGTGCTATGCCAACGTTTGGGAAATTTTCCTAAGGTGTCAGCCAAGGACCACACTAAGCTAAGAGAACTCGGAGATTTACTCATGGAGATTCAAGGCGCCAAAGAAGATGGCTACTCAGCTGGTCTAGTATACCTAGACACTCCAACCGGGATTAGACAAATCGTGGACAAACTTCCATTTTGGCTGCAGGACAGGTGGTTGTCTGTTGCCTCAGAGTACAAGGAAGATCACAGAGGTCGATTTCCTCCCTTTGAGTATTTCACTAGGTTTGTGTGCAAGGAGGCGAAGAAGCGAAATGATCCTAGCCTCATAGGTCCAGGAAGCAGTACAATTTACACCAAGCCAGATAAATCCTCTTCGAATAATTTCAACATTAACAAACCAGTCTCAGCGCTTAAGACTGAAGTCTTTACAACTAACAACGACCCTAGCAAGAATTGTCCATTGCATAACAAACCCCACCCCCTCAAGAAATGCAGAACGTTTAGGGAAAAACCCCTTGAAGAGAGGATGGCCCTTCTCAAGGAGAAAAGAATATGTTTTAAATGCTGTTCCTCTACCTCTCACTGTGCTAGAGAGTGTACGATTGCCGTGAAGTGCCCGGAATGTAATAGCACTAATCACGATGGGGCCATGCATCCCGGCCCGTTACCGCGAACTGACAACGCTCCTTCACCCCCACAACAGGACGGCGGGGAGGAAGAAGCTCACTCCAGGACAACTGTTGTCAGCTCGAGCTGTACAGAAGTTTGCGGTCAAGCTCAGTCAAGCCGTTCTTGTTCAAAGATCTGTCTCACTAAGGTGTACTCTAAGGGAGCCAAAGACAAGGCCATCAAAGCCTACGTAATTCTGGACGATCAGAGCAATCACTCGCTAGTCAGTCCAGAGTTCTTTAACTTGTTCAACATTGAGAGTGAGCAGTTCCCATACTACCTTAGAACTTGCTCAGGCAACATGAAAACTTACGGAAGGAAGGCTGAAGGCTTCCAGATCGAGTCCCTGGATGGTAAAGTCATCATCTGTCTCCCTCCACTCTTAGAGTGCGATGAAATCTTGAATAACCGCGCTGAGATCCCGACGCCAAGTGCGGTGCTACACCAGCCACATCTCCACCACATCGCCAAACACATCCCAGAACTGGATCCAAAAGCAGAAATACTCCTGCTATTAGGGAGAGATGTTCTCCGGGTACACAAGGTTAGGCAGCAGGTCAATGGACCACACGACGCCCCCTTTGCGCAACGCCTCGATCTGGGCTGGGTGGTGATAGGAGAGGTGTGTCCTGGCAATGAACACAAATCGACGGTTAACACACTCAAGACCAATGTGCTAGAGAGTAGCCGCCATTCGATTCTTCAACCCCGCACAAGTTCCATGTGCGTCCGGGAAGCACAACAAGGCTTTAACAAGCGCAAAGTAACTGACGAGACGCCGGGTCAGTCAGTCTTCACTCAAATGGAGCATGATAATAAACTTGCTCCATCGGCTCAAGACGCCATCTTCTTAAAAACGGAGGACACCAAGGTCTTCAGAGATGAAGCAAATAATTGGGTCGCCCCACTACCTTTCAGAGAACCACGCCAGTACTTGCCAAACAACAAAGAGCAGGCAGTCAAGCGGTTCACGTCCTTGCAAAAAACTCTGAAAAGGAAACCTGAGATGCAGCAACGCACCCGATTGACCCACGAGGTACCGTGCACACTAATGGCAGAGGTCACAGCCATTATAAATGCACGACCACTCCTACCTGTGTCTTCTGACCCGGAAAACCCCTTCATACTCTCGCCGTCAATACTCCTTACACAGAAGGCAGGAGCTGCCCCTCCACCAGGGGACTTCTCTGATAAAGATTTGTACATAAAGCAATGGAGATAGGTCCAGGCCCTGGCAAATCGGTTCTGGTCTCGTTGGAGACAGGAATATCTACCTTTGTTGCAACACAGACAAAAGTGGACAGAACCTCGCAGGAACCTTCAAGTTGGAGATTTAGTCCTGCTCAGGGACAAGTAAATCGCCCGCAACTGCTGGCCAATGGCCAGAATCACGCCACATTCCCTAGTAGGGATGGACATGTCAGGAAAGTCGAGTTGAAAACTACCGACCAAGGCGATGTGAAAATTTACCAAAGGCCAGTTACAGAAGTCATTCTACTTCTACCTAATGACTGATTTAGAGACTGAAGTTTTGTAGTATGTTCATTGTGACCTTACGAAGGTCAAGCGGGGAGGGTGCTGCCTTTATGGCAGTTATTTAGTTTATAATATTTTCACTTAGTAATTCGTTTGTTAGCATTTTTTAGTTAAAGTTAGGATTGTTTAAGTAAATTCATTTGTCTGTAATATATCGCGGCTGCGATGACGTCACATCCGGTTTAGCCGCGTCTTGTGGGAAAATACCGGTTTGGGATAAACGCAAGGGTGGGGGGCGCTCACATGTGGCAGTTCAGCGCGAGTAAGGTTGTTCTCTACGCACCAGAGACACAGTGAAAGCAACGCTGTAAGTCATTAGATAATCGATATGTTGAATTAAAATGTTAACGCTGATTCTGTTAAAAGTAACGACGGTCGATAAGGTTTATGTTTTCGTTAGTTAAAGAGTCGGGATAGTTTGTGTTGAAGTGTATTTAAAGCAGTCAATGGAGCAGGTAGATTCTGACTGTATGCTGCACTTTAATGTAATGTAGTTATTGTAGTTTTACCTTTGCAAGTATTCACGATGTAAATGTGATATTTAGAAGGAAACAAACACTGTACCAATCTTGTATTGTTTTATCAACAGTTTTCACCATACGTTAATGTGAAGAGTGAACAGCTAATCTTACTGCGACCTTGTTTTCATTGACTCCGGTTTACCTCAACGTTTAATTCGGGTTCCGTCACACCCGAGCGAGAATGTTACAAATTCATTTTGAAATCCTTTACTGATCTTTAAGACTAAATAAGAGTCTGGGTTTTTGATCCTACCGATATATACATGTTGGATATCTCAACATGACTGTTAATAATCCACTCTTTTACAAATTAAACAGCATTTTGAAAATAATATTTAGCAAGTTGACATTGTTTATTTTCATTTTACCTAACAAAAAAAAACTTTCTCAAATTTTCTTTCCTTACTTCTTTTCCAAATTGTATTTAATCACTTTTATCGCTGTTTATTCCTTGCCAAGTTGTCATCCAGCTCATCATCTGAGGCAATATTAACTTCCTTTCATAGAAGTCTGTTCTTTTTTTTGTGATTAAAGACTGGGAAATAGATTTTGATCATCATCTGTTTCTGCAAATCAATAAAACAAAATGATTAAACTTTTTCTCTTTTTTATTACCTATTGTTAGAACCTAAATGCAATTTGGATGTAATGGAGTATGTTTGCAATTACAGAATCATTATTATGAAACAGAAAAGAGGTCTGTAATAAACACAAGTTATGCTTTAATTTTGTGGTATCATTATCCAAGGTGAATGTGAATTATGCTTTTGAAAGAAAAATACTGTTTTGTTTTCCCAACCTCCCTGAAGCTTGCTGCTCAACATTAATTTACTCTGCTTCGTCATTTTTTTGCCAGCATCCTCTCTAAGTGTTTTCAAATCAAGATACTGAAAGAGATGGAATGATTAAAATTTCTGATTATTTGTCCAAAAAAACAAATTCCACAGAACAGCGAACAGTACAGTACAGGAACAAACCTTTTGACCCACAATGTTGTGCTGAACTAATTAAACTAATGACGCTCAATCCCTTTTGACTGCACATGGCCTATTCTCTGCACATTCATGTGCCCAAGAGCCTGTTAAATTCCTCTATTATATCGACTTGCACCACCACTCCTGGCAGCACATTCCAGGCACCACCACTCACTGTGTAAAAAAACCTATCTCCTTTAAACTTAAGCCCTCCAATCTTAAATGAACATTGTTTTGTATCATACCTAGGAGAAAGATACTGCTGTCATCTCCACCTATGCCTCACATAATCTTTTATAATCCTATTAGCTCTCCCCTCAGCCTCCGACGCTCCAGAGTAAGCAATTCCGATTTGCCTAATCATTCCTTGCAGCTAGTGCCCTCTAATCCAGATAGATCTGCCTGAGCATAAGTCTATGAATGCAAAACATGCTGAAATCGAAACAGAAAATTTTAGAAAGCCTTTTTAAGGCAGGTGGCATCTGTGGAAATTCAGAGCTAATGTTTCACACAAATAGAGAAAGCTTGTAGACAGTGCAAGAGGGAGGATAGGCAGGTGATAGAGAAGGGACGCGCTCAGACCGATGGGACATGTCTATTTTAATGCAAGGAGTATTATGAACAAAAAGGATGAGCTTAGGGCATGGATCGGCACTTGGAGCTATGATGTTGTGGACATTACAGAGACTTGGATGGCTCAGGGGCAGGAATGGTTACTTAGAGTGCCAGGCTTTAGATGTCAAGTCAAGTCACTTTTTATTGTCATTTCGACCATAACTGCTGGTACAGTACACAGTAAAAACGAGACAACTTTTTCAGGACCATGGTGTTACATGAAACAATACAAAAATAATACAAAAACTACACTAGACTACAGACCTACACAGGACTGCATAAAGTGCATAAAACAGTGCAGGCAGTACAATAAAGACAATAGGCACAGTAGAGGGCAGTAGGTTGGTGTCAGTCCAGGCTCTGGGTATTGAGGAGTCTGATAGCTTGGGGGAAGAAACTGTTACACAGTTTGGCCATGACAGCGCAAATGCTTCAGTGCCTTTTCTCAGACGGCAGAAGGGAGAAGAGTTTGTATGAGGGGTGTGTGGGGTCCTTCATAATGCTGTTTGCTTTATGGATGCAGCGTGTAGTGTAAATGTCCATGATGGCGGGACGAGAGACCCCGATGATCTCAGCTGACCTCACTGTCTGCTGCAGGGTCTTGCGATCCGAGATGGTGCAATTTCCGAACCAGGCAGTGATGCAGCTGCTCAGGATGCTCTCAATACAACCCCTGTAGAATGTGATGAGGATGGGGGGTGGGAGATGGACAACCCTCAGCCTTCACAGAAAGTAGAGATGCTGCTGGGCTTTCTTTGCTTTGGAGCTGGTGTTGAGGGACCAGGTGAGATTCTCTGCCAGGTGAACACCAAGAAATTTGGTGCTCTTAATGATCTGTACCGAGGAGCCATTGATGTTCAGCGGAGAGTGGTCACTCCGTGCCCTCCTGAAGTCAACAACCATCGCCTTTATTTTGTTCACATTCAGAGACAGGTTGTTGGCTCTGCACCAGTCCGTTAGCCGCTGCACTTCCTCTCTGTATGCTGACTCGTCGTTTTTGCTGATGAGACCCACCACGGTCGTGTCATCGGCGAACTTGATGATGTGGTTCGAGCTGTGTGTTGCAGCACAGTTGTGGGTCAGCAGAGTGAACAGCAGTGGACTGAGCACACAGCCCTGGGGGTCCCCCCGGTCTCAGTGTGATGGTGTTGGAGATGCTGCTCCCGATCCGGACTGACTGAGGTCTCCCAGTCAGGAAGTCTAGGATCCAGTTGCAGAGGGAGGTGTTCAGGCCCAGTAGGCTCAGCTTTCCAATCAGTTTCTGAGGGATGATTGTGTTGAATGCTGAACTGAAGTCTATGAACAGCATCCGAACGTACGTATCTTTTTTGTCCAGGTGGAGGATGATAGCAATGGTGTTGTCTGTTGAGCGGTTGGGACGGTACGCGAACTGCAGGGGGTCCAGTGAGGGGGGCAGCAGGGTCTTGATGTGGCTCGTGACGAGCCTCTCAAAACACTTCATGATGATGGATGTGAGTGCAACGGGACGGTAGTCATTGAGACAGGACACTGAAGACTTCTTCGGCACGGGGACGATGGTGTTTCAGAAAGAACAGGAAGGGAGGCAGAAGAGGTGGGGGTGTGGAACTGCTGATCAGCGATAGTGTCACGGGTGCAGAAAAGGAGGAAGCCATGGAGGGATTGTCTACCGAGTCTCTGTGGGTGGAGGTTAGGAACAGGAAGGGGTCAATAACTCTATTGGGTGTTTTTTATAGACCACCCAATAGGGTTGTCATGGTGGGAGATTTTAATTTCCCAAATATTGATTGGCATCTCCCTAGAGCAAGGGGTTTAGATGGGGTGGAGTTTGTCAGGTGTGTTCAGGAAGGTTTCCTGACACAATATGTAGATAACCCTACAAGAGGAGAGGCTGTACTCAGTCTGGTATTGGGAAATGAATCTGGTCAGGTGTCAGATATCTCAGTGGGAGAGCATTATGGAGATAGTGATCACAATTCTATCTCCTTTACCATAGCATTGGAGAGGGATAGGAACAGGCAAATTAGGAAATTAATTGGAGTAAAGGGATATATGAGGCTATCAAGCAGGAACTTGGAAGCATAAACTGGGAACAGATGTTCTCAGGGAAATGTATGGCAGAAATGTGGCAAATGTTCAGGGGATATTTGTGTGGAGTTCTGCATAGGTACATTGAACATAGAAAACCAACAGCACAATACAGGCCCTTTGGCCCACAAAGCTGTGCCGAACATGTCCTTACCTTAGAACTACCGAGGCTTACCCATAGCCCTCTATTTTTCTAAGCTCCATGTATCCATCCAGGAGTCTCTTAAAAGACCCTATCGTATCCGCCTCCACCACAACTACCACCGCCAGCAGCCCATTCCACGCACTCACCACTCTCTGCGTAAAAAACTTAACCCCTGCCATCTCTTCTATGCCTACTTCCAAGCACCTTAAAACTGTGCCCTCTCATGTTAGCCAGTTCAGCCCTGGGAAAAAGCCTTTGACTATCCACACGATAGATGCGTCTCATTATCTTATACACTTCTATCAGGTCACCTCTCATCCTCCTTCACTCCAAGGAGAAAAGGCCGAGTTCACTCAACCTATTTGCTCAACCTAATGCTCCTCAGACAGGATGAAGAGGTCAATACTCCCCAATGCCATTAGGCTTTACAATTCAACTGCCAGGACTTAAGAACTTTTTTTAAAGCTATTATTAATGCTTTTTGAGTTAGTGATTTAGATGCATATCATATTATTACTGAGTTAAGTATTGTATGTAATGAGTTTTTGCTACAACAAGTGTATGGGACATTGGAAAAAATGTTGAATTTCCCCATGGGGATGAATAAAGTATCTATCTATCTATCTATCTATCTATCTATTTTCATAAGGTATGCTCCCCAATCCAGGCAACATCCTTGTAAATCTCCTCTGCACCCTTTCTATGGTTTCTACATCCTTCCTGTAGTGAGGCGACCAGAACTGAGCACAGTACTCCAAATGGGGTCTGACCTGGGTCTTATATAGCTGCAACATTACCTCTTGGCTTCTAAACTCAATCCCATGATTGATGAAGGCCAATGCACCAGATGCCTTCTTAACCACAGAGTCAACCTGCGTAGCAGCTTTGAGTGTCCTATGGACTCGGACCCCAAGATCCCTCTGATCCTCCACACTGCCAAGAGTCTGACCGTTAATGCTATATTCTGCCATCATATGGCCCTTTCTGGCTCTGCTAATTTTATTCTTAGGCTCCTTCCTGCTGGCCTTATAATCTTCAAGATCTCTATCATTTCCTAGTTTTTTGAACCTTTTGTAAGCTCTTCTTTTCTTCTTGACTACATTTTCAACAGCCTTTGTACACCACGGTTCCTGTACCCTACCATCCTTTCCGTCTCATCCGAACATATCTACACAGAACCCCATGCAAATATCCCCTGAACGTTTACCACATTTCTTCCGTACATTTCCCTGAGAACATCTGTTCCTAATTTATGCTTCCAAGTTCCTGCCTGATAGCCTCATATTTCTCCTTACTCCAATTAAACGTAGACAACCCTTCCATGACTTCCTCCTTTTCTGCAGTCATGACACTATCACTTTTGCCTCCCTCCCTGTCCTTTCTGAAACATCTAAAGCCTGGCACTTGAAGTAGCCATTCCTGCCCCTGCACCATCCAAGTTTCTGTAATGACCACAACATCATAGCTCCAAATGCTGATCCACACTCTAAGCTCATCTGTTTTATTCATAATACTCCTCACATTAATATAGACACATCTCAAACCATTGGTCTGAGTGTGTCCCTTCTCTTTCACCTGCCTATCCTCCCTCTCGCACTGTCTCCAAGCTTTCTCTATTTGTAAGCCAACAGCCCCTTCCTCTGTCTCCTCAGTTTGGTTCCCACCCTCCAACAATTCTAGTTTAAACTCTTCCCAATAGCCTTTGCAAACCTCCCCACCAGGATATTGGTCCCCCTGGATTCAAGTGCAACCCATCCTTTTTGTACAGGTCACTCCTGCCCCACAAGGGGTCCCAATGATCCAGAAATCTGAATCCTTGCCCCCTGCTCCAATCCCTCAGCCACACATTTATCCTCCACCTGACTCTATTCCTATACTCACTGTCGCGTGGCACAGGCAGTAATCCCGAGATGACTATCTCTGTGGTCCTGCTTCTCAGCTTCCTTCCTAACTCCCTGTAGTCTGCTTTCAGGACCTCCTCCCTTTTCCTACCTATGTCATTGGTACCAATATGACGTTCGAATGAGACAGGTAGGGTACAGGAACCATGGTTTACAAAGGCTGCTGTAAATCTGATCAAGAAGAAAAGCAAAACTTACGAAAGGTTCAAAAAACTAGGTAATGATAGAGATCTTGGAGATTATAAGGCTAGCAGGAAGGGGCTTAAGAATGAAATTAGCAGAGCCAGAAGGGGCAATGAGAAGGCCTTGGCGAACAGGATTAAGAAAAACCGCAAGGCATTCTACAAGTATGTGAAGAGCAAGAGGGAATAGGACCAATCAAGTGTGACAGTGGGAAAGTGTGTATGGAACTGGAGGAGATAGCAGAGGTACTTAATGAATACTTCACTTCAGTATTCACTACAGAAAAGAACCTTGGCAATTGTAGTGATGACTTGCAGCAGACTGAAAAGCTTGAGCATGTAGATATTAAGAAAGAGGATGTGCTGGAGCTTTTGAAAAGCATCAAATTGGATAAGTCACCGGGACTGGATGGGATGTACCCCAGGCTACTGTGGGAAGCGAGGGAGGAGATTGCTGAGCCTCTGGCGATGATCTTTGCATCATCAATGAGAATGGGAGAGGTTTCAGAGGATTGGAGGGTTGCAGGTGTTGTTCCATTATTCAAGAAAGGGAGCAGGGAGAGCCCAGGAAATTATAGACCAGTAGGTCTTATTTCAGTGGTTGGTAAGTTGATGAAGATCCTGAGAGGCAGGATTTATGAACATTTGGAGAAGTATAATATGATTAGGAATAGTCAGCATGGCCTTGTAAAGGGCAGGTCGTGCCTTATGAGCCTGAATGAATTTTTTGAGGATGTGACTAAACACATTGATGAAGGTGGAGCAGTAGATGTAGTGTATATGGATTTCAGCAAGGCATTTGATAAGGTACCTTCTGCAAGGTTTATTGAGAAAGTAAGGAGGCATGGGATCCAAGGGGACATTGCTTTCTGGATCCAGAACTGGCTTGCCTACTGAAGGCAAAGAGTGGTTGTAGACAGGTCATATTCTGCATGGAGGCCGGTGACCAGTGGTGTGCCTCAGGGATCTGTTCTGGGACCTCTTCTCTTCATGATTTTTATAAATGATCTGGATGAGGAAGTGGAGGGATGGGGTAGTAAATTTGTTGATGACACAAAGGTTGGGGTGTTGTGGATAGTGTGGAGGACTGTCAGAGGTTACAGCGGGACATTGATAGGATGCAAAACTGGGCTGAGAAGTGGCATATGGAGTTCAACCCAGATAAGTGTGAGGTGGTTCATTTTGGTAGGTCAAATATGATGGCAGAATATAGCATTAATGGTAAGACTCTTGGCAGTGTGGAGGATCAGAGGGATCTTGGGGTCCGAGTCCATAGGACACTCAAAGCAGCTGCACAGGTTGACTCTGTGGTTAAGAAGGCATACGGTGCATTGGCCTTCATCAATCATGGGATTGAGTTTAGGAGCTGAGAGGTAATGTCACAGCTATATAGGACCCTGGTCAGACTTGATGTACTTGGAGTACTGTGCTCAGTTCTGGTCACCTCACTACAGGAAGGATGTGGAAACCATAGAAAGGGTGCAGAGGAGATTTACAAGGATTTTGCCTGGATTGGGGAGCATGCCTTATGAGAATAGGTTGAGTGAACTCAGCCTTTTCTCCTTGGAGCAAAGGAGGATGAGAAGTGACCTGATAGAGGTGTATAAGTTGATGAGAGGCATTGATCGTATGGATAGTCAGAGGCTTTTTCCAAGGGCTGAAATGGCTAACACGAGAGGGCATAGTTTTAAGGTGCTTGGAAGTAGGTACAGAGGAGATGTCAGGGGTATGTTTTTTACACAGAGAGTGGTGAGCGCGTGGAATGGATTGCCGGCAACGGTGGTGGAGGCGGATATGATAGTGTCTTTTAAGAGACTCCTGGATAGGTACATGGAGTTTAGTAAAATAGAGGGCTATGGGTAACCCTAGGGAATTTTTATAGTAAGGACATGTTTGGCACAGCTTTGTGGGCCAAAGGGCCTTTATTATGCCATAGGCTTTCTATGTTTCTATGTTTTTTTTGAGCTGTACTAAAAGGTCCTTGATCTGAAAGATTATCTGTTTCTCTCTCCACAGATACTACCTGAGCTGCTGGGTGTTTCCAACATTTTATGTTTTTATTTTCTGAAGTTTGTTTACTAAGATCTCGTATAGACTGGTAGTCTGTGTTATCACCCTCTAATGGCCCCCATTAGCCCAATTAACTACAACTCATTCCCCTGACAATTCTAGTCTCACCCTATCTTAAAGCTTCCATCTTTCCCTTCTACCACCTTCTCTGCAATGTGAAACTTCATTTTCCTTTCCCGTCAACTTCTTATTCTGGCTTCTCCCCCCCTTTCCTTCCAGTCCTGATGAAGAGAACCATCCTGGAATCTCAACTGTTTATTCCTCTCTGCCCTGAGCTGCTGAGTTCCTCCAGAATTTTGTGTGTGTTGCTCTTTTCCTTCTTTCCCAATTCCTTCTCTTTCCACAGATGCTGCCTGACCTGCTGAGTGTTTCCAGCGTCTTTTTTTTATATTGACCTCAATGAAATGTCCTTTGATGTTGGGACTCCTATATCTAAATTGAACAGTGCGTGATGTTTAAATAAAAGATAGCCACAAATAAATCCAATCAGAATTCAGGAAAGTTTTCTTGACACAGAAATTTGGGTGAGATTGACCTTGAAGGGCTCAGTTATAAGAATGAATAGTTTTTACTCTACATGTTTAAGAATGGAGAGTGTGTGTTTTGGGTGGCTCAAGGTGCGGCACAGCAGAAGTGTCTGGTGAGTCCTGGAATTCCACTGAAGGGAAAGTAGGTATCCTCCAAGAGGACCACAGCCTTGTCGTAGGGTTTGGAGGCTTGCGTGCCTCAATGATCCAGAGAGCTATGTAGGTTGGTTGGTAGGTTGGAATCAGGGTCTTGTGCTTTGACCCTTGGTAGGGTCACCCAGATCAAAGGGTAGAAGCCAGACTAAGACTGGTTCAGGTTCGGAGGTTCAGCTCAGGGCTAACAACCCCTGACTGGTATAACAAAATTGTTATGGAAACAGCAATGAAGAACCCTTCTACATCTGAGTGTGATGATATCCCTGAGTCTCCACCCAGAACTTGCATGACTGACAACAGAGAAAACCGAGCTACTGACAAGATGAAGGAAGCTCTGAACACTACCAGAGATGGAGAACCGTCATTGCTGTTCTAAACACCAGTAGCATAATGGGCCTTAGAGAGGTGAGGATATGGAGGATAAAGGATTGGAAGGTTATGCTGGTAAGTTGACCTGAAGGCAAGTAGAACTCCCAAACACTGGCATCGATTCACTGAGCCAAATAGCCTGTTGTCATCCCTCAAGTAATAACAAACACACCATTACACAAAGTCCATAAGACCATAAAACCATAAGATATAGGAGCAGATGTCAGGGTCCGGTCCGTGAAGTTCGCGTTCCGGCTCACGGTCGGGTCCATGGACTCCAGACTCCGGGTCTTCCGGCGTTCCCTTGTCTCACTTGGGCTTAATCGTAGGCACCTGATTCTCGTCTTGGGGCTGGGAATATAAGTAGCCCTGGGTTTGAGGGTGGTGACTGGTTTGCCTTGTCAGTATCCTGTCCTTGTCTCTGTGTGGGGTCTGTCTTGTCAGTATCCTGTCCTTGTCTCTGTGTGGGGTCTGTCTTGTCAGTATCCTGTCCTTGCTTCTGTTGGGTAAGTCAGGCTGTCCTTGCTGTTACCCTGAGGCTGGACTGTTCCCTTCCTTCCCTCTGGAGCCTTGCCCTGCCTCTGCCTGGAGCCTTGCCCTGTTTGGAACTGTCTGTCCATGTCCAAGCCTTTGCCAGGTAGGTCTGGCTGTTTTGCTGCTACCTAGTGTTGGGAACTGTCTTGTTGTGTTCAGTGTTCTGTGTATGAATCCTGGTCCTATGTCCTGTACCCAAGGAGGGGTCCTGGCTCAGTGTTCCATGTTCCTGTCTCTCCCTTTATCCAGGCTCTGTGTTCTGTGTTCCTGCTCTCCCTTTATCCAGGCTCTGTGTTCTCTTCTTGTTGATGTGCCTTGCCCAGCCTGGTGCTGGGGTTCCCTTGTCCTGTGCTGGGGTTCCCTCGTCCTGTCCAGGAGTCTCATGTCCAGTCCTGTGCCTCTCCTTGTCCTAAAGCCATGTCTTGTCCTTGCTGGGTTCTGGAGTCTGAGCCTGAGTCTAGACCCAGGTTCTGGGTCCTTGTCCAGTCTCTGGCTCGGAGTCCAAGCCCAGGCTCCTAGTTCCCAGTTCCTTGTCCTGGTTCCGCTATCCTCGTCAAGTCCTAGCCCAGGCCCGGAATTCTTGTCTCATCTGGGGCCTGTGTCATGTCCAGCATCCTTTCTTCCTCGCTTCCCTTGCTTTCTTCTCATGCCTAGTCCTGTTCCTGGTCGTTCAGTGTCTGTGTCTTGCTTTTGGGTCCACTCCCTTTGTCCCTGTGTTATGACAGCAGAATTAGGTCATTTGTCCCATGTAGTCTGCTTTGCCATTTCATCATGGCTGATCCATTTTCCCTCTCAGCTGCAATCTCCTGACTTCTCCCCATATCCCTTCATGCCCTGACTAATCAAGAATTTATCAAACTCTGCTTTAAACATCAAGGTTCAAATGTTCATTTGTTATTATCAAAGTATATAACTTGAAATTCTTCTCTGGGTAGCCATGAAACCAAGAAAGAAAAGAAAGGCAGCATGATCATCACCCCCCCCCCAAATGCCCCCTCCCTGCACAAAAATGCAAACAAAACAGAACAGACACATCAACCCAACCCTACCCTACCCTCAGCACAAAAAACCCAAAATGGAACAGGCACATCAACCCCCAGAATATAAAAAACTATAAGACTGAAAAGTCCACATCCAAAATGCAGAAAGCCTAGGCAACACTCTCTGGCAGGCCTTTCCCTCTTGGTAGCAGAGTGACCAAAAGGCAGGCAGTTGGCGCTTGCCCTCCGCACTTTCCTTGATGCTTCAATCTCCCTCGTTGCTTTAATCGGTGAACAATAGAAGCTTTAATCGGAGAAATGAAGTTGAGCCCCATCCCACAACCTGCTCACAGTCACCACCTCCGCCTCCCAGAGTCCTCTCAGAGACTGCAGTGCACTGGAACACCCAAACGATCAAATATACCCAATAACTTGGCCTCCACAGCTGCCTGTGGCAATGAATTCCACAGATTTACCACCCTCTGGCTAAAGACAGTCTTCGTCTCCATTCTAAAAGGATGTCCCTCTATTCAGAGGCTGTGTCCTCTGGCCTTAGACTCTCCCACCATAGGAAACAATCTCCATATCCACTCTATCGAGGCCTTTCAACATTCTGAATTTCAGTGAGTAGAGGCCCAAAGACATTAAACGCTCCTCATTTGAAAAGCCTTTCAATCCCAGAATAATTTTTGTGAACCTCTTTTGAACCCTCTTTGATGTCAGCACATCCTTTCTTAGATAAGGGGCCCAAAACTGCTCCAAATGAGGCCTCACCAGTGCTTTATAAAGCATCACGTGTGGCACCTTGTCAAAGGCCTTCTGAAAATCCAAGTACACAACATCAACTGATTCTCTTTTGTCCTGCTTACTATTTCTGCAAAGAATTCCAACGGATTTGTCAGGCAAGATTTTGCCTTAAGGAAACCAAACTGACTATGACCTATTTTATCATGTGCCTCCAAGTACCCCAAAACCAGATCCTTAACAATCGACTTCAACATCTTCCCAACCACTGAGGTCAGACTAACTGGCCTATAGTTTCCTTTCTTCTGCCTCTCTCCCTTCTTGAAGAGTGGAGGGGCATTTTCAATTTTCCAGTCTTCCAGAACCATTCCAGAATTTAGTGACTTCAGAACCCTGGGGTATACATCTGATCCAGGTGACTTATCTACCTTCAGGCCTTTCAGCTTCCTAAGAACTTTCTCCCTGGTAATGGCAACTGCAATCACTTCTGCTTCCTGACACTCTCGAACTTCTGGTGCACTGCCAGTGTCTTCCACAGGGAAGACTGATGCAAAATACTTGTTCATTTCATCTGCCATTTCCTTGTCCCCCATTACTACTTCAGCAATATTTTCCAGTGTTCTGATATCTATTCTTGCTTCTCTTTTGAAAAGGAAGTAACTTTTGGTATCCCCTTTAATATTGTTGGCTAGCTTACCTTATATTCCATCTTTTCCTTCTTTATGATTTCTTGTGTGGTTTTTAAAAGCTTCCTAATCCTCTATCTTCCCACTAATTATTTGCCCTCTCTTTGGATTTTTGTTGGCTATGACTTGTCATCCATGGTTACATCATCTTGCCTTTAGAATACTTCTTTGGGATGCATATCCAACCCCTGGTCAGATCAGCCCTCGATCACCTGCAGTTTGCCTACCAGGAGCACATTGGAGTCGATGATGCTGTCACTTACCTGCTGAATAGAATTTACCTGATCCCATTTGGATAAACAGGGCAGCAGAGTGAGATTCATGTTTTTTTGATTTCTCAAGTGCCTTCAATACCATACAGCCCTCATTGCTGGGGGAAAAGCTCCGTTCAATGCAGGCTGACATTTCCACTGTATCCTGGATAATGGACTACCTGACAGACCGACCACAGTTTGTGCGGCCTCAGAGCTGTGTGTCAGACATGGCTATAAGCAGCACTGGGGCCCCACAGGGGACTGTATTGACTCTCTGTTTACCTTGGATACCTCGTACTTCAGATACAACTCTGAGCCATGTCATCTGCAGAGATTCAATAGTTGGGTGTATAAAGGGGGGGACAGGAGTATGAATACAGGGCCCTGGAGAAGGACTTTGTCGAATGGTGCAAGCTGAATCATCTGCAGCTCAACTTCAGTAAGGCAAAGGAGATGCTGATGGACTTTAGGAAGACTAAGCCTGCACTGCACCCTGTTACTATTGATGGTGAGGACGTGGATGTGGTGCGGATGTACAAGTACCTGGGGGTGCACCTGGATGACAGACTTGAGTGGAGCATCAACACAGAGGCTGTGTACAAGAAGGGCCAGAGTCATCCTGAGGAGACTGAGGTCCTTTGGAGTGTGCAGGCCTCTCCTTCACACATTCTACCAGTCTGTTGTCGCCAGCACAATCTTCTATGCGGTGGTGTGCTGGGGCAGTGGCATTAACAGGGGTGATGCTAACGGGCTCAATAAACTGATTCGAAATGCTGGCTCTGTTACAGGAGTCAAACTGGACACACTGGAGGCTGTGGTAGAACAAAGGACCCTACGGAAAATCCTGGCAATTCTGGACAATGTTTCTCACCCTCTGCGTGCCACCTTGGCTGAACAGCGGAGCACTTTTAGTAATCGACTAAAACATCTGCACTACTTCAAAAAGCGCTGTATGAGATCATTCTTATCCTCGGCCATTGGGCTCTATAATGAGTCAACCTGTAGCCGGGGAAGTGATGATCCCCTCCACCCCCGTTGGACTGTTTGAGGTAACTTATTTTTTTATTCTTTCTTACTTCTTTTCTAATATTTGTATATCTGTGCACTTGTAATGCTCCTGTAACACAGTAATTTCCTTTTGGATCAATAAAATATCTACCTATTCTGCTCTTTATGAATTACTCCCAGAAACTCCAGCCATTGCTGCTCTGCTGTCATCCCTGCTAGTGTTCCCTTCCAGTCAATTTTGGCCAACTCTTCTCTCTTGCCTCTGTAATTCCCTTTACTCCACTGTAATACTGATACATCTGACTTCAGCTTCTCCCTCTCAAACTGCAGGGTGAAATCTATCATATTATGATCATTGGTTCTGAAGAGTTCCTTTACCTTAAGCTCTCTAATCAATTCTGGTTCATTACACAACACCCAATCCAGAATAGCTGATCCCCTAGCGGGCTCAACCACGAGTTGGTCTAAAAAGCCATCTCATAGGCATTCTCGAAATTCCCCCTACTGGGCTCCAATACCAAGCTGATTTGCAATCTACCTATAAATTGAAATCTCCCATTGGTAATGTAACATTACCCTTTTGACGTGCATTTTCTATCTCCCTTTGTCATTTGTAGACCATGTCTTTACTAATGTTCTGGGGGTCTGTATATAACTCCCACCAGTGTCTTTTTACCCTTGTAGTTCCTTAGCTCTACCCTATGTCACTTCATTCTAATGATTTTAATTTCACTCTTTACCAGCGGAGCCTAATTGCCTGTCAAAGCAGCAGTGCACCAACGTGAAAGGGATTCACATTAAATTGTCTTAACAAAAATATTTCCACTTTTGACACTGTGCTGCTTGGTAAGGTGTACAGCCTGCACCTCTCCAGCAGAGGGCGGAACAGTGTAAGAATCGAGAGCAACGTCCCGCTGCAGCTGGTGGTCTGAGACTGGTGCGTGGCTTCAGACAGGGTATCCGTCAGTCCACACTGGTGCTGGCTCTTCTCAGCTAGTGAACAATGAATCAATGTCACTGCTGGATAACTTGCTCAGCGTTAGAAAGGCATTACGTCCTGGTCCAGTTCACCGATTGTCTGATAGCCTCCCCCCACCCCAAACACCACGATATTACAACCGAACTGGTTGATGCAATTCTGTTTCAAGCTCCCACCTTTCCAGTTAAATCCACAAACCTGATTAATGTGAATTGTACGCATTTTCACTGTTGACAATCTGATAGATACGGCTTTCTTATGTTTCTTAGGGTAGATATGTTTGCTTGAAACTCCGCTCAGGATCTGCTCTGACAGTTCCCAGCACAGAGTAATTGGAGGAAAGTGGAAATGTCGGCAGGTTACAGGGAAGGAGGGAGCCCGGCACTGTCCACAGTGTTGGTTCGATGAGATGTTATACCAAGTGCCTGCTCCCGGGTGTATGTCGTTCTTCTTATTCGGTGTTTTCACCTCAGTTTCCAAAACTCTCTGATGGCTCTCCCCTCACTATACCTGAAGACTCCTCCAGTCCTCTAAGGTATCTGCCTCCCTCCAATTCTGACCCCTTGATTCCCATTGTACTCTTGACTTCAGAATCCACCTCATTATGACATTGCACGTTATTGTTTACCTCTATTGTACTTTCTCTGTGGCTGTTACACTTTATTCTGCGTTGTTATTGTTTTACCACAATGCACTGTGTAATGACTTGATCTGTATAAGACACAGGAGCAGAATTAGGCAATTTGCCATGTCGATTCTGCTCCGCCATTCAATCATGGTTGATCCTTTTCCCCCTCCTCAGCCCCGCTCCCTGGCCTTCTCCCCGTAACCTGTGATGCTGTGCCCAACTTCCGCCTTAAATACACCCAGTGACCTGGCCTCCACAGCTGCCTGTGGTAACAAATTCCATAAATTCACAGCCCTCTGGCTAAAGACATTGCTCTGCATCTCTGCTTTGAATGGATGCCCCTCTATCCTGAGGCTGTGCACCCTTGTCCTAGACTCTCCCACCATGGGAAACATCCTTTCTACATCTACTCTGTCTAGGCCTGTCAACATTTGAAAAGTTTCAATGAGATTCCCCCTCATCCTTCTAAATTCCAGTGAGTACAGACCCAGAGCCATCAAACATTCCTCATATGATAACCCTTTCATTCCAGGAATCATCCTTGTGAACCTCCTCTGGACCCTCTCCAATGCCAGCACATCTTTTCTTAGATGAGGAGCCCAAAACTGTTCACAATACTCAAGGTGAGGCCTCACCAGTGCCTTATTAAGCCTCAGCATCACATCCCTGCTCTTGTATTCTAGAAGACTTGAAATGAATGCTAACATGGCATTTGCCTTCCTCACCACTGACTCAATTTGCAAATTAACCTTCAGGGTGTTCTGCACAAGGACTCCCAAGTCCCTCTGCATCTCATATTTCTGGATTTTCTCCCCGTTTTCAAAATAGTCTGCACATTTTTTTCTACTATCAAAGTGCATGACCATGCATTTTCTAACATTGTATTCCATTTGCCACTCTCTTGGCCATTTTCCTAATTTGTCTAAATCCTCCTTCAGCCTACCTGTTTCCTCAACACTACCTACTCTTCCACCAATCTACAAACTTGGCAACAAAGCCACCTATTCCATCATCTAAATAATTGATATACAGCTTAAAAATAAACGGTCCCAGCACCGACCCTGCGGAACACCACTAGTCACTGGCAGCCAACCAGAAAAGGATCCTTTTATTCCCACTTGCTGTCTCCTACCAATCTGCCAATGCTCTAAAAATGCCAGTAACTTTCCTGTAATACTCTTAACTTGGTAAGCAGCCTCATGTGTGACACCTTGTCAAAGGCCTTCTGAACGTCCAAATATACAATATCCACTGCATCCCCTTTATCTATCCTACTTGTAATCTCCTCAAAGAATTCCAGCAGGTTTGTCAGGAAAGTTTATCCCTTAAGAAACCATGTTGACTTTGTCCTATCTCGTCCTGTGTCACCAAGTACTCCACAATCTCATCCTTAACAATTGACTCCAACATCTCCCAACCACTGAGTTCAGGCTAACTGGTCTATAATTTCCTTTCTGCTGCCTTCCTCCTTTCTTAAAGAGTGGAGTGACATTTGCAATTTTCCAGTCCTCTGGCACCATGTCCAATGATTTTTGAAAGATCATTACTAATACCTCCACAATCTCTAAGGCTACATCTTTCAGAACCCTAGGGTGCGGTTCATCTGGTCCGAGTGACTTATGTACCTTTAGGTCTTTCAGCTTTTTGAGGACCTTCTCACTTGTAATAGTAACTGCACCCACTTCTCTTCCTTCACACACTACAACATCTGGCACACTGCTAGTGTCTTCCACAGTGAAGATTGATGCAAAATATTCATTTAGCTCATCTGCCATCTCCTTGTCCCCCGTTATTATTCCTCTGACCTCATTTTCTAGCGGTCCTATATCCACTCTCATCTCTCTTTTAATTTTTACATACTTGAAAAAGCTTTTCAATTTAATATTGTTTGATTCACTTTGATATTGTTTGCTAGCTTGCTTTTATATTTCATCTTTTCCCTCCTAATGATCCTTTCAGTTGCTCTCTGTCAGGTTTTAAAAACTTCCCTATCCTGTCTTCTCACTAATTTTTGCTTTGTTGTATGCCCTCTCTTTTGTCTTTACATAAGCTTTGACTTCCCTTGTCAGCTACGGTTGTACTATTTTGCCATTTGAGTAAATTCCTTCACTTTTGGAATACATATGTCCTACACCTTCCTCATTTATCCCAGAAACTCACACCATTGCTGCTCTGCTGGCATCCCTACCAGCATCTCCTGCCAACTTACTTTGGGCAACTCCTCTCTCATACCACTGTAATTTCCCTTACTCCACTGAAATACTGTTACATCAGACTTTACTTTCTCCCTATCAGATTTCAAGTTGAGCTCAATCATAATGTGATCACTGTCTCCTAAGAGTTCTTTTAACTTAAGCTCCCTCATCGCCTCCTGTTCATTACATAACACTCAATCCAGTATACTGTAACTGATCCCCAGTAGGTTCAATGACAAACTGCTCTAAAATCCCATCCCATAGGCATTCAACAAACTCTCTCTCTTGAGATCCATTTCCAATCTGATTTTCCCAATTGACCTGCATGTTGAAATTCCCATCACTATTGTAACATTGCCTATTTGACATGTTTTTTTAAATTTCCTGTTGCAAGCTGTCATCCAGATCCCAGCTACTGTTGGGAGGCCTGGATATAATTGCCATCAGGGTCCTTTTATCCTTGCAGTTTCTTAAAGGATTCAACATCTTCTGATCCTATGTCACATCTTTCTACTGATTTGGTGCCATTCTTTACCAGGAGAGCCATGCCTCCACCTCTGCTGACCTTCCTATCCTTCTGATACAACGTGTAACCTTGAACATTCAGCTCCCAACTGCAACCATCCCTCAGCCACAATTCAGTGATGGCCACAACATCATACCTGACAATCTGTAATAGTGCAACAAGATCATCCACCTTATTTCTTATACTCCGTGCACTTTGAGTGCTGCATTTGCTACCCTTTTTGATTCTGCATCCCTAAAGGAGTGATATGCACCATGCTGGCTGCAGTTTTGTCCTACCATCTGCCTGCCCTTCCTGACAGTCTGACTGCACGCTATCTTTGCTTTTTCACCATCCATCCTATCCTGAGTCCCTTCACTCCGGTTCCCACCCCCTGCCAAATTAGTTTAAACCTGCCCCAACAACTCCAACAAACCTGCCCGCAAGAATATTGGTCCCCCTCGGGTTCAGGTGCAACCTGTCACTTTTGAACAGATCATTCCTCCCCCCAGAAGAGATCCCAATGATCCAAGAACCTGAAGCCCTGCCCCCTGCACCAGCTTCTCAGCCACGCATTAATCTGCCAAATCATCCTGTTTCTACCCTCACTGGCACATGGCACAGGCAACAATCCAGAAATTACTACTTGGGAGGTCCGGTTTCTCAGCTTTCTGCCCAGCTCTCTAAATTCTCTTTTCAGGACTTTGTTTTTCCTTCCTATGTCATTGATGCCATTATGCACCAGACATCTGGCTGCTCTCTCCCTCTCTAAAATGTTGTGGACACGATCCAAGACGTCCCTGACCCTGGCACCTGGGAGGCAACATACCATCCGGGTGTCTCGTTCACATCCACAGAATCTCCTGTCTGTTCTTCTCACTGAGTCCCCTATTACTACTGCTCCCCTCTTCTCCCCCTTCCCCTCCTGCACCACAGACCCATGCTCAGTGCCAGTAACCTGGTCTCCACGGCATTCCCCTGGAGGATCATTCCCCACAACAGCATCCAAAGCGGAGTGCTTGTTATTGAGGGGAATGGCCACTGAATGGCCACTGAGGTGCCCTGCACTAACTGCCTATTCTCATTTCCATTTCTCCTGACGGTCACCCAGCTACTCACTTCCTGCAACTTCGGGGTGACTACTTCCCTGTAACTCTGATCGAATATCTCCTCGCTCTCCCGTACAAGCCAAAGGTCATCCAGCTGCTGCTGCAGATCCCTAACATGGTCTTCAAGGAGCTGCAGCCAGTCTCCCAGAACTCCCACATCTGGCACGAAAAACACATGACGGCCATTTACTACACAAGGTACAGTAAGAGAAAAAATAAAGGGAACCTTAACAGAAGCTTACCCAGAGCCAACGCCTCTCCTGAGCCAAAGCCTGACACTCTGACTATGACCACTGGTCCACTCCCAACAATGGCCGCCCCGCTTGTCCCATCTGTACTTTTATACAAGCGTTGCAGTCCTGCGAGAAACCTCGTTACTGTGGCCTGCTCCTGCCGCTGACTGGACCATCAGAATGAGCCTGAACTTCCACAAACTCTCCTTTTAAACAAGCGTCATCGTCCTGTGAGAAACCTCGATGTTGCGGCCTGCTCCTGATTGGGCCGTCAGAAAACTGTAAACAGTATGCATTAAAAGTTTATCACTGTATCTTGGTACACGTGACAATAATAAATCAATTACAAAACCAAATTAAGTAACCTCTCCATTAGTGGCTGTGCCTTCAGCAGCCAAGCCAGAAAATCTGAAACTCCCTGCCTATACCCCTCTGCTCTTTTAACCACTCCTTAAATTCTAATTATTTGACCATATGTCCTTGTGTCACCATTTATCATCAATCATCTTCTGGGGATTTCTAGATATTACCAAAGCTGCAAAATACTTTATAAAAAAAAAATTTAAAAAATTGACATATGAACTGCAATTTATGATTAAATGTAACAATTTTGTTGAGGAATAAAAGGAAAACTTAAGTCAATTCAAATTACTATGCCCAGAAACAAGGGCCAACTTTATTCGCCATATACATTGACATGTATTAGGGATTTGCTGTGGTGTGTTGGCGTGACATGGAACAAAAAACAGCAACATTCAACAATTGTAAAGAATAAAGAATTATATGAAAATGAAGTTAAAAATTAAAGTACAAATATGGAATAAAATGTGCATAAATGCATAAATACTAGCATGTATTTTCAATGTAAACATAAACAGTGGTTTAAAGTGTTTACAATGCAGCACAGTGACTGGGGTAATAGAAAGAGGGGGCATCGTAATGCTCTTATGAAATGCCTTAGAAGAATGCGTGTTGCTGCTGTTGAGGTTAATTTGTTATTGTAAATTGTTCCAAGTTTAGGTTAGGGTTAATTGGGTATGTCAGGGTTGGTGGGGATGGCATGGCTTAAAAGGCCTGAATGGTCTCCCCTGCGCTGTATCACTAAATGAATAAACAAACATAAAGCATCCTACAGCACTAGTTTAAAGAAGACTGTCTGGAAAAATGGGCTGAAAAATGACAGATGGAATTTAATGCAGACAAGTGCAAGGTTTTGCAATTTGGTAGGATCAAACAGGGAAGGTCTTACAGTGAATGATAGGGCACTGAGGAGTGTGATAGAACAAAGGGATCCAGGAATACAGGTTCATAACTCATTGAAAGTGGTGTCACAGGTAAATAGGGTCAGAAAGAAAGCTTCTGGCACATTGGCCTTCATAAATCAATGTTTTAAGTACAGGAGACGAGATATTATGTTGAAGTTGTATAGGACGTTGCTGAGGCCTAATTTGGAGTATGTGTGTAGTTTTGGTTACCTGCTTACAGGAAAGATGTAAATAAGGTTGAAAAAGTACAGAGAAAACTTACAAGGATGTTGCTGGGTCTGAAGGACCTGAGTTAGAAGGAAAGATTGAATAGGTTAGTATTGTAGAATGTAGAAGATTGAGAGGAGATTTGATAGAGGTATACAAAATTACGAGGGGTATAGATAGGGTAAATGCAAGCAGGCTTTTTCCACTAAGGTTGGGTGGGGCTACAGCCAGAGGTTAAGGGTGAAAGTTGAAAAGCTTAAGGGGAACAGGAGGAGAAACTTTTTCACTCAGAAGGTTGTGAGAGTGTGGAATGAGCTGCCAGCCAAGTGGTTCAAGCAAGCGTGATTTCAACATTTAAGAGAAGTTTGGAAAGGTGCGTGTATGGTAGGGGTATGCAGGGCTATGGTCCCGGTGCAGGTCGATGGGAATACGCAATTTTAGTGGATTCAGCATAGACTAGATGGGCGGAAGGGCCTGTTTCTGTGCTGTAGTTCTCTATGACTCTAAGAGTAGGGGAGTCATAGTCAGTGACCTGCCTGACAATCTCCCATTCAACACTATTGGGTGGGGACTGCAGGCAATACGGTCCTTTCACCTCTTGCCTTTCCATCCTCCAGGGATCTGAACGGTCCTTCCAGGTGAGGCAGTGATTCATCGACACTTCTAATGAACTGTATCTGGTGTTCACAATGTGGTCTCCTCTACACTGGAAAAACCAAACGCAGATTGGATGACAGTTTCACATAACGTGTAGTGAACCTGAACTTCCTGTTACTCACCATCTCAGTCCTATCAATCTGCGGCCTCCTGCACTGAGGCTCAACAAAAGCTTGAGGAACAGCATCACATCGGTCCGGGCACACCAGCCTTCCAGGCAATATTAAAATTCTACAACTTCAGGTAACTTACTTTCTCTGTCTGTATCAGAATAGGCCAGGACATTTGTCTGTGAGGTGGGTTCAGTGTTCTCTATTCTTTAGCTCAGGCTGACCTGCTGGGCACATCCACCCACCCCTCACCCTGCCTCTCTCTGCAGACATCACCAGCAGAAAGTGCATTCAGCCTCTCTCAGTCCCCACTTTAATCCATCCTTCTCTCCACCTGTTTCTGCAACTTAAATTGGCTGGATTTCTAACTGTGGTCCAAAAGAAAGGTCTTCGACCTGGAACATTAACCCTATTTCTCCACAGATGCCGCCCGACCTGCTGAGTGTTTTCTATTTTCATTGTGAATTCTTTCTCACAGGCTACGCGCAGCATTTCCTTTGATCTAGATTGGTGTCACTGCCCTAATGTGCTGCAAGCACCGGCTCAATGATAAATGCCCGAGTTACCCTAGTCATGGGCACACTGGTGCACATGTCACGTTGCACGGTTACAGTAGCTGTCTTCGGGTTGAATGATCAGAACCGCCCCACCACTCCAGTCGGCCACGTGTCTTGCGCTCTCCTGGGCTCGGGAAGCAGGACCTCATGCCCTAGGCGAGGGGAGAGCGGGACAAGTGGGTCAGAAAGTAGGTATCTCGTGGCATATGGAGTTATGAGACATAAAGTTAAAGCAATTTCATCACAGCAGTCTGAATATAGAAAGCAAGAATACAGACGACCTGCAATTGCGCCTACCGTTCTCTCAGTAGAGTTACATTGAACCCCTTGGCATTAGACAAATGGTTTAACCCAAAGTAGTATTAAAATCCCTCGCAAGTCAGTGAAACTGACAAGGTGATGAGGTTTATTGGCTGAAACGGGCAGGTGCGAAGATTCATTGGTTGGCTCAGTCAAACACGCGTGTTCATTTTCTGTCTTCACTGGCGAGGTTTGCGAAGTAACGCAGAGTTCAGAACGTGTCCTCAGCAGTTCGGCGTCTGCGAAGAATGAATTCCATTTGGCCGACTACTGATACCTATACGACGAAAGCTGCCGCTGCTCGGGCGGTCCTCGCCTGCTGTAACTACACCCGGGTTGTAAGCGATGCCGCGGTCGGGACAGCCGCTCAGGACGAGCGCAGCCTCTACATCATGAAAGTGGTCCAGATCGCTGTGCTCTGCGTCCTCTCCCTCACTGTCATCTTCGGTATTTTCTTCCTGGGCTGCAACCTGCTCATCAAGTCGGAGAGTATGATTAACCTCCTGGTGAAGGACCGGAGACCGTCGAAAGAGGTGGAGGCTATAATCATCGGCTCTTTCTGAAGTTCGGAGCAAAGGACAAGACCAGGAGGGGGTGGGAAATTGCGAAGAGGTCAATGAACTCTGGACTCTAAAGAGGACTATCAATTCGCCCTGCAGAGTGTTTAAATTCTCTGAAATGAGATAGTTTTGTAAGAGCGCGGCTGAGTTATAAGAAGTTTGTCCGCGGTGTGCATTTGGGGTGTACGAAAGATACGGACAATGTACTGCAGTGTATTGTCTGTTGGGCGGATATTGGAATACCGTTTCACCGTGTCGTGCCCCCCACCCGCCGAAGCTTAGAAAATTAAATAATGACTGGGGGAATGATTCTCGGTTCTCGGTTCGTCCTGTTGGATCAAAATGTAACATTAGCGTGCCTGTTTCAGTGCAGAGCTCTGAAGAGAAACACTTCGTGTTAAAACCGATGTTGAGATGATTCTTGCAATGGTGTATATTTACCTGCTTTGAAAGCTTTCTCCCGGTTTTGAGTTGTCAATCATACCCCAAAGTTAGAATGTTGCGTCCTCGTTGTATAATGAGCTGTCTGGCTCAAGCACCCCTGCTAGCTCTTTGAAAGTACTGTCCATTTAATGCCAAAGTCCTGCAGATGCTCCTTTCCAACCCCCTCCGCATTCCAGTCTCTACCCCATTTCCATTAGAGAGGTCCCATATTCCGACCTAGGTCCGCGCCCTTCTCCCAAACCGAGAAAGCCCAGGCAAGAGCGGGCAGGAGCTGATGTTATATTTCAAATGTAGCTTGAATCTCGAGAAGGACCAAGGTGTGTATGTAACGTGACTTGCGGACACTCCATCTCGAGTAAAGCTCCCGAATGTTTCAATTTTCCGTCCCGGGGAGAGAACTTTTCTAAAGGCCTCTGCAGGCGGGAAAAGAAGGCGTCGAGGGTGGGGCACCAGAGGAGGACTGTATAACTGAATAGACAGACATGCGGGCGTTTATATTTAATCCGCACAGCCTTTATTAGGTGACTATTACCGTATTATTGTGTGTTTATTAATTTGCATGGGGCTTTATTATTGATTTCTAAAAATCATCAACATAGTATAGTTTCCCCCTGTATATTGTGTTGAAATCATTAACAATAAATTGATCAATCAAGTTTGAGATATTTGGTGTATTGATTTGAATAATTATTAGCAATAATGACGTAATGATCTTTCCCTGCGTGTCTGCCTCTCAGTGAAACTCTGATATCGTCTTTAATAAAGTTGGACCTGAAGGCAATGTCGATTTCTCTGCACTGGCACTGACCTTTATAGATCACCGCCCAATACTGAAAGAGTGAAAGTGACGCGAAGTTAACACACGGATGGCGCCGTTGATTGGTAATGGTTGCACTGTTTCATTCTGGATTCATAAACAGGTTTATCAGATGAGAATTGAATTTTCTGTCTTAGGATTCTCGAGATGGCGTTCCTCCCATCCCATTTCCCCTCCTAGACATTGATTTTAAATGAACGTTGCAGGGTTTAAAAACTATACACATTAGAAATATAAAACTTTTCTTTTGTGTAATTTCTAACACGTTAAGGAGGAGGAGAAGACTTCCTCTGAGTGTGGTGAACTCGTAATCATCGACCCTTTACAACACAACAATAAGCCACCCCGCATCAGAATCAGGTTTATTATCACTGACTTGACATGAAAGTTGTTGTTTTGCAGCAGCAGTAGATGGCAAAGATGCAAAATTACTGTAACTTACAAAATAAATAGTGTAAAAATAACGAGGTAGTGTTCATGGGTTCATGTTCCGTTCAGAAATCTAATGGGGGGGAAGAAGCTGATCCTAAAATGCTGAGTGTATATCTTCAGGCCCCTCACCTCCTTTCTGATAAGAGGAACGCGAAGAGAGTACAGTATGTCCTGGGTGGTGAGTGTCCTTCAGGGTGGATGTGCCGTCTTCTGGACGCGCCGCCTCTTGAGGATGGCCTGGATGGCGGGGAGGGTTGTGCCCGTGATGGAACTGGCTGAGCCTAGTACCCTCCGCAGCCGCTTGCGATCCTGTGCATTTGCACCTCCGAACTAGGCTGTGTTCAAACCGTCAGAATGCTCCCCATCGTACGTCGACAGGAACTTTCAACAGTCTTTGAAGATACACAAAAGACTCTTGGGGATATATGATATATTTTACCTGATGTACCTCCTTTGTGGTTCCCGATGACACTACATTGATTGGCCTTATCTCAAACAATAACGAGGTGGCCTACAGGGAAGAAGTCATCTCTCTGACACAGTGGTGTCAAGAAAACCACCTCTCCCTCAATGTCGCAAAAACAAAGGAGCTGGTTGTGGATTACAGGAGGAATGGAGACAGGCTAACCCCTATTGACATCAATGGATCTGGGGTTGAGAGGGTGAACAGCTTTAAGTTCCTTGGCATAAACATCACCGAGGATCTCACATGATCTGTACACACCGGCTGTGTGGTGAAAAAAGCACAACAGCGCCTTTCACCTCAGACGGTTGAGGAAGTTTGGTATGGGCCGCCAATTCCCAAGAACTTTCTACAGGGGCACAATTGAGAGCATCCTGACTGGCTGTATCACTGTCTGGTATGGGAACTGTACCTCCCTTAATCACAGGATTCTGCAGAGAGTGGTGTGGACAGCCCAGCGCATCTGTAGATGTGAACTTCCCACTATTCAGGACATTTACAAGGAAGAGTGTGTAAAAAGGGCCTGAAGGATCATTGGGGACCCGAGTCACCCCAACCACAATCTATTCCAGCTGCTACCATCTGGGAAACGGTACTGCAGCATAAAAGCCAGGACCGACAGACTCCGGGACAGCTTCTTCCACCAGGCCATCAGACTGATTAACCTGCGCTGATTTGAGTGTATTTCTAGGTTACATTGACTGTTCTATTTATTATAAATTACTATGATTGCACATTGCACATTTAGATGGAGATGTAACGTAAAGATTTTTACTCCTCATGTATGTGAAGGATGTAAGAAATAAAGTCAATTCAGTTCAATTTCCTGGGCCCAGGAGAGATAATTTGAGATGAAACTTGAAGTTGTTCATCCTTTTCATTGCTCACCCGTCAGTGAGAGCTGGTGTACTGTACATTCTCTATAATTGCCCTTCCTGAAGTCTACTTGGATTTGGCAATGGTCTTCCAATCAGTTCCATTCTCCAGTTCAGATCCAAATTCTTCCATTAATCTGTGAATCTACTTAATACTCTTAAAAGGACAATTGATCTCATTACTATATGGATATAATAGCAATGGAGACAGTCCCAAGGGAGATTTGTGGGCTAATTCCCGGAAAAAAACCACAGAACATAGAGTTATAGAACACTATAGCACAGAAACAGGACCTCTAGTTCTAGTCCCACCCAACCTCAGTGGAAAAAGCCTGCTGGCATTTAGCCTATCTATACCGCTCATAATTTGTATACCTCTATCAAATCTCCCCTCATGTCTCCTGAGCTCCAGGGAGTAAAGTCCTAACCTATTCAATCTTTCCCTATAACTCAGGTCCTCAAGTCCTGGCAACGTCTTGTAAATTTCCTCTGCACTCTTTCAATCTTATTTACATCTTTCCTGTAGGCTTGTGAACAAAACTACACACAAAACACCAAATTAGGCCTCACCAATGTCTTATACAACCTCAGCATAACATCCCATCTCCTGTATTCAATACTTTTATTTATGAAGGCTAATGTGCTGGAAGCTCTCTTTATGAACCTATCTATGTGGATACCACTTTCAAGGAATAATGGACCCGTATTCCAAGATCGCTCATTTCTACCACGCTCCTCGATACCCCACCATTCACTGTGTAAGCCTACTCTGGTTTGTCCTCGCAAAGTGTAACATTTCACACTTGTCTGTTTTAAATTCCATCTGCCATTTCTCAGCCCAAAGGACATAGAAGGGTACAGAACAAATCCCTTGGCCCATGATTCTATGCTGAACATGATGCTAAGTAAAACTAAATCTCTTTTGCCACAATCCATATCCCAGCATATTAATGTGTCTAAAAGCCTCTTAAAGACCACTATAGTACCTCCACCACTACCCCCAACAGACCACTCCAGGCACTGACCACACTATATGTAAAAATACTTGCCCTGTATGTCTCCTTTGAACTCCCCCACCCCCATCTTAAATACATGTCCTCTAATACTTGACATTTCTACCCAGGGAAAAAAATTCTGCCTGTCTATCATATCTATATCTTTCATAATTTTATAAAGTTCTATTAGATCTCCCCTCAGCCTCTGATGCTTCAGAGAAAACAACTCAAGCTTGTCTAACCTCTCCT
Source organism: Hemitrygon akajei (assembly GCF_048418815.1). Taxonomy (NCBI): domain Eukaryota; kingdom Metazoa; phylum Chordata; class Chondrichthyes; order Myliobatiformes; family Dasyatidae; genus Hemitrygon; species Hemitrygon akajei. The sequence goes on along the minus strand of NC_133141.1, from coordinate 22,529,348 downwards.
TATAGCACATGTCCTCTCCCCCAGGCAGCATCTTGGCAAACCTCTTCTGCACCCTCTCTAAAGCCTCCACTCCTTCCTATGATGGGGTCATCATAAGTGCACGCACAGGACACTTAGTGGCCACTTTATTAGGTACATCTGCACACCAGTTCATTAGTGCACATATCTTTTCAGCCAATCAACTCCATAAAAACATGCAGACATGGTCAAGAGGTTCAGTTGTTGTTCAGATCAAACATCAGAACGGGGAAGAAATTTTATCGAAATGACTGTCTGTGGAATGATTGTTGGTGCCAGATGGGGTGGTTTGAGTATCTCAGAAACTGCTGATCTCCTGGGATCTTCACACACAACAGTCTCCAGAGTTTACAGAGAATGGTGTGAAAAACAAATAACATCCAGTGAGCATTTCTGTGGGTGAAAGCACCTCATTAATGAGAAGGGTCAGAGCAGACGAACCAAACTGTTTCAAGCTGACAGGAAGACTACAGTAACTCAGATAACCACGTTACAACAGCGGTGTGCAGAAGAGCATCTCTGAATTCACAACACGCGGAACCTTGAAGTGGATGGGCTACAGCAGCAGAAGACCATGAACATGCACTCAGTGGCAACTTTATTAGGTACAAGAGGTATCCAATACATTGGCCACTGAGTGCAATAAGATGAGAGGGTTGTCCTATCAAGAGAGGTTAAACAGGTTGGGTCTGTATTCCATAGAGTTTAGAAGACAGAAGGGTGATCTTATTAAGACATATAAGATCCTAAGGAGGCTTGACAGGGTAAATGTAAAGATGTTTTCACCAGTGGGAGAGTCTTGAAAGAAGCAATGTTGTTACAAAATGGTAATTTCAAATTGAGGTGTGTAGAAATTCCTTCTCTCAGATGGTAATGAATTTCTGGAACTCTCTGCTCCAGAGTGTGGAGGTCAGATTGTTAGATATATTTAAAGTAGCAGTAGATAATATTTTGAGAGATTGGGGCATTGACGGCTATGGGAACTGGCAGAAATGATCATATCGAATGGTGGGACAGGCTCAAGGAACCAAGTGGCCAACTCCTGCTCTTATATTCTTGTGTTCTTGTATATTCTTGTGATTGAATTACTTTCAGGTAGTGAACTCTATGTCTGCACAGGATGCTTAAGACTGTGTTACCGATAAAGCTTCAAGATTCTCAGGAGGCAGCTGCTCTCTATAGCTTTTACAGAGCTATACTGTCCTGAGGGCAGCAACTTTAAAATGAAACTCTCTGCTCTGTATGTAATGTGAAGATGCCACAGAAAGTGCCGTTACAGCATTAATGTCGGTCACATGAAGTTGTTGGGCTTCACACTGTCATGCCATCGTAATCAGGTGTAATAACCAGCACAGCGTTATGCCAGCTGTAACTCACAATCACACACAGCGTGCAACACCCGAAAATAACATTTTACAATGTGATTTGACAGATCTGCCTTACGAAGTTGGCTTGTAGAACTTAGCATCAAAAATGAAAACCAAAAACTGGCAGCTGCTGGAAATCTGAAATAAAAGCATAAAATGAAGGAAACATTCAGCAGGACAGGCAGCATCAGTAGAAACTCTGTCTTCATTCCCCTCACGTATTCATCTTCAACCTGAAACGTTAACCCTGCTTCCTTTTCCGCAGATGTTGCCTGACTTGCTGAGTGTTCCCAGCATTCTCTGCTTCTTCTCACCTTAAAGCCATGCCTGCTTGTGTTTTGTGCCCTTAACATGGGAAGGGGTTCCACCAAGCACAACAGAAAGAAAAGCAAAAGGAATAAAGGTATGGACTGATTTTCAAACAGGGACAAAATCTGGGGTACAAAGGAACTTGAGAGTCCTCGTGAAGGTTTCCCCAAAGGTTAACTTGCAGGTTGAGTCAGTGGTGAGGAAGACGCCATTAGCATTCATTTCAAGAGGGCTTGAATGCAAAAGAAAGGATGTAATGCTGAGACTTTATAAGGCATTGGTCAGATCGCACTTGAAGTATTGTGAGCAGTTTTGGGCCCCTTTTCTAAGAAAAGATGTGCTGGCATTGGAGAGAGTCCAGAGAAGGATCATGAGAATGATTCCAGGAATGAAAGGGTTAACATATGAGGAACGTTTGATGACTCTGGGCCTGTACTCACTGGCGTTCAGAAGAATGGGAGGGTATCTCATTGAAACCTGTCAAATATTGAAAGGCCTGGTGGATGTGGAGAGGATGTTTCCCGGGGAGGAGCCTAGGACCAGGAGGCACAGCCTCAGAATTCAGGGATGTTCATTTAGAACAGATATGAAGAAAACAATTCTTTAGCCAGCAGGAGGTGAATCTGTGGAATTCTTTGCCACAGATGGCTGTGCAGGGCAAGTCATGTGGTATATTTAAGGCGAAGTTTGATAGGTTCTTCATTAATCAAAGCGTGAAAGGTTACGGGGAGAAGGCAGGAGAATGGAGCTGAGAGGGATAATAAACCAGCCATGATGAAATGGTGGAGCTGACTTAATAGGCCAAATGGCCTAATTCTGCTTCTATGTCTTATGGTCTTACGCTTTTATGGTCTACAAGGGGATCATCATTTCTTCTGGTATTAACTATGCAAAGGAACAACTCTGATTCCTCAATCACCACACTTGAATGCACTGTTGAAAATGTGCTGACAATAGGTATGCAGGTTTAAATGTGAATTCAGAAGAAGCTGCAATGTTCAACATTCAAAGTAAAATTTATTATCAGAGAACATACATGTCACCACAGACAACCCCGAGGTTCTTTTTTTGCAGGCATACTTAGCAAATCTACAGACAGTAACTGTAAACTGTAAACTAAACAAACTATGCAAATACAGATATAAATAAATAGCGACAAATAACGAGCATGAAATAACAATATAACAGAGTCCTTAAATGAGTGTAGCTATCCCCTTTTGTTCAAGAGCCTGATGGTTGTTGGGTAGTAACTGTTCTTGAACCTGGTGATGTGAGTCCTGAGGCTCTTGTACCTTCTACCTGATGGCAGCAGCGATAAAAGTGAATGGCCTGGGTGGTGAGGATCTCTGATGATGGATGCTGCTTTTCTAAGACAATGTTTCATGTAGATGTGCTCAATGGTTGGGAGGGTTTTACCCTTGATGTACTGGGCCGAATCCACTACCTTTTGTAGGATTTTCCACTCAAGGGCATTGGTGTTCCCATACCAGGCCGTAATACAGCCAGTCAGCACACTTTCCACCACACATCTATAAGAGTCTGCCAAAGTTTTTGATGACATACCAAAGCTCCGCAGACCCCTAAGGAAGTAGAGGCGCTGTCATGCTTTCTCCACAACAATACTTGTATGATGGGTCCAGGACAGGTTCTCTGCGATAGTGACACCCAGAAATTTAAAGTTATTGACCCTCTCCGCCTCTGATCCTCAAATGATTACTGGCTCATGGACCTCTGGTTTTGCTCTCCTGAAGTCTACAATCAGTTCCTTGGTCTTGCTGACATTGAGTGAAAGGTTGTTGTTATTACACCACATAGCAAAATTTTCATTTTCTCTCCTGTATGCTAATTCATTAACCCCATTGATACAGCCCACAACAGTGGTGTCATCAGCAAATTTGTATATGGTGATGGAGACATACTTAGCCACACAGTCATTGGTGTAAAGTGAGTAGAGCAGGGGCTAGGTACACATCCCTGAGGTGCTCCTGTGCTGAGGGAGATTGTAGAGGAGATGTTTTTGCCAATCTGAACTGACTGGATTCTACAAGCGAGGAAATCCAGGATCCAGTTGCACAAGAGGGTACTAAGGCCAAGGTCTCGGAGTTTACAGATTAATTTTGAGGGGATGATGGTGTTAAATGCTGAGCTGTAACGATAAAGAGCACCCTGATGTATGCACCTTTGCTGTCCAGATGTTCCAAGGCTGTGTGACGAGCCAACGAGATAGCAGCTGCTGTAGACCATTTGCTTCAGTAGGTGAACTGGAGCGGATCCAAGTCACCCTTCAGGCAGAAGCTGATATGCTTCAACACCAGCCTCTCAAAGCACTTCGTCACTGTGGATGAAAGTGCCACTGGGCGAAAGTCATTTAGGCAGGTTACCACACTCTTCTTGGGCATTCCAAGTGCTGGGAATCTGAAATATACCAGAAAGTATCGGAAACACTCAGTAGGTCAGGCAGCATCTATGGAGAGAGGAAATAATTAATGGTTCAGGTTGAAGACCCTTTGACATTTCTACCTGCTTCACTCTATTTCTCTACAAATGCTACCTGGTCTGCAGAGTGCTTCCAAGCATTTTCTGCCTTTATTTCAGGATTAATTGAACTTGAGAATCTTGGGTTTCCTTACTTCATGTTTGTCTGCGTCCTGGTCCAAAAACTCTTGAAATCTAAAAATTTCCAGACAACAACCAGTCTCGTTTTATCTATTTTGAAAGGATATTATGTTGAAGTTGGATTTGTGTGTTTGCCATACTTCCGTGCAGACAGTTGTTCTTACTTAATCTTTATTTAGTCTGAAGTTTCTGCACGTGATTGGAATGCATTGGTTGATTTTGGTACAAATCACAAAAGCACTCAGTGTACTTTGGCAGTGATCTCTTCAACTTTCAACTGAGTTTTATGAAATAATCTGTGAATAAGCTGGTGCCAATATCAATATTCCATAGCAGACACAAGCCAAGACACCTATCATTCCCTGTAACCATTTCCCTCCTGATCTACATATGTACCTGTTTTGTTCTTAGGGGTAGAGGGAGGACTTGGTTCCACTCCTGTAGGAGATGTTGGTGTGTGAATTTGTTTAACGTAGAGTGGTCATTCCACACAGATGTGACAGATGTGACAAGGCTACTGGAGACCGGGGCCTTCTGTACAGGTAATGCACTCACACATGTGTGTGGATCAGCATGCATGTGCACTTATATTTTTTACATTATACCTCAATGATTTGGATGACAGAATTGATGGCTTTGTTGCAAAGTTTGCAGACAATATGAAGATAGGTGAAGGGACAGATAGTTTTGAGGAAGTAGAGAGGACTTGGATAGATTGGGAGAACGGGCAAAGAAGTGGCAGATGGAATACAGTGTCAGGAAGTCTACGGTCATGCACTTTGGTAGAAGAAATGAAAGGGTTGACTATTTTCTAAATGGAGAGAAAATACAAAAAAAAAACTGAGGTGCAAAGGGACTTGGGAGTCCTTGTGCAGGATTCCCTAAAAGGTAATTTGCAAGTTGATTCTGTGGTGAGGAAGGCAAATGCAACTTTAGCATTCATTTCAAGAGGACTAGAATTTAAAAGCAAGGATGTAATGTTGAGACTTTATAAAGCACTGGTGAGGCCTCACTTGGAGAATTGTGAGCAGATTTGGGCCCCTTATCTTAGAACTGATGTGCTGAAACGGGAAAGGGTTCAAAGGAGGTTCACGAAAATGATTCTAGGATTAAACAGCTTGTCATATGAAGAGTGTTTGATGGCTCTGGGCCTGTATTCACTAGAATTCAGAAGAATGAGGGGTGACCTCATTGAAACCTATTGAATAGTGGAAGGCCTTGATAGAATGGATGTGGAGAGGATGTTTCCTATGGTGACAGAGTCTAAGACCAGAGGACACAACCTCAGAATAGAGTGGCATCCTTTTAGAATGGAGATGAGGAGGAATTTCTTTTCCCAGAGGGTGGTGAATCTGTGGAATTCTTTGCCACAGCAGCTGTGGAGGCCAAGTCTTTATGCATATTTAAGGCAGAGGTTGATAGATTCTTGGTTGTTCAGGGCCTGAAGGGATACAGGGAGAAGGTAGGAGATTGGGACTGATCAACCACGATGAAATGGTAGAGCAGATCCAATAAGCCAAATGGCCTAATTCTAGCTTGTACTTCTTTCCCTCCCCTCACCTTCTTATTTTGGCTTCTTCCCCCTTCCTCTCCAGTCCTGATGAAGCCCTTTATTCCTCTCCATAGAGGCTGCCTGACCTGCTGAGTTCCTCCAAAATTTTGTGCATGTTGCTCTGGATTTCCAGCAACTGCAGAATCTCTTGTGTTTGTGATTTCCACATCTCATCCTCCTTCACTCCAAAGAGAAAGCCCTAGCTCGATCAGCATATCCTCATAAGACATACTCTGCAATCCAGGAAAAATCCTGTTAAATCTTCTCTGCACACTCTCTAAAGCTTCCACATCATTTCTATAATGAGGCAACCAGAATGGAACACAACACACTAAGTGTGGTCTAACTAGAGTTATATAGAGCTGCAACATATCTTGCAGCTCTTGAACTCAATCCCCCAACTAATAAAGGCCAACACATTATACACTCTCTGAAACACCCTAACAAATTGCACGGTAACATTGAGGGATCTACGAACGTGGACCCCAAGTTCTCTCTGTTCCTCCAACACTGTTAAGAATCCTATCATTAACCCTGTACTCTACCTTCACACTTTTTCACATTGAACTGTATCTGCCACTTCTCAGCCCAGCTCTGCATCCTATCAATACCCTGTTGTAATCTACAGCAGCCTTCTACACTGTCCACAACACCACCAACCTTCGAGTCACCTGTCACCCTTCCACTTCTTCATCGAAGTCATTTATAAAAATCACAAAGGGCAGGGTCCCAGAACAGATCCTGCAGAAACTTGTGTTGTTTTCTCTGGAGCATTAGCGGCTGAGGGGAGGCATGATGAAGGATTACAATATTATGAGAGGTATAGACAGGGTTGGCAATAAGAGTCCTTTTCCCTAGGGTAGAAATTTCTACTACTAGGGAGCATACATTTAAGATGAGAAAGGAGATATGCTGGATAAGTTAATACACAGAGAGTGGTGGGTGTCTGGTATGGGCTGCCAGGGGTGATGCTGGAAGTAGACACAACAGTGGCATTTAAGAGTCTGTTAGATAGCCTCGTGGGCATGCAGGTAACAGAGAGGTATAGACCATGTGCAGGCAGAAGAGTTATAAGTCTGGCACCATGTTCGGCACAGACATTGTGGGCCAAAGGGCCTGTTCCTTTGCTGTACTGTTCTATGTTTAATGTCACAAGAAGTAACTGATGATGGGGAAGGCCAAGCTGACCTTTCGCCAAAGCACACTGAGAGAGTGCAAGCACTTGAACCAACTTTCAGGCTCATTTGCCTGAGTTACAAGGTCAGCTGGGTGCAGCAGTCTCTGGCTCTGGCTGTTTATTTCTGGTGTCAACCAAATAACTGAAGGCCTCACCTTCAACATTTCTGTGGCCTCAGGCAGTCAGCAGTGACCAAAGCCATTTCTCAACTCACCGTCTCCTTGATTAAATAGCATGCCTTGCAGCAAGCTGAGTTACTGAGCTGTGGCAGGCATTAGTCAAAATGTCCTGTGTGCACATAGGCTCTGAGGTCATTTGCTCATTGGTAACATGTACTGGCTTTTCACTGAATTATTTGAATGGATGGAAAAGTGCAGAGGTGGTATACTTTGAAGATGTTAAGGTTCGGCATGACCTCTAAAACTTTGACAAACTTCTACACATGTGTTGTGGAGAGGATATTGACTGGCTGCATCACAGCCTGGTATGGAAACACCAGTGCCCTTGAATGGAAAATCCTACAAAAAGTAGTGGACACAGCCCAGTCCATCACAGGTAAAGCCCTCCCCATCATTGAGCATATCTACATGGAGCACTGTCGCAGGAAAGCAGCATCCATCTTTGGGGACCCTCACCACCCAGGTCCTGCTCTCTTCTCACTGATGCCATCAGGAAGAAGGTACAGGAGCCTCAGAACTCACACCACCAGGTTCAGGAACAGTTATTACCCCTCAGCCATCAAGCTCCTGAACCAAAGGGGATAACTTCACTTTCTCCATCACTGAACTGTTCCCACAACCTATGAACTCACTTTTAAGAACTCTTCATCTCACATTCTTGATATTCATTACTTAATTATTTCAAACTTCAAAGTTCAAAGTAAATCTATTAGCCAAGTACACATATGTTACCATATACAACCCTGAGATTCATTTTCTTGAGGGCATACTCAATAAATCTATAATAGAATAATAACCAAAATAAAATCAATGAAAGATCGCATCAACTTGGGCATTCAACCAGAGTGAAAATGACAATAAACTGTTCAAATGCAAAAAGAAATAAATAATAATTATAATAAATAAACAATGAATATTGAGGACACAAATTTGTTCCTCTAAATTCCTAGGACTGTTGGGTGCTCTATAATATAGCCCCATTAACATGGTCCTTATTCCTCAGTTGCACCCATAAGGCCTCACTAGACAAGTTCTCCAGTCTGTCCAGTCTGCCCTGACAGAACACTGCTGTGACACGTTCCCTGACTAGTAACGCAACCCCTTCCCCTTTAAACCAGCGGAACCCCACAAAATTGAGCTGCCAGTCCTGCCCCTCCTGCAACCAAGTTTCACTCATGGCTGCAATATTTTAATTCTATATGTTGATCTGTGTACTGAGCTCATCTGCCTTTCCTACAACACTCCTTTCATTGAAATATACGCAACTCAGAACAGTAGTTACACCATGCTCAACATTTTGATTCTTGACTTTGTCTGAGGTCTTAACAACATCTTCCTCCGCAGCCTCTCCGCTATCTGTTCTGGCACTCTGGTTCCCATCCCCCTGTAACTCTAGTTTACAGGGGGGTGCCACCACCCCCTCCCCGTGCAGCATTAACAAACCTTCCCACTGGGATATTAGTGCCCCTCCAGTTTAGGTGCAAACTGTCTCTTCTGTACATGTCCCACCTTCACTGGAAGAGAGCCCAACCATATAAAAATCTTTTGCCCACCATCCTACACCAACTGCTTAGCCACATATTAAACTGTATGATCTTCCTTTTTCGGGTCTCACTAGCACGTGGCACAGGTAGCAATCCAGAGATCACAACCCTGGAGTTCCTGTCCTTTAATTTAGCACCCAACTCCCCGAACTCCCTATGCAGAACCTCATCACTCGTCCTACCCATGTCATGGGTACCTATGTGGAACACAATCTCCGGCTGTTCACCCTCCCACTTGAGAATGCTGAGGACTTGATCCAAGATGTCCCGATCCTTGGCACCTGGAAGGCAACATACCATCTGGGAATCTCGTTCTCACTCACAGAGCCTCCTTTCTATTCCTCTAACTAATGAATCCCCCATCAACACAGTGCACCTCTTCTCTCCCCTTCCCTTCTGAGTCACACAGCCAGACTCAATGGCAAAGATCTGATCGCTGTGACTTTCCTCAGCTAGGTCTCCCCCCAACAGTATCCAAAGTGGTATACTTGTTGCTGAGGGGGATGGCCACAGGGGTACTCTGCTCTGGCCGTTTAACCCTTTTCCCCTTCCTGACTGTCACCCAGTTTCCTGTGTCCTGCACCTTTGGTGTAACTACCTCTCTATATGTCCTATCTATCACCCTCTCAGCCTCCCAAATGATCTGGAGTTCATCCCCTCCAGCTCCAACTCCTTAACGTGGATTGTTAGAAGTTGCAACTGGATGCACTTCTCACAGTTGTACTTGATGGGGACACTGGAGGTCTCCCTGCCTTCCCACATCCTGCAAGAAGAGCATTTCACTATCCTGCCTGGCATCCCTACTGCTCTAACCATGCAATTATAAGGTCCTAGTGTGAGATATAATCCACTGTTTAGACAATTTAAATGCCAGCCCAGCTTGGAAGCAAGAGCCGACTTTGCTCACTCTCCACGCTGTTCACTCCTTTCTCCAGGGCGCCAGAGCCTTTTGCTGTCCCGTCATTGGGTCAATTTAAATGCTGTGTCAGATGGACTGAAAAGACAGGTGTCTTCACCTGGTGTCTGAGGTGAGAGCTGATTTCGTTTGTTCTCTACGAAGGTCACTCCTTTCTTCCTGGTGCTGAAGCTATGAAGACTTCCCCGGCTGCTGTGCTCTGTGGCCACTAACTGATAAGTGAGGCTTAGGGCCTACTCTAGGCTGCTCCGGGGTTTGGATCTGAGGACTCAGTATGGTTCAGAACGTTGTTGTTTGCTTCAATTGTTTGCGTGATTTATGTTTTTTTTCTCTTGCACTCCAAGTGTTGGTCTTTTATTTTTATTTTTATTCTTTTTCTTTGATTGGCTTCTGTCGGGTTTCTTGCTTTGTGGCTACCTGTGATCAAAGAAACCTCAAGGTTGTATCATTTCTACATTCTTTGATAATAAATAAGTAAATATACTAAATAAACTGAAAAAAATCTACCTACAGCTTTTTGCCTTCTCTCACTCAAGCCTCGCCTCGCTGAAGCCTCAAAGAGCTAAAAACCTCAACTCTCCACTCTAACACTGCCCAGTCCAACAAAGGCTGCTCAGCTTGCCTCTTTGTTTGCCTTTGCTAATGAATCCAATCTCTGATTGGCCTCTGTTCAAATGCTGAAGCTCCTGAGAAGTACTGCTTTTTAATGCACACTTGCCAACCTATGTGGGTGGGGCTTGGGTAATGGGATGTGTAGGTGTGAGTTGTATGGGGTGGGCCCAAAGAAGCCCCAGATATAACTGATGATCTCAGGAGCTGCTCAGACTCAATGGGTCAAAACCGATTGAAGGTGAATGAAATCCGATTAAATTAGTGAACGATGGAAATCTGACCGTGTCCCAAAAGGAGCATTACTGCCATTAGTGGAACGTGGGACACATGACTCTAGCTTCAGATGCAGCCAGACCAGGGCTGTTCTGCACGCCAGGTTTTATGCTTAAAACTGTCATACCTCCCTGTCCCTCAACCCTAATCACACTGGACAGAGGTCTTTCTCAGCCCTACCCTGTGCTTTGAGGAGAGAGGTTTACAGGTAAACCAGGCGCTGTTAAGAAGGGGTAATGGAGGGTTTTCGGGAAGCCTGTTGTTGAACTGTTCCCCAGGCACCAGCTCCCAGGGCCTAGAGGACCAGGTCTTCCTTGGGAATTCCATGCAGGATGTGCTGTCAATGTGGGATGCTTCATTGCCCCGACTCAGAGTGCCCGGCTGACTTGGAATGCGACCTGCTTGTAAAATTAGACCATAAGACACGGGAGAAGAATTAGGCCATTCAGGCCATCAGGTCTGCCCCATTCCATCATGGTGGATTTGTTCTCCCTCTCAACCTCATTCTCTTGCCTTCTCCTGTAGCCTTTGATGCCCTGATTAATCAAGAACCTATCAAACTCCGCCTTAAATATGCCCAATGACTCGGCCTAAACAGCCTTCTGTGGTGATGAATTCCACAGATTCATCACCCTCTGGCTGAAGAAATTTGTCCTCATCTCTGTTCTAAAAGGATGTCTCTCTATTCTGAGGCCATGCTCTCTGGTCCTAGACTCCCCCAGTATAGGAAACGTCCTCTCTACATCCACTATCGAAGCCTTTTAATATTCGATAGGTTTCAGTGAAATCCCCTCTCATTCTTCTAAACTCCAGTGAGTACAGGCCCAGAGTCATCAAACGCTCCTCATATGCTAACCCTTCATTCCTGGGATCATTTGCGTGGACCTCCTCTGGGCTCGCTGCATTGTCAGCACATCTTAAAATTATTAGAATAATGATAACAAGCAATTTGCAAAGCAATCACCCGTGCCAAGTTGAACAGGATAGAAAAGGACAAGGAATGTTTGCGCAAAGTATCTCTCTTATTTTAATGGATTTGGTATAAATATCATGTAATAGTCCTCCTTAGACAGGGTAGATTGAACTTTTCAATGATGCTAAATATAGACTGAATGGTACACAGCGACGGAGTGTGTGTATTCAGCCATTGATAGGCATGATTGAGAGCCAACTGAAAAATCACAGGCTGATTGCCTGAGCCTTCCTACTGGGGGCAGGATATTCAAAGGTACTGGGCGACCCAGCGGTGCAGTGTGCAGAGCCACCGCCTGACTGCTCCTGAGATCTGGGTTTGATCCTGACCTCCGATGCTGCCAGAGGGTGGAGTTTGCACATTACCCCCTGTGACTGGGTGGATTTCCTCCCCGGGAGCCCCTGTTTCCTCCCGCGTCCCAAAGGTGTGGGGGTCAGTGGGCTTTCTGGCTGCAGTAGATGGCCTCTGGTATGCAGGGTGCCAGGCAAAAAGGTGGGAGCTGATGCGCTTCAGTGAGGGAATCAGTTACTGAGAGACTAAGTGAGTGGATGGGGCCAACATAAACCCAATGGGCCAAATGGCCTCTTTCTGTGTTGTAAGGTGATATGAGAAACTTCAGGTAGGCCATCCTGTGCATAACTTCACCACAGACTGGCAGTGGGATCTCTTCTTGACAAACTTAATAAAAGTTGTTAATTTCTGGTAGTCGGGGTATGCCACAGTACTCTCATTGAACTCTGCATGTTCCAGCTTTGAAGGCCCAGCACGGAAAAGCCATCAATACAACAGGACAACCGTTGTACGGAAAGCCTCCTGAAGTGAGGCCGATGGAAGCTCACAAGGAAGACAAGCTTATCGCAGTTATGTTCTCAACCTCCAGGATGTATGGAGTGTTGATGTCGCCTCTATTTTTATTCATTTTCAAACTCTCCCTAATTTGATTAGATCTTAATGATGGAAAACATGACGTCAAGCCACAAATCAATAGCTGTTAGATTGCTGGAGCCCTTTGAGGCAGGGAGAGTTAGCAGAAGCTCAGACGGATTTGACCCACAATATGTCAGTGTAAACATGGTCTGCTGCTCAATGCTTCATCTGAGTCGAGCTCTGATTGCATAAGCCGAGCAGGGGGTAACGGTGGGAAGGGGAAGGATGTATTAGGATGGTCTGGCAGGCAGCACACCAAAGAATGTTTCAACTAAATTACATGCGCAGCCTTGCAAAATAAGATCTTCCAGACTAATGCCACTACAGGTGAGGAACAATGAGATTAAAAGAAAATTGCCTTGATCTGAATGAAAAGTCCTTCTTCATAAATACAGAAAGAATCGCTAAATCCGAAATCCACTTAATTAAGCTGACTTCATCCACGCATGGTAATATCTGATTATGCATCTCATGTCCTGCATGCTTATGTTCATGCTCTGAGCACGTGGATGGAAATAAGAGTCTGACAGCTGACAGCTGACAGGCCAAGAAGGAGACAGGGAGGCTGCTACTTGCCCAGGCTCTGGGACATTGCAGTATCTGAGGCTGGTTGGCTGCAGCAGGGAAGGTCAATAGGAGTTGGAACAGAGCGGCTCAATTCTGTTTTGGATTTCTGTAAAATAACTGGGGACAAATTGTTTCCACTGGCTGGAGGGAGAGTAATGTGGGCACACCATGAGACCATAAGACATAGTAGCTGAATTAGGCCACTCAGCCCATGGGGTATGCCCTGCCTTCATGGCTAATTTATTATCCCTCTCAACCCCCATCTCCTGCACTCTCCCCGTAACCTTTGACACCCTGACTAACCAAGAACCTATCAACCTCCGCTTTAAATATACCCAATGACTTGGACTCCACAGCCATCCGCGGCAATGAATTCCACAGATTCACCACCATCTGGCTAAAGAAATTCCTCCTCATCTCCATTCTAAATGGACACCCCTCTATTCTGAGGCTGTGCCCTCTGGTCCTAGACTCACCCAATAGAGGAAATATCCTTTCCATATCCACTCTCTCTAGGCCTTTCAATAAGTTTCAGTAAGATCCCTCCCTCATTCTTCTAGAGGCCCAGAGTCATCAAACATTCCTCACACATTAACCGTTTCATTCCTGGAATCATTCTCGTGAACCTTCTCTGGACTCACTCCAGTGCCGGTACAGCTTCTTTTTAGATAAGGGGCCTAAAGCTGCTCATAATACTCAGTGCAATCTGACCAATGGCTTATAAAGCCAAAGCATTACATCATTGCTTTTATATTCCAGTCCTCTACACGGTTCAAAGCTAAATGGCAAATCAGACCTTCCTTCAGCTGAGTGAGCCGTTGTGCTGTGGGACAGGACAACAGTGGAAGCAGACCACAAACAACTTTCACTTGAAAGGGACATTTTGCAGGGTAGTGGGGAACAGGCTGGGGAGTGGGACTAAATTGGATCACTCTTTCGAAAAGGCATGGTGAGCTGAGCAGTCTCTGGTGGTACAGTGCTATTTCTTGCTTCATTGTCCATCCCTTGGCTCCACAAGGGATCTTTCATTGGCCAACGACAATCAAACGCGCTCTCCATTGTCGAACCGAACTTTGGGAAATTCTCAGTGTCACTCCCCGCCTGAACCCTGAACCCAGTCACAGAATGCTCCCAGATGGTGCCAGACTCCTGTTATTCCACCCCCCCCCCCCAGTTTAACACTAAAGGGCATGGGTCTACAACAAGAATGAAATTTTAAAGGGGACTTAAGGGGCAGGGTTCTCACACAAAGGGTTGTGGATATATGGAATGAGATATCAGAGGAAGTGGTTAAGGGGGGGTATAATTATAGCATGTAGAAGACATTCGGACAAATACATGGATAGGAAAGATTTAGAAGGATATGGGCCAAATACAGGCAAACAGTAATCGCTCAGGTAGGGAACCTGGTTGGCATGAGTTGAGCTGAAGGCCCTGTTTCAGTGCTACATAACTCTATGATTATATTATAACTCTACGATTTTATAATATGTAATAATTAGATTATGACATATTATAACTATAATATGTCACAGAGCAGGTATGTGATACTGAGTTCTCACCTTGAGTATTGTGAACAGTTTTTGGGCTCCTCATCTTAGAAAGATGTGGTGGCATTGGAGAGGATCCAGAGGAGGTTCACAAGGATGATTCCAGGAATGAAAGGGTTATCATACAAGGAATGTTTGATGGCTCTGGGTCTGTACTCATTGTAATTTAGAAGGATGAGGGGGGATCTCATTGAAACCTTTCGAATGTTGAAGGCCTAGACATGGTAGATGTGGAAAGGATGTTTGCTGTGGTGGGGGAGTCTAGGACAAGAGGGCACAGCCTCAGGATAGAGGGGTGTCCTTTCAAAACAGAGATGTGGAGAAATTTCTTCAGCTAGAGGGAGGTGAATTTGTGGAGTTTGTTTCCACATGCAGCTGTGGAGGCTAGATCGTTGGGTGTATTTAAGGCAGAGAGGTAGGTTCTTGATTGGACATGGCATCAAAGGTTACGGGGAGAAGGTTGGGAACTGGGGTTGAGGAGGAGAAAAGAAAGGATCAGCCATGATTGAATGGCAGAGCAGACTCGATGGGCCAGATGGCCTAATTCTGCTCCTATGTTTTATGGTCTTATAATGCAGTAAGTGTGGGCTGTTTAAGATTCTCTAGAGATGTTCACACTGCAGGAGAGCAGCATAGACGTGACACTGAACTTTTCATCTTCATGAAGCCATCTAGCTGTGACACCGCAGTAATATCGCAGCGTGTGGACTGTAATGTCACACGCTGTAGGCTATGGGAAGTCATCAAAGGCCGAGCACTCAAAATTGGATTGTTGTTGGTTTGTGATACAGGTTCCTACTGGGTCACAGTGCAGCCAAAGGCAACTGCATTCATCCCCTCATATCTTCAGAAGGTCTCTAACAAGACAGGTGCAACCACTCACCTTGTATGTTCATTGGCATTACCATCGCCAAGCCCCTCTCCGTCAATATTCAGGGGGTCTTACATGGATAAACAAAGTAACGGCACGAGCAGGTCAGAAACTAAGCAGCCCAGCAGCAAGGTAGTCATCTCCTGACACCGCGGGGTCTTTCCAGCATCTGCAAGGCGCAGCTCAGGAGTGTGATGAAGAACTCTCAGCTTGCCTGGATAAAAATAGTTCCAATAGCTGTCAAAAAGCTCAACACCGTCCAAAAAAAAGTAGCCCGCTCAATCAGCCCACTGTCTACAGTACCTCTCTAACACTCACTCCCTCCCCACCGTCTACAAAATGCATGGCAGTTATTCACTCAGGCTACTCTGACAGCACCTCTTGAGACCATTGTCTCTACCCCAAAGATATGGGCAGCAGGTACAAGGGAACACCACCCTTGGGGCTCCCCTCCCATTCACACACTGTCCTAACTTGGAAATCTATCATCAGCACCTCATTGTCACCAGGCCTAAATGCTGGAACTCCTCTCCCCCCCCCCCACAGCACTATGGGATCAACTTCACCCGAAGGACTGCAGTGATTCAAGAAGGCAGGCCACCCCCTCTTTCTCAAGGGGCATATAGGGAAGGGCAATAAATGGTGGTCTTTGCTACTGACACCCAGATTTTAAAAGTATGTATAGCCATAGACTCATAGAAGCATACAGAATGGACACAGGCCCTTTGGCCCAACTTATCCATACCGACCTTGCTGTCCAGCGAGCCGATCCCATCTGAGAAACAGATAATATTTTAGGTTAAGACCTTCTAATGAAAAGTTAATTGTTTTTTCCCTCTTCTTCAGAGATGCTGCCTAGCCTGATTTTTCTACATTTATAGAGAGGTACTCTTGACCTTGAAATTTTACAGCCACTGAAGTGAAGTTACTGTAGGAAACACAGCAGCCATTGTTAACAGTTTGTAAGTGTTTGGTATGTTGTTTATTGAAAGATACTATTAGAAACGTAGTAACATAGAAAACCTACAGCACAATACAGGCCCTTCGGCCCACAAAGCTGTGCCGAACATGTCCTTACCTTAGAACTACCTAGGCTTACCCATAGCCCTCTATTTTTCTAAGCTCCGTGTAGCCATCCAGGAGTCTCTTAAAACAGGGGTCACCAACCTTTTTTGCACCACGGACTGGTTTAATATTGACAATATTCTTGCGGACCAGCCGACGGGGGGGGGGGGGGGGGGTGGTGGGGTGTTAATCACGACCGGAATATAGGTGATAAGTCAACTATAAGTCACTTATAACTGGCTAATACACTCAATTTTGTTTCTAAAAGGGTTTATCTAACGAATTTAATATTAAACACACAGCGCATATTTTCCTCGCATGAATATAGTGATAAGTCAATTATAACTCACTTATAAGTCAATAGCATCATAACATTTTAAGTAACATTTGGATATTAAACACACAGCGCATATTTTCCTCGTATGAACATATAAAATCATTGCACCACACCAGTATCGCTGAATCAGTGGGAACCCTGGGCTTGTTTCCCTGCAACAAAATGGTCCCATCGAGGGTTGATGGGAGATACTCGAAGGGGGTTCCTTACGTCCAGTGTATTCTGCAATTTAGTTTTCATGGCTCTCAGTATTTGCTTCCATCCCGCTTACTCACATTTTTTTCTGCTCAAAAAACTCAACGGGTTTGTCTTTAAGTGCAGGGTGCTTGGACTCAAGGTACCGAAGCAGTTTTGAGGGCTTCAGTGCCTCGTTAGACAGCCTCCGGGCCCGAACTCCAGCCTCCCGCCCGCCCGCTGCCAGATGCCTTGGCCAGGTGTGGCTGGCCATGGGTGGGGTGAGAGGACAAGGTCAGGGCCGGAGGTCCCCATGCCAGGGCCATGGCGGTCACAGTCCGGAGAGAGCGACCGACCCAGCAAGGAGTGCGACAGGGCACGTGCCCACCCCCCCCCCCCCCCTTGTAGGCAGGTAGGATCTATTGGCTCACAAAAGTTTGGCTCGAGGGATGACTTTCAGTAGATCACAGTGAGGTAGCTGCTCTGCTACTTATGAAAGCTTGAGCCCGAATTAGGTCATCTGTGAATATTTTTGCATGGGGTTCCTCACGAACATTGGGTGTGCTAAACAGGTTTAGAGGCGGCGCCCATCTGTCCGCGCTCCGGGACAGTAGCAATGGCACTTCTTGCTGGCCGGTTACCTGAGGCCAACCAGTGATCCCTGGCACGAGGGTATCACTGCGTTTAGGTGACTGATGACCTCACGTGGGTAATGACGTCGCGTGCATTCAAGTTCAACAATGGGCGTGACAGGGAATGAGGAAAGGTGCAGCTGACTCATATCGTTTTATATCGCCAAATCATATCGTTTCCTCGCAGCCCGGAAGCACATGCTTTGCGGCCCGGTGGTTGAGGACCACTGTCTTAAAAGACCTTATTGTATCCGCCTCCACCACCGTTGCCGGCAGCCCATTCCACACACTCACCACTCTGAGTAAAAAACTTACCCCTGACATCTCCTCTGTACCTACTTCCAAGCACCTTAAAACAGTGCCCTCTTGTGCTAGGCATTTCAGCCCTGAGGAAAAGCCTCTGACTATCCACACGATCAATGCCTCTCATTATCTTGTACACCTCTATCAGGTCACCTCTCATTCTCCGTTGCTCCAAGGAGAAAAGGCTGAGTTCTCATAAGGCATGCTCCCCAAATCGAGGCAACATCCTTGTAAATCTGCAAACACAAGGAAATCTGCAGATGCTGGAAATTCAAGCAACACACACAAAATGCTGGTGGAACACAGCAGGCCAGGCAGCATCTATAGGAAGAAGCACTGTTGACGTTTCGGGCCGAGACCCTTCGTCAGTCCTGATGAAGGGTCTCGGCCCGAAACGTCAACAGTGCTTCTTCCTATAGATGCTGCCTGGCCTGCAGTGTTCCACCAGCATTTTGTGTGTGATCCTTGTAAACCTCCTCTGCACCCTTTCTATGCTTTCCACGTCCTTCCTATATTGTGAAGCAACCAGAACTGAGCACAGTACTCCAAGTGGGGTCTGACTAGGGTCCTATATAGCTGTAACATTACCTCTCGGCTCTTAACCTCAATCCCACAGTTGATGAAGGTCAATGCACCGTATGCCTTCTTAACCAGAGAGTCAACCTGCGCAGCTGCTTTGAGCGTCCTATGGACTCGGACCCCAAGATCCCTCTGATCCTCCACACTGCCAAGAGTCTTACCATTAATACTATATTCTGCCATCATATTTGACCTACCAAAATGAACCACTTCACACTTATCTGGGTTGAACTCCATCTGCCACTTCTCAGCCCAGTTTTTCATCCTATCAATGTCCCGCTGTAACCTCTGACAGCCCTCCACACTATCCACAACACCCCCAACCTTTGTGTCATCAGCAAATTTACTAACCAATCCCTCCACTTCCTCATCCAGGTCATTTACAAAAATCACAAAGAGTAGGGGTCCCAGAACAGATCCTTGAGGCACATCACTGGTCACTGAACACCATGCAGAATATGACCCGTCTACAACCACTCTTTGCCTTCTGTGGGCAAGCCAGTTCTGGATCCACAAAGCAATGTCCCCTTGGATCCCATGCCTCCTTACTTTCTCAATAAGCCTTGCATGGGATACCTTATCAAATGCCTTGCTACAATCCATATACACTACATCTACTGCTCTACCTTCATCAATGTGTTTAGTCACATCCTCAAAAAAATTCAATCAGGCTCGTAAGGCATGACCTGCCTTTCACAAAGCCATGCTGACAATTCCTAATCATATTATGCCTCTTCAAATGTTCATAAATCCTGCCTCTCAGGATCTTCTCCATCAACTTACCAACCAGTGAAATAAGATTCACTGGTCTATAATTTCCTGGGCTATCCCTACTCCCTTTCTTGAATAAAGGAACAAGATCTGCAACCCTCCAATCCTCTGAAACCTCTCCCATCCTCATTGATGATGCAACGATCATCGCCAGAGGCTCAGCAATCTCCTCCCTCACTTCTCACAGTAGCCTGGGGTACATCCCATCCGGTCCCGGTGACTTATCCAATTTGATGCTTTTCAAAAGCTCCAGCACATCCTCTTTCTTAATGTCTACATGCTCAAGCTTTTCAGTCTGCTGCAAGTCATCACTACAATTGCCAAGGTCCTTTTCTGTAGTGAATACCGAAGTGAAGTATTCATTAAGTACCTCTGCTATCTCCTCTGGTTCCATACACACTTTCCCACTGTCACACTTGATTGGTCCTATTCTCTCACGTCTTATCCTCTTGGGTGGGGGAAGAACTCTTCTAGCCCTTTACGTCTACTTATAAGAAGGGACAAGACACCATGGGAGTGGGCGACAGGGCCCTTGGGTACTGAGAGGGGAATTGTGAGAAATCAGGGCAGCAAAATGTCCAGAGGCATGTTAAAAAGCAGCTGATGACCTCATTATCAATCCCCTAACTTTAAACCTTATCCCTATTTGCCACTTGATCTTGCCTTTTCTCACCCATGCTGATTCAGGGAGTGGTTGAGAATACAGTTGGTTCCATACAGAAGCCGTAATCAGTACTCAGTCCAAACGTCCATCACACCCGAGTATGTGGCCACCATCAGAGTCCTTATGCTCCCCTCAAAACAACGCACCCATGAAGCTCACATTATTCCCCGAAGGTGCATCTTAGCTAAAACAAAAAGGAGCACCCACACAGATTCTAGTGCTCTGGATTGGGGTCAACTTGTGGTCAGACGTACTAAAGATCCATGTGAGCTTAGGAGGACGATGGCGCCTAATGGCGACTCCTTTGCTTGCATCTTCAGAAACAGCTCTACTTCTATCTTTGATATCTCTTTTTTCCCTTTTCAAGGCTCTTTTGAAGACCCTGACATGGAGTTACACGCTGACTTCATTTGTTTGCGGGAACGGGACCCGCTCTTGGGGCCTCATGTCCGGCCGCTTTTCGATTTACTAAAGATGTGACCTGGAAGACTAGCACGCCTTCAGGGTGCCGGATTTTCATGGTTCTGGAGGTGGGCAGACTTGAGGCTGGTGCTGCCGCCGCCTGATGCATTGTGGGAGACGGAAGATCGTAAGCAGTGAGCTGGCTGCTGGCTGTGTGCCCAGAGACTCGAGTTCTTTGGGCACAGAGCTCGGAAAAAGTGATGCAACGGACTTTTAACATCATAGATCAGTGAGTTGTTTGCTATGTCTCCCCTCTCGCTGTGAAACCTCTTATTAGGGAGAGAGTATGTCGAATACCGGGTGACCGAGTAGTCTTTGGGGTACTGCAAGTCTGTGACTTTATTGATGCTTTGCTGCATGCTTGAGAGCTCGGTGGGGGGTGCCAATGTTTTTTTGCTGGTGGAGGGGTTCGTTGCTTTCCTGCTGCTTATGCGTTGGAGGGAGGAGTGGGGGGGGGCTTTGGGGTTCTAACATTTAACTGTCATTCACTCTTTGGGGCACTCCTCTGTTTTTGTGGATGTTTGTGAAGAAAAAGCATTTCAGGATGTATATTGTATACATTTCTCTGACAATAAATGTACCTTTGAAACCTATTGACTCCATTTGGAACAGTGTCACTCCTATCTGCATTTCTAAGAGGAATACAACACTTTTCCCAACACACTGCAGCTTGGCTGATGAACACTCCATCCCTGTGCCTTTTTGGAATAAGCTGCTCCATGGATACCAGGAGGCACTTTCTTGATGACAAAAAGGTACAGGAGCCTGGAGACACACACTCAATGTTTTCAGAACAGCTTCTTCCCCTCCATCATCAGGTTTCTGAATGGACAATGAACCCATGAACACTACCTCACTATTTATGTTCTCTTTTTGCACTATTTATTTAATTTTTAGAATATTTGTTTCTTATTGTAATTTATAGTATATTTTATGTGTTGCACTGTACTGCTGCCAGAAACCAACACATTCCATGACATATAATTAGATGAAATTATGAAGGGCATAGATAGGGTTAATGTAAGCGGGTGAAACCCCCTGGTTTTCTTGGCTGCGTAAGTGTAGGGAAGACACACTCCAGCCCCACCAAACCCGTGAGATTGAGACAGCTCTTCCACCCCAAACCCCGGTGTGCGTGGATGCTGTGTAATTTGCTACCCTGGTACAAATCAGTGCCACGAAATAACAGACAGTACACTGCATACGATTAAAGGAATTATATTTATGAATCTTAACTAAAGAGTTAGTAAAGAAAAACAAGAAAACAGCCCTTTTTAATTAAACAGTCAAATGTGCACAAGTTGGAGCACAACGTTTCACCATATTCACCGATCCTCCGATTCACCGATCATTGCCCCTGACTTCATCGAATCACAGTCCCGCTCCGGCTCTAGTCCTACGACCTATTCTCTCCGGCATCTTCCCTCTTCATCTCCCGCTGAACAAAAGCCCCAAGAACAACCAGAAAAACCTCCCCTCAGTTCCGTCACACTAACTGGATGGCACACGCCCCTTATCTTCAACAGTAACCCAAACACGCAGAACAGACTGCTCTTACAGAACTGCTGAAATGAAATATATACAGCAGAACAGGAAAAATATGAACCAGGGCATTACACAGGCTTTTTCACTGAGGTTGGGTGAGACTACAACAAGAGGACATGGGTTAAGGGTGAAAGGTGAAATGTTTAAGGAGAACATGAGAGGGAATTTCACTTAGAGGGTGGTGAGTGTGTGGAACGAGCTGCCAAAGGAAATGATGGATGCAGGTTCAATTTCAACATTTAGGAGAAGTTTGGATAAGTGCATGAATGGGAGAGGTATGGAGGGCAATGGTCTGGGTGCAGGTCTTTGGGACCAGGCAGCTTAAGAGTTCAGCACAAACTAGATGGGCTGAAGGGTCTGTTTCTGTACCATAGTGCTCTATGACTCTAAACGTCAGTAAGAATAAACCTGATTCTGATAGATGAAATGTGTTGCAGCTTAACTAGGCTCTGCAGATTAATTGTATTTTTTAGAGCACCTCTTGGTCAATATTAGCTCTCACTACAGCTAAATGCTGGACAACTTTGTTTTATTAATCCATGCACCATGGAAAAGTTGTCATTAAAGGAGCATCAGACTGGTTGTAGGATAAATCGCTTGAGATTTGAAAATCAAAGTTCCTCGTTAAATGTAGAACAAGCTTCCTATGTCTCCATTCCCAGCTGACTTCACTCCTTCTATTCATACCCTAACTAGATAGAGTTATGCTTATTTTGCGGAGTTTCAAGTCCCATGTAGACCACATCTTCAGCCAATTAACAGCAGTCTTTCCAGCACCAGGGGTATTGATTCTGAATCTTGCGACAGAACCAAGATCTTGTTAACAATGTCATTATTATTGATCTGTTAATGAAATAAGAGTTCAAAGCACCTTTGTGGAATGAATTGCTGCATCTGTCAGTTTGTAACATTTGTTAACATGTCCTGAAATTCAGCACTTACTGAGACTTTGAGGAATCAAAGCATTTTCACTGTCTGACAGACAAGTAACTCTGGAGGGAACTAAAAAAAGGCAACATGAATCTATGGAGTCCTTTTCCTTCAATGTTGGAGACAGGCTAATAATCCAGACTGGTTACTCTTTTGTTATTCATGCTGAGGTGATCCCTGCATTACATCAATTCGGGTTGTCGAAAATTTGCCCTTCAAGAATTCAGAAATCACTACAAAAAATTTGAGCTATGGGATAAAACTCTGAATCATAGTTGAAAGAAGAGCATAGTTGGGTGCTTAACATGCAAAGATACACATTGTATCAAAAGGACAGGCAGGTAGGCAGAGGGGGTGGATTAGTTCTTCTGCTAAAAAATAAAATCAAATCCTTAGAAAGAGGTAACATTGAATCAGATGTAGAATCCTTGTAGGTAGAGTTAATAAACAGAGTCAAAAGACTCTGATGGGACTTGTATACAGGTCTCTGAACAGTAGCCGGGATGTGGGATACAATTTACGAAGGGGGGTAGAAAAGGCATGTTAAAAAGGCAATGTTACAATAATCATGGGGGATTTCAATCTGCATGTAGATTGGGAAAATCATGTTGGTGCTGGATCCCAAGAGAGTGAATTTGTAGAATACCTACAATTTGGCTTTTTGGAGCAGCTAAAACCGGATGTATCAGTATTAGAGTGGAGTAAAGGGAATTATAGAGGCATGACAGAGGAGTTGGCTAAAGTTGATTGGAAGGGGACACTAGCAGAAATGATGGCAGAACAGTAATAGCTGGAGTTTCTGAGGGAAATTGATAAGGTGCATGATAGATACATTCCAAAGATGAAGAAGTATTCTAAAGAGAAGATGAGGCAACCGTGGATTACGAGGGAAGTCAAAGACAGCATAAAAGCCAGAGGGCATATAATAGAGCAAAAATTAGTGAGAAGGTAAAGGATTAGGAAGCTTTTAAAAACCAACAGAAGGCAACTAAAACAGCCATAAAGAGAGAAAAGAGGAAATTTGAAGGTAAGCTAGCCAATAATATAAGTGAGGATGCAAAATATTTTTTCAGATATATGACGAGTAAAAAAAGAGGCGTGAGTGGATAGTTGACCACAGGAAAATGGCGCTGGAGAGGTAGTCACAGGGTTGGGGGGGCGGGGGGTCGGACAAAGAAATGGCAGACAAACTTAATAAGTATTTTGCATCAGTCTTCACTGTGGAAGACAGTAGCAGAATGCCAGAAATGCGAGAGTATCGGGGGCAGAAATGAGTGTTGTTACTATTACTAAGGAGAGGTGCTTGGGAAGCTGAAAAGTCTGAAGATAGAGAAGTCACCTGGACCAGATGGACTACACCCCAGGGTTCTGAAAGAGGTAGCAGAAGAGATTGTGGAGGCATTAGTAATGATCTTTCAAGAATCAGTAGATTCTGGAATTGTTCCTGAGCACTGGAAAATTGCAAATGTCATTCCATTCTTTAAGGAAGGAGGCAGAAGACAGAAAATTATAGGCCAGTTGGTTTGACCTCAGTGGTTGAAAAGATGTTGGAGTCTATTATTAAGGATGAGATTTTGAGGTACTTGGAGGCACATGATAAAATAGGCCAAGGTCAGCATGGTTTTCTAAAGAGGAATTCTTTGAGGAAATATCAGGCAGAATAGACAAAGGAGATGTTGTGTACTTGGAATTTCAGAAGGCCTTTGACAAGGTGCTGCACATGAAGCTGCTTAGCAGGATAAGAGCCTATTGTAATACAGGAAAGATACTAGCATAGCTGACTGGTAGGATGTAAAGAGTGGGTATAAAGTGAGCTTTTTCTGGTTGGCTACTGCTGACTAATGCTGTTCCACAAGGGTCAATGTTGGGATTGCTTAATTCATGTTATATGTCAATGATTTGGATGACAGAATTGATGGTTTTGTGGCCAAGTTTGTGGAAGATACAAAGATAGGTGGAGGGGTAGATAGTGTTGAGGAAGCAGGGAGTCTGCAGAAGGGCTTAGACAGATTGGGAGAATGGGCAAAGAAGTGGCAGATGGAATATAGTGTTGGGAATATAAAAACCATTAGACTGAAAAAAGTCTGTGGTCCAAGTCCACATCCAAAACGCAGAAAACTTGGGCAACATTCTCCAGCAGGCCTTTCCCTCTCCGTAGTAGAGCAATCAAAAGATAGGCAGCCAGCGCTCACCCTCCGCACTTGCCTCAATGCTTCAATCTCCCTCGGCCTTGTGTAGGCTTCACTGAAATTTAAATTGCAGGTTGAGTCAGTGGTGAGAAAGGAAAATGCAATGTTAACAGTTATTTTGAGAGGACTAGAATATTAAAGCAAGGGGGTAATGCACAGGCTTTTTAAGGCAATGGTCAGACCACACTTGGAGTATTGAGCAAAACAAGGCAAATGCTGGAGGAACTCAACAGGCCAGGCAGTAATTATGGGTAAGAGTACAGTCGAGTCCTGCTGAAGGGTCTTGGCCCGAAGTGTCGACTGCACTCTTTTCCATAGGTGCTGCCTGACCCGCTGAGTTCCTCCAGCATTTTGTGTGTGTGTTGCTTGGACTTTGAACATCTGCAGATTTTCTCTTGTTTGTTATTGGAGTATCGTGAGCAGTTTTGGGCCCCTGGTCTAAGAAAGGATGTGCTGGCATTGGAGAGAGCCAGAGGAAGTTCACAAGAATTATTCCAGGAAGGAAAGGATTAATATATGAGGAGCATTTGATAGCTCTGGGCCTGTGCTTACTGGAATTTAGGAGAATAAGGTGGGGATCTCATTGAAACCTACAGAATGTTGAAAAGCCTGGTAGGGTGGAAGTGGAGAGTATGTTTCCTATTGTGGGGAGTCTAGGACCAAAGGGCACAGCCTCAGAATTAAGGGACATCCATTTAGAGATGAGGAAAAATTTCTTTAGCCAGATGTTAGTGAATCTATGGAATTCATTGGCACAGGCTGCTGTGGAATCCAAGCCATTGGGTATATTTATAACGGCGGTGGATAGTCTCTTGATTAGTCAGGGCATCGAAGTTACAGGGAGAAGGCTGGAGAATGGGGTTGAGAGGGATAATGGTTCATCCATGATGGAGTGGCAGGCCAGACTCAATGGCTTAATTCTGCCCCTAGGTCTTATGGTCTTTTTGTTTCATGGTGACGTGGTATCATGACAACAAATTTTCCCTCAATATCCACAAAGCAAAAGAGAGGGCAGTGACTTCTAGAAGGTGGAGGGGGTGGAGCAGGTGGTGTAGATGCTCCTGTCTGCATTAAAAGTGATGAGGTTGAGAGCATCAAGTTCCTAGTTGTGAATATCACTGATAACCTGTCCTGTTCCACCACACTGATGTCACAACCAAGAAAGTTCACCAACGCCTCTACTTACTCAGGAAACTAAAGAAATTTGGCATGTCCCCATCAACTCTTACCAATTTTATCGATACAGCATAGAAAGCGTTCTGTCTGGATGCATCGCGGTTTGCTGTGGCAACTGCTCTGCACAGGATTGCAAAAATGCTACAGAGAGTTGTGCACACAGCTCAGCACATCACAGGAACCAGCCTTCTCTCCATGAAGTAGGTCTATACATCTCACTGTCTCAGTAAAGCAGCTAGTATAATCAAAGACCCCACCCACCCTAGACATTCTCTCTTCTCCCAGAAGATACAAAACCCTGAAAGCATGTACCACCAGACTCAAGGACAGCTTCTATCCCATTGCTATTAGACTCTTGTACGATTAATTAGACTCTTTGACCCAACAATTTACTGCATTATAATCTTGCACTTTGTCATTTAACTGCTCTGCACTTTTCAGTAGCTCTTACCCTTTATTCTGCATTGCTATTGTTTTACCTTGTTCTACCTCAATGCACTGTGTCGTGATTTGATCTGTATGAACAGTATGCAAGACAAGCTTTTCACTGTATCTTGGTACCGGTGACAATCATAAACCAATGCCCATACCAGTTCGAATCTATTTTTCCTTTCCCCCCCCCCCCCCACCCATCTATCTTCAATTTGTCCTTTTTATCTCTGTTCTCCCTCCCTCTTTCTTTCTGGACCCCAACAGTAACACCCCTTGGCTTGACAACCACAGAGTTAATGCACAGAAGACAGAGGGTTTTTAAAATAGGCGGAAGCTACAAATCAGATTCACCAACCTGACCTGGACAAATACGACATCACACGGCAGAGCACGGAGGCGACTTGTGCTGCCTCAAGAATATTGGGAAAGTACACTACAACTGTGCACTGTGTTCTGTTACCAGGAAGAAAGTGCATGTTCAGGAGAAGCATGCTTTGTATGCTTTGGCCAGTATAATGTCGACAGTACTAACAAAGTGAGATGCCCTGACTGTCGACATGAAAAAGCATCCTAGTTTCAAAGAGGACATTCTGCTAGCCAGCATTCTTGCTTATGCACCAACAATGAGTGGACACCACTGCGGGATTATTAACTTCTTGAAAAAAGCTGTAGCTAACATGTTTACCATTCACTGCATAATTCACAGACAACGTCTTGTCTGAAATAAACTTAGTGATTGGCCGCACAAATCATTAAACAATGTTATCACATTGGTAAATAAAATCAAGTCCCATGCTCTCAATTCTCGACTATCTCAAGAACTTTGTATTGAAAATGCTTGAACACTTGCTGTTGTATACAGAAATCAAAAATTAAAAAGAAGACAGCTTTATAGAGTGGGTGATAGTGTAGGGGCAGAAATAGTTACTTCGAGTGCCAGGCTTTAGATTTTTCAGAAAGGGCAGGGAGGGAGGCAAAAGGGGTGGGGGCGTGGAACTGTTGATCAGAGATAGTGTCACGGCCGTAGAAAAGGTGGATGCCATGGAGTGATTGTCTACGGAGTCTCTGTGGGTGGAGGTTAGGAACAGGAAGGGGTAAATAACTCTACTGGGTGTTTTTTTATAGACCTCCCAATAGTAACAGGGACATCGAAGAGCAAATAGGGAGACAGATTCTGGAAAGGCGTAATAATAACAGGGTCGTCTTGGTGGGAGAATTTAATTTCCCAAATATTGATTGGCATCTCCCTACAGCAAGGGGTTTAGATGGGGTGGAGTTCATTAGGTGTGTTCAGGAAGGTTTTCTGACACAATAGGTAGATAAGCCTACAAGAGGAGAGGCTGTACTTGATCTGGTATTGGGAAATGAATCTGGTCAGGTGTCAGATCTCTCAGTGAGAGAGCGTTTTGGAGACAGTGATCACAATTCTATCTTCTTTACCATAGCATTGGAGAGGGACAAGTCAGGAAAACATTTAATTGGAGTAAGGGGAAATATGAAGCTATCAGGCAGGAACCTGGAAGCATAAATTGGGAGCAGATGTTCTCAGGAAATGTATGGCAGAAATGTGGCAAATGTTCAGGGGATATTTGTGTGGCGTTCTGCATAGGTACGTTCCAATGAGACAGGGAAAGGATGGTAGGGTACAGGGACCATGGTGTACAAAGGCTATAGAAAATCTAGTCAAGAAGAAAAGAAAAGCTTACAAAAGGTTCAAGAAACTAGGTAATAACAGAGATCTAGAAAATTATAAGGCTAGCAACAAGGAGTTTAAGAATGAAATTAGGAGAGCCAGAAGGGGCCATGAGAAGGCCTTGGCGAGCAGGATTAAGAAAAACCCCAAGGCATTCTACAAGTATGTGAAGAGCAAGAGGATAAGATGTGAGAGAATAGGACCAATCAAGTGTGACAGTGAAGAAGTGTGAATGGAACCAGAGGAGATAGTGGAGGAACCTAATGAATATTTTGCTTCAGTATTCACTACGGAAAAGGACCTTGGCAATTGTAGGGATGACTTACAGTGGACTGAAAAGCTTGAGCATATAGACATTAAGAAAAAGGATGTACTGGAGCTTTTGGAAAGCATCAAGGTGGATAAGTCACTGGGACTGGACAAGATATATCCCCGTCTGCTGTGGGAGGCAAGGGAGGAGATTGCTGAGCCTCTGGCGATGATCTTTGCATGATCAATGGGGATGGAAGAGGTTCCGGAGGATTGGAGGGTTGCGGATGTTGTTCCCTTATTCAAGAAAGGGAGAAGAGATAGCCCAGGAAATTATAGACCAGTGAGTCTTGCTTCAGTGGTTGGTAAGTTGATGGAGAAGATCCTGAGAGGCAGGATTTATAAATATTTGTAGAGGAATTGTCAGTGTGGCTTTGTCAAAGACATGTCGTGCCTTATGAGCCTGATTGAATTTTTTGAGGATATGACTAAACACATTGATGAAGGTAGAGCAGTAGGTGTAGTGTTTATTGATTTCAACAAGGCTTTTGATAAGGTACCCCATGTAAGGCTAATAGAGAAAGTAAGGAGGCATGGGATTCAAGAGGCCCTTGCTTTGTGGATCCAGAACTGGCTTTCCCATGGAAAGCAAAGAGTGGTTGTAGACAGGTCATAATCTGCATGGAGGTCAGTGACCATTGGTGTGCCTCAGGGATCTGTTCTGGGACCCCTTCTCTTCATGATTTTTATAAATGATCTGGATGAGGAAGTGGAGGGATGGGTTAGTAAATTTGTTGATGACACAAAGGTTAGGGGTGTTGTGAATAGTGTGGAGGGCTGTCAGAGTTTACAGTGGGACATCGATAAACTGGGCTGAGAAGTAGCAGATGGAGTTCAACCCAGATAAGCGTGAAGTGGTTCATTTTGGCAGGTCAAATATGATGGCAGAATATAGTATTAATGGTAAGACTCTTGGCAGTGTGGAGGATCAGAGGGATCTTGGGGTCCAAGTCCATAGGACACTCAAAGCTGCTGCACAGGTTGACTCTGTCATTAAGAAGGCATATGGTGCATTGGCCTTCATCAACCATGGGATTGAGTTCAAGAGCCGAGAGGTAATGTTGCAGCTATATAGGACCCTGGTCAGACCCCACTTGGAGTACTGTGTTCAGTTCTGGTCACCTCACTACAGGTAGGATGTGGAAACTATAGGAATGGTGCAGAGCAGATTCACAAGGATGTTGCCTGGATTGGGGAGCATGCCTTATGAGAATAGGTTGAGTGAACACGTCCTTTTCTCCTTGGAGCGACGGAGGATGAGAGGTGACCTGATGGAGGTCTATAAGATGATGAGAGGCATTGATCGTGTAGATAGTCAGAGGCTTTTTCCCAGGGCTGAAATGGCTAGCACGAGAGGGCACAGTTTTAAGGTGCTTGGGAGTAGGTACAGAGGAGATGTCAGGGGTAAGTTTTTTATGCAGAGAGTGGTGAGTGATGGAATGGACTGCCGGTGACAGTGGTGGAGGTGGATATGATAGGGTCTTTTAAGAGACTTTTGGATAGGTACATGGAGCTTAGAAAAATAGAGGGCCATGGGTAACCCTAGGTAGTTTCTAAAGTAAGTATTGTGGGCCGAACGGCCTGTGTTGTGCTATAGGTTTTCTATGTTTCTATGTATCTAAATCAGGTGGCTCTCAAAAGGAAATTGCCTGAGGTGCTTTTATGCACTTTTTTGAAACTGGTAAAATTTGTTAAAGACTTGATGCTTCATTCAGTAATTGACTCAAGAATATTATGCGTGGCATTGCTTATTTGTCAGAATTATTTGCAAAGTTTAATGAAATCTGTCTTTGATTGCAAGGAAATTATGTGAATTTTATCAAAGTCAAATTAGTCATCTCCATATTTCTGTGCAAGTTAATCCTATTTAAGTGCAACATTGGCCATCATGACCTTATACAATTTGCGAGACTCTCTGAGTTGTAAGAAAAATAAAGACTACCAGATGAGGATCATCACGTGTACTGTGCTCACCTGGGTGAGCTGCATAAAGACTTGTCAGAGAAATTTCAGGATCTTCTCTCGATTCAAATTCCAAATTGGGTAATAAATGTATTCCTGAACACTTGTAATGAGGAATTAACAGGAAGGATGGAGGAAGAACGGATCTCGCTACAAAATGACTTTGAACTGAGCCGAGGTTAAAAAAAAAATCAAATCAAAACTTTTGGTTGCAGAAAGAAATCTCTGAACACTATCCTGCACTGAGGAAAAAAGTCAAAACGTTATTTATTGCCTTTCCAGCATCTTATTTAGTGGAATGAAGTTTTAGTGGTGTTGCCCAACTTCTTTCAAAACAAGGAAACAGACTGTAAGTTACTGAACACGGGGAACTGAGACGCTTTTACTGTATTGTGCAGAAAGGGAGAGGGCCACTGGGAATGTGCACTGGGAGCCAAGAAGCAGTAACCTAAAAGAATTTGTGAAGCACTGTTCTAAAGAAATAAAATAAACACACTATATGAGCTGGAATTTAAATGAACAAAAGGAACACACTGGTGTCTGCAATCTCATTGAACTTGATTGTATCAGAGTGGGTTTAGCAGAAAAAGCAACGCACACAAAAAGCTGGAGGAACTCAGCACCTATGGAGAGGAAAAACAGTTCTGTTTATTCCTGACTTTTTTTATTCAGCTTCAGAGATTCTGCTTGACCTGCTAGGTTCCACCAGCATGTCGGGCATGTTGCTCTGGATTTTCAGCATATACAGAGTCCCTTGTGTTCATGCTTATTATTTAAGGAGATTATTTAAATAGGACATCCCAAAACTCGGGTAACCTGTGGAGTGAGGTGGGCCAGGGCTACACGAAGGAAAGTTTGGTCAGAGTGCGTGTTAATGACAGGAACAGCAAAGGGCTTTGGTAATTAAGATGGTGATGAACAGGAGGCATTTGCCAACTCTGTCAACGAGGCCATTTAATTTAGTGCATAAAGGGTGAACATTCGCAGCACCTCGCCAACGGCCCTTCATGCCCGATGGTTGTACACTTTGATTTGCTTAAAAAGAGGAAGTCTGAGAGGTGGAAGCCCATCGCTGCCCACAGCTGACGATGAGACATCTCGGTGTTCACCAGCCTGTTGTGAGTGAGCCATCACATCTGTTAGGGGTCTCACATCCACTTTGTATCATTATATTGTGATATTTACAATGATTGCCATTTTGTTGTGAACTTGTGGCCTTTTGGAAAAGGTAAACTCCCAGCCTGCTGCATGCTGTGTTGTGCTGGGAGGCACACCGTGGATCCAACTGTCTACGGATTGCTTGAAGCTGTAATCTACAGTACTTAGAATTGCAACCTGCCAATTGTTTTGTAAACAACTCTGATGAATGTACAATGTTGAGTTCTATTCGCAACTTCTCAGCAAAGGGGGTGGCCCATTTATGTCAACGATTTAGATGAAGGCATTGAGAATAACATCAGCAAGTTTGCTGATGATACTAAGCTGGGTGGCAGTGTGACATGTGATGAGGAAGTTAGGAGAATTCAGGGTGACTTGGATAGGCTGGGTGAGTGGGCAGATACTTGGCAGATGACGTTTAATGTGAATAAGTGTGAGGTTATCCACTTTGGGAGAAAGAACAGGAAGGCAGATTATTATCTGAATGGTGTAGAGTTAGATAAGGGAGAAATACAAAGAGATCTAGGAGTCCTTGTTCATCAGTCACTGAAGGTGAATGAGCAAGTGCAGCAGGCAGTGACGAAGGCTAATGGAATGTTGGCCTTTATTACAAAGGGAATTGAGTACAAGAGCAAGGAAATCCTCTTGCATTTGTATAGAGCCCTGGTGAGACCACACCTGGAGTATTGTGTACAGTTTTGGTCTCCAGGGTTAAGGAAGGACATCCTGGCTGTAGAGGAAGTGCAGCGTAGATTCACGAGGTTAATTCCTGGGATGTCTGGATTGTCTTACGCAGAGAGGTTAGAGAGACTGGGCTTGTACATGCTGGAATTAAGGAGATTGAGAGGGGATCTGATTGAAACATATAAGATTATTAAGGGATTGGACAAGATAGAGGCAGGAAATATGTTCCAGATGCTGGGAGAGTCCAGTACCAGAGGGCATGGTTTGAGAATAAGGGGTAGGTCATTTAGGACAGAGTTAAGGAAAAACTTCTTCGCCCAGAGAGTTGTGGGGGTCTGGAATGCACTGTCTCAGAAGGTAGTGGAGGCCAATTCTCTGGATGCTTTCAAGAAGGAGCTAGATAGGTATCTAATGGATAGGGGAATCAAGGGATATGGGGACAAGGCAGGAACCAGGTATTGATAGTAGATGATCAGCCATGATCTCAGAATGGCAGTGCAGGCTCGAAGGGCCGAATGGTCTACTTCTGCACCTATTGTCTATTGTCTATTCCTGCCTGCAACATGACCCAGACAACATTCAGGCACAGACAGATGAATGTAAGGTGACACTTGTACCCCCGTAGTACCAGGCAACGACTGTCTCTAAGAAGGGAGGGTCAATCCCAACTCAACCTTGACATCTAATGGCATTCTCATCACTGAGCCCCCACTGTTAATATCCTGTGTGTCACCATTGACCTAGAATTCATTTGGCAACGAGAGCAGGTCAAAGCTTGGGTGCGTTGTGGTGAGTGACTCAGCTCATAATGTCCTGAAGACTCTCCACCATCTAGAAGGCTCAGGTCAGAAGCGTGATGGAGCACTCTCCACTTGTCTGGATGAGTGCAGCTTCAGCAACACCCGTGAACCTCGACACCATCCAAGACCAAAGTAGCCCATTTGATTGACACCCCACCCATTCCCCAAATACTCCCTTCCTCCACCACCAACACACAGTGGCTTCAGTGTGTGTGCCATCTGTGAAAGGCACTGCAATTATTTATCCAGTCTACTCTGTCAATAACTCACCTCCCAAGCTCATGATTCTCCCAGCTAAGGAGGACCAAGGCAGTGGGTGCAGGGGAGTACCACTACCTGAAGATAACCCTTCATGTCACGCACCACCCTGACTTGGAAAAATGTCACTGTCCTTCATCGTCACCAGGAATGAATACTGGAACTCTCTCCTCAACAGCATCCTGGGAGAAGGTCTGCAGCGGTTCAACTTAAGGTCAATTTAAAGGCATTTGGAGATGGTCTTGCCAGTTACGCCCATATTCTGGAAATGAATGCATGAAAAAGCGAGTGTCTTTGGGTAAAATTGGATACTGAGCAACAGAAGGAGAAATCGGGGCAGATGATGAAAGACAAAGATTTTAGTGAGCATCTGAAAGGCAGACAGAGGGTTGGAGAGTTTAGGGTGGAAGTTCCAGAGCCTGGGGCCAGGCAGCAGCCAATGGCAGAGCGATTGCATTCGGTGGTGTGCCATAAGCTAGAACTGGGGACCATGAATCTTGGAGGGTCACTGGGCTGGAGATTGCATTGGAGAGAACTGGAGCCAGGTGGAAATGGAGGAATCTGAAAGCAAAGACGGGAACATTAACATTGAGGTATTGCTTGAATGGGGCCAAGACTGATCAGAGGCGTTGGTGAACAGTGTTTGGTGAGTACAGACTAGTAGACATTTGGAAGAGCTTGAGATTCACAGAGGGTTCAAGGCAAGTAACTAGTCAGCAGATCATTGGACTTGGCGAGGAGAGAGGTAAAAGGACATGAAAAGGACATGTGATCTGGTGATGGGTGAGGTTCGGGAGGTGGAAGCCTTGGCGATGAAGGGGAGAGGTCACCAGGAGATCGATTGCTTTACCTATTCCTCTTCTGAACTCTGCACAGTGGCATAGCTAGTTGAGCTGCTACCTCCCATCTCCAGAGATCTGGGTTCAATCCTGACTTCTGGCGCTGTCTGTGTGGAGTTTGCACAGTCTCCCTGTGACTGTGAGTGTTTCCCCACTGGGTGCTTTGGTTTCTTCCCACATCCCAAAGACATGGATGGGTAGGTCATCCCTGGTGTGAAGGGAGTTGAAGGGCTTCTGTAAGAGAATAAGTTGCCAGAAAATAAGTGGCTGGATGGGCTTGCTTAGAAAGCCAACAGAGACCCAATAGGCCAAATGGCCTCTTTCTGTGTTGTAAGGTGACCCAAGAAACTTCAGGCAGGTGTGGTGTACCCTCCTCCTTCGTTCTGCACCCTGAGATTGAATCAGCACTCAGCTGTCACTCTGCAGAGTCACAAAGTACAAAAACTCTCAAAAGTAGGAGCAGAGCTCAGCACTTGGAGCCTGCTGCCACTCAATATGATTATGGCTGATCCCTCATCGCTATACCATATCCCTGCCATCTCCTTGAAACCTTTTATGGTGAAAAATCTATCACATTAAATATATTCAGCAACTTCTACAGCCCAGAGTGATAGAGAATTGTACAGGCTCTCCCTCCTCCTGAGTGAAAAGGTTTCTCTCTACCTCTGCCCAAAACCTCCTGCCTGTAGCACATTGAAATTCCATCTTTGTCTCCTCCTCCATCTACATGCTTTCGACTCAAGCCTTACCACTATGTCCTATTGTCCCCTTCCCTCCTCCCCACACTCAAGCCATGAGATCTTCTGCAGCAGAACCCTGGCTTCTGAATGATTTTTCAATTTTAAAAAGTAACTTTGTTTCCTCTTGAGCCATGTTCTATGCAATGTCACAGAACACTATAAGCCTGTGCCAAACATACTTTCAAGGGTGGGGGGTGTGCAAGGAGTTTAGCCGTAATTCAGATGACTTACTCCCAAGAGAAAGTCAAATAGTGTTAGGACTGTCATTCTTCCTTCTAGAAAGGATGGTGGGTCAAACGTTACTTAAACACATGGTCACTGAATTTCTGAATGCTATGTTCTTAGCTTGAAAGAAAATCAAACCTGGTTTTAACTTGGACTGAACTACCACAGAGCAGCCTAATCTGTTTGCTGATGCTTTCAATTTGCTATGTGCTCTAACCATAAGAAAACTAGGCAATTGTAAATCTCCGAAAGGTAGGATCTTTGAAAGATTAATTTTATTTCGAGATACAGCGCAGGAGAAGCCTTTCTGGTCCAATGAGCTGTGTCACCCAGCAACCCACCTATTTAACACCTGTTTAATCACAGGACAATTTACAATGACCAATTCATCTACTAATTGGTACATCTTTGGATCGTGAGAGGAAATCAGAGCACCTGGAGGAAACCCACACAGTTACGGGGAGAATGTACAAACCCCTTACAGACACCTCCTCTGTTTTTACTTAAAGGCTTCAGAACTAGGGAAAGTTGAAAGCTAGAGGAGATGCTGGCTGTCTTAAAATATATAAAGGTAGACAAATCTCCAAAGGCGTTGTGGGAGGCTAAAGGGAAGTGAAGAAGGCTTTTGTCAGGCTGGCTTTCATCAGTTAGGGCATTGATAAAAGTTGGGAGGTCATGGTGTGGTTGTACATGATACTAGTGAAGCCACAGTTGCAATATTGTGTTCAGCTTTGGTCATCCTGCCACAGTAAACTGTAAAGAGTCCAGAAAGGATTTACAAGTGTGTTGCTAGGACTTGAGAACAGAGCTATAGGGAAGAGGTGAATAGGTTAGGAGATTTTTTGCCTTGGAGTGTAGGAGAATGAGGGAGATCTTATAAAAGTGTATAAAACCTTGAGTGTATGTGCAGTCTTTTACCCAAGGATGGAAAATCAAGAACTAGAAGAAATAGGCTTAAGGTGAGAGGGGGAGAGCTTAGATAGGAACTTGAGGGGCAAAGATTTTACACAATGTATGGGGAACGAGCTGCTAGAGGAAATGGTTGAGGCAGTCATATTAATAACACTTACAGTAAAAGGTACTTGGGCAAGTACAGTGATAGGAAAGGTTTAGTGTGATATGGGCCAAATGCAGGTTGCAGTGGGTATCTTCTCTTCACTGGCATGGACCAGTTGGGCCGAAGGTCTGTTTCTGTGCTGCAGCTTGATTACAGAAGGCCTTAAGCTTTTTTAGCCAATAACCTCTGTAAATGTAAGTGCTTATTTGTTATTGCTCTGTCTGTTCTCTCAGCTTGTGGAGACAGGAGGACTGTTCCTGCATTAACCTTTATAGCAAGTAGTGGGAACTACTAACCCACAAAGGTTTGTTCCTTCTAGACAGCTGGATTTTCAAGGCTGCATTGAAGATTAGAATGACAAACACTGATTTGGCAAGTGATCTGTGCTCATGTAGAAACTGACATTTCTTACTATCCCTCCTGTTATGTTTTGTAACTCCAGAAATTAGTCGCAAGAAAAACACAGGAGCCTGGGAAAACGTTCACACGTTGTACTTTCCTTTTCTTTAGTGAGGCGTGCACTTATGAAGTGGTGGCGTAACAACGTGTGCCATTCACAAACTACTCACATATAACCCATAATGAGTTATGTGAACAACAAACAACACGTAATCACACACTATATATACAAGGTTACTCAAATATTACTGAAATATTAAATACGTTACACTCCTAATGAAAAGCTCCAACTCGATATAGAACGCATCTCAACATAGTAACTTTTAACTTGTCCCATTCAGGCCTAAAGATTAAATGTGGAGGATTTCTTACTCTTGTGGGATAACATCTTGCCTGACAAGGGAAGTCACTCTGCTTGGCAGGTGAGACTTGTGGTTGTGAAACAATCTCAGGTTCCGGAGGCTTCTCCGTGGTGGTTGGAGGAGTGGACTCTGGGACTGTAGGACGTGGTTCTGACAGCTCTGGACACCTTTCCTTCCCAACGATTGACCCTTCCCTCCTCAAATGATTGATGTATCATCTCCAGATGACATCGGACGCAATCTCCACTGTGTAGGAGAGTGGACCAGTTCTGTCCTTAATCTTTCCAAGTATCCACTTTTGATCATCTCTGTAGTCCTTCGTCAGGACTGTTTGTCCAGGAGTGAAACATCAAACCCCCTTGTTGGAGGATCCCTCAGTTTGTCTCAGATGTGTGTCCTGCACACTCCTTCTGACGTTGGGTTTGAGGAGATCCAAGTGTGGGCACAAGGGACGACCCAGTGATAGTATAGCAGGTGAGTTGTTAGTTGTGGTGTGTACTGCATTGCAACACGCAAAGAGGAAATTGGCGAGCTTCTGATTCAGTGTCAGTGTGGTGTGTTCTGCTGACATTGATCGCAGTGCGTTCTTTAGACCCTGGACAAACCTCTGTGTCAAGCCAGTTGTAGCTGGGTGGTACAGTGCAGATGCAATATGTCTTATTCCATTCATTTTCAGGAATAACTGAAACTGTTCCACAACAAACTGTGGTCTGTTCTCACTGACTAAGTGTCCTGGAACACCAGCCCTTGAGAAGAGGCTTCTCAATGCAACAACAGTGTGCAAGGTTATAGTGGAGGCTATTGAGAACACCTCTGGCCACTTTGTTGCTGCATCAACTACTACTGAAAAATTTGTGCCCTTGAATGGTCCTACACAATCCACATGAATCCTTTGCCAGGGCAAAGCAGGCCATTCCCAGGCATAGAGAGGCACTGCTCTTGGCATTTTCTGGACATGTTGGCATCCCAGACAGGGCATGGCAAGCTGCTCGATCTACTGATCTATCTCAGGCCCCCAGACAAAGCTTTGAGCCAATTCTTTCATTTGACCACACCCGGATGACCAGCATGTAGCACTTCCAACACCTTAGCTCCCAGCTTAGATGGTACAACAACTCTCAATTCCCAAATAAGGCAAACCCCATCAAGGGCAGGTTCATCTTGGTGCTGGTGAAAATGGAAAACTGGAGTTTCTGCTGCACATTCCAGCCATTTTGGGTGGCCATGTAGACCTGAGACAGTGTGGGGTCTTTTCTGGTTTCTCTTTGGATCATCTGTGCTGTAACTGGGAGACTTTGATTTTGCATTAGGGAGAATATGTCAAGAGGACTGTCCTCTTTTGTAAATGTTTCAGTTATTTCCTTTTCCAAGGGTAAATCAGCATTTCTATGATTAGCTGTCATCCTGAATTTTGATCTTGAATTCACTTCTGGTGTAAGCCATATTGCTTGACTTGGTTAGTTTTCACATTGTAAATCTCAAGGCTATGTGTCACTCTCATCATTATCAGATTCTTCATCAACAGCATGCAGATTAATGCTCTTTTTGAAACTGCAACCTGACTTTTTATCTTTTTCTCTTCCCTGTGCAGTCCATTTATTTTTGACTGTCCAACAGGCTCTTTGTATGTGATGCACCATCAATAACTCTGAGACGTAAGAAGCGAGGTATCGGCTTTTATTGACTGGAAGAATGAACAACACTACATCCTGGAGAATGAGGCCGGGCAACAGGCCTCAGTCGCCTTTATACAGGGGTCTGTGGGAGGAGCCACAGGAGCAGTCAGCAGGGGTCTGTGGGAGGAGCCACAGGAACAGTCAGCAGGGGTCTGTGGGAGGAGCCACAGGAGCAGTCAGCGGGGGGTCTGTGGGAGGAGCCACAGGAGCAGTCAGCAGGGGTCTGTGGGAGGAGCCACAGGAGCAGTCAGCAGGGGTCTGTGGGAGGAGCCACAGGAGCAGTCAGCAGGGGTCTGTGGGAGGAGCCACAGGAGCAGTCAGCAGGGGGTCTGTGGGAGGAGCCACAGGAGCAGTCAGCAGGGGGTCTGTGGGAGGAGCCACAGGAGCAGTCAGCAGGGGTCTGTGGGAGGAGCCACAGGAGCAGTCAGCAGGGGTCTGTGGGAGGAGCCACAGGAGCAGTCAGCAGGGGTCTGTGGGAGAAGCCACAGGAGCAGTCCAGACAGGTATATGTAGTTCACCACAGTATGTATCCTAATTTGTTGCATTTTCTGCAGGTTTTGTCTTTAAACCTGCACTAATCTGGTGAATGTGAGTCCCTACCATAATGGTAACACAATTTATTTGGCTAGGCTGGTTTCTGTTTTGACATTGCAATTTTGTTCACGCTCACTTTCTTTCTGGACTGCAACTCAATTGTGTCTGTCTGCTGTTTCCATTGATGCAGTGATTTCAACTACTCCTTTAAATGTGAGTTGTGCTTCAGTTAGGAGATGTTTTTGAATACTTTCCTGTAAGATTAACAAACTAAACTACATCATTAAGACCAGCACTGAACTGACAATGCTCAGACAATCCCTTCAATTCAGCCACATAAGCTGAAATGGACTCCCTTTCGTTTTGATTCTACTTATGAAACCTAAAGCATTCTGCAATCTGCATTGATTTTGGTTCCAAGTGTTCCTGCATTACATTCATGATATCAACAAAGCTCTTTTCGGCTAGTTTGGTTGGAGAAGTCCAACTTCTAAGCAAGCTGTATGCTTTTCCACTTAAGGCATTCAGCAAAACTGGCACTCGTTTTTCATCGGCTATTCCACTTTTTTTAAAATACTGCTCAATTTGTTCAGTATAAATCTCCCAGTTATCTCTTGTACAATCGAATATGTCTATCTTTCTGATGTAGTCAGCCATTTCTGCTTGTTATTTATTTTTTATCATTATCGTTCTGTACTCACTGTTTATGAACCCGTGAACTGGTCTGTTTTCTGCCCTTTTTTTAACTCAACCTTTTCAGTCCCCTTCTCAAGAAGCATGTGCTATGCTATTTTTTTTAAAACTCAAACATCTTTCTCTCCTTGTGGAGAAAATGTGCCGCATTTTTTAAAACTTTAACATCTTGCTGTGTTTCAACAGGTAGGTAGTTGTCTCAGGTTCATTTTAAAACTACTTTGTTGCCACTGTTATGTTTTGTAACTCCAGAAATTAATCAAAAAAGAACACAGGAGCCAGGAGTTTTGTTTTGTGTTTCCTTTTCTTTAATGTAGCGTGCACTTATGACATGGTGGCGTAACAGCATACACTGTTCACATATAACCTGCATTGAATCATTTAAACAAAGGATGCGTAATCACACAATTTACAATATGTCTCAAATATTACTGAAATATCAAATACGTAACACCTCCTATCTTTTCATTAATATACGCTTGAGGAACTGGAGAATGATGAATGTTATTCCCATGTTTCAAAAGGGAGTAAGGATAAATCCCAGCTACTAAAGGAAGATCAGTTTATCCCCAGTGAGATTTTAGAAATGTTGATCCGGAACAGGATTAGTAGTTACCAGGAAAAAAAATGGATTAATTAAGGCAAGCCAGCACTGATTTGACAAAGGCAAATTTTGTTTAACCATGTTAGTACCATTTTGAGATGAAGTAGCAAAGAGTTGATGAGGGCAATTCAGTTGATATGGGGATCATGGACTTATGAAAGGTTTTTGATAAAGTGCCCCAAAGCAGGTTTATCAGCAATGTTGAAACAATGGTGCAAAGGGAGTATTGGTACCATAGATGTGAAGCTAACTG
Source organism: Hemitrygon akajei (assembly GCF_048418815.1). Lineage (NCBI taxonomy): Eukaryota > Metazoa > Chordata > Chondrichthyes > Myliobatiformes > Dasyatidae > Hemitrygon > Hemitrygon akajei. The sequence goes on along the minus strand of NC_133141.1, from coordinate 22,488,392 downwards.
AGTAAAAGTCAATAGAGAGCCATGGTGAGTGGTCGTACGAAGGTGATTCGTGGCATTCCCCAAGGTTCAGTGTTTGAGTTATTGGTTTCTTTCTTCAATCTGTATTAATGACCTAAATTTGGGAATACAAGAAACAAATTTACACAAGGCACAAAGCCTGGTAGTATTGTGAACTATGAAGGGGGCAGTGATAAATTGCAGCAGGACTTAGAATGGCTGGTGGAATGGGCAGGAAGTTCAATGTGGGGAAATATGAGGTGATGCCTTTTGGTTGGGAGAGTGAGGAGAGGTGAGAGAGATTAAAGGACACTGTTCTGAAAGGGTGCAGTGCCGAGCCGGGTGAGTGTGTGCACAAGTAGCTAGGCGGGTTGAGAAAGTGTTTAACAAGGTATGACAATTCTGCACTGTATCAATAGAGTAGAGGAACATGGAAGTCATATTGATCCCTAATAAAATACTGCTCTAGAGTACTGTGTTTATTCCTGGCCACCTGATTATAGAAAGGATTTGAAAGCATTAAGGAGAGTCCTAGAGATATTTACAAGAATCCTCCCTGGAATGAGGGACAGGGCTTAGAAGAATAGATTAGAGAGGCTGGGACATTGAACAGAATGCAGTGAGCCTGCGACGGACTATGTTCCTTCTTTTGCCCGTTACGCCATTGCCGTTTCAGGCAGCAATGAATATCCTCCATCTTTGGCGGCGTTCACGGCTTCCTTCATCGTGTCAGTAGCTTCCTCTCGGTTTACTTGTCAGTCATTCAAGTCCTGGGTGGAGACTCAGGAATAAGACAAGATAAGATAAAACTTTATTTATCCTGAAGGAAATTCTTGTTTCCAGGTTGTTCAGTCAGAAATATATACTTTAAAATACAAAATGTAAGCACTGAGTTGTGAAAAAAATGTGCATTAGAAGCGCAAAATACAGATGTGCAATGAAACCATATACTTATATAGTTAAGCAGAAAGAGTTGTAGAGTCTATAGCCACAGGGAGAAAGGATCTCCTGGCGTTCACTGGCGCCCCTCGGTGGAATCAGCCTGTTATGGAAGGTGCTCCTCTGTTTGTCCAGTGTGTCAGGGGTGAGAGGGATTGGCATAATGCTCCATAGCTTCTGCAGCATCTTTCTCTCAACCCCCAGGGAATCCAGTTCCACTCCCAGAACAGAACCAGCCTTCCTGATGATCTTATCGACCTTCTTAGCGTCAGCTGCTCTCCCCCTGCTGGCCCTGTGGAACAGAATGCTGGCCACCACTGAGTTGTAGGACATCTGTAACGGAGTACTGCAGACGTTGAACGACCGGAGCCTCCTCAGGAAGTACAGTCGGCTCTGTCCCTTATTGTCCAGAGCCCCTGTATTTTTAGTCTAGTCCAGTTTATCATCCAGGTGAGTTCCCAGGTATTTGTAGTCCCGGATGACTTCCACATCCGTTTCCATCATGGAGATGGGAATGCAGGGTGTTTTCACCTTCCTGAAATCCACATCCAACTCCTTTGTCTTGGTGATGTTGAGCTGCAGGTGATTCAGCCCACGCCACTCAACAAAGTGTCCACCTCTCTTCTGTACTCAGCCTCTTGACCCCAGTTTTACAGCCCGTCGTCGTCTGAACCCTTAGTGCCTAGGTGGCACATGGGCCTCAGTTTCACAGCCCACAACTGCTGAATCACCTGAGAACTTCTGCAGGTGGCAGGAATCAGAGTTGTATCTGATGGTAAATAGAAAGGGGGACAGGACAGTCCCCTGAGGTGCCCCTGTGCTGCTAACCACAGCTCTACAATCTCACATACTGTAGCTGTCTGGACAGGTAGTCTGTAAACCAGGACACTAGTAGAGCATCCGTGAGCTTACTCCCTAGTAAAGCAGGTTGTATAGTGTTAAAATCAGTGGAGAAATCAAAGAACATGGTTGTCACAGTGCTGCCCGGTTCACCCAGATGGGTGTAAGCCTGTCAAAACAGGAAGATAATGGCATCCTTGACTCCAATATGTGGTTGGTAAGCAAACTGCAGGGTGTCCAGTGATGGATTTACAGAGGTCTGGAGGTGTGTCAGGACCAGTCTTTCTAATGATTTCATAATATGTGAGGTCAGAGCCTCTGATCTGTAGTCACTGGGCATGGTGGGACATGTCTTCATGGGTACTGGAACTAGGGAGGATGTTTCCCACTGCACAGGGACCCTCTCCAGGCTCAAGCTCAGATTAAGGATGGATTGAAAGACTGCACCCAGCTTGAGTACCCTTGGGCTGATGCCGTCCGGGCCCACAGCCTTGCCTGGGTGAAGCCTGTTGAGCTCTCTCCCTACCTGCTCAGCAGTGACAATCCATGAGTCTGTGGTCATTCGCTCGCTGGTGTCCTTGAAGAGAGATGGAGGACGAGGGGTGAGAGGGGAGGAGCTGGGGGGTGGATGGGCTGTGGAGGGGGAAACAGAAGCCTCCTCATCAAACCTATGGAAAATACCATTACACTTAACTACATGGCAGGGAAGGGAAGTAAATAAGCAGTAAGAAAAGACGAATGAACTTGCAAAAGAGCGGTATGTCTGCAGCATCCCTGGGACACAGAAACCTTTGTTTTGAAAGATTGCTTGTTATTCCACAAACTAAGAGCACAGTATGAAACTTAATCTGCAACGTGCCAAGTGATTTATTTGGTCACTGTAACTATTTGCATTTATTAAACAGTAAATCCTGCAACTCTGCGCGCAATGCCAGATGAGATGGATCAGTATTTTAGAGTTATTCCATGTTTCTTTTGTGAACGACTGTTCTGGGATATTGTTCGTGAAGGTCACAGTTTGGATTACGCAGCGGGGAGGAATGTCTCAAACACAGGACTGTGCTCCAAGCCAGGTGAGAATATAGAACCCCCTCCTCACATCCGACTGCCCACAGAGGCATTTAATAAAGACACAAGAGACTGCGGATGCTGGACTCCCTGGTCAGGTTATCCCTCACCTAACACTCTCTGTTGTAACTCCTGCCCCTACACTTCCTCCCTCACCTCCATCCAGGGACCTAAACAGCCCCTCCAGCTGAGGCAGAGGTGCACATGCATCTCCTCTGAAAACCTGTCTGTCCTCGGTCTCCTCCACAGCTACCTCCAATCTCCATACAGAATGGCTACAAGATGAAGGAAATCATTTAGGCCCTTAAAAGGGTTGACAAGAAAACCAAGGAACCTAACAATGAGGAGGAATTTGTCACTACCGCCTAACTTCCCTATATTTCCACAGTTTCTGGAAGGATCACAGGACCCTGAAGAAATACTGGATTAATACCATCCAGAAACTCATAAGGAAGCTCAAATCACAGCTTGTGCAGGTCAAAGGTGACCTGGGACTCAGGACAGCTGGCATTTACAGGATTCCCTGTGAATGCAGACAAGCGTATATTGGCCAGGTGGGACACACGGTGCAAATGTGCACAGGAGGTATATCCGTTTGGGTTACCCGGAGAAATTGGCGGTAGCAAAACATTGCACTCGTAATGGCCATAGGATTGACTCCGACGGCACAAAACTACTATGCTGCACCAATGTCTTTTCGGACCTCCTGGTAAGGAAACCATTGAAATAAAACTAGAGGAAAAGAATTTTAACAAAGATGAAGGTCTCGCTCTAAGTAAGAACTGGAATTTGATTGTAAACAAGGAGGGAGAGCAAAACCTGATTGAATGAGGACTACCCAGTCAGGAGGGACAGACAACGAGGTATAAATACCACTGGACTAGACATTGATTCCTTCAGGGAGGGATTTCCTGCCTTCCTTTGCTGGCCCGGCCAAGATATGATTCCAGAACTCCAGTGATGTTGGTTGCCTCTTAACTGCCTCATGAACTGGCCAAACAAGACTCATGGTCGACTCAACCATCACATTTTCCAGGCAGCTAGGGATGGCAGACAATCAGCAGCCTTGTCAGCTATGTCATAAGACCATAAAACATAGGAGCAGAATTAGGCCATTTGGACTATTGAGTCTGCTCTGCCATTCAGTCATGGCTGATCCTTTTTTCTATCTCCTCTTCAGCCCCATTTCCCAGCCTTCTCCCCGTAACCTTTAATGCCATGTCCAATCAAGATCCTATCAATCTCTGCCTTAAATACACCCAACGACCTGGCCTCCACAGCTGCCTGTGACAACAAAGTCCATTAATTCACCACTCTTTGGCTAAAGAAATTTCTCCACATCTCTGTTTAGAAAGGATGCCCCTCTATCCTGAGGCTATGCCCTCTTGTCCTAGACTCTCCCACCATGGGAAACATCCTTTCCACATCTACTCTGTCTAGGCCTTTCAACATTCTAAACGTTTCAATGAGATCTCCTCTCATCCTTCTGAATTCCAGTGAGTACAGACCCAGAGCCATCAAACTTTCCTCGTATGATAACCCTTTCATGCCTGGAATCATCCTTGTGAACCTCCTCTGGTCCCTCTCCAATGCCAACATGTCTTTTCGAAGATGCGGGGCCCAAGATTGTTCACAATATTCAAGGGGAGGCCTTATAAAGCCTCAATGTCACATCCTTGCTCTTATATTCTAGACCTCTTGAAATGAATGCTAACATGGCAATTGCCTTCCTTACCACTTCAGGGTGTTCTGCACAAGGACTCCCAAGTCCCTCTGCATCTCAGTTTCCTGGATTTTCTCCCCATTTAGAAAATAGTCTGCACATTTATTTCTACTACCAAAGTGCATGACCATGCATTTTCCAACATTGTATTTCATTTGCCACATTCTTGCCCATTCTCCAAATCTGTCTAAGTCCTTCTGCACCTGTTTCCTCAACACTACCTGCCCCTCCACCAATCTTCATATCATCTGCAAACTTGGCAACAAAGCCATCTATACAGTCATCTAAATCATTGATATACAGCATAAAAGGAAGTGGTTCCAACACCAACCCTTGCGGAACACCGCTAGTTACTGGCAGCCAACCAGAAAAGGATTCTTTTATTTCCACTTGCTGTCTCCTACCAATCTGCCAATGCTCTAAAAATGCCAGTAACTTTCCTGTAATACTCTTACCTTGCTAAGCAGCCTCATGTGTGACACCTTGTCAAAGGCCTTCTGAAAGTCCAAATATACAACATCCACTGTATCCCCTTTATCTATCCTACTTGTAATCTTCTCAAAGAATGCCAACCTCAGTTGAGTGAGTCTGGTATTAAAAAGGAGCCATAAACTGTTCCAGTCAGTCTCAGGATTTAGAAGTCAGGGGATAAGGTACTCACATGGAAGAATGCAACCCAGAAATGGGCAATTCAGCACAACCAGTCTGATGGCATTACTCCATGGTGCGAGCAAATTGCCCATATCACCGTTTCAGATGTCCCTTATTCCAGGTCAGCCACAGGAGTCTCACCCATTCGCAAAGCCTGATGGACTATAGATGGGTTGCCGAATTACTCATCCCATGGATGGCATGCTGCCTGCTGCCAACATAGGCCCCACCACTTATTGTGCTTCTCCGGCTTTGGGCAACTCTGGTTGGCTCCAGAGACCCTGCCTCTGCAAGTGGACTGCTCCCCACCCCCACAAGAACACATGAAAACAAGAACAGAAGTAGGCCTCAATCTTGCCCCACCAAGAAGGGTTAGATTGACAGTGAAATAGGTTTATATAGGTCAGCACAGCATCGTGAGCCTGTACTCTGCTGTACATTTCTATGTTCTATTAGATCACTGAAGAGCAGAATGGGTCTAGAAACAAAGATGATAAAATAAAAATGTGTTGTCCTTTTTGCAGCTGACAGAATATCTGAACCATTGATTTCTAACTGCAGTTTAAGTACCCTTAATGACCTGGTACCCTCAACTCTCTGGAGCAGAGAATTCCAGAGATTTACCACACTCTGAAAAAATTCTAAATGCCTCCATTTTAAATGACCGCCCTTTGTCTTGAAAATATGTCCCCTTGTTTGTGAGTCTCCCATGAGTGAAACCTTCCCAACATCCACCCTGTCAGGCTCCTTTACATGTTTCCGTAAGATTGCCTCATTCTTCTCAGCTCCAATGGATACAAACCCAACCCAAGTCTCTCTCAAGAGGAGAGCCTTCGCATCCCAGGAATTAGCTCAGTCGCACAATCTACACACAAACAATATCACTGCAATTGTTTGGTTCCAAATAAATGGCATGAAATTTAAAATTCTTTGCAAATATCACACAATGCTTTTTCCTAATTATGTTTTCTCTTAAACAGTGGGAGTCTTGTCCTCTCTTGAGATTTCCCTTCTCCTTTGTGTTGCATTCTGACAGATTGTGACATTTTAGGGTCAGCTGATGCCTTGCAATGCTCCCGCCCACCACCAGACTCCACTGATCACGCCACACCTTCTCTTGGGGGACCTCAACCACACAGCAAAGAGACTGATGTGCTAGAGGAACGGTGTACTTTAGGAAGAAATAAATGTCGGTTCCCGGGGGTTTGCATTCACATCATGCGGGGATTTGGAGCAACTTTCTCCACGTTAGATTCGTCGGCTGGCACCAGTTAATTTGGGGCTTTTTAGTGTTGTAAAAAAATAGAGCATTTAAATTTCACTGGGATTGATGACATCACCTGATAACATTCGCCCCAGTTGTTTCGACGTTTGCAGGCAACATGCGTGCTTGGTTTTTAAGAAGCCACTTTGGGGAATTAAATGATGGGTAAGTGATCCATATTGTATAGGCACTTTCAGGCAGTTATTCTACAGAAAAGTTTTGATGTGGCTTTCTCAGGCTGTGCATCAGGATTGGAGATATGGATTCTACTGCCCTCTAGAACAATTCAAAAACTTGCTTGGTACAGACTTTCTGTTCAGAGGCCACGCTCAAGGTCAAGTCACATCATGTTCTGGAAGCACTAATCATTATGTAGGAATGATTACAAGGAGAATACCGGCAACCGAGGAGTAGGTGTGCAGCTGGTATTTTATATCTAGCAATGTTTAATTAGAGAACAAGTACTTGGGAGTAAGTTTATAGACAGCAATATATACTTAGGAATGATTATAGGAAGAATAACAAATATCAGAGAATGAACATCTAGGCAGCTATGTGTAACTGAAAATGATTACACAGGCAATGACCTGTAATATATAGACAATAGATAATAGGCAATAGGTGCAGAAGTAGACCATTCGGCCCTTCGAGCCTGCACCGCCATTTTGAGATCATGGTTGATCAACTACTATCAATACCCGGTTCCTGCCTTGTCCCCCTATCCCTTGATTCCTCTATCTATAAGATACCTATCTAGCTCCTTCTTGAAAGCATCCAGAGAATTGGCCTCCACTACCTTCCGAGGCAGTGCATTCCAGACCCCCACAACTCTCTGGGAGAAGAAGTTCTTCCTTAACTCTGTCCTAAATGACCTACCCCTTATTCTCAAACCATGCCCTCTGGTACTGGACTCTCCCAGCATCTGGAACATATTTCCTGCCTCTATCTTGTCCAATCCCTTAATAATCTTATATGTTTCAATCAGATCCCCTCTCAATCTCCTTAATTCCAGCATGTACAAGCCCAGTCTCTCTAACCTCTCTGCGTAAGACAGTCCAGACATCCCAGGAATTAACCTCGTGAATCTACGCTGCACTTCCTCTACAGCCAGGATGTCCTTCCTTAACCCTGGAGACCAAAACTGTACACAATACTCCAGGTGTGGTCTCACCAGGGCTCTGTACAAATGCAAGAGGATTTCCTTGCTCTTGTACTCAATTCCCTTTGTAATAAAGGCCAACATTCCATTAGCCTTCTTCACTGCCTGCTGCACTTGCTCATTCACCTTCTGTGACTGATGAACAAGGACTCCTAGATCTCTTTGTATTTCTCCCTTACCTAACGCTACACCGTTCAGATAATAATCTGCCTTCCTGTTCTTACTCCAAAGTGGATAACCTCACACTTATTCACATTAAACGTCATCTGCCAAGTATCTGCCCACTCACCCAGCCTATCCAAGTCACCCTAAATTCTCCTAACATCCTCATCACATGTCACACTGCCACCCAGCTTAGTATCATCAGCAAATTTGCTGATGTTATTTTCAATGCCTTTATCCAAATCGTTGACGTAAATTGTAAACAGCTGTGGTCCCAATACCGAGCCCTGTGGCACTCCACTAGTCACCACCTGCCATTCCGAGAAACGCCCATTCACCGCTACCCTTTGCTTTCTATCTGCCAACCAGTTTTCTATCCATGTCAATGTCTTCCCCCCGATGCCCTGAGCTTTGATTTTACCCACCAACCTCCTATGTGGGACCTTATCAAATGCCTTCTGAAAATAAACCCAAGAGATGCTGGAAATTCCGAGCAATGCACACAAAATGTTGGAGTAACTCAGCAGGTCAGGCAGCATCTATTGAAATGAATAAACAGTCAATGTTCTTGGCTGAGGCCCTTCATCGGGACTGGGAATGAAGGGGGAAGAAGCTAGAAGAAGAAGAAGGTGGGGTGGGGGAGTGTACGAGCTAGAAGATGATAGGTGAGACCAGGTGGGTGGGGGAGGGGGAATGAAGTAAGAAGCCAGAAGTTGATAGGTGGAAAAGCTAAAGGGCTAGAGAAGAAGGAATCTGATTGGAGAGGAGAGTGGATCATGGGAGAAAAGGAAGGAGGAGAGGCACCAGGAGGTGGTGATAGACATGTGAGGAGAAGAGAAGAGGTAAGAGGGGGGTCAGAGTGGGGAATTGAAGAAGACAGAAGGTGGAGGAGGAAGGATTACCAGAGGATGGAGAAATCAACATTCATGCCATCAGGATGGAAGCTACTCTTTCAAGCTTTATTGGTATCTTTCCTGTGTGTAGGTGACTGGAACTGCACACACTACTCCAAATTAGGCCTCACCAAATTCTTATACAAATTCAACATTAACATCTCAATCCCTGTAGAAGTGCAACTGGCAGTGACAGCCATTAAGTTAGCAAGAAGTCACCAATGCTATGTCTGGCTGAAAGGAATTGGAGGCAGCATCTCAAATCACACACATAGACTGCAAATAAATCAGCTTTTGGCTCTGGTACCAAATTGGAAAGCTGCCAATCAATATTAGAGTGGGTAAAATGGTTCCTTCCACATTCCACCTGTCTCAAGTTTTGGCTTTCAAGACCATCTCATGATCCATACTGGATGGACATTTTGTGGAGAACTTATGTTCAGTCTTCAGGATTGATCCTGAGTTTCTCGATGTCTGCCACTTTAATTTACTACCCCACTAACCTACTCCCACTTTGGCCTCACCCTCACTGTAACAATGAGGCCCAATTCAACATTGAGGAGTAATGCCTGGTGAGCTGCGGTCTTCTGGATTCAATGATGAATTCTCCAATTTTTTGTTACTCAGATTTCTTTCAGATTCAGATTTATTTATCACGTATACATTGAAACATACGGCGAGATGTATAATTTCTGTTAACAAACGCACTTAGGAATGTGTTGGAGGCAGCCTGCAAGTGCTGCCACATGGTCCAGAGCCAACATAGCATGCCTGAAATGCTCGGCAGAACCACACAGAACACAAGAAACAAAGCAACAGCCCTCCCACCAACTCACCCACCCACACACATACACTGTCCTCTAACCCCAGGAGAGGCTGTTGTTGGCATTCAGCCTCCAGTGGACTCAGACTCACAGGCATTGGGCCTTCGGCTTCCAAAGTGGCCTCATGGAAATTCGCAGACTTGGGACTACAGCCAAGGGCCTCAATTTCTGGACTTCCAATCGATCTTCAGTATTGACCCCAAGACTCGCCAATGATAATGAACCTGGATGATGACTCACGAACACTAGGCCTTGAACTTTAGTCTTGCTGCCGACGGGAGTCTGAGCACTTGGCCTCGAACTTCAGTTTCACTGATTTGCGGACCTAGGGGTTACCACTCTCTCTGTAACAGAACCAACAACTCTGCCACTCATCTTTCTATGATGTCAGCTCATATTTTTTCCTTTCTCTCCATTGGTATAGTCTGACAGCTGGACATGACCCACCGCCCTGCTATTAGTAACACATATGAAGTAGCATAACTTAATTTTACCTGTCATATTCACCCATTTGATTTCACACATTCAGAGATAGAACCCCTTGTTTTAACCACCCACTCTGCTACTGAAAAGTAGCATCTTTTCTCTTTTCCAGTTCTGATGAAGGGTCTTGGTCCTGAAACATTAACTCTGTTTCTCTCTCTGCAGATGCTGCCTGGTCTGCTGAGTGTTTCTAGCACTGTTTTTTTGGTTTTTATTTCAGATTTCCAGCATCTGCAGGTTTTTGTTGTTTTTTTTCATATTTCCTTACAAAGTGAAAGGAAGCCATTTGGCCCACCATGGCCATTGGAGGAATCCCATCAGTCTCATACCTCCACTATGTTCCCTGTAACCTATTCTCCTCACATTCCCATCAAATGCCCCCCACATTCTACCAGTCACGTACACACTCGGGACAACTTACAGTGTACAATTAATCACTGGCCTGCTTACCATATGTAACACTCGCATCGCCTAGCGGCTTGATCTCGAGGGTGATAACCCCCCAGCCCGGCCAAACTTTAGAACTCTCGTTTAGGTGGATGCTACGCAATGTTACAAATCAGTACCCCGAAATAACGAACAGTATACAATATGCGATTAAATGATTAAGCTTTATAATTCTTACTTTGACTATGTGGTTAGTAGAGAAACAAAATATCAAAGAAAAGGGGTGCCAATCCTATTAAACAGTCTGTGCACAATCGTTGGAGCTCACTCAGTAGTCTGCCTTCCACCACTCAATCTCCTCCAAGTGTCGCCGACCTTCGGACCCCCGCTCGGAGTCCACTCCGTCTGGCGGCCCACCGAATCTCTCCATTCGCGTCTTCTCTCTTCATCCCCCCTCGCAAAAGCCCGCCAAACCAACAGCTTCCAGAATCACCAGACGGGGCAACAGAATCCTGATTGGCTGACATGCATAATTATCTCCAGCCATAACCCAAACATTTCTACTACAGAGAAATCATTACCTCAGCAGTTAACATTACAGAGAAGCCATTACATTATCCGTAGCAGTGAAACATTACAAAGAAGCCATTACACGTATCTTTGGGATAAGAGAGGAAAGTGGAGTGTGACAGAAAGCTCATGGTATATGACCTTACACACACACACAAACACTGCCTTGTCATTCTGCTGATGTTGTGCTGAGAGTATGCACTTCAATGTCTTCCCTGCTATAATCTAATAACGGGTGGTAAAGGGTCAGCTTTATGATGCCTTTCCCACCATACATGGCGGAATAATCCATGCCTTTAGTAAATGTGTAAATGTTGTTTGTATACTGTATTTAAGGTAGACTCTTCTGTTTATTTTTGTAATATGATTGTAACCACAATGTGGGGTGTATCATACTTTGATTCATGTGTTGGCTTAAGTTAACTTTGTGGTAATTAAAGATGGTACGTCCTGGTGCCTAAAAAAACAGGGTGGTCCGCTGTTCACACTGGACAAATAGGATGGAGCTGTTTCTGTGTTTTCTAGCAGATATATTTTTGAAATTATTGGTAGTTTTCTTTTCTGTATCGATGCAGCTACAAAGAAGGCAAGACAGTGGTTATACTTCATTAGGAGTTTGAAGAGATTTGGTATGTCAACAAATACACTCAAAAACTTCTACAGTTTACTGTGGAGAGTATTCTGACAGGCTGCATCACTGTCTGGTATGGAGGGGCTACTGCGCAGGACCGAAAGAAGCTGCAGAGGGTTGTAAATCTAGTCAATTCCATCTTGGATACTAGCCTACAAAGTACCCAGGACATCTTCAGGGAGTGGTGTCTCAGAAAGGCAGCGTCCACTGCACCACTGTTCCATCTGCACTTTGTGTGATGGGAGGTAAAGGAATGTGGCGATAACCGAGGCTTAAAGGGCAGTGGAGCGGAGTCGGCATCTGAGTCGGACAACGTGAGCTGAGAACTCCTGTGTGGATGCACCTAGAGAAACTATGAGATCAGATTATGTCTGCTGGCCATCAATCAGACCGCTGAGCTAGGCTGCACAGCGTCCTCCTCCCACCCCGCTCTTCCCCTCACACCTCTTCCTCTGCACACCCTCCTACTCCAGCCTCCCTCAGCTGTTTCCCCAGCTTCCCCTTAAATGTGTCAATATAATTCACCTCAACTGCATCGTCTCTTGGCACAGAAATGTCTCCTGAAATCTCTGGTGGATTTATCTGTAACTGTGTTACATTGATGGTCTTCTAGTTGCCTTCCTTTCGTCAGCCCTCAATTAGCTCTTGGACTAATAGAACAAGATCAAAGTCAGCACCAGCACATGTGAAGAATGGGCTAACATTTTGCATGAGATCACAAATACCAGCTGAGCCATCTCATGCATTTGTTCAGCATTCCTTCTGCCCAGCATTATAGCAGCCGGCAGCCAGTTTAAAGAGAATGAGGTAGTGACTTACTTAAAATAGTGGGCGACAGTCATTCAGACATGTGAAGAGTTGGTAGCTGGTCACTGCTGGCATTTAAACCACGAGAGGGAGTGCCAAACATTCATAAATCAGCGGGTGACCCCAGTACAATTCTTGTGTCCAATGCAACCCTGAAGAGGCCACAGAGAGGTTCACGGTCACAGGGATGATGGACTCCATCACGCGGAGAACCTAGAGAAACCGGAGTTTAGAGCCACTGCCTCATAGCACTACTGACCCATGTTCGATCCTGACTTGAGTATTGACCGTGTGAGTTTGCAGGCCCCCCCCCACCCCCGATTTCCTCCCACATCTCAGCAATATACGGATGGGAAGGTGAATTATCCACTGTAAGTTACTCCCTGTGTTGATGGATCGTAACGTTGAAGGGAATATGAAAAGAATTGATGGGTGTTTGCGAGAGAATGTGTGTCAGGTAAACAAGGGAAGCACAGACAATGGGCCAAATTGTCTTTTCGCTCAGAGGGTGGTGAGAGTATGGAACGAGTTGCCAGCGGAACTGGTGGTTGCGAGTTCAGTTTAAGAGAAGTTTGGATTGGTGTGAGGATGGATGAGGTATGGAGGGCTTTGGTTCAGGTGCAGGTCACTTTATATTTACATTTTTACAGGAACTAATTCACTGTCATTTGATGTATTTTCAATTCAATAGATTATTTTTAATTGTTTTACTTTTATTTAAATCCATGAACTATTTGTCAGTGTTTCTGACTATCAGAGACATTGAGAATAGTGGGGGTGTTCTGGGCAGCAGCAGTGTGGCCTCTGAGGCTGAACTCGCACTCGTAGGATGGAGGCCTGAGGCGCGGCTCATCCTGAGGCAAGAGCAGCAACGGGATTAGTGATAGTGGTGGTGGGGCAGGGGGTGCTGGTGATGAGGGAAGGCAGGTTGGGCAGAGCACAAACCGAACCTTCATCCAGCAAATGCCTAATGGGGATTTAATAATGTGTGTGTACTCTCTAGTAGAAGTAGACTCTGTGTATAAATCATGTCCTCTAGCCATCATTAACAAACAATAAAGTCTGGCGTATGAGTTGCATTAATGGGTATTTTTGCAAGAGGCTAGGAAACAGATGGGGTGACTTACACATGGAGCATAGTACCATAGAGCACTGGACAGACCACTCTACCCATGATGCTGTGCAGGACTTGATGCCAGTTTAGGGTATGACTTGCATTCCTCCATTCCCTTCATGCTCATGTATCTATCTAAAAGGCTCTCCAGCTCCACCAGACTGCCTGCCTCCACTGTTACCTCTGGTAATCTACCCCAGGCACCCACATTTTAAAAAAACTTGCCCCTCACGTTCACCTTTAAACTGCCCCTTGTAACTATCCCCCTCTCCCTGAGGTCGGCATGGTAGCATAACATTATTACATTGCTACTGACCCGGGTTCAGTTCCTATCGCTGCCTGTAAGGAGTTTGTACGTTCTCCCTGTGACCACGTGGGTTTTCTTCCACATTCCAAAGATGTACGAGTTAATAGGTTAATTGGTTACATGGGTGTAATTGGGCGGTGCAGGCTCATTGGGCTAGATGGGCCTGTTATCGTGCCATATCTCTAAAGTAAAATCTTAAAAGCGTGTCCTCTGGTATTTAACATCTCTACCCTGGGGGAAAAGACTCGAACTGTCCACCCTATCTGTGCCCTACATAATTTTTAAAAAAACTCTATTAGGTCTCCCCTTAGCCTTTGATGCTCTAGAATAATTCAAGTTTGTCCACCTTGTCCTTACTTTCCCTGTAACCCAGTTGGCACCTACTCCACATTCTTCCTGTAATGGAAGCTTTAGAGAGAATACGGAGGAGATTTACCAGGGTACTGTCTGGATTACAGAGCATGTCTTGTAAGGATAGATCAAGTGATCAAGGGCTTTACTCTCTGGAGTGAAAGAGGCTGAGAGGTGACAGAAGTGTACAAGGTGATAAGAAACATAAATCGAGTGGACAGCCATAGAGTTTTTCTCAGGGCAGAAATGGCTAAACCAAGGGGATTGGAGAGAAGTATGGGGGGGATGTCAGGCACACATCGTATAGCCTACCAGGAGTGGTCGAGGCAGATACCTTGGGAACATTTAAGAGACCCTTAGATAGTCACATGGAGGGTAGGAAAATGGAGGGCTATGTGGGAGGGAAGCGTTAGATTGATTTTAGAGTAGGTTAACAGGTTGGCACAACATCATGGGCTGAATGGCCTTTACTGTTCTTTACTGTTCTATGTTCAAAAAGAAGACCAAAGTAATGATTTACTTCTGAGCACTGGGTGAGAAATAAATGCTTGTCTGGAAATCTATAAGAACTTCCCAATGTTTTTGTTGAAACTGTGCTGTGACCTGCCCTGAGTGAGAAGACAGGGCCTCAGTTTATCGCTTTTTGTGAAAGACAGCACTTCTGACAGTATAGTACTCCCTCGGCACTGTCCTGAAACACCGGCACGTACCCTTGTGCTCACACCTCCAACGTGGGACTTGAACCAGTAATCCCTGGTTCTGAACCAGAAGTGCTGCTCCTGGAATGAGAGAGATTTCCGGCGAGTAAGTGGGCATCTTACATCACACCCGTTGTTCTGGTCCATACATGTCATTGGCATAGAAAATCAGGCCTGATGTAAAATGACTGCTGATTTGCTGTGTGGGCTTTGCACTAAAATAAACGGGTTACTGCTTTCATTCAAATGCTGGAAATCTGAAATAAGGATGGTGAGGTTGAATTTGGAGTATTGTGTGCAGTTGTCACTTATCTCCAGGAAGGCCGTCGATAACTCTGAAAGGTACAGAGAAAGGTTATGCATGGATGTTGCCGGCACTTGAGGGCCTGAGTTATATAGATAGGTTGAGTAGGTTAGGACTTTATTCCCTGGAGTGCTGGAGAATGAGGGGAGATCTTATAGAGGTATTCAAAATTCTCTATAAGATCTCCCCTCATTTTCCAGCACTCCAGGGAATAAAGTCCTGAGGGATATAGATAGGGTAAATACATATAGGATTTTCCCCTCAGGTTGGGTGAGACGAGAATTAGAGTTCACAGGTTAAGGGTGAAAGGTGAAATATTTACAGGGAACCTGAGGGGGAATTTCTTCACTCAGAGGGTGGAACAAGCTGCCGGTGGATGTGGGTTCAATTGCAACGTTTAAGAGAAGTTTGGACAGGTACACGAATGGGAGGGGTTTGGAGGGATATGGTCCAGATGTGGGTAGATGGGACTAAACAGTGAAACAGCTTGGCCTAGACTAGATGGGCTGAAGGGCTCGCTTCTATGCTGTAGTGTTCTATGACTCAATGGCTCTAAAATGCTGGAAACCCACAGAGCTCATGTTGCAGGTCTGTGAGCAGTCAGTTTATCAGAACAGTTATAATTAAAAAGTGGGGAGAGAGAACGTCTGTGCTCTTTCTTTGAGAGGCATCTGGGATCTTTCACATCCATGTGAGAAGCCAGGTTTCCATATGAGCTAAAAATGACAGTGAAGCACTCTTGGTGTTGAGATTATATTGGGATTGGTTTATTATTGTCACACGTTCTGAGCTTTTGTTTGTATGCCATCCAGACCGATCACACCATACATACAGCATAGGGACAGGCAATCTGGCCCACAATTTAGTCTCAACCTCATTAACCCACTAAATACATGCTTATCTAAATTAATTCCTTCTGCCTCCATATCCCTCCATTCTCTGTGCATTCACTGCCTACATAAGAACCTCTTAAATATCTCTATCGTATCTGCCTTCAGCACCATCATTCCTGGCAGCACATTCCAGGCATCCACTGCTCCCCGTGTAAAAAAGCTTTTCCCACACTTCTCCTTTGAACTTTGCCCTTTCACCTTAAATGCATGCCCTCTGATATTAGACATTTTGACCCTGGAAAGTAGATTTTGGCAGTCTACTCTATCCATGCCCCTAATAAACGAATAAACTTCTATCAGGTGATCAAACATCCTGATGCAGGGTTTAAGCTCAAAATGTTGCAGATGCTCTGCTTGGCCCGCTGAGTTTCTCCAGTGTGTTTTTTGTCGCTCAATAAAGTGTTACAGTTACAGAGAAAGTGCAGAACAGGTAGACAATAAGGTGCAAGGGTCATGACGAGGTAGACTGGGCAATCAAAAGTTCATCCTTTAGCTTATGACAGGCCTGTTACATAGTCTGATGACAGTGGGATAGAAGCTGTCCTTGAGCCTGGTGGTACACGTGCTCAGGGTTTTGTATCTTCTGCCGGACAGGAGAGGGCAGAAGAGAGAATGCCTGGGCTGTATGCTTAGGAGCTGGAATGTGAAGCCGTGCTCCTGAGATCGATGAGAGTTCCTCTCACTATCACCAAGGTCATCGCCCTAAGGCTCAGAACTCGGTGCCTTTAGAGCAGATGGAATAATTTGGAGCAATTAGAATAAACAGACGTACCAGAAATCTACATCCGACAGTGCACAGCAGAGTGAAATAAAACACAGGTAACTGCTAACTGATCTGGTGATTACAGGCGAGCTGTAAGAGGAGAAGTGTGTGATTTAAAAATGACCTTTTGTGGGCTAAGTCTTTGGGGAAAATTTATACAGCAAAATACAGAAAGGTCTCACTTCCCTGTCACACATTAAATGTGACACCCAGCACCCCTGTTCCTGTACTTCTCAGTGTACAGCAGCACACTGCGAAAAGATCAGCTGTTTCCACTCCAAGCTGGCTCTCTGAAGGAGAGGCTGTCCAAAATGTAAAAAAGTTGTTGCTGGATTGTTGGGGTGTTGGGCAGGGGAAGGGGGTAGTTTTACATGCCTTCTTTGGGTCCTTGCAGAGAGATTCCAGGTGCGAGTGTTTCTGGGCAGGCCACTGCTTTAATGAGATACACAGAACAATGTCAAGCTGAAGCAAATTTGACTCAAGCTGGAAATCCGACCCAGCTGATGGGAGTAGATTGTAACAACAAGAACAATAACCAGCACCGCCACCACTAAAATACTGTCTCAATAAAAGCAGTAAAACCAAATTTAACATCCAACCACAGAAGGCGATATTACAATTAAAGGCTTGTTCAAAGAGGTAGGTTTTAAGAAATGGCTCAAGGAGGAGGGAGAGGTGGAGACGTATAAAGAGGGGAAGTATCATCCACGAATAGTGAGCTATTAAAATTGGGTTTGAACAAGTGCCTGGAACTTTGAGGGTCCTGAGAGAGTTGAGGAGCAGAAGAGATGATGGAGATGGGGGAGGGATGGGATTGTGGAAGGATCTGAACACAGAGTTTCTACAAAGTGTGCTCATAGTTCAAAAAATTCAAAGTTCAAAAGTTCGAAGTAAATTTATGATCAACGTAAATGTATGTCACCTTAATTACCCTGAGATTTATCTTCTTGCAGGCATTCACACAAGTACAAAGAAACATTATAAATTCAATGAAACTCCTACGCTACCGTGGGGTGCCAGGTAGCATACTGGTTAGCGCGATGCTATTACAGTTCGGGCCGTTAGGTTTTGGAGATCAATTCCGGCATCCTCTGTACGTTTCTTCTGTGTGCTTGCGGGCTTCCTCCAGGTGTACAGGTTTCCTCCCACAATCCAAAGATGTACTAGTTAGCAGGTTAACTGGTCATTGGAAATTGTCCAGTGATTAGACTAGGACTAAATCGGGTATTGCTGGGCACTGTGGCTCAAAGTTGCCAGAAGGACCTATTCTGCATTGTATCTCAATAAATACAAATAAAATAAACCACACACAGGATGGACAACAACCAGTGTGCAGAAAACAGCAAACTGCTAATACAAAATGAAACCAACACCAAACAAAATAATAACAATAAATAAATAAGCAATAAATATTGAGCACATGAGATGAAAGGGCCCTTGAAAGTGAGTCCACAGATTGTGGGAATAGTTCAGTGATGGAGTGAGTGAAGTTGAGTGCAGTTATCCCCTTTGGTTCGAGAGTCTGATGTATTGAGGGGTGATAACTGTTCCTGGAACTGGTGCTGAGAGTTCTGAGGCTCCGCTACTTTCTTCTTGATGGCAGCAGCGAGAAGAGAGCAAATCCTGTGTGGTGGAGGTCCTTGATGATGGATGCTGCT
The DNA here is from genome assembly GCF_048418815.1 of Hemitrygon akajei. NCBI lineage: Eukaryota > Metazoa > Chordata > Chondrichthyes > Myliobatiformes > Dasyatidae > Hemitrygon > Hemitrygon akajei. The sequence goes on along the minus strand of NC_133141.1, from coordinate 22,469,906 downwards.
TTCCTGCAACATTGCTTCTTTCCAAGTTTACAAAGGGTGGAGGGTGGGAGATTCAGCCAGGCGGAATAGTCAAGTCCACAGCAAACTGACATCCAAGTTTTAAAGTCTGCTGGGCTGAACGAGGATGAAGACAGTCACTGGGAGCTGATGGCATTAGTGAGACTGCAGGAACGTGGCCCCCAGATCAACTTGACGCTGATGCTGTGAACAGACTGGTTCGAAGTCACAGTAGTTGGGGAGAGGGATGGAGTCAGTATCTCGGTAGCAGAGTTCGACAGGGGCCGAGGTGGTGGATTTACTCTCCCCTGTACTAGGTGGAAATGTCTGGTCCTCTGGCTCTCTAAGATCAGAGACAGTGAATTCAGATTCAGATTCAGATTCAGTTTATTGTCATTTAAAAAACACAAATGCAATGCAGTTAAAAAATGAGACAACGTTCCTTCAGAATGATATCAGCAAAGCACATGACAAAACAGACTACACCAGAAAATCCACATAACGTTTGGCAATCTCCAATCCAGAGTCCGGAGAGGCTGCTGTGTATTAATACTGCGCTACCATCTTAGCGTGTTCCCCGAAAAGGAGCTCCAAATCCACCAGACAAACAAGACCAAAAACTAAAGCTACAAGACCTGCACAAAACCACATAGTTACAACATATAGTTACAACAGTGCAAACAATACCATAATTTGATTTAAAAAAAACAGACCATGGGCACAGTAAAAATGGTCCAAAGATGTTAATAGACTATAAATATGTTAAAAAGACTATAAGAATGGGTGGTGGGTCAACGAGGTGAAGGGGCTTTGATGAGGTGAGGAGCAAGGGAGATGAGTTTGAGGAGGAAAAGGGGGAGAGGGTTTTTGTGGAGGTGAGGAGGAGAGGGCTTTGAGAAATTGAGGGTCAGGGGAGAAGAGTTTGAGGAGGCATGGGGAGAGGAGAGGCATTTGAGGAGGTGAGGGAAAGGGGAGAGTGCTTTGAGGAGGTAAGGAGGAAAGCAAAGGGGTTTGTGGAAGTGAGGTAAAGGGGAGAGAGGTTTGAGGAGGTGAAGCAAGAGGGGAGAGGAGTTTTAGGATTCAGTTTAAGGGAAAAGCCAAGATTATCCTCGTATCCCAGGACAATCCATGTCCAGTGAGTGAGTTGGGTGATGAGGACAAGTGCTGACTTTGTGGTCCAGCTGCGTGGGAGGGGGGTGTCAGGATGGGGAAGGAGCACGTGAGTAAAGGGCGAAACAAGGGAGTAAAGTGGACCCCACCTATGGCTGAAAAGGTTTGGCCACCAGACGTGGCAAGGTCAAGGGGGGGTCAAGTGCCGGGAGGAGTTTGTTAGATGGAAGAGGATCTCGGAGGGAGAGAATGCCCAGTCTGAGAGAGGGAAGGTGCGAGGGTCTCCATCTGAGAACACGGTGGCTTCCTGTTGACATTTGTCTGACTTCCCATCACACCAGAGCAGCCCATGATGTTGTGCTGATCTTTTAGTCTACTCCAAGGTCAATCTAATCCTTCCCTCCCACATAGCCCTCCACTTTTCTTTCATCCATGTGCCTATCTAAGAGTTTCTTAAATGCCCCGGTGTATCTGCCTCTACCACCACCCCAGGCAGTGCGTTCCACGCACTTACCACCTTTTGTATAAAAAACCTTCCTTTAAGCACCTTAAAGTTATGCTCTGTCAAACTTAATTGTCCTGTTTTTGGTTCATGCGCATGGTGTGGGGGACAGCACTGGGAGTTAGTGGGGTTAGGGGTCAGAGTCAGGGGTGGGAGCCAGTGTTCGGAGTCCAGGTTGGTACGTTTTACGATCACATGTTCCTATGCTCCATGTTGCTGAATGATTGCTTTCAATGGCAAACCATAACCTCATTCGTCCCACGGACACCCTGAGGTCTCTGTGATCGTCCAGTCCTGAATTGCATTGTAATCACCCCAGTACTGGACCTTCACCACCTGTGGCTCATGGTCTGAGCTCCCTCTTCACACTTCTTGGCCTTCTCCCTTCCTTTAAACTGTTTCCCAGAACCTTTCCCTTTGACCAACATCTTCCCTTCTTTTCCAATATTGGTGTCAAACTTTTGCTGACAGGCCTGAAGCCATATATATGTAAATTATTCTACTGTTTGAGTAAATAGATGCTGTTTAAATTTGCATTCTCTGTTGGTTTTATGCATTTAGAAGAGTTTGCACAGTACTCTTCCAGGCCTTCGAGTTTCACAAAACACTTCACAACTGAAAGTTCGAAGATCTAAATAAGTTTATTATCAAAGTTCGTATATGTTACCATATACCTACTGCCTTGAGAATCATTTTCTTGCAGACATTTACAGAAGAAAACAATAGAGTATTATAAAAAACAAAGACTGACAAACAACCAATGAGCAAAAGAAGAGAAACTGAAAATAAAAATAATATTGAGAACATGAGTTGTAAAGAATCCTTGAAAGTGAGTCTGTAGGTTGGAGAATCAGTTCAGAGTTGTGGTAATTACCAATGAAATATTGAGGCCAACGCTAGCAGTCCAGCCCATGCAACTAAAGATAGATTTAAAGATTAGTTTTAGTTTTACTTGTCACATGTACATCGAAACATACAGTGAACCACGTTGTTTGTGTCACGACCAGCGCAGTCTGAGAATTGTGCTGGGCAGCTTGCAAGTGCCGCCATACTTCCAGTGCCAACAGAGCACGCCCACAACTCACTAACCCCAACTGTACGTCTTTGGAATGTGGGAGAAAAGCGGAGTGTCTGGAGGAAACCCACGCAGTCATGGGAAGAATGTACAAACTCCTAATAGACAGTGATAGGAATCGAATCTGATCTTACTGCTGGTTCTGTAAAGCGTTGCACTAACCGCTACATTACCGTGCTGCCCTGAATGCATTGCTGCAAGTTCAATGCCCTAACATGAGCGGTCAAGGTCAGTGATGGACCTTCAGGTCCCACATCCCGTTAACTGCACCACCCGCCTTGTCCACCATTAAGTGGACCACACCTCCAACACTCTGATGCCAACACACTATCAAAACTCATTCTTGTGAATCTTCTCTGAACCCTCTCCAATGTCAGTATATCCTTCCTAAAATAAGGAGCCCAAAACTGCACACAGTACTCCAAGTGTGGTCTCATGAGTGCCTTATAGAGCCTCAACATCACATCCCTGCTCTTATATTCTATACCTCTAGAAATAAATGCCAACATTGCATTCGCCTTCTTCACCACCAACTCAACCTGGAGGTTAACCTTTAGGGTATCCTGCACAAGGACTCCCAAGTCCCTTTGCATCTCTGCATTTTGAATTTTCTCCCCATCTAAATAATAGTCTGCCAGTTTATTTCTTCCACCAAAGTGTATGACCCTACACTTTCCAACATTGTATTTCATTTCCCACTTCTTTGTCCATTCCCCTAAACTATCTAAGTCTCTCTGCAGGCTCTCTGTTTCCTCAACACTACCCGCTCCTCCACCTATCTTTGTATCATCAGCAAATTTAGCCACAAATCCATTAATCCCATAGTCCAAATCATTGACATACATCGTAAAAAGCAGCGGTCCCAACACCGACCCCTGTGGAACTCCACTGGTAACCGGCAGCCAGCCAGAATAGGATCCCTTTATTCCCACTCTCTGTTTTTTGCTGATCAGCCAATGCTCCACCCATGCTGGTAACTTCCCTGTAATTCCATGGGCTCTTATCTTGCTAAGCAGCCTCATGTGTGGCACCTCGTCAAAGGCCTTCTGAAAATCCAAGTACACCATGTCTACTGCATCTCCTTTGTCTACCCTGCTTGTAATTTCCTCAAAAAATTGTAGTACGTTAGTCAGGCAGGATTTCCCTTTCAGGAATCCATGCTGGCTTTGGCCTATCTTATCATGTGCCTCCAGGTACTCCGTAATTTCATCCTTAACAATCGATTCCAACAACTTCCCAACCACTGACACCTCCCACCTTTCCTAAATAGCAGAGTAACATTTGCAATTTTCCAGTCATCCGGTACAATGCCAGAATCTAATATATTCTTGAAAGATCATTGTTCGTGCCTCCACAATCTCTCCAGCAACTTCCTTCAGAATCCAAGGGTGCATTCCATCAGGTCCAGGAGGTTTATCCATCCTCAAACCATTAAGCTTCCTAGGCACCTTCTCAGTCGTAATTTTCACTGCACAAACTTCACTTTCCTGATACTCTTGAATGTCCGGTATACTGCAGATGTCTTCCACTGTGAAGACTGATGCAAAATACGCATTCAGTTCCTCTGCCATCTCTGCGTCTCTCATTACAATATCTCCAGCATCGTTTTCTATTGGTCCTGTATCTACCTTCAACTCTCTTTTACCATTTATATACTTAAACAAGCTTTTAGTATCTTCTTTGATACTAGTCACCAGGTTCCTTTCATATTTCATCTTTTCCTTCCTAATGACCTTCTTAGTTTCCTTCTGCAAGTTTTTAAAAGCTTCCCAAACCTCTATTTTACCACTAGCTGTGGCTTCCTTTTATGCCCTCTCTTTTGCTTTTACTTTGGCTCTGACTTCACTTGTCAGCTATGGCAGTGTCCTTCTTCCGTTTGAAAATTTCTTCTTATTTGGAATATATCTGTCTTGCACTTCCCTCATTTTCTGCAGAAACTCCAGCCACTGCTGCTCTGCTGTCCTTCCTGCCAGTGTCCCTTTCCAGTCAAAGGCCAAAGTCGGCCAGTTTACCTCTCATTCCATTGTAATTTCTTTTATTCCACTGAAATCCGACACATTGGAATTTAGTTTCTCCTTCTCAAATTTCAATGTGAACTCGATCATATTGTGATCACTGTTCCCTAAGGGTTCCTTAACCTTAAGCTCTCTTATCACACTGGATCATTGGACAACATCCAGTCAAGCACAGCCGATCCCCTAGTGGGCTCAACAACAAGCTGTTCTAAAAAGCCATCCCTTAGACATTCTACAAATTCTCTCTCTTGAGGTCCAGAAATAGCCTGGTTTTCCCAATCCACTTTCATGTTAAAATCCCCAACGATTATCATGACATTGCCCTTCTGACACGCCTTTTCTATCTCCTGCTGTGATTTGTAATCCACATCCCAGCTGCTGTTTGGAGGCCTGTATACAACTGCCATTAGGGTCCTTTTACCCTTGCCATTTCTTAAATTAACCCATAGAGACTCTACACCTTCCGATCCTATGTCATTCCTTTCTAATGATTTAATATTACTTCTTATACACAGAGCTACACCACTCCCTCTGCTTCCTAACCTGTCTTTCTGTTGCATCGTATATCCTTGAACGTTCAGCTCCCAGTGGCAGCCATCCTTTAGACAAGTTTCAGAGATGGCCACAACGTTATACTTGCTGATCTGTAGCTGGATTTCAAGATCGTCCATTTTATTTCTTATGCTGAGTGCATTCAAATATAACACTTCCAGTCCAGTATTTGTTGCTTTCTGTTGTAAATCATCCCACTGGCTGTGATTATGCCTCATCTCCTGCCTGTCTTTCCTATCATCTCTGTTGCACACTATCTTTATCTATATTTCTGTTTTCCCCTTCCTCACTCCGGTTCCCATTCCCCTGCCAAATTAGTTTAACCCTCCCTAGCAGCTCTATTGAACCTGTCTGTTAGGACATTGGACCCCTTTGGGTTCAGGTGTAACCCGTCCTTTTTGTACAGGTTGTGCCTCCCCCAGAAGAGGCAACAATGATCCAGGAACCTGAAGCCCTGCCCCCTACACCAGTCTCTCAGCCACACATTAATACGCCTGATCATGCTATTCTTGCGCTCGTTAGCATGTGGCACAGGCACTGGAGGTCCTGCTTTTCAGCCTCTTACCCTGAATTCTCTCTTCATTATCACGTTAACACAATTTGCATCTCTGTTTACTAGTTACTAGCCTCACTATTCTTGCCCCTACAACAGCCAAACATTCAACCATGGGAGGAAGGAAGATCAGCCAAACACAATGCACGGTGCTCAGTCGCACACAGAACATTGAACCGTACAGCACAGTACCGACCTATGAACCTACTCCAAGATTAATCTAACCCTTCCCTCCCACATAGCCCTCCATTTTTCTTTTATCCATGTGCCTATCCAAGGGCCTCTTAAATGTCCCTAATGTATCTGCCTTTACTACCACCCTGGTAGTGTATTCCAGGGGTCACCAACCTTTTTTGCACCGTGGACCGGTTTAATATTGACAATATTCTTGCGGACCAGCCGACGGGGGTGGGGGGGTGGGTGATGTTAGTCATGACCGGAATATAGGTGATAAGTCAACTATAAGTCACTTATAAATGGCTAATACACTCAATTTCGTTTCTAAAAGGGTTTATCTAATGAATTTAATATTAAACACAAAGCGCATTTTTCCTCACATGAATATAGTGATAAGTCAATTATAACTCACTTATAAGTCAATAGCATCATAACATTTTAAGTAACGTTTGGATATTAAACACACAGCGCATATTTTCCTCGTATGAACATATAAAATCATTGCAACACACCAGTGAGAGGACATGGTAAGGGCCGGAGGTCCCCATACCGGGGCCGCGGTGGTCGCAGTCCGGAGAGAGTGACCGACCGAGCCAGGAGTGCGACAGGGCGTGTGCCCACCCCCCTTGTAGGTAGGTAGAACCTATCAGCCGACAAAAGTTTGGCTCGAGGGATAACTTTCAGTAGATCGCAGCGAGGTAGCTGCTCTGCTACTTACGAAACCCTGAGCCTGAATTAGGTCGTCTGTGAATATTTTAGCACCGGGTTCCTCATGAACATTCGGTGTGCTAAACAGGTTTAGAGGTGGCGCCCATCTGTCCGCGCTCCAGGCCAGTAGCAACAGCGCTTCTCGCCAGCCGTGCGAGGCGGCCAGTTACTCGAGGCCAACCAGTGATCCCTGGCTCGAGGGTATCACTGTGTTTAGGCGACTGATGACCTCGCGTACGTAATGACCTCACGAGCGTTCAAGTTCAACAGTGCGCGTGACAGGGAATGAGGAAAGGTGCAGCTGACTCATATTGTTTCATATCGACAAATCATATTGTTTCCTCACGGCCCGGTGGTTGGGGACCACTAGTGTATTCTGTGCACTTACCACTCCTCTGACATCTCCCGATACTTGCCTACAATCACCTTAAATGGATGTCCTCTCATATTAGCTATTGCCACCCTGGAGAAAAAAAGACTCTGTCTGTCCACTTGATCTATGCCTCTTATCAGCTTGTAAACATCTATCAAGTCACCTCTCAGCTTCCTTCGCTTCAAAGAGAAAAGCCCTAGCTCACTCTACCTATTATCATAAGACATGCTCTCGAATCCAGGCAGCATCCTGGTAAATCTCCTCTGCACCCTCTCTAAAGCTTCCACATCCTTCCTATAATGAGGCGACCAGAACTGAGCACAATACTCCAGGCGTGGTCCAACCAGACGTTTATAGAGCTGCAACATTACCTCATGGGATAAGAGGGCACATAACCAGCAGGAGCAGCTAAATGGAGGAGCACAGGTTTGTTCACAACCACCCTGGAGAAGATGATTATTACTAAAATCAGTCATGCTGAGGTCATTGGTGGCAGAACCCTCACACCCTCCTCAAGCCACAACAGCTTCTGATTCACACTACAAGCGTTGCACTTGCCGTTGCTCCCTCACTACAGTCCAGTGCTGGTGACCTTTCTCACTTCCAACAGGCAAGAACTGCACCTGGATAGGGAGTAACAGCTAGGAGGCACCGAGATGAACTTGGGTTCAAAGCTGCAGTCTTGGGTACTGAGACTAGACCCAACTCGGAGGCAGAACCTTCAGATGCTGGGCAGGAATTGTCTGCGGACAGGGAGCAAAGCGTGGCACATGTGCCAAAGGGCAATGTTGCACAGAGGTCTTCCCACAGAGGAGGACACAGATGGGGCAGCAAGGAGCACGTAGGCTGCAAGGGAGGGCAGCTCAGCACCATGCGTAACTTGCTCACACCTCACTGAGGCAGTGTCTGGCTTGACCCACCCCACGAGTGTGCGTGCACTTGCGTGTGTGGTGGAGGAACTCGGCATGTCGAGCAGCATCTGTGAGAGGAAAGAAGTCATTGATGTTTCTGTTTTCATGCAGGATTTCCACCTGAAACAATTCCGAGGGAGGTGGGGTAGTGCTGGATCTTGGTGGAACTGAGCTGAATTTCATGTTTATTGATTTCAAGTAATTCCAAGCACTGTGCAGATTTCAAATGCAAGCCTCATTTGCCAAGGAAAGCGAATGACTAGTAAATATCTGAATGAGCTGTGTATCCACGTTGCCATATAATATAAAAGGAAGCCATCCAACCCATCAACTCTATGCTATCTCACAGAACTATTCAATTATCCATCTCTCCAGTTTCTACCCCCTACCCCCACACTGGGGACAATTTACAGTGGCCAATTAACCTACCAACCCATATGTCTTTAGGATGTGGGAGGAAACTGGAGCACCTTGGGGAAGTCACAGGGAGAACATGCAAACACCACACAGACAGCACTAGAAGTCAGGGTCAAACCCAGGAGTTGAGACAGCAGCCCTACCTGCTGTGCCTCCATGTTACCCACCGGGCTGACCCAAGATTTTGTCCTGTTAAACTCCTGCTGTGTGATGACCATGGGAGGTTATGGAATGTGAACTGCACTCACACCCTACTTTGCCTTCTGCACTTGGCCCAAAAGTTGCACATCTGTATGCATGGGTTTGGAGGGACCAATTGTCTGCCAGATTCACTGTCCTGTGTGCCAGTACGTGGCCACAGCTGCAGTCCCAAGTTTCTGCAGTGTACTTTTCAAAGACACGCTACCTCCGGCTCTGTGCCTGCGTACTGACTTCACGGCCATGGGGATCAAAGGATTATCACTGGTGCAAGGATCCAGCTGCCTTTTTCCTTGTATCTATGACAACTAGATCTGCTTGATTTATTTGAAAGACTGGAGCCATTCTATGGCTTAATTGGTAATGTTGCAGCTCTGTAAAACTCCAGTTAGGCCACACTCAGAATATTGTGTTCAGCTCTGTATCCCTCATTATAGGAAAGATGTGTAAGCTTTAGAGAGTGTGCAGAGGATATTTACCAGGATGATGCCTGGATTAGAGAGGATAACTTGAGTGAGCTAGGGCTTTTCTCTTTAGAGTGAAGGAGGATGAGAGGAGATTTGATGGAGGTGTACAAGGTGATAAGAGGCATAGATCGAGTGGACAGCCAGAGCCTTTTTCCCAGGGTGGAAAGGCTAATACCAGAGGACCAACATTGAAGGTGATTGGAAGATGTCGGAGGTAGGGTTTTTATACAGAAAGTGGTGGGTGCCTGGAACACACTGCAGGGAGATGATGGTTGAGGCAGAATCAAAAAGAGACTCTTACATAGGCACACGTATGGGAGAAAAATGGAGGACTACGTGGAAGGGAAGGGTTAGATTGATCTTGGAGTCGGTTAAAAGGTTGGTACAATATTGTGCGCCAAAGGAACTGTACTGTTTTCTGTTCTATGTTCTAAATAAAGAGCAGACTGTCAAATATAACACCATAAATGTAACTGTACAACACAAATGCAATGGAACCAACTGTATCACTCTCACATCCAATTGCCTTTTGGTTTCTTTGTCCAAACATGTTCCAAGGCAATCTGAAGCAAAGCTTTTTGCCTGTGTAGTTTGGCTCCATTCTCCCTGAGCTGTCATTAGGGCTATGCTAATTGATTACCCAGGATGCACAGCAAGAACTACCAAGTCAAAGGGAATTTCAACTGAAGTGGGCATTTGCCAATGGTAAAGTTCTGCGGAAAAACTTCTTACCAAGCTACCAAATTGGAAGTTTAGTAGTAACAAATCCTGAGAGTGGAGTCATAGGTAGAAGAAGACTTTCACTCGTGGTACTGAGTATAGATGTTGGGATATTACATTGCAGTTGTACAGACTTTGCTGAGGCTGCATTTGGAATATTGTGTTCAGTTTTGGTCACCCTGTTATAGGAAAGATGCCATTAAGCTGGAATGGCTGCAGAAGAGAATTATGTGGATGTTGCTGGGACTTGAGAGACTGTACTGTATATAAGTGGCTGACCCAGATGGGCTTCTGGACAATGGTGACCCCAGCATGTTGATGGGGTATTCAGTGATGGTAATATCAGTGCATAGATTAGACTCGCTCTTGTTGTCAGGCATTGTTCGGTCCCGATGTAAAGACTACTTAACAGCCCATGCCTGAACCTTTCAAAAGTCAAAGTCAAAGTAAATTTATTATCAAAGTACGTACAGGTCACCCTGAGATCTATTTTCTTACAGTCATTGACAGGAAAATAAAGAAATATAATAGAATATATTTTAAAAACTATGCATAAACAGAGTGACAAGCCGTCAATCTGCAAAATAAAAGACAAGTTGTGCACACAAGTTGGCGTGAGTGAAGTTGTCCATGCTAGTTCAGAACTTGATGGTTTTAGGGTAATATCCATTCCTGAATCTGGTGGTGTGGGACTTAAAGCTCCTGTACCTTGTTCCTGATGCTAGTAGCAAGAATAGAACATGGCCTGGATGGTGGAGGTCCTTGATGATGAATGCTGCTTTCTAGCGGCAGTGCTCCCTGTAGATGTGCTCAATGGTGGGGAGGGCTTAGCCCATAATGGTCTGGGCTGTGTCCACCACTTTCCATTCCTGGGCATTAGTGTTTCCATACCAGACTGTGACGCAACCAGTTGGATTCTCTCTGCTGCGCATCTATGGAAGTCTGTCAAAGTTTTAGGTGACATGCTAAATCTATGCAAACTGCTAAGAAAGTAGAGGTGCAGACCCTGACCTGCTTTCTTTGTGATGATAGTTACATGCTGTCCCAGGACAGAACCTCTGATGTGATAGCACTGCACATGGTGTGCAGCTTAATGACCCAAAACCGACAGGGAAAAGTCTGTCACTGATTGACTTCCAAATGTATTGGCATCATTTTAAATATGATTATTAACATTTGACTGTGCAATGTCAGCTATACAGCATTAAGCAATTCTCCAGCTCATGGAATGGATTATGATTGAGCATGCTTTGACTTCCATAGAGAATACGCAATGCTACCACCTTCTGGTAGAGCTGGGATCTGCAGGCTTTCACTCTGGCATGGGGTGGTGGGGACTGTTTACACTGGAAGTTGTGTGATGTAGGCTGAGATCATTCCGAACACGACCAAGTAACCTACCCCTGCTCCTAATGTGCATATGCTTGTACATAAGCTCAGAGCACTACTGACTGAGCCACGCTGATGATACCAACGTTTCATAAGATGGTGGTTAGCAATGAGCAAAGGGTTGGACTTGGGGAGCACAGATTTCGGAGGAGCGGAGGGATAAGACCACAGAACAGTTTGAAGGTGAGGTCATCTGAGGTGTGGCGTGTCTGGGAGCCAGACCAGGAACTACATGGGTAAATGGACAGTGAAGTTAGGACAGGGGGCAGTAGAGTTTTGGATGAACTCAGGCAGACATGGAGACTCAAACACTTGTCCTTCATGAGGAAATCTGCAGATGCTGGAAATTCAAGCAACACACACAAAATGCTGGTGGAACACAGCAGGCCAGGCAGCATCAATAGGAAGAAGTACAGTCGACATTTCGGGCCGAGACGCTTTGTCAAGACTGCGAAGGGTCTCGGCCCAAAACGTCGACTGTACTTCTTCCTATAGATGCTGCCTGACCTGCTGCGTTCCACCAGCATTTTGTGTGTGTTACTTGTCCTTCATACCTGATTACGACATTGCAAAGTGGTGTGACACTTTCTTTAATGTGAAAAGTGTAACTCTGTGCATTACAGAATCAGCTAAGCCTTCCCACTGCATTATTTCAAATGCTTGTAATAATTTGCCCAACAGAATAAGGTCACAGGTTATGATGAAAAACTTCAATTGTTTGTGGGTAAAACACTCAGGGCAGGCCAAAGCTGACGGAGAGACAAAATATCAGGCCTGTATACACTCACTCTTGCAACACTTTCTCTAGCCTTGATTTCAGCAACCTCTCCCGATAACCCATCCTATTGAATCAGAATTTGATGATTTGGTCCTGCAACCTCATGGCAGGATGCAGGCAAATGGTACTGGCTTGGCGAGGCAACATGTGTTTGGACTTTGGTCTATTCTGGGGTTGGCCAGCAGGGGCGGACATAGTTCCCCAATGTTTTTTTCAGAACTGATTGGACTCTGGTCAGTGATCACTGACTGAAGATGTTCCAAATTAATATCAGTGTATTCCAATCCTGCTTCCTGTACCTTACTTACCTCGGTCTTCAGTGTGATCTTGTAAGTAGTAAGAGCCTCTGATATTTTGTTTTGAGTCTTTTCTGTGTATGTTTTTAGATATCTGCTTACCGTCCAATATTTCTGGACCTTTCTTGTGCATCAAGATCTTGGATTAATGAATTTGTGTTTGGATTACAACATTTTTGAGTTGAACTGGTTGCCTGTTTTTCCCCATGCCTGTTTTTTGTCCATCTTGGCTAAAGGAAAATAGAACTTGCTTTTGAATCTGCACATCATCTCCTGTCTGTATTGCGGTTTGTGTCATTGGGTTCACTCACAGTCCTCTGTGGCACAGTGGTAGAGTGCTGGGCTTTCAACCCAGTGAACTGAGTTTGATTCCCGATTAGGCCATTTCCCTTACAAAATGGTCAGCGTAGCTGAGTTGGGATAAATTACCTGCTTTCCATCCTGTGAAAAAATCTATGACCTTGAAAGGTTACTGACCAATTAGAAGGTCAATAAAACCTAAACTCAAAATCAAATTTATGATCACTTGCATGATGTGATATGTGTTTTGCAGCAGCAAAGGCGTCAAATTAGGAAAATAAATAAAGAGTAAAAAAGAAAATAAAGAGTAAAAAAGAGAATAATGAGGTAGTGTTCATGGACTGAGAAGAAGATGATCTGAAATTGTTGAGTGGGTTTCAAGCTCCTGTACCTCCTCCCTGATGGTTGTAATGGGAAGAGGGCACATCCCATGTGGTGTGGATCCTTGGAGATGGGTGTTGTCTTCTTGAGGTATCACCTCATGAAGGTGTTCTTGATGGTGAGGAGGGCTGTCCCCACGATGGAGCTGATTGAATCTACAGCCCCTTGTGAGCCTGTGGTTTGGTGCCTCCATACTAGGATGTGATGCAACCAGTCAGAATACTCTCCACTGCACATGAATAAAAATTTGTAGGAGTCTTTGGTGACATACCAATCTCAACTTCCTAATGATGCAGAACTGCTGATGTGCCTTCTTTATGATTCCATTGATGTGTTGGACCCAGGGTAGATCTTCTGAGATGCTGGCAGCTCATTCATTAAGACAGTCCTGAAACAGAGATGCCATTTAAAAAAAAACTTGCCTTTACAGTTACTCTCAATTTTTTCTCTCCTGACATTGGAGTGGGAGTTATTTTCTCCCTCCTTCAGCATACAAAAATTCAGTTATTAAATGATGTTGAAATAACTTGCTTATTTTAATGTGACACAAAACTACATTTTGGAACAAGACAAATGGTTTCCAGGTGACTTTTATTCCTAAAGAGTAGAACTTGAACAAAGAATTGATCAAATGCTTTGTTTTGATGGATGTTGTTTCTTCTCTTACACTGTGCTGCTTTTGGAAGAAATGTAGTTCTCATACAGCGCAGAAACCAGCTCGAGAGCCCACCACGTCCATTAATGCAGCGCAGAGTAGGCCCTTCTGGCCCTTGAGAATGCTTCGCTCTTCTGTGAGGTAATTACTGATTGGTTACAACTGCATGATGTAATAACACTAGGGAGTAGGAAGGGTCCATGTGACATAGGTCATGTACTATACTTGAGAAAAATCATTTTCAGTTCCACAAAACTGAAATAAAATGGCATTATTCATCTAAATTTTTAGGGAATAGTTTTATGATGGAAAGGCACTGGCACTTCTACTATTATTGATCCATAAGACACAGGAGCAGAAGTCGGCCATTCGGCCCATCGAGTCTGCTCTGCCATTTTATCATGAGCTGATCCATTCTCCCATTCAGTCTCCCCTCCCCCCCACTGCCTTCTCACCATAACCTTTGATGCCCTGGCTACTCAGATACCCGTCAATCTCTGCCTTAAATACACCCAATGACTTGGCCTCCACTGCTGCCCATGGCAACAAATTCCACAGATTCACCGCCCTCTGGCTAAAAAAATTTCTTCGCATCTCTGTTCTGAATGGGCGCCCTTCAATCCTTAAGTCATGCTCTTTCGTACTAGACTCCCCCACCATGGGAAACAATTCTGCCACATCCACTTTGTCCATGCCTTTCAACATTCGAAATGTTTCTATGAGGTCCCCCTCATTCTTTTAAACTCCAAGGCGTACAATCCAAGAGTGGTCAAACGTTCCTCATATGTTAACCCTCTCATTCCTGGAATTATTCTAGTGAATCTTCTCTGAACCCTCTCCAACGTCAGCACATCCTTTCTTAAATAAGGAGCCCAAAACTGCACACAGTACTCCAAGTGAGGTCTTACCAGTGCCTTATAGAGCCTCAACTTCACATCCCTGCTCCTGTACTCTATTCCTCTAGAAATAAATGCCAATGTTGCATTCGCCTTCTTCACCACTGACTCAGCCTGGAGGTTAACCTTAAGGGTATCCTGCACGAGGACTCCCAAGTCCCATTGCATCTCAGAACTTTGAATTCTCTCCCTATTTAAATAATAGTCTGCCCGTTTATTTCTTCTACCAAAGTGCATGACCATACACTTTCCAACATTGTATTTCATTTGCCACTTCTTTGCCCATTCTCCCAATCTATCCAAGTCTCTCTGCAGACTCTCTGTTTCCTCAGCACTACCGGCCCCTCCACCTATCTTTGTAGTGTCAGCAAACTTAGCCACAAAGCATCTATTCCATAATCCAAATCATTGATATACAACGTAAAAAGAAGCGCCCCCAACACGGACCCCTGTGGAACACCACTGGTAACCGGCAGCCAACCAGAATGGGATCCCTTTATTCCCACTCTCTGTTTCCTGCCAACCAGCCAACGCTCTATCCTCGTATGTAACTTTCCCATAATTCCATGGGCTCTTATCTTGTTTAGCAGCCTTATGCCCAGCACCTTGTCAAAGGCCTTCTGAAAATCCAAACACACACCATCCACTGCATCTCTCTTGTCTAGCCTACTTGTAATTTCCTCAAAAAATTGCAATAGGTTTGTCAGGCAGGATTTTCCTTTAAGGAAACCATGCTGAGTTCGGCCTATCTTGTCATATGCCTCCAGGTACTCCGTAACCTCATCCTTGACAATTGACTCTGACAACTTCCCAACCACCAATGTCAAGCTAACAGGTCTATAATTTCCTTTTTGCTTCTTTGCCCCCTTCTTAAATAGCGGAGTAACATTTGCAATCTTCCAGTCCTCTGGAACCATGCCAGAATCTATTGACTTTTGAAAGATCATTGCTAATGCCTCTGCAATCTCCACAGCTACTTCCTTCAGAACACGAGGGTGCATTCCATCTGGTCCTGGAGATTCATCTACCCTTAGACTATTCAGCTTCCTGAGTACTTTCTCTGTTGTAATTGTGACTGTGGACTCTTCTCTTCCCTGACACCCTTGAGTGTCTGGTATACTGCTGATGTCTTCCTCAGTGAAGACTGATGCAAAATACTCGTTCAGTTCCTCTGTCATCTCCTTATCTCCCATTACAATTTCTCCAGCATCACTTTCTATCGGTCCTGCATCTACTCTCACCTGTCTTTTACACTTTATATACTTGAAAAAGCCTTTAGTATCCCCTTTGATATTATTTGCTAGCTTCCTTTCATAGTTCATCTTTTCCCTCTTAATGACCTTCTTAGTTTCCTTTTGTAAGCTTTTAAAAACTTCCCAATCCTCTGTCTTCCCACTAATTTTTGCTTCCTTGTATGCCCTCTCTGTTGCTTTTACTTTGGCCTTGACTTCTCTTGTCAGTCATGGTTGCATCCTTTTTCCATTTGAAAATTTCTTCTTTTTTGGAATATATCTTCCTCACTTCTCGCATAAACTCCAGCCACTGCTACTCTGCCGTCCTTCCCGCTAGTGTCCCTTTCCAGTCAACCTTGGCCAGTTCCTCTCTCATGCCACTGTAATTTCCTTAACTCCACTGAAGTACCAACACATCGGATTTCGGCTTCTCTTTCTCAAATTTCACAGTGAACTCAATCATGTTGTGATCACTGCCTCCTAAGGGTTCCTTCACTTCCATCTCTCTAATCACCTCTGGTTCATTACACAATACCCAATCCAGTACAGCCGATCCCCTAGTGGGCTCAACAACAAGCTGTTCTAAAAAGCCATCTCGTAGACATTCTACAAATTCTCTCTCTTGAGATCCAGTGCCGACCTGATTTTCCAAATCCACTCGCATGTTGAAATCCCCCACAATTATCATAACACTGCCCTTCTGGCAAGCTGTTTCTATTTCCTGTTGTAATTTGTAGTCCACATCACTGCAGCTGTTTGGAGGCCTGTATATAACTGCCATCAGGGTCCTTTTACCCCTACAATTTCTTAGCTCAACCCATAAAGATTCTGCACCTTCCGATCCTATGTCATCTCTTTGTAATGATTTAATATCATTTCTTACCAATAAAGCCACACAACCCCATCTGCCTACCTGCCTATCCATCCGATACACCGTGTATCCTTGGACGTTCAGCTCCCAGAGACATTTATCCTTTAGCCACGTCTCAGTGATGGCCACAACATCATACCTGCCAATCTGTAGCTGTACGACAAGATCATCCACCTTATTCCTTATGCTGAGTGCATTTAAGTATAACACCTTAAGTCCAGTATTTGGTACTTTTTGCTTTGATTGCACTGCAACTCATCCCAATGGCTGCAAATTTGCCCCATCACCTGCCTGTCCTTCCTGACATCTTTACTGCTCACTATCTTAGATTTATTTCTGTTTTCCCCCTCCTCTGCTCTATCATTTCAGTTCCCATCCTCCTGCCAAATTAGTTTAAACCCTCCCTAACAGCTCTATTAAACCTTCCTGCCAGGATATTGGTCCTCTTCGGGTTCAGGTGTAACCCATCCTTTTTGAACAGGTCATACTTCCCCCAGAAGAGATCCCAATGATCCAAGAATCTGAAGCCCTGCCCCCTGCCCCAGTCTCTCAGCCATGCATTCATCTGCCTGATTCTACTATTCTTGCCCTCACTAGCAAGTGGCACAGGTAGCAATCCTGAGATTACTACCCTGGAGGTCCTGCTTCTCAGCTTCATTCCTAACTCCCAGAAATCTCTCTTCAGGACCTCCTCCCTTTTCCTATCTATGTCATTGGTACCAACATGTACCAAGACAGCTGGCTGCTCGCCCTCTCCCTTCAGAATATTCTGGACCCGATCCGAGACATCCTGTACCCTGGCACCTGGGAGGCAACACACCATGCGGGTATCTCTACCAGGCTCACAGAATCTCCTGTCTGTTCCCCTCACTATGGAATCCCCTATGACTACCACATTCCTCTTCTCCCTTATTCCCTCCTTCCCTCCTGCACAACAGCGCCAGGCTCAGTGCCAGAGACCCGGTCACCGTGGCCGTCCCCTGTCAGGTCATCCCCCTCAACAGCATCCAAAACGATATACTTGTTGCTGAGGGGGGCAGCCACAGGGGTGCTCTCCACTATCCGGGCATTTCCCTTCCCTCTCCTGACAGTCACCCAGTTTTCTGACCCCTGCAGCCTAGGGATGACTACCTCCCTGTAGCTCCTGTCTATCACCTCTTCACTTTCCCTAATAAGCAGTAGGTCATCAAGCTGCAGCTCCAGATCTCTAACATGGTCTCCGAGGAGCTGCATCTCGGTGCACCTGGCGCAGATGTGGCCATCAGGGAGGCTGGAGGTCTCCCAGGATTCCCACATCTGACACCCTGAACAAAGCACTAACCCTGCAGACATGCTACCTAATTCTACAGGAATGAAACAAGGAAAAATAAGTCTACTCACCCACTTACCTCGCCAAACACACAAACATTTTAAACCGTTAGCTCGTACCGTTAGCTGTGTGAGCCCTGCTGTTCCTCCGTCTGTCCGGGCCAAATCGCCAAGGGGAAAAAAAGAGTTGGTGCCTCGCTGATTTATTTTCCCTCTCAACCTCATTTGTTTGCCTTCTCCCCATAACCTTTGACCTTTCTCCTTATAATCCCTACTAATCATGAACCTCTGATTTAAGTATACCTGATAACTTGGTCTCCATATCCATCTGTGGCAATGAATTTCACAGATTCACCACCTTCTGGCTAAAGAAATTCCTCCTCATCCCTTTTTTAAAAGGATGTCCTTGTATTCTGAGGCTGTGCCCTCTGGTCCTAGACACTCCCACTATAGGAAACATCCTCTATCTAGGCCTTTCAATATTTGGTTGGTCTCAATGGGAACCTCCCTCATTCAAAGGTTCCAATAGGTGCATTTAATGTCAGAGAAATGTATACAATATACATCCTGAAATTCTTTTTCTTCGCAAACATCCACAAAAACAGAGGAGTGCTCCAAAGAATGAATGACAGTTAAATGTTAGAACCCCAAAGCCCCCCCAGCTCCCCCGTCCCACGCATAAGCAGCAGCAAAGCAACGATCCCCCCATCCACCAGCAAAAAAACATTGGCGGCCCCCCCCCCACCGAGCATTCAAACGTGCAGCAAAGCACCAATAAAAACACAGACTTGCAGAATCCCAAAGACTACTTGTTTACCCGGTAATTCGACATACCACAGGCTCTCTCCCTCCCTAATAAGGGAAAAAGAGGTGTCCCTGTTTCACAGCGAGAGGGATGACAACAAACAACTCACTGGTTTGTGGTGTTAAAAGTCTGTTGCGTCGCTTTTTCCGAGCTCTGTGCCCAAAGAACTCAGGTCTCTGGGCACACAGCCAGCAGCCAGCTCACTGCTTTTGATCTTCCGTGTACTCTGACGACACACCAGGTTCCTGTGGAGGCACCCCCTCCAGAGCCACGAAATCCCATAACCCCAAAGCCGCATGAGTCTTCTAGGCCGCATCCTTGGTGTATCGAATAGTGACCAGTCGTGAGACCCCGAGAGCGGGTCCCATTCCCGCAAAGAACCAAAGTCAGTGTGTAACTCCAGGTCAGGGTCTTCAAAAGAACCCTGAAAGGGAAAAATAGAGGTATTAAAGATGGAAATAGAGCTGTTTCCGAAGATGCAAGCAAAGGAGTCGCCATTAGGCACCATCGTTCTTCTGAGCTCCACCCCAGAGCCATCAAATGCTCCTCATATGAGAAAGAGAGGTTGGAGAAGGGGCAATAATTTACATGGAAGGTCTTCCATGAAATGGGTAGATGGCAGATTTGAAATGAAGAGTTATATTAGAAAGCACAAGAGATCCTGTGATACTGGAAATCCAGAGCAACACACACAAAGTGCTGGAGGAGCTCAGGTCAGGCAGCATCCATCGAGGGAAATGAACAATCAAGATTTTGGCCGAGACTGTTTGCTTCCATCCATAGATGCTGCCTGAGCTGCTGAGTTCCTCCAGCATTTTGAGGAACTCTGAATTACACTGATCGTGACTTGAAACGGACAGAAGAATGTTGACGCATTGGGAAGTTTTCCGAGAACCTGGGGACACTGTTGGTATGGAGTTTGCACTTGCTTCCTGTGAGCATATGGGTTTCCCCTGGGTGCCTGATTTCCTTCCATATCCGAATGATGTGCAAGTTGTTAGGTTAACTGGTTACTATAAATTGTTCCTAGTGTGGCTGGATGATGGGAGAATCAAGGGTATGTGTGAGAGAATAGGTTAAAGAGAATTTCATTGGGAATGGGATTGACAGATTGCTGAGCTAGCATAGTCTCAATAGGCTGAATGGCCTGATTCTATGTTGTTCAAAAATATGAAATGTAGCAAGAGCAGGAAGGACTGTTTCAGGTGCACATTCAAGACTACTCTATACTCCAGAGCTCAGAATTAGAGTACAGGATATGGCCTTAATTAAGAATGATTCCCAAGAAGCTGATTATTCCACTGGAGGGTGGATCGTTTTAATATTTTCAGTTCCTCATTCAGATCAGCCCTGAATCTTTGAAACTCGGGGGAATTGTAAGTGGTATGGTCTGATGGATTGATGGCAGGAAGTTAGTACATGGCATCCAAGATGAAACCCAGGAGCCAGATGTGGAGAGAGGAATGTTGGGAGTATCCGTTGGGCTGACCTTGGCTAACCATACTCGGCCCTTAACTCACTTTTTTGGATGGATTAGAATGCATGCAGGAAATAACGGCTCTGCCCAAGATCACAACAAATTGCAGAGAGTTGTGGTCAAAGCATAGTTTATCAAGAAGATCAGCCTCCCCTCCAGGGACTCCATCTACACTTCCCACTGCCTCGCTAAAGCAGTCAATATAATCCAAGATGCCACTCACCCTGTATATTCTCTTTTCTCCCATTTTCCATCAGGCAGAAGATATGAAATCCTGAAAGCACATACCACTAGGCTTAAAAACCATTTTTCTCCCACTGTTAGAAAACTCGAACAGACTTCTTGTACACTAAATATGAACTCGTGATCTCTCAATCTATCTTGTCGTGGTTACAGTTAGAGAAAGTGCAGTCCAGTTGGACAATATTTTGCATGCTGCTACTGTTCTTCCTTTGAATGACCTTGATGTACTGTGCAAAAGTCTGAGGCACATATATATAGCTAGGGTGCCTAAGACTTTTGCACAGTACTGTACTTGTCCGCAGAGAGTGAGTTTGTAAATATGGTGGGAACATGGGATGTTGGGAATGGCGAGGGTGGAGTGCCATGGGAGGGGTGTGGGACGGGTGGCAGAGAAGGAGTGACAGAGGCAGGGGATGGCATGGGTGCAGACGTACCCAGCCCTGAGACACCAGGCCTTGATTCCAAACAACTGCTTTACTGATCATTACAGAAGGTCTCTCTGGTGCTTCCCGCTTTCTCCCCTCTCCCTTTCCCTTTTCCAAACCATGATTCCCCTCTCCCTACCCCCTTCCCACTCTCAGTCTACAACAAAGACCCATATCAGAATCAGGTTTATCATCACTTATATATGTCATGAAATTTGATTTTTTTTCTGGCAGCAGTACAGTGCAATACATAAAATTACTACAGTACTGTACAAACATCTTGGGCACCCTAGATATATATATTTGCCAAGACTTTTACACAGTACTGTACTTTTATGTATGGAATGGTTTGTATGGATGGCATTCAAAAAAAGCTTTTCCCTGTATCTCAGTACATATGAGAATAATAAGAAACCAATAGACCAATTAACGAATACTGAGGGGGCCTATTAAAGGGGAAGTTGATGATTGACAACTTTATTGTTTTTTAAAAAAGAAATTCAGTTTCCACATTCAAATGCCTCCTCATACCATGCTCTCATTAATTTGTGCTTGGCTCCAGCTCAGGCTCAACCATCTATCCCCCACTCAAAGCTTCTTTTACTGCTATAAACTATATAAAATCCTTTACAAGTTTACTCAACCTTCACTGTCCTGGCTGTTTCTGGCTCTTCATGTGGAGATCCCCTCTAAATCTTCTTGTGAATCATGTAGCGCAAATTCCTTGGTGTTATCATATTGTGGCCATCTGCAGGCAAGGTCGACAGCCCACTCCAGCATTCCTAGTGGCCTGCGGTATTTATTGTTCTTGTTTTAAAATGTGTTTGTGGAATTATGGTGGGATGTTCAAGTTCATTTGTTGTTACATTTTAGCCTGGGTTATACAGTTATTCACATATGTGTTTGTGGGTCACCCTGACTGTAACTGGGGTGTAATAATCACCTTCCCCCATCTGTATGTAACTGAATGGGTTCACTTGGTCTGTTTTTGTGTTTGTCATTATGGAAACTGTTGTTGAGATAAACGAGCTTTTCTCATCTGTCATCATGGACTGAATGCTCACCACAATATTAAAGGATCTGTCCTGGGGACCAGCACAAAGAAGGCACAACAACTTCCACTTTCTTAAGTTTGTGTAGATTCAGGGTGTCATCAAAAATATTGAAAAACTTCTATAGATGCACAGAGGGGTGCATCCTAAATGGTTGCATCACGGCTTAGTACGGAAAGCCCGATGCCCAGTCTGTCATTGGCAGAGCCCTCCACCCTTGAGTACATCTACATGGAGGGCTGCCACAGGAAAGCAGCATCCATCATCAAAGACCCCCATCATCCAGGCCATGGCCTCTTCTCACAACTAACGTCAGGCAGGAGGTCCCACACCACCAGGCTGAGGAACAGTTATTACCCTACAATCATCAGGCCCTGAACCGGCATGGATAACTTCATTCTTTGACCGACAGACTTTCAAGGACTTTACAACGCATGTTCTCAGTATTATATATATTTTTATTTGCACAGTTTGTTTTCTTTTGCACATTAGTTGTTTGTCAGTCTTTATGTTTAGTTTTTGTTGATTCTACTATTTTTTTTTATTTTTCCTGAAACCAATTAAGAGAAAACAAATTTCAAGGTGGTATATTGTAACATATACATACTTTGATAATAAATTTACTTTGAACATTGAACTGTTCAGGGTAGCATGGCCCACTCTCTATGCCTTCCTAAGCATCTCCAACCCTTTCTCTGCCTTCATATGTGCCTTAAAAGTCTAACTTTTGGATTGAGCACTTGGTACCTTAACGCCTTCTGTGGCTTGGCTATCTTTTGTTTGACAATGCTCTTATGAAACTTGTAAAGGACTATTAATTTTTATATATAAGTGTTAGTGCGTGGCAAAGTGGTTAAGGCGTTGGTCCAGTGATCTGAAGGTCGCAAGTTCGAGCCTTAGCTAAGGCAATGTGTTGTGTCCTTGAGCAAGGCACTTAACCACACATCGCTCTGTGACGACACCGGTGCCAAGCTGCTTGGGTCCTAGTGCCCTTCCCTTGGACAACATCGGTGGCGTGGAGAGGGGAAGACTTGCAGCTTGGGCAACTGCCAGTCTCCCATACAACCTTGCCCAGGCCTGCGCCCTGGAAACTTTCCAAGGCACAAATCCATGGTCTCTCGAGACTAACGGATGCCTATATATATGAAAACCTCTGCTCCATGGACTCTGAGTATACTTTCCACTGCCTTGGGAAAACAGTTAACTTAATCACAGACCCCTCCCACCCTAATTGTTTTCTCTTCTCACCCATAAGACCAACAGACATAGAAGTAGAATTAGGCCATTCGGCCCTTTGAGTCTGCACCATCATTCCATCATGGTAGATTTATTGTGCCTCCCACCTGACTCCTACTCTCCTGACTTCTCCCCATCTCCTTTGACACCCTTACTAATTAAGAACTCATTAAACTATTTTAAATATACCCAATGACTTGCCCTCCACAGCCATCCGTGGCAATGAATTCCACGGATTTACCACCCTCTGATTAAGGAAACTCCACCTCATCTCTGTTCTAAAGGGATGGTGCCCTCTGGTCCTAGACTCCCCCCACTATAGGAAGCATCCTTTCCACATCCACTCATCTAGGATTTTCAATATACGATAGGTTTCAATGAGATCCACCCCATTCTTCTAAACTCCTGTGAGTACAGGCCCAGAGCCGTCAAATACTCTTCATCCATTATCCCTTTCATTCCCAGAATCATTCTTGTGAACCTCCCCACCAGACCCTCTCCAATGCCAGCACATCTTTTCTTAGATAATGGGCCCAAACCTGCTCACAATTCTCCAAGTGTAGTCTGACCAATGTCTTAAGCCTCAGCATTACATCCTTGTTTTTATACTTCAGTTCTCTTGAAATGCATGCTGACATTGCATTTGCCCTCCTCACTATTGACTTAACCCACTGCCCTACTTTCTCTACACCCATGAGATTTGATGACGCCACAACTATTGGTAGAATTTCAGATGGTGATGAAGTGTGCAGGAGGAAGACAGATTAGATCGTTGAGTGGTGTCTCAACACCAACCTTGCAATCAACGTCACTAAGACCAAGGTATTGATAGTGGAATTCAGGAAGAGGAAGTCTTGGGAACACACACCAGTCCGCATTGAAGGATCAGAAGTGGAAAGGGTGAGCAGTTTAAGTTCTTGGGTGTCAACATCTCTGACACATTAAAGAAATTACAAAGAAGGCACAGCAGTGGCTATATTTTGTTAGGAGCTTGAGGAAAGTTGGTATGTCACTAAAGACAGTCACGAATTTCTACAGAGGTACTGTGGAGAACATTCTAACTGGTGCATCACCATCTGGTATGGAGGGGCCACTGCACAGGATTGAAACAAGCTACAAAAAGCTGTACATTCAGCCAGCTCCATCATGGGCATCCAGGACATGTCCGCTTCTCATTGCTACCATCAGGGAGGATGTACAGGAACCTGAAGACACACACTCAATGATTCAGGAACAGCTTCAACCCCTCTGTCATCAGATTTCTGAATGAACAATGAACCCATAAACACTACCTCAGTTTTTTTCCTCTCTTCTTGTATGACTTATTTAACATAGTTTTCTTTTTTATATATACTTATTTGTGATTTATAGTTTTTATTATTATGTATTGCAATGTACTGCTGCCGCAAAATAAATTTCATGCCAGAGATATTAAACCTGATTCTGAACCTGCAAGTTAACCTTTTTAGGGAATTCTGTATGAAGACTCCCATGTCCCTTTGCACCTCTGATTTCTGAGCTTTCTCCCCGTTTAGAAAATAGTCTACGCCTTTATTCCATATTCCAAAATACACGATCATGCACTTCCCTACATTGTATTTCATCACCCACTTCTCCTAATCTGCCCAAATCCTTCTCCGAATCTCCTAATCTGTCCAAATCCTTCTGCAGACTCCCTGCTTCTTCAAAACTACCTGCCCCTCCACCTATCTTTATATCATCTGCAAACTTGGTGACAAAGCCATCAATTCCACCATCCAGATCAGAATTGGACTAGTTTAGTATCACTGTCGTGAAATTTGTTGTTCTGTGGCAGCAGCACAGTGGAATACATAATAAACTATAAATTACAATAGAAATATTTTTAAAAATTAAATAAGTAGTGCAAAAAATAGAAATAATATTGAGGAAGTGTTCATGGGCTCATTGTCCATTGAAAAATCTGGAGGGAAAGAATTTGTTCCTGAAACACTGTCTTCTGGCTCCTGTACCTCCTCTTTGGTGGTAGCAATAAGAAGAGGGCATGTCCAGGGTGATGGGCGTTCCTAATCATGGATGCTGCCTTTTTGAGGCATCACTTTTTGAAGATGTCCTCAATGGAACCCAGGAACTTGAAACTGCTGATCCCTCATTGAGGACTGGTGTGTGTTCCCTCAACTTCCCCTTCCTGAAGTCCACAATCACTTCCTTAGTCTTACCAATTTTGAGTGCAAGATTTTTGTTGTGACACCACTCAATCAGCTGATTTATCTTGCTCCTGTATGCTTCCTTGTCACTATCTGAAATTCTGCTGACAATAGTTGTGTCATCAGCAAATTTCTAGATGCTGTTTGAGTTGTGGATGTAGAAAGAGTAGAAAGCACGCATCCTTGAGATGAGCGAGTGTCAGCTGACTGTGGTCTCCTGATGAGAATGTCAAAGATCCAGTTGCGAAAGAGGTACAGAGACCCAGGTTTTGGAATTTTTTGATTCATACTGAGGGTATGAATGCTGAGCTGTAATTAACAAACAGCAGTCTGACATGAGTATTGTTATTGTCCAGGTGATCCAAGGCTGGGTAGGGACCAGTGAGATTGTATTTATTCTATTGTGTTTCTTTGTATTCCACCAGGTCTAGATGACTAGCCTACTTTCAGACTTCTCAGCTTCCCAAACATCTTCTCCTTAGTAAGAGTGACTACATTCACTACTGCCCCGACACTCTCCAATTTTTTTAGCCCACTGCTGGTTGTTCCACAGTGATCTCCCAATCTACCTTGACATGGCCCTTGCATTTTATTTGACTACCTGCAATGGACAGCGAGGAAAGTTATCAAAGCTTGCAGCAGGATCTGGACTAGCTGGAAAAATGGGCTGAGAAATGGCAGATGCAGTTTAATGGAGACAAGTGTGAGGTGTGGCACTCTGGGAGGACTAGCGAGGGTAGGTCTCACACCGTGAGTGGTAGGGCACTGAGGAGTGAGGTAGAACAGAGAGATCTGGGAATACAGGTCCATAATTCATTGAAAGTGGTGTCATAGATAGATAGGGTCGTAAAGAAAGCTTTTGGCACATTGGCCTTCATAAATCACAGTACTGAGGATAGGAGATGGGAAGTTGTATAAGACATTGGTGAGGCTTAATTTGGACTATTGTGTGCAGTTTTGGTCACCTACCTACAGGAAAGATGTAAATAAGGTTGAAAGAGTACAGAAAAAAAATTACAAGTATGTTGCTGGGTCTGGAGGACCTGAGTTATAAAGAAAGATTGAATATATTAGAACTTTATTCCCTAGAATGTAGAAGTTTGGGGAGATATTTGACAGAGGTATACAAAATTGAGGGGTGTAGATAGGGTAAATGCAAGCAGGCTTTTTCCACTGAGGATGGGTGAGATGAGAACAAGAGGTCATGAGTTAAGGGTGAAAGGTGAAATGTTTAAGGGGAAACAAGAGGGGAAACATCTTCACTCTGAGGGTGGTGAGAGTGTAGAACAAACTGCCAGCACAAGTGGCAGATGTGATTTCAATTTCAACGTTTAAGAGAAGTTTGATAGGTATATGGATGGGAGGGGTATGGAGGGCTATGGTCCGAGTGCAGGTCAATGGGATAAGGCAGCTTAAATGGTTCAGCATGTACTAGATTGGCTGAAGGGCCTTTTTCTGTGCTCTACTGCACAGTTCTACCTGTACTACACTTCCTCTGTAGCGTTAACACTACATTCTGCATTTTCTTTCCCTTTTTTACTACATCTATGTATGGAATGACATGTCTGAATAGCCCACAAACAAAAGCTTTTCATTCACAAATACTGGAGGTCAGCCCATATCTATGGAGGGGAATAAACAGTTGACGTTTTAGGCTGAGACCCTTCAACAGGACCCATAAGACCATAACCATAAGACATAGGAACAGAATTAGGCCATTTGGCCCATCAAGTCTGCTCTGCCATTCAATCATGGCTAATCCTTTTTTCTCTCCTCCTTAGCCCCAGTTCCCGGTCTTCTCCCCGTAACCTTTGATGCCATGTCCAATCAAGAACCTATCAATCTCTGCCTTAAATGCATCCAACGATCTGGCCCCCACAGCTGCATGTGGCAACAAATTCCACAAATTCACTACCATTTGGCTAAAGAAATTTCTCTGCATCTCTGTTTTGAAAGGGCACTCCTTTATCCTGAGGCTGTGCCCTCTTGTCCTTGACTCTTCCCACCATGGGAAACATCCTTTCCACATCTACTCTGTCTAGGCCTTTCAACATTCAGAGGTTTCAATGAGATCCCCCCTCACCCTTCTGAATTCCAGCAAGTCCAGACCCAGAGCCATCAAATGTTCCTCATATAACTCTTTCATGCCTGGAATCATCCTTGTGAACCTCCTCTGACCCTCTCCAATGCCAGCACAACTTTTCTAAGATGAGGGGGCCAAAACTGTTCACAATACTCAAGATGAGGCCTCACCAGTGCCTTATAAAGCCTCAACATCACATCCTTGCTCTTGTATTCTAGACCTCTTGAAATGAATGCTAACATGGCATTGCCTTCCTCACCATCAACTCTACCTGCAAGTTAACCTTCAGGGTGTTCTGCACAAGGTCTCCCAAGTCCCTTGGCATCTCAGATTTTTTGATTTTCTCCCCATTTAGAAAATAGTCTGCACATTTATTTCTACTACCAAAGTGCATGACCATGCATTTTCCAAAATTGTATTTCATTTGCCACTTTCTTGCCCATTCTCCTAATCTGCCAAAGTCCTTCTGAATCCTACCTGTTTCCTCAACATTATCTGCCCCTCCAACCATCTTCATATCACCTGAAAACTTGGCAACAAAGCCACCTATTCCATCATCTAAATCATTGATATACAGCATAAAAAGAAATGATCCCAACATTGACCCCTGCAGAACACCACTAGTCACTGACAGCAAACCAGAAAGGATCCTTTTTTCCCCGCTGGCTTCCTCCTACCAATCAGCCAATGCTCTAACCATGCCAGTAACGTTCCTGTAATGCCATGGTCTCTTAATCTGGTAAGCAGCCTCATGTGTGGCACCTTGTCAAAGGCCTTCTGAACGTCCAAATATACAACATCCAACCTCTGCCTAACCTGCTGAGTTCCTCCAGCATTTTGTTGCTCTCAATTTCTAGCATCTGCAGGATTTTGTGTTTCCAAACTTTTCACTGTATGCCAGCATATGTGACAATCATAAACTAATTCCAATTCCAAACAGCAGTTGAATCAATTGGCAGCAATGCGGCAGGATTTTCTGTACAGTACTTTGGCTGATGAAACATATTGTGACTATGATACACCTCTCCCTCCTTCTCTCTTGTTCTATTCTCCATTCTGGTTACCCTCTCAAACCTTCTCTCCTCTTACCTGACCATCACCTCCCTCTGGTTCCCCTCCTCCCCTTTTTCCCATGGTCCACTCTCCTCTCCTATCAGATTCTTTCTTCTTCAGCCCTTTAACCTTTTGATCTATCACCTTCCAGCTTCTCACCACCTTCCACTCCCCTCACTTGGCTTTACCTATCATCTGCCAGCTTGTATTCTATCCCTCTCCCCATCTTCTTCCCCATTTTCTAGTTTGTATGAATGGTTCCAGCCCAATACATCAACTGTTTATTCCTCTACATTGATGCTGCCCTACTTGCTGAGATCCCCCAACATTTTGTGTTCAAAGTAAGTTTGTCATTAAAGTACATATGTCACCAGATTCATTTTCTTGCAGACTTTCACAATGAATGCAAAGAAACACAATAGAATGAATGAAAAACTACACACTAACAAAGACTGGAAAAACAACCAATGTGCAAAAAACCCCAACAAATTATACAAATACAAAAAGTAAAAATGCATCTTCCCCCTTCCTTTCCATTTCTAGTGAAGAGTCTCGGCCCAAAACATCAACTGTTGATTCATTTCTGTAGATGCTGCCTGGCCTCCCGAGTCCCTCCAGTATTTTGTACATGTTGCTCTGAATTTCCAGCATCTTCAGAATTGTTGCGTTTAAGATAATGAATAAGTAAATAATAAATATTGAGAGATTGAGTTGTAGAGTTCTTGAAAGTGAATCCATAGGTTGTGCAATCAGTTCAGTGTTGGGGTGAGTGAAGTCATCCATTGTGGTTTAGGAGTCTGATGATTGAGGGGTAGTAACTCTTCCTGAATCTAGTGGTGTAGGACCTAAGGCAGCAGTGAGAAGAGAACATCCTTGATGATGGATGCAGCTTTCCTGCAACAGTGCTCCTTGTAGATGTGCTAAAAGGTGAGGAGGATTTTACCTGTGATGATAAAGGCATCCACTATTTTTTGTAGGGCTTTCCATTCAAGGTCATTTGTTTTCACCTGTGATGCCAATAGTGAGTATTATCTCCAGTTGCTCAAGATTTCCAGCATCTGCAGAAACTCTCATGTTTGTATCTGAGTGTTTTGTAAGGTTTAAGCCACTTTGCTGTGACTTTAGGCCCAAATACTAAAGGATCTTTGCTCCGCTACTTTCTTCCTCCCTGAATATGCAGAGTTTCACACTTATGAATAACAGGAGACTTGACTTCAAAAGAATATGGAATGAGGCAACACCTTCACACAAAGCGTGGTGGGTGTATAGAATGAGCTGCCAGAGGAAGTGGTACAGGAAGGTGTAAATATGGTATTTAGACATGGGTAGGAAAGGTTTAAAGGGTCCGAGGCGATGAGAAGACAAAGCTCATTTTAAGCAGCTGAATTTTTAAGCACACAATTTCTCAATACCATCTCCAACCAGATGCTCCTTGTTGTGAGCCTTGCCCAGCAGAGGGAAGTGTTGCACTTTGGTTTATTCCAGGCTCTGTTCTCCCAGTCATTTCACCACTAAATTATCTGAAAGCAATTCAAATCCAGTCTTTTAGTTCAAACATCTGCAAAAATAAATGAAGATCAATAAAACTGCAGACACTGGGAACCTGGAATGAAAACACAAAATGCTGCAAAACACTCAATACACACGAACTGCGGGAGGAACTCAGCAGGTCAGGCAGCATCCATGGAGGGAGAATGCTGATGAGGTGTCTTGAATCTGAAAAATTAACTCATTTTCTCTTTCCACAGATGCTACCTGACCCGTTAAGTGTTTCCAGCATTTTCTGTTTTATGTCTGAAAAATAGCCTTCCTAAATTCAACATTCAGTTCAATAAAATCTTAAGTTTTCCAAATGATTGACTCAACATTTAAAAGAACCGTGAGAGGTAACATCTTTACACAGAATGTATTGAGTAGCTGGAATAAGCCTGCCAGAGTAGTCAAGGTAGGTACCATTGCAACATTTAAGAGACATTTAGAAAGGTCCATGGAGGGGAAGGGCTTGGGGGGGGGTTATGGGTAAAAAACTGGCAACCGGGACTAGCAGAGGATGCTGCGGTCGACATGGTCTAGTTGGGCTGAAGGGCTGTTTCTGTGCTTTGATTCTAACATAATTCAACTTTCCACTTCAAAACGTGACCAAGTAAAATGAAAATTCAACATCTTCCAGTTGATTTAGCCTTGAATTTCAGAGGGTCAGGTAGTGTAGAGTTTTGGTAGCCTCTAGCTATTTTCTTCTCTGTAGGCAGACTATTGGGATGGAAAGTGATCTGCTTCCACTCCAGTGCTGTGGGTTATGAGGCCGATGTGGGACTAGCAGCCCCTTCCGCAGATGGGGGCAGGGATGTGTGATGGGCTCGGTGGGTAGTTTGTGAGATGGTGCTCTCCCTCTGCTGCTTACTGTGTGCTCCCAACGCATAACTCGAGGTTCCTAATCCCATCCTGAATGCTCCTTCTCCACCTGGGTCAGAGATTCCCAGTCCCAGGAGCTGCATTTCTTCAAACAGGCTTTCAGCAGAGCTTTCAACCTCTCTCTGGCTGTTTGTCTCTTCCCATGACAGATGTCAGAACATTGTCGTCTCGGGAGATAAATGTCAGGTCTGCACACAACATGGCTTGCCCAACATTGCCAACTATAAACAGGGCCTCAGCGCTGCGGATGCGATGTTGGTTCACATCCTGCAAGTGAATTTTACAGAGACATTGTTGCTGACATCATTCCAGTGCCTTGAGATACCTGCTGGAAGTAGTCAGAGTATCAGTAGACTGAAGGAGGGCAGAGATCACTCCTGTCTGGTACACCGTGAGTTCTGTGCCACGTCTGGAGTCTTGATCTTCAAACGTCTTTTCCAGTCACCCAAAGGGACTGGAATTGTTAATGGTTTATTACTGTCGCATGTACAGAGATACAGTGAAAAGCTTGTCTTGCATACTGTTCGCCCGCATCTCCTCCACTTCCTGGGCATCTGCCCTCACCCCATCTTCCCGCTGCCTTAACAATGATAGAGTCTTTTGTCTTTACCTAACACCCCATGAGCCTCTGCATCCAACAGATCATTCTCTACAACTTCTGTCATCTTCAGTGGGACCCTACCACCAAACACATCTCTACCTTCCAACCCCCCCCCCCCCAACTCTCCGCTTTCCACAGGATCACTCCCTCTGTGATTCCCTTGTCCATTCACCCCCCCCCCCCCACACTAATCTCCCTCCCGGCACTTACCCCTGCAAGAGGCCTAAATACCATGTCTGTGCATTCACCTCCTCTCTCACCTCCATTCAGGGTGCCAACCAGTCCTTCCAGGTGAGGCAACACTTCACCTGCAAATCTGTTGGGGTCATCTACTGTATCTGGTGCTTCCAGTGAGGCCTCCTCTTTATTGATGAGACCCAATGTGGATTGGGGGACTGCTTCGTCGAGCACTTCCGCTCCATCCGCAAAAAGTGCAATTTCCCAATGCCCAACATTAAAATCCAATCCCCATTCCTATTCTGACATGTCAGTCCATGGCTGCCTCTACTGCCACCATGAATTTACTCTCAGGGTGGAGGAGCAACACCTCATTGTGTTTGGGTAGCCTCCAGCCTGATGACATGCACATCAATTTCTCTAACTTCTGGTAACTCTTCCGCCTTTCCCCCTTCCTCCCTTATTCAATTCTCCATTCTGGTTCCCTCTTCCCTCTTCTCCTCACCTGCCTATCGCCTTCCCCTGGTGACCCTCCTCCTTCCATTTCTCCCATGGCCCACTCTCCTCTCCTGTCAGATTCCTTCTTCTCCAGCCCTTTACCTTCAGCTTGTACTCCTTCCCCTCCCCCTACCTTATTCTGGCTTCTTCTCCCTGCATTTCCAGTCCGGATGAAGGGTCTCAGCCTGAGATGTTGACTGTGTGTTCATTTCCATAGAAGCTGCCTGACCTGCTGAGTTCCTCCAGTATTTTGTGTGTGTTGCTTTGGATTTCCAGCATCTCAAAGTTCAAAGTAATTTTATTATCAAAGTACATATATGTCACCATATACAACCCTGAGATTCATTTTCCTGTGGGCATCCTCAGAAAATCCAAGAAACATAATAGAACCAATGAAAGACCCCACCCAACAGGACGGCCAAACAACCAGTGTGTAAAAGACAACAGAATGTGCAAATACAAAAGAAAAACAATAATAAAATAAATACCAAGAACATGAGATGAAGAGTCCTTTAAAGAATCTCTTGGCCAAGATTCTTGACCTTAACTTTTGACTCTGAAAAAGGCTGTTTCTCAAGCATTTGGTTATGCTGTCAGTTACACTGATTAGCTCAGTAACCAGAAGCACGACTGCTACCTCCTGTTTACACCAGTCAGTCTGCCCAGCTTTAACAATCACTCAGCACATTGCCCCGTGCTATACAAGTCCTTACATTTCTTTGTAATGATATAAACTCTGAATACAGGTTATCCTTCAGTATTTAGGAGCTGGTTTAACATTGGGACCATAGCCCTTTCCCAAACTCCCACACAAAGAACACAAGAAAATCGAGGGAGTCGGCCATTAGGCCCCTCAAGTCTGCATCACCATTCAATATGACCACAGCTGATCTGCCCGGGGACTCATCACCTGGGGAATTAGGTTCCTGGTAAAACAAAAAAAGGTGGGTGTTGAGCCTGGCCTAATGTGTAATAGAATGAGCCAGTTACTGATATGATTGGGTAATTTGGAGGAAAACCCCCTCAATAGAAAAATGCAGTTAGCAATAAATAGAACAACAAATTCAATGACATATACCAGTGACACTAATCCTGACTCAATAGATGAAGAATGTATCATTTGTCATTTCCCATCTAGTTGCAATTTACTATAGAAACCAAAAACTGATTCATTTGAATAATTATCAAAAGTACCCGATTTTCCCACCAATGAATAACCAAAAACACTGTGCTGAACGAACTGAAAATGAAAACCGCAAAAGCTCTGTGAAGAAGCACTGGCCGTTGATCATCAAGGACGCTGGCACACTGACAAAGGAAGAGGGCTGTGGTCGTTGGAGGTCAATCATCCAAGTCTCATACAGGAGTTCCTCAGGGCAGTGTTCTAGACCCATCCCTTCCCGGATGAGGGCCATGCCAACAATTCTCAAGAAAACTTGGCAACATTCATAACAAAGCAAGCCTGTTTGGTCAGCACCCCCCCGTCCACCACCCTCAACACTCTCCCCCCTCACCGCCGGTGCACAGCGCGTAACGTCGACAAAATGCAACGCAGTGCTCACCCAGGCTGCTCCGACAGCACCTCCCAAACCCGAAACTTCCACCTCAAAGAAGAATAAGCGCAGTAAATGAGGGGAGCACCACCGCCTGCAGGTTCCCCTCCAGGTCACACACCGTCCTTTACTTGGAAGTTGATTGCAGGTCCTCCACTGTCACTGGGTCTACATTTTGGAACTTCCTCCCCAAAAACACTGCTGAAGGACTGCAGTACCTCAAGAAGGCAGCTCACCACACCCCCCCCCCCCATCTTCAAGGGGCAGATAGGGGAATGGGCATTAAGTACTACTGATGTCCATGGCTCAGAACTGCTGTATTCCAACATGCTACTGTGTGCAAGATATCATAGCAATAAAAAAATGTCCTGAAGAATTGAACTGTCACTGGGAAAACTTTGAGAACAAACTGTTATCAGCATCTTAGCTTTCATGCTGCACACTTGGAGGTAAAAACTTACTGGGTCTTGGGGATATGAGCTGTGAACAGCAGCATGCTCTTCTGCCAATTCTCACCCCACCACAGCCCCTCACCCAAAATCTGGCTATGAGGTGTACAGTACTATCTGTTGATCTGTTAACTATAGTTAACTATTGTTAACTATAGTTGATCTGTATTACTTCAACTTTCCACTGAAGATTTAACAGATAAATCACGACACTTAGACCAGAGAGCTGGATTTATAATAATTATTAAGAATAATATGTACAGAATTGTTGAAGAGACCGAAAGCCTCAACTTTGGCATACTTTTTTTTTAAAAACAGCTTATTAAAAAACATTGAACATTGAAAATAATTGAACTTTTCTTTACACAATAATGAAAAGGTACAGTAAGCTACAAAGTTGCAGAGTCTGGAATGAAATGGAATGGTTACAATACAAACTAAATACTTCATATGGAATACATGGAAAAAAGACAAAATAAAATAAAGTGGCAGCTTTATGAATTTGTACAAGGAAGGTAGAGAGGCTGTTTTCCCCCAAGTCCACAGTATACTTCTCCTGTAATAACCAGTGTTGGGTAGACATACCACCAACCCCACTCCCTCATTATTATTTCAGCTGTTCTACTGGACGTTGACATGAACCTAAGCAGTGATGCAATCCATGACATCACTGAAAGATTCCATTAATACTTGGGGTGCAGGAGAAGTAATGTACAGTATATTGAAACTTTTAACTTTTTTTTAAAACTGTCATTTAAAAAGTTTTGCTATACAGGTTAGTGCATTAGGAAATGAATGGCCAATGAATTACTTTGAAACCATAACAACATCTTGCTTTAAATAGTTTTGTAGTCTTTGGACAGCAATGTTTACAAACATAATTTAAGAAAAATGTTTTCCAATAAATAAAACTGCTTTCACGCCAGGTTTAGGACACTGTCATCAGTAAACCAGCTAATATATATCAATTCTCCACAGCCCCTGCCTCCAGAACAATTGGGAGATTTATGGTCACTGATGAATGCTCCAAATGATTGCAAAGGTCATTATTTTGCATTTGATGGGACTTGTTATCTCACTGGAGAAAGCTGGCTACACCTGCTATAAAGTTAGCTAAGTTTAACGACAAGGTTTTGGCCTAATCAGGCCTAAGGCAATCTCTGTAATATAGCAGCATAATGGGCTTGAGAACAGGCCAGAAAGTGAGTGAAAAGGATTTGGAGAGAGTCTCGTATACACACACAAGAAATACAAAGAGAGGGAGGACAAGTGTGGCCATACCTTTGCCACTTTCGGGAGTCTATACAAGCATTAGGACATAATGTGGTCAGTGTGACAAGCAGAGTCAAGGTGAAGCTTCCACATTGCACTGGCACTAAATTAGATTTCCATTTTTCGTAAAATACTCTGTCCACTGAGTATTGACACTCACTCAATAGAGGAAATATTGCACCCAAACAGTGTTCAGGGGAAATAACATCACAAGAGAACATCGCAATGAATAAAATTCAGTGTCATACTAACATATTCAGTAGAATTGTGTGCAGCAAGGACAAGATTAGTTGGTCTGGGCTTTTAAAAGCTGCTCAATACTTGGCCACAGTAGTCATGTTTCCTTAACAAGATGGAGTTTAGACCACAGCAGGACCATTGTGTGGAGTTTTGAGCCTCCCAAAAAAGGATAGTTGTAGTAGTTTTGGAAAGGGAGTGGGAAGATTAATTTTAAATAGTTGTAGGCCATTTCATAAATTAGAGCTTTTGTCATTGGAAAAGTGAGAGACAGGCTCACAGTTTCCTAAATTATGGAAGAGGAGTAACTTAAAAAATATTTATCTACAGAATGCCAGCATTGATGTCAAAGCCAACATGTATTTCCCATCTCTCAGCACCCTTTGAGTGCCATAGTAGAGCTGTTGACAGTTGACCAAATGGAGTCATATCTATGTCAGGCACCATAAGGATGGCCAATTTCCTTCCACGAAGGACACTGATGAACCTGATTTTTTTTAAAAATAGAGGTCCAATAGCCTTGTGGTGTCATGGCTGATCCTTTAATTCCAGATAATAAAGTCCCCAGCTGCCTTTCCTGGGGTCGTTAGTTCAATAACCTCATGACATGCTGCCAAATATTGCTTTGTACATTTGAAAATAAAAATGGGATCACTGACTATCAATTGAAATGCCAAGAATAAGGAAGAAATTGGTCAGTTGTTGGAAAGTGGAACACAGGACCTATCATTGAAAAGGGAATTGGATCGGATTTGAACAGGAAGAGATAAAAACTTGTGAGAGAAGAGAAACAGGATGAGAGTACATGGATCTAGTTAGGAAGCTGACACTGAGACAGGCCTAATAGGAAGAGTGACCTTCTTTCTGCTTCAAACGGTGATGATGTATCGAAGGACTAAGAACCTGGTTTAGAGTACGGGCCGATTTTAAACATGGTCCCATACAAAATCATTTTCACTACTTCTGCAAAATGACATAGGATAAAACCATAGCTATAAAAAGGCATCTGAATACCTTATATTTACATGTAAACCTTTTGATTCTTGGCCTTCAGTTTAAGACTACAACCTTCAATTCCCCAAACAGAATGTGGACAGCTTCCAGGAACTCATTTTAAGGTTAAAAGCAATGAATAACTTTACACAATAAAGTATAAATTTAGTACTGTCTGAAAAATATAAGCAGACCTGTCAATCTTTAAATTGCTTTAAGCTTGCATTTGGGTAACAACATGTATTTTGGGAACCATAACTTACCAGCAAAAACTGGACAGGTAGACTCCCTGACCATGTTGATTTTGATAATTGCACATATTCTGCCAGTGTTTTGCGCACCTACTGTGCCCACTCCACTCATCACCTCATGTAAATCAGTCTCTGGGACCTCACCCAAGTGGACTCCCATCCCCCGAAATGAGCTGCAGAAGACTACTGGCTATTTAACCACAAAGGACCCTTAAAAATACATGAAATAAGAATCACATTAACTCCCAGATCTCAATTCCGATTGCAATGGACCGCAGTTACTTTAAATCAGGGGTGGACGTGTTGGGTCCAGAATTGGCAGTGGCTCATTAACTTGAAGCTACCCTGTTGAATACTAGTAACAGGGTCCAGAAAAATTGCATCCAATGTAAGTTGGCAAAAGATTAACCTTTGAACTTTGCAGCAGTGATAAGCAAATGGGTAACCTGGAATAGACTGGATGTCGAACTCTGAATAAAATCTACGTAGTTTAAGATTCACATCCTGCAGATTTCTGAGCATCTCCAAAGGACTGAAAACCCATAGTTAATACAAAAGGAGTTTCATTTACCAAGAAAAATATATCTTTACATTCATGTCTAAAGAGATTATATAGGTCTAATATTTTTTTAAATTGAGAATTCCCTAACAGAATGGAAAGAAAATTCTTGTGCCTTTGTTAAATAACTTCCCATGTATAATAAGCTGCAAGAGCAACTGGAGCCTTTGTTCTTGCTTTGAAGATGGTTCCCAAGTAAGCCCAAACACTGAGAGAGCTCATTAGCTCAAAACGCTCAGAAGTTCCATGTGGGTTCAAAATCAATGCAAGGAAAGACAAGGAATACAAACTTGCCTGGTGCTGTTTGGGTTAAGATATAGTCATGTCTATGCATTGAACTCCCCTCCTGGAATTTCAGTGTTAAGATGTATATGATGCGACATAATATATTTAACATAAACAACACAGGCAAACTTCTACACCACTGGTTCCACCACAGAAGGCAGCTGCCATCTTACTTTGGCAATAACAGATGACAAAGTTCCTTTGGACTTGCCTCAGAAGGCCAATTCTACAGTGACAACAGAAAAAAAAAATCTTAAATTAATCAAGACTACAAACACAGTAAAAAAATACTTCATAATACTGATTGGAAAGGCATTAAGGTTTCATGGCACCCCAAGTTTGACTGGAAGGACACTTCAAGCTTTTTTTTATCCCATTAATGGATGCTTTCTTCCCACCCAACTTCAAGCATTATTTTGAGAGTTGGGATGTCAAGTGCACTGCAAGATAAGTTTCACTTGCTAGACAGTGAGCGAGTTCGGTGGATTTGTTCGAGGTAGAAGTTTGCTCCCCCACCCCCATTTCAAAAAGTAGCTGTGTTCTTGTTTTGCTCCCTCAAAGCTTTTCTCCACACAACGCCATATCTTGTGCACCTCTCTGTAGTGGATTAGAAGACACATGTTCAGGAATTTCCTCGTTTCAGAGTGTTGTATGAGCCAATGAAAAGTTCATCCCAAAATGCTCCTCCATGGAACAGATTTTTTCAGCATCGGTTTTGGTCGCAATTTCACCACCTCCCCTATCCCTCCAATCTGACCCAACCCCACTCAAGTCTTTTCTTCAGAGGTGTTTCCATCCATGTCGCATCACTGCATCTGCACGCCGGTAAGGTTGATTTCTAAGATCTATGAGAGACAAAGCAGAGAGAAGGGTAAAGGCCTTTGGCACCAATGGCTTCATTGCGTTGACTGGACAGTAAGGGTTAAAGCAAAGCAACTCTATAGGGATGCAGGGATGGCATAGTGGCAAGACAGCAAGCTCTACGCAAGCAAAAGTTCAGCAAGCATTAGCAACTGAGATGCTTTGTGTGCACATTTATCCAACTAATGGTGTGGGGAGTGGCATTTAATTTGAAATGGACTGCTGTAATAGGTGTTTGGTATAAGCTGGGCATAATGCAGGGCTCCCCATGTATTACACTTAAACAGTCCCAAACCCTTTCCTTTTAGCTTTAGAGTTTCAGTGATTAAAAAAAGTACTGCTGGTCCTGTCCTACCTCTCTTGCAAACAGGTAGCATTGCTGGGTGACCTGCTTCCTATCAGAAAGGAGGAAACTTAGTCAAAGGAAACCAAAGCAACTCCATAATTCATGTCAAATGGGTAATCCCTCCACCTGCTTTACACAGGAGGGTGAGGAGGAGTGGATAGACATCACTACTCAACAAGAGAACCAATAGCAGCTGTCTTCACATGAACCTGGACTGCTTTAGGTTCTTCCCTTGTACTTTGTCTGATTATGATGCGCTAACACTGTGCTCCAATTAATTGGCTAGGAGCCAGCAACGCATATGCTCTACCTCAGCAGAGCCACAAAGGTGGGGGAGGGGTGGGGAAGTTGCTTGGAGAATGCTCTTCTGAAGGGCAAGAGGCATTAGATGATTTAGTTTCTTAATGAAAAGGGGGAGATGAGATGCATTCATTACACAGGAAATGGAGCTGGCCGTCCAGCCCCTTTAATGTCTTCTGTTACTTAGCAAGTTGAACTCCACCCGAACTTTAATACCCAGTTATTTATAGATCCACAGAAAATACTCAACCTGCCCCACCCTGCCTTTCTATTACCTTCAATCCTATGCTTTGAAGCAACTGTGTAAGATCTGCTCAGAAGCCTACTTTCACGCCTGGCTGCACAAATACAATTATTTGACTAGCAACCAACAGTCTCAAATTTGTCCCAAAAAGAGGCACCCTTCCAAAACTCCTTTCTCTACAGAAGGTGAAGTCATGATCAAGTGCAGCTGGCATTCAACATTCCAGAAATATAACAGGGAAGATATTATTTTGAAAAGGGGATATCCCAACTTTTGACTGAATGGGGAAAGTGCTACACTACCGGGCTGCAAGGGACGGGAAATCCTGTCAAATCGGGGAGCAATGGGTTCCCATTATGGGGAAACACAAAAGCCTTTCACAAACTCAAGATGCCACAAAGAAGAAGCTCTTTGAAGAACATACTTCTGGAGTGAAGCCATGGTGGATGTATGAATATAGGAAATACCAAGTAGTGCACAAACATATGGCACTCCTCAGTGATGTTGGATATAGGATAAGTATTGATCATGATGCTAGAGAAATGTTCTCTTCAAATACTGCAGTGGGATCATTTAAGTCCACCTGAGAGGTCAAATAGGTCCTTTCTTTAAAGTCTCATGTGACATTAAACCTTCAGCAGTGCAATACTTCCTCAGTAATGTATTAAAATACATGCTCAAGTCCCCAGAGTGTGGAACATGCAACCACGACCCTCAGACACAACAGTGTGACCCACTCAGCCACAGTTGAGAATGGGTGGAACAAAAACAAAATCAGTCAGGGAATCACCTCTGCTCTGGTGCCTGCCACACTTCAATAGCCTGGCACCGATGAAGTCTTTGAGCACACTTGGGTGTATGGTATTAGGGGAACATCATTGCCTTCAGCTGAGCGATCGAAACAACTTGGAAAACAAACTAGCTGGATATCTGGGTAGTCTCCAGCCCTTTGGTATGAACATCGAATTCTCCAACTTCCGGTAATTCCCTCCCTCTCCCTTCCCCCATCCCACCTTCACTCTGTCTCCTCTTCTAGCTGCCTATCACCTCTCATGGCTCTGCCTTCTTCTACTACCCATAGTGCTTTCCCCTTAGATTCCTTCTTCACCTCTCCTGCCTGTCCCCTCCCTGCTTCCCCTCCCCCACCCCTTGATCTTTCCTCTGATTGGTTTTCCACCCTTCCCCCACCTTCTTTATAGGCCCCTGCCCCCTCCTTCTTTAGTCCTGACGAAGGGTCTTGACCCGAAACGTTGACTGCTTCTTTCAACGGATGCTGCCCAACCTGCTGAGTTCATCCAGCTTGTTTGTACGTCTTGATTTGACCACAGCATCTGCAGTGTACTTTGTGTAAACTAGCTGGATGATAGTGATGTGTCTACTTTGTAGGGAAGAGTTAGTGATGCATCATAACCAGTTGATCGGAACAAGGTAATGAGCCGACACATAACTATTTTCATCCAATTTGTAACAGTCTATAATAAGGGAAAAGGGGCCTTGCTGTCAAAGACCTACTTTATTTTCAATCTGTTTATAGAGCACCACACTGGTCTGTGAAAGAAAGGAGTCTCAGAGTTGCCTAGGAACACCCATGTTTGAGCCAAAGTGGCATTTGTTCCATAATTTCAATTGGTTGCCAGTAATTTCTCAAATTGTTTGGGAAGGATCAAACAGTCCCGTGTTTGAATGGTTACCGAAGGCCGATAAGTTGAGCTAGACTATGAAACAAAAGCATTTGAAAGTTGTCCCCTAGCCTTTCCTTCCACTGAGGAACCTTCCTTGATGCTTGAGCCACATTAATATTTGACTTTGAGCTTGGGACGTGTAAGCTGGCGAGCACATTGCCTTCACAACTGCTCCAGGTTGCACAACGAATCCTTACCCGCATTGGAGAATTTGGAAAATTATGGATCACACTCTTCCCGTTCACTAAAGAAATTAAGAAAATGAAGATGAATGAATGATGGCAAGCAAGAAGGAGATACATTTCTGAGAAAGAAAGGAACAGAATTGTATGGATGCCAGTTTTAGCTGGAACGATAGCATGAATTGAGGGTGCTGAAGAGAGGAGACAATCCTGTGGGAAAATGGAATTACTTTGATAGTCCCATAGGTAAAGCTTTTCCATTTAAAGGAGATGGTAGGATGTCACTTGAGACAAAATAGTCGATTCCTGGTATAAGGAGAAGTAAAAGTTGATGAAAATAATTATGTGAGGAGAATAAGACAAGAGCAATGTAAAATATGAAATCAGACACACAAAGACAGATGAGTTCCTTGGCTGCCCTGAAAGACTTGCTTCATAAGTTATGGCACTGCAATGGACTAGAGGAGGAGTTTCTAGTTAGCCAACGACAATGCTCCTGGGCAATGGCTACTGAGAGGCAGTACCCATTCCCCACCTCAACCATCCTAGTAGTTCCCCTCTCAACCCAAGCATCAATCCAGGAGAGCTTGCATTGGGAGCTGAACGAGTTAGTTTAATATAATGGCTGGGTGAATCCTGATCTGGCTACATTTAAGCCTCAGTTTTGCCATCCTCTGGAACAACAAAAGCTTTCTTTTTTGGAAATTCTAAAAGGACATCTGTTAAATGGATCCAGAAATGAGCTTCAAGAGCAACAGCAATGCAAATGAGAGAGAGAACAAAAATGATATAAACCTGTCAAAACGGCAGACTGTAGAGGGCAGAAACATTAACAATTGGACTCTTCACACAATGTTGTTTCACAGAAGAACCGGGAGCCACGTTTAGCAGTTCGGGCTGTGAAGGGCACACTCTTCAACACTGTGGGAAGAAGATGTGCAAGAGAGAGGGGAGGAAGGGAGAGACAAATTGAGAGAAAGAGAGAGAGAGAGAGAGAGCGAGGAGAGAAGGCAGCAGAAGGATTGGGGAAGGGAAAGAAAAAGAAGCCACGTTAAATCACAGCATTGGGAACTGCCTTGTAATGCTGACAATGCAAAAAACACAACACGTGCAATGGAAGGTGAAACCTTTGTCAGAAAGACCATCACTTGTTGGATCAGATCTGAATCATGAAGAAATACACATGGCTGGAACAGTCTCACTGAAAATGAAGAGCCTGGAATACTAGATTGGAATAATCCCAAGAATGATCTTGCCCAAGACCAACACACTGCAGTACTGAAAAAGGAATTGGGCTTTAGCTGCACAAATTTCCGTTGTGCTGTGTTGACTGGCTGCTAATTGGAGGGCAGATACTTATCTATATGAAAACAATAGCAGCCATTTCCTTAACTTTATGCCCACTAGGGTTGGTCGCATTCCCAATACCATTCTCTTGTCTTTGTTTTTAAGTTAAAAACCGCAGAACAAGAGAGGAGGGGATTCAAAACCACTTTTATATGAGGTCAGGCCTGTGTTGAAGCATTGAGGAAGGAGTAGCAACAAGTGTGCCCAGAGCCATGGATTAAGCAAGAACTGGGTTGCAAGCAATACATTGTAAATAATTGCTACCTGTAAACTCTACTGTTCTTATTCACTCCCAGCTGCCCCCCTCCCCAACTTCAACCCTGTGAGAATTATGCTGCCCATCTTCTCACACACTCTGAGTTTGTGGGCCTATACTGGTCCTCAGATGAGCTACACTTTAATTTTTAAAATATTCTTCGTTGGTCACAGGAACAGAGTCATAAAACATGAGTGGTGCACAAAGAGGCCATTTGAGGATCTCACTGAAATCTACCGAATGTTGAAAGACTAGATAAGGTGGATTGGAGAGGATGTTTCCTCTGGCGGGGGTATCCAGAACTGGAGGGCACAGCCTCAAAATTGAGGGCCACCCTTTTAGAACAGAAGTAAGGAGGAATTGTTTTAGCCAGAGAGTGGTGAATCAGTGGAATGCTCTGCCATAGGCTGTGCTGGAGGCCAAGTCTGTGGGTATATTCAAAGCAGAAGTTGATTGTTTCCTGATTGGTCAGGGCAACAAGGGATACAGTGAGAGGGCAGGTATATGGGGTTGAATGGGATCCAGGATCAGCCATGATGGAATGGCAAAGCGGACTTGATGGGCTGAATGGCCTAATTCTGCTGCTACGTCTTATGGCTCATTGGGTCTGTACCAGTTGACAGAGGGCCATCTGGCCTCATCCCACCTCCAGCCCTACAGTGAAAGCCTCCTCCTCTCCCTATCTATGAGGGAAAAAAATACTTTCCTCATTCCTCTGAGTCCTTCCATGCCTTGTCCCCTGCTAAACCTCTGGAACCTCCACATCTACCCTCGTTAGATCCTGGCCTCTGGACTTTCAATGACCTACCAGTGGAAGCTATGGCTTCACTGCCTTAAGTCTGAAGTCCTAGTCATATACTCTCGTGATCCTCTCATTCTGATGGCGTTCCTGAATCTCAGACTTGATTATGCTCAACAATGTTGCATCCAGAGTTCCGAGCAAGAGAAGTGATTTTGCTGCACTAAATGCAAGCTCTTTCTAAAGATTCCGAATCTAAAAAAAGTCCGCTTGGAAAAAAGATTTCTGCTGTGCCTTTTAATTGCAGTGATTTAATATAACCGGCAGCTGTTAACCAACCTTTATATGCAGATTATGTGCTTTGTTGTGAATCCAGTGTCAGTCATAATCAAAAGCGCATGCATGGAAGTATAAATGAGCCGGGATATTTTTAAAGCCTTCAGGTATTCGTTCAATT
This sequence comes from Hemitrygon akajei, assembly GCF_048418815.1. Classification (NCBI taxonomy): domain Eukaryota; kingdom Metazoa; phylum Chordata; class Chondrichthyes; order Myliobatiformes; family Dasyatidae; genus Hemitrygon; species Hemitrygon akajei. The sequence goes on along the minus strand of NC_133141.1, from coordinate 22,425,764 downwards.
GGGAGCAGCATCCAGACAAGATGATCGAGGTACGCACACAAAATGCTGGAGGAACTCAGCAGGCCAGGAAGCGTCTACAGAGGCACCTATGTACTCTTTCCCACAGATGCTGCCTGGCCTGCTGAGTTCCCCCAGCATTTTGCGTGTGGTGCTCAGATTTCCTCTTGTTTGTGATTGAAGATGACAGAGGTTTCACCTATCCAAATAAAACAACAGAAGAAAACCACATCCCTCTCGCCTCCTTCACCCATCACCAACTAAATGATGTCAGAGACCTAAGCACCAACACCAGGCAGCTAGCAGCATATGAGAAAGAAATCAAACAGGAATGCAGTCACCTTGTGCACACATGGGTTATTCATGTAGTGACAGCAAAAAGAGACGCTAATCTACCTGCTCTGGGGCTGATTGGGGTGAGACACAGAGAGAGAATTTTGGACGGAAGACTGCAGGAAGACAAGCTGAACTGCAGGTGACCTGTCCCCTCCTGAGTCTGTATGAGGGAGAGTTGGCCCATGTCCCTTCACTCTTGAGTAGGAGCACAGACACACACAGTGAGCAGGTCAAGCTTGCAACTCACAAGCACTAGTTGGCAACAAATCAGAGGCCGGATTAATGGACGAGTGGTCGTTCACAACCCCTTAATCCAATGACAATCAATTGATTTGATTCCTGACAACGAGAGGGTTCCCTACTTCAGGTGCCTGTGAGAGGCCTCTGCTGGGGTTCCTTCCACCTTGGAATTGAGCCATTAATATCTAAACACAATATCAAGAAATGCTTGGCCATGCAGGCAAGCAGTTAAACAAGGCGATTGGTTCAAGCAGAATGAAGGAAATTCAACTCAAACAAGGCTGTTAATCTTGGCACTCAAGTGAGTTAACCAAGTCAAGTTTGCAGCAAGAAAATTAAGGTCAGTGGTTTGGACAAACAGCGCGGGGAAGCATTCCAAAAATTTCACTGGAACCGAATCAAATGTACACAAACATGCTGCCCATCACACATTGGCAAATTATCAGCCTTGAAACACGCAGGCCCTGTCTAAGCTGACCCTGCACGTATCCTCACACTTCACCTGTGATGATGTCTTCAATGGTTCCATCTTTCCCTTCATACACCGACGGGTGATCTTTGACCTGGCGCCTTCGCAACTCAGCAATGAGCTCCTGATGTTGACGCTTGTTCCTCGAGCATGGAGACTGCAAGAAACAAAAGCACCTTTATGGCAGAGCAGCGACTGAATACGCTTGCCAGTGAATGCTCAGTAGCCAACACCAACACATACTAAGAGCTGAGACGGAAGCTGATTGGAAGGAGTAAAAATGCACGATGAAGAGATTTGAGAGGCTGGTAATATAAAACCTGCAATCATTTCAAAGGTTTGAAGAGATTACAAATTTGTGTCCAAGTCAAATAAAGAATTACCCAGGCTTTACCACATTTTTAAAAGAACCTGGCAGAAGATTACAGTGCTGATCACTAAATGATAGATGGTGCAAAAATAAAACAAAGTACTCAAACTGTTTAGTTCTATTTACAAATAAAGCAAGGCTATAGGCCGCTGGATCGCTTCAGCTTTGCTATCACATGACTTTACATTTTGAAATTAAGACCCTAGGTCCAACTTGGAATGTAAGGATTCAATGTGAAATATGAGTTGTGGATTCATGATTTAATTTGCTCTTTTAAAAAAACAGATAATCAAACTGTTATCACTTTATTGCTCGCATGAACGTTCCCTGCAAATTGGCAGCAGAAAAACAATAACTACGCTTCACTGGCTGTTCGCTGGGTTATGAGAATACAAGTCTTTCTCCCTTTATTTTTTTTAAGAGGTCTATGCTGTACTTTATAGAAATAGCACTGCTCCATTATGCTAGCTGTGGTTAGATAATACATGACAATGCTGCAACATCCCTCTTCATTATAAAACCTGTAAAACATGCACTAGGTACTGGGCCCATTCTACAGCATCCAACATCCAAATGAAATTGAGGCTTTGGAGAGAGTGCAGAAGAGGTTTACCAGGATGCTGCCTGGTTTAGAGGGCTATCACGAGAGGCTGGATAAACTTGGGCTGTTTTCTCTGGAGCGGCAGAGGCTGAGGGGAGATCTGATAGAGGTTTATAAGATTATGAGAGGCACAGATAGAGTGGACAGGGAGCACCGGTTTCCCAGGGTTGAAATGTCTAATACCAGAGAGCATACACTGAAGGCGGGGGGGTGGGGGGGGGGTGGGGTGGTGTATGTTCAAGGGGACATGAGGCCAAGTGGATGTGTGGCACGTGGCCAGGTGGTTAAGGCGTTGGTCTAGTGATCTGAAGGTCACAAGTTCGAGCCTCAGCTAAGGCAGTATGTTGTGTCCTTGAGCAAGGCACTTAACCACACATTGCTCTGCGACGACACCGGTGCCAAGCTGTATGGGTCCTAATGCCCTTCCCTTGGACAACATCGGTGTTGTGGAGAGGGGAAACTTGCAGCATGGGCAACTGCCAGTCTCACATACAACCTTGCCCAGGCCTCAGTCATCATCGAAAGTTGATGGACAGCCAAAGAAGAGAAGAGGTGGAAGTTTTTTTTACTCAGAGTGGTGGATGCCTGACATGGTTGTAGAGACAAATACATTAGAGGCTTTTAAGAGACCCTTGAATAGGCACGTGGGTGTAAAGATGATGGAGGGATATGGACATGGTGTAGGAGGGAGGGATTAGTGTTTGGGTGTTTCTCATTTGCTTTTTCTGGCTGGTTTGGCACAACACTGTGGGCCGAATGGCCTTTTCCTGTGCTGTACTCTTCTAAGTTCTTTGTTCCATGGAATGCTACATTTGAATGTTCAAGATTTGGTTTATACAAGGAATCCCATCACACACACAGAGACATAAACACATTCACAGACACACACAATTAACATAACTTGTTATGGATAATATTTAAGGCTGAGGAAGATTTGACCTCCGAATTATCTAAGGTGGGTGACTTGAATCCAACAGGGCAATCAATGAGACCTCTGAAAATACCAACAAACTCGAGGAGCAGGTTCAAATGGTAGGACAGGTCCACAGGCTGCTGATTCATTTCCTAGGTGACTATTCCTTACCCATGCACCTGGAATCAGGGGCTCAATGCAGAGCACTCAGATGCTAATTCAGATTCATCACATGACATTGAGACATCCAGTGAAATCTGTCGTTTGTGCTAACAACCAACCAACGTGCCATGGGCAGCCCGCCAGTGTCACCACACATTCCGGCGCCAACTTAGCATGCCAACAATGCTCGGCAGAATAACCACACAGAACTTAGAATCTCCCTTTAGAATCAGGAAGCTCTGGGTTCAAGACTCTTTCCAGAGACTTGAGAGCATAATCTGAACTGACTGCGCAGTAATGCACCCTCCTTCGGATGAGATGTTCTTTCAGGATGATTGAGTGGTGTTCTGAAAAGAAGCAGCAGTGTTCTCTTCATTGTCTTTCTATCCTTTACTCCCCAATCAACGTCACTAAATGTGATCACCTGACTGTATGTGAGTCACAACATTGCTGGGAGCTTGCTGTGCACAAATTGGCTGTCCAGTTTCACATATTGCAACTGTGAATGAAAAAGTACCAATGTCTGAAAAGTCCTTTGGGACATCCAGAGACAGGGAAAGGCACGACGGAATCACAGGTTTGTTCTCACTTCTGACAACAAATTTGACCCATTATGGGTCAACCCAGAGCTTTCAAAACACAACAGCCATACAAGTGCCTATTCCAGCAGGAGTCCTGGGAAGTAATCAGCCCAAGTGACCTCCTGTGCCTGAAGTTGATTGCTTCTATCCCCACCCCCTTCCCCCACTGTCCCTGCCTCTTGACCTTAACCCACGCTTATCTCTGGTCAGTCCAAGTGGTTTGTGTGGCTCGAAGTGCAACAGTGAGATTAAGGTGAGTTTGTTGCTTACCTTTTGGTCCTGTTGAAGCTTAGCTTCCTGTGCAAGCATCTTCTCCCTCAAAGCTTGTTCCTGCTTCTTCCTCAGTTCATTTTCCTGTTCTGCTTCCTGCAAACAGATTGGGAGAAGCAATCTTAGCATTCCGTTGTTCTGTATCTCCGCAGACACTCGTCAGTGGCTAGGAGTGATGTGTGTGGAGGCGTTCATTCTGTCCCTCCTGTGGTCAAACTGTTGGACCTCTCCTCAATAATCAAAGCTCAGAATTCCTGCATACAATCCTGCAGCAAAGAGGAGAGGGACATTCGGCCCATCACGCCCATTCTACTCTGTGAAAAGCAATCCATTGGATCCCAATTTCTCTGCTCTTCACAGAAACTTGCAATTTTTGTCTTTTTTACTTAGCCAATACTCTTTTGAAAGTTAATGCTGTATCAGTTTGTAATGTTGCACATTTAGACGGAAACATAACGTAATCATTTTTATTCCTCATGTATATGAAGGATTTAAGTAATAAAGTCAATTCAATTCAGTTCAGTTTCCACTATTCTTTTTGGCAGCATCATGGAGTCATAGAGAGATATGGTATGGAAACATGCCCTTCAAGTCCATGCCAGCCATTGACTTACACTAATCCTACATTAATTCCAATGCTTTTATTGTCCCCCACATTCCCATCAAATACCCCCAGATTCTACCACTCACCAACACAACAAGGGCAACTTACAGCAGCTAAGTAACCTACCAGCCAACACGTCTATGGGATGTGGGAGGAAACCGGCACACCCGCGGTCAAAGGGCGAACGAGCAAACTCCACGCAGACAGCGCTGGAGCTCGGGACTGAGCCCGTGTCCCTTGAGCTGCGACACCGTGCCAGTCAAAGCTCACAACTTGCCATGGTAGGATGTTTCCCTCCAAGCCTGTTGCCAAATCATTGAAGCTGTGTTCTCTGATGACCACACTGTCCTCTGGCAGTGGAAAATCACCACCCACTTACTCCATTAGCACCCTTCAGAATCTTAAGTGCCACTATGAAATCTTCCCTTAAACTTCTCTGCTCAGAAGAAAGGGTATCAATAGGGAAGGGAGAGGAGAAGGGAAAACAGTCCATTTTTTTATTTCAGGGTAATGCAAGCTGACGGTCTGAGGTGAAGGCACACCATAATGTCAGGCACATCATCTGCTAGATAAAAGTCGCTTCAGTTTTCAAAGTAGGGAATTGCCACATAAAACTTAAAAAGGCAGGTGGACAAATAATGCCAAAGCAAAAGCCTCATTAACCTCTGTGCAACAAATCAATGGCTGCCTGACGTTTGGATGGCATTTAAAAGTCTGTCTCCACCCATCAACTACTGTTTGAAGATGTGGCAATAGTAAACAGATACAAAGAGAGTGCACTTCATTTCCAAGATCTTACCTTGTAGGACGTCACAAAACGGACAAAGACTGGGAAGAACACAGATGGGGGTGTAGTCTTGGGATTTTCTCCAAAATACTCAACCACTTTATTGTATGCTTCCTGTACAGGGCAGAAAGGAAGTTAGGGCTATAACAGTAGTCAGCCTTATTCTTCAAAACAAACGTAGCAGCCATCTTCCACTCCCTTGCCAGGAAAGGTTAAAGGTTAGGGGGTCAAGCAATTAGGCATTATTGCAAAATATCAAGAATTAATGACCTCCTCTCCACTGCTGTTTTTAAGTGTTCTTTGCAGTCTCTCCCTCACTTTCTCACCAATAATGTTTATTTAAAAACTTGGCTGCAAGTTCTCTGAAGTCTGTAACATTTTCCCACACATTCCATTTTATCCTCGTCCCTTCCCACCCTTCAGTGAGGAGTTATGCAAGGATTCTCTGCTGGACCCACAGTGAGGAACACCCACTTTACAATTTATTTTACATATCCTGTACCAGAGTGTGATTCAGCAGACTATTGTTCACTTTGTGCTGTGACTTTTGTGAAAAAAAAACTAACAGCAAACTAACTTAGAAATCTGCAGCACCTCCTATTGCTTGTCAGCTCTCCCGGAATGCCCTGGAGTCCCCAGAAATTACAGATTCGTTTCCAAGAGGTGACTGCGAGCAAACCTTCAGGGGAAACATCAGGGCGCCATTAAAGAAAGTTTCATTTTCTTTGCAATATTGGAAATGGAATAAAGTGCTGTTAGACTAACAGTCAAGAACAATCTAACTGGTAATCAGCTATTTAGAATGCAGCATTGGAAACATAGGGACAGGAGGAGGCCATTCTGCCCTTCAAGACTGTTACACATTTAATGAGATCAAGGCCGATCTGCTCTTTAACTCTTTACCCACTTTCCCCTTGATTTCTTTCAATACCAAAATTTTGCTTCATATCCTCAATGCGCCTGACGTACTAACGCGTGGATGGTCATATGGCATTCAAAGCAGTTTCTGTCACCAATTTAGTATCTTCAGCTGTGGGCCACACAAGCAGACCTACGGTATTTTCAAAGGGGTCCTAACTGAGCAGGCCAACAGACCAGGAGTTGGAGCCGAACCCGGGTCAACCCCTGTAAGTAAGTCACTTGGCTGGTCCTCCACCACAGTCCAGCGCAATCCCCATGCTTGTGTTCTTGACCTACCTCCACCATGCAGCAATCTCACATCTGGACCGACGTCCTTTCAGCACCTGACACCCGCCTCCCCGTCCTAATTGCTGACCACCCAATCCCTTAATTCAACTTCCAACTGCCCCACTAATCTTTGCCAGCCAACCTGAGACACCAGGTTTCTCTGGGAGAACACAAAGGGAAGACCTTTCCTCATATAAAGCCAATTCAGCAGCACCCAAGGCTTTGGGCTGAATTCACAGCCCATCGATGTTTTATGTTGTGGGTCAGTGGGGCAAGGTCGGAAGGGAAGAAGGGCTTTCAGAGTAGTCACACCACAAAGCATTGGAATTGTTATCGCTCAATTGACTCACAAGGCATGACAGCTATCTTTTGCACATTAAGGTCTCATAATGCAAGAAAGCAGAAGTAATTGGCCAAGGAATAAACATTGGCTAGATACATGTGAAATAGTGGGAAGGAATCCTTTGAATCCCACGTAGATGGTTAAGCTTCTCATTCAATATATTTTTAAAAAACCATAACCCCTTTCAGTATATTAATGGCAACTATTCTGCTGTAAAATTAAAACAAAGTAGATCCTAACCATTTATGTGTTTAGGGCTTACACTGAACCTGAACTCAAAGCCCTAGGCTGAGAACATGAGTGCAGGAAATATAACTTAACGTGGGAAGAATACTTGGTGGCACATTCTACTTGCCTGTGCAGTTTTGGAATCTCGTTGCAGTTTTTCCAACTTCCCTTCATTTTGTGACAGGAAATCCTTCAGCACCACATTGTGCTCATGCATACTGCTCTCCCTCTTCACCAGTTCCATGTTCTGGCTCATCTCCTTTACATCCAATAGGACATTTTCCAGTGAAACTGCAGGAGGAAATAAAATGGTCAGGAAAGGACCCAGAAGCCATCTCCATCAATGCCTGTCCTGTTGGCAAAGAAAGCCCCCATGAGATCAGAGCGTGGTTTGAGTAGTATCGTCCCTCTCTCTCTAAGAAGTTCAAAGAGACGCTTGATGCAATTCCCATCCAAAAGCTACTCATTTCTTCCTGAAAACCAGTTGGATTCATTGTGAGGACATCTAGGGCGGTCATCATATAATGCATTAGGCTATGATGTCCCATGTTACTCTAACAAAGCACAAATGGTTGAAACACTCCACTCAGTCACTCAGAGCCTGGAGCACCATGCACAAAATTGGAAAGTGTCAACCAGCTATTGAAAAGCCAGGTGCACATCTGCAACAGGTCTGAACGGAGGCCTCTGACACAAAAGTTCAAAGTAAATTGTTTATCAAAGTACATCTATGTCACCATATACAACCCTGAGATTCATTTTCCTGTGGGCATTCATAGTAAATACAAGAAGCACAACAGAATCAACAAGACAAAGAACCAATATGCAAGTGTAAAACGAGAAGTAATAAAAATAGTAATAAATAAACATTGAAAAAATTAGTTATAGAGTCTTTAAAAGTGAGCCCATAGGATGTGGGAACAGTTCAGAGATGGGGCAAGTGACACTGAGTGAAGTTATCCCCACTGGTTCAAGAGCCTGATGGTTGAGGGGTAATAACTGGTGGTGAGGGTCTTGAGAGCATGACCTGGATGCCAGGAATCCCTGATGATGGATGCTGCTTTTCTGTGATGCTCCATGTAGTTGTGTTCGATGGTGGGGAGGGCTTTACCGTGATGGACTGGGCCGTGTCCACTACTTTTTGTAGACTTTTCTATTCAAGGGCATTGGTGTTTACCTGATGCAATCAGTCAATAGACACTCCAACACACATCTACAGAAGTTGGTCAAAGTTTTAGATGGCATGACGAGTCTTCGCAAACTTCTAAGAAAGTAGAGGCACTGCTTCCTTTGTAATGGCACTTACAAGCTGGACCCAGGATAGATTCCCTGAAATGATAACACTGAGGAATTTAAAGTTGCTGACGCTCTCAATGTCTGATCCCCCGATGAGGGTTGGCTCATGCACCTCCGGTTTCCTCCTCCTGAATTTAATAATCAGCTCCTTGGTCTTGCTGACATTGAGTGAGAGGCAAAGTGGAAAGCAATCTATCACTGCATTCAAACTGCTGAGCACTGAGAGGCAGTTTGCAAGGAAAAGCATTGGACCAGGAAACTTGATTGGTGTGAAAAAGGATTAACAAAACTGCCACAAGGTTCCTGGTGGTGGTCCAGTGTTCAATGCAAGAAGAAAATGGCTGGTTCCATCAACAACGTACAATGTTGAATGCACTGTGCTTGCGAGTAACAGCAAATACCCTCTTCAACCCCAAGAAAGATATCAAGCATCATCTTCTGAGATTTGTGCAAAGTTGTAGAATATATTGAATGTGTATACGCCTTTAACAACTACATGTGCAATGGGGTATGACATTTGATATATTGTTGTTAACTGCTTGTTCCCCACCAATAAAGGATGTTTGGCCAGATGCTATATCCTGTTTACTAACCCACGCACACTGGAATGACAATGGGTTTGCGAGGCATATTGAGGAAGCAGCTGGGCAGAAATCTGAGGTGAAAGAAAGGGGAACAGGGTCTCTGGACAGAGCAGTAACGATGGCAGGCAGTGCATGGGTTGGTGACAAAAATGGACGAGGCACCCATTTGTTTTGTACATGGAATGGATGGTGATGTTCCTGAGAGTCACAGGAGTGGACAAAGAATAGAGTGAAGCTACAGTATTAGTAGTAGTAGTAGGTTTACTAAATACTAATGGGTTTGATAGTACTACAAACCTTAGATGAGGTCTTTCATGGACATACTGTAAGAATTCTGATTTTAATCTAGCACCACAGATTTCAGAAAATTGACAGGTCAAAGTAAATTTATTATCAAAGTATGTACCTGTCACCCTGAGATTCATTTCCTTGCAGGCATTTGCAGGAAAATAAATTATACATAAAACAAAGACTGACAAACAACCAATGTGTAAAAGAAGATAAACTATGCATATAAATACATAAATAAATAAACATTGAGAACATTAGTTGTAGAGTCCCTGAAAATGAGTCCATAGATTGTGGAATCAGTTCAGATTTCATGTGAGTGAAGGTATGCACAACAGTTCAGGAGCTTGATGGTTATAGGTTAATAACTGCATGCATCCAACTAGGTAAATACTGTATATAATCAGGATAAGAATATTCACTATAAAGTGCAACTTACAGCCTTCTTTCTTAGTCCGGGCCTTACAGTAATGTTTGGTGTGTCGACTGAGAAGGAACTGCTAGACCGGGTGGATCGGAGAGTTGAGGCAGGTTGACTATGAGGGTGGCAGTGCCAGGCATGAAACAACTTTCCTCAGGATGCAACCAACAGTCACAGAAGGTGCAAATGGACAGCCACATTTTTGTAGTCTCTTGGGTTTGGGGTACAACATGCTCCGAGGATACCGGAAGCACTTGACTTGAAGCCAAATAAACTGTGAGGCAGCTGCAGAAGAGGAACTCTGCAACTTTCAGGGAGATAGGCTGTTGAGTTGCCAATGGAAACAAATGAGTTCCATCATTTACTATGATGGTGGGCCAGAGCTGTATACCTGCATTCATGGACATTAGTTGGATCGAGTTACAAACACAAGAAAGTCTGCAGATGCTAGAAATCCAAAGCAACACACACAAGATGCTAGAGGAACTCAACAGGTCAGGTGCAGCATCTGTGGAAAAGAGTATACAGTCGACATTTTGGGTCCTGAAGAAGGGTCTTGGCTCGAAACAGCGACTGATTACTCTTTTCCAAAGGTGCTGCCTGGCTTGTTAAGTTCCTCCAGCATTTTGTGTATGTTGGTTGGATTGATTCAGATTCAGATTCAGTTTATTGTCATTTAGAAACCACAAATGCAATGCAGTTAAAAAATTAGACAACGTTTCCGGAATGATATCACAAAAAAAAGCACGCGACAAAACAGACCACACAAGAAAAACCACATAACGTTTGGTAATCCCCAATGCAGAGTCCGGAGAGGCTGCTGCGTATCAATATCGTGCTAACATCTTAGCACGTTCCCCGGAAAGGAGCTCCAAACCCACCAGACAAAACAAGACTACCCAGACACACCAAGTCAGGAGACCAACTCTACCACCCAACCAACCAAAAACCTACACAAAACCACATAGTTATAGTTCACATTTAGTTGCAACAGTGCAGACAATACCATAATTGATAAAAGACTAACTGACAAAAACCACATAACTATAACATATAGTTACAACAGTGCAAAGCAATACCGTAATCTGATAAAGAGCAGACCACAGCACGGTAAAAAGTCTCAAAGTCCTGACAGCCCATCATCTCACGCAGACGGTAGAAGGAAGAAAAACTCTTCCTGCCATGAACCTCCAGCGCCGCAGCTTGCCGATACAGGCCCCTGGAAGCACCTGACCACAGCCAACTCTGAGTCCATCCGAAAACTTCGAGCCTCCGACCAGCCCTCCGACACTGAGCACCGAGCACCATCTCTGCCGAGCACTTCGACCCCAGCCCCGGCCGCCAAGCAACAGGCAAAGCCGAGGATTTGGGGCCTTCCTCCCGGAGATTTTCCGATCGCACAGTAGCAGCGGCAGCGAAGCAGGCATTTCAAAAGTTTCACCAGATGTTCCTCTGTGCTCCATGCTTCATTCCTCAGATTGAGTTATCTGAGTTGAGGACTGTGTGCTTAAAAGCATCCTTCAGACACATAACTGTGGGGTACATCAGCTTTGTCTAAGCCTACCACTGGTCAGTGGGCTCCAGAGGTGCCAAGAAGACTTGGGCTTGCAACGTGGCCACACCAGGACCGCCAGCACTAACAGTGCACCAAGGCAAATGAGAAATCAGTAACAACTATTCCATCATCTGGGAAGGGAAGCTAAAGTGGAGGAAAGCTTGGTGGAGACAGGCAATTCTCTCTGACAAAGTGAGAGAGATGATTGTGGTACAGATAGCACTGGCCTGGCATCCATACAGTTGGTGAGTGAAGAGAGCCCTGCCAAAGAGCAGGAGGTAGCATGGGCTGTCAAGTTAGGGGAAAAATTAAATGCAAGTAGTTTTTTTTTAAAGGAGGAAGTCAGGAGTTGGGTCAGAACAATGATTGCCAACGCAAGAGATAGAATGGTGATCTAACGGTGTGGAGTCAAGGCTGCCCTGGAATTACATCACACCATATGGAATGGAAATATTCCCCATCCTGGGAATATTAATTGAAACATAAGCTTTCCACAGTGCTGATGAGTGCTTATGAAACACTGGAATACGCAGCACTGACCATTCAATGTTACTGTGCTGTAGGGTAACTCAGCCAAGTGCTGCTATACAATTCAGGAAGACACGGGCAGAGAGTGAAGCCATGGAGGCCAGCCCAAGATGAAGAAAAGTAAAGGAACACAGTGGCAAGGCCGCCAAGAATAGCGACCGAGGTGAGGTGCCTTGGAGTGACGGGCAGCCCCTGCTAAGTCATTTGAGTCGAGTGTACAGTGCAGACAGTGACCTTTTCTGCATGATGGGAGTTGTCACAATCCTTGGCAGCAAGCAGTGCAGGCCATTGAAAGCTGTTAGCACAATGGCTGCGACTTTGAGGAGCTCGATATGGGGTGTTGGACTGACACCTTTTCCATTAGCTTGGAGAGTTCTGCTGTGGGGGGGGGGGGGGGGGCGCAGCTTGCCCTCCTGGGGCAGGATGCTGTCGAGAGGGGAGACACTGCACGGGTCCCTGGAGGATGGTTGTATTGGTTATTGTGACGGTATTGGGTTTGCTGTCTGTGAAGCTCTGAACTCAAACGAAGATCTTAAGCCCTCTCCCATTTAGTTAGCTATGAATGCCCTTGCTAATGGGTGGTTTTACAGTGGCCTCTTACTCTTCAAAGGCTAGACCACTTCACTGTTTATCATCCATAACAATTTTAGCTGCCAATATCCACTATCTGAGTGGTGGGTCCTCCCCCCCAACACCAGGGAGGAGATAATTCCAGCTAGCAATATAGTTTAAACACAGTTCGTTATTTTTAGTGATACACATTTAAATTTAGATAAAATTCTTAAGACACATTTAAAGCTCACAAAGGATTTCTATCTTATAAAAGATTTCCAAATTACAAACCATTTCTAAGTCACAAACTATTTCCAAAACACAGGTAGAATCCTGATAAGCAAAAAGGACATATCAATAAGTTGGAGACGAGCAAGTCGCCCATTGCAGAAATTGGAGGCAGGGGAATGGATTCCAGTCACCCCGGCTTTGTGTCATTCTTCTTGTTGTTTCATGACCACTCCTGACAAGCTAGACTGCACTCCGACATTTATACTGTTTTTTGCCACTTGATGACTTCACACACGTGTGAGAGTATTTTTCACATACCTTCACTGGGAAATTCACACACACAGTTTAAAAGCTTCTGGGGATGGATATCCCAGACACCCAAAATTAACACTGTGAGGGCTGCCTCTCAGAGTACACAAACCTTCTGTCGCTAAATCAACTATTCAATGTGCTAAGTGATTATATCAGTCTGGTCTGCAAGCTTCCCTTATCTAAATAACTTAGCCGGTTTTGGCTGGTTTGATGTAGGCCCAGTCAATATAACCCCTTTGTTTTATACTACATCTCTTAAGCAGCCAATCCCATGCTGTGGGCCAGCAGTCTGTGCTCTATAGACAGCGTGGTTTGTTCGCAAAGCTGTTCTTTTAACTTCAGACTGATTATTTCTTGGAATTTATATTAAGAACTGTACTTGTTTACAGCAAGAAGCTAAGCAAGAAATATTGGTTGGGACTTCAGTTTACTCTAAAACAACTCTTTGACCCCTGGAAGAGTCAGCTGCTGTGTTAGAAAGCTGAGCTTAACAAAAAAGCCCTGGGCCCCTGACAGTGAATATCCATCACATTACAAGACTTTTGCTCTTCTTGGAGTTGCCCTGTGGCCTGAACCGGGCTGTGGTTGAGATGGATGATCTGCAGCAGGAGTGCGTTGCTAGGTAAAGTCTGAAGACCTCAGGGTCGGCTAAGTTGATGCCAGCTTGACACACTGTGGCCAAAGTATGGCTAGAGAGGCCAAGAAGTCTGATGGCTGAATTGCACTCACTGGAAATCATCCTGAGCGGGAAAGGCAGCACAGAGACTTGCTGCCTTTGAAATGATCAGCGGAGGAAAGGAAAGGCCATGAAGAGCCAATAGTGAGAGTTTCGTTCTGGAACAAAGTGGGCCTGAAGTCAAGAAGGTGGGAATCAGCAAGACAAGTTGGAAATTGCTACTGTTGAGTTTCACACACAAAATGGGGAGGAACTCAGCAGGCCAGGCAGCACCTATGGAAAAGAGTACAATTGAAACACTTCGATAGGACTGGAGAAAAAAAGCTGAGGAGTAGGTTTAAAAGGTGGGGGGGGGGGGGGGAAGGGAGAGAGAAACACAATGTGATAGGTGAAACCTAGTGGGGGTGGGATGAAGTAAAGAGCTGGGAAGTAAATTGGTGAGATGAGGTGAGAGAGGGAAAAGGGGATGGGAAATGGAGAAGGGGGAGTGGGTGGTTGGGGGGCATTACTGGACGTTTGAGAAATTGATGCTCATGCCATCAGGTTGGAGGCTACCCAGACGGAATATAAGGTGTTGTTCCTCCAACCTAAGTGTGGCCTCATCACGACAGTAGAGGAGGCCATGGGTGGACATATCGGAATAGGAATGGGAAGTGGAATTAAAATGGATGGCCACTGGGAGATCCCGCTTGTTTTGCCGGATGGAGCGTAGATGCCCAGCGAAGCGGTCTCCCAATCTACATTGGGTCTCACTGATGTACAGGGGTCTTTTAGAATATAAAGAGTTCATAAAGTTATTCAGCACAGAAACAGGCCCTTCAGCCCATTGAATCTCTGCTGATTATCAACCATCTGTTTATTCTAATCCAATCTTATTTTATCCATATTCCTATCAACTCCCCCTACACTCCATCATCTACCCACAGTCTAGGGACAATTTACAGTGACTAATTAGCCTACCAACCTGCACATCTTTGGGACATGGGAGAAACTGGAGCACCCAGAGGAAATGTATGTACTCACAGAGAGAACGTGCAAAATACACAGACTGTACCAGAGATCAGGATGGGATGTTGATCACTGGGATTGTGAGGCAGCAGCTCTACCATCATGCACATCTTGCAAACAATTTGTAATTGCAATTATTATTGTAGTTAATGGGGTAGTGGTCTTTGTTAGGTTTTGGGAATTCCAATTGATGTGGAGAAGTACAAGTATTGTAGAGTATTCAATAATTTGTATGGTGAAATAACTCTTTAGTACAAGATGTAAGACTTATCATATGTGAAGTTAATTGAATTTATCTGCATCCAGCGTATATAGTACAATGTTGTTACATACAGTGTGCCAAGCACTTCCACCTCATCTGCCACAAGTGGGACTTCCCAGAGCCCAAACATTTTAATTCCCATTTCCATTCCCGTTCCAACATGTCGGTTCATGGCCGCTTGTGCCAAGATGAGGTCACCCTTAGGGTGGAAAAGCAATCTGGGTTGCCTCCAACCTGATGGCATGAATATTGATCTCTCCTTCTGGTAAACAAAGCTCCCCCTCCCTTTCCTCTATTCCCCACTCTGACCTTTTACTTCTTCTCACCTTCCTGTTACTTTCCCCTGGGTCCCCTCCTCCTTCCCTTTCTTCTATGGTCCACTCTCCTCTCTGATCAGATTCCTTCTTCTCCAGCCCTTGACCTTTCCCACTCACCTGGCTTCACCTATCACCTTCCAGCCAGCCTCCTTCCCCTCTCCCCAACTTTTTATTCTGGCATCTTCCCCCTTCCTTCTCAGTCCTGAAGGAGGGCCTCAGCCCAAAATGTCGACTATATATTCCTTCCCATAGATGTTGCCTGGCCTGCTGAGTCTTTCCAGCACTGTGTGTGTATTGCTTTGGATTTCCAGCACGTCAAAGTTTAAAGAGATTAGCTTTATTTGTCACATGTACATTGAAACATCAAAACAGTGAAATGCATTATATGCGTCAAAGGCCACCACAGTACGAAGATGTGCTGGGGGCAGCCCGCAAGTATTGTCATGCTTCCGGTTCCAACATAGCATTCCCACAATCTACTAACCCTAACCCGTATGTCTTTGGAAGGCGGGAGAAAACTGGAGCACCCAGAGGAAACCCACGTGGTCACAGGGAGAACATAGAAACTCCTTACAGGCAGCGGTGGAATTGAGCCTGGGTCACTGGCGCTGTAATAGTGTTATGCTAACTGCTATGTTACCATGCTGCAGAGTTTTAGTAATGTTACAGGTGCTGAGCGTGAAGGTATGAGAATATCAGGAGAGAGGTATTGGAGCTAGTGCGCTCCACCAGGGGCGGTGTGGTGTGGCGTCCAGGCTGGAGTCCGTGCTGCCCTCCAGTGTTCGCTCAGCAGAAGACAAGCTCTAATGTGGTTGTCTTAAGATTCACATTGAGATTTTGGGGTATCACATTGAGAAGCAGCAGCACTGTACCTTGCAATCACCTCCCTGCTTGAGCGTAGTTGACTCTCCACCTTAAGGAGAGAAATACAGATTTCTGCGGCATCGGATGGCTCAAGTCTGGACTATATTATTGCGCGGCTGTATCTTGCTATCTTATACGTGCTATGTGTGCTTTGTACTGTGTGTGACTTTGTGTTGGTCTGACGTTTAGCACCTTGGCCCCGGAGTAACACTGTCTCATTTGGCTGTATTCATAAGTACTCATGTATGGTTGAATGACAATTAAACTTGAATTGAATTGAATTCTAATTGTTTGCATAATTGTATACTGTATGTGAATGGTTAACTTTATAGAGTAAGATGTGAGTTATGTTGTATTTATCCCTTTTGGTAGGGAAAGCTGAGCAGTGTGTATTGTTGTGCACAATGTGACATTACTTTTGATATATGCTGTACCAGCTGCTGCTTTTTGTTGGGTGTTGTTCATCATCAGTAAAGGATGTCCTGGTGAAAAGCTCTATCCTGTTTACCTGCCTCACTGAACGACAGTATTGTGAAGGAGCCTACAGCCGACAGAAGTCGAATTCTGCCAATCTCCTGTTGATAGGAGACAGCTGGAGAAGAAAATTGGCACAAACCTGAGGCAGCTTTCTCAATGTAGTGCAGCTCACTCCAGAAGGTGGCGATGTTGGAGTACTTCCTCTTTACAATGATTGCAATGTAGTGCAACAGGGTCAGCTTGCGATCCGTGGATTTAGTATCTGAGAGCTGGGCAAAAAATTCAAAATCAATAGAGAATAGCTTTGGCTTTTATTCCTTTTCACTGGACACCCTTGACAAACATCAGACTGCTATTGGGAGAAGAAGCAGCACTCTACCTTGCAATCACTTCCCTGCTCGAGCCAAGTTGACCCTCCACCTCAAAGGATGCTGCACCCCAACCCCACAAATAACCATGGTGCGAGAGCGAGAATGGGAACCAGTACCTCCCCAGGGTCTGGTACTGCCTGGGTGCGGATGTCGAGATTTTTTGCCACACATCAGGAGTGTTTTTCATGTCTGAATTCAGGCATAAGAAGCCCACCAGCCTCAGAAGAGTAGGGGCCCAACTTAAATGGCCAGGACACAATATCACCACCAGAAGAAGTAAGCTACTGTGGGCTTCCTAGAGAAGACTGTTTCGGGTGCCTCCCCCACAACAGCCCTCACCTTCCCTCATCCCCCATCCTGGACTTGCAGCTTATCTTAAAGTTGGAAATGGCTCCTCCTCAAAACTGCCACATGAACCGAAATATGCTGAAGGGAGACTCTATGAACATTGGCTTGTTCCATCTCAAACCAAGAGTGATGCCTACAGACCCCACTCTCTCACCAGAGTTTTCTGGTTGCTGTTCATCCACAGAGTGTGGATATCACTCGTAATACCACCATTTATTTTCTATCTCTGATTGCCCCTAAACTGGGCAGGTGGTTAGAAGCCAACTCCACACTTAGGCCGGAATAGAGATATTTTTCTCTGAAGGGCACTATCGAACTACATAGGGTTTTATAACATCCCAGTAGCTTCATAGTTAAAATTACTGAGATTCTTTTTTAAATTTCAGATTTAATTTGTGACTTTAATATGGATTCCCGAGCTCCTCTGATTGGATTTGAACTAGTGTCTCTGGATCACCAGACGTAAAACACCCCAGAATGCAAAAACAACTTCAAAGACTTGGCACAGCACTTCAATAATTTTGTTAGTAATATCAGGATGAGCCAGAATTTATTACTATTTATCATTCCAGGAGCTGAGTGGTATGCGGTGACATTTCAGAGAGTAGTTTGCAGTCAAACACGTTACTAACGGTCTGGAATCACAAAAAGGCCAGGGTGGGTGAGCTTGGTAGTTAACCTTCTCTAAAGGCCACAAATCAACTCAGATGGGCTTTTGCAATGATTACAGAATGGATTTCTTAAAATTTACAACTCACTATTTAATTTTTTAATATATTGTATATATCATATTGTAATTTATAGTAAATTTTATGTATTGCACTGTACTGCTGCCACACAACAACAAATTTCATGATATATGTCAGTGATAATAAACCTGATTCTGATTCAGCTGCTATGGTGATGAACAGCCCAGTGATACAACCAATAATCTACCATATTCCTAGTATGATAGGTACATTTCAGTAAGACCATGAGATATAGGGGCAGAATTCAGCCATTTGGCCCATCGAGTCTGCTCCGCCATTTCATCATGGCTGATGCATTTTCCCTCTTCGGCCCAATCTCCTGCCTTCATGCCCTGACCAATCAAGAATCTATCAACCTAAGAGGCGAAACTAGATAGGCTGGGTTTGTTTTTGTTGGAGGGGGTACCTGATGACAATATTCAAAATTTTGTAGGGTGTAAGAAATCCTTCTCCAGAGCACGCCTATCTAAAACAATGGGTTAGGCTAAGGGACGGGAGTTCTAGATGGACTGTGAGAAAGATCTTTTCCCCCAGAGTGGGGGGCGGGTGGTAAGAATCTTAAACACTCTGCCTGAGGGGGTGGTGGAGGCAGAGACCCTCACACATTTACAAAGAATGTAGACGAGCACTTGAATCATCAAAACAGAGAAGGCTATGGATCAAATGCTGGTAAATGGGATGAGTTCTGCTGACTACTTGGTGTTGGCAAGGAACTGGTAGGCTAAATGGTTTGCTTCTGAGCTGCATGACATCATTCCTAATTTAAACAGCAGCACAAACTTGACCATCAAATATTTTGAGAGTGTGGGGTGAGGTCTACACAGTAGTCTTTTGGCTCCAAGATGGACTCAGCAAAGACTAACCATCCAGTTAAGCTCTTTTCATAGAAATGTTCTTGGATTCTAATGACTGCCAACAGAAGATGACATACCGCCAACTGGCAAACACAGTATCATTTAAACTAGCTTGTTGCTGTAATCATGTGGAAAAGAGGCACTTTAAAAATATTTTATACAGAAACAGATTTCAAAAAAATATCTTAGTGGAAAGAAAATAAAGTATGAAAGAAATAGAAAATAAACTACTTCTGATATAACTGGGTATTGCACTGGCAAGGGAAGCAAAGGAGGCCATTCAGCCCCCAGAGACTACACGAGGAAATCTGCAGATGCTGGAAATTCAAACAACACACACAAAATGGTGGAACACAGCAGGCCAGCCAGCATCTATAAGGAGAAGACCCCAGAGTCTGTTCTGTCATTGAGCTAGAGCACAGCTGATTTGTCTATTTATTGAGATACAGTGTGGAATAGGCCCTTCCAGCCCTTTGAGCCACGCTGCCCAGCGATACTCCAATTTAACCCTAGCCTAATCACAGGACAATTTACACTGACCAATTAACCTACCAACCAGAATATCTTTGGACTGTCAGAGGAAACCCACATGGTCATGGGGAAAACGTACAAACTCCTCACAGACAGTGATCTGTGCCATGACTTCATTTTACTTTTTTGTTTATTTATTTATAGATACAGCATGGTAACAGGCCCTACCAGCCTGCTGAGCAATTAATGGACTAACCCGATGTCTTTGAACTGTGGGCGGAAACCCACGAGGTCACGGGGAGAACATATCAACTCCTCCCAGACGGTGGTGGAATTGAACCCGGATCACTGGTACTGTAATAATGTTACGCTATCCACTGCCTACCACGCGGCCTTTCCAGACCTTGTTACATATCCTTGATTCCCACTAACCAACAAGGAAAATCTGCTTGACACGCAAGGCTGCGATACTGGAATCTGGAGCAACAAACACCCTGCTGGAGGAACTCAGCGGGTCAGGCAGCATCCGTGAAGGGTAACGGACAGTCACTGTTTTGGGCTGGGACCCTTCATCTGGACTGGAATAAATCAATTGAGCTGAGGTCTCGAAAGCTCCAACTGTTTTTCAATTGGAACTTTCAACAATGAGTCTTAGAGTTGCAAAAGTAATTTTGCTCCTCTTTCCACAGATATTGCCTGATACACAGCATTTTCTATTTTTATTTCAGATTTCCAGCATCTGCTGTTACTTTCTTGATTTTCATCATTTGTCTTTCAGCCTTTGGTAAGAGATGGGGTTAGGGCGGGAGTAGCAGAGTCTCTGATTTTCACTCCCCTCTGTTTCCACATCTGGCTGAGCTCTACTTATATATGATTATACCAAAGGCCTGGGCACATTTTGAAGGTATTGACTAAATCAGCCCCTTGACCTGCCTGGGTGTTGGAAAGAAGTTACAAGGGATAACCTAAAGTAGAAAAAGATCAGGAAACAGCTAACTTCTGTAAAAGGGACATAAGCAATATCCATGAAAAAATCATCTGCCTGCACCCTGCCCACTCTTCCACAGTTAGATGCTGTATGAACCATTTCCAGCATTCTGTGTTTTGTACAGCCCCCTTGAAAATGTGCTGATCACAGACTAAAATATTGGCAAAGACTTGGATGCGTTTTTAACACTCTGGTGCACGAAATAAACAGTTGGGGAGCACATCCTGTTTCAGTCGGTAATGCTCAGAACACAAATGAAAGGAATGTGATTTTGATTAACTGAGTTGCTATATTTAGGCCAAGTTATGTATGTTTGTCCTGAAGGGGGAGGGGGGGGGGGGAATCAGGCAATGACAAGTCTGCCTTTATGTCTCCAGAAACTGTGAAGTTTGACCCAGTCCGGCTGGTGAAATGGTTCCTGTCGCAGTCTCTGTCTCTCTAGCTCTCCTTTAATCTCTCTCTCCCCTGTGGGGCTTCTCTACAGACCTGAATGCTACTCAAAAACAGCTGATAACACCCAGGTAGCTTGTGCCGGAGACAAGATGCTGTGCCGCCTCAGGCTCTCTTCTGACACAAGGCTGAAGACTCAGCTGGTCTTCACTGAAGTCACATGCCTGCCGAGTCAGATGACCCACATTTTGGGCCCAAAGTAGAAACGTTCACATTGTCCCTGCTTCCGCCTTTTGCTTTCATAAGGCTCTCCTGTCAAGGCCCATAGCCAACAGGGAAGGAGGTCAGCCATGCTGGAGAAAGAGTGTAACAGCAAGTGAGGGAATCTCTGCATAATCTGATTTTAAGGTCCCTTCATAATCTACTACACAATTTTCTTAGAATGGAGCTGGAGCACTCTCCAAAATTGTACACTTAAAACATGACAACATTAACAAAGAGTACCCACATGGAGCAGATTACACCAGCCTTTAGAACAAGGGTATCACGTGCATAATGCTGCAGAGAGGGTGAATGGGATAGTGTACATACCAGGTCCAAGCTCTGTAGTTTGAAGCCATACACAGCTCCTCGTTTACTGCTGTTCATGTAGTTACCAAGTGCCAAGATAATCTGTCAGGAGTGAGGGGTGGGGAAAAGTAGGAACATTATTGGAAACATTACAGTGTGTAAACTTTACAAAAAGACAAGAGTTCTGTATAAACCATTGCAGCATTGAAGGCAGCTGTGATTTCAGACTGTGCTCTTGGAGGTCACAGTCACTCTCTGGGGTGGATGTATTGTAGGCCTGAGGCACCAGTTGGTTACCTTCCTCCACCTGCGGCCTTCTGGCACCGCTTGTTGCGAACGTCCAGCCTGGGGACAGCGTTGGAGCTGCTCCCAGTGCAGCGGTGCCAAGGTGTGGCTGTACTGTTGGAGGTGCCAGCTCTCAGATGGTACTTCAACCTCAACCCTGTCTGACCTTACAGGGTGGAAGCAAAAGAACCATGGTCACCATTTCCAAGAGGGTAGGGGAATGGCTGGATCAATTTTGGTATGAACTTGGCATTGGTGGCCACTTTCTGTGCTGATAACTCTTCATAATGATTGCATCAGTTACCGCCTGTGGGAGTGTGCTTTGTACAATATGGCTGCAGTGGTCACTCTCTTACATGTCAATGAGAGTTTGTTGGCCACAAAACACTTTGGGAAATTATAGGGTCATAGAAACATAGAAAAACATAGAAAACCTACAGCGCAATACAGGCCCATCGGCCCACAAAGTTGTGCCAAACATGTCCCTACCTTAGAAATTACTAGGGTTACCCATAGCCCTCTATTTTTCTAAGCTCCATGTACCTATCCAAAAGTCTCTTAAAAGACCCTATCATATCCGCCTCCACCACCGTTGCTGGCAGCCCATTCCACGCACTCACCGCTCTCTGAGTAAAAAACTTACCCCTGACACCTCCTCTGTACCTACTCCCCAGCACCTTAAACCTGTTTCCTCTTGTGGCAACCATTTCAGCCCTGGGAAAAAGCCTCTGATTATCCACACGAACAATGCCTCTCATCACCTTATACACCTCTATCAGGTCACCTTTCATCCTCCGTCGCTCCAAGGAGAAAAGGCCGAGTTCACTCAACCTGTTTTCATAAGGCATGTTCCCCAATTCAGGCAACATCCTTGTAAATCTCCTCTGCACCCTTTCTATGGCTTCCACATCCTTCCTGTAGTGAGGCGACCAGAACTGAGCACAGTACTCCAAGTGGAGTCTGACCAGGGTCCTATATAGCTGCAACATTACCTCTCGGCTCTTAAATTCAATTCCACTATTGATGAAGGCCAATTGATGTATGCCTTCTTAACCACAGAGTCAACCTGCGTAGTTGCTTTGAGTGTCCTATGGACTCGGACCCCAAGATCCCTCTGATCCTCCACTCTGCCAAGAGTCTTACCATTAATACTATATTCTGCCATCATATTTGACCTACCAAAATGAACCACTTCACACTTATCCAGGTTGAACTCCATCTGCCACTTCTCAGCCCAGTTTTGCATCCTATCAATGTCCCACTGTAACCTCTGACAGCCCTCTACATTATCCACAAAACCCCCAACCATTGTGTCATCAGAAAACTTACCAACCCATCCCTCCACTTCCTCATCCAGGTCATTTATAAAAATCACGAAAAGTAAGGGTCCCAGGACAGATCCCTGAGGCCCACCACTGGTCACGTAAGGTGCTATAGAAATGCAAGTCCCTTTCTTTCTTGGCCGTAGGCAGATGGTAACTATAGCAGACAGCAACTGACCATCAAATATACCCTTTCCAGGCAGAATTGCATGGCTTCTGCGGAGCAGTGCCTCTTAACTGAGTTTGGGTAAATTTGCCCAGGAATTTCACATAGACTACCCATGCCAATTGTACTGAAAACACTCACCTCCAACATTCCCTTCAACTTCTGTGAGGTCTTAATAGATGCTGAGGCTGCTATGATTGCATTCAATTGCTAAAAGAAAAAAAATTACAACAAATAAATCTTATGGGACATCTCCACACATATTATAAAACCTTATATTAGACCATTCCACACTGACTGCTAGCCAGCAGTTCTGTAGCTGAGTCAGATTTCCACAGCTGTCCTGCAGTGCCAAAATACAGAACACACTGGAGGTCAGATGATGAACCCAGGGGCAGATTCTGACCATACTGAGCTGACAGGCCAAATACACTTTGTATCTAGGCACCCCAACTTTATGCCAGCTGTAACAGGTGCATGTAATGTAGCCCTGTTCATTTGATTATGATCACTGGCACTCTTTGTAAAGATAAGTGAGTTAAATGTGCTTTTCTTCTTTTTTGTTTTACTTAACTTACAGAAGAAAAATGTGTTTTCAAACAAATCATTTCCAAAAATTTTAAGTAAATTCAAGTGTTTGGATTATCTAAATGACTCTGATTATCAGATAATTTTGAAAATAGTGGAAATGCCTTGTGTCTGAAAGTTAGTTCCAAGTAGGGGCCTCTGTCATCTGAGGGGTAGCTGAGGCTCACAGGAGGCAGCAAGGTATCAAGGTATATGATCATGGGATGGATGTGGAAGATAAAGACAAAGTGAGAGTCCTCGAGTACAATTCAAACTATTGTAAGACCCTGGGAAAGGTTTCACTGTAACGTAATGGTCTTTCTGTAGAAGCAGTGTTTGGGTTATGGTTAGAGGTAATGGGTGCTTTGGAACGTGAGCCGTCCAATGATGGGGAGTGGGTTTTTGTGTTGTGTGCCTGACACCGGTGTGAGTGGGGTCTTTTGTTCAGCGGGAGATGAACAGAGAAGACGCTTGCGGGAACCGGTCATAGGATTCAACCCAGTGGGGGGACCATGATGGAGCAAGGCGCCAAGGTTCTACTGAGGATCGGTGAATATGACTCTTGGGAAGAGTTGAGCTCCAATTTGTGCACATTTGACTGCTTAATTATAATGGACCCATTTTGTTTTTTCTTTCTTTTCTTTACTAACCCTTTAGTTAAGATTTACAAATATAATCCGTTTAATCATATGCAGTGTGCTGTCTGTTATTTCTTGGCACTGAATTGCAACAGGGCAGCCAATGACACAGCATCCAGACAAACCGGGGTTTCAAGTGGGAGAACCGTCCTAATCTCCTAATCTCATGGGTTTGGCAGGACCGGAGTGTGTATTCCCTAGACTTACGCAGCCAAGGAAATGGGGGGTGGGGGGGGGGGGGGTTTCACTATTGTTTGAGGGAGTCCTCCAGGAAGTGGAAGGTTAACTTTAATGCAGACTCGAAGGCATCCTGAACACAACAAGTGACAGCTAAAGAGAAAGCTGAGGTGTGGGTACCAGGAAGGGAAGAAGGGAAAGGAATGGTGGGAGTTAGAGAAAGGGAGGGGGAAGGGAAAGTTGGGGGTGTGGGGAGGGGATGAATGACAGAACGACAATACCCCACCAGCACCATCCTGATCTCAAGATACTGTAAAGGAGTCCTACCGGATTTAACATCTGGATGTTTTCAACGAAGTTGCCAACAAATGTCATGATGGTCATGCGTTGGGGGAGCCGCTCAATTTTACTGAAGTGCATCATGAAGCGGTCCTCGTTGGACAGCTCATCCAGTGGCTTCCTCTCCTTCTCATACTGCTTCAGGAGCTTCACCTCATTCTCGAGGGGTAGGAAGCGATTTAAACACTCCACAAAGTCGAGGGGAAGGGTCTTCAAATCGTACCTGGAAGAGGGGAGTCAATGCTTTAGTCCAGAAAACTAAATTCATATCACAAGTCTTTACACCTGTAAATAACACAGGGGAGACAAGTGTGGGGGGCGTGGGATTTGTTTTCATGCACGTCATAAACCTGTCATTTCAAGAGAGCCACAGAGCCCACATTTTTTACCCAGCGTTACAAAATGGTCCCCAGCACAAAATGGCTGCTTGCTGATATAGCGCAATATTCTCGCCATGGCATTGTTATGCTTGCAAACGCAGGACAAATTGACTTTTGAGGTCCAGCCCACATGAGTTTAGTTTAGTTTTTTTTTGCAGCACCCTCACTTGGCGCATGTGGCGATTATTTGCCTTTCCAAGAGTGCAGGGAGTCACCCAAGAGTACCCACCCAAACTGTGATGGCTTAGACTTGACAATGGGCTTGTAATTATGCAGATAAATGCCGGTTTCCCTCTGGGACACAGATGATGCTCTCATTTCCAAAGCCAATCAAATGCTCTCTGAATAGAAAGAGGGTTAAGGTACCCACCGGTGTTATTTTTGCGCCCTTTGTACATTGCACTTGAGAACAGATGCAAGACTCACCAATACTGTGACAGCAATCACAGACCCAGTTATTGCATGAGCACTTTGCTTTGAACCAGTCATCCCGTCATTTTAGGGAAGGGTGCACTGGGCACCAAGTGGCAGTTGCTGTTGGCACTGAGGAACGCCAATGCCACTTTCCACCTTCAAGCAGAATAGGACAAACTTGCAGCCCATTTCCAGGGCTGTCCCGCTTCGGAAGATTGGACTAATAGGGGCAATGGCTGGGGTGAGGGAGGGAGTGTCACTTCACTGCGAAACTCCCCAAGTATCGCTGAAACGAATGCTTCCAAGCACAATACTCAGCTTCAGAGAGGTCTCGTTGTAGAGGGACTGTCAAAATCCACATGTCACACTAGTGAGGATGGCTCATAGGTTGTAGCAATGCAGAAAGATTGAAGAATGCAGCAGCAGCTCCTGGTATACAATAGCCCTACCCACCAATTGTTAAATCCTGTAGAAGTCCAACACTGTGTCCACACAGCTTCCCACCCAACTTTTAGCCTCATGGAGTGCTCTCATTAATCATTATCACAGCGGACAAAGTACACTTCAAGGAAAATCCCCACACAGTAAAAATTTGGGTCTAGTATTTTTTGACTGGAACTTGTTGATGGTCTTGTTAATGCGTCCACAAATCATTCCTACTTTGGTTATCACATGCCAATAGTAATTTTCTTGCTATAAAATGAAAATGACTCTAATAACATGCTAAGTAAAGGAAGGGCCTCTGAATAGGAGAACTGTCCATCCAGTAAGACCACCAAGGGTAACTCCTGAGCTTTTGCTTCTTTCATTCGACATTCAGTGAAGATCAATCACTTGTATGACCTTGCCTGTAACCCTCCACTCGTGCCACATGTAGAGTGTGTGACCCACCATATTATCCAGGAAGTGGGCCACCTGGTTTCCTTGCTGCTCTGCTGGGACCTCCAAGAGTACAAAGTCCTGCCTGTCTTCTGGCACAGCTACCCTCAGGGCTGATTTGGACCATGCATGGCCCTGTGGAAGGATCACTCTTGCCATTGTCACTTGGAGCAAGGTTTTGGCCTATCCATGCAGCAAGTCTTTGTAAGTATTTTCCAAGTGAGTTAGAGGTGGCAAAGAGCCCACTTCGGAGCGTAGAGGCATACAGTCACTAAAGAACCCATACATTCACTAAGGTTGCCTGCACTGTACCCATAAGCTCTGCCCATGAGGTCTCCAGTGTTGGTGCCACACATGGGAGGTAATTCTTCAACTAGAACTGTGCAAATAAGTGTGACAACACTCCTCCCCAAGTATGCCTGGAAACTTTGGCGCACTTGCAGCTAAATGGTGCAAGTAATCCTACCCAGATGGCATTCTTCATCGGTAACGAGGCTCAGTGAGATCGTATAGCAGGGTCAATAAGTAGATTGGACATCCAGCTGAAGAGTGATTGAAAAGAGCCCACAGAGAGCAGGCATCCTCTCGGCCTTCTGGAGAAAGTGGAGGAAGGGATGTCACAACACAGGTGAAGAGAAAACTGGCGTTAGAAATGAAAAAACCTGTTTCTTTAAAGTTCATGGAAATTTGAATGCCTTTCAAATTAACATAGCATCAAACCTCAGCACAGTAAAAGACACGTGGTGGTGACACATCAGGCTGGTAAATGTACCAGAGAGCCAGGAGAAGACCAAGACGTGAAATAAAATCAGTGGCTCCAACATCCAGTCAAATGCAGTCACATTTACTGTTAGCTGAGCTGGTTGGGAGTCTGTGGGCCGAACCACTCAAGCCGACTAGTGTAAGGTGACCATGGAAACGGGATGGGGCCAAGGATTTGAGCAGCCAGTAGGACTGTGGCTGAAACTCTACACACCCAATAACCCCAGGGCTTGGGCAGTCACTGTGGACTGAATGGTGCCCTTCTGTGTGGGAGCAAGGGGAATGGTGGCAGGGTGGTAATACAACAGGAGTAGTGACAGCAGTGATTTTGGAGGTGGAGGGATTGGGGTTGGAGGGAACATTAGAGGGTGGAGAAATGGGGCTGTGACAGCAGGGGCCAGATTAGGAGCTGGAGAAGCCAAAGGCAGGATTAGAAGTGGGGGCAAGGGAGAAGATAATTCATGTTGGAAGTATTTGTTTGGAGTTGGTCCCATTCCTACCCCCACCAGCACCCCCAAATGATAAACAAGTATTGAAGCCTTCCAAGCAAAAGAGATACAGGCAGAAAATTGGGAGCTAGGCCTGGATTGGATAGAGGGATTGGGTGGAGCAAGGGAAGGTTCAGCAAAACGATTACGCAAATGCAAGCAGTCGTCAGCCCACACTTCACACAATTAAAGAGGTCTGAAGGGTTTACAACATACATTTGAATGGCCCTGCAAATCTCTTCAGTTGTCTTGCCAGCCTTGCGCAGCGTAATGGCGAGATTCTTTGCTCGGTTGGCTTCGAGCAGCGTCACTTTACTCAGTGCTTTCTGCGCACTTTTGCTTTTCTGACAGGAGATTTCAATGGAGGGTCCCTGGGCTTTCGTCTTGAAGAGGTCTTCAAATTCATCCAGGTCAAGCTCCTACAGCACAAAGTGATTGGATAAATACCTTAATTATTATTTCACACGCAGTGGTCTCCCCTGTTCACAGGCAATCTCTTTTGTAATCTGAGCCTCCCTATCCTTAAATTCTCCTCAGGACATATGGCCAGCTTTCTTCACTCTCTCTATCACTGAAACTCTAAGGCACCTTCACTGCTCCAGCTTAGTAGATGACTCTAATAACTTCTCCTTTGTGCAAGACACTCTGTCCTTTTGTGGCATTTCTCCTGCTTCCACTCCCACTGCGTCCATCTCCCTCAAAAAATTTGAAGGAAGTACCAGGATCGGGTAGAGGGCAGACTGCGGAGATGTTTGCTGTTTGGAGAGTGTTGACTGGGCACAGGACTAGGCTGCGTGGAAGTTGGAACCTGCCTGGTGGGAAATTGGGCCTGTGGAAGGGAAGGCAAATGAGCAAATAACAGTATAGGAGCTTGAGAACATGAGAGAGGGATATAGGGATGCCTAGATTAGAGGGTGGTGGTAAGGACAGAAGGTGATGGCATTAGGATGGAAGAAACATGGGCTTGGAATTTAGCTCTGAGTAGGCCGGAAGTTGTGGATGTAGCACCCTACGCCTGAGGCTGAGCTTTTCAGAATTGCTTGCAGTTGGCTAGGAAACAGAATCTTAGGGTTTAGGCTGGGAATGAGCAAGGCAGCGGCATAGAAAGACAGGGCTCAAACTTAGAGGAGGGATTGGGGTTTGGGCAAAAACATTACCAAGGCCTAGATAAGGAGAAACATGGAAGTTGCCTGATCAAAACTGCCAGGAGGAAGACAATGAGATCCTTGGGAGAGGAGCTCTGACACAGAGAGCACAACATGGGCCCAGAAGGCAGAGCTGAGAAAGTAGGAAAAGGACAATGGAAGGAGGAGCATGGCAGCATAAACAAGTAGAAGGTGGTTTGAATAGAGCACAGTCTCAGAGTAAAGGGACATGACTTTAGAATAGAGATGAGGAGGAATTCCTTCAATCAGAGGGTTAGGAATCTGAAGATTTCATTGCATAGAGGGCTGTGGAGACCAAGTCATTGGGTGTACTGAAGGCAGAGATTGATAGGTTCTTGATTGATAAGGGGGGTTAAGGGTTATCAGGGGGAGAATGGGATTGGGAAAAAAATCAGCCATGATTGAATGGTGGAGGAAACACACTAAGCCCATTGATTTAATAATGCTCCTATATCTTACAGTTTTATATTCTAATTAACAATGTTACAGGCTCACTCCACAATGATAGCCCCAAGCACTCAGACTGGAGTGAGATTCATGTGCAGTTGATGGTTTAAAGCAATTAATATTCACACGCTGGCTCAGTTTCTTTTCTTGGTTTCATTTTACATTCTACCCCTCAAGACTCCCACCCAAACCTGCTAGTGAGGGGTCGGGTGGGGGTGGGGGGGATGTGCAGTTAATAAGAAGCCATCTTAATTGCTCATCTCATTAACCTGGTTTCTACTATACGTAAGCAAAAAAATTCTGGAAGAACTCAGCCAGTTAAGCAGCCTCTGTGGAAAGAGAAACAGTTAGTGTTTCAGGTCAAAGGCCCTTCATTAGAACTGAGAACGAGAGAAATATGAAGGGTCTTTGACCTGAAGCATTAATTTGTTTCTCTTTCCACAGTTGCTGCCATGACTGAATTCTTCCTGCATTTGTTTTTGTTTCAGATTCCATCACCTGCAGTTTTATTAGCTTCTACCGTGCTTGTGGGTGCGGTTAAAGTAATGTCACAGATTGTGGTTGGATATTCTAAACTAAGCTCAACCTGATCAAGGCATTCACATTTCACTTTGGCTGAAGTTAGACATTCTTCCACTATATGCACTCTGGGCTGAGTATGTTCGTGAGTGTAGATCCCCAGTTGAAAACACCTCCCCAACATTCAGTTCCCTCCATTTCAAATGAATCAAATGTGTAGGAGAGAACCAGTGCCTGATGTCCTTGCACAGATGTATCATTGGTAATCAAAGAATGTTCTTTCTTCCAGTGTGTGTAAGCCTGGTTTAGCTCTGAATAGATGTCAGGAATTGCATGATGTCTCCCAGCAACCCAAAAGCGATGCCCCTTCTACCAACCAACTCTGGAAAATGCTGCTAAATATCTCAAGCAGCTGCAAGTTCTAGCTCTTCATCCATTCTGAGCCAATCTTGCCAGAGATACAGTTGCAATATCTTTCTTGCTGCACTTTAATCTCATTGTCCTCTTTGCTCCTATGGCTCCCATCGTCCTTTTACATGGCTTAAAAATCAACATCTAGCCAAAGTATCAAACCCACGTGGAACAATCCTTGGGCTATCAAGGTTGATGGTCTAGACAGGGGAGCAGAATAAACGGGGAAAGTGACTACTGTCCAAAAGAGCAATGAAGATTGAACAAAGTCAACTATAACAACCATAACGAAAGATGATTTGACTCAAGGCATTAATTCTGATTCCACAGATGCTGCCTGACCTGCTGAGGGTTACCAGCATTTGCTGTTTTGATTTCAGACTCAACATGCACATCGTATTACTCAGTAGGGCCAGGCAGGGACAATGGTGAACAAGCATTTGTCCCAGGCCTCTTGCTCAGTTCTTATGGCTCGACTTAACTTGCATCCCATGGTCTCATCTGCACCACAGGGATGGTGAGGGGGAAAGCACACAAGTCAATCACCCAGCTTACCTCTAATATCTTTTCATCATCAATTTCAGTGAAGACAGTCCCGTTGATCTGGTTGGGTTTTAGTGCCATCCAGTTAAATACTGGCAAACGGAACTTTGTTTTAATTGGTTTCTTGATCCGGATGGCTGAAAGGAGAAATGGAAACACTTGGCTCAGATCAAAGCACTAGCTTTGGGTTAGTGCTTATATATGCTGGACAACCCAAAACTTTGTCCCAGGTCAGAAATGGCTAATACAAGAGGGCATAATGTTAAAGCGACTGGAGGGAAGTGTAGGAGGGATGTCAGGGGTAAGTTCTTTACACAGAGAGTGCTGGGTGCGTGGATTGTCCAGCCAGATGTGGTGGTAGAGGTAGATTGCATTCAAGAAACTCTTAGATAGGTACATGGATAATAGAACAATGAAGGGCTATGTAGGAAAGAAGGGTTAGATTGATCTTAGAGGAGGTTAAAAGGTCAGAACAGCCTTTAACATACTCTAAGAACAATCTAACCCTTCCATGTTCTGTGCTATAATGTTCTATGTTCTCACTCCTGAGTCAGAAGGTGCAGGATTCAAATTCCACTTGGGATAATATCTGCAAATGTAGACCAGAACTCTAGCTCACAATTCTGAATGTCCCAATGAGATACCCATCCCTGGAGTGTGTGGGTTTACTGTGCCTCATTGAGAGCACATTAAACCCTGATACCATGTAGAACCTAGCCACCCCGTACACTGCGTGGTGTAAAGTTGATCAGGGGCATAGAATGGGAACTCACATCAAGGCCTGTCAATTCCATCCGCTCCTTTACACTGTTCTCTAAAGGATGTACACAACACTAATTATACAAAGGTGCCTGGTGCGTGAGGTCTGGAATAGACAGGTGCAATGTCACCTGTAATGGGGAAGGAAAAAAGACTGGATGCATTTCTGGAAATCCAGCAATGTTCCTACCAACCTACACACAGAATAAAAAGAAATGGACATTCTCACCCATCTGGCCTATGCCACTACATACTGGTCCCATCTATTCTTCTACCATTACGTCATTGGCTTTGGTGGGTTTCATCAAGCAACTTCCTCCAAAATGTGGGAACTGGCTCTTTATAATGTGGGTTGAGTTGAGGTGTACCATACCCTGACAAGCTCTGTGTAAAAATATTTGCGCCTTTTATGTTTCTAGCACTAGTACATTTTTTTCCCCATGTTACTTATTCATAATACAAATCTCTTAACATAACCCCTCTCAAGTACTTCCACCATGAATGTTCCCTCTTAAAGTTCATGCAGAGCTCTAGTTCTTTCATTGGAAGTTCTGCAATATTGGGCATACAGGCCAAGTACTTTAAGGTGCATCAAAGAGCCTTCCTCCTGACAAGTAAACTACTGACTGGGTGATCATCTGACCAAGAGGTCATTTGGCCCTCTGAGCCACTTCTACCATTCAACTGCTGTTCCATGTGCTAATTCTATACCCTCGTTTCCCCCATGTTGCTATTAAATTGGTTAACAAAAATAGCCTTTAAAATTAACATCGGATTTGACATAATTGCCATCTGTGGAAGGGAGTTTCAAATTTCTACCACCTTCTGTGTGTAGAAGTGCTGTCTAACTACATCCTAAACCCTGGCTCTGACTTTCAGGCTCTGTCCCCTAGTCTTAGACCTTGTGACCAGTGGAAATGGTTTCTTTCTGCCTGCCCAGTCTGGCCCCCTCTATAACTTAAAAATTTGATCAAACCTCTCTCTAAATTTCAGAGAATATAACTTCACTTTAAGCCCTAAAAGCAGAGTGGCTGAAAGGACACAAAATTGTTCAGGCTACATTATTTTAATGGAAATCTCTCAGAGTTGTTCCCAGATGGTGTTCCATGTCCAACCATGAATGGAAAAGAAAGGAAAGGGAAATTACTCAAGCAACAGCAACCTTTTGAGAAGAGGCAGATAGAGGGATTTAAGGAGGAAATTGCTGAGTTTAAGACTTTGGTAGCCAGAGGCACAATAGCAATTGAAGAAAATTAAGAGGCCAGAGTTTTGGGTGGGAAGGTGGTAGGTGGTTAAAGTTTATTAAGGCTGGTTGGACTAGAAGAGGTTACAGTTAAGGTCCAGTACATAATGGGTTAAGCCCACCTAACAACAGAGCACATCTACATGAAACACTGTCTACACCACCCAGACCATGCTCTTTTCTCACTGCTGCCTTCATGTAGAAGGTACAGGTGCCTCAGGACTGACACCACCACCAGGTTCAAAAACAGTCACAACCCCTCAACCATCCGGCTCCTGAACAAAAGAGGATAATTACACTCATCTGTTGAGATGTTCCCACAACCAATGATCTCACTTTAAGGACTCTTTATCTTGTTATTTCACGCTCTCGTTATTTATTTATATTTGTATTTCAACAGTTTGTTGTCTTCTATGCTCTTGCTCTTTCATTGATCCTGTTTACAGTTACTATTCTATAGATTTGTTGAGTAAGCCCAGAGGAAAATTAATCTCCAGTTTGTATGTGGTGACATGTATGTACTTTGATAATATATTTTACTTTGAACTTTGAACTTTATTGAACTTTGATAAGGAGAGACAGCAGTTTCAGGAAACAAGGAAATTAGATGATAACGGCAAGAAATATTATCTTGCTGCAGCAACCACAATTATCAGTTAAGTGAAATAGAAAGAGCACATGTCATGTCAAACAGCAGAACACGGCACAGATAGGCCTGCTTTCACCACATCTTCTATTTTCTCATTGCTTCATAAAATACAAAGACCATTACCTGATAATCCATGGCTAAGAATCACTGATACAGAGCTACCAGGTAATGGAGGAGCTGCAGGTGGTGGAGGAGGCACTGGTGGGGCTTGACCTGTAGAAAGAGATTCAGAGTTTATTCCATATATTACATTAATTAAAATTCCCCAGTTGCAGCGGTGGGGTTCAATCATTAGTCCAGACCCTTGAATGACTGGTCAAGTAACCTAACTGCTGTGCACTCATACAAGTGGTTAGATCAGGAGGAATGCAAGTGGGATCACCAAGATGCCTGCCAATTCCCATCTGACTGACAACCCCCTCCCCGCACCACCTGTACTGTCCCAATGCCCAGTTTGAGGCAGTGTGGAGGGGCACCTTGAAATGCCAATGATGAGGAGGCCTACTCGACACAATACTCATGCGAGCAGCTTAGGGTAATCTTAGGAATCTGGTCCTACATAGTGAGGCATTAGTAAAGCTGCAAAAATCGACTTGGAAAATGGGTGCAACCATCAGGAAAAGCTGGTGCTCTTTTCTATATTTTCAGATTTCTTTATGCAATAAAAAAAGAAGTCAGTCTATGCCAGCTCAAAGAGCAATCCCATTTCCGTTAACTTTGTCCTATAGCCTATATTCCACATGTTCAATCAACACCCCACCCCCCCCAGACTCTACCACTCACCCAACTATACTAGAGACAATCTACAACGGACAACTAACTACCAATCCGCATGTCCTTGGGAGGTGGGAGGAGACTGGAGCACCGAGGGGAAAGCCCAAATCGTCACAGGGAGAACATGCAGACTCCACATAAACATCACCAGAGGTCATGATTAAACCCAAGTTGCTGGAGCTGTGAATCAGCAGCCATACTAGCTGCACCACTGTGCCAGGAGAGAGATAGCTGACCAAGTAGGGATTAACATTATGAAAAGGTTCCCGGACCCTAACTTCAGATGCATTCCTGGCCCACAGTGTGGACTGACCTCGCAAGCAGGGTACACGTTCTCATTCTTTTCATGCCTCTGGAGTAAGTTTGAAGTGGAGCTTTGGGTGGATCCACAGACTCTAAATCAGCAGATACCAAGGGCACAATGCAATCAGTCTACTATTAGGAAAATGGCAAAGTTTCCTCCCATTCATTAACCAGGGCAGAGGAGATGTCCTGTTCTGTCCCTGTGTGCATATATTCTTCCCTCTTTGGGATTAATTAAAATCCTTTGGGATTTCCTACTGCAGCTTCCATGCCGCATCTGACCCCTTCCAACTCTTCAGCTGAAGTCAAAAGATATATCAAGTCATATTTTCCAGCAGTCCAATCAGATTGCAATTCATTAGCAAAGGCAAATAAAAATGAGGTAGGGACAAGCAGAACGGCCATTGTGTGAGTGGACCAGCATTGGAGTGGGAAGACTTTGGCTCATCAGGCTTTGGGCCAGGTAAGTATCTGGTAAATTACTTATTCTTTAATCTTCCTCTGTTAGCACATAGAGCAGTGAGGATGGCTCCAGGACATGAGTTGTGTTCTTTGTGTGAGATAGAGTCATAGAACCATAAAAAGTACAGCGTAGAAACAGTCCCTTCAGCCCATCTATTCTGTGCCAAACCATTTAAACTGCCTACTCCCATCAAGATGTGGGAATTCTGGGATACCGCCAACCTCCAGGATAACCACATCTGCAACAGGTGCAACTCCTCAATGAACTGGATCACAGCTCAATGACCTTCGGCTCATACGGGAGAATGAGGGAGGTGATGAACAGGAGCTACAGGGAGGTAGTTACACCTAGGTTGCAGGAGGCAGGTAACCGGGTGACAGTCAGGAGAGGGAAAGGAAATGTGTAGCCAGTGCAGAATATTCCCTGTGCTGCAGTGATAGGGTCTCTGGCAATGAATCTGGCTGTGGCTCAGAAGGGAAGGGGGAGAGGAGGACTGCTTGATGGTGATAGGCAATTCCATAGTTAGAGGAGAAGACACGAGTCTTTGGACATGATAGAGATACCCAGGTGTTATGTAGCCTCCCAGGTGCCAGGGTCAGAGACATCTCAGATTGGGTCCACAGCGTTCTAAAGGGGGAGGGTGATCAGCCAGAAGTCTTGGTGCACATTGGCATCAATGATACAGGTAGGAAAAGGGAGGAGATCCTGAAGAGCGAATTTAGGGAACCAGGTAGAAAGCTGAAAAGCAGGATCGCCAGGGTGGTGATCTCCAGATTGCTGCCTGTGCCAAGTGCCAGTGAGGGTAAGAACAGGATGACTTGGCAGATGAATGTATAACTGTGGAACTGGTGCAGGAGAGAGGGTTTCTGATTTCTGCATCATTGGGATCTCTTCTGTGGAAGGTATGACCTGTACAAAAGGGGCAGACTACATCTGACCAATATCCTCGTGGACAGGCTTTCTAGAACTTTTGGGGAGGGTTTAAACTAATTTGGCAGGGAGATGGGAATGCAGTGATAAGATTGAGGATGGGTAGATGATATACAACTAAATGCAGTGTGTAGTGAGACTAAGGAAGGATAGGCAGATGTTAAGGGAACGCTGCAGTCAGTGAGATGAGTTAAAGTGTAACGGAAAATCAAAAAGGGTGATGAACACAGGACTGAGGGGTGTTATATTTGAATGCACACAGTATATGAAATAAGGTGGATGATCTTGTAGCGCAGTTAGAGATTGGCAGGTATGATGTGTGGGCATCACTGAGGCGTGGCTGAAAGAGGATCAGAGTTGGGAGCTTAACATCCAAGGATACACGTTGTATCGAAAGGGCAGGCAGGTGGGCGGGGTGGGGGGGGGGGGTTGCATGGCCCTGTTAGTAAAAAATGAAATCAAACCCTTAGAAAGAGGTAACATAGGATCAGAAGATGTAGAATCATTGTGGTTAGAGTTAAGAAACTACAAGGGATAAAAAGATTCTGTTGGGAGTTATATACAGGCCTCCCAACAGTAGCTGGGATGTGGACCACAGATTACAACAAGAAATAGAAAAGACATGTCAAAAGGACAATGTTATGATAGTCATGGGGGATTTCAGTATGCAGGTTAGTGCTAACTTTGAATCCCAAGAGAGAGAAGTTGTAGAATGCCTACAAGATGACTTTTTAGAGCAGCTCATGGTTGAACCCACTAGGAGATCAGCTATTCTGTGTTGGGTGTTGTGTAATGAACCGGATTTGATTTGGGAACTTAAGGTAAAGGAACCCTAAGGAGGCAGTGAACATATTATGATAGAATTCAGCCTGCAGTTTGAGGGGGAGAAGTTAAAGTCAGATGTATCAGTATTACAGTGGAGTAAAGGGAATTACAGAGGCATGAGAGAAAAGCTGGTCAGAGTTGATTGGAAGGGGACACTGGCAGGAATGATGGCAGAGCAGCAATGGCTGGAGTTTCTGGGAGCAATATGGAAGGTGCAGTACAGATACATCCCAAAAAAGTAGTAGCATTCTAAAGGCAGGATGACACAACCATGGCTGACAAAGGAAGTCAACGCCAACATGAAACCAAAAGAGAGGGCATGTAATAGAGCAAAAATAAGTAGGATGTTAGAGGATTGGGAAGCTTTCAAAAACCATCTGATGGCAACTAGAAAAGTCACAAGGAGTGAAAAGATGAAATATTAAGTTAAGCTAGCAAATAATGTCAAAGAGGATACAAAAAGATTTTTCAGATATATAAAGTG
The DNA here is from genome assembly GCF_048418815.1 of Hemitrygon akajei. Lineage (NCBI taxonomy): Eukaryota > Metazoa > Chordata > Chondrichthyes > Myliobatiformes > Dasyatidae > Hemitrygon > Hemitrygon akajei. Next base: position 22,388,630 of record NC_133141.1, on the reverse strand, counting down.
TAAAAGAGAGGTGAGAGTGGATATTGGACTGCTGGAAAATGACACTGGAGGGGTAGTAATGGGGGACAAAGAAATGCCGAACGAACTGAATAAGTATTTTGCAACAGTCTTCACTGTGGCAGACACCAGCAGTATGCTGGATGTTTGAGAGTGTCAAGGGGCAGAAAGGAGTGTAGTTGCTATTATGAGGGAGAAGGTTCTTGGGAAACTGAAAGGTCTGAAGGTAGACAAGTCACCTAGATCATATGGTCTACACTCCAAGGTTCTGAAAGAGGAAGCTGAAGAGATTGTGGAGACATTAATAATGATCTTTCAAGATCTTGCTAGATTCTGGCTTGAATCTGGAGGACTGGAAAATTGCAGATATCACTCCACTCTTCAAGAATGGAGGGAGGCAGAAGAAAGAAAACTATAGGCCATTTAGCCTGACCTCAGTGGTTGGGAAGATGTTAGAGTCGATTTTTAAAGATAAGGTTTCAGGGTACTTGGAGGCACATAATAAAATAGGCTAAAGTCAGCATGGTTTCCTTAAGAGAAAATCTTGTCTGAAAAATCTGTTGGAATTTTTTGAGGAAATGACACAAGTAGGATAGACAAAGGAGAATCGGTGGATGTTGTGTACTTGGAATTTTAAAAGGCCTTTGACAAGGAGCTGTGTGTAAGGCTGATTACCAAGATAAGACAGGAAAGATACTAGCATGGATAGAGGATTGGCTGATTGGCAGGAGCCAAAGAGTGGGAATAAAGGGAGCCTTTTCTGATTGGCTGTCAGTGACTAGTGGTGTTCCACAAGGGTCGGTACCGGGAACACTTTACGTGGAACGTCAATGATTTGGATGCTGGAATTGATGGCATTGTGGCCAAATTTGCAGATGATAGGAAGATAACTGGAGGGGCAGGTAGTGATAAGGAAGCAGGGAGTTTGCAGAAGGACTTGGACAGATTAGGAGAATGGGCAAAGAAGTGGCAGATGGAATACTGTGTCAGGAAGTGAATGGTTATGCACTTTGGTAGAAGGAGTAAAGGTGTAGACTATTTTCTAAACAGGGAGAAAATTCAAAAATCAGAGGTGCAAAGGGACATGGGAGTCCTCGTGTAGAATTCCCTAAAGGTTAACTTGCAGGTTGAGTCGGTGGTGAGGAAGGCAAATGTAATGTTAGCATTCATTTCCAGAGGATTATCACCTCCCCATGGGTCCCCCCCCTCCTTCCCTTTCTCCTATGGTCCACTCTCCTCTCCTATCAGATTCCTTCCTCTCCAGCCCTTTATCTTCCCTACCCACTTGGCTTCATCTATTGCCTTCTAGCTATCCTCCTTCCCCTTCCCCCACCTTTTTATTCTGGTGTCTTCCCCCTTCCTTTCCAGTCCTGAAGATGTGTATCGGGCCGAAACATCGGCTGTTTATTCCATAGATGCTGCCTGACTTACTGAGTTCCTCCAGCATTTTGTGTGTTTTGCCAAGGCAAATGCAATGTTAGCATTAATTTCGAGAGGACTAAAATATAAAGACAAAGATATACTGCTGAGGCTTTATATGGCATTGGCGAGGCCTCACTTGGAGCATTGGGACCAATTTTGGGTTCTTTATCTGAGAACAGATGTGCTGATATTGGAGAGGGTTCAAAGAAGGTTCACAAAACTGATTCCAGGATTGAAAAGCTTATCATATGAAGAGGATTTGATGGCTCTGGGCCTATACTTGTTTGAATTTAGAAGAATGCGGGGGGGGGAATCTCATTGAAACCTATCAAATGTTAGAAAGTTTAGTGGATGTGGAGAGGATGTTTCCTATAGCTAGGGAGTCTAGGACCAGAGGGCACCACCTCAGAATAGAGGGAAATTCATTTAGAATAAAGATGAAGAAGAATTTCTTCAACCAAAGTGTGCTGAACCTATAGAATTTGTTGCCACAGTCGGCTGTGGAGGCTAAGTCATTGAGTATATTCAAAGCGGAGGTTGATAGGTTCTTGATAAGTCAGGGCGTGAAAGGTTAAAGGGAGAAGGCAGGATAATAGGGTTGAGAGGAAAATGGATCAGCCAAGATCAAATGGCAGAGCAAGTTTGATGGGCTGAATGGCCTAATTCTGTTCCCATTTTTTATGGTCTTAATTAGTTAAGAATGCAAATTAGGTAATTATTTAAGTAAGTGCTGGGTATTGACTCTGACATTGCTGAACTGATCTCATCATAGTGATGTGTAGCGGTAAGGCAGAGATATGGTACCTTCATATTTCTCAGAGGACAGGGGCACTGATGACATCCAGACTTACTGAGTTTGAAAACTAATTTCAGGCAGATTGTAGGCAAGCATCAGAAGCTGCCATGCCCCACAACCTAATGCATGCTTTGGAAAGGGCAAGGTAGATTATGTGGCTTTTGGGAGGAATTTAAGTGAAGAGAAAAGATTAAAGACGGGGGGGGGGGGGGTAATAAAGGGAAGACTTCAAGGTAAGGGGGTTGAAGTTGCCGGGACCATGAAGGGAATCTCAGGAAATGTTTACCATGATGAAGTTTCAAATCCCAGGGGTTCTCGGGATTAATAAAGGAGCAAAGTGGAGTGCCCTGGCATCCTGTTACACTAAAGATTTAACAGAATCAGGTAGTGTGCTGAGACTGAAACAATGCTGGTGGAAGAGACAATTAGTGCAGTCATGGAGAGCAAGAGTTGATATACAGTAGATGGCAGACAAATATGTAACGGATTAGGAACCAAGTAGGTCACTCACTACATTTAATATGATCTGTGTGTAACCTCGACTCTACATTCCTGTTTACTCAGAATGATCTTCCTTATTAAAGTTTCCTCCCCGGTTGTCAAATCACCTGAGATAGAGCTAGGCCATTATCTGACTATGTGCTGTAAGACTGTGTAGTCCATGCTCAAAAGTTTGTTTCTCTTTGAAAACTGAGTGAGGGTAAATATTGACTGGGAGAACAAGTTGAGATCACTGAGACTCAATCAGATGAGCTAGGGGGCTGGGCATTAACAATGCAGGGAAGTGGGAGTCTTAAAGGAAATTTAGAAGTTTGCCCTACAATTCCTAATACACTTCCACGCTTTCTACTTTCTTTGACAGACTTCTACAGATGTAGAGTGGCGAGCATTCCGGCTGGTTGCAGCATGACCTGGTGTGGGAGCTCCAAAACACGGGAATACAGAGCCTGGTAGACTCAGGCAGCTTCATCATGGGTACAGCTCTCCCCACCGTCGAGGACATCTTCGAAAGGTGATCTCTTAGGAAAGCGACACCCATCGTCAGGGCCTCTCACCATCTGGGACATGCCCTCTTCTCAACACTCCAATCAGGCAGGAAGTGCAGGAGCCTGAAGTCCTGTACCTCAAGGTTCAGCAACAGCTTCTTCCGACTGCCATCAGGTTCTTGAACTGACCTGAAAGGCCCTAACAGTACCTCAGATTATATTCCCCCCTACTTGCACTAATGTTATTTTTATTTTCTCATATATTATTTATTTATAATTTATGCTTCAGTTTACAGTATGTTAACTCATGTTTGTCTTTTTTTTAATGTACTATGCTGCTGCCACAAAAAGATAAATTTCATTGCAATTATACTCTGCGCCTGTACGTCCATGAGAATAAATTTGAACTTGAACTCTATTGCCAAATCATACAGCAACCCTTTGACTCAAGTGACAGGTGTTCCGCCCTAGGTAGCCAATGACCTAATCTAATCTTGTGCTCCAATGTCACCAATCAAATGGGTCTAACATTGTATCAAAATTGGAATCAGAGTTATTATCACTGACATACAGTATATATGTATTGTGAAACTTGTGTACAAATGAGAAGAGGACACGTCCCAGGCGGAGGGGTCCTTATTGACGTGTGACGCCTTTTTTGAGGCATTATCTTTTGAAGATGTCCTCGACGATGGGGGAGCTGATGCTTGTGATGGAGCTGGCTGAGTTTACAACACTCTGCAGCTTTTTCCGATCCTGTGATTGGCCCCTCCATACCTGATGGTAATGCAACCAGCTGGAATACTCCCCACAGTAGTAGGCAGCCATCAATCGCAGGGGATGATGGGTTTGTGCCTCTGGTGGACTGTGTCCTCTCCAGGGCGCAAGCCTGGGCGGGAAGATTTGAAGAACCGGCTGTTGCCCATGCAGTGGGTTACCCCTCTCCACGTCACTGATGTAGTCTAAGGGAAGGGCAAGCACTGATACAGCTTGGCACCAGTGTCATCACAGAGGTTGCCAGAGTGAAGCTGTAAACAATATCAAACTGCCTTAGGGACCCCGGCTCCGGATTTCTTCCTTGGGGTTCACTCCCGAAGCCTTTCCCATGAGTGGGTATGGCCGCAAGGCAGCAGAGGTTTAAAATCAGAGTTTTCCTTCTCCCAGGTGGGCTGCCCTCCAAGGCTGTTGAGCCCCACCTGCCCACAGTACAGTTGTAGAAACTTGCGAGTCTTCGGTGACATACCAAATCACTCAAGCCCTAAATGAAATATAGCCTTTGGTGTGCCTTCTTCATAATTGCATCAATACGTTGGGCCCAGAATAGATGTTCAGAGACGGTGATGCCATGGAACTTGAAACTGCTCACTCTTTTCACTGCTGACCCCTTTGGTATGTGTGATCCCTCGACTTTCCCCTTCCTGAAGTCCACAATCAATTCCTTGGTCTTACTGACGTTGAGTGCAAGGTTGTTGTTCTGACACCACTAAATTAGACAATCTATCTCACTCCCATACACCTCAGTGAATCAACTAAGCCATGCCGCCCTGGTTTAGCTGGCAGCATTGCACCCAGAAAAGGCAGGGGTCCATGGGTATATGCAGTTTTCTGTGGGATAGGAGACCTGGAAGTTTCAAATCTCATGGGGTAAGAATGGACCACTTCAACTCCAGCAATCAGCAGCCCCACATAACTTCAGGACACACTCCACCCACTTGGTTTCTGCGAATGGTAAGCACCCAACTTTACCTGGTAGTGGTGGGGCTATTGGTGGTGGAGGAGGGGTTGGGGGCGCGGACGATGCAGGAATGCTTCGGCTCAGATCCGAATCCATGGAAGATCGAGACAGAGTGATTGGATCTCCATCTGGGCAATCCCCAGTGGACCCATGCTGCAGGTCGGCCATTTGCCTCCCCAGGTGAAACTGCCGTTGGAAAGCCTCCTCCTTCTCTTTGATCATCTTTCGCAAGGTGTGCACCTGGCTGCTGGCATCTTTGTAGGTCTCCTGTCAGGATATAAAGGTGTCAAAGGTTACGGGGAGAGGGCAGGAGAATGGCACGGCAAACTTGATGGGCTGAGTGGCCCAATTATGCTCCTATGTATGTCTTGTGGTCTTACAGTTGACATGAATGGCAAACTGCAGTCAAACCATATCTGGTGGCTAACCTACTGCATCTGTCCAAGAGCAGATCCTCCCCATCCAGAGGTGGTAAGTGGTCTATGCAAGCCACCTGGTCAATGATAACCAGCCAGGAGCTGAAAAAGTGGAGTGCCCTTAACCCAATTTCTGACCAGCCAGTGTTAATTCATTAAAAGGCTCCAGGCTCTGGTACGGAGAACTGTATCAAAGATTGTGAATTTAAATGTATTCATTCACAGAGCGTGGACATCACTGACGTTGGGAGTGATTCATTTCCTCTTCTAATTGCCTCTGAACTAAGGAGGCAGTACAGAGTCTATCACATGGGTTGGTCTGGGTGATGAGGCCAGATTTCCCTCCCTGGACAACATGAATGAACTAGAGTGGTTTCATGCTTGCCATTATGGAGTCCAACCTCATTTTTATTTGAAATTCCAGATTTATTTATTTAATTATTTAAGGTAGTTCCCCAGTTGAAATGGTGGGATTTGGACTCGCCCTCAGCATCAGCAATCCAGGTTTCTGGTAACCTACATCCAAAGGACCTACTTTTGAAGCCCAGGTTTTTATTGAAACTTACAGTATACCATCTATGGTACAAGGAGCCCTAACCATCACAAAGAAAGTAATCATGAACTTACATGTTCAGCCATTAATTAGCTCATATATTCCCTTAAAGGTTTGTGCAATTCTGTTGCCCTCACTGGAAACTGAAGGCAAGTGCAAGTCAGTCCTCAGAACGACAGCTATTGCTCTGTACAAGCTTGCTGTCTCTGGTAAACTGAGATTTCAGCAGCCCGCTGACCCTGCCCAATCCCAGCCAGCAGGCCGTACCTTAATCGTTGCCAGTTCGTTATCTCGATGGAGTAACTGCTTTTCCAGTTCTGCCACCCTCATCATGTTTTCATTCTCCAGTTCCTGCAGCTTCTCTGTTAACTGGGTTGAAAGATAAGAGTTTCAATCCATATGAAACAAACCCGTTCCCAGAATGGCCATGTTACTTGCCGGATGTCCAGTTGTAACTACTTAAGATACAATTCAGCTGAAAGCACAGATCCTGACATTCTAGATGGTTAAAAGTGCCACTACAACAGGATTTTCTTACCAGTGTATCTGGTCTACCTCCAGATAAACATTTAAATTGCATTCCCAGAAAGTCTTAAGGTGGAACATAGGAATGGTGTATTATGGACCCAATAAGTCCTCATTACTAGCAAGGGATATTGGTATAGATTTCCCACAGGTAACATAAATAAAACATAGGTACCACTAAAGCTGCCAGCAATGACACTAAGGCTGCAGTAATATAATGTGGTCAACCCCTCCAGGGCTGGAAATCCAGAGCAACACACAAAATGCTGGGGGAATTCAGCAGGCAGCATCCATGGAGAGGAGTAAACTGACACTTCGGGCCAAGACCCTTCACCAGGACTAGAAAGGAAGGGGGAAGATGCTAGAATAAGAAGGTGGGGGGGGGGGGTAAGAGAAGCACAAGTGGGAAGGTGATGGATAAAGCAATTTATATGTAGGTTTTGGCTAGTCCAAACTATCGCTCCCCACCCTAGTTCCAACTGCAAACCAACCCATGATGCCTGATCTGTGATGTTCCCAACCCTAGTTCCAGCTACACATCGACTATTGATAATTCACTGCTTGGCAGCATAAGAAAGTAAATGCATCTGACTTCAGAGGCCAGGACTCTGTATATTGTGTGGAATCACACAATATAGTGTACACCAGAACATCCAGCAAAACATGGCAGACCTTTAAATAAGCAGATCCATAAAGAACACGTCAGTGACTACTGAGGACTTAGTATAGTAACAAGCCACGGATAACGTATCTGTAATTCTACATCTCACTGTGGGAATCGCCTCTGCAGAATCATAAGCAAGGGAAGCATAAGCAAATCTATTTTTTATCCTTCAGAGGGTTTCCCTCTGCTTTAAAGATTTATCATCTGTAAGCTTATAGGCATAATAGGCAAGCTTCTTAGAACAGTGAGTGCATAATTTTGTTCCTGATGGAAAGTTGTGGGCAGAAGTTCCCATCCTAAAAAGCCAGTGACAATAATCAGTCTGTTATGACTTTATATGGGAGATGGTATGAGACGAGAACACAACTGAGCTGCAACCAGTTACTTCACATCTTCCTATCTGTTTGCCAAATCATAGTGTTTGCCTGACTCCGCACTTAGTTTTAAATGATCAAATTTCAAACCCCAGTGAGCTCAAAAAAAGACAATTAATCTCCTATTACCTACTTTTATGCTGTCCCAACCCAAATCTCACCTATCATCACAATCTTATGCCAAAGTCACAAGATTGAGTCTTCAAGTCTCACTTTACCAGAGTGGAGAAGTCAACTGGCCTCCTCCTGTGCCTAATGTGTATGTTTGTAAATAGCTCATGATAGGAATTAGTCCACTATGTCTTTATATGGGAGATGGTAAGAGGCCAGAGCAGGACATAGCTACAAATAATTGCTTCACAGAATCACACTTAGATAGCGCTCTGTTATTGGTGCCAAATTTTGGAAGAGACTTAAACTGAAGCCCCACCTGCCTTCGCCAGCACGCAAACTGATTCAATTTGAGTTGACGCTTTCACCGCAACGAAAACTGCCAGATTGTCACGCATAAGGGAGAAGGGTCAGAGAACAAGGTCACAAAGAATTCACTCACGTGCGACATGTGCTCTTCCAGTTCATCTACCTTCTCCAAGGCTGCATTCTTGGTTTCGGCATCCTCGAGTAGACCACCCACATCAAACACGTTATCCAGGTACGCCTGGATCTGAACCTGGAGCTTATCGCTCTCCGTGTGCTTCGATTTCTGAGGTGGGGTGGAAGCCAATTGAAACCATTATTAGGGATGCAATAACAGGCTGTAATGCTCTCTGACTTCCAAAGCAGGAGTGAAAGGGTGATAATGCCATTGATATTGTGTGGAATAAGGAAGGCTGATTTAAAGGGCTTCGAGGTTGTGTTGAGCATAAGGGAATTTTCCACCCTTACATATCTGGTCATTTTGGAGTCTCTGCACAAAAGAAAGACTTCAAACTGCTTGAATTTGAGTGTAAACTAACAATCTGCCATTCTTGGAAGCAACATGCTATCTTTTTGAGCATGCCTTCAGCGGGACATCTTACAGGACTATTTAATGGATTTCATAGCTTGATTATGGTCATGGTTTATCTCCTGTATTTCCTCATGATATAGGAAATAACCATTTGGCTCATGGAATCTATGCCAACTCACAGAACAATCCCAACATTCCCATTCCTCCACTTAGTTCCCAGTAACCTATTCTCTCTCACATTCTCATCAACTCCCCTAATTCTCCTGCCTTCTACACATTAGGGACAGTTACAGGTGTCAATTAACCTACCAACCTTTAAGTCTGGAATGTGGGAGGAAATGGGAAAACCCAGGGAAAGCCACATGGCTAAAGGGAGAATGAGGAAACTCCACACAGATAGCACCTGAGGTCAGGATCGTACTTAGGTCACTGGAGCTGCAAGACAACACAAGGTTTATCACACAGACTGGTGAGTATGCTGCCTGGGGTGGTGGTAGAGGCTGATACAATAGGGACATTTAGGAATTTCTTCAATAGCTACATGGATGATAGAAAAATGAAGGTTTATGTAGGAAGGAAGGGTTAGATTGATTGTAGAGTAGGATAAAATGTCAGCACAACATCATGGGCTAAAGGTCCTTTATTGTGCTTTAATGTTCTATGTTCTACTTTCTTAACAGCTCTACCAGCTGCATCACTAAGTGATAATAAAAAATGATTATGGTCTCTCTCAGTTTCCTGACCTTAGGAGCTAGCTGCTGCTGATCTCTACCACATTCCACAGTTTGCTGCTCACTGCTGCATTAAGAAGGTCACACAGACTCCATGCTCAAGGAGAAGAGACTTCATCTACTTGTCCCTCAGCACACGGGAGCAGGAGAATGGGCACAGAGATTCACCTCCATTGCAATTACCCCAGTGTACACACATGCAGAGATTGCACGTCCTTACAGAGATCTCCATGGCAACCACTCCCAAGGAGCACTAGAAGATCATCACCTCTTTGCACACTGGGCTCTGTCCTGGTCCCTCAGATTCCCTGGGAACACTCTTCCATTTGCCAGCTTGTCCCAGTCCCTCTGATTCCCTAGGAACACTCCTCCATTTGCCAGCTCGTCCCAGTCCCTCTGATTCCCTAGGAACACTCCTCCATTTGCCAGCTTGTCCCAGTCCCTCTGATTCCCTAGGAACACTCCTCCATTCTCCTACCATCACTGCAGCATCCACCCATTCAGCAGCAGCACTCTTGTGTAGCTGGTACCGTGGTGTCCCTTTAAGAGCTGGCTGCAGTGACAACATTTGCTGGTCTACATGCTGGCAGCTGTGAGAACATTAACAGCAAACACTCTGCTGAAATGGTCAGTGTCAGTGTGATGTTACCCTGGGAAATCTACAGCATTGTTCACTGAACTTCGCAATACAAAACTTCACTTTTTATATGACCTTCGTAAACAGCATTAGCATGACCCACAACCCTACTTTAGTCTGGAACAATTTCCAGCCTCAAATATTTTATTTGTTGAACTTATCCTAAAATCCTTTGATCAACGTTTCCAGCAAGACATTTGGATTCAAGGCAAAATACTCAGAACGTAACTATGCTGGAGCAATGTTTAGAAATGCTGGCCATTCCCCAGGGGATGGTGCTTCTATATATCACCAAGTGAACTGCACCAGATTAACTAACACACTGGGACAAAAAATTTCCAAAGCGAGGGTTTAAGGTAAGAAAGGACATTATAAAACTGGACGACAAGACCTATTGTGCAAGGAATTGGGATTATTAACACTTTTTCTGTATAAACACTGTGAGGAGTCCCAAATAATGGCTATACTATACAAGGAATGTTTAAGCACTACAATTATGGGGAGCAGCTAATTCTCAATCTGCATGAAACACTGATTTGATGCCAATGCTGTCATTTTGGAACTTTGCTCCAGATTTGAGACTACTGTCCTCTTCAGCAGTCACTGGCACAACCCTGTCTCCTTCAGAGGATTTGGATGCACAGGCAGCCCGTGTCCCTCTGCTCCCCTCTTGCTGTCTCTGGGCCACATTGTCCCCCACACAGGGAAGAGCACGACTGTGAACCTTGCAACGTGTTTGGGGGATTGGCCTCTCGCGGTTGGATGTCCGGCCATGCGTGTGAGCTGTGGCATGAGGTTTGCAGAAGGACTGGGTCTGCATTTGGAGAACACGAGCTGAGTCCTGACAGAGCTTTCACGGCAGTGTCAGACATCTGGTCCACTGAATAGTGGAGCAAGGCTGATGGAGCAGTTAGACCATAAGGCACAGGAGCAGAATTAGGCCATTTGGCCCATCATGTTTGCTCTGTCTTTCGATCATGGCTAATTTATTTTACCTGTTAACCCCATCCTCTTGCCTTCTCCCTGTAACATTTGACACCCTACCTAATCAAGAACCTATCAAGCTCTGCTTTAAATATATCCATTAACCTGGCAATGAATTCCAAAGATTACCACCCTCTGCCTAAGGAAACTCCTTCTCATCTCTGTTCTAAAGTTAACAGGATCTGGGGTCTGAAGGTCCACCATTGACCTTGACCACTCATGTTAGGGCATTGAACTTGCAGCAATGCATTCAGGTACATGGGCTGGCCTGCTGGCCTTGACATCCTTGGATATGTGCTGCCTCTGCCTGCTGACCTTGTGTCTGTAGGGGCTCCTGGCCCTGTGGATACAGGACATTGCTCCTCCTCCAGAGTCAGGACCCAACATCTCCAGTGTTGTGCTACTTGTGACTGTTTCCAGGGTCAGATTCAATTCTTCATTGACTTCTACCATCTGATCCATCCACAGTGAAGCTCCCCTTTAAGAGATGAAGGCTGACTTGAAGCAGCCCAGGGTTAGCTTGCACTGGTACAGGACGATCGTGACACTGACAATCCTGCTGATCTTCCCAGCCAACAGTTAGCTAGCAGTCATGCAAAGTTGACACACCGAGTGTAGCAATCAACCATGCTCATCTCTGGGGGCTTTATGACTCACTTTGAGGGGGTTGGAGAGAACTGACCACTGGCTTCAGTATTCCTGTCCTTGGGAAGAAAGGGGGTCGTGAAACAAAGTAAGGAGTCACCATGATCACCAGCACTGTGTTCTGCCATTGCATAATGATGTTCCTCCACACTCACCTCCAGGAACTCGTCCAGACCAAGTTTGGTGAATTCAAACTGCAAGTGGACGCGGAAGTTCATGTCCTCAACAGAATGAACCACGATGTTGATGAACTGCATGCACGCCACCTGGCAGAGAGCATGGGGAAAGCAACAGACCTTAATGGCGATGTCAGAGTAACTTAACATGCAGCACTGAGTTGCAGAGTTAAAGACAAGTCTCATGAAGGTGTGAAATGCAACGTGGAAGGAGATTAAACGATAAATTTCAAATGGGACTTGGATAAATAATTGTGCTATAATCTTGGTACCTACACTACAATGCTTGTACCATTCTGTTGCTTTGCACTGCCGCTGTATATAATGTTGTATTTATTATTACTTAAGAATACAGTTTACTCTGTAAGCTTCATACAAGCAAAGACTTTCATTGCACTCTGATGCTTACGGAAATAAATTAACCTGAATATAAATCAATAAAGGAAAGGAAATTGAAGGCTGTATGTCTCATTGCACCATTTTCTCAAAAGGATTAGCACAGGCACAAGTGCTAGGATGACCTTCTGCCTTGCTGGAAGGGTCCATGGTCCTATGATAATTATTAATTTGTGTACTATGTTTCCAATCCAAAGGCTCGTATCCTCCTACACATATTGTAAATTGGATGATAACAACCTACAAAATGAAAGGATTGGAAACAGAGTACATGATATTAATAACAAATTGGTCAACATTGATACAGTATAAGCTGGATGGCGGTGTAGTGGCATGTGTTCCGGACTTCAAGGTTCAAATTCAGCCGGCTCCTTGCACGCTTTCAGTCCATACTGGGTTGAATGTCAAGCTAGCAACTCGGCCTCGTAATTAAACAAAAAGACAAATTCGAAAGAAATGGCAAAGTTGCCACAAGGCGCAGCATTGATATAAACTACAAATCTGAATGTTTAAATAATAAAACATGCTACTCTATTTAAAGTAAATAGAGGACATTAACAGACTGTGTTAATCACTCCACCCTTTTGGTCAGTTCTGAACCAACCCCATCTCCAGCTCAGAACTCAACTCTTACTCCTGCCCGCCAGTGAAGCAAGAGATGATCAGATTCACCCTTCTACAGATCCACAAACTCTCCATGTACTGCATCTGGAAGGCACACTTGCTTACATTACTGCTAATGAAATCTTAATCATACGACACCACGTCTAATCTATTGGATCCTTCCATTCTCACTGACAGCCCATGTAGCCCTCACAGTAGTGACAGCAAATGGCAGCACAGGTTTCAAGATTCAAGGTTCAAGTTGGTGGTTAATGCCTTTTGCATTAACAACCAACACATCTGAGGGTGTGCTGGGGGCAGCTACGAAGTTGAAAACAGTTCTTCCCACCTACGTCCCCACATGCTTCTTGGCCAAGCTTTTGGTCATCTTGAATTGTCCCATCCCAATTCTGTAACTATTTCTTTCGTGCAAAAGTGCAAGTAGTTGTTACTGAACTCCATTCTAGCTTTTATCCAACCAGAAAACCTTCACAAAGATACAGAATTTCCTAATGAATATCTCTGCTTCCCATATTGCAGCCTTTTTTGGCATGAATCCTCACGAGAGGCAAATAAGAGCCAGAAAGTCATTGATTGACAGCCCCCTGTCCCATCCAAAGCTGGAATAAGGAGAGGACCTTTCCAAACCTCACCATGAAATCTATGTTGGTGTCTTCATTCCGAAAATATTCCATCAGGTTCTCGAAGCGATGCTTTTCTTTGCACACCTAAAAATTAAAGAACCAGGATTAGGGTGCAAACTTGTAAGCAGGACAATTGTCCCTCTTGTGTTTGTTCTCATTGTCACCCATAATTTAGCTTCACTGGCAACTATCCCTTTGATTCAGTCCATATCTTCACTGCCCTCAGTCTAACTCCATGTGGACTTATCCAGCTCAGAGGGGCGGAGAATGAGAATAAATACATCATTTCCCAAAAAGACGGCCTATGCTATTGAACACACGTAGCATTAAGATAAAGCTTCTAGCAATATTATAGCATAGGATTAGGTATTTCGGTGTTTCAGGGCAGGGTTTGAAGTCAGGGTGACCTACTCATTAATCCATGGCTCAAGGGTATGTCTTGGGAGATCAAAGTGCAGGGTTTGTTTAAGGGATAAGTGCATTTCTGTTATTCTATTACGGGGCACTGAATACACCAGTTCATTATAGGGACTAATTTCATTCCTGTCTGCCTGTCAGACCAATTTATTTTGGAAGGTTCACTTTTATGTCTGCCTGTATTTATCTTAATTATATTTGGGTCATACCATTTAGTAATTGGATCTGTAATTTTTCAATCCAATATCTCTCTGAACAATTATGACCTGAAACCTAACCCGAACAGGGATTTGAGCCATTGGACCTCAGATTAAAAGTCTGATCTTCTATCATCTGAGGGTTAGGATTAGGTTTGACCTTTACTATTTCTTAGCCAAAAAGAAAACAGATCAACGTAAGAGAGAGAGGGAAAGCTAATGTTTGTCATACCCCCTGACATATGAGCTGCAGTCCTGTTGAAGGAAAGCAATAAATTCATATCCTACCTGTGGTTAAACTAGGAAAACTGATTAGCATTGATCCTGATTAATGTAAAGCTGAAGAACTGGGGGTAGCACAATGATACAGTTTGTAGAGCTGCTGCTTCATAGCTCCAGTGACCCAGGTTCGACCCTGACCTCCTGTGATAAATGCATCAGGCTGCATGTTCTCCCAGTGACCAAACAAGTTTTCTCCAAATGCTCTGCTTTCCTCCCACATTCCAAAGTTAATTGGCTAATGTTAATTGCCTCTAGTACATGAAAAACAAAAAAAAACTACAGATGCTAGAAATCTGAAATAAAAATAGAAAATGCTGTGTCTGTGGAAGAGAAACTGAGTTAAGGTTTCTGATTAATAAACCCTCTAACAGAACTGGGAAAGAGTAAAACAAAACTTGTTTCTCTCTCCCGGTTCTGATGAAGTGTCTTCAACCTGAAATGTTAATTCTGTTTCTCTTACCAGAGATGTTGCCTGACCTGCTGAGTGCAGCCAGAATTGTCTGTCTTTATTTATATTTGCCCCTAGTGTAGATGACTGCAGGAGAATCAGAGAGATGAGGGAGAATAGGTTGCTTGGAAATAAGTTGAAAAATCAGATTGTTTTGTGAGCTTGGCACGGACTTGATAGGCCAAGTGGCCTACTTCCTTCTTCTATGTTGTAGAAGAATATGAGAACTTTGGGCAAATAAACAAGAGCACAGAGTAGGAAGGAGAACTTTAATGTAATGAAGCTCAACAGGCTACAACCAGTGTGTACTGCAGCAGACACACTCGTCTCCTACGTGCCCAGGTCTTTGGAAGGAAAACCTGCCTGGCATTGATATAAATGGTCACTGGCGGCAGCACCAGAGACAGCCAGACCTGATGGACTGCCTGTGCAGGCTTCACATTTGTGTCCTTGATGCTGAACCTGTATTGTGGCTGCCCTAATTTGGCTAGAAGATAATAACATGTGCATCAGATACCAATGTTCCGAACTCCACCAGCACCATCACTTCCTCAGCATATCTCAGGGAACCTCCACTGCTCCATACAAAAGCATTGCAGGAAGGACATAACGGCACTGGGAGAGATACAGGCGGGACTTACAAGGATGTTGCTGGGGGTGGAGAGCTATAGTTAAGAGGAGAGACTGTCTAAGCTGGGCTTGTGTCCCCAAAGCAAGAGGAGATTTAAAAAATGTAAAACACACAAAATGCAGGAGAAACTCAGCAGGCCAGGCAGCATCTACGGAAAAGAGTACAGTCGTCATTTCAGGCCAAGACCCTTCAGCAGGACTGGAGGAAAGAAGATGAGGAGTCAGAGTTAGAAGGGAGGGTTGGAAGAAACCCAAGGTGATAGGTGAAACCGGGGGGGGGGGGGGGGGGTGAAGTAAAGAGCTGGGAAGTTGATTGGTGAAAGAGATGCAGGGCTGGAGAAGGGAGAGTCTAATAGGGAGGACAGAAGGCCATGGAAGAAAGAAAAAGGGGGGAGGAGCACCAGAGGGAGGTGATGGGGAGGCAAGCAGATAAGGTGAGAAAGGGAAAAGGGGCTGGGGAATAGAGAAGGGGGGGGGGGCATCACCGGAAGTTTCAATGTTCATGCCTTCAGGTTGGAGGCTACCCAGACGGAATACAAGGGATGATTGATATGTTCATGGCCTAAGGTAGGAGTCAGTTTTAGAAAGCCTAGCACATTTATTTTTCAACATAGTCCCCTCCTACATTTACACACTTAGTCCAGTGGTCGTGGAGCATACGGATCTTGGACCTCCAGGAAGTGACCACAGATTGGTGATTGATAAGTTCATGGCCTACAGTAGAAGGAGATGAGTTATACAGCTCTCGTTACATGCACCTGCAGGTCAACTCACTGAGTGATTATGCAGAAAGTTTGATGTTAATAACTCATCGCCTTCTAATTTAGGCCTGAAACTTATCAATCACCCCGATGAGTTATTAATTGATGAGTTATTAACTTCAAACTTTTTACATAATCACGCAAAGAGTTGACCTGCACGTGCATGTAACGACAGCTGTATAACTCATCTCCTTCTACCGTAGGCCACAAACTTATCAATCATCCCTGCTGTGGACATATTCTGGAGGTCCAAGATCCGTATGCTCCACGACCGCTGGACTAAGTGTGTAAACGTAGGAGGGGACTATGTTGAAAAATAAATGTGCCAGGTTTTCTAAAATTGACTCCTTCTACCTTAGGTCACGAACTTATCAATCACCCCTCGTATAATGTGCTGCTCCTCCAACCTGAGTGCAGCCTCATCGCGACGGTAGAGGAGGCCGCGGATTGACATGCCAGAATAGTTGCATTTGTACAGGGCACTGGTGAGACCACACCTGGAGTATTGTGTACAGTTTTGGTCTCCAGGGTTAAGGAAGGACATCCTGGCTGTAGAGGAAGTGCAGTGTAGATTCACGAGGTTAATTCCTGGGATGTCCGGACTGTCTTACACAGAGAGGTTAGAGAGACTGGGCTTGTACACGCTGGAATTAAGGAGATTGAGAGGGGATCTGATTGCAACATATAAGATTATTAAGGGATTGGACAAGATAGAGGCAGGAAATATGTTCCAGATGCTGGGAGAGTCCAGTACCAGAGGGCATGGTTTGAGAATAAGGGGTTGGTCATTTAGGACAGAGTTAAGGAAAAACTTCTTCTCCCAGAGAGTTGTGGGGGTCTGGAATGCACTGCCTCGGAAGGCAGTGGAGGCCAATTCTCTGGATGCTTTCAAGAAGGAGCTAGATAGGTATCTTATGGACAAAGGAATCAAGAGATATGGGGACAAGGCAGGAACTGGGTATTGATAGCAGATGATCAGCCATGATGTCAGAATGGCGGCGCAGGCTCGAAGGGCCGAATGGTCTACTTCTGCACCTATTGTCTATTGTCTATAATAGGAATGGGAAGTAGAATTAAAATGGGTGGCCACTGGGAGATTATAAGATGCATGGGTGCAGAGGTCTTAGATAATTGGTGAAAGGATTGGAAGGGATTTGGAGCAGACTCAATGGGACGAATGGCCTAATTCTACTCCTATGTCTTATAGGAATTTGGAAAGATACTTCAAGCAAAGCTTGGTGGTGCCTATGACTCACCATCAGGCTGACGGAGGATGAAACTGTCACCTGGGTGACCTGGCCATAAACTGCCTGGTAATGGACTAAGAGTAATCTAAACAGTTCCTCTTTTGGTTGTCATTGACAAAATGGTTTCATCTGTGCAGTGAGCATCTCTGATTCTATAATGCTGATTATGAACAGCATCTTCTCCTGTTTCCACTGAATGCAGGATAGATGGGCATTGTAAATTTCATTGTGAGCAGTTTTGGGCCCCATATCTTGGAAAGGATCCTGAGACTGAAGGGGCTTCAAAGGAGGTTCCCAAAAATGATTCCAGGATTGAATGGCTTGTCATATGAAGAGTGTTTGATGGCTCTGGGCCTGTATTCACTGGAATTCAGAAGAATGAGGGGTGACATCATTGAAACCTATTGAATGCTGAAAGACCTCAATAGAATGAATGTGGAGAAGATATTTCCTGTGGTGGGAGAGTCTGAGACCAGAGGACACAGTCTCAGAATAGAGGGGTGTCCTTTTAGAATGGAGATGAGGAGGAATTTCTTCAGCCAGAGAGTGGTGAATCTATGGAATTTGTTGCTACAGGCAGCTATGGAGGCCAAGTCTTTACATCTATTTATGGCAAAGGTTGATAGATTCTTGATTCGTCAGGGAACGAAGGGATGCAGGGTAAAGGCAGGAGATTGGAGCTGAAAGGGAAAATGGATCAGCCAGGATGAAATGGTGAAGCAGACTCGATGGGCCAAATGGCCTAATTCTGCTCTTATATCTTATGGTCACATTGGGCGTTCCAACCAGTGACGACTGATAGGTCTTACCCAGGCGAGAGATGGGAAATCCATCCCTCAAGGTCGTCAAATCATAGCCACACCATGCACCGGCCAGCAGAAGCACCCACCTCTCTCCCACTTTCTCACTGGGGACAGGATTGGTAGCAGGAAGGATGAGGTTAGGGTCCCTGCCCTTGCTCCCCCTTCAACACAGACATCAGCACTGAGACATTGGGAATTCCTGAGCTCGTATGCAAATTAAAGCTCTTGTACCTCTTTGAAATGGTCGAACGCAGAGAGAATGATTTCGTGCCCTCCTCTTACAAGGCAGACTGCCGCAAGTAGCTCCAGTACCAGGGCTTTGGTTCTGCAAAATAAAAGAGGACCTTCTTTACAACTGGAGAACAGCAAGTGGCATACACAAAGAGGCTATCATGTTCACACCCCAGCAGTCAGGCAGTTCCATGGGACAATGACATTGGGGTTAACAACTATTGCAAAATCATCACCTTCAGTGAGTCCCCAACAGACCAGGCAGGAGGTAAGGAATCACCAAAAGAGGTGTGAGATTTGGGAACCAGAAGCACCCCACCCCAGCCACACCTTCTCACCAAAAATCACTCACAAATATCCTACAAGGTTTGCAGCTAGATTATTCCCTGAAGATGGAATCTCATGTGGATAGGGTGGTGAAGAAAGCTTTTGGTATGCTGGCCTTTATAAATCAGAGCATTGAGTATAGGAGTTGGGATGTAATGTTAAAATTATACAAGGCAGTGGTGAGGCCAAATTTGGACTGTTGTGTACAGTTCTGGTCACCAAATTATAGGAAAGATGTCAACAAAATAGAGAGAGTACAGAGGAGATTTACTAGAATGTTACCTGGGTTTCAGCACCTAAGTAACAGAGAAAGGTTGAACAAATTAGGTCTTTATTCTTTGGAGTGTAGAAGGTTGAGGGGGGACTTGATAGAGGTATTTAAAATTATGAGGGGGATAGATAGAGTTGACGCGGACAGGCTTTTTCCATTGAGAGTAGGGGAGATTCAAACAAGAGGACATGAGTTGAGAGTTAAGGGGCAAAAGTTTAGGGGTAACACGAGGGGGAACTTCTTTACTCAGAGAGTGGTAGCCGTGTGGAACGAGCTTCCAGTAGAAGTGGTAGAGGCAGGTTCGATTTTGTCATTTAAAGTAAAATTAGATATGTATATGGACAGGAAAGGAATGGAGGGTTATGGGCTGAGTGCAGGTAGGTGGGACTAGATGAGAGTAAGCGTTCGGCACGGACTAGAAGGGCCGAGATGGCCTGTTTCCGTGCTGTAATTGTTATATGGCTATAATCAGAAGGAACGCTGGCAGAGTCCGAAGGGAAGATGATACCTCAGTGACAGGGGATGGAGGAAAAGGCCAGGACTGGGAACCTTGTCCGTTGCATCCGCCCATCACAGGAGGCTTCAGTGCCAGAGTACAAGTGGGAAAATTCCTTCCGGCCTTTCAACTGCAGTAGCTGGGCGGTTAAGCCTAAGGATCTCTGTGTGACTGCCCACCTGTGTCACTTTGGTGACTCACTAGCAAGTGCTACAGTGCCAAAGTTGGCACCTCCCCCCTCTCGCTAAAGAGCAGGACTTTGCACATTAACCATTTAGCAGCCAATAACTCCCTTATATAGTTACGCCAAAGGCAGCATTTATTGCCCTATCCCTAACTGACCACCCTCTTGACCCACTGTACTCCTTCCCATGAAGGCGCGGTTGGGGAAGGAGTTCCAGGGCTTAGACCAAGTAGTGATGAAGGAATAGCAACACACTGTATTTCCAAGGGAAGATGGTGTGTGAGTGTAAGGGGAACCTTTGAATGGTGCTGTTCCCCTATACCATCCTAAAGAGTGAGCACTGGGGAGAGAGATCAGACAGCACCAAAAATGTCACCCCCCCCCCCCACCTCCCATAACCTCAGTTTGCACTTTCCAAGGAGGACAAGGGAAAGAGGACACTTGATTTTTTAAATTTCTATACTGATTGAGAAGCTGCCTGAGTATGTTGGTATGAAAAATTGTCTTCACGGTGAGGCTCAAGGTGTTGGTTTCTTACCTGGGATTTTTGTTGTTCAGGCTGAGTGCAATTTCATTTACTGCGTGTGGGTGTGACATGACTAAATTGAAGCCATACTGAAAAACAGAAGGGAGAATGGGAAGAGATATCATTAGATCATCATAAGACCCCTCTATTTTACTGAATTAAACTTTTGCAAAGATTGGGCAGAGCCAATAGACAGATGTCCATTGCAATAGCATGCATTGTGGATGGAAAACAGGCTCTTTTACATATATTGTTTAGAACGCATAATGCTGTTTCAGTTAATCAGAAGCTTTGAGAAGTCCCAGTTTAAATTTGCCATACCTGGTAGTTCATGACAGCCCTCAAACACATGATACAGAGGTGGACATCGTCCTTCTGGCTCACGAGTCTGGAATTCTTCAGAAATTTCCTGTCAGGCAGAGTGTTGTAGCTGTGGAAAACACTCAGTGTTACTCCAGTCACCAACGGATGGGCTGCATACCCACCATAACATAGCCACCAGGACCACCTTTTCCAGATGGTGACAGGGCAGTGATTCCCATTCCTCTGGCAACCTAGATGACTAGAACAAAACTGTGTTAAAGATTTCCACACTAAAACGCTTTGCTAATGCTTGCAGTCAAGATCACACACAAAGTTTGGGCTGCTTAGGTGAGGAATACAATAATTTGCTTTAATATGGTGCCTCTAACATATCAAAATACCCCAACATGTTTCACATGAGCATCTCGAAACTGGAACAATAATGATAAGGACAAAAGCTCGTAAGAGACACAGGTCTAGGGAGGGGATCCAGAGCTTAGGAGAGTTACTAAAATCAGGAATTGAAGAAACTGCATTGTTACAGCACTGTTAATGACCTCAGGGTATCCCAAAGCTACTTATAGCCATTCAAATATCGTCAGTCGAAAGTGTAGTCACTCTGTAATACAGGGAATGCAGCATCTGGTTTCTGCATAGTAAGAACCCACAGTCATATAATCTGTAGTGATATTTTCACGAGGTTAGGGTACTGGGGAGGACTTCCCTTGTTGTTCAAAATGATGTAGCAAGATCTTGCACATCTGAGCAGGTAGTTCCTCTGTCTCATGTCCCATTTTTTGGAGACAACACCTTCAATGTTGCTGTACTCTCTCGGTGCTGCACTGGGTGTTCCAGCCTAAACTCTTCTGCTCAAGTTATTGAGTGGGTCTTGAGCCCATAGCTTTCTGATTAAAGAGAGATAATGCTACAAACTTTGCCGTAGTTGACACACCTCGAGGCCATAGCCCAAAGATCGAGAGGTGAAGGTTGGAAGAAGCTGCTTAAATACATCCCTCAGTCATCTGGGGTCCCAAACACTACAAGTCAAGAGCAACAACCCTACATACTGAAAAATTACAAGATTAATTCCTCTCACAAGTGGAACAAACAAGCCTGGTTGGAGCCAGAGCAAGAAAAGCAGTTGAGCTCTAATATCACTGCTTCAATGAAACCCAAACCAGGCAGCAAACAGGATTCGTCTTAATTAATTACCGTAGATTCCGGATTTTAAGCCGCTACTTTTTTCCCACATTTTGAACAGCTTTGAACTTTGCGGCCTTTAATCCGGTGCGGCTAATACATGATTTTTTTCATGCCGCCTCGTAAACATTTTGCCTCATAACAGTAGACCAATAAAATTGATGAGTAGTTCACAGAGGTCCAATGAAATTGTACGATAAATCAAGCGCACTTTCACAATTAAATTATTGTAAATCAGTCATTTGTACTCACCCTCATCAACATGGAAAACACTCGAAGCATTGTGCTGCCTTATGGCAGTTATTTAGTTTATAATATTTTCGCTTAGTAATTCATTTTCTAGTTAAAGTTAGAAGAGTTTTAACTATATTTGTTTTCTGTACTACATCGCGGGATGCTATGACGTCACACCCGGTTTCGCGGTGTCTTGTGGGAAAACGCCGTTTGTGAATAAACGGAAAGGAGGGGGTCGAGCGGCGGAGCGGCATCAGACCCGAGCGAAACGCTGCTTTTAAGTTAAAGGCGATCAATAACTTTTCCTGGTAGGCTGCAGTATATATATTTTTTACCAGTCGTTAGGAGATATTGGAATGTTGTTCAGTAAAGAAGTATACGCAACGTATATTTAAAAGTAGCTGCGTTACGGGCACGGTTCGAAAAAAAGCATTTGCAATATGTATTTGTTTTTGTTACCATATGGATTTAATTAAAAGTTAAAAAATCCTCACGTGTAATATCTTTCTGTGTAAATATCTCATATTACAACGTGGGACACCTGCGGCCGAAAATCCGGTGCGGCCTTTACAATTAAAAAATTGATTTTATTTCTAAAATTAGAGCCAGCGGCTTTTAATCAGGTGCGCTCTGTAGTCCGGAATCTACGGTAATAGGAATTGCTTTAATAATTCGGAGTTGTCTAGGCTCAATGCAATTTACGGCTTCATTTTACAAGCAGAAAACCAAATCCAACATTCAATGCTTCTGCCTTCTTGCATTTTGTTGAGGAATTTCTCATGTGTAGGGTGAAGCAGCTAGGAGTTCCTGGGACAGAGACAGGCAAGAAATCTTTGGAAAATAGAAACAGCCCAAGAGTAGCAGGAGAATCCTCTTCTGTCCTCTCGGGTTTCGTTGTTTTCCTATTCAGGGTACAGATTTGCACGATGAGAAAAGGGGAAATACTCAGACACAAGACATTTTTTTTGGGAGTTGTAGCAACAAGGCTTAGGAAGTTGCTTTTAACAAGCATCGCAAGCGTGCTTTGAAAACAAGTGACAACATTTCAAAATCTGAGATAAGATGAAGAGGTTGGGTGGGCGAAACCTGGGAGGTGTAACCTGAGGGAGAGAAAGCAATGGGGTTGGTGATGTCTTGACAGAACCAAGGGTTGATTAACTCCTCGGCCTTTTACTGGCGAAGGCTCAACATCTGTCAGCATCAAGGTGTCACAGAGCTCGATGAGCATAAACCTGCTCAGCTAAACCTTCGTGATTAATCATGGGTCCAACGCTGTCAGGTCATTTGTTTGAATTACATTTTAGTGGAAAACCATGAGGACAAGCCCCTTCCTGGATCATTTCAGTGAACGGCCCCACACTGCTAACACAACATGGCTCACAGCAGTTCTGAGAGCAATCCGAATGGTGTCTGGCTTTACTTAATTCAAGCTCAGGATGTGACATCACCGGCAAGACCAGCATTAATTGCCCATCCCTAATTGCCCTTGAGAAGGTGGTGGTGAGCTCCCTTCACGAATTGTTGCTTTGCTTCTGCTCTCACACAGTGCTGTTTGGGAGAGAGTTTCAGGGTTAGACCCAGCTGTGATGAAAGACTGACGATAAATTTCCAAGTCAGGACAGTTTGTGACTTTGAGGGGAACCTGAAGGTGGTAATGCTCCCATTTGCCTAGAACTTTTGTCCTCCTTCATTTACAGAATAGCAGGTTTAGGAAGTGCCGTCAGACTAGCTTAGGTCAATAGCTATTCTAGTTTCGCCACCAAGGCACCAGTGGTGGAGGGAGTAAGTGCTGGATGGGGTACGACTTAAGTGGAACTGACTCAAGCTCTGCCTCAACTTTCTAAATGGTGATGTTAAGGGTTGAACAAGTACTTCTGTCAGGCTAGCTAGGAACAGAGAGCTGCAAGCTGCTGGGGAGTGGTGTTGCTTATTTAATTATTATTTAATTGGACAGCTTTCCCCTTCATTGCTCATCGGGCTGTAGACCGTAAGACTGGACAGCACCTTGTGCTCTTTCCCGACACATCCCATTACATACCATCAGCTTGATGGACGTTGAACTAAGCAGGCAAAAGGATCAAAGCCAGAGAGTGTCACCGTGTCTGCCAGTGGCGGATGCTCACGAAAAGGAACAGCTGCCCGTGCCATATGATTGGTCGAAGGGAAAATGACCACCCATAGACAATTAGTCAATTGAGCAGTCATGATCCATCAATGTGCCCCCTTGTTGCACCACCAGAATATCTAAAGACATGACCATATGTTGGAAGGAAAACATAACGGAGAGAGCAGGAAAAGAAAACACACGCTGCGTAAAACTGGAAGGTCATAAATAACCCATCACTGTCATCTCCCTGGAATTTAATGTCATGATCTCAAAAACCAAAACCACAATTATAAACTTCACAGTGGTGCCAAAACAACCATTGGAGACCCACCTACGGCCAAACACAGGTCTTTTGAGCACACGGCCATTGGAATTGAGGAATTCTGGGGGAAACGGTGCAGAATGACTGACCTGAGTGCCTATTTTGATTGGACTTTGCAGCGGACTCCCTACCCATGCTGCTGAATGCCTTTGCAGGCCAGCTTAACGTTACAGGAGCCAGCTGTGCAGGACCGAGACCCAGGGGTTGCGCAGAAGCTGATGATTGTTCGGTAGCTGTTACTGCTACTAATTTCACTTGTACTGAAAGATAGTCAGGCTCTTCCAATTTTAAGCCAAGCACGGACTCCTGCTCCATAGAAGGCACACATGAAATTGCACCACATGAAATAATTTCAAATATACTCTGACGTTTAAAACAATCGGAGCAAGTCGGCATGAACTTTGGGTCGGCTCAGTGCAATCCGAACTTGGCTTCTATGGGTGGGTGTACACAAAGGCTGATAGAACGAAAGGGGAGCGCGAGTCAGGACGGTGCACAGTAGCAGGCCCACCTTCTGCACAGCAGTTCACTCCAGCAGATTATGAGGCACCAACATTCAGAAATATACCGTCAAGACATTACTGCAACACTCTCCAACACTAACCACCCCCCCCCCCCACACCCAATGCTGGGGAGGGAGAATGTGGGAGGAGGCTGAGTCAGAACGTTAATTGGAAGAAATATGCTGTGAAGCAACCACTAGGAATTGAGTTGCTTAACATTAAAAGGCTCACAGCATAGCACCTGGCCCTTTGGACCAGAAGGTCCACACCAAACATGAGAGACACTTTTACATGAATCGGGCACTAATCCCTATTTTGTTCTCCTCACATTCCCATCAATTCCCCCCCTCACATTCTTCAACTCACTTACTCACTAGAGACAACTTACAATGGCCAACTGGCCTACCGACCCACACCCATTTGGAATGTGGGTGGAAACTGCACCAGCCAGGGAAACCCATGCGGTCACAGGGAGAACATCCAAACTCCACACAGAGAGTGCTGTAGGTCAGTATTGAACCAGGATCTGTGGAGCTGCCAGTAGCAGCTCTACACCGGCACCACCACCGTGCCTCCTGTACACTTGGGGAGATTTGTTTTCTCCCAGCATGTGATGCAATGCTTCTGAGCAGTATAAGATACTTCTCAGGGAAAGCAGTATTAGCATAATTCCAAACATAAGAAAGTCTGCAGATGTTGGAAATCCAAAGCAACACACACAAAACGCTGAAGGAACTCAACAGGTCAGGCCATGACATTTCAGGCCGAGACCCTTTTTCAGTCTTCAAGAAGGGGTGTCAGCCAAAACATCAACTGCTTACTCTTTTCCATAGACATTGCCTGATCTGCCGAGTTCTTTCAGTGTGTGTGTGTGTGTGTGTGTGTGTGTGTGTGTGTGTGTGCGTGCGTGCGTGCGTGCGTGCGTGCGTGCGTGCGTGCGTGCGTGCGAGTGTGTGTGTGTGTGTGTGTGTGTGTGTGTGTGTGTGCGTGTGTGTTGCTTAGTATAATTGCAAAGCATCAAAGGCCAAGAACCTAGAAGAGAGACAAAAAAAATCTTCAAGTTAAACATGCGGGATGTACAAGAGCTCTTTCCCAAGGCAACTGCAATACAAAGTTCATTACTGATTGGCTGGAGGTTTTGTTGAGCCCACGTTCCATGAAGTGGCAGGTATCGGCACAAAACTTCAGCAGCACGTACAGAAGGCAACAGGCAAGTTATCAGCACATTGTAAAGCCAAGATTCCAGGGATGCAATGGTTTAACTCCTACTCACTTCCGTCCCCTTTGGGGTTAGCGAGGTTCAATACTACTCCTCACTTCATGGTGGATCACTGGCAGTGGCCCTGTCCCTTTAAATGATCTGTCAAACTGGAAGCACAATGGTTTTGACTAGCAGCTTGAGAAGGTGACGAAACCGTTTTTCATAAAGCCAAGTATTAAAAAAATTGTAGTGCAGCCTCCATTTGTCTTGAAGCTTGACAGTGCTTATATAAACACATACCACACATAAACCACACACATACTGTACATAAATATACATTAAAACATGTTTTAAAGGAACATTGCCACTTTTAGTGTCCAAGTGTTTGCATTTTGCTGGATCTGGAGTAGGTGGATCACTGGGACTGACATTCCACTACAGTCTTGATAAGTGCAAGCATTTCATTAGTGTCCTTTGAACTTTGTGTTCATATCAGTGATGCACTCATTCCTTTATGTTTAATACAGGGAATAATGAGATCACTTGTCTTATGTTGCAGCTCTGGTGTCTATTCCTGGAGGTTTCAATACAAGACCTTCCAACCCTCAACTGTTCTAATCGCCATGCTCACTGTCATTCAAAAGGGTGGCTAGGGGCAGGCCATCAGGGACTGGAGCACTTTCAAGGAAGCAAAGGAGGGATTTATGGTTCTGGAAAGGGCTGCCCTTGGAAAAAATTCTCCTGCCCTGCCCCAGTCTGGTCTCTTTTTAAATGCCCTCTCAGTCAAGCATAATTAAAAATGTACAAAAATGTTGGCATTGCCAGTGATGCCACATCATGAGAATGATAAGATCTTAAAAAAAGATCAGTCAAGATGAATTCCCTATCCAAAGGGATGAGCTGCTAAGTAGGTTCAGGACAGAGTAATAGATCATTTGATATTAGGGGAATCAAGGAAATGAGGGTGGTGGAGTAAAGTAGGGTCAGCCTTGATCTTATTCAGTAGCAGTGCATGTACAAAGGGATGAATGACCTTCTCCTGCTTCTTTTGGGACAGCCACTCTGATGCTGGCAAAGCAACACTTCCTTTACTGATGCGCCCTTTCAGGGAGAACTGTATTTACGCATGGTCTTATCAGTGGGTTCACTTTGCTTTGCTGCACGATCGCCCAGGGTGCTTGGAGTGGGGAGAGAAAATAAAAGGAAATGTTCACTTCAGATTGCCATGCTGCTCGCCATTGGTAGTGCCCTGACAGCCAGAATGATGGGCGTGTCCTCACTGGCTGCCACAAAGTACCCATGTGCGCTCCAGGTGCTTGTGCTAAATCTTTGCTCCTCGCCAAGGCCAGGGCTGGACTGGTGAATCTAGCACAGCGGGTGAGTGAAAAGAGCAGAGTGCGCTCACAGAAGGCCTCCCTTTACCTCGCCGTTTGAGCCACCAGTCTGGGCTGTTAAAATAACTGCAAGTCTATTGATGCGCAAGTGCTGAATCCATGGACTGATGTTGTTCTTCTGAATAATCTAAATCTGTGTAAAACCGTCGAGGCACCCGGTGTACACTCAAGCTGAGAAGCAGTGTAGGGACAAATCAAAACTAAAGCTCTCTCCAAGAAAAGACCTCAGTTTCAGCAGTACGTCCTCTACTGAAACACTGTGAGGCTTATTTTCTGTTTGTTTCTGTTTGGCTTCTAAGAAGTAAAAACTGATAAATAGGGAAAATTTTACTTTGTGAACTTTATGTCTACAAGGACACGGATTGACGTGACCCAGGTCCGGTCCTCAAGATGCTGACATCAGCTTGGCCTGAAAATGAACCCAGATACTGAAGTATAATCTACAGCAGTGATATTTACTGAGAGGCTGCAAGCAAGCTAACAGCACTTTCATTGAGCTTTGAACAATAATCCTCTCATTTAGTATTCACTTTTTCAGTTTTGGGCAAAATCCACATTTATTGCCAGTCCGAAATTGCTCTTGAGAGGTTGGTGTTGAGCTGGCTATGACTGAGTGGCCTACCAGTGCATTTAAAGGTCAACCACATTATTGAGCCTGGAGTCACATACAGGCCAAACTCAGCAACGATGGCAGATTTCCTTCCTGGAGGATATGAGTGACCAATTGGATTTTTTTACATTAATCAGGTAGCGTTTATGGTCAGCATTACTGCGACTGGTTGTTTCTCCAAATTCAGACGATTAACTGAATTTCAATTGTACAGCTGCTGAGGCGGCACTTAATCTCAGGTGTCAGGATTCGTTTTTTTGTGCGGGAAGGAAGTGAGTAGGTGACGGCGCTCATTCTGTAGCTGAACCTAGTACTCATTGCATCCCTGGCGTCTGTTAGAAGCCGAGCCGTACATACCGTAGGATAGATTGCCTGGCAGAGCGAGAGAGGCTGTTGCTGAAAGCCAGGGGCAGGACATTGCTCTGGTGCAAATCTTCTATAGACCTGCCCCAGGGTTTTGACTTGTCGAGTGCACCATCATCACCATTCTCCACAAGGTCAAAGTCAAACCTAGGTCACAATGGGATAAAAATCTCTTTTGGTCACCCCCATCCACAGTCAGTTAACATGTTTCCCCTTTGAGGACAGAAGCTTCCATCCATCTTCTTCCATTATACCAACAGGAAGAGAATACACATTCATTAAAATGGTTGCTGCTAGAAGTTTAGGTGAGGATCAAGGAGATAGCCAAGGTGGGATTTTCACTTTGGAACAGTTGTATCTGCTTTTGGACCTTGCTGTCATAACACCAATTCCAGCACTGTATTTCTTACCAGTGGTCATGCCCCAAGAATAAAACCCTTAGAACCGTGCCCTGGAAAGAGCCAGTTCCTGGCAGATGGGCTTCCAGCAAAATCTACATTGCAGCTCAACTCCGCCTGGTGATAGATGCCAATTTCAATGGGGCCCAATTTCAGGGGAAAGGGAGATGTACAATAGGGGACTCACGTCCCAGTGCAACCAAAGGCAAATTTCTACCCACTGGCCATTTCCGACGCGCAAAATGTGCCCGAGGGAGCTTCCACTGTGGAAAAGCATGGAAATATGGAAAGTTGGTACATCGACAGCAGCAGCTGGGTGGTATTGGGCACTTCGGAAACAAGGCACGTTCAAGAGATCTGGTTACTGAAAGCATCGAAGAATGGTGAGAGGCTGCAAAGATGAAATGAAAACAGAGCAGTAAAACAAATGTCATTAGTAGTTAGTAAGCCCTCTGGAAACGAAATCCAAGCAAATTTACCAATGTAAGCTCACACAAACTTGCTCTTTCTGTGGGCTGTTTGGGAGAAAAGTCTGTGGAGGCTGCACAGAAAACTTAATCTCCAGCTCCTGACAAACAAAGCATAATGTTCTGATTTAAGATGTACATGAAAGAGCTGCCAATTTTGAGGGATGCACCTCTCCACCTCTGAGTTTTGCTGATAAACCAGTGAGTGTAAAATGTAACCCGATTAAGAATCAACTCGTCTGGATTTGGCAAACCAGAACGTGGATAGCTCCAAAACCCTTGGTATGTGGCAAGCATTGATCTGTGTTGTATTTCACGCCCAGAGGGTCATTGGTGGGAGGCCTGTTTTATAGAGAAAGGTTTTATTGCTGGAATTGTATCTGTTGGAATTTAGAAAAGTGAGAGGGAACTTGGTTGAAATGTATTACACCCTTGAGGGGGCTTGATAATGTCGATGCAGAAAGCACGTTTCCTCTTGTGGGAAAATTTAGAACTAGGGGTCACTGTTAAATATAAGGGGCTGCCCATTTAAGACAGAGCTGTTTGTGAGTCTTTGGAACTCTCTTCCTCAAAGGGTGACGGAAACAGAGTCTTTGAATATTTGTACTGCACAGGTAGTGAGGTACTTTATAGGGGTGAAAGGTTACTTAGGTTGAATGGTACTGTAGAGTTAACTTACAGACAGATCAGCCACGATCTTACCAAATGGCAGATCGATCTCGAGGGGCCAAGTGGCCTAATTGATAGACTTCCATGTCTGTCACCAAAGTGAGGAAAGTTAACATGGAAATCTGCTGTGGTGAAAGTCACTGGGGGGAAGCCCAAGATGGATAAATGCCCCACGGTAGATGTGAGATGCCCAGCTGCACAGAGTGTAGCTGGGATCTGTTCACAGATGGTGAATCCTACATGGTGAGAGCAGAAGCCTGGCCGGAGATGGATACCACAATTTACACTGCAATTTACATATAAAATGCCACAGATGTGCAGAAAAGTAACACTCTCCTTGCTACTGGGCCACCCAGGAGGTAAGAGAGCACATTTCCACACAATTCACTTACCGCAAAAGTATTCAAGGGACTTTAAATTGTTTAGGTTGCCTTAATGAATCCACTCCTAACATCTGTTGTGCCCAACTTCTGGTGTTGAAAGATTTCAAGGACAGCAAAGATAAGAAATGAAAAGCAGAGAATGAAGTCTTTAACAGAACTGAAATTTAAAACATGATGCGTGAAACAACCAAGATGGATAAGTGTGATACCAGATAAATCTCCTCAAGCTACTTACATGACTGCACACTGTGCAAAGGAGAGATAGTCCACCAGGACATTGAGACCTTGGTTTTCATCGTTTAAAAATTCTCGAACCCACCTAGAAAAGAGTAAAATTGAATTAATTAATGCACTGTCAATGTTGTGTACATAGGCTGATTCTGTTCCTTTGATTTGGCACTATTACATGTGGCAGGAGTAAAGAATTATTAATATTTACCAGCGCAATATTGCTGTCTCCAACCCACCAGACTTGGGATAAACAGCCCGTGTGGGGAAAGGCAATCGTGAAACTTAGATCAGTACAGTACAGGAAGAGATCTTTCAGCCCATGATGTTTGTACTGACTGTGATGCCAAATTACACTAAACCTAGCGAGTTGCACGTGGTCAATACCTCTCCATCCCCTGCATTCTCATGTTAGCAACTAATAGCCATGGATTTCCCTCTACCACCACCCCAGGCAGCACATTCCGGGTATCTACCGCTCTCTGGGTAATAAAATTGCCCAACTTTCTGATCTCACTTTGAAGCTATTCCTCTCATTTCCTCTGGTATTTGACGTTTGACAGGTAATGATGTGGTCAAGGACCAACTTGCAATTCCTCCTTCTTTCTTTTATGACTCTCCACTCAACCTGCCTAGTGTGTTGCTTGTGGTGCCCTCTCTCTCCTTTCCTTACCCCCCTGGACACCGAGTGTGACACTGACATTGACACCTCACTCCACGCTAACCTTCAGGGCACGCACCCTTACCATCTCTTAGACCAACTATTTCGACTTCTGTAACATCATTTGACCATTCCTGTCTCTCTCATCTGCTGCTGAAACCTTTCCTACATCTTTTCTATTCATTAATCCAACACATTCTTGGCTGCCATCTATCAGTCTATCATCTATAACCTTACATAGCTCCTTAGTCTCAACTTAAATCAAATCTTATTCACATTAACTTACATTTACACAAAAGCTCAATTAAAAAAAAACTCTCATCCACATTTTTGAGTTTCTCCATAATCTCACCTCTCCATATTTCCAATCTCCTCCAGCTTTAAACCCCCCCCCCCCAATAGATCTCTATGATTGTCTGATTCTGGCCTCTCTAATTTGCCTGGATTTTAGACATTCCACTATTGGGAGCTATGCATTCAGCTGCAAGTGTCCCCTTCCTAAACACATCTGCCTTCTTTGGGATTTTCCTTTAAGCCTATATCAACTGATGTGTTATTCTACACTGTCATCATAAAGAGCATCCTCACATCAGCCATTACTGTCTGGTTTGGTGCAACATCCTCACAACATACAAAAGCTACAGTGAACTGTCAGGCCAGCTGAAGAGGACATTGGCTACAGTCTACCATCACTGCAGGACTTGTGTGTGGACACAACCCAACCAACAAATTGCCTTTTCCAAAAACTCCCTTCTGTAAAGTGCTATCGGGCTATTAAAACAAAAAATAACTTCACACCATCTTGACCATTCCTTCCCCCAGGAAGTTAATCTGATCAACCGTTCTAGTTAGCCTCCCCCCCACACCCGCTCTATCTATTACCCCAGTCACTGCACTGTACTGTCAACACTTCAAACTTCATTTTATAATGTTGTAAATTCATGCTGGCATTTATGTATGTCTGATTCCATATCCATACTTTAACCTCTAACTTTATTTTTATATGATTCTTTACTCTTTAATAACTGCTGAATGTTGTTTTGTTGCATGTCACTCCCTGACCAACACACTACAGCAAATTCCTAATACATAAATATGTATGCAGTGAATAAAGTTCTATTTGAATCCTTACAGTTGATCCTTAAGTGGAGATGGTACAAAGCACATGAATGCGTACTACATTTGTCTTAGACCATAAGACACAGGAGCAGAATTAGGCCATCTGGCCCAGCGAGTCTACTCCGCCACTCAATCATGGCTGATCCTTTTTTTCCTCTCCTCCTCAACCCCAGTTCCCAGCCTTCTCCCCGTAACCTTTGATGTCATGTCCAGTCAAGAACCTAGCAATCTCTGCCTTAAATACACCCAACGACCTGGCCTCCACAGCTGCATGTGGCAACAAATTCCACAAATTCACCACCCTCTGGCTAAAGAAATTTCTCTGGATTACTGTTTTGAAAGGGCACCCTTCTATCCTGAGGTTGTGCCCTCTTGTCCTGGACTCTCCCACCATGGGAAACATCCTTCCCATATCTACTCTATCTAGGCCTTTCAACATTCCAAAGGTTTCAATGAGATCCCTCCTCATCCTTCTGAATTCCAGCGAGTACAGACCCAGAGCCATCAAACGTTCCTCCTAAGATAACCCTTTCATTCCTGGAATCATCCTTGAAGAGGCTCCTCTGGACCCTCTTCAATGCCAGCACATCTTTACTAAGATGAGGAGCCCAAAACTGTTCACATTACTCAAGGTGAGGCCTCACCAGAGCCTTATAAAGCCTCAACATCACATCCTTATTCTTGTATTCTAGACCTCTTGAAATGAATGCTAACATGGCATTTGCCTTCCTCACCACTGTCCAAGTCCTTCTGCATCCTACCTGTTTCCTCAACACTACCTGTCCCTCCATCAATCTTTGTATCATCTGCAAACTTGGCAACAAAGCCATCTATTCCATCATCTAAATCATTTATATACAGCATAAAAAGAAACGGTCCCAACACTGACCCCTGCGGAACACCATTAGTCACTGGCAGCCAACCAGAAAAGGATCCTTTTATTCCCACTCGCTGCCTCCTACCAATCAGCCAATGCTCTAACCATGTTAGTAACGTTCCTGTAATACCATGGGCTCTTAGCTTGGGAAGCAGCCTCATGTGCGGCACCTTGTCAAAGGCCTTCTGAAAGTCCAAATATACAACATCCATTGCATTCCCTTTATCTATCCTACTTGTAATCTCCTCAAAGAATTCCAACAGGTTTGTCAGGCAGGATTTTCCTTGAAGGAAACCGTGCTGACTTTGTCCTATCTTGTCCCGTGTCACTCCATAACCTCATCCTTAACAATTGACTCCAACATCTTCCCAACCACTGAGGTCAGACTAACTGGTCTATAATTTCCTTTCTGCTGCCTTCCTCCTTTCTTAAAGAGTGGAGTGACATTTGCAATTTTCCGGTCCTCTGGCACCATGCCAGAGTCCAATGATTTTTGAAAGATCATTACTAGTGCCACCACAATCTCTAACGCTACCTCTCTCAGAATCTTGGGGTGCAGTTCATCTGGTCTGGATGACTTATGTACCTTTAGGTCTTTCAGCTTTTTGAGCACCTTCTCTCTTGTAACAGTAACTGTGCCCACTTCTCTTCCTTCACACACTACGACATCAGGCATACTGCTAGTGTCTTCCTCAGTGAAGACTGACACAAAATACTCTTTTAGTTCAGCAGCCATCTTCTTGTCCCCCGTTATTATTTCTCCTGCCTCATTTTCTAGCGGTCCTATATCCACTCTCACTTCTCTTTTATTTTTAACATACTTGAAAAAGCTTTTACTATCCACCTTGATATTATTTGCTAGCTTGCTTTCATATTTCATCTTTTCCTTTCTAATGATTTTTTTTAGTTGCTCTCTGTAGGTTTTTAAAAACTAACCCAATCCTCTATCTTCCCACTAATTTTTGCTTTGTTGTATGCCCTTTCCTTTGCTTTTACAATAGCTTTGACTTCCCTTGTCGGCCACGGTTGTACTATTTTGCCTTCTTTTCCTATGTACGAGGAACTATGCAAGTGAAAGATAATAAAGGAGATCTATCATCAGCTGACATTGTTGCATCATTGGATAAATACCCACAATGCATCTGTCCCAGAGGCAAGAGTCCAACATGAGAATGTGGAGTTACAAAGCATCAGCCATGATCTTTTTGAATAGGAACGCAGGCTTGAGGGGCCTACTTTTGAAGCTAATTTGTATAACGTTCCTGTGGAACATCTTGGTGGTTTGCTGACATTAAAGATGCTATAAAGTTGTTGGTTCATATTCAACCAAAGATTTTAAAAAAGGGAATAGGATGAGGAACCAGGATTACTCTGATGTAAACAGGATATTTAAACAGAAGTAGGAATGGAAGGACAGAGATCTTGGAAGGTCACAGTGCTGAAAGAGGGTGAGAGGGTGAGACCACAGAAGGATTTGACAAGAGCAAGAATTTGAGAAAAAGTTGGAGTCATTTAATTTTAACATTTAAAAAAGCCAACTGCTACAAGACAGACAAGACCTCTCCCAGAAGACACGGCTGGTTCTGGACTGCAAGCAGGAGCTCCTCCAGTACATCCTGCCTCTCTTGAACAATCACAAGTCTGTCCATTTTCATTATCGAGAACCAGCAATAGACTGTCTGTTCTGATTTGGAGGAAGCAGTTCATTTCCTCCCATCACCCCACCCCCACTGCTCCACCAGCTCACGCTAGCAAAGTGAAGCCCAGGAGCTGTTTTTCACATCTGTGCTGGCGCTGTGCACAGTGCAGTGTGCGGCCATTTAACTTCAGCCTGTTGATTCTGAATGCACCTATTGCCTAAAATAGCTGTGCCTGTAATGGGCAGGAAATGGAGGCCAAACATCAGATAGGATGTGTGCTGCAGGCAAGCCTGTTTTTTGTCATGTATAGATTTGGCATGACTTGGACTCACAGATGTTGCTGCAGTCCATTTTGATTTATTTGTTAAGAAGGAGAATTATCCCCTTCTTGGTTGACTGATTCTGCCCCTATTTAATCCTGCATCCTTTACCACCAGCTTCTATTTCCATTTGTCATCTAGGCAAATGTGATGCTGCCCCCATTTAAAAGCATATTATTCCCTTCAGCAATGTATTTTTTTCTAATTTGATTAAGTAAGAATTAAAAGAATTCATACAGTCACCCTAAAATAAACAGCTACTTGGTTGATTGGGTAAATGCTGCATCTGGTGTGGTAACTCTGGCAAACAGACAGGATAGAGGCCTATGTTGAGCTTATCCATTTCAGACTTCTAATGTCAGCCTTGACAAGTCTGGACTCGGGAAAGAAAGACAGAAACCATCCAGGGTTAGTGACTCCGACAGTCAACCAGCAAATCCCACTGGGAGGTGCTCGTGTGTGGATGACAAGGTGGGGATTGGGGAGAGAGGAACATGGGGCGGAAAAGGACTGGGTGAGACTTGTCTGCTTGGATCTTCACAGTTGGATATCCGTCCAGAACAGATCCATGAAGCATGGTCACTCGGATATGGCAGTGGTGGAATTGGATCCAATAGGATTTGATATCTCTGTATTGGAGAATGGAACAGGGACACAACAAATAACTCTTCTAGCAGAGTTTCAAGTACTGGATAATTGTCTCCAACCCACAAGGCTGCTCTGATAAAGATGCAAAAGTCGCAAGTGGATCCTTAGGTCAGCCTTCCCTAATGGTAGTCTCCTCAACATGCCTGCTCTCTCCATTAACTTGACCAGCTTTTGGTCCAGAGAACCAAGCAGGCCTGGGCTAATACCATCTACCCTGGGAGACTCCCATTACTTCTGTGGGGTCACATTGTCTGCCTTAGTTATCCGACTGGGATCAAGATGGACAATTGAGGGTGCAGGAAAATGCATCTTCTCTGTAAAATTGTCAATAAGCCCGCAACACAAGGAGGGTGAGGGAGCTCCACCCTCCTCCCTGTCCACTTCCAGGGCTTCCCACTGAAGAGGGTGCAGATCAGGTAGAGAGGAAAGGGAACAGGATACAGAGGCAAGGTGCCAAGACGAGGTCAACTGCGAGTGGGACTAATGTGCGTCCGTTCGGGAACTCACATCCTATATCAACAACATTCCAAATTATTTTTATTTTGGCATCATCTCCTTCACTCCACAAAATCTGTTTATGCTATGTGCAGCGTTTTCAACAGACCTTCCTGAGCAAACTGGATACATGTTTATCTGCAAGCAATTCAGCAGAAAAATTCTTAACAAACTGCTACACACTGTCAATTGTGAGGGGACACAGAACACTAGCACAGCTAAAAGCAGAGGATGCAAAAGGTGGAACAAGGAAAACTTTAAGTATAATAGAGAACTAATGA
This sequence comes from Hemitrygon akajei, assembly GCF_048418815.1. Lineage (NCBI taxonomy): Eukaryota > Metazoa > Chordata > Chondrichthyes > Myliobatiformes > Dasyatidae > Hemitrygon > Hemitrygon akajei. Next base: position 22,352,154 of record NC_133141.1, on the reverse strand, counting down.
GCAATAAAGACTGAAGTTCTTTAGAAAACAAAAAAAAAGTTGAGAGTGAGGGAGGCGGCCAATTAATACATAACCTTAATGTGTGACCTTTCTGCAAATGGATTCAGTTCACAGGCCACCCTGATGGCAATTAGGCACAATTTGTCAGACTACATTTTGGATTGTTTCCAAATGATTTATTGAGGACTGTGATGTTGCTCTCCGATGCAGATCCTTTTCAAAAAGAAAATCCCTGCAACAAGGGCTCAGCATAATCCAGGCCCCTGTCCTGGTCTAATTCAGCGCTGACGTGCATCCCAGATCCCTGTGGGGTCTTAGTGCTCTGATGAAGAGCAGTGATGAGTTGAGCCAAAGACCACAGCCCCTTGGACAGGAACTTGCGTGGGAGCAGTGGTCTAGCCAAATATGAAATGATTATCATTTTCAATGCAACATCTTAATATATATATGTGTGTGTGTGTGTGTGTGTGTGTGTGTGTGTGTGTGTGTGTGTGTGTGTGTGTGTGTGTGTGTGTGTGTGTGAGTGTGAGTGTGAGTGTGAGTGTGTGTGTGTGTGTGTGTGTGTGTGTGTGTGTGTGTGTGTGTGTGTGCACCCTTAACTCCTGGTGGAGTCGTCGGGGCGCCATCATGACAAGCTTTTTGCACCGATCTTTTTGGTGATTGCTCATCGTATGGTGTGTCCTGGGCATCTGAAACCCGGCGGAACCCATCCCTCTCCAGGTTTATTTTTATGAGGTCGAGTTGCTAGCTCGACACTCAACCCAGGCACAGATGGAGAGCGTGCGAGGGAGCCGGCCGGATTCGAACTCGGGACCTCTCGCCCCGAAGTCCAGCGCTGATGCCACTATGCCATCAGCCGGAAATATATATATTTAAATAAATATATATACTTTTTCTTTGAGATATACATCTTAGATCATTTGGGGCTGATGTTCTGCAATGAATAAGATAACATTCCAGTTCTGTCCATCCATCAATGCTGATATGTGGGCTGAACAGTGGGGTTATCTGAAGCTTCAAAGAAATGCAGTAAAGCGCAGAGTACAGCATAGCGCTCTCAGACAATCAAGGGGGATAAAATTGGATGCAGGCAAAAAAAAAAACAGGTGTATGGAAAATGATGCACAATTAAAACTGTCAGTCTTGAGCTTTGCTCCCTCATAAGCTCAGCAAGGAGTGTAGATACCCGGAAGTGGAGGTGGAGTTAAGATGGCGCTAAACAGCAACTCCTTTGCTTTCATCTTCGGAAACAGCTTTATTTCTATCTTCAATATCTCTAATTTTCCCTTTCAGGATTCTTTTGAAGACCCTGACCTGGAATTACACACTGACTACGGTTCTTTGTGGGAATGGGACCTGTTCTTGGGGTTCCACAACTGGGCGTTATTCGACATGCCAAGGGTTTGGCCTGAGTCTCGATTGTGTTTGGAAGCCGAAGATCTCGGGGCTCTGGAGAAGGGCGGATCGAGGGTTGGTGTCACAGCAGAAGACTCGTGTGTTGTCGGGGAGGCCGGAAAATCTTTCGCTGTGGGCCCGAAGACCCGAGGTCTTTGTGATCTTCAGGCACAGAACTTGTAAAAGGTGACAAAACGGAGTTTTAACATCGTAAACCAGCGGGTTGTTGTTATGTCTCCCTGATCACTGTGAAAATGGTGGACACCTCCCTCTCCCTTGCCAGGGAGAGAGAGAACCTGTGGTTTGTCGAATGCTGGATGAAATGTGAAGTCTTTGTGGTAACTGCAAGTCTGTGTCTTTGCTATTGCTTAGCTCACGCTTGTGCACGGTGGTGATGCTGATGCTTGCTTTTTGTTTTGCTGGTGGGGGGAGGGGGATTGTTGCTTGCTGCGGCTTACGTGCGGGGGGAGCTGGGGGGGACTTTGGGGTTCTCATGTTTAACTGTCATTCATTCTTTGGAGCACTTCTCTGTTTTTGTGGATGTTTGTGAAGAAAAAGCATTTCAGGATGTATATTGTATACATTTCTCTGACAATAAATTGGACCTTTCAACCTTTGAGATTTGTCAGTGTTGAGCCCAAGTTAAAACCAAAGAAGGAATTGCATTGGGGGTGGAGATGGTGAAAGTGAGTGCACAACCTGGGACAGAGGCTTTGACTGAGGAAGTACCCACGTACCCTATCCTACTCTAATAGGGGATTGGGAAGTTCTCATGGCAGAAACTCTACAGGCAGTAGGAAGTGACTGGCCATGGAGTCAATGCCAGGAGTCAAGCTACAAGGATTTGGATGCAGAGTCAATAACCTTACAGGAGTTTTAAAATCAGTCAATGCATCTTCAAATTTATTTTTATATAATTCTTTATAAATGTTGAATGTTATTGTTTTTGCTACATGTCGTGCCAACACACCATAGCACACTTCTAATACATGTAAATGTACGTGTCAAATAAAATTGATTCTTGATCCTTGAAAAGTGCCCGCCCCACCAACTGCTTAACTCGTTGCAGATACAACTCTGAGCATTTTGTCCTGCTATGCAAGCCCTCTCACTCTCCCAACTAAATAAAAAAAACAATAACCCGACCACTGATCCTTGAGGAATGCCACCATTCACCTTGAAGAATAACCATTCACCATGGCCTCTATTGTCTTTTACTGAGTCAACCTATTGCAGAAGGTTTGGAATGAAAAGAAGCACCCCAGCTGAAGGTACACCATTCCTGTAGATGTCATATCATCGTTGTTGCCATCATCATCATCCACTCGTTAAGTTCAAGCAAAAGTCCTTGGAAATCAATTAGCAAATTACATTTATTAATCAGTGCCATCTTTAAATAGCTCTTGTTGAGTTGGGCGGGCAGATCTGACCTGCTGGTGAAAACATTCTGAGAAGGGCAAGGAAATTCAGCACGGCCACCAAGTTTTAGAAAAGCTCCTATCCAGATGTATCACAGCTTGGTAAGGGAACTGCTCTGTCCGTGACTACAGAGAGTTGTGAACACAGCTCAGTACATCACAAAAACAAGCCTCTGGTAGATGGGCAAACACGAGGAAATCTGCAGATGCTGGAAATTCAAGCAACACACACAAAATGCTGGTGGAACGCACCAGGCCAGGCAGCATCTATAGGGAGAAGCACTGTCGACGTTTCAGGCCGAGACCCTTCGTCAGGACTAACTGAAAGGAAAGATAGTAAGAGATTTGAAAGTAGTGGGGGGAGGGGGAAATGCGAAACGATAGGAGAAGACCGGAGGGGGTGGGGGTGAAGCTGAGAGCCGGAAAGGTGATTGGCAAAAGGGATACAGAGCTAGAGAAGGGAAAGGATCATGGGACAGGAGGCTGGAGAGAAAGAAAGGGGGAGGGGAGCACCAGAGGTAGATGGAGAACAGGCAGAGAGATGGGCAGAGAGAGAGAAAGAAGGGGAGGGGGAAAAATAAATAAGTCAGGGATGGGGTAAGAAGGGGAGGAGGGCATTAACGGAAGTTAGAGAAATCAGTGTTCATGCCATCAGGTTGGAGGCTACCCAGACGGAATATAAGGTGTTGTTCCTCCAACCTGAATGTGGCTTCATCTTGACAGTAGAGGTTGGAGGAACAACACCTTATATACTGTCTGGGTAGCCTGCAACCTGATGGCATGAACATTGACTTCTCTGACTTCCATTAATGCCCCTCCTCCCCTTCTACCTCATCCCTGATTTATTTATTTTTCCCCCTTCCCATATTTTTTCTCTCTCTGCTCATCACTCTGCCTGTTCTCCATCTCCCTCTGGTGCTCCCCTCCCCCTTTCTTTCTCCCTAGGCCTCCCGTCCCATGATCCTTTCCCTTCTCCAGCTCTGTATCCCTTTTGCCAATCACCTTTCTGGCTCTCAGCTTCACCCCACCCCCTCCTGTCTTCTCCTATCATTTCGCATTTCCCCTCCCTCTCCTACTTTCAAATTTTTTACTATCTTTTCTTTCAGTTAGTCCTGACGAAGGGTCTCGGCCCGAAACGTCGACAGCGCTTCTCCCTATAGATGCTGCCTGGCCTGGTGTGTTCCACCAGCATTTTGTGTGTGTTGCTCTGGTAGATGGGCTCTGTCTATACTTATTGGCTGCTTCGGGAAAGCAGACAGCAGGACGTTTTCTCTTCTCACCCTCCCATTGGGCAAAAGGTACCAAAGCTTGAAATCCCCAGGCTCAAGAACAGCTTCTATCCTGGTGTTATAAGAAAAGACCTCATGTATGATAAAAATGAACTCCGAACCTCAGAATCTACCTTGCTGTGGCCCTTGCACCTTATTGTCTACTTGCACTGCGCTTTCTCTAATGGACATCTGTTGCCATCATAATCACAGCGTATTCTACATGCACTGCTGCTGCACGCAGCCATGCGCTCCTTAATTTGGTGACCAAAGGGGTGCCCACAAGCAATGGACACCAGACTGGAACCAATTTCAGCATTCAATATACCCAAAGGTAGGCACCACCAAATGGAATTTTGTGTCTCAAGACTCTGGCAAAGAGACCCATTCGGAGCCTCAACCTGTCGCTCCCTCTCGTAGATGCTGAGTGGACTTGATTGGGCTTGGATTCCCAACAACAATGCCTGTGTCATGACGTAATCCATTATCACAGCTTTGAGAGCACACTTTTACAGCAAAGTATGTTTAATTTTTGACAAGGCCACTGGAAATAAAAGGCACTTCAGAGACTGAAGGCAGGAGTGCTAAAAGCAAAACCCCTACACAGAGGGAGGGCATTGGGTTCATTTTCTAAACACAGTGCACATTCCAAATATACTTAGAGCAGGAGCTTCCGACAGGAGATCTGCAACAATCCATTAGTCCTCTGGTACAACTGCTGTGAGACTGCATTCCCAGGCCAGATGCAGACACACATCTGATCTCCAAACATCCTGCTGAGAGGCCTACGCAACAATGCAATGAGTACCCTGGTACTCCGCCATCTGCGAGGGGATTGTAAGAGGGGAGCAGTGTTATCACTGCATCCCAAGGATTCAACAGTCTGCAGGAAGCCATTGTATTGCAGATAATGTGAGGCTTTTCCTCCCTGCTATTTAAACCCAATCTGCTGTGTAATTGAGGCTGTACAAAGGCATTTCCGAAGTATATTTCCACCATTTGCTAACTTACTAACTCCACCCCAACCACCATCCCCCATCCCAAATTTCTTGCAAGCCGCCTTCCTTTTAATTTCAGCACCTCCCCGGCTTAACCCTTCCACTGCCGTTGTCATTTGCCAGTCTCTAGGCCTGCAGTTATTGCTTATGATTTATTTTGCTTGTGCAGTAATCAGATATAAAGCTGCATCCTGACTGGGGCTTTTCCACCCACGTAATGCACGGCAGCTCAGAAAGCCAGAAAGAGAATTATTTTACCTATTTCACTTTACAACCTACGCCGCATCGAGTCTTCTGCCAGATCTCAGATCCTCCCATTAATCTCGCTGCAGCCTTTTCACTTCCACCTGCCCATCAACTCTCACTGGTCCTCCGACTTCTCAACTACACACTTGGAGGCAACTAACCTACCAACCTGCATGTCTTTGGGACGTGGAAGGAAACTGGAGCATCTGGGAGAAACCCCGATGGCTGCCGAGCAACAACGCAGCACCGCGGCGCCGGGCTGCTGGACCGACTCCCCAGCTGACTCGGGGGTTCTACAGCTCACTCTCCGTGTACTACTTGTTTACTTTGTTGTACTATTTGCACGACTTGTCTTCTTTTGCACATTGGATACTCGGCAGTCTCTCGTCGTGCGAATTTCTTTTTACCGATCCTATTGCGTTTCCTTGTCTTGTGGCTGCACATGGAATACATACTTTGTACAAGAAACTTGAACTTTAAACTTTAGACACAGTCGCGAGGAGATCGTGCAGACTCCACACAGACAGCTGGATCGAATCTGGGTCACAGGAGTTGTGAGGCAGTGGCTCTACAAGCTGTGCCACGACGGAACCCCTTGGTGTCGTGATCCACATTCCCAGGACGTTACAGCTGATGAAGAATGTTTGAAGTGTGGTCTCTCATCATGTACAAAATGTGGCTGCCAAATCACAGACATTGGGAGCAACGGGATTATGTCCAGATAATGTTGTGATGCTGACCTTTTGAAAATTATTGTCTAGAACACTGGGGATACTTCCCCTGATAGCCCTCTGAAAGGATACAGAATTTTTTTTACATCCTGCTTGCTTGCTGCTTCTTCTGATAATTACGTTTGTGCTCATAATTCTGCAGGAGTCAAACCCCAAACCTCTTGACCCAGATGCTCCCCACTGAAACTCAGAACAAATTACCATATGCTGGTAATTATGTGGAACGTAGAACAATGGTTGCAGCATAATCGTGCTTTGCTACAGGAAGTGGTTGAAGCAGAGACTATTGCATTTTTAATGGTAACATTGTTTAATATTGAATGAGAGAAAGGTATGAAAGGTGTGAGAGGCGAGAGAGAGAGGGGAAGGAAATGAGGGGAAGAGACAGTGGGGGAAGAGAGAGGGGAGGAGAGGGCAGGAGGGAAGGGGAGGGGGAGAGAGGAGAGGAGGGAAGAGAGGGGGGAAGGGGAAGGGGAGAGGGGGAAGGGGAGAGGGAGGGAAGGGAAGAGAGGGGTATGGGGAAGGGGAAGAGGGGGAAATGGGGTAAAGAGGGAAGGGGGAAGTGTGGGTGTGGAGAGATAAAGGGGTGTGGGGAGGGAAGGGGGAGTGGGGAGGGAATGGGGAGTGGGTAGGGAAAGGGGAGTGGGGAGGGAAGGGGGAGAGCGGAGGGAAGGGGGAGAGGAAAGGGAGTGGGGAGGGAAGGAGGTGTGGGAAGGGAGTGGGGAGTGGGGAGGGAAGGGGAAGTGGGAAGGGAGTGGGGAGTGGGGAGGGAAGGGGAGTGGGGAGGGAAAGGGGAGTGGGGAGGGAAGGGGGAGTGGGAAGGGAAGGGGGAGTGGGGAGTGGGAAGGGGGAGTGGGGAGGGAAAGGGGAGTGGGGAGGGAAAGGGGAGTGGGAAGGGAAAGGGGAGTGGGGAGGGAAAGGGGAGTGGAGAGGGAAAGGGGAGTGGGAAGGGAAGGGGGAGTGGGAAGGGAAGAGGGAGTGGGGAGTGGGAAGGGAAGGGAGGGTGGGGAGGGAAAGGGGAGTGGGAGGGAATGGTGGAGTGGGAAGGGAAGGGGGAGTGGGGAGAGAAAGGGGAGTGGGAGGGAATGGTGGAGTGGGAAGGGAAGGGGGAGTGGGGAGGGAAAGGGGAGTGGGAAGGGAAGGGGGAGTGGGAAGGGAAGGGGGAGTGGGAAGGGAATGGTGGAGTGGGAAGGGAAGGGGGAGTGGGGAGGGAAAGGGGCGTGGGAAGGGAAGGGGGAGTGGGGAGTGGGAAGGGGGAGTGGGGAGAGAAAGGGGAGTGGGAGGGAATGGTGGAGTGGGAAGGGAAGGGGGAGTGGGGAGGGAAAGGGGCGTGGGAAGGGAAGGGGGAGTGGGGAGTGGGAAGGGAAGGGGGAGTGAGAAGAGGGAGTGGGAAGGGAAGGGGAAGTGGGAAGGGAAAGGGGAATGGGAAGGGGGAGTGGGAAGGGGAAGTGGGAAGGGAGTGGGGAGGGAAGGGGGAGTGGGAAGGGGGAGTGGAAAGGGGGAGTGGGAAGGGGGAGTGTGGAGGGAAAGGGGAGTGGGAGGGAATGGTGGAGTGGGAAGGGGAGGGGGAGTGGGGAGGGAAAGGGGAGTGGGGAGGGAAAGGGGAGTGGGGAGGGAAGGGGGAGTGGGGAGTGGGAAGGGGAAGTGGGAAGGGAGTGGGGAGGGAAGGGGGAGTGGGAAGGGGGAGTGGAAAGGGGGAGTGGGAAGGGGGAGTGGGAAGGGGGAGTGGGGAGGGAAAGGGGAGTGGGAGGGAATGGTGGAGTGAGAAGGGGAGGGGGAGTGGGGAGGGAAAGGGGAGTGGGAAGGGAAGGGGGAGTGGGGAGTGGGAAGGGAAGGGGGAGTGGGGAGTGGGAAGGGAAGGGGGAGTGGGGAGTGGGAAGGGAAGGGGGAGTGAGAAGAGGGAGTGGGAAGGGAAGGGGAAGTGGGAAGGGAAAGGGGAATGGGAAGGGGGAGTGGAAAGGGGGAGTGGGAAGGGAAGGGGGAAAATGGGAAGGGGAGTGGGAAGGGAAGGGGAAGTGAGAAGGGAAAGGGGAATGAGAAGGGGAGTGGGGAGGGAAAGTGGAGCGGGGAGGGAAGGGGAAGTGGGAAGGGAGTGGGGGGTGGGGAGTGAAGGGGGAGTGGGAAGGGAAGGGGGAGTGGGAAGGGAAAGGGGAATGAGAAGGGGAGTGGGGAGGGAAAGTGGAGCGGGGAGGGAAGGGGAAGTGGGAAGGGAGTGGGGGGTGGGGAGTGAAGGGGGAGTGGGAAGGGAAGGGGGAGTGGGAAGAGGGAGTTGGAAGGGAAAGGGGAGTGGGAAGGGAAAGGGGAGTGGGAAGGGGGAGTGGGAAGGGAGTGGGGAGTGGGGAGGGAAGGGGGAGTGGGGAGGGAAGGGGAAGTGGGAAGGGAGTGGGGAGTGGGGAGGGAAAGGGCAGTGGGGGAGGGAGGGGGAGTGGGAAGGGGGAGTGGGATGGGGGAGTGGGAAGGGAAAGGGGAGTGGGAAGGGAAGGTGGAGTGGGGAGTGGGAAGGGAAAGGGGAGTGGGGAGTGGGAAGGGAAGGGGGACTGGGAAGCGGGAGTGGGAAGGGAAGGGGGACTGGGAAGGGAAGGGGCAGTGGGAAGGGAAGGGGGAGTGGGAAGGGAAGGGGGAGTGGGGGGGAGTGGGGAGGGAAGGGGGAGTGGGGGGGAGTGGGGAGGGAAGGGGGAGTGGGTAGGGAAGGGGGTGTGGGTAGAGAAGGGGGAGTGGGAAGGGAAAGAGGAGTGGGAAGGGAAATGGGAGTGGGAAGGGGGAGTAGGAAGGAAATGGGAGAGGGAGAGGAAGAGATTTTGTCTTTACTTTGGCAAAGAGCTGGGCACAGACAGATTGATTTAATTTGTCTTCTTCTGTGTCATGAGTCTCTGAGCGTCTAATTTTTCTATTGTTTTTGAAAAAGCTTAGAAACTGGTTTTGAAAGTGCAAGAAATGTGTCATCTGTGATAGTGCTCTCCCGTCTTCGGTGGAAAGATGTGGGTTCAAGTCAGACATCAGAGACTCGAGCACGCAACCTTGGCCAACACTCTCACGAGTGCAGAACTGAGAGAAGACTGCACTGCTGGAGGTGCTGCCTTTCAGTTAAGGCATTAAGATCCCTACGCTATTTGAAAGAGCAGAGGTGTCTCATCAACAACCCTCGCTCAACAAACACTCAAAACAGATTCATAAAATACTAGAAAAACTCAGTAAATCAGGCAGTATCTGTGGAGAGAAAAAAGGTTATTTTATTCTCTATTCATGGATGCTGCCTGACATAGAAACATAGAAAACCTACAGCACAATACAGGCTCTTCGGCCCACAAAGTTGTGCCGAACATGTCCCTACCTTAGAAATTACTAGGGTTACCCATAGCCCTCTATTAAGCTCCATGTACCTATCCAAAAGTCTCTTAAAAGACCCTATCTTATCCGCCTCCACCACCACCGCCGGCAGCCCATTCCACGCACTCACCACTCTTTACGTAAAAAACTTAACCCTGACATCTCCTCTGTACCTACTCCCCAGCACCTTAAACCTGTGTCCTCTTGTGGCAACCATTTCAGCCCTGGGAAAAAGCCTCTGACTACCCACACAATCAATGCCTCTCATCTTATACACCTCTATCAGGTCATCTCTTATCCTCCGTCGCTCCAAGGAGAAAAGGCCGAGTTCACTCAACCTGTTTTCATAAGGCATGTTCCCCAATCCAGGCAACATCCTTGTAAATCTCCTCTGCACCCTTTCTATGGTTTCCACATCCTTCCTGTAGTGAGGTGACCAGAACTGAGCACAGTACTCCAAGTGGGGCCCGACCAGGGTCCTATATAAGCTGCAACATTTCCTCTCGGCTCCTAAATTCAATTCCACGATTGATGAAGGCTAATACACCATACGCCTTCTTAACCAGAGAGTCAACCTGCGCAGCAGCTTTGAGTGTCCTATGGACTCGGACCCCAAGATCCCTCTGATCCTCCACACTGCCAAGAGTCTTACCATTAATACTATATTCTGCCATCATATTTGACCTACCAAAATGAACCACCTCACACTTACCTGGGTTGAACTCCATCTGCCACTTCTCAGCCCAGTTTTGCATCCTATCAATGTCCCGCTGTAACCTCTGTCAGCCCTCCACACTATCCACAGCATCCCCAACCTTTGTGTCATCAACAAATTTACTAACCCATCCCCCACTTCCTCATCCAGGTCATTTATAAAAATCACAAAGAGTAAGGGTCCCAGAACAGATCCCTGACTTGCTGAAAATGTCCATTGTTCATAAATACATGAAGTTATCTTGCATGGAAATAGACCCTTCGTCTCAACTCATCCGTGCCAATCAAGACACCCATAGAAGATTGTTTGCATTTGGGATCATATCGCTCTAAACTTTTCCTATCCATGTTTTTGTCTAAATGTTTATTCAAACATTGTGATTGTACCTGTATCTACCACTTATTCTGGCAGCTTGTTCCATATTCCCACAATCCTCTGTGTGAAAAACTTGCCCCTCCAATCCCCTTGAAATCTTTCCTCTTATCATGAAGCTAAGCCCTCAAGTTGAGACTCCCCTAACCTGGGGAAAAGGCTACCTATCTAACCTACGTACAGTATGCTCCTTATAATGTTGTAAACCTCAATAAGGTGACCCCCTCAATCTCCTTAACTGCAGGGAAAACTTTTCTGACCTATCCAATCTCTTCTTATAACTCAAAAGCCTTCCAGTCCCAGCAACATCCTTGTGAATCTTTTCTACACCCTTTCTAGTTTAAGCACATCCTTCCTATATTGTGGTGACCAGAACTGCACACCAGCCTAACCAACAATTTGTACAACTGTAACATGATGACCAATTCCTATACTCAGTGCCTAAGCCAATGAAAGCAAGCATACCAATCGCCTTCTTCACCACTCCATCTAACTGTGTTGCCACTTTCAGAGAACTATGTACTGATATCCTAAGGACTCACAGTTCACTAGCACTTCCCAGGGCCCTGCCATTCACTGTATGTCCTGGCCTGGTTTAACTTCTCAAAATACATCATTCCACACTTGTCTGAGTTAAATTCCCTTGCTCGCTATCTGAGTTGATCTCATCCTCTGTATCAATTTCAAATTTCCAGTATCTGCAATGTTTACTTCAACCCAAACCATATATAATCAGCATTCTGTAGATCTGTTTAATCTTAGGAATGAAGGACTGAATGGCTTCTGGAATCGTCCATAATTTATTTACCATCATGAACCTACTGCCCTCACTAATTACTGCTCTTGTAAACTTATGATTTGGACCCCCATCATCCAGGTCTTGCTCTCTTCTCGCTACTACCATTCAGCTAGGAGGTATAGGCCCCACACCACCAGATTCAGGAACAGTTATTACCCTACATCCATCAGGCTTCTGAATGGGATGGTTTATATCACACACCTCAACACTGAACGGACTCCACAACCTATAGACTCACTGTCAAGCACACTACATTTCATTCCTGAACATGTGTGCTGGAGTGACTGAAGATTAGCCAGTCACAGTCTGAGATGAAACTTCCCAAAGTGGAACCATTCTGCCCCTCCCACAATCCCTTTCTGTTACCTGGGCTGCAGCTCTTCAGCAGCATCCACTGGTGGGGTGACAGGACGGATTTGACTCTGCTCTTGCTCAATCCACTGCAGTTCCATTCTTTCATCAATCCTATCCTCACAGTACCACTGTTTCCCAGCCTCTCCCACACCCACCTTCCTCCCCCAGACCACTTCCAGCATTAAATTACAATTCCTCATCCCTGTAAGAAACAGGAACAGGGAGGGGCGATTCCGCTCCTCGAGCCTGCCCTGCCATTAATCAAGGTCATGGCTGATTGCTTTCCTCAACTCTGCTTTCCTGCCCTGCCCCACATATCACACAATTCCCTTAATATGATGGGGATGGAGGAACTGAGGGAAATACATGTTAGTAGGGAAGTGGTGTTAGGTAAATTGAAGGGATTAAAGGCAGATAAATCCCCAGGGCCAGATGGTCAGCATCCCAGAGTGCTTAAGGAAGTAGCCCAAGAAATAGTGGATGCATTAGTGATAATTTTTCAAAACTCCTTAGATTCTGGATTAGTTCCTGAGGATTGGAGGGTGGCTAATGTAACCCCACTTTTTAAAAAAGGAGGGAGAGAGAAACCGGGGAATTATAGACCGGTTAGTCTGACATCGGTGGTGGGGAAAATGCTAGAGTTGGTTATCAAAGATGTGATAACAGCACATTTGGAAAGAGGTGAAATCATCGGACAAAGTCAGCATGGATTTGTGAAAGAAAAATCATGTCTGATGAATTTTATAGAATTTTTTGAAGATGTAACTAGTAGAGTGGATAGGGGAGAGGCAGTGGATGTGGTATATTTAGATTTTCAAAAGGCTTTTGACAAGGTCCCACACAGGAGATTAGTGTGCAAACTTAAAGCACATGGTATTGGGGGTATGGTATTGATGTGGATAGAGAATTGGTTTGCAGACAGGAAGCAAAGAGTGGGAGTAAACGAGACCTTTTCAGAATGGCAGGCAGTGACTAGTGGGGTACCGCAAGGCTCAGTGCTGGGACCCCAGTTGTTTACAATATATATTAATGATTTAGATGAGGGAATTAAATGCAGCATCTCCAAGTTTGCAGATGACACGAAGCTGGGCGGCGGTGTTAGCTGTGAGGAGGATGCTAAGAGGATGCAGGGTGACTTGGATAGGTTAGGTGAGTGGGCAAATTCATGACAGATGCAATTTAATGTGGATAAATGTGAGGTTATCCACTTTGGTTGCAAGAACAGGAAAACAGATTATTATCTGAATGGTGGCCGACTAGGAAAAGGGGAGATGCAACGAGACCTGGTTGTCATTGTACACCAGTCATTGAAGGTGGGCATGCAGGTACAGCAGGCAGTGAAAAAGGCAAATGGTATGTTGGCATTCATAGCAAAAGGATTTGAGTACAGGAGCAGGGAGGTTCTACTGCAGTTGTACAAGGCCTTGGTGAGACCGCACCGAGAATATTGTGTGCAGTTTTGGTCCCCTAATCTGAGGAAAGACATTCTTGCCATAGAGGGAGTACAGAGAAGGTTCACCAGATTGATTCCTGGGATGTCAGGACTTTCATATGAAGAAAGACTGGATCGTCCAGGCTTATACTCATTGGAATTTAGAAGATTGAGGGGGGATCTTATTGAAACGTATAAAATTCTAACGGGATTGGACAGGCTAGATGCAGGAAGATTGTTTCCTATGTTGGGGAAGTCCAGAACGAGGGGTCACAGTTTAAGGATAAAGGGGAAGCCTTTTAGGACCGAGATGAGGAAAGACTTCTTCACACAGAGAGTGGTGAATCTGTGAAATTCTCTGCCACAGGAAACAGTTGAGGCTGGTTCATTGGCTTCATTTAAGAGGAAGTTAGATATGGCCCTTGTGGCTAAAGGGATGAGGGGGTATGGAGAGAAAGCAGGTACAGGGTTCTGAGTTGGATGATCAGCCATGATCATACTAAATGGCGGTGCAGGCTCGAAGGGCCAAATGGCCTACTCCTGCACCTATTTTCTATGTTTCTATATCCGAACGTAATCAATGACTGGAGCTGCCACAACCCACTGGGGGAGAGAATTCCAAAGATTCACCACCCTCTGAGTGAAGAAATTCCTTCTCATCTCAGTCTTAAATTGCCTCTATTTTGAGCCTTTGACCCCTGATCCTCGACTTCTCAGCTAGGTGATACATCCTCCCTTCATTCCGACTGTTGCGCCGTTTAAGACTTGTACAAATTATAATGATATCTCCTCTTGTTCTTTGAAGAAAATGTAGGTTTAGTCTACTCAAGTCCCTCCTCACAAGGTAAACATTTACAAATTTTCACTGTCATGTCCTTGACTCTTTAGTGTACGGGTACTTGATATATAAAGCTGTATATGTGATGAGTGGACCACCCTCAATCCATAGAAACACCTTGTACTGACATTTCCTTTTGCTCAGCCTTTAGATTTATGAAATTTTACTTAAGAAAACATTTCCAAGAAGGCATCCCTTTTGTAAATTGTGGAATGGCTGCACACTAGGTACAGTCTTGTGAAATCCATTGTAATCAAAGTAAGTCGCCTTTACACCAGAACTCAAACACTCTTATAATAAAGACCAACATACTATTTGCCTTCCTCACAGTTTCTTGCATTTGCATCCTTGACCTCAGATCTCTCTGTGACCTCCTCCTCACAGTTCCCCAACATTTCTTTAGCTTTTCTTCTTCATAGTGCTAACTCAGGCCTTGTGGTCTAACCACGCTCTGACAATTAATGGAAGAGGTGTTAACCACCTCAGGACAACTGTGTACTATTGTCATGAGCCCCATGGGTCTGTGCATCTGCATTTGTTATTTGGTGTCTTATCTAGAGTCATTAAGCCCTTGTGCTTTCTGTTTAATTTTGTGATTTTTAATCATGTTTTTAAAAAGTTTAATCATGATTTTTATTAATGACCTGGATGTGGGGGTAGAAGGGTGGGTTGGCAAGTTTGCAGACTACACAAAGGTTGGTAGCGTTGTGGATAGTGTAGAGGATTTTCGAAGATTGCAGAGAGACATTGATAGGATGCAGAAGTGGGCTGAGAAGTGGCAGATGGAGTTCAACCCAGAGAAGTGTGAGGTGGTACACTTTGGAAGGACAAACTCCAAGGCAGAGTACAAAGTAAATGGCAGGATACTTGGTAGTGTGGAGGAGCAGAGGGATCTGGGGGTACATGTCCACAGATCCCTGAAAGTTGCCTCACAGGTAGATAGGGTAGTTAAGAAAGCTTATGGGGTGTTAGCTTTCATAAGTCGAGGGATAGAGTTTAAGAGTAATGATGCAGCTTTATAAAACTCTGGTTAGGCCACACTTGGAGTACTGTGTCCAGGTCTGGTCGCCTCACTATAGGAAGGATGTGGAAGCATTGGAAAGGGTACAAAGGAGATTTACCAGGAAGCTGCCTGATTTAGAGAGTATGGATTATGATCAGAGATTAAGGGAGCTAGGGCTTTACTCTTTGGAGAGAAGGAGGATGAGAGGAGACATGATAGAGGTGTACAAGATATTAAGAGGAATAGATAGAGTGGACAGCCAGCGCCTCTTCCCCAGGGCACCACTGCTCAATACAAGAGGACATGGCTTTAAGGTAAGGGGAGGGAAGTTCAAGGGGGATATTAGAGGAAGGTTTTTCACTCAGAGAGTGGTTGGTGCGTGGAATGCACTGCCTGAGTCAGTGGTGGAGGCGTTCTCTTGGAATCTCTATGAATAAACTTGTTTCTGTCTCTACACGGAAGTCTGTCATTCCTCCTCATCCGGGTCCAGTCATTTGTCAGCGCGCATCATGACAACTATACTTTGCATCAAATCTAAGGCCTTCCAAGCCTTCTAAATAGCCTCCCCTTACCTCCCCTGTATGTTTCCACTGTTTCCTCATGTTCCTGCCTTGCAGCTGCTGGCTGCCCGTAATGTAGCACCGTGCACTCACCCAATGTAATTAGTCCGGAGGGAGATCTCCAGCTCTCGCAGCACCTTTGTGGATTCCTGCACGCGGCGTCTAAACTTCTGCAAAAGATTAAGAAAGGTCTGTGGGTGCAGATCCGATTAATTTTAGCCTGGGGTGATGAACAGAGGGCCATATTAAAGGAGTTTAATAGTGCTACAAATCACTGCCCTATAGGTACAGATTGTGGCTGTTTTCACACTGCACATAATCACGCCTAGCATTGTGCACTCATCCTCCTTATCCCTGCTCTCTATCCCCTCTCTCTCCATGCACCCTTCCATTCCTTGTTCCTCACTCTCCCTCCCTTTCCCACTATCCATCGCCTTCTCACTCTCCACACCACCCTCCACTATCCCTCATTCTCTCTCTCTCATCCTCTGGCCTCAACTTCCATCTCATCCTCCGCCTCAGTCTGTCTCCCTTCTTCACCCTCCCTCCTGTCCCTACTTCTTCACTGACTCCTTCACAACCCCTTCCACACTTCCTCCTCGTTTCACATTGGAACTGACACACCAATAACGCGGCAAGCTTAACACTGAGAGTTTCATGGTGCTGAAGTGGATTGCCTGGGAGGAGAGGCTCTCCATGACTGTCTCTGCATCCCTAAACTACATCTGCTTTTGATGTACAGTCCATGCTGTAACGGAGAAAATTCAGCATCCAGTCTACTTTCGAGATTCCACATATTTAACCAGCTGGGTTTATCCTGATTGATGCTTACTCAATCAAAGGTGAGCTTTATTTGTCACATGTACATCGAAACGTACAGTGAAATGAGTTACTTTGTGTCAACGACCGACACAGGCCAAAATGGTGCGAGGGGCAGCCTGCAAGTGTTGGCACACTTCCAACATAGCATGCCCACAGCTCACTAACCCGAACGTCTTTGGAATGTGGGAGGAAACCGAATCACCGGGAGGAAACCCACACAGTTATGGGGTTTAATACCTGTCCCACATACAAAATCAGCCTCACACTCCCCAAGGCTAAAGAGCAGCTCATGCATGCTCACTGAACTTATTCTTAAGGATGTCTTATTCAATGTGTTGCGGCAATACTCAAGATTGTGGCCCTCCTCATAAAGCTGTTTCACTGGTGTACATTTAATCATAGTCCTTTTACCTTCCTGGTGACTCCTGGGTCCAGGTAGCTCTTGAGTTTCTGGATGTAGGTGTGTGGAGGGTTCTTCACCTGAAACCGCTCCTGATCATATAAATAGAAAGAGTCAGTCATTTAGGTTGAAACACGAGAACCAGGATCAACAGATGATGGGATAAATTTACTGAACCTTTAGAACGGTCTACCCTAGAAAGCTAAGGACACTGAGACCTCATTCATTCGTGGACTAGAGAAAGAATTTTTTATACACAAGGGGAAATTGAGGAATATGGGATTGGGCAGAAAAGTGAAATTTGTAGGATCATCTGAAACAAAACAGAGAATGGCGGAAACATTCAGCTGATCATGCAGCATCTGTGGAGAAAAAGGCAAAATCCAATGTTGAGGAAAAAAATCATTTCTGACAAAGGGACTTTGACCTGGAACGTTGTTTCTCTCTGAGTGTTTCTATCAGTCCCTGTTTAGTTTCACCTGGAGCGTTTTGCTTTTGGGATATTGTTGAATAGTGGGACATGCGTGCTTTCCATTGGGAGATAATCATAGTGAGAAGGAGGGGGCAGAAACCCTGGCTGATTTATTTTCTGTGACCTGCGCCAGAGATGTCGAAAGCCAAAAGTAAGACCACCTTCTCCACCTGTCAGCAGGTGGGGAACAGGTAGCTTTGGGCCAAATGGAGATCAGACTTGCATCTGCCCATGGACACTATGAGGGGGCATGATTGAACCCATAATGCAGATTTTAGAAAGCCGTGACTTGATGCTTCAGTGGCACTATGCTTACTTAATAAATGAACTGAGTTAAATGGCCTGTGTCCAATCTCAATTGCACCACTAATGGTGGCCATGCCTTCAGTAATTCCCTCCATAAACCTCTCTGCCCCTCTACTGCTCTCTCTCCTCTAAGACCAACCACTGTGATCACACTTGCGGTATTCTATCCCAATGTCTCCTTCACTGGGGTCTAATTGTGTCTGAGAACACTTCTGTCAAGCACTTTCCTTTGCTAAGTGTGTAATGTTTTCCTTGTTGTAGTCAATTGAGCTGTGGGAGCAGAGTGGATGTGCCAGGTTCCCTTTCCTCAACTTATTGGGCTGAGTCCTGGGACACGACGGGAGATTTTGCTGGGAAGCTTCACCCATTGCAGGACCCTAGAAAAGATAAGTGCACTCCCAGTGAGTGAAGCGAAGGGCCAGAAATTGACTGGCATCCTCCTGTGACTGACGTGTCAAGTTCCTCTCTAAGGAAACGTTCTCATGCAAATGTGCATCTAAAATACTTGATCTCCACCTCCCACCCCTAACCCTTTCCAAATCCACACTTCAAGGTACCTGTCAGGCTGACCAATCTCTCATAACCCTACCACCAACATCTCAGGCCTTCCGCCATCTGAATCAGAATCCAAATAATATGCCATGTTTTTTTTTGGGGATATCAGAATACAAAGTCAGTTGGATATTTCAAATTTCAGTGGAATGCACAGAAGACCAGCCTGGGTACAGAACTCTCACAGTCCAGCGATGGTTAATTGGCCAATGTAAACTAGCCCTTGTGTGTAGGTGATGTATAGAATCTGAAGTTGATGGATGTGTGGGGAGAATAAAACAGGGATGAGTGTGAAAATGACTACTTGATGGTTAGTGTGGACCTAGTGGCCTAAAGGCCCATTTCTGCATCATATAGCTCAATCCATCCATGACTCTGTGTTGAACACACTGCAAGTTTCACATCCTCAGCTGAGCAGTGAGACAGTGGTCTGGAGACAGAAGCTCATCAAGGCAAAGCCCCGAATGAGAGGAGGAAATCCATCTCCACATCACCCCTAGCCCTCCCCAAACAATGCTCGGGAGTGGGGGGGGGGTCACTGCATCCCAACCTGTAAGGTAGGTTTTATCAGATTCCAAGTACCTGGTCACAGATGAGATCCCACTTCTTCTCATTGTCATACTGCCGTAAGAGCCGTGCTTTATCTGGAGGAAGGTTCATAGAATTCTGCAAAGGAAGCAAATAGGGAGAATATTATTTCCCAGAGGAAACTCTTTCATGCCTGCCAACATAACACCACACAATGGCCAAGAAACCTGGGCAGATTTCTGCCTTTCCATCCAGACATAGAAATGGCCCATTCTAGAAACTGCCTGATAATTCATAAATGAATGAAATCAAAACTTCACCCACTGCAGTAACAGGCAGTGGATCGGCAAAGTCAGGTTACACACCTGGGGGTGTGTTGAACTGAATACTCCTTGAGTACTCCCAGCCACTGGGACCTGGACAGGTCCTGTCCAGCTTCTGGGCCGAGGATAATTTGTCAGGCACTGGGCTAGGCATACATACCAGCAGCATCTGTAAACTCACAGCAGACCCCCAGAAACGTAGATTGGCAATGGCAGAAGCAATGAGTGAGGTACAAGCAATAAGCAAGAGGAACTTGCCAAGCAATAAGGGATTCAGGATGTCCAAATCCCATTCACGAGTTCCCCACACAATTGAGGGTGAGCTTGGGAATTCAACAGCAGAACAAGCTGAACCTGTGTCCGTTGGAGGACGAAGCCCAATCTGAAGCATTGCTCTGCAACATGCTAATCCACTTAACTAGCCTGGCAGCCCCTTGGCATCTATACCATGCCTTCTGCTAGTCTGACTGTACATCACACAAAAAAATTAGACTTGCAGATACCCTCAAGTCATTTGCACCCATGGGCAATTTTGTGCAAATGAATCAACGTTGTATAGAGAAATGCAAATTTCAAATACTCTGGAGACCAGAGTGCCTAATGCCTGCGCTAAGGATTGAGAACACGTGAATTGTTATTTTGTGGGACTGTACTCCACCCCTCAAATATCCTGGAGAGCTGCACAGAAGCGGGTATCTTTGTTGAACATAGTACCCATTCCACGCACGCCTATGTAATACAAATCAAAGTGTATCAATTTCTGGCGTTGGTGGAGTCAAGATCATCTATTCTGATCTACCCGCTAGCACAGGCTAGTAGGTTTTTGGTTTAACCGCTGGTCTGAAGAATGTCTTTCTACAGAGCGGTAGTAAGTCCCAAAATAGAGACTGAATGCAGAATCGAGATGGAACTTACGTCATGTGGATTCAGTTGCAAGTTAGGATGATAACAAATGTGTTAAAAGATATTGCAGAGCTTCGATACAGTCAGGATGCAAGCTATATTAAACAAAGTCTGCAGACGCTGGAAATCCAAAGCAACACACAGAAAATGCTGGAGGAACTCAGTAGGTCAGGCAGCATCTATGGAAATGAATAGATAGCCGACAGTTTGGGCATGAAGAAGGGTCTTGGCCGAAAACTGCCTGACCTGAGGATCTCTTTTATGTGTGCTGCAAGATATATTGGCTATTTTTACAGAATAGATCTTGGAAAGAGTTACTTGAAAACATTCTCTTTAGCTGAAGCTCAGTTGCTAAGGGAGAAGTTCCGAAGAACAGTCCCACACTGTGATATAAATCCAAAGCCTGGATGGCAGCAGCTGAGGGTCTCGTTATAATGCTTTCCAGATCACGCTCATACCTCAATGACCTCAGGCTTTTTGAGTTCTGCACTGAGCTCAGCACAAGCATGGCCCATGTGCAGGTGGCTCTTCGTGCCCAGCAAAGTCAGAAGTAAGAATTTGGCAGGGAAGGGGTTCCAGATCAGCTGGGCTCTGTGAGCAGTCAGCCTTCTTCAGAGGTGGAGGCCTTGACAGGCTTTTGCTGGGGTGGAGAGGTTCAAAATGCAGGAAGGTAGTCAGAAGCCCACTTGCTTCAGTGAAGCAAAATGACCCAATGAGGAAGGGTGGCATAGGAAGAAGAAACATTTGCTATAACATCTACCACACCCTCAGATTCTTCAGCCGTTTCACGGGCACCCTGCCCACCTGTCCTTTCTGCGGCTGGGAGGATTCAGAGTACCATGCTTATATGTAGCGTGAGAGGTTACAGTCCGTGACTGAGTATCTGAACGGGTTGCTCCTCAAGTTCTGCTTGCACTTCAGCCTCACGCTCCTGATATATGGTCACCCTGTAAAGAGGAGGGTGAGTCGCTTGGGGGATCTACTAGTGAGCTTGCTCCTGGGTGTAGCCAAGATAGCCATTCACAGGTCCAGGCGGCGGGCAGTTGAGGGCCCTGCCCGAGCTGACTGGCTGCCCCTCTTCCAGGGCCTTTGTTCATGCCCAGGTGTCCTTGAAGTCTCTATTGAAACAGTGGGAGAGGTGGGGAGGTATTTTGAGAATGGTGCCCCCCCCCAGGGAATTGAGTGCTTTGTAGATGATAGCAACCATATTTTAATTTGAAATTGTAGATAGCATTGTAAATCACTGATCATTGTGTGTATTTTGTGAGTGAATGAACTTCTGTAGTTTTGTAATAAAAAGCATTCAGGCAGTTTGTGAGCGTAACCAAGCAGGCTGAGCAGAGCTGAGTTCATTCCACGTTAGAGCAGCCCAGTCGGACTGGCACAGGGGGAGGTTACACCTGCGGGGACAAAGGCAAGGCCAATGCTGCTCTCTCAATTGTAATCTGGGCAGCAAAGGCCCAAAAAACCAGGGCATTTCAACTGATGCCAGTTCTCCATTTGAGGTAATCAGCTTTTAAGGGTTCCTAGAAAAGGGGTTTCTCTCAGATGACAAGTTAGGAACATATTGCTTATAATGAAGCAGGAAGCCAGTTGCCCATTGAATCTATGCTAGCTCTCAGAGTTATCCCATTCCCCCTCTTATTTTCTTCTAATCTATTTTCTCTCTTATGCCACCAACATATTGGGGGCATTTTATAGCCACCTATTAACCTATCAAATGGTACCTCTTTGGGATGTGGGAGGAAACTGGAGCACCAGGGGAAATTCATGCAGTAACAGGGAGAACATGCAAACTCCACGCAGGCAGTGCCAGAGGTCAGGTCTGATCTCTGAAACTCTACCTGCTGAGCCATTATGCTTCCCATCTGGGTATACAAGATGCCCAAGGCTATGTGGCACGGGCTAGAAAGATCCCAATAATTAGGAGGCAGCTCTTCTGGCTTTCTGGTGAGAAAAGCAATAGATATACCCAGGAAGGACCAGAGAGTTGGACAATCTGGACACTTGACCACAGATTGTTAATAAGGTATTCCCTGCGCCAACATTTTTACAATCCTAGCTCCCATAATCTATTTATTTAAGACTAAACTGAACCTAGAAACCTGAGCCAGAGACTAAAACCAAACATTAAATTGGCTTGGACCAAGTGTCAAAAGGGATGGATTTAAAGCACACGAATCAACTTTAGTTTATTCCTTTAAAAACAATACCTTGATAACTTGAGATGTATTGAGAGTTACGCAGAGCAAACAAGTCCCGGGTTCAGCCAGGAGGAGGCTCAGCAGTGCAGCCTTTTCCCGGGATGGTGGAGGACAAACCAAGTCCCCTGCCGCAAGCCTCAAGTGTGAGACTGAGCACCCCGCCCGTGCGCAGGGGAGCGAGTACAGCTACAAGCGCCAGCGAGAGCGAGGGAGGGCAGGTGTTTCCAATCGTGACTGATGGCACATAAGTGCCAGAGCGATGCAGACATGAAAGGGAACTTTGCTCACGCCATGTGTGAGAGAGTGCTCAGGCGAGTTAAAATAAGACAGCTTGCATGAGTGAACGAAAATTAGTGTGTTCGTGTGCACGAGTGAATGCATGCATGGTTGTGAACGCATGTAAGTGCATACGTGAATATAGGTGAGTGAGTCCTGTGAATGACAAGGGGACAATACGGTTTGATTCCACTGACAAACGCTGCTTTAATACCTCCCCTCCATTCACGTTTAAGCTCTGCATGCATTGAGTGGTTACTTGACCTGCCAGGGTGTGAGGAACCAGGTACGTCAAGGGTCACGGGAGCTGGGCAAGGGGCGGCAAGAGGCTGGCGGAGAAGCGTGGCTTCACCGCTTTCACAGCAACCGTCCCTGCTAACATTCTCCATCAACAGCCTGAGCTTTATCTTCAGAAGAGATTAAAGAGACTTCAACGTTACTGAGAGCACAATGAAATGGTAGCTCATTGTGGACTACCTCAAATTAATTAGCTATTTAATTCATGATGACGCTACCTTCACCTCCATTGACCCACAATGGCTTTCAGTTAAGCAAAACCTTCACTTCTTACTCCAATTTTCAAATTCTTCTATGGTCACATCCCTCCACTTCTCCAATCTCATGCGGCTCTTTAAACTTCTCAGATCATTGCCCTCTTGAACATTGCATTAGAGCTCTTTCACCACTGAAAGCCGTGACTTTGACTGCCTGGGTAGATAAAGTGGAAGTTGAGAGGATGCTTCCAATACTAGGGGAGTTTAGGGCCAAAGAGAACAGCCACAGAATACAAGAGCATCTCTTTAGAACAGAGATGAGAGGAATTTCTTTAGCCAGAGGGCGATGAATCTGTGGAATTCACTGCCACAGATAACAGTGGAGGCCAAGTTATTGGGAATACTTAAAGTGGAGGTTCTTGATTAGTAAGAGTGTCAAAGGTTAGAGGTGCAGGAGAATGGGATTGAGACAGAAAGTAAATCAGCCTAATTCTGCTCATGTGCCTTATGGTCTTATAGTCCTCTACTCAGTCGCTTCTCAACATCTTCAACCACAGATAAAAACAGAGAATGCAGGGAAACAAGTACCCTCTGATAAAGGTTGTCAATCTGAAACACCAACTCTATCAGGTACTGCCTGACCTGCTGGGTGTTCCCAGTATTTTCTGTTTTTAAATTTTCTGATTCGGCAGTGTTTTGATTTTCAATTGCTCTTTTTCCAAAGTTTTTGCCACCTTTCCTAATCCCTCCACATGTAAGAGAATATAAGAGCATGGAGGTTATGGTACAATTTGGGGCGCCATGGTAGCGTGGCAGTTAGGGCAACGCTATTACAGCTCAGGGTGTCGTTGTTCAGAGTTCAATTCTGATGCCATTTGTATGGAGTTTGTACTTCCTCCCCATGAATGCGTGGGTTTCCTCCGGGTGCTCTGGTTTCCTCCCACAGTCCAAAGATGTAGGTTAATTGGTCATTGTAAATTGTCCTGTGATTGGTCTCGGGTTTAATAGATGGGTTGCTGGGCAGTGCAGTTCAGTAGGCCGGGAGGATCATTGCCTGGTACTTTTATGGTGCCATTGGCTGAAAGAGTGGTAGAAGAAGATTTGACTGCAAATTCCAAAGAGGAATTGGATAGATTTTGATAAGGAATGATATTTGCAGGGATATGGGGAAGATGCAGGGGGTTGTAAACTTAATTGGAGAGCCCTTTCAAAGAACTAGTTTAGGCTCAATGGACAAAGTGGCTACATCAATACATGGTTAATTAGTTTTTCTTACTAAAGGCGGTGTACAGGAGTGAGACAAATCAGCTGGTTGAGTGGTGTCGCAGCAACAACCTTGCACTCAATGTCAGTAGGACCAAAGAATTGATTGTGGGCTTCGGAAAGGGTAAGACGAGAACGCACACCAGTCCTCGTGGAGGGATCAGAAGTGGAAGGGATGAGCAATTTCAAGTTCCTAGGTGTTAACACCTCTGAGGTGCTATCCTGGGCCTAACATACCGATGCAGTTACAAAGAAGACATGACAGCAAATATTTTTTCATTAGGAATCTAAAGAGATTTGGTATGTCGCCAAACATACTCACAAATTACTACAGATATACCAAGGAGAGCATTCTAAATGGCTGCATCACCATCCAGTATGGGTGGTGGGGGGGTGGGGGGGGCGGAGGGGAGCATTGCACAGGATCAAAATAAGCTGCAGAAAATGGTAAATGCAGTCAGCTCCACCATGGGCACTAGCCTCCCCAGCATCCAAAACATCTTGAGCCTTCGCTCCTTGAAAAAAGGTAGCGTCCATCATTAAGGACCCCCATCACCCAGGACATGCCCTCTTCTCATTGTTACCATCAGGAAGGAGGTACAGAAGCCTGAAGCACACACTCAGTGATTCAGGAACAGCTTCTTCCCCTCTGCCATCCGATTCCTGAATGGACACTGAACCCATAACATTACCTCACTACCTTTTTGCACTACTTATTTAATTTAACTTTTGTATTACAGTACATTATATATTTATAGTTTTATACTATTTATATATATATTTTTTTAAAAATTTATATATATTTACTGTTACTCACAGCTTTTATTATTACGACTGCCACAAAAACAACAAATTTCATGACAAATGCTGGTGATATTGAACCTGATTTGGATTCTAGAAGAAATCAATGGGTAGAAATGGAGGAGGGACGATTATTCAGTACCAACTTCAGGACCCTCATTGGTAGTCACAACCACCTCTGATATCATGAAAGAAAAAAATATTTCCACAGCTTTGGAAGTGAAACTTTCAAGATTGTATAATAATGCAAACAGCATCATTTCCTGTCTGGAGTGCAGTGGAGAGGTTGGGGTGTGTGGAGGGGTGGGGGGGGCGGGGTCCGGCTGCTTTAGGCCACACACTGTGCACGTCTCACACAGCGTTCCAGGGGCATGAGTAACTTCCACAGAAGGAAGCCCTACTGGTGCACTTTGCTTATTCTTTTAAAAAAACAAATGAAAACTGTTGCTAATGCGGGAGGAATGCAATGAGTTTGAAATTCTGATCAAACCCACTTCAGGCCCACGGCTTGGCTCAGTCAAAGCGATGTACACAGCACTTTGCCAAGGGCAGATGAATTGCATCTCCGTCGCAGTGCAGATCTGGGTTTGCGTCGGACCAGATCACACCTTCAGAGGAGTTCACTCCCTCCCGGCCCAGCTCCACTGGTTTACAGCACCTGGCACTCTGAGCGAGCAGCAGGCTAAGTTATTAACATGTCCGTACTCAGCCAAGCCATGCGTGCACACTTGATGTATGGATTGAAAGAAGCAACCTGGATTTAAACAGAGCCTATATCACTCCGAAACCTCTCACAGGGAGGATGAGAAGACAAGCTTGGACAGAGGCAGGAAGAGTGAAGAAAAGCAGAAAGGTTTAGGGAGGGAGTTCACTGGCACAGAGCTCACAGATGCCAATGGTGGCGGGATTAAGCTCAGGGCAGAATCCTCAAGAGGATTAATTTTTGCTTTACTTTATAACAACTTGGGAAGTGGTTCAGACTACTGAATCTATGCCAGCTCATGGTGCAATCCCATCACCCATTCATTTCCCCTGCAACCTATTTTCCCCACACTCTGAACAACTGCCTCCTGATTCTACCACTCACCGGCACACTAGGGACAACTTAACCCACCGATCTGCACGTCTTTGGGATGTGGATGGAAACAGGACCACCCAGGGAAAGCCCATGCGGTCATGAGGAGAACATGCAAACTTTGTGCAGACATCACTGGAGGTCAGAATCAAACCTGGGTCCTTGCAGCGACTCTACCTTCTGCACCTCTAGAATAAGATACAGATGGGCAGATTCAAAGTCACAGAGTCAGGTTTGACAGCAGAGGTGAGGATTCTCAGAAAGGTTGTAGTGACATTAGAGAGGAGGGTCACAAGGATTATTCCAGGAAAGAAGGGGTTAAAATATGAGGAGCAATTGGCAGCTTTGGGCCTGTTCTCACCGGAATTTCGAAGAGTGTGTGGGGATCTCATCGAAACCTACCGAATGTTGAAAGGATGTGGAGAGGATATTTCCTCTGGTGGGGGTGTCCAGAACTAGAGGGCACAGCCTCAAAATTGAGGGCTGACCTTTTAGAACAGGAATAAGGAGGAATTTTTTTTTAGTGAAAGAGCGGTGAATCTGTGGAGTGTTCTCCCACAGACTGCAGTGGAGGCCTGTTCTGGGACCCCTTCTCTTCGTGATTTTTATAAATGACCTGGATGAAGAAGTGGAGGGATGGGTTAGTAGATTTGCTGATGACACAAAGGTTGGAGGTGGATAGTGTCAGAGGTTACAGCGGGCCATTGATAGGATGCAAAACTGGGCTGAGAAGTGGCAGCTGGAGTTCAATCCAGATAAGTGTGAAGTGGTTCATTTTGGTAGGTCAAATATGATGGCAGAATATAATATTAATGGTAAGACTCTTGGCAGTGTGGAGGATCAGAGAGATCTTAGGGTCCGAGTCCATAGGACGCTCAAAGCAGCTGCGCAGGTTGACTTTGTGGTTAAGAAGGCATACGGTGTATTGGCCTTCATTAATCATGTAGTTGAATTTAGGAGCCAAGAGGTAATGTTGCAGCTATATAGGACCCTGGTCAGACCCCACTTGGAGTACTGTGCTCAGTTCTGGTCGCCTCACTACAGGAAGGATGTGGAAGCCATAGAAAGGGTGCAGAGGAGATTTACAAGGATGTTGCCTGGATTGGGGAGCATGCCTTATGAAAACAGGTTGAGTGAACTCGGCCTTTTTTCCTTGGAGCGACGGAGGATGAGAGGTGACCTGATAGACGTGTATAAGATGATGAGAGGCATTGATCATGTGGATAGTCAGAGGTTTTTTCCCAGGGCTGAAATGGTTGCCACAAGAGGGCACAGGTTTAAGGTGCTGAGGAGTAGGTACAGAGGAGATGTCAGGGGTAAGTTTTTTACACAGAGAGTGGTGAGTGTGCAGAATGAGCTGCCGGCAACGGTGGTGGAGGCGGATACGATAGGATCTTTTAAGAGACTCCTGGATGACTACATGGAGCTTAGCAAAATAGAGGGCTATGGGTAAGCCTAGTAATTTCTAAGGTAGGGACATGTTTGGCACAACTTTGTGGGCCAAAGGACCTGTGTTGTGCTGTAGGTTTTCTATGTTTCTATGTATATTCAAAGTGGAAGTTGTTAGTTTCCTGATTGGTTGGGGCATCAAGGGATATGGTGAGAGGGCAGGTGTATGGATTTGAGAGGGATCTGGGATCAGCCATGATGGAATGGTGGAGCAGACTCAATGGGCTGAACGACCTAATGCCTCTCCCATGTTTTATGGACCTCAGGACCCTACAGCACCCACAAGATCGGGAAAGGAAAACTGCACTTGAAATAGTCAGAGTATTTGGCTTTAGGAAGGGTTATTGCTTGACCCTCAGGTGACATGGGAAGTCAGAACATCTCACTGGTTAGAATAGTTGGCACTTCAGGCTGGGGTAAAAGCTGACCTCCAGGCGACAAGTCTGGTCTCTTCTCTCCTGAACAAAGGAGGGAAAAAAATCACAACCACCTCACAATTTTAAATGGCATTTTGAGAGAGTAACTTTTTATTTTACTTCAGCTTCATCTGGAAAGGGAGGATGAGGACAAGGTTGTAGCTGGATTATGGGGAGTACAGGGAAAGTGGTGACCCTTCAAAGTTCAAAGTAAAATTTATTATCACAGTATATCATGCAACACTGCGACTCTTTTTCTGCGGGCATATGTAGCAAATCCATAGAACAGTAACTGTAAACAGGATCTGTAAACATCTGACCTGTAAAAAAACTGTACAAGTGCAGATAATAAATAAATAGCAATAAATAACAAGCATGATTAACAATGTAAAATAGTCCTTAAATGAGTGAAGGTATCCCATTTTGCTCAAGAGTCTGATGGTTGTTGGGTAGTAACTGTTCTTGAACCTGGTGGTGTGAGTCCTGAGGCACTTGTACCTTCTACATGATGGCAGCAGTGAGAAAAGAGCATGGCCTGGATGGTGAGGATCTCTGATGATGGATGCTGCTTTTCTATGGCAATGTTTCATGTTGATGTGTTCAATGGTTGGGAGGGCTTTACCCGTGATGTACTGGGCTGAATCCACTACCTCTTGTAGGATTTTCTACTCAAAGTCATTGGTGAGAAGGTACCATCTCAGCAAGAAGTTGGCACCAGTGCCTCGCAGTAATGAGGAGAAAATGCTCTTGTTGCCTGGTCTATAAAGGATTTGCCATTCCTACTACCTGACATGATGCAGTTGCTTACTGTCGCCCTGGATCGAAGAGGGGTTGAATTACATTTCCTTGATCAACATGTTTATATGAAGAACATGCAATTTATCCAACTTCCACCCCTGCTTTCTGCTGCAGAATGAGCTGGATCAGCCAATTGTTGGTGAATGGGACCTTTGTCTAAAATTAGCTCAGTCTGACTAGTGAGAGAGAAAAAAAAATCCAACAGCGGCCCAGCCGAATTTGGAAAACCCAGGAAGGTCACAAAGTCCAAAATGTGGGCATTTTGGAAGCTAAAATGAAGTCTTAGCCTTTATAAAGAGTAAAGGTCACACTTTTCCATACAGACTGGATTTGAAATGTTAACAGATTGACTTAAACACGAGCCAGCATTGAGAAAGGAGTCTTTTAATTTTACACATTCAGTAAACTGAGAGAAAAGAGAAAGGAAAGAAAATGGCACAGAATTCCTTTGTTGACAACCTGGCATGGAGAGTTGAGGGGCTGGCATCGTGTGATGCGGTGCTGAAGTGCACACATCAGAAAGGTCTGCATTTTGATTGGAAGTCTATATGCTGATATTGGCCGGGATGACCACAAGACAGCTAAAATTAGCCATTAATACCCCCAGGCAAGATTTGGGTTCGGCGATCCAGAGCGAAAGTAAAAGAGAGGGAGAGCAGATGAAAGAGAGGAAAGAAGGAAACAGAAAGTGAAAGAGAGAAATAAAGGAGGAGGAAGGAGAAAGACAATGTGAGGGAACGTAATAGGAAGTGAAAAAATGGGAGAGATAGATAGATAGATAGATAGATAGATAGATACTTTATTCATCCCCATGGGGAAATTCAGCATTTTTTTCCAATGTCCCGTACACTTGTTGTAGCAAAAACTCATTACATACAATACAATACTTAACTCAGTAATAATATGATATGCATCTAAATCACTAGCTCAAAAAGCATTAATAATAGCTTTAAAAAGTTCTTAAGTCCTGGCAGTTGAATTGTAAAGCCTAATGGCATTGGGGAGTATTGACCTCTTCATCCTGTCTGAGGAGCATTGCATCGACAGTAACCTGTCGCTGAAACTGCTTCTCTGTCTCTGGATGGTGCTATGTAGAGGATGTTCAGGGTTTTCCATAATTGACCGTAGCCTACTCAGCGCCCTTCGCTCAGCTACCGATGTTAAACTCTCCAGTACTTTGCCCACGACAGAGCCCGCCTTCCTTATCAGCTTATTAAGACGTGAGGCGTCCTTCTTCTTAATGCTTCCTCCCCAACACGCCACCACAAAGAAGAGGGCGCTCTCAACAACTGACCTATAGAACATCTTCAGCATCTCACTGCAGACATTGAATGACGCCAACCTTCTAAGGAAGTACAGTCGACTCTGTGCCTTCCTGCACAAGGCATCTGTGTTGGCAGTCCAGTCTAGCTTCTCGTCCAACTGTACTCCCAGATACTTGTAGGTCTTAACCTGTTCCACACACACTCCATTAATGATCACTGGCTCCATGTGAGTCCTAGGTCTCCTAGACACTGAGAGGGAGAAGTAAAGAGGAAGAGTGAAAGGAGGGATGGGAAAGAGAGAAAAAGAGAGCAAGAAAGTGAGGGAAAGCGAAGAAGATAAAAAGACAGAGCAAAAGAGATCAAGAGGGGGAAAGGGAGGGAGATAAAGAAAGGGAGAAAGAGAATATAATTCTGGGAAACCAGTGCCTCTTGCTCATGTGCATTATTCAGAAGAGTAGAGTCCAGGTCAGGGCCAGTAATGCCAGCTCACAGTGGTCATATTCCATGTCCTCCCAACGCAACAGGTTGAATCGTATATACTCCTGGCCAACAGCTCTGCAGAGTGCTACCTGCAACGCTCTGCTCAATGTCCAGCTCACGCCTGACTTGCACACCAGAAAATTCGAAAACAAAATCAGAAATGAGCCGAAGTCAGCTGATAGCATACCTGCTCTGCGGCTCAGCGCCAACAAACATCCTGAGCCGGGCTGGATACACTTTGTATCTGGCTCCTCAGCTTTACGCCAGAGTTTGCTGACATCAGTAACTTCTCATTCAATTAGGGTTGTGCCAAGGGCAGGTAAGTGTTCCATTGAAGAGTCAGATGGGAAACATTAACTGTTCCTTCTTCCATAGGTGCTGCCCAACTTGCTGAGAGTTTCTAGCATGTTCTGATTTTGTCTCAGTATTCCTACATCTGCAGTTTAAGTAGCTGCAACTTTCAACTTAAAGTAGCTTGTTTATTTTATTTTATTTTTTACTTTGTCTTTGTTCTTTCTAAATTAATTTCAGATAGTTTAAGAGAACTCATAAGAACAGCTCACACAAAATGCTGGTGGAACACAGCAGGCCAGGCAGCATCTATAAGGAGAAGCACTGTCGACGTTTCGGGCCGAGACCCTTCTTGGAGTTAGGTTGGAATTGGAACAGGATGCAGTGAAGTCGAGACGGTTGATGTCCCGTTGGCAATTAGCAATAAAGGGTTCCAGAGCAGGCAGAAGACCAGAGCGGGGTGTCCATGAAGAGGAGGAGGGTTGAAGACGGGAGAAGGGGTCATCGGTGGGGGTAGGGGAGTCCTTGTCAAAGAAGTAAGCTCAGAGAAGGAGCTGGCGGAAGAAGAGTTCAGCGTCATGGCGTACGTGGAACTCGCTGAGGTGTGGGCGAAGGGAGACAAAGCTGAGGCCCTTACTGAGGACAGAGCGCACGAAGGGTCTCGGCCCGAAACGTCGACAGTGCTTCTCCCTATAGATGCTGCCTGGCCTGCTGTGTTCCACCAGCATTTTGCGTGTGTTGCTTGAATTTCCAGCATCTGCAGATTTCCTTGTGTTTGCTCATAAAAACAGCTTTTGATTTTAGAGAGGTGCAGAATCACATATGTTTAACATGGTCATGAGAAGTGTGTCAGTGGAAGCTGGAGAACTAGAGCATTTGGTGGGTCGGATCAGACAAGATCCGACCTAATATTTTCTTTATGTAGCTACTAAAGGGCTGAGATCAAATGAAAATGAAAAAGGGAACAACATAATGCTATCATTTCCCCTTGAAGCATTATCTAAGATATGCAATCCTGAAGGCTCCAGACCACTGTAAAAGCTGCACAGCCATCTTTGAGACCATGTGACCAGGAGAAGCCAATGCTCATCAAACTGTAGAGGTGTAGCTTCAGGACAGTACATTTTGTTCAAAGTCAGACAGTACACAGCAAGGTAGGAGACAAAACGCTTACAAGACAAGCCTACAGTCGGACCTCCTTATCCACGGGGGATTGGTTCCAAGACCCTTCGCGGATACCAAAAAACGCGGATGCTCAAGTCCCTTATTTAACCTGTCTTAGTGAGGTGGTCTTTAGGACCCAGCGGAACCCCGGACTTTATTTAACCTGTCTCAGTGTGGTGGACATTAGGACCCGGCGCAGCTCTGAATCCGCAGTGTTTCTGTTCATGAAAATAATCAGGATCATGATAGAAAATAAAGTGGAAATAATAAAGCAATCGGAAAGAGGTGAAACGCCATCGGTCATTGGAAAAGCGTTAGGCTACAGTCGGTCAACGATCAGAACAATTTTAATGGAGCATGTGCAAGGCCCTGCCCCGATGAAAGCTACAATTATTACTAAGCAATGCAGTGGTTTATTTATTGAAATACGTATGTTTCTTAAGTGTTTTATATGCGTAGAAAGGTAAAATATGTACTATATACTAAGAAAAATGTTTGACTAACTGACGCTAAATAATACCGGATGTACCTGTTCCGACTTCAAATCCGACTTAAAGACGGACTCAGGAACAGAATTCATTCATAACCTGGGGACTGCCTGTACTTTTAAATCATCTCTAGATTACTTCTAGTACCTAATACAATGTAAATGCTATGTAAATAGTTGTTATACTGCATTGTTTAGGGAATAATGACAAGAAAAAGTAGTCTGTACATGCTCAAACAACAAGTGCTGGAGAGAGAACTTCCGGGTTTTCCTGATCTGTTGTTGGTTGATTCCACGCATGCAGAGCCCGCGGATAAGGAGGGCCGACTGTATTTACTGGAGATGGGCGCAGAGGAGAAGGACTGTCCGACAAGGAGTGAGGTTGCGTGATGAATTCTAGAGAAACGCAAACACGAGAGATTCTGCAGATGCTGCAAATGTTGAGTAAGACACACAAAATGCTGGACAATCTCAGCGGGTCGTGTAGCATCTAAGGAAATTAAAAACAGTTGATGTTCCTTCTCCTTCAGCCTTTCACCTCTTTCACCTATCCCCTCCCAGCTTCTCACTTCATCACCCCTCCTCCACACCTTCCCCCTTCAGCTGGTTTCATGTATCACTTTCCAGCTTGTACTCCTCACCCCTCCACAAGCTTCTTATTTTAGCTTCTTCTCTCTTCCTTTCTAGTCCTGATGAAGGTTCTCGGCCCAAACCATTCACTGCTCTCCAATAATTTGCTCTCCATAGAGGCTGCCTGACCTGCTGAGTTTCTCTCTGGTAACACATCCTGACAGAATGAGGTACCCTTCACTCTGATCACTATGTCACAAGGCCCAGTTAACACGGCAGGCAGGATCCCAATGAATTTATGTCTGCACAACACCGCCCCTTGCATACAGGGAGGAAGCAAACCACCAAAACGGCTCCCCTCACGCAAGCTGTAATCATTGCACTGAGGTGCTGTCAGCATTGTGTGAAGACTGCTTGGTGTTTGAATTTTGCCTTCTACATTTCAGCTGTTTACTTTGACCTAGCTTCTTCCAGAGGAACAGAGGACAACCCACATGGGGGAGAACGGCTGGTTGCTTCAGGGAAACACAGGACACCAATTTCTTTCACAAAATTGAATCTGCATGTTAGATGGAATAATTTTTCCCCCAACCTCTGAGCCTGTGTTGTTGCCATAGAAATGCAGGCCTGACATGTTTCTTAACTCCTTATAGTGCTCTCTCAACAGCTCCTTAAATATAACAACTCTCTGCTCATCCTCATGAATGTCAGGCAGCATCTATGGAAATAAATGACGTCTCCAACCAAGACCCTTCATCAGGAACCAAGAAAGCCTTGGCTATGAACAATACCTCTGTTGTGTTTATGTCTCTCACAGTGCCACAGCTATAGGGCCACTGGATCACAGCTCCAGTGACTTAGGTTCGATCCTGATCTCGGATGCTATGTGTGTGGAGTTTGACCTTGTCGGTAGGTTAAATGGCCACTGTAAACTGTCCCTAGTGTGTAGGTGAGAATCTGTGGAGAATAGGTTACATGGAAAGATATTGGGTGATTGGAATCACTCTGAGCTGGCATGGCTTGGTTGAGCTGAAATGGTTTCTTCCTTCTATGCTGTGGAAAATACAAAATACCCTTTCACTGAAATACAATTGTTGTTGTAATGCCTCCACACCTTCTCTGGGGTGAAAAATTTCAAAGGTTCACCAAACCCTGAGAGAAGTCCTGTCGTAAAATGGTTGGCCACTTATTCTGAAATTATGTTCCCTAGTTCTAGTTCCCCACATTAGGTACCCACATCCTTTCATCAGTCTGTCAGAATTTTACATACTTCAACACGATAACCTCTCACTCATTGAAACTCCAACCTGCTTGACCTTTCCTCATACATCAACCCCTTCATTCTCAGAAATAAATCCCACAGATCTTTTTCTGCACTGCCTCCAAAGCAAGTCTACCCCTCCTGATTAGTTAATCTACTGTGTGTCATTACAGGCAGCTGAAAACCTCTGGAGAAGTTTTGGTAACTTGGGGTACACAGGCTTTTGGTGCACAGCTGGGGTAGGAGGGAAGAAGGTGATCAACAGTTGAGGTGGCGAGCCTCTGGCAGCAAGAGTGTGGTAGAGAGAGTGAGAAAGCAAGGGGTAAGGGGAGGAGGAGGGAGCCGAGATGAAGGGGTTCAGGGGCAAAGCTAGAGACAGCATATTTAGGAACTGAAGTGGGCAAGCTCATGTGGATATGTCTGGGTATGTTTGTTCACATACTGTATATGTTTAACATAGCCTGGCCCCTACTTATCATGGACACCCTTGTCAATGGACCCCCTCAGCTCCTGTTGCTCCAGACAAAAGCAACTCTAGCTTGTCCAAACTCTAATCCAGGCAGCATCTGGTAAACCTCTTCTTCACCATCTCCAAAGCCTCAACATTTTTCCTTTGATAGTGTAAACCGAACTGAATGCAGCAGTCCAGATACTGCCTAACCAGAGTTAGACCTGAAGACCATAAGGCATAGGAGCAGAATTACACCATTCAGCCCATCGAGTCTGCTCCACCATTCCATTATGGTTAATCCTTTTCAACCCTATTCTCCTGCCTTCTCCCCATAACACTTGACACCCTTACAAGAACATACCAACCTCTGCTTAAATATACTCAATGACATGGCCTCCACAGCCGCCTGTAAATATTCCCAGTCTCTGCAGCCTCTTCTCCTCTTGAGGGGCCCTGATTCTCTCATTTGTGTGTGATTGGAAGTGCACACTTGCACCATTCCTCACTCAAACATTGCCACTTATCACTTTCCAAAAAGTGAAGCTGAGGCTGGAAGTTAGAAATAAACAGAGACCACTGGAAATGCTCAGGCCAGGAAGCATCGGTGGAAATAGAAACAGTTAAAGATTCTGGACAACGACCTTTCAGTTGCTGCCTGACCTTCTGAGTATTTCTAACTTTTTCTCTTTTTATTATCATGGTTTGAAAGGCTGGGATCTAATTGACTGGGCCCACTGCTGAAAATCCTGTGTACTTCCTTTCCAACCAGCATGTACAGGTTCACCAATATCTCCCAGTGACCAACCACCATTCCCTCACACATTGCTCATCAATCTTTCAATACTAGTTTAGCTTGCGTTACCAATCCTGAGTGAATCGGCCCATATAGAGCAACATATACCTCAGCTGGCCCAGTTCTCGAGCTATCCTGGTCTCACTGAAGATTTTCCTAGTTTGGCAAGTTGTGCTCAACTTGGAATTTTTGCCTCTCTTCCCATTCCCAAAAGACTGACGTGTATGAAAAACAGCAACAGCACCACCACACACCCCCTCCCATCCTCCAAAAATTTGAGCATGGAATCTAATGACTGTTTCTGGTGACTACTTA
The DNA here is from genome assembly GCF_048418815.1 of Hemitrygon akajei. Lineage (NCBI taxonomy): Eukaryota > Metazoa > Chordata > Chondrichthyes > Myliobatiformes > Dasyatidae > Hemitrygon > Hemitrygon akajei. Next base: position 22,316,539 of record NC_133141.1, on the reverse strand, counting down.
ATCATGCACTTGTTAAACAATCAAGCTGTTAACCGCAGTCAGTGGCACAAATACTGGCATAGGTCCAAGAGAGTCAGCTCCTTTTTGCTGAAGGAGAGATGGGAATGAGAGACACACACAGGTGGAACGAAGAGTCCAAGTCCCTCAAGTCTGCTGGAGTTACACGCTCTCACTCCCCAGGGTCTTGGTGATGAAAGGCAAAGTGTTGCAGCCCTTCCAAATACACAGGCGAGCTGGAGTAATATGCTTCTTGTAGCCTGCATCAGCTCAGTCAGGACAACTCATGGATTTGGTGTTAGTGACGATCGTCCACTTGCAGGAAATGAAGTTGCTATGGTGACTGAAGAGTTTCCTTGCCAGAGCTTGGTCAGCTGGATGCAGTGTAATGAAGGGGAAAACACAAGTGGGTGGAGCAGTCGCTGACTTAAGGCACAAAATGTGTTGGTAGGGCAGGGTCTGGGAGAGGGTGCACAACATCTAAGCCATAAATGGTCTCAGCTCTGAGGCAATGCAACTGTTGTAACTCTCCTCACTCCCAAAGTCACAATGTGAAAGAAGAAAGAACGGAAAATGAGTTTTTCTTTATGACTCATCGATCATAAGGGCCCACAAGAGGCACGAAGCTCAACAGGACACTAAAAAGAACCAAGCAATTTAAGAGGCTAACTCCAAATCCTTCATCCACAAACAGGAAGATCTCTGTGGCTGCCCAATTACTGTTGGCCAAGTCCTCAATCTTCTGATATCTCGAAGTTGAACAGTCAAATACTGTTGGACCCAAATGAGCTCATGACCAGTTTGAGTGACCACTAAAATAAATGTTTGTACATGTCTGCCCAGCTGCCAACAGGCACTGCCCTTTTATAATAACCAAGCACCATAGCCAATGGATAAACAAGGCCAGTGTTTGATTCAGCCAGCAATTACACTAACCCTCAAAGCCACAAATGCCTGCACCAGACAATTCCACGTGTACTCAGTTATTACCACACTTTGCTTAAAACAGTGTTTTCACTTCACTTAAAACAGTGGCTTGTGAGCCATTCCTGTGAGTGCTTGGCATCACTTGCATCACCAAATGATGCACTTGTTCAAGCACTTACCGTACACAGAATTACACAGACTATGTACATCTGCCCAGTACTTCATAGCCCACATCTACCCTGCTGCTGCACTCTCCAGTTGTTCTTGCAGAATATCAGGTCACAAAATTAGATTTTATATGACAAGTCCCATGCTCTGCTCACTTGAGAGGGTATACAAGGAGGTGTCTCTAGGGGACTCGTCATTTGATTAACTTGGGTCTGAGGAAGACAGTTGGGTTTACTGTTGAAACACTGCAATCAGTATCTGCAAGTATGTGACTGTTAAGGCCAGAGATTTAAACAGATGATGAGCTGAGAGTTCAATATGACCAGCACCAGGTTAGAAAGGTATCGCTTCCAAGTTGGTGTTACCCAGGCCTCTCTGACCAGAGTATCTGGCAGCCTCCATTCTGAAGTCAGCACCCGTGAAGACAATTCTTTCTTTAAAGCTGCACTTTACCCTCAAAACCCCACCGAAACGCAATTCTTTCCTTGTCCAACAGGAAAGACGGGGGGGGGGGGGGGGGGGGGAGTGGCAAACTCTTTACTGTTTGGACTTGCTTCAATGGTCTATGTTTGTGTTCAAAACAAGACTCTCCTAACTGTACATTGGTCCTCTCATTCCCATTGGAAGCTCTTCCACAGAACTATAACCCACCAATAGAAGTAGATCCCCACTTGAATCTGCATTTTATAGCCATGCTTCCTTGCCAACTGAGATAGAACAAACCTTCCTGCTGGGCCTCAGAAAGTGATTAATTGTGGCAACTGATGACAGGAGACAGAGAGCTCTCACTTTTTGGAGAGGTAGGGGTGGGAGAGAGACAGAGACAGAGACACAGACCTGTGCAAAAGTCTCAGGCACATATATAGTATATAACTAGGGTACCTAAGACTTTTGCCCAGTACTATAGTAATTTTATGTATTACACTTTACTGCTGCCGCAAAAAAAGCAAATTTCATGACATATGTGAGTGATGATAAACCTGATTCTGACTTTGGTATCATTGTGGACTAAGAGAGGGAAGGGGGCAGGGAGAAGGGAATCATGGTTGGGAAAAGGGGGTAGGGAGACATCCTGCAGTAAACCATTTGTTTGGAATTAAATCACCTTACCTGGTGTCTCAGGGCTGGGTGTGTCTGCACCCGCTCCACCCCGTCTCTGGCACTCCTTCTTTACCACCCGTCCCGCTCCCCTCCCACGGCGCTCCACCCTCACCATCCCCAACATCCTTTGCTCCCGCCAGATTTACAAACTCGCTCTCCGCTCCACATTGACAAATACGGTACTGTGCAAAAAGTCTTAGGCGCCCGAGCTATATATATATGTGCCCAAGACTTTTGCACAGTATTGTATAGAGACAAGGAGATGCAGAGATGGGGATATGGGGACTGAGCTACAGAGAGTGTGTGTGCTGGCAGAGTCTCACATAGCAGTCCCCAAGTATTACTTGTATCAGAGAGAGGGCCACTGGTATTCCAGTACACTGCACCAAGCTACCTGGGAAATACTCCCTCCCCCCCCCCCCCCCCCCACCCCAGAGCAAACAGGAGTTCAAACTCAAACATTCTGAAAGGGAGGCCAATATTTTCTAGCACAGAAGCAGTAGTGGACTCCCCTGTTTACAAGCTGTTATTGGACAGGAACGCTGGCCAATGTAAAGTCTTCATCAACTTTCCCACAATGTGGTAAAGTTCTCCCGGCATTTGTAAATCAGAGTGAATTATGTTTTACTGTTCAATGCTTGTTTTGGGTTTACAAAAGAGCTTTATTGAAGTTCTGAGGTGTGGCACTAGCCTTCTTTAAAAACTATTTCAGCTCAGTCTGAGTTATCTAATTATGCAGCTTTAACAAAGCACAGTACAGACGGCACAGTAGTCTTGTTTTCAGGAAAAAAATAAAAGAAATAAAAGAAAATTTTATAAGGGGCAGCCAAAATCAACAAAACACAGCTGTAGAAAATTAATGAAAACTGATTGCCAAGCTCAGACCGTCAGTAAATTGCCTGCAAATTCTGCTCTCTGCATCCCTGTAGTTTCTGAATATGAGGCAGTTGTCTGTGGAGGGCTGGAAGACAGCTTTCGCACCAGAAGCCATGCCCATTTCCCCCTCTGCTAGAGCTACCCCAACATTTCTGAGGCTTCGGTCATGGAGAGATACAGCTCAGACATGGCGCCTTCATGCCGACCATCAACCACCCAGTTTCACTGATCCCATTTTATTCACCCCACGTTCCCATCAATTGCCCCAGATTCTACCACCTATCACACACTAGGGGCAGTTTGCAGCAGCCAATTAACCTACCAACCTCTATGTCCTGGGATGTGGGAGGAAGCCGAAGCACCAGTGGGAAATCCATGCTTGTCACAGGGAGAACTTGCAAACTCCACGCAGACAGCAGAGGAGTCGGGATTGAACTGGGGTGTCTAGAGTTGTGAGGCAGATAATCTACCAGCTGCTCCTAGTCTGTGAGGGTCATGGAATCCCCTGCTCCAGCTCTAGGTTACGAACATCCCTAAAGTACCTCATGCTCCCCACTGTCCCACTGCATCGAATAGACAAACAAATTGTTTATATGACTAGACATCATGTCTATGGCTAAAAATATGGGCACTGTAGCCTTGCCCCAAGGAAAACTCTGCTTGTCAGTCATCATATGGCCACATCTTATACATCTGTAACACACTGATTTATGAGCATGTGTATCTCAACTTGACCACTGGAAACTGGAAATACAATGCCCAAAGCAATTTCGCCCAAATGAGGATGGAGGTTGAGGAGGCCATATTTATACCTGCATCAAACGAGGCTCGTGCCCCCACATCACAAGCTCATGGATCCAGGAACCAGAGCAGAAAATCCAGGCTGACACTCCCAGTGTCTTACTGAGGATTGTATCGCTGGAAGTGTGGTATTTGAGATGAGACACAAGAACTTAAGAAATAGAATCAGAAGTAGGCCATTCTGCCCCTTGCATCTGCTCTACCCCAATAAGGACTGTTTTCTCAGCTTCATTTTCTTGCACTAATCCCATATCCCTTGATTCTCCTAATATCAAAAAATCTATCAATTGGACTTCAGTATACGCGGAGCCTCCATGGCCCTTTTGTGTAGAGAGGTCCAAAGATTTGCCACCTTCTGGATGAAGAGATACCTTCTCATCTCTCTCCTGAATGGCCAGCCCCTTATTCAGAGACTGTGACCCCTGGTTCAGGACTCTTCAGCCAGAGGAAAATGGTCATCCCACAATATAGCCCAATCAGAATTGTGTGATTGTATCAACAAGATTGCTTCCCATTTCTCTAAGCACAAAGGAAAATAGGCCCTGTTTGCTTAATTTCTCCTCATAAGGCACTAAACCAGAGCTCCATCTGGTTCTTTGGTTGGACTTAAAGATGTTTGGCACTATTTCAAGAAAGCGTATAAGCATCCTCCTCATTGTACTGAGTCCAATATTTATTCTAAAATCAACCGCATTGAGACAGAAATGCTAGTCACTTATTCACTGCTGTTTGCACAAAATGGCTGTTGATTACTTCAAAGCTGTTCAAGGAGGCTGAAAGCACTTTGGGGATGTCTTGATGCTGTCAAGGATGTGAAGTAAAAGTTAGCCTCATTGCAGAATGGATTGGAATTCATCTGAAGCCCAATTGAGGGCTTGGGGCCAGGAGTTTGGTGGGGGGGGGGGGTGTCACAAAATACCCTGCTCCACTATATCAACAGGATGTTGGCACTGCTGTTATGGAGACATGGACCTCAGGCAACCAACTTGGAACCCATCCCCAAAGTCCTGCAGGTGACCGGTTGGAGGAGGTGTTAGGTGTTTTACAAATCAGCGTGGGCAGCTGCCCTCCCAAGCCAGCACTTCCAACTCCAACTGAACACATCCTGAAGGGGAAGGAAATAAATGAGGAAAGAGGAAGTCCTCTTAGAGGCCAGAACATTTGCCTGGGTGTGAAGGCAGGAGACACGTGTAACATTCTACATTTATGAAAGAGGAGAAAAGTAAAGACATCAACACCAAGAAGGAAGGATGTGACATATTTGCAAACCATGGCGAGAGCACAAAGCCCTGGGAAATTTATCAGATTGTCGGGTATATGAGGAGTGTAGAATGGCATATTGGAGACAGCAGCAGCCATACTCTCACTCATCGATCACCGCAACCTGGACTGGTAGTACTGGTAGATCGATGGATATGCCATGAGTTACAGGTCATGGTAGTGGACACCTTTGTAGCTGCTGATGGTCCACAGAGCATCGTGATGCCTACGTAGGGGCTGCCAGATCTGTTTTAAAGACTATCCCAATTAGTTTGATTGTAATGCCACAGAACACCATGGAGAGAACCTCACTGTAAGTACAGGCACAAGGACTTGCAGTGGTTGCTCCTATCAATGTGATCAGGGACAGATGCACCTGCTACAGGTAAATTAGTGAGGAGGAGGTCAAGTAGGTATATCCTTTGTGTTGATAAACTCACTTTCTGCCACAGACCCCAAATGGCAAGTATATCCTTCAGGGCTTGGCCAGCTCAGTCAGTGCTTGGTGATGGGCACTGAAATCCTGCCCACCCAGAATATATTCTGTGCCCTTGCTACTTTCAGTGTGTCTTCCAAGTATGTTCAACACTGACTCATCAGTTGAGGGAGGAGTAAACAGGAGGAGGTTTACTTGACCGAGGTATTGCATCCGAGAAGTGCACACAAATTAACCTACAGCACGAGTATTGTTTACAGCTCTGATAATGGGAAAGATGTGACTGCACTGTACAGGTTACGGAGGAGATTTATCAGATCATTGCAAGGCCTGGAGAATTACAGTTATGAGAGATTGTCTAGGCTGGGTTCATTTGCTCTAGTGAAAAGGAGACTGAAAGGAGATTAACTGAGATATAGAAAATTATAAGAGGCCCTGACTGTGAAAACAGAAAGGCTCTGTTTCCCTTTGCAAAGAACTAGGTGACCAGGGGCACAAGTTTACAGTAGTTGGTAGAAGAATTAGAGGGAAGCTGAGGGAATTTTTTTCACCTGAAAAATAGCAGGGGGTGTGAATCTCACTGTCTAGGAGGGTGGATGAAGGAGAAATGCTCACCACATGTAAAAAGCGCTGAGTTTAAGACAGATGGTGGCTGACAAGGGGCGGCATGGTAGTGTAGCAGATAGCATAACGTTACTACAACGGAGAGCTGGGTTCAATTCCACCACTGTCTGTAAGGACTATGTACATTCTCCCTGTGACAGCGTGGGTTTCCTCTGGGTTTCCTCGCATATTCCAAAGACATACGGATTAGTGGGTTAATTGATCACATGGGATTAATTGGCTGGCGCAGGGTCTTTGGGCTGGAAGGGCCTGTTACTGTGCTGTATCTCCAAATAAATTTTAAAAAACTAAAGGAGGAGTATACTTCAGCATCAGATTGGCTTCCTTTTGGATCCTTGGTTTCCATGATTTTACAACAAGTTATTATACCTCCTGTGCTTTAGGTCCATTATCAGCAAAGCCTTTCACACCCTAGGTGCATTGCTCTTCCATTGTAGCTTATCAATTATGCTGGTGAAAGAACACCACAAGATGGTTCCAGCTGAAGAGCCTTTTCGCTCTCTTAAACCCATGTTAAATTACTCATTAGCTCCAATTTATCATAAAATTTGCCCTGATCATGATGTTACTGGGAAAGGGGCTGTGGGTCAGAGAAGAGGGACATCTATGGGCTTGTGTTGCCTTGGCTGTAGAGCATTGGGGGATATATCCTTATATAATCCAGAGAACAGCCGGATACTTGCACAACTGCTGCTGACTGCAGATACCTCAACCAGAAAGAAAGCAGGTGGGTGTGTGTGTGCTTGCCTGAGTGACAAAAGGGACTTCACAAACCTATGGGAGGCCAAATATATTGCAACATCAGGAAAAAAGGCAGCACTAGGCTTGGATCAAAAGGTCATAAGACCCTCCGCTTCTAATAGCAGAGTTGTTCCCAATTAAAAAACTGAGTATGATTATGGCACTCAGCAATCTTTGGATCAGCATTCATCTCACTTGAGAACACACCAGCATATTCAGTGTAGCCAAAATGATGTACACACTCCTCAGTGCAAGCCAAACCACAACTGCCACGCAACATCAATTTTATTTCCAGCTCTCTTTCTCTACTATACTGAAGATCGCTTTCTCACTCAAGTGGTAAAAATTCATCATGGACTTGAACCTTGTCCCACCTTCCTGTAAAACAGTCCTAATGCTCATTGTTTCAGGCCATTCAGCCCACCAGCCCTGCTCTATTCTGACCCCTGCCAATTCTCCTGTACATAATTATTTGATTGTAGAGGATGCAGATTTGTTTCTCAAAAAACTTATCACTGAACGAAATTTTTTTCAATTCCTCTGCCAACTCCTGTAACTCCCTTAAACATGGTCCTGGCCAAATAACTCTCGACTGCATGACAACATATTCAACAGAGCAATGCTGCGACGGTACACTGCCAGCCTCGTTTGTAGGGTTTGAAACCCTTACCTTCTGACCCTGCAGGAGTGTGCGGCAGCAACTGACGCACATTTGGCAGGCGAGACGGGAACAAAGAAGCAGCAGAATATCACTGGTATCCACAGCATATCTGCCAAAGAAGTGCGTCTCACAACTTTGCAAGATCAGACCCACAGAAAGAAGACCCAATACTCAAACAGATTTCTCAGGAAACCTGGTTGGCTCTGGCTGCACCAGTTAGCAAAAGCTGGCCCTTCTGTAACTGGTTTCCTTCATTGGCATGAGTGCCAACGGTAGCTAATTTCACTTGTTTTGCTTGCTTTACACATATGACTGTGTTGTTAAGCACAGCTCCAACGCCAAATTTAAGTTTGCTGATGTCACCACTGTTGTTGGCCAAGTCAAAGGTGGTGACAAATCAGCATATAGGAGGGAGATTGAAAATCTGGCTGAGTTGGTGCCACAGCAACAACCTTTCACTCAACGTCAGCAAGACCAAGGAGCTGATTACTGACTTGAGGAGGAGGAAACCAGAGGTCCGTGAGCCAGTCCTCATTGGAGGATCAGAGGTGGAGAGTGCCAGCAACTTTAAATTCCTCAGTGTTATTATTTCAAAGGACCTGTCCTGGGAGCACACAAGTGGAATTATGAAGAAGGCATGACAGCGCCTTTACTTCTTTAGGAGCTTGTGAAGAGTCGGCATGACACCTGAAACTTTGATTTAATATTCATCTCCTTCATTTGAGATTCTCCGATTAATGGAAACACCTCAATATCTATTTGATAATACTCCTTGGGATCTTATATCTTGCAATTAGATCACCCCTAATTCTTCTCAATTCCAAGAATATAGCCCCAGCTTCCCTGTGATAGGTCAACCTTCTCACCTCAGGAATCAGCCCCATTAATCTCTTCTACATCACACTTCATGTTCAAAGTTCAAATTAAATTTATTATCAAAGCACATATACATCACCATAAGTTACCATGAGATTCATTTTCTTGCAGGCATTCACAGTAGAAGAAAGAAGTACAATAGAATCAATGAAAAACTACACACAAGCGGAGACCAACAAACAACCAATGTGCAAAAGAAGGCAAACTGTGCAAATAAAAAAGACAAATAATAGATAGATTGAAAGATTGATAGATAATACAGAACTGAAAAGGAGTTGTAGAGTCCTTGAGAGTGAGTCTGTAGGTTATGGAATCAAATGAGTGTTGAAGTGAGTAAATCCAGCACCTCGCCGATGGTAGCAATGAGAAGAGGCCGTGCCCTGGATGTTGGGGAGGCTGGTGTCCATGATGGAGCTGACTGAGTTCACAACTCTCTGCAGCTTATTGTGCAGTGCCCCCACTTCCATACCAGATGGTGATGCAGCCAGTTAGAGTGCTCTCCATGGTACATCTGTATAAATTTGCGAGAGTCTTTGGGGACATACCAAATCTCCCCAAACTCCTAATGAAATATAGCTGCTGTTGTGCCTTCGTTGTAACTGTATCAATATGTTGGGCCCAGGATAGATCCTCAGACATGTTGATTCTTAGGGACTTGAAATTGGTCATGCTTTCCACTTCTGATCACTCAGTGTGCGTTCCCTCATCTAACCCTTTCAGAAGTTCACAATCAATTCTTTGGCCTTACTGATTGAGTGTTTCTGCAACACCAATCAACTAGCTGATATATCTCATTCCTGTATGCCCTCTTGTCACCATCTGAAATTCTGCCAATCCACACTGTTCAGGAGCCTGATGGTTGAGGGGTAATAGCTATTCCTGAACCTGGTGGTGTGGGACTTAAGGTTCCTGTACCTCCTTTCCAATGGCAGTAGTGTGAAGACAGCATGGCCTATACTTCATGTGTTCAGAATATACAGCTGACCCAAGAGTTTGACTGACTCCTTTCAAAGGATAGCTCAATCACTACCGAGCTAGATTTCTGATCAACTTCTTTGGCAAGGCACAATTTGGTTCAGTGCAGCCAACTCACAACCCCTACTGCATATATCCTTTCTAAAATAAATAAGTCAGAAAGATGCATTTATTTTGCCTCTTCCAGAATAAGCAGTGGCTGCCCATTGTGTAACCCCAGTGAAAAATCTGACACCTCAGCTGGATGAGCTATAACTGCATGGTGCAAATGGAACAATCTGTAGAATCGTCACTGCTCCAAAGTGCTTCCTAAATAAACTGCAGATATTTCAACTCCTTTGGCTCAGCCCTGTAGTCTAAACAAGAGCTGCAATCTACAGGCCACGTCTCATAGCAACTGCAGTAGCAGCTTAAACTTGTCAAGGAAGGAGGGAGAAGCATCACACAAATAAAACAAGGCCCAGAAAGGGGATTCAGGGCTTCAAAGGTGATCTGGATCTCCTCGCTGGACTTGGGCCATAGAGTGGCTGGATGAGAGTGTGCTCCACTACTTCTTGTGCTCAGGCTGAACATTCTCAAGAGTTGACCTCAGCCTCAGCAGCCCTGGTTTGAATGAGAGGACATTGGTACGAAATATCTGTGTTTGGAGGGTGAACCTGACCATCATCATGCCTCCTCATGATCAATAGTAAGTTACATGTATCATGGCAAAGCCTCTAATCCTTTGGCTTTTCTGCAGATATTTCTTGGTGTGGAATATGTTATACACCCTCCAGCTTGGACCGAGTCCTGTCTCCATTATTTTATTTAAGCTTGGATAACCATCCACTCAGCAATACCCATGAGGAAAGATTCCTCCTTCACTGAAGGAGCTGCAACATAGCCAGCTTCTTCCATTCTCTCCTCCATTTTTTCTATTAATGTCACGCAGTAACAAGGAGAGAGTCCTCAACAGAAGCAGCAGATGGCTAGACACGCATTCCCGGACTTCAGTGTCTTCCTTTGAAATAGTTTAATGTTTGTTAAAAAAAAAGCATTGAGCAGAAGAATTCATTGGTTCATAAAGAGTGATAATAATTATTTTTAAAAAGCAGAAATGGCTGGCTACATCAGAAAAACTGACACATTTGATTACACAAAAGATAATTGGAATATGTATATTGAGCTAATTCAACAGTATTTTGAAGCAAGTGAAATAGCCAATGAAAAGCAAGTACCAATTTTGCTAAGTGTAAAGGCATACAGCTTCCTTTGAGGTTTGAGTGCTCCAACCAAACCAGCAGAAACGAGCTTTGCTGATATTGTCGAACTAATGCAGAAACATTTAGAACCAAAGCCATTGTTGATTACATAATGCTTTAGGTTTCATAAGTGGAATCAAAAGGAAGGGGAGTCCATTTCAACTTATGTGGCTGAATTGAAGAGATTACCTGAGCATTGTCGTTTCAGTAGTAGGCTTAATGATACACTAAGAAGTCATTTAGTTTGTTGCATCTTACAAGAAAGCATTCAAAAATAGCTCCTAACTGAAGCACAATTTATGTTGAAGAGAGCAGTTGAAATCACTGTTTCAATAGAAACCACAGACAGACATGCAATAGAGCTGCAGACAGGAATGAAAGTGAGCATACATAAAATTGCAAAGTCTAAACAGAAACTAGCCTGGCTGAATAAATCGTGTTACCGTTGTGGCAGGGGCTCACATACACCAAGGTGAAACTTGCAGAAAATGCAACAAAGTAGGACACATACATAGCGCATGTCAGGCAGGCAAAAATTAATGGACTGCATAGGGAAGAAAAAAAGATAAAAAGTCAAGTTGAAGTTCCAAAAAGAGCACTAATCTGCATGCTGTTGATGCAAAATCTGATAATGATAAGAGTAACACAGGACTGACTAGCCTTAAGATTAATGATGTGAAAACTAACAATAGACAAGAAATATGGCTTGCGCCAGAAGTGAACGGCAAATTAATTAAAATGGAATTGGACACTTGTTCGGCTGTTTCAGTCATTCCACAAAATGAGTTTCAACAGCATTTCAAAGATACTAAAGTGAAGCTTGCAGATATCCAACTGGAGAAAAGATAACTCCTGTGGGAATGACGTTCATAACAACAAACCACATTGAACTTGTATTTTGGTAAAAATAAGAGGACCAGCATTATGACCAGCAGATGTGATTGGTTGAGACGGCTTTTGTGAGTATAAAGAACCACAAACTTCAAGTGAGAGACAAAACAAAACAAAAACTGCTTTTAAAAGGAGATGCAAAGACCAAAGCCCAGCTGGATGAATGGAAGGCCAAAGCGAAAGGAGTCAATGGAGATACAAAATTCGAGGACTTGTCAGAGGATATTGTGGATGGGGAAACCAAGAGGAGAGATCATATCATAAAGGGAGCAATAGATGGACTTATAAGAGATTACTCTAGTAAACTAAATGGACATTCCCAAGGTCAAGGTGCACAAACTGGAAGAGGGAAGAGATGGAGAGAAAGAATGTTAGTGAGAGAGAGAAGGGATGTGAGAAAGGGATCAAAGTAGATCCACAGAGAGAATAGGAGAAGAAAGGTGATGAGAGCCGTCAGAACCACTTCTTGCAGTCTCAGAGTCAACTCCTACAACCACCACACTGTGCCGGTGAAAAACCACCTTTCCTTGACCTCTACATGAAACCATCTGCACAATGCATTAGCCTGAATGTCTGGACAGCTGGATTGCAAACTGCACGCTGCCTGCAGTTGAATGCACAACACAGCAATCACCACACATGCAAAGATTTCAAACAAAATCCCATGTTCACAGTTAATCAAAGCCTGCAGAGGTTCTGAGGTTTCTTCTCACCTACACTTCCTGCCTCCCCCCCCCCCAACCCACTTGCTCTCTCAACCTCCATAACACCCCATCCCTCAATCCAATCTCTTCCCAGTTATCTCCCATACTGGGCTTCTGGTCAGCAAGTGCAAGCCTTTGAAGGGTGATAACTGCGTTCAATACTTGAAGGGTTAATGGCTAGAATGCTAAACTGGGAGGCAGGGAGAAGTTTAAGAAAAGCACACATAAAACAAAAAGGATTTCAATCCAAAATCAAGCTTTGCCCTTTTTATTTCGAGTTTCCTGTCAGCAGGACCAGCTTGAGCTGATGCTCAAGAAGTGAACGAGCAGATGGATTTTCTTTAATTATATTGTAACCATATAACGCAAAATCCACAATGGTTTTCTGTTTCTTTGTTTCAAAATATGCACATGATTCAAACAGGGCTTTTAACTGGCAAATCATGAATTCCCAGCACAGCCTGAAACCAAACGGCCATTTGGTCCATCAAAAATCACACAAGTTGTCCTAAGAGATACTCCCATCAGCTCCCTTTCACACCTCATCCCTTCTTCTCTGTGTATTCACCCAATCCCGTTTGTTTCAACTATTCTACCACCTATCAAGCAACAAGCTCCAAATCCCAATCACTCATAGAAAGACTATTTTCCAGTAGGTCATTTCTGCTCCTTTGATTAATCACCTCAAAGCTCCATGTTCTGGTGACCGGCTCCTCAACTGTTGGAAAGAGCCCCTCTCTTTCCTTTCTTCTGCCCTCTACACTATTTTGAACAGCTCTATCAAATTTTCTCAGCTCGAAGGAAAGCTGAGGATTTCAAAAGCTTGCAGCCTGCAGAGCTTAGACACAGGAGATTCTGCAGACCCTGGAAATACAGGATAGCGCAGACAAAATGCTAGAGGAACTCAGCAGGTTAAGTAGCATCTATGGAGAGGAATATGCTGTCGGCATTTTGGGCCCGATGAAGCGTCTCAGCCTGAAACACCGACTGCTTATTCCCCTCCATGGATGTTCCCTGACCTGCTGGGTTCCTCCGGCATTTGGTGTGTGTTAGTCTGTAGAGCTGCTGCCTCACCTTGTAGAGACCCGGGTTTCATTCCAGTGTCTGATGCTGTCTGTGTGGAGTTTGCACGTTCTCCCTGAGACCACATGAGTTTCTCCCGGGTGCTCTGGTTTCCTACCACATTCCAAAGACCTGTGGGTTAGTGGGTTAATTGGTTGTGGCAAATTGCTCCTTGTGTGCAGGAGAGTGGGGAATCGATGGGAAAATAAGGAGAATAGAATGGGTTAGAGTAGGATTAGTTGAATACAAGTGCTTGATTGCCGGCGTGGACTTAGTAGGCCAAAGGGTGCTCTATCACTCCAAATGCTGTTAAACAGCTTACTCCAAATCCACCTGCCAAGCACTTGTGAGAGTGCGTTGTAGTGAAATTTGAAGACCAAGCACTCTCAATGACAACAGGCCAAAACAAAGCACAATCACCCATTCACTCCACCAATTGCAAAATCAAAGTGTAGTACACCAGTAGGGTTACAGAGAGGGAAAAGGATGATGATGGATATCAAGAATTCGCAAGGCAGGGTGGTTTGTGTTTACAAAGCCTTCAAAGAGTTTAATCTAGTTTCACACTCAAATCAGACCTGTGTGGTTTGAGTGATGTCCGTATGATAATCCCAAACATTTCATTAAAGGCTCACTTTCAGTGCAGCGTCAGAGAGGAATGACAGTTTAATAAAGAGCATCTCGTTTTACAGTTACCCCTGTGTAAAAATGATCAATGGCAAAGCCATGAAAATCATGATGTCATCCTGCCTTCCAGGTGGCTTCTCACTCTGGAGAAGGTCACAGGTCATTCAGATTGTCAGGCCAGCTCTGGTACCCAGGGTCAATCTTCTTTAAACTGCTTCAAACATTTAAGCATTTCCTCCATTGTACGACCATGAGAAATACAAGCAAGAACAGGCCTTTCAGCCCCTCAAACCTGCTCCATTATTCAAGAAGATCATAGTTGATCAAGCCGTCCTCAGGCCCATTTGCCTTAAAATCTTGATTCCCCTTACTAATTGAAATTCTGTCGCAGCTTTGAACATACATCAGGATTTGCCCTCCACAGCTTTCTGGGGCAATGATTTCCAAATACTCTCAATCATTTGAGGGGAAATTCTTCCTTTCATCTCAGTCTTACTGTAAATGCTCACCTCTTGTTCTGTGACTTAGCCCTCTGGTTCTAGACTCTCCTGCAGGGGGAATTATCCCCCCAGCATTTACCCTGTCAAGCTCCCCAAGAACCTTGTGTTATTAATGGGGTCACCTCTCATTGTTTTAAACTCCAGTGAATACAGGCCTAAACTGCTCGACTTTTCTCAAAAGACATCCTCTCCACATTAAAGATTAGCTTGGTGAACCTTCTCTGATTTCCCTCCAGCGTTAACATATTTTCTCTTAATAAATTTGGTACTATTCAGTAACTAGATGTAGCCTTACTGGTGCCTTTGACGGTTGTAGTATGACTTCCCTTGAAATAAATCCAAACCTTTTGAATCACTATTACATTAATGTACCCAAGGCCTGGGGACAAGGAGGACAATGTGCAGCCTGCTGTTGGATTTGGGTCAGTACTCTTACTGGATATGTTCCTGGAGGTTTTCCCATTTCCAATTACCCTACCTAATGAAACAACCACTTTACCCTTTGCCAACAACCTTTATTGTCAGAAAAGATGACCTTTGTCTGGTCAGGGAGAGTGAGGAGGTGATAGAGAGTAGCTATAGGCAAGTAGTCACACCGGGGCCTCGAGAGACAGATAAGTGGGTAACAGTCTGGAGAGGGAAGGGCAAGAGTCAGATACTCGAGAGTACCCCTGTGGCTGTCCCCCTTAACAATAAGTAATCCTGTTTGAGTACTGTTGGGGGCGGGGATCGGTCTACCTGGGGGAAGCAGCAGTGGTCACACCTCTGTCACAGAGTCTGGCCCTGTGGCTCAGAAGGGCAGGGAAAGGAAGAGGATGGCAGCAGTGATAGGGGACTCTATAGTTGGGGGTCATACAGGCGATTCTGTGGACGCAGGAAAGAAACACGGATGGTAGTTTTCCTCCTCGGTGCCAAGGTCTGGGATGTTTCTGATCGTGTCCACGATATCCTGAAGTGGGAAGGAGAACAGCCAGAGGCCGTGGTACATATTGGTACCAATGACATAGGCAGGAAAAGGGAGGAGGTCCTGAAAGCAGACTACAGGGAGTTAGGAAGGAAGCTGAGAAGCAGGACCACAGAGATAGTCATCTCGGGATTACTGCCTATGCCATGTGACAGTGAGTATAGGAATAGAGTCAGGTGGAGGATAAATGTATGGTTGAGGGATTGGAGCAGGGGGCAGGGATTCAGATTTCTGGATCACTGGGACCTCTTTTGGGGCAGGAGTGACCTGTACAGAAAGGATGGGTTGCACTTGAATCCCAGGGGGACCAATATCCTGGCGGGGAGGTTTGCAAAGGCTATTGGGAAGAGTTTAAACTAGAATTGTTGGAGGGTGGGAACCAAACTGAGGAGACAGAGGAAGGGGCTGTTGGCTTACAAATAGAGAAAGCTTGGAGACAGTGCGAGAGGGAGGATAGGCAGGTGATAGAGAACGGATACACTCAGACCAATGGTTTGAGATGTGTCTATTTTAATGCAGGAAGCATCATGAACAAAGCTGATGAGCTTAGAGCGTGGATCAGTACGGAACTATGATGTTGTGGCCATTACAGAGACTTGGATGGCTCAGGGACAGGAATGGTTACTTAGAGTGGCAGGCTTTAGATGTTTCAGAAAGGACAGGGAAGGAGGCAAAAAGAGGTGGGTGCGTGGCACTGCTGATCAGAGATAGTATCATGGCTGCAGAAAAGGAGGAAGCCATGGAGGGATTGTCTACGGAGTCTCTGTGGGTAGAAGTTAGGAACAGGAAGGGGTCAATAACTCTACTGTGTGTGTTTTTATAGACCACCCAATAGTAACAGGGACATTGAGGAGCAGATAGGGAGACAGATTCTGGAAAGTTGTAATAATAACAAGGTTGTCATGGTGGGAGATTTTAATTTCCCAAATATTGATTGGCATCTCCCTAGAGCAAGGGGTTTAGATGGGGTGGAGTTTGTCAAGTGTGTTCAGGAAGGTTTCCTGACACAATATGTAGATAACCCTACAAGAGGAGGGGCTGTACTTGATTTGGTATTGGAAAATGAACCTGGTCAGGTGTCAGATCTCTCAGTGGGAGAGCATTTTGGAGATAGTGATCACAATTCTATCTCCTTTACCATAGCATTGGAGAGGGATAGGAACAGACAAGTTAGGAACGTGTTTAATTTGAGTTAGGGGCAATATGAAGCGATCAGGCAGGAACTTGGAAGCATTAATTAGGAACGGATATTCTCAGGGAAATGTACGGCAGAAATGTGGCAAATGTTCAGGGGATATTTGCATGAGGTTCTGCATAGGTACGTTCCAATGAGACAGGGAAAGGATGGTAGGGTACAGGAACCGTGGTGTACAAAGGCTGTTGAAAATTTAGTCAAGAAAAGAAGAGCTTATGAAAGGTCCAAATAACTATGTAATGATAGAGATCTAGAAGATAAGGCTAGCAGGAAGGAGCTTAAGAATGAAATTAGGGGAGCCAGAAGGGGCCATGAGAAGGCCTTGGTGAGCAGGATTAAGGAAAATCCCAAGGCATTCTACAAGTATGTGAAGAGCAAGAGGATAAGACGTGAGAGAATAGGACCAATCAAGTGTGACAGTGGAAAGTGTGTATGGAACTGGAGGAGGTAACAGAGATACTTAATGAGTACCTTGCTTTAGTATTCATTGCGGAAAAGGATCTTGGCGATTGTACGGATGACTTACAGTGTATTGAAAAGCTTGAGCATATGGACATTAAGAAAGAGGATGTGCTGGAGCTTTTGGAAAGCATCAAGTTGGATAAGTCGCTGGGACCGGATGAGATGTACCCCAGGCTACTGTGGGAGGTGAGGGAGGAGATTGTTGAGCCTCTTGCAATGATTTTTGCATCATCAATAGGGATGGGAGAGGTTCCAAAGGATTGGAGTGTTGCAGATGTTGTTCTCTTATTCAAGAAAGGGAGTAGGGATAGCCCAGGAAATTATAGACCAGTGAGTCTTACTTCAGTGGTCGGTAAGTTGATGAAAAGATCCTGAGTGGCAGATTTATGAACATTTGGAGAGGCATAATATGATTAGGAATAGTCAGCATTCCTTTGTCAAAGGCAGGTTGTGTCTTACGAGCCTAATTGAATTTTTTGAGGATGTGACTAAACACATTGATGAAGGAAGAGCAGTTGATGTAGTGTATATGGATTTCAGCAAGGCATTTGATAAGGTACCCCATGCAAGGCTTATTGAGAAAGTAAGGATGCATGGGATCAAAGGGGACATTGCTTTGTGGATCCAGAACTGGCTTGCCCACAGAAGGCAAAGAGTGGTTGTAGACAGGTCATATTCTGCATGGAGGTCAGTGACCACTGATGTGCCTCAGGGATCTGTTCTGGGACCCCTTCTCTTTGTGATTTTTATAAATGACCTGGATGAGGAAGTGGAGGGATGGGTTAGTAAATTTGCTGGTGACACAAAGGTTGGGGGTGTCGTGGATAGTGTGGAGGGCTGTCAGAGGTTACAGTGGGACATTGATAGGATGCAAAACTGGGCTGAGAAGTGGCAGATGGAATTCAACCCAGATAAGTGTGAGATGATTCATTTTGGTAGGTCAAATATGATGGCAGAATATAGTATTAACGGTAAGACTCTTGGCAGTGTGGAGAATCAGAGGGATCTTGGGGTCCGAGTCCATAGGACACTCAAAGCAGCTGCGCAGGTTGACTCTGTGGTTAAGAAGGCATATGATACATTGGCCTTCATCAATCGTGGGATTGAGTTTAAGAGTCGAGAGGTTATGTTGCAGCTATATAGGACCCTGATCAGACCCCACTTGGAGTACTGTGTTCAGTTCTGGTCACCTCACTACAGGAAGGATGTGGAAGCCATTGAAAGGGTGCAGAGGAGATTTACAAGGATGTTGCCTGGATTGGGGAGCATGCCTTATGAGAATAGGTTGAGTGAACTCAGCCTTTTCTCCTTAGCGCTGCTGAGGATGAGAGGTGACCCGATAGAGGTGTATAAGATGATGAGAGGCACTGATCGTGTGAATAGTCAGAGGCTTTTTCCCAGGGCTGAAACGGCTAACACAAGATGGCACATTTTTAAGGTGCTTGGAAGAAGGTACAGAGGAGATGTCAGGGGTACGTTTTTTTTTTACGCAGTGAGTGGTGAATGCGTGGAATGGGCTGCCGGCAATGGTGGTGGAGGTGGATACAATAGGGTCTTTTAAGAGAGTCCTGGATAGGTACATGGAGCTTAGAGAAATAGAGGGCTCTGGGTAACCCTAATTAATTTCTAAAGTACATGTTCAGCACAGCATTGTAGGCCGAAGGGCCTAAATTGCGCTGTAGGTTTTCTATGTTTCTATGAAATCAAACTAGATTAGGGGGGGGGGGGGGGGGGCGGGGGAAACACCTTATTTTGTCCCAGGAGATTAATGTGCCATTTGTGGAGATTCCTAGCAAACCCTTGGGTGGTAACCCAGCTCTTGTGCCACAAAATAAAAGGTTGGTTGCTTTGAAATTTTTAAGAACATGTGCACTAAGATAGAGGAACTCCCAATCTCTTGGCTGCACACATAAAATGCTGGAGGAACTCAGCAGGCCACCCAGCATTTCAGGTCAAAACATCAGGGTCTCAGCCCAAAACATCGACTGTGTTCATTTCCATAGATGCTGCATGGCCTGCTGAGTTCCTCCAGCATTTTGTGTGTGTTGCTCAGATTTTTAGCATCTGCAGATTTTCTCTTGTTTGTGAATCTCCTGGCTCAATTGGCTTCAGCTGGGTAGGAAAATGTATGGAGGGAAAAAAATCATCATCGGGGGAGTGGGGAAGCAGGAATGATTAAACTGGCTTCCAGGTTGTGAGAGAGTTGCGAGGGAGGGATCGCTTAACTTGTCAGTGGAAGCAGGCCTTCACAACTTCTGGTAGAAAGCACTGGGTGACACAGGTCCATCATCAGCACAACCCCACCCACCAAACTTCCCTTAGCTCAGGCCAAGGTCAGGGCACATTATTGTCTTTCCAGCTCCAGTCACCATCTGGGAATAATCAGCATCACACAACAGACCAGACAGAGGCTGAGGCTGGGAACCAAGGGTCTATGAGCCTTCGGACTAATCTGATGCTTGTATTGCCCTCTTGAGACTTTGAGGGGACCATTACATTGGATAAAATGCATGTAGAACAGGTACTAAGGGTGCTGTTTGATATACAGTAATTTAACCTCACTGCTAATTAGATGACTACTTAAAATATTTTAAAAGGGGCCCCATTAGGAATTTTCTCACATAAACAACTCAGCTATGTGACAGGGAGTTTCAGGCCTGACCTTGGTTTAATAGCAATCCAGTATCAAAGTTTCCGGTTAAACGTGCTCCAGAAAACAGCACAAGGACAGCAACTGGCCACTGTAACAGCCAATGTAACAGCCTTTTGCTGAGCAGTTCACCCCAATAACACATCATCACTCTTGAATGGCTGACGATCAACACTGGTGCACCTCAGGGGTGTGTGCTTAGCCCACTTCTCTACTCTCTATATACACATGACTGTGTGACTAGGCATAGCTCAAATACCATCTATAAATTTGCTGATGTTGGTAGAATCTCAGATGGAGACAAGTGGGCGTACAGAGTGAGATATGCCAACTAGTGGAGTGGTGCCACAGCAACAACCTGGCACTCATCGTCAGTAAGATGAAAGAGCTGATTATGGACTTCAGGAAGGGTAAGATGAGGGAACACAAACCAATCCTCACAGAGGGATCAGAAGTGGAGAGTGTGAGCAGTTTCAAGATTGTCAAGATCTGAGTGCCAAGATCTCTGAGATCTAGCCTGGTCCCAACATATCGAAGCTGTTATAAAGAAGGTAAGACAGTAGCTATATTTCATTAGGGATTTGAGGATATTTGGGTTGTCACCTAAAACACTCAAAAACTTCCACAGGTGTACCATGGAGAGCATTCTGACAGGCTGCATTAATGTATGGGTGGTGGGCAGGGGGGTAGGGGGGGGGCTATTATACAGGATCGAAAGAAGCTACAGAAACTTGTAAAATTAGTCATCTCCATCTTGGGTACTAGCCTCTGTAGTACCCAGGACATCTTCAAGGAGTGGTGTTTCAGAAAGGTGGCGCCTATTATTAAGGACCCCTATCACCCGAGCCCAAGACTTGCCCTCTTCACACTGTTACCATTAGGAAGGAGGTACAAAAGCCTGAAGGAACATACTCAATGATTCAGAAACAGCCTCTTCCCCTCTGCCATCCCATTCCTAAATGGACATTGAACCCTTGGACACTACCTCCGTTTCTGCACTACTTTTAATTCAGCTATTGAATATACGTTACTACAATTGATTTACTTATTTAATCTATATTATCATATATTGTATTGAACTGCTGCTGCTAAGCTAACAAATTTCACGGCATATGCCGGTGATATTAAACTTGATTCTCATTCTGAAATCCTGTGGAAGCGGCCACAAGTGCTGCTGAGCTATACGAGGCCATTCATGATGTACCAAGAACAAAAGCATTAGCAACAGTTTTCACCCTGCCGTTGTCTGGCAGGGTGATCCAGACATATCAGGACCTCAGTTCCAGTGCTTTCATCAACTGCCCATTGATGGCTCTGCGCTCGTTGGAATTTAGAAGAGTGAGGTGGGATCTCATTGAAACATACTGAATATTGCAAGGTCGAGATAAAGTGAATGTGGAGAGGATGCTTCCAATAGTGGGGGAGTTTAGGACCAAAGTTCAAAGTCAAAAGTAAATTTATTATCTAAGTACAAATATGTGACTATATACAACCCTGAGATTCACTTTCTTGTGGACATACTCAATAAATCCAATAACCATAACAGAATCAATGAAAAACTGCACCAACCAGTGTACAAAGGCAACAACTCTTCACATACAAAAAGAAAGAAATAATAATAATAAATAAATAAGCAATAAATATCGAGGAGATGAGTCCTTAAATGTGAGTCCATAGGTTGTGGGAACATTTCAGTGATGGCCAAGTGAAGTTGAGTGAAGTTATCCCCTTTGTTTCAAGAGCCTGATGGTAATAACTGTTCCTGAACCTGGTGGTGTAAGTCCTGAGGTTCCTGTACCTTCTTCCTGATGGCAGCAGTGAGAAGAGAGCATGACCTGGGCGCTGCTTTCCTGTGACAATGCTCCAGGTAGACGTGCTTAATGGTGGGGAGGACTTTACCTGTGATGGACTGGGCCGTACCCATTACTTTTGTAGGTTTTCCATTCAAGGGCATTGGTGTTTCTATACCAGGCTGTGATGCAACCAGTTAATATACTCCCACCACCTATTTATAAAAGTTTGTCAAAGTTTTAAATGTCAATGACAAATCTTCGCAAATTCCTAAGGAAGTGGAGGTACTGCTGTACTTTCTTCGTAATTGCACTTCATATCATAGTCAGTGATGATATGAAATTACTGAGGAATTTAAAGCTGCTAGCAGTGACTCATGAACCTCTGGTTTCTTCCTCTTGGAGTCAATAATCAGCTCCTTGATCTTGCTGACATTGAGTGAGAGGTTGTTGTGGCACCACTCAGCCAGATTATCAATCTCCCTCCTGTATGCTGATTCATCACCACATTTGATTCAGCCTATTAACAGTGGTGTCGTCAGCAAACTTGAATATGGCATTGGAGCTGTTCTTAGCCACAGTCAAATGTGCAAAGTGAGTAGATAGATAGATGATAGATAGATAGATAGATAGATAGATAGATACTTTATTCATCCCCATGGGGAAATTCAACTTTTTTCCAATGTCCCATACACTTGTTGTAGCAAAACTAATTACATACAATACTTAACTCAGTAAAAAATATGATATGCATCTAAATCACTATCTCAAAAAGCATTAATAATAGCTTTTAAAAAGTTCTTAAGTCCTGGCGGTAGAATTGTAAAGCCTAATGGCATTGGGGAGTATTGACCTCTTCACCCTGTCTGAGGAGCATTGCATCGATAGTAACCTGTCGCTGAAACTGCTTCTCTGTCTCTGGATGGTGCTATGTAGAGGATGTTCAGAGTTTTCCATAATTGACCGTAGCCTACTCAGCGCCCTTCGCTCAGCTACCGATGTTAAACTCTCCAGTACTTTGCCCACGACAGAGCCCGCCTTCCTTACCAGCTTATTAAAACGTGAGGCGTCCCTCTTCTTAATGCTTCCTCCCCAACACACCACCACAAAGAAGAGGGCGGTCTCCACAACTGACCTATAGAACATCTTCAGCATCTCACTACAGACATTGAATGACGCCAACCTTCTAAGGAAGTACAGTCGACTCTGTACTTAGTAGAGCAGAAGGCTACACACACAGCCTTGTGGTGCACCTGTGCTGATGGAGATTGTGGAGGAAATTCTTCTCAGCACTGGTACAATTGAAGCCTGCTTGAAGCAGGTGGGTACATCATCAGACTGCTGAAGTGAGAGGTTAAAGATCTCAGTGAACACTCCAGCCAGTTGATCAGCACGTCTTTAGTACCTGGTCAGGTACCCCATCTACACTGGCTGCTTTCCATGGGTTCACAGTGGTCAAGTGTGTTGGAACCTCTGATGCTACAGATTATATGCTGATGGTAATTGGGCAGGAATTTCTTCAAACAAGCCTGATTGAAATCCCTAACAATGAGATGAATTACATCAGAATGGACTGTTTGTTTGGAGACGGCATCACGCAGTATCTCAAGCGCTTGATTATAGTCGGCTGCTGATGCTATGTAAACTGCGGTTAGGGTTATGGAGGAGAACTCCCTAAATAAATAGAATGGACTGTTAGGTGTTCAGATTAGGGGAACATGAGTTCGACAAAACTGCCACATTGGAGCACCAAAGAGAATTTAATCCTGTAGCACACACTTCCACCTTCTATTTGGAGTGCTCAGCCTCAAAATAGGACATCCCTTTAGAATAGAGATGAGGAGGAATTTCTTTAGCCAGAGGGTAGTGAATCTAAGGACAGCTGAGGAGGCCAGGTCATTGAGTGTTTTTAAAGTGGAAGTTATTAGGTTCTTGATTACTAAGGGAGTTAAAGGTTACAGGGAGAAGGCAGGAGAATGGGGTTGAGAAGGAAAATAAATCAGCCATGATTGAGTGGCAGAACAGAGACGATAGGCCAAATGGCTGAATTGTGTTCCTGTGTCTTATGGTCTCATTGCTACACTTCTGTTCAACTTCCACAGCCTGCCTCCTCCCATCTTCCCCAGATAACTTCAACTTAGAGACCTGAGGTTAGTGCTGGAAAGTGATGTCAAGGTAAAAGATCACTTATTGGTTTTGTGAAAGGGAAATTATGTTTAACCAATATACTGGAGCTCTTTGAAGAAACAACATACTGTAGATAAGGAGAAACTGACTGAAATACTATACCTAGATTTCTAGAAGGTATTTAATAATGTGCAACATGAAAGCTTACTGTGGGAAACTTAGGTCAGCATGTAGAGGTAACATGTTCCTGTGGATAGGGATGTGGGTGTCCTAGTGCATAATTGACAAAGGTCTAGTGTGCAGATACATCTAATCATTTAGGAAAGCTAACAGAAGTTATTCTTTATTTCTGGGATAATCAAATACAAAACTAGGGAGGTTATACTCCAGTTATATAGGGCATTGATGAGCCTACATTTGGAGTACTGCACACAGTACCAGTCTCCTTATTAAAGAAAGGATGTTAATATGTTTTGGAAACAGAGCAGTCAGAGGTTTACTTCAGTAATACCTGGAATGGGTGGGTATTCTTATGAGTAAATATCGGACAGGCTAAGCTTGAATCTTCCAGAGTCTAGAAAAGTGAGAAGGGACTTTATTGAAGCATAGAAATTCCTGAACAGTTATGACCAGCTGGATATGGAGAAGATGTCTCCTCCTGTAGGAGGCTGGAGAACTAGAGGTCACTGTTTAAAAATGTGGGGTTGACTATTGAAGACAGATGAGGTGACTTTTTTTTCCTCTCAGAATGCTTTGAATCTTTGGAAATCCCTTCCTCAAAGGGTGATGGAAGTCTTTGAATATTTTTAATGCAGGCAAAGGTACATTCCTGATAAGGGGGAGAAATATTACTGAAGTAGGCAGGAACGCATCGTTGAAAGTGCAGTCAGATCAGCCATGATTTTATTGAATGACAGATTAGCCTTCAATGAAAGAGTGGCCCAGTCCTGTTCTGAATTCTTGTGTTTTTATAGTTTACATGATCTCCTCATCTGGGGATGTTTGTGTGACTTCACATCATGCCTCTCTCACCTCTGAGTCAGAAGGTCATGGATTCAAATCCTTCTCCAGGGAGCGCACATATCTAGGCTGACTTTCCACGACTGTGCTGCTTTGTTAAAGGGGCTGCCTTTTGGAAGAGATGTTAAAGCAGGGACTCGCCAGATAATTCAGGTTGAACAGGACAGATCCTCATTTCAAAGTAGGAGCGCTTCCTGATGTCCTGGCTGATATTTATCCCCACTTAAGTTGTGCTGTTGTCTCACTGTCCCAGCAACCTGGATTCCAACCTCCAATACTGTCCATGTGGAGATGGCTGGTCAGTCATTGTGCACGATATCACATGTTGCCCAAAAAGTCGCAATGGAATCCAACTCCAACCTCGGGCAGGGGAGGCTGGTTGTCAGGCAGGGGTGATGGGAAGTTCCTGGTCTGTCAGGTTAAGAGCTGCTGCTTATTCAATGAAATAGGGGTTAAAACTTGGCTTTGCAACTTGCTGTAATCTCACACAGAACCAGTAATTCCTATTCTGCAAGGGACAGAGAAAACTCCCTCAGCTAAATAAGCAGCTCCAACCTGCTTTTAAACTTAAATACAGGCTTAAAGCCATGAACTGGATGCAGATTCCATCCAGGCTGTTAATTAGTGTCACAGCATATCCAGTTTTCTGAAGCAATTTGCCCATTATGAGAAAGAGGCTACTGCTGACCAAGGCTCTGGAGATAATTTATTCAGCCTTGAAACCAGCGATTCTTATGATCTGCAGCATCTGCTGACTGCAGTTTCCCAGCTCCTCTGCAGGAACAGTACACGCCATTCCAACAACCTGTCTGATCCCATAGGAAGCATCCCCTAGAACAAAGTGAACAGCAGAGAAACCCAATCGTAGTAGATAATCTTATCCTTAGTACTAGGCAGTAAGATGTCCACTGTAAGATCAGAAGCACTGGGCTCCCCTACTGACCTATGCTCCCATGGCACATTGTACATCAGGACACCACACCTTGAACTAAACCGGCTCCACGCAATTCTGTCCTCTCGCCGAAGCTCTAGTTTTCTTTCCTTAAGACAGAATGGAAGCAGTGAGCCATAGATGCAGATTGTGGTTGCCAATGACCAGACCTTCAATCCTCCAACTATGCGCTATCCTGTCAGTGTGGAATTGACACACTGGCAACTTTGGACCAACTTCAGAACACAAAAAAGGGCAATTTTACAGATGTGCCATTCACTTCCAGTCTACAGAAGCAGCAGAGTGCACCATTTGCAAAATGTGCTACGGTTATTTGCCCAGGTGCTCCGACAGCACCTCCCAAACACTGAGAAGGACAAGAGCTTGAGGCACAGGGGAACATCACTGCCTGCAGGTTCCCCTACAGTCACACACCACCCTGATTTGGAAATGTATCACCAGTCCTTCATCATAACTGGGGCTAAATCCTGGACTCCCTCCCAAACAGCACTGTGGGAGCACCTTCACCAGAAAGACTGCGGCAGATTAAGGGGAGATTCAGTAAGTTCCAGTCAAGATAGCACCAACTAACAATGATTCCTCAGGCGACATCTTCCAGATGGTCAATCGTTTCAGTTTTTCTACATCTTCTACTTATTCTTTTTATCTCAATGTTGTGTTTGCAACTGTTGGAGCCTGGGACTTACAGTCTGTAGTTTGATCGAGTGAGCTAGCACTCTGGTGTCCCCGAGAAAACTCCAGAAGAGAAATGCGAGCACGAACTACCATGAGGAGAAGCTCAGAGATGAGACGAGGGGCCATGATCGAATACATTTCTCACTGATTAAAGCATCGAGGAAGATTGAAACATCAAGGCAAATGCGAAGGAGAGCGAATGCTTCTTGGAGGGGCTGCTGGTTTGTATCACTGCTCTCAGAGATGTTATCGAAATTCTGAGGTTTAGGGATTGGACTGTAGTTCATTTCCGCCTCTTTCAGTTCTATGTTTTTTTCGTGTTCTCGCCCATTCTTTCTTGGTCTGGATTGGCGGGCTGGGGGATTGGGTGATTTGTTAGCTTTTGTGTGAGGGAAGGGTTGTAAATTTTTGGCTTCTTTTCATGCGGGCGGGATTGACGTCTTTCTTTCAGCTACTTATGTGGTTTTCTGTATTCTATGGCTATCTGGTGAAGTCAAATCTCAGAGTTGTATTTTGCATACATACTTTGAAATAAAATGAACCTTTGAACCACCACCTTCTCAAGGAAAAATAGAAAGTAAACGATGGCCCGTGATAGAATGGAGTCTGTTCCCACTGAAATACTACTTCAAATAATATACAGAATTACAACTTCTAATAGCAATAACAATAACCAGCAACAGATAAATAAGTACACACAATCTTTCATTGGCTTATACACCTCCAATGCTCCCCCGTTCCTCCCTTCCTCTGATGACCACCTTCTCACAAGGTATGGTGACACTGGTGCTCTTATTACAATGATCTAGGGATTATCCTGACACTGACCACAATCTTGGCTTTGAACTTTATCTTTGGTTTTGGATGAGCCACTGGACAATAATCAGGGACAAAGGATACTGGCTGATCTTTCACCTTTGGAAGCTTGGGGCCAATTGAAGAGATCCCAGCCCTATATTCAATTGATCAACTCAGCACAGCCTCAAGGTACAAATGCTTGCCCTTTCCACTTAAATATGTAGCTAGTTAACAGCAGAAGCAACCCCACACAGAATGCCTGCTTGCCCCATTGGACAAGGGATAAAGACGGGAGGTGAATTGGCTTCAAGGATTTGATGCTGATTCTGGAAAATGTCAGTCTTGTAAAATGGTGATGTAATTGCTCTTTTAAACCAAATATTCATAGCTTTACCCAAGAGGAGATTACTTTACCTCCACAAGATCCCATGGGGTAGCCCTGTTTAACTGAACTTCAACATGGTTAGTGCCAACACATACACATCTGAGGGGGAGGGGAAAAGGAGCGAGAGAGGGGAGAGAGGGAGGAGAGGAGAGGAGGGGGGAGGGCAACTGAAGGCACTACTGCCAGCTGTGGAACAATTAAACGTGGAGTGTTCAAATGACCCAAATTGGAGAAATGCATTGTCTTGTTGTGCTGTTGCACCGAGAAAGGAGCAGTCAACAGCATTTGCACAAAAGTGCTGCTAGACACACACCGACGCATTCACCATCAAAACCTCAGGAGCACCTAAAAGACCTGTGACCTCGCTCAACCACCATTGCACTTGTTGGGCCATCAAAGTGGGGAGCTTACTGTTCCGAATGACACAGAGAGATTGGAAATGCACTGCATATTTGGGGGAGGAGCGGTACAGTGCACAGATCTAGAGGATCTCCTGCCTCACAGTTGCAGTGACCTGGGATTGATCCTGACCTCATTCATATGCTATGTGGAGGCTGTTTGTTAGGTCATCAGGTTACTGGCCACTGTAAATTGCTCCCAGTGTGTTAAGTGACTGGTAGAATCTGGGGAGTTAATGGAAATGTGGGGAGAATAATATGGGATTAGAGTAAATGAGTTCTTGATGACTAACCTGTTTCCATATCCATGTTTCAAATATTCTCTGAGTAGCCAAAGATAAGATCAAAATCATGAAAGGAATGGTTTCTTCTGGTACAATAAAGTTGTGAAGGTAGAGCAAGGAGCAGTTGTTATCAGATGTTTCAGCAATGAACCATGGGTAGTGTTGCTGATAACAAAGCCCATACATTTCAGATAACTTGTTCTTCACAATCAAGGCAGGCATGATGCCCAAACAAGAGTGTTACCTTAGGTGACTTGCAAGATGGTGCCACTTGTGTTTCATGGGTAGAAGCAAGCAGTTTTAGAGCAGGGCTGTTTCAAAAGGGTGTCATTGGGAGCAGGGTCGAGTCTGCCTGAGTCAGCCTGGAGAACGGAATGGTTTGCTTGCTTCAGACCACTTTGGTTTGGGAATGGAATCATCTAGGATCATAAGATTTGGACTTGGTGAGGGTCCTTCATGATGGAGGCCACCCTCTTGAGGCATCCTCTTTTGAAGATGTTCTCGATGGTGGGCAGGCTAGTGCCCACGATGGAGCTCGCTGAGTCTGTGACGTTCTGTAGCTTTTTATGATCCTGTGCATTGGTGCCT
The DNA here is from genome assembly GCF_048418815.1 of Hemitrygon akajei. NCBI lineage: Eukaryota > Metazoa > Chordata > Chondrichthyes > Myliobatiformes > Dasyatidae > Hemitrygon > Hemitrygon akajei. The sequence continues at coordinate 22,287,783 of NC_133141.1, read as the reverse complement.
CCAAACCTGATGGGGATGCAACCAACCAGAATGTGCTCCACAGTCTATCTGTAGAAACTTGCTAGTCTTTGGTGACGATGCAAATCTCTCCAAACGCTTAATGAAGTGGAGCCACCTTCTTCACAATTGCATCAATGTGTTGAGCCCAAGTTAGAACTTCAGAGACGTTGACCACTAGGAACTTAAAGATGCTCACTCTTTCCACTGCTGACCCCCTCATTGAGGACCTGGAGGTAAATTATTTGCCACACGATACCCAGCCTCTGATCAGCTCATGTGGCCACAGCACTTACCTGGCTGGCCCAGCTGAGTTTCTAGTCAGTGCTGCATCATAGGTATTTATTGAGGGACAGTGAGGAAGAGGCCCTTCCTGCCCTTCAAGCCACGCCACCCAGCAACCCACCGATTTAACCCTAGCCTAATCACAAGACAATTTACAATGACCAACTAAACTACCAAATGGTACTTCTTTAGCCTGTGGGAGGAAACCGGAGCACCTGGATGAAACCCACGTGATCACGGGGAGAACATACAAACTCCTTACAGGCAGTGGCGGGAATTGAACCTGTTTTGTAAAGCGTTGTGCTAAACACTACACTATCATGCCACTGTAGAGACCCGATGGACCTAACTCAAATAGATCAGATGTAATAGATTCACACTGTATAAATATATACCTGCTCCTTGGTACAAGGTTGGGGCTAAGAGCTGAAGCAGGGAAGAGCGAATGCAGAAATGGGTGGTGCATATTGCAAGAGAGCTTGGAAAGTCTTCACTCCTGGTGTAAGTAGTTGTCTGAAATACTCCATCGTGTTGCCTTCCAGATGGTTGGCTTCTGAAGTGCCCCATTTCAAACCTAAGCTCCTATCCTACCATCCAAGCTGAATTTATAAAACACACAACACTTTTACTGACTTGACTGATAAGCATCCAATTCAAATTGCAATCTATTTTGAACAAAATAAAAAAATGTCAAACCCACTTCCTCCCAGCTCCCAGCCAAAAGCAGCACAGGCCTCTGTAAATCACGCAGCACAACAATAGCTGAGAGGAGGTCATGTAGAAGAAATGCAACCATTTCCAAGGGCCAGAAACTCCACCTGACCCAGGCCCATACACTGCCCACTCCTACCCCACGGGACAGCCAGGCGGTGATCCCACACCACCCTCTAATGCCAACTGCACGGCTCCAAAGTCATTGAACAACTTTTGCGTTGATGGCAAGACAATCCTCTGATGTCAGCATTGAAGCAAGTTGCATGGATTAGAAATATTAAAACAGAGTTTGACTTCTTGCCCGAAAAATTAAAAGTTCAACTCGACAAGACTTGATGATTTGGTCAATAATAATTATTTGCATTCTTTATAACAAGAACACATGCTTGTGTGTTGCTTGGCTATTCTTGCATATTTCCTTTTAAGAACATTGTATTTCTTCCTTCAGTCTATTTTGCTCTGAGCATGCTCCATATCTAGGGTGCGGCAATATAGAAAGCAGCCATTGTTCCCATTATGCTTGGCAGTTAATCTGTACAATTAATCACAAATACAAGGGCTAAAAGAGTTCACAGCTACTAAGTATAGAGAAGACCTCCTTCATTCAGGAGTTAACTAAACCAGACTATAGAAAGTCTATCCACATCTCTTGCACAAAGTGTAGATCTTAAGCAAGAACAAACAACGGCATAGGCTGGCAACACTCAGCAAGTCAGGCAGCATCTGTAAAAACAAGATCAGTTAATGTCCCAGTTCTGATGGATACTGACCTAAAGCATTAACTCCTGTCTCAACGGATGCTGTCATAGCTGCTGAAGAGTTCTTACATCACACATTAATACATCTTTGAGGCTTGATGGTCTCCTCGCTGTGTCCATCATATACCACACCCACAGGCAGAAAAGACTGTATAACACTGGAACAAATGTACTGCCAGAAAGCCAAGAGGAAGAATTAAATATAAAAATGGGAACTCTTGAAAATACACAGCATTCTTAACAATACTCAAGCTGAAGCGTTCACTACTTCTCTCTATGGATGCTCCCTGGCCTGAGGAAGATTTCCAGCTTTCCCTGGGTTTATTACAGATTTTCAGCATCTGTAGTTTTTTTTTGCTTTAGGTACTTCGGGAAACACTACAGCCTTTAGACAGCAAGAGCCAAATGCAAATATTTCCCCTATTTTCCCAAAACACGTGCAGAAAGTTCAAGCTGGGAGAGCAGCATTTCTATTGGTGCAGACCAGGGCTGGTAAGATAGGCGCAACCGCCAATCAGCAGCATTGGATGTCCAGGAGAGGGAAGTGAAGGCATTACAGTATCACCATGTCAGAATTATGAAGCGTCTCTTCAAAGACAATCACGACAGGATAAATAGCAATGGGTTTTCTGAGTAACCCATGGAGAACGTGGGCTCCTCAAAGATTTTCCTCTGGGTGTGCCCAGGCCTGGCCCTGTCCAATGGGCTGAAAGCTCACTTTAATCAACCATCCGACACATCAGAGAAATCATCCCCAAGACAACAACTCAATGAGCTGGCTAACCTGTGGCAGGCTGAATTATGCATTTAATTTCTGGATTTACAGAAAAACAACTGCGAGCTTGGGAACTCTTTAAAAAGTAAATAAAGAAAAAAAAACAGAACAAAGAGGTCAGAGAAAGTCTACAAAAGGAAAAATTCTCACAGAAAAACTTGCCACAGTTAGGCTATTTTTTGTAGCATAATTTCCTGCATTATTAAGGTAGGAGTAGAATCGTCTGGGTTACAGTATATGAGTTCCAGGTTGTTTATTTACCCCTACTGTGTGAAGACCTGGGGGAATTCTTTTTTCTAACAGCTAAAAATGCTTTCATTATACCCCTCTTGCCCTTGCAGATTTTCTACTCTCCACACCAATCACCAAATGGATTTCATTCTAAACTGACTTGAAAGCTCCAGTTACCTCATCTAAACACAATGTAATTAAACCTACCATGATTGAAATCACAGGAGTTTCCCAAGATGATAGAAATTTTCTACAGGGCAAAACTAAACCCCTGACTTTTATCAACAATTGACCTCCTCTCCTTTCGGAAACAAGGTGGATCTGCAGGAATAGCAGACACAATGAGGTCATTGAATTGCTACAATAGAGAGAGAGGGAGAAATCAAGATGATTTAAAAAGTGGGTTCACAATAAGAGACAAAGCCCCGTGGCTACAAGGACACACCAAATTCAAATCCTAGGCCAGATAGAAATGTGCACCCGGTACAACTAATGGGGTTTTCCCTGCAAAATTGCCCACCAAAATAAGGACTACATATTCTTCTCCCCTTCTCCCCCTAATGGAAAGCCCTTGCCCTCTCACCCTACCCAACACCGTATCTTCCTTCCACAATGTTCCAAACTTTCAACTCATCTCGCACACCCATCTCCATCCCCGTTCCACTTCCCATACCCCTCCCACTTCCTTGATGCGCCTCCCCAACTCCCGCTAATCCCTGCTAATTGGCTCGCCGACACTTCAAAGATTCTGCCTTAATAGCTGCTTACATCAAGTATTAGCGGGCTCTGCTCGCAAATAAATCATGCATGGGGCATAGAGACAGGCTCAAGGGTGCAGAGTGCAGACAAAACATAGGCAAGTAAGAGATCAGTGCCCCTCTGGCATTGAATGTGTGATACAAGGCAGCCAAAATAACAATAACTGAAATTGTATGACGATCAATTCTCAGATAACTTGAGTGCAGAAGAATCCCATCTGGGATCAGTGAAGGCACCAAAGATTAACAAACACAGTACCTCTTTCAGAGAATGCCACAGGCCCACAACTTGTGAACTGCACACGTGCCCCAGATCAGCTTTGCCTCCCGTGGTGTAAAAGGTTGGATTGAATCACATGTTGAATGCCAACACAAACTTAAGAAAATTCTCAACTAGGCCAGAGGTGTATAATTTATGGCAGTGAATAGTCTGTCTTGGAATAAGGGGAAGGCTGTTTAGGACTGAGATGATGAAAAATTTCTTCACTGAAAGGGCGGAGAATCTCTGCGACTCTCTGACCTGGAGGAATGTGGGGATTCAGTCACTGAAGTGACGGATTTCTGCCTATTAAGGGACTAGAGGGATGTGGGGGAAAGTGCAGGGAAATGGCTGGAGGTAGATCAGCAGTGATCATGCTGGAAACAGAGGAGACTGCAGATGTTGTAATAGCAAGCAACAAACAACAACCTGCTGGAGGAACTCAATGGGTTGAACAGCATCTGTGTGTGGGGGGAGGGGAGAGCAATGGTCAACATTTCAGTTTTTTTGCAGGGTTTCACCATGAAACATTCACGGTTCCTTCCCCTCACAGATGCTGCTCAACGTGGATGATATTGATAAAAGTAGGACAGACTCAAAGGACCTAATGGCCTACTCCTGTCCCTATATTTCTTGTTTGTCTGATAATCCTCACTTTCACGCTACCATCGATCCTGTTGCATCTTCTCAAACATGACAGGAAACTCTCTATTTGCCTTTGACAGCTTTTCTCCCTCAACTAAGATGACCAGAGACTTCTTGTAGCTTTCATTGGGAATTGGGAGGAATCCTGATGTATGCAAACTGACTACCACACTTCACAAAATGCTGGAGGAACTCAGCAGGCCAGGCAGCATCTATGGGAAAGAGTAAACAGTCAATGTTTTGGGTCTCAGCCCAGGCAGTTGACCCTGTTTCTGACAGAGGGTTCTCTCTGTTTACTCTGTTCCTCTCTTTCCGAGTGCTTTCAGCATTTTCTGCTAAATTTTAGATTTCTAGCATCTCCAGAGTGGCTTTAAGTCAGTGTTGTCTAGACCAGTGGTCCTCAACCACCGGGCCGCAGACTGATACCGGGCCGTGGCCCGGTGGTTGGGAACCACTGGCCTAGACGCCAACCTACTGACTTAAGTTAATTGGAAAGAGACTAGAGGAGATAAGGTTTTTTAAAACTGCTTTCTCAATGCAGATGTTATGGTCTGCAACAGATTCACTGAAAAGGAGAGGTGGAAGCAGGTTCAAAGAGCCAGCACACTCATGATGGGCCTATCGTACTCCTGCTCGCTGTCAGTTGGGTGGGCAAGGCCCAGACCTCCAGGGCCAACTAGCCTGCCAAGAGTCACAGATCACACATAAAACAGCGGAGTGGGTGAGGTGCTGGGCAGCAGATGATACCTGCTGGATCACATTACAAATAGATAAATTAAAAGCAGGAGCAAACCACTCGCCCCTCGAGCCTGATCTAACTGAAAACTCAAAGTTCTACCTTGAGATTCATTTTCTTGCAGGCATCTACAGGAAAAGAAATACAATAGAATTTATGAAAATCTATACATAAACAAAGGCTGACAAACATTCCATGTGCAAAAAGACTGTGCAAATAAAAAATAACCTGAGAACATGAGGCGTAAAGAGTAAGAAGCAGTCTGTAGGTTGTAGAATTAGTTAATAGTCGTCTATCCCACCCACCCATGGTAACCTATTACTCCCTTTCATTGTAGAAAACAGCCAGACAGGGTGGGAGGTGGCCCAGTGACGAGGGCCTGGGAGTGGAATGCAGAGAAGCAACCTTACATAATTAATTATATTGATTAGGAATAATTAGTTAATGCCAGAACAAACACTTCTACGCCAGTTACACAAGTCAGTCTTAACCGAAGCAGAAGGTGAGCTCTTCTCATTTCACATGGGGAGATTGGAGTAACCAGGTACACCCGCAGGGAAAGGAGCTTTAATCCCCTTCACCCACCAGCTGAGAACTGCACCCAGCCCCAAGTGGAAATCTGGACACTCCATCGCAGCTTCCCGCAATCACAGAGCCTCATCACTGGACTGCTCAACGCACTAGAGGACGGTTTGCCTCCGCATCACCTTGCACTGAGTGCGACATAGACTGTACCTTTAATCAATCACTATTTGGGTCACATAGCAACGATGGCTTTCTTCATTTCCTCTTGCTGCTATTCTCACCTGTCTCACTGTATGCACAGCAGCCCACATCCTGCCCCAAGCCAAGTCTGCTTGCATAGCCACTCTGCTCGCCAAAACCCCACACCACTGCTCACTAAAAATCAAGCCCTCACTGACAAATTGCCCCTCCCTCACTGCAGCCTCCCCACCTCTGGAAACCCTTCCGGCAGCGCTGCGCCTTTCAGTCTAGCGACTGCTGGTCTCTGCACCAACCTGGGTCAAAGGCAGACCGGTCGGCTACTCACAGTCATTCACATTACAAAAGAAGAATACTTCCTGCCGAAAGAAAGGCAAATTTGCATTTACATGGCACCCATCAATACCTCAACTCCTGAGAGAGAGCCTTGCCTGATTTATGGTCTCATTCAAAAGTCTCTGACAATGCAGTTCTCCATCAGCTCTGAGGGGTCCCTGGGAATGCCACAATAGGTTGGGTTTGGCCTGGAACAGACCTCCAACACACAAGCTGCTGTAGTGCAGGGATGGGTGTATTGCCTGTTGGGCCACTGTAACCAGCTTTGCTCCTCCAAGAGGACCCGTACTTTGTGATAGGGCTTGGAGGCTTGCGTGCCTCAATGACTCAGAGAGCTATGTTGGCTGGAATCAGGGCTTTATGCTTTGGCTCTTGATAGGGTCACCCATTCCAAACGGGTCAAAGGGTGGAGGCCAGACTAAGGTTGGTCCACCTGTCCTCCAGGTTCAGGAGTTGAGCTCAACCCTGACTGGTCAAACAAAACTGTTACAGAAACAGCAATGACGAATCCTTCCACACCGGAGTGCGACGGTATTCCTGAGTCTCTGCCCGGGACTTGCGTGACTGATAGTAAACCGACAGGAAGCTACTGACACGACGAAGGAAGCCGTGAACATCGCCAGAGATGGAGGACTTTCATTGCTGCCCGAAATGCCAGCGGCGAAATGGGCAAAAGAAACACCACCTTTGCTTCTCGTGATTCCCTCACCAATCACATTTTCCAGACGTGAAGCTGCTCTGTTTGGCAGACAGAAATGATCTCTCACATTATTTTAGGGCAACACTGTGGCACGACTCCATGATATCAGATGCTGTCTGTATGGAGTTTTATATTTCCCCCAAACCCCCCCCCCCCCACCACCACTGGGTTCCCTTAGGTGCTCTGAATTCCTCCCATACCCTGAAGATACCCAAGTTGGTAGGTTAATTGTCAGCTGTAAACTGACCCGACTGTAACTGAGCATTAGGAGAATCTCAGGGGTGTGAAAGAATGGGTTACAGGTAAATTAATGGAGAATGTGATTGCTCTATCAACCAGCATGGATCTGGTAAGTTGAATGGCCTCCTACTTTTTTTCACCTGAGAAGCCAACAAAGGGACCAAGAAGTTCCACAACTACAAGACTGATCAAGGATTAACCATAAATTCAATGCAGCAATCATCTAGCTGAGTGCAAATAGGAAAGTGAAGGAGAAGATGAAAATATGGGGGCTGGGTGTGAAATAAGTTCATTTAAAAAAGAGATTTGTTTGTGTCATGACTGACTGGGACACAAAGGCTGATCAATCAGCCTTTTGAAGGAAAGTTCACTGAGGAGGTGGGAAAGTGCAGCACAAAATAAGGCGGAAAGCTATTTCACCAAATGTCAGACACATTTAAATGCCTGCGCAGTTAATGCCAGAGTGTTACTTCACGCAAAAGCAGGGAGGCTCTCACTGAATGTCAGTTGGGCCTACGATGGGTGAGGGCTGGTTGCAAGCAGTAAAACAAAGTGGGGGATGATGGTCGCTGGAAACAGAGTTGGAATTTACAGATGGGGGGAAAGAGGGGATGTTGGTGCTAGTGGAAAACATTACCTCAGCAACATCAGACACAAATGTGCTTTGACTACCAACATTTTCAGGCAGGCCTGTCACTACGTGGGCAGCCTGAGTGGCTGCTCGGGGCAGGAGCTACAAGCTTCCTGTGGAAGTGAGGGGCATAACACCTTGTGGAGCAGGGCATAAGGAGTGGAGCTGGGGACCCAAGAGCCTAAAGAGCCTTTGGGTTTTGCATCAATCAGCTCATCTTGTTGAAGTTGTCAACAGGGGTGTTAGAAACAGAATCAGTCCCCAAGGCCTGCAAGTATGCCAGTCCTTGTTCTCAGACTGTTTTCCGGTGTTGTCCTGTTAGGATTCTCCAAACTGTGCACTAGCAGCTGTGGAGAGTGAGAGAGACCTGGATTTAAGCCCTGTCACAAGTAGTCTACCAATGCCCAGCTTGTGAGGCTGGGCAACAAGAAATGGATGGAACGCAGCAGGCCAGGCAACATCTATAGGGAGAAGCGCTGTCGACATTTTGGGCCGAGACCCTTCGTCAGGACCCTTCGTCAGAAATGTTGTGTCCTGACGAAGGGTCTCGGCCTGAAACGTCGACAGCGCTTCTCCCTATAGATGTTGCCTGGCCTGCTGTGTTCCACCAGCATTTTGTGTGTGTTGTTTGAATTTCCAGCATCTGCAGATTTCCTCGTGTTTGCTCAAGAAATGGATGGATTATTTTTCATTTTAAATTCATTTTCTGGGAAGTCCACATTAGTGGCAAGGCCCTCTTCATTGTCCATACCCAATTACCCTTGAGAAAGTGATAGTGAGCTGCCTTCAATGGGCTGCACATCCTCCTTTAGGCCTGCGATTAGACAGTGAGGAGTGGCCTGGTGCTGAACCGTCACAGGACTGCATCCCAAGACTCAATACAGAGCCTGGCAGTCTGTGACATAATCATGCGACAGGCTCAGGTTTTGTATCAGGGGAAAAAAAATCCATAAACCCCCAGGCCTGGGTCAGATTGGATTTTAAAGTTATACCCAAGCAAACTTCTTTAGTAGCTTCAGGGGAAGGTTGGTGGTGGAGGGGCAAACAAGGTGAACATCTCTACAAGGAATGTTCAGCAAGGGGTTCCACAAGAGACCCACTGCTTACCATCATTTTAAGTTAAGTTCAATCTGTGAATTCTCAGTTGCTTGGATGACAATCAGACCTATTAGCTCTTATACAGGGGTATGACAGAATTAAGATATAGAAGCCTTGGTGCATTTGGCTATTTCAAATTCAAGTAGTTGCTGGACTGCACAGGAGACAGGTGTTGTCGTCACTGTATAAGAAAGCTGGTCAATTTCAATGAATGGACACCTGAGGTTCTACATAGCAGATTTGGTCATGTTACGCTAAGTTTAGATGATTACCGAATTTAATATCTAGAGTACCGGAATTCTGCTAGTTGAAACATACAAGATTTCCTGTGGTGCCTGCTGCCATCCCCAAACTACTGAAGAGGATAAAGCGAGGGACTTAAATCAAAATAAGGTTTAAAGAAATATTTCTTATATATCAACTATTTCCTAAATGCAGTTTCCCACAGAAAGGATAGGCAAATACATATAGTAAGTATCAAAAGTTGTATTTTGGACTTCCCAAATAAAAGGGGAAAAGCCTTGTTTCAGTCACTTGCAAAATATAGAATGTGACTCAGTGTCAGCTCGCATGCCTATGAATCAGCTCAGATCCGGTGCAATACATGGACTCCCTAAGCCATGACAACATTGACAGCAGTCCATGCCAAGCCCAGTGAAACTCAGTGCACACTCGAGAACACAGCACCTTGTTAATGGATTCAACTTCTGGATGCAACACAAAATTCAACAATTTCAGGCCATGATTTTGCTGCCAAAGTAGCAGACCCCCCCCCCCCCCCGACCCATATCTCATTTCTTTCTCCGTACCATTCCCACCCTCTTTCACCTTGCTCCATCTCCCGTTCTTATCCAATCTCGACACACGCCGGTGATAACAGACCTGATTCTGGTTCTGCTCTCTCCTGCCTTCATAGTCAGCTGAGAAGATCATCGGGGTCTCTCTTCCCGCCATCACGGACATTTACACTACACGCTGCATCCGCAAAGGAAACAGCATTATGAAGGACCCCATGCGCCCCTCATACAATCTCTTCTCCCTCCTGCCGTCTGGGAAAAGGTACCGAAGCATTCGGGCTCTCACGACCAGACTATGTAACAGTTTCTTCCCCCAAGCCATCAGACTCCTCAATACCCAGAGCCTGGACTGACACCAACTGTATTGTCCCTATTGTCTTGTTTATTGTTTATTGTAATGCCTGCACTGTTTTGTGCACTTTATGCAGTCCTGGGTGGGTCTGTAATCTAGTGTAGTTTTTTTTCTTTTTTTTTTACATAGTTCAGTCTAATTTTTGCACTGTGTCATGTAACACTATGGTCCTGAAAAACATTGTCTCATTTTTACTATGTACTGTACCAGCAGTTGTGGTCGAAATGACAATAAAAAGTTACTTGACTTGATACAAGATCACCAAGCAATATAGTTAGCTCCTTTTCCTTCTCTCTCCACAAGTGCTGCCTGACATGTTGGCTGCTTCTGGCATTTTATTTCAGATTTTGCGCAACTAGTGCTTCGTATCACAGTTCCCTCCATCCTCTCCTATTCACCTCCTCCTGTTGAACCCGCCTACAGACTGATCAGCTGTCAGCCTTTCTCACCACCACTATTACAAACACTCCCTTTGTTCTCTCCATCCTTCCCCCTTCTCCACAACTTGTAGACACAGCTCGGCACATCACGAAAACCAGCCTCCCTCCACGGACCCTGGCTACATTTCCCAATGCCTCGGTATAATAGCCAGCATAATCACCACCGGCATCAAGGACAGCTTTTATCCCTCTGTTATAAAACTATTGAAAAATCCCCAAAGTATGAAATGTTGAACTCATGACCTCAGAATCCACTTTGTTTTGTGGCCCTCACATCTTATTATCTGGTAGCATTGCAGTTTCTCCATAGCTACTGTACAACACTTTTATTCTGCACTCTGTTATTGTTTTACCTCAATGTATTGTTGTAATGAACTGATCTGTATGAAAGCTAAGTGTTTCACTGTACCTCAGTACAATAATAAATCAATTCACCTATTTAAAACACATATTTGATCTTTACCATTCTGATGAAAGGTCAGACCTGAAGGATTTGCTTTGTTTTTGGCTCCACAAATACTGCCCGAACGCTGACTATCGCTGATGCTTCCTATTTTCATTTCAGTTGTTGAATTGTCACTTGCTTCTCATTGGTTTTCTCCCCTCCCTTCTTTCCCTGCTTGGTACAACCAGGCCTTGCCTGTTCCTGCTTTGGACAAAGGATCATTGACCTGAAATAAGACCATACGAGCCAAATAAGGTCATTTGGTCCATCGAGTCTGGTCTGTTGTTCAAACATGGCTGATTTATTTTCCCTCTCAACCCCATTTCTTCTGCTTTCTGTTAGCTGGTTTCTTCTCCACAGGTGCTGCCTGACCCGTTGAGAATTTCCAATAGTTCCTTGTTTGATTATCTTAGATTCCTGCTCAGCTTATTCTGGACCTCCTGATTCCAGCCAAAGTTTATAACTGCCCTGGGCGTGTGTGGCAGGAGGGCAACCTGCAGGTGGTGGTGTAACCATGCCCTTGTCCTTCATGGTAGGGTTTGCAATTTTGCAAGATGTTGTCGAAGTAGCCTGGGCTAGTAACTGTAGTGCATTTTGAAGATGGCATACACTGCAGACACTGCACGTCTGTGGTAGAGGGAGGGAGTGTTTAGGGTGGTGGATGGGATGTCAAAAAAAGAAGAAAGTTGTTTTATCCTGGATGGCATTGAGCTTCTTGACAGCTGGACCACTTCATCTTGGATGGTGTTATCTATAGCATGCCACATTCTTTGTAAGCTTTGTTCCAGTTTGGTTAGACTTGAGTTTAGAAAATAAGGGGTAAAGTTAAACTGCTACCAGTGTTTGATAGTCTCTACTTGTCTACTGTACTTCCTCTGTTTGAATAATGAAGTAGAGAGGACACCATCTTAGAGGAGCCAGGCCACTTGGGAGGGAAATTTGGAAGCACAATTTCATGGAAAATGTCATGGAAATCTGTGTACAATTCCATGTCCTAAAATGGCTGTGGTTGCTTGGAGAGGAGTGCAGGGATCCATTGAAGCGTTCAGGGATGATACTCATTATTCTTTGTTGACCAAAGATATTAAAAGATATGGAGCCAAGACACTCACCGATGCTTGCCACCCCCAATCCCCTTCTGTCCCAAAGTTTTTATGTGCATTCAGCATTGGATTTACAATACAAGCCCAGGAGCATTATCAGATCAATTGTGGCTGGGTCATTGAGAAAGATCACCAAGGTTTTCCATCAAGGAGAAGATAGAGGCTGAAGCTTTCTGGAGCTTGGAGCCTTAGAGGCTGAAGTGTACTGCAGGCCAGAAGTGGAAGAGCACCAAGATCTGAGAGCTGGCCTGCCAAGAAAGAGTGGTGTGAGAAGACAGGACAGGGGTGCAAAGTCAGAGGCCACAGCACAAAAACAGGCCAGATGTCCTAACAAACCTTCACTGTCATTAAAGCCCCACACTAGCCTCCCCCCATTTTACCCCATCTCACCTTAATAGCACACTCTTCAACTTTTATTTTTATTAAAATATACTTTATTGATTATGTATACAGTTCAACACACACAAAATGCTGGAGGAATTGAGCAAGTCAGGCAGCATCTTTGGAAGGGAATGAACAGTGGAGCTTTGGGCTGAGTGCTTATATATACACAGTTCGCACCTCCCCCCCCCCCCCCCCCCCCCGTCTCTCGCAATCTATGATAATTGTATCGAGCACTCGCTGTGGCAACAGTTTTGAATACTAAGCTATTTTAGTAAAGATTTCTCCTCAGTGACAGCTATTACTGACTACTTTGTACCTCTAGTCCTTGGTTCCGGTCTTGCCCACAAGCGGAAACATGTCTGTCTCGACCTTACCAAACACCTTCATCATTTTAAAGGTCTTTTGAACAGGATGAGGTTAATTGGAACTCAGCACAATCAAGTGAAAACAAACACAAAGTGCAAGAGTGCACAGCCTCCTTCCCTCTGCCGCAGAACCATGTCAGCTTCAGACACAGATGACCCCAGCAGAGTGACTTTCCGAAAGGAAGCTCTGACGTTCAGTTGCAGGAGGGAGAGGTGCAGATTTTTAGCTGTTGAGGCAGGATTTGAGGGCGCCCTCGCAGTTTCAGTTTATGTTGACAGGAAGCTGTTGATGGAAAGCTTGTTACTGAACTGATAAACTATTGTCCACACATCACAAGACAGACAGCGGTAGAGTTTCTCCTCATGGTGAGAAGATTGAAGTGATTCAGAAGGTATTTTACACACCCTGTAAACCACTTCAGCTGTAAAGATATTTGAACTGCTGGCAGTGTTTGCAATGCTGGTGAGCAGCACTTCCAGAGTAGGGAATGCTGGCAGACTCTAGAAGGGCAGGTTTCACCACTTTTCCTGATGAAACCTGCCCTCCAATCTCCTTCCTGAACCCACCGACTGTAACGACCCCTGACCCACACTCAGGACTTGGCCAGAGGCACTGAGCAAACACAAAGTCACTTGTTTCATAATCCTCGCACGGGCTTTCCAGGCTATTCAACGTGGGTCTGCACTTCATTTCACAAGTTCAGGAAATCCCAAATCTCTTCACGGCCAACAAACCACTTTTTGTATTGGAAAGTCCAGCCACAACTGATGTAGAAAGATAGCAGCCAATTTTCTCACGTGATCATGGTTCTGTTCTGTGCTGTCACTAGAGTGTTGAGGGCTGTTTCAGCACGGTGCCAGCATTAATGTCACTTCTCAGGCAAGAGAAATATTCGAGTAGGAGTGGGGAAAGGATCCAGTGTTCACAGACAACATCCAAACCTACAAGAATGACATCCTGCTGACGGCTTTTGAGGAACTTGGGGCAAAATTGATTAGAAATCTTCGCTCTGAGTTGTGATCTGAAAAATATATGGGTTGGTGTAGGGTTCAATAGGCCAGGCAGCTTATTGCAAAGTTGATAGCTCAATAGGTCAATTTGTGAGACACTAGCACCAATCATATGTAAAGAAGGAGCTGTTCCATTGGGCTGGGCTCCACATAAGAATGGGTTTGAGACACGAGAGACAGCAGTTGCTGGAATCTGGAGTAGCACGCAATCTGCTGGAAGAACTCCGCAGGTCGAGCAGCATCTATGGAGGAAAAGAAGTGTCCATGTGTCCGGTCAAAACCATGCATCAGAGCCCAGTAGACTGTTTGTTGCTAAAAATAGGTTGGGACTGGGATCCAGATAATTTAAATAATAAGCTAGGGCTTGCAACTGAAAAACTCAATGATGGGTTTGGGTTGGCAAATTACAGAAAAAAAGAGGACAAGGCTATAGAACAAAGTAATTGCATACAGAATGACAAGAAAGGATAAAGTTTAATTGCAATATTACATACGTAGCTATGTCATATCAAGGAAAACCCTAAAAAGTTAAATTTAAAGGCACCCTATTCGAATGTGAGAAACACAAGAGAGACAAATTAATGGCATAAGTCAAAATTAATGAATTGGATCTGAATCGATATAGAAACGTGGCTCCAAGGTGACCAAGGCTGGGAAATAAACATGCTAGGGTATTTGACATCTATAAAAGACAGCTGAAGTGGATGAGCTGGGGGTTGGAGGGGGGAAAACAGGGATATCCCTGATGATAATAGGAGAAGAAGATATATAATGAAAAACAATCTTCGCTGGAAACAGTATTGGATGGAAGGAAGTACAACTAGTCAGCATTCTTTGGCCTTTATGGTTTACAATAGCAGCAACACAATCATTGAGTGTATTAATTAAGAAATACATTTGAAGCAAATGTGAAACACAAGTAATCGTGAGGGATTAAACCTGGCAAAGCAAATTGGCAAGAGAAGCCTGGGTAATAAATTCATCAGATGAATTTGGGACAGCCTCCTGGAACAACACACCATGCAACCAACCCCAAACAAGTTATTTCAGATCTAGCCTTGCATGATGTGACAGGGTTAATTAGTAATTTCAGAGTAAGGGATCTTCCCAGAGAAGGTGATCACAAAATCATAAGATTTATTTTTAGTCAGACTGAGGGGGACACAATTCAACTGGAAATTAAGCAGTTTTATCTTAAACAAAGCCAATTGCATAGGCAAATTGACCAAGTTAAATTTGAAGGTTTCCCAGTAGATAAATAAAGGCATATATTGAAAAATATTTAATTAGTGGAATATATATTTGTTGAAATAAAAGCTCCATAGTGACCTATCTGTGGCTAACTAAGAAGGTTAAATATAGTATTAAGATGAGAAGAGGAGGTTTATAATGTTGCCAAGAAAAGTAAATGTGAAGTTTGGGAGAGATTTTGAAAGCGGCAAAGGCTGACCAAAATATTTTTTAAAAGATGGATATTGAGAGTGGATTGTTAAGACATTTAAAAAATTAAAATCACTTATGTAAAAAGAGAAAAATCTTAAGAGACAAAAATGTGGGCGAATTATATTTGTGAAATAAGGAAACAGTTGAGGCATTAAAAAGTTATCTTTTATTGTGACTTCAATGAAAAGAGCAGAAATAATGTCTAATCACAATGAGGAACTTAATTGATGTCTGCAGAGGGAACTTAAGGGAATATAAGATGGCAGTCCCCAATATCTGATAGCTGGTGTTCCAGAATTCTAAAAGGGGTGGTTGCAAAGCTACGAGATGCATCGGTGACGATAATCTAAAATTCCATGGCTTCTGGAACAATGCCAGCAGAACTAGAAGGTGGCAATGATATTCAAGAAAGGAGGGTGTGACAAAATAGGAAATTAGCCAATTACTCTACATTAGTTGGAGGCAAAATGCTGGAATGCATTATCAATTACCTGATAAAGTGGCTCATGAAAAACAGATGCCGGAAATCTGAAATAAAGAACAGAAAATGCTGAAAACACTGAGCAGGTCAGACAGCAGCTGCGGACAAAAAACAAGTAATGTTGCTTTGACCTGTAGTATTGACTCTGTTTCTCTTTCCACAGATGCTGCCTGACCTGCTCAGTGCTTCCAACATTTTCTGTTTTTATTTGTGATAGTGTGTCACTTAAGAAATAGTAACATGATGAAAAGAGGCTGAACAAGTTTTAACGAAAGGGAAATGGTATTTGACAAATCTTAAGAGGATGTGACCAGCAGTGGAGATAAAGGGGAAACCAGTGAATATAAATTTGGATTTTAAGAAGCCATTTGAGATAAGATTATTACTAAAACCAGAGACCATAGGGTTGACAAAATTACATTAGCACAGATAGAGGATTAGTTAAAAATGGCAGAAATAAATAGGAATAAGATTTAAGCCAGTTCTGATGAAGGGTTACAGCCTGACCTGCTGAGATCCTCCAGCATTTTGTGCGTGTTGCTCTGGATTTCCAGCATCTGCAGAATCTCGTGCTTAAGATAAAGATTTTTTTTTCTGATTGGCCTGCTGTCACGAATGGGGCGCCACAGGAAATTATCAAGGGCCTGTGATATTTACAATCTACACAAATTATGGCTGAAGGTTACAAAATCCATTAAGTTGCTGATGATGCAAATCTAAGTTGAAAAGTGAGCTGTAAGGACACAAATGTCTGCACAGGGATTTAAACAAATTAAATGAGTAGGCGAGAAGATGCAGTATAGTGGGTGAGATTATCCATTTTACTGGGAAGAATTGAACAGCATTTTTTTAATGGTGACATATTTTAAATGTTTGTATTCAAGGGGATCTACGTGGCCTACTTCATAAATGCAGAGAATAAATATACAGGTAGAGCAAACAATGGAGAGGTAGGACAGTAAGGAGGTCTTGCTAAGATTGCACAGAATTTTGGTGCAGCCACATTTTGAGAACTGTGTGCAGTTTTAGTCTCCGTGCTGGAGGAGGGATACATTGGCATTGAAGTCAGTAGAGAATCACTGGATTGAGGACTTGTTCTATGAACATCTATCAAGTAGGATTGTTCTCTGCTACCTATGATTTGGGGGGATCCAAGGTGATCCCATGGAAAGATACAAGGCTCTGAGTAGAACTGAGAGGGTAGATGAAGAAAGACTGCCTCTGTTGGCTGGAGAGTCTGGAGGAATCACCATCTCGGGATGAGAGGATGAACATTTCAAATGGAAATGAGGAGAAACTTCTTCATGCAGATGGTCAGGAATTGCTTCCTCCAGAGTGCCATAGATGCTCAGCCACTGCGTATATTCGAAGCAAAGGCTCTTGGATATCATTGAATCAGATTCGAGGAGCCATAATAGATGATGCCTGCTGTTATTTTTCAGGAAGCGCCCATAAACAGTGGTGAGATAACAACAAAATAATAACTTGCAGTGATGTTGATTAAGGAATCGATATTGAACAGGAGAAAAAAAATGAATCACCTGTTACTCAGAATAATATCAAATGGTCTTTTAAATCCATCTAATTGGACATAAGGGCCTTGGTTCAAAGTATCATTTGAATGATATTCCTTCCAGACAATTTAGCGAATAATACAGTAAATAACTAGAATGCGCTTGAATTAATTAACCTCTTGGAACAGTGGAAAACTGGTTGCCAATTTGGACTGGGGATGACTGCCTAGATTTTGTGCTCAAGTCTCAGTAGCACAAAGATAAACCTAGAGCCCTTTGACTCATGGAGAGTTGCCAAGTGAACCACAGCTGACAGCTGAACTCATGTGCCAGTAGGAATCCAAATGGAGCAAAGGGGTTGGAGAGGAACACGACCAAACCTGATTCTATACATTCAACAGCCACCAGGAGTCAGTGCAGCAGGAAACATGGCTGAGGCTTATTCCCCTATAGCTCTGACTATGGGGTGTATCACACCAGCCTGAGAAGCATTTTTGTGGAGACTCGTTGCATGACAGCAATCCACAACTAAACCTTGGTGCTCCAAAGGCTCTGCTCAATTCAAGTATAATGGCAATGCAGCAATCAAGAACAGCATCCTTTGCTTATGAAATTACTTATGCTAAATTGTAATACAATTGGAAATAAGTAGATTCTACCCCAATAGAGAGCAGCTCCATTGCTGCTCTGCTGGAGAGCGCCAGGTGTAAGAGGGAGTTTCTACTTGTCCGCTGCACTAGGATTGAAATAGATACAACAGCCTGCAGTTAGGTGTGCTCACTTGGAGATCCAGTTATCACACCTAGTCTTGAAAGCTGGTAATATCTTCTGCCTCAGCCTCACCTGGGGAGTGAGTGCCCACAGACGCTGAGTTCTCTGTGCGCAGAAGTTTCTCCTGCTGCAAACTCTCTTCTATTTCATCTTGGATGTGGAGTCACTAATTCTAGAAGGCTCAACGTCTGGATGCTCTCTGCTTCTATCTCCACTGACCCACCCTTTCACCGCTTTAAAATACTCAATCACATACACTGAACCAAATTATTCTGTGACCAGTGGATCAATTGCCCCGTGACACTGAAATCAACATGTCTAAAGTGACTGAAAGAATCCTTCAGTGACCAAGACACGGATAGGAGTTGGAAGAACAAGATAAAGGCAGCTTGTATGTAGCATGAATATCCTACAAAATTCAACATAGTTCGCTGAATATTTATATTTTATTGAGGAACCACACTGAAGAGGCCCTTACAGCCCTTCGAGTCACACCACCTGATTTAATCCTAGCCTAATCATGGGACAATTTACAATGACCAATTAACCTTCAAAACTAATACATCCTTGGAGTGTGGGAGGAAATTGGAGCATCTGGAGGAAACCCACACAGTCACTGGGAGAATGTGCAAAGTCTTTACAGACAACAGCAGGAAATGAACCCAGGTTGCCTGTACTGCAAAGTGTTGTGCTAACACTGTGAGGAGTTTTATGTTCTCACCATGGCTGTGTGGGTTTCCTCCAGGTGCTTGGGTTTCCTCCCACAGTTCAAAGATGTACTGGTTGGTAGGTTAATTGGTCATTGTAAATTGTCCCCTGATTAGGGTAGGGTTAAATCCGGGTTGCTGGCTGGCATAGAAGGGCCTATACTGTACTGTATCTCATAAATGAATAAATATGCCACTTTTGACTTAGAATATTCAATATGCTTTGGGCAATATTTACACTGGAGGTTGATGACCCTAGAATGATAAAATTACTTAAGTGAAACTTTCACTTTCACCAGTATTTGAATGTTTGTTATGGCTGCTCTGGGGCCTGATTACATGACCACACAAAAAAAAATCACTTTTATGGAGCAAACAAATCTGACAAAACTGCCCCAGCAATTGAAATCTAATAAAGGTGGGTGGGGGAGACATCACTCCGCTGTCCCAATGTCTGCCCCAACATTTGATTAGATCATACCTCATCTGCACCATTAATCCACTTTGGTTCTGTGGCCCTTACATAACAAAAAATAAGGCAGCTCTTAATTGAACCATGTGAATTGAACACATGATCACACAAGCACCCACATTTTCACATCAACTGTTTCAGAGGACTGATGGGGAGTTGGGGGAGGGTGGGAGGGGGAGAAGTTTCCAAGTTTTTCATTATCCTTTGTGTGAAAAATCACTTCATTCCAAACAGCAAAAAACAGGCTGCTCCATCTTTATTCTGGATGTCCACCCTCTCTCGAGGAAATGGTTGCTCTTTACCTACCCTATCTAAACCTTAAAATTATTTTAGCACCCAAGTTATAACAGCACTCAAGAGAATAAACGCAATGTGGTGCCTACACTACTCACTTTCCCAGATCTCACATTCTTCACCTCGAGGGGGAAATCAAACAAAAAACACCCACTCCTCTCTCATAGGAAACACCTGCATTTGTCGTCAAAACTACTTTCTGACATGTGATGGCTTTTTAGCCAATCATAATTAAAAAGACAGATTTCTTATAGTACTTTTCTGGAGGCCCCAAAGTGCTTGACAGTCACTGAAATATGTTTAAAATGTTGCAAGAGATGCAGCAGGAAATTTGCACTCAGCAAGCATTCTGCAGTGTGCCATGGACCACAAAATCTGATTTTTTTTCTTATTTTAATTGAGGGATCAACATTTCCCATAACATATTGTCATACAGCACAGAAACAGACACCTCGGCCCACCAAGTATCCATCTACACCAGTCCCATTTCCTCAGATGTTCTCCAAACCTTTTACCCCTTACCCTAAACATACGCTTGTGCAAGAAAATGAATAGCAAATTATGAAAATCGAGCTGGAATGAAATACCTGAAAAAACAACTCACTTACACACTGAGAATAAAATAACTCTCCTGCTCTTCAATATAATGCAAAAGGATCTTTTACATCCACATGAGAGAGCAGAAGGGACCTTGATTTAATGCCTCACCCAACAGTGCAGCTCTTCTTCTGCAATGCACTATGGTGTCAGCATGGACTGGTGTGCACAGATCTCCAGAGGTGAGTTATTCACAGAGCTGTAACTGACAACAACGAAATCAATGCAAATCAACCACAAGACTGCCAAGCTTCCCAGGCATTTACATGGCTCAACAGGTTGGGTTATGCCAACCGGGTTTGGCAGTTTATAACATGCCCAAGACACAGAAAGGCACCACAATGCACAATGCAAAAAAGATTGAACCTTTGACTTTGGCCAAGAGTTGGAAAATAATCTCCCAAAATGAGATTGGTTGCAAAGAAACAGCGGAACTTGCTTCCAAGCATATGCAGAATTCAGCTGGACCGCGTGAATATGCATGGGATACCAAATGAATTGTCTGCTGTGGATGTGAGGCATGCAGGTTACTTCATCACCCAGCACCCAGAACAAAGCAATTTCAAATGCAAATTGCTTATCAGTGCCTAGTCAGACCCCTTTTTTAACAAGGTGATCTCTCAGGCTGTGAGTGAATAGCCTCTTTTGAAGACTTCAACAAAGGTAACCCATTATTCTAGGAAACAACATACCCTTTTACAAACCTTTTCTGTATGAGACCTACATTGGTTTGTATTAGTTCATCTGGAGAAGAGTTAGCCCACTCTGCAACAATCAGACAGGATGATTTCCTCCACCTGTTGTGCTAATCTCATTAAAATGTGGCTAGTGCTCCCCAGTGTCAGTTAAAAAAGCAAAAACAGACATTTTATATTTCCATAGCAACACACACAAAATGCTGGAAGAACTCAACAGCTTAGGCATCATCAATGGAAATTAATAAACTGTTGATGTTTCAGCTCAAGACCCTTCATCAGGGCTGGAAAGGAGATGCCAGAATAAGGTGGTGGGGGAGGGAAAGGAGGACAAGTCAGAAGGTGATGGGTGAAGCCAGATGGGTTGGAGAGTGGGGGATGAAGTAAGAAGCTGGGAGGTGATGGGTGGAAAAGGTGAAGGGCTGGAGAAGAAAGAATCTGATAGGAGAGGAGAGTGGACCATGGGAGAAAGGGAAGGAGGGGGGCACTGGGGGAGGTGATAGGCAGGTGAGGGGAAGAGGCAAGAGGCCAGATTGGGGAATTGATGGAGAGAGAAGGAGGAAGGGAAAATTATCAGAAGTTGGAGAAATCTATGTTCATACCACCAGGTTGGAGGCTACCTAGACGGAATACAAGGTGTTGCTCCTCCAACCTGAGAGTGGCCTCATCGAGGCAGAAGAAAAGGTCAAGGGCCGATGTCAGAAGGAGAATGGGGATAGCAATATAAATGGTTGTTCACCAGGAAATTCTTCTTTTTTCAGATGAAGTGCAGGTGCTCGGCATAGCGGTCTTCCATTCCACGTCAGGTCTGAC
The DNA here is from genome assembly GCF_048418815.1 of Hemitrygon akajei. NCBI lineage: Eukaryota > Metazoa > Chordata > Chondrichthyes > Myliobatiformes > Dasyatidae > Hemitrygon > Hemitrygon akajei. The sequence continues at coordinate 22,266,213 of NC_133141.1, read as the reverse complement.
CAATGTAAGGGAAACTGCATCAGGAGCACCAGATACAGTAGATGACCCCAACAGATACACAGGTGAAGTGTTGCCTTACCTGGAAGGGCTGTTTGGGGCCCTGAATGGAGGTGAGGGAGGAGGTGAATGGACAGGTGTAACATTTTGGTTACTTGCAGGGATAAGTGCCACAAGGGAGAAGTGAGGAGGTAAGAACCAGGAGGGAGATGTGGAGATTTTTCCACATTTTCTTTGGGTATATTTCCTAGTGGCCAACCATTTAAATTCCTATTGCCATTCTCTTTCTGACATGTCGGCCCATGATCTCCTCTTCTGCCATGATGAGGTCACTCTCGGGTTCAAAGAACAACACTTCATATTCCATCTAGGTAGCGTCCAACTTCCGATAATTTTCCCCTCCCCCTTCTCTCTTCTTCAATTTCCCAATCTGGCCTCTTACCTCTTCTCCTCACTTGTCTATTACCCCCCCCCCCAGTGCCCCGCCTCCTTCCCTTTCTCCCATGGTCCACTCTTCTTTCCTATCAGATTCTTCCTTCTCCAGCCCGTTACTTTTTCCACCGATCACCTCCCAGCTTCTTACTTCTCCCCCTCCCCCATCCACCTCGCTTCACCTCTGACTTGCCTTCCTTCCCCTCCCCCACCTTCTTATTCTGGAATCTTCCCCCTCCCTTTCCAGTCCTGATGAAGGGTCTCAGCCCAAAACATCAACTGTTTATTAATTTCAGTTCACAGAACAAAGTCATTCCCCCACTACCCTTCTCTATAAACTATTTTCCCCACATTCCCAACAACTCTGCCCAAATTCTATCACTCACCTACACACTAGGGATTATGTACAGTGGCTCATTAACCTACCAACACATGTAACTTTGGGAACATGGAAGGAGAACAGAGCGCCTGGAAGAAACCTATATTGTCACAGGGAGAACATGTAAACACCAAACAAACACTGGAGGTTAGACTCCAACCAGTGCCCCTAGAGCTTCAAGCCAGAAGCTGTGTGCTACACATTTGCATTTTTCGCATCTGCTCCAATAACCAAACAGTTTTACAGTCAGTGAAGGAAAAATGGCAATTGATTCAGACACAACAAGCTCCCACAAATAGAAATGTGACTGAGTAATCTGGTTTAGTGATACCAGCTTGGGGAACAAATATTGGCTGGAACTTTGGGGAGAACTTCCACACTTTTCACTAAAATATCATGGGATCTTTTCTGTCAGCTGAAAAGTGTTGCTTTAGTTTACATTTTCATTCTACTGTTTATGCGTTCAACTGAGTCATACTCCATCAGTGATGGGATGGAGCATTGATGTGGATAGCTATGGTTTGGGACTGCAAACCACAGTGATGAGATCAGTGCTACTGAACCTCAACAGACAGTGAGTCGATTTAAAAGGGAGTTGAGAAGTCTGTGTGAGAGACAAAGAATGGGAGGAATGGGGCAGGTGGAATTGTTCCCCTGGGAGCTGACATGGGCACAATGGCCTTCTTCTGTGTAATGAGAGTAAGACGTGTCACCCAGTAAACTTTTAGGTTTGACACCTTCCTTCCCCGCAACTTCCAGCCCAATGGCTTGTCACAACTATTGTGATACTGGGAGCCCCACAACTGACCCCTGAGCTAAAAGGGGAAAAGATATATAGGCCCCCATTTATGTTCACTGTTGGCTGTGAAACTTCGGCTTGGAAATTTTCTCCCTAAACCACTCTACCTTTCTAATGTTCCTTGAGATCTACCTCCACCTCTAATATACGGCTAGGCACCAGATTTTGGTAGGCAGAACTTAGGGATGGTTAAGGTGTTGTACAGATGAAAGTTTATACAAAATAAACACAACCCAGTTCACATGAAATCACTGACATCACAGAGTAGAGCTAGCCTATTGAAAGAATATAAAGCAGCTGAACCTGACTAAGAACTAGATTCCACACTTGCTCAATGCAAGAAATCAAATCTGTTCAAAGCCCAAGTGAGTTAAATAGCCTCAACACAATAGCATAGACCTAGTAATTATCAAGCTTTCAAAACTCGACATGATAGATGACAGGCCTCGGATCCTTTCCCACCCCCAACTCTCAGGTCTTTAAGTGCTAGAGTAGAAAACAAGGGAGAAGCCAAAGATTCCTAAATGCTGTAGAGTGGCCTCCGGTCCTTGGCAGTCATTTGCTTCTTAATTCACTATTAAGGTGGGGGGGGGGGGGAGAAAGAAAGGGTCAAACCTTAAGATTCACTGGGTAGCACATCTTTCTCACTCACTAATAATGACACAGAAAGAGGCCACTTGATTCATCTGGTCTATGCCAGCTCCCAAGGGAACAATTTCATCTGTGTTACATAATATTCACCTAAAATCCTGGGGGGGGGGGGTTTACTGGTCCCATATAGGCTAAAACTAAACAGCTAGCTTCCTCATCTCTTGCACCCTCTGTTGTCCATCACCAACTTGCTACCTAATGCTTTCAACATAGCCAACAATCCTGTGAGCTTCACAAGCACGTTATCAGATAGAAAGCAACACCAATCCAAAGGAGCATTAAATCTGAGGATGAAGAAAGCAGTTGTAAGTTCTGATGAAGGAGCATTGATCCTGAAATGTTAAATGTTTCTCTCTCCACCAGATGACCTGCTGAGCGTTTTGGGCATTTCATTTTTATTTCAGGTTTCCAGTATCTGCAGTTTTTTTTTAAATTTTTAGCTATTTTAGGGTAGGAAGTGGCAGAGGGTTGTTGGAATGGGAAGATTAGAGATTGGGGAAGGTGGGGGGGGGGGGGGGCGTGAGGACGAGACCGGAAAAGGAATAATAATTTTGAAGAAAAAATCACATCAGGAGCCAAAAAAAAACAACTCCTGGAGGAACTCTGCATCCTGAGATCTGAGTCCTGGTACAGGGTTTCGACACTGACAATCCACCCCCCCCCCCCCACACACACACCCCCTCCTCACAGATGCTGCTCCACCAGCTGAGTTCCTCCAGCAAATCATTTATTGCTCCAGGTTCCAGCATCTACAGTCTCTTTTCTCTGCTGGAGCAACTCATCGGGGCGGGCAGCATCCATATTTCAGGTCAAGACCGTTCATCTGAAACTGTACCAGCAGTTATGGCCGAAATGACAATAAAAAAGTGACTTGACTTGACTGCCCATTTCCCTCCATAGATGCTGCCTGGCCTGCTGAGTTCCTCCAGCATCTTGCTTTTTTTTTCGTTCTAGGTTCCAGCATCTGCGGTCTCTTTGCCAGGCGAACTAATCTGGGTACAGAATGGGAGGGGCATCGGGCGGCAGCAACAAGCCAGAGATAATAAACAAACACGCTGAATATTCCCGAGGCGATGGCAATCTCTGCAATTTCATCATCAACGAGCCCCCGACCCCACCTTTCACCCCTCTTCTTCCCCACCCACAGAACTACGGAAGTGGAACAGATTACATCAACAAAAGAAGTGGAATCTAAGAGAACAAGCACAGGTTATCCGACCCATCAGCGCATCTCGGCTGGTTCACTGTTACACTCATCTGCCATCTGTTACTGTGCTCAACACTTGTCCCAGCAAGGTCCGGCCGTGACCACTTTGTTACGGAGTTGAGATTATACCCAAATGCAGGAACGTGCAGGATTCGGATTTCTTTCTGTAAGACTCTGCTTACAACACCGAGGAGAGTGTCGGAGGGAGGGAGCAGGGATTTATTTCACAGGGAGCTAAAAATCTCTTTAAGACTGCAGGCTTCTTATATTTGATTAGTAGCTCTCCGCCCCCAAAACAATAACAAGCCACCTCCTCCGGTCTGTGCCCTGACTGCAACTTTTCAAAGCAAGGAGATTACACTTATTAAACATACTTCCAGTTCAACCCAAACTCTTTCCCCGAAGACCCTCGGTTATTAAACTGTGTCCCTGTGGGAGGCAGGGAAGGGGTGGGAATGAGAAGGAAGCAAGTCACACAGATAGCGGATAGCTTGTTGTCCTCTCCTTTCCGACATCTGCATTCCGTGACTGTAAATTGAACTGTCAGCCGCCTGAATAAGAACTTAGCTTCCAAGTGTAAGTGAGGAGCTGAGATACACACACGCTAATTACCCGAATTCAGTCCTGTAACTTGAAACGTGCCGTGGTGACAGCGCCGTTTGTCTGCATTGGTTCCCAGCAAAACGCAGCGAAAATAATCCCTTTCCCTTTAATTCACTAGAAAATGGTGACCGTTACAGGAGTATAGGGGCGCTGGCGAAGCCAGATTGTTAATTCTTCACCGTTTCTGAGAATCGGACGGCAAAATAAACGGCTGATCCAGCGGCGCATTCGAGATCAAACGGCACCGATGGAGGACCAGGGGAAGAAAACTGATTAAAAGTCAACTTACCAAAACCATCGCAAACCTCTCCTCCAATTCGCATTGTTCGGGCATTGGCAATTTTAGCGGCATGGTTTGAGCACTCAAATTCGTCTGCACATCCAGACTTCCAGTGTTTCCCATCTCATCCGGGGCAATACAAGAGATTCAAATTCCCCTTTTTGTGTTAAATTCCCCTTGGGGAGGGGGTACAGAGTGGGAGACTCCCAAGAATTGATCTCCCGCAGTGTCCGGTCTGTCCAAAACTTTTCAAAAACTTTGTACAAACGTTTTCTTCTGGGGGAAAAGACTTGCCAAAATATTTTTCTCAAATTTAAAGTTATTTTAACCTTTCTTCGCCGTCCTCGGAATAAATCGGTTTCCAGCAGTTGGAAATCACCCCACAGGAATCATTTCAGCAGCTTTCTGCCTGACTGTCTAACTCGCTGTGTAGTAAGGACTCTCTAGCTCCATTCATTGTTCAGTGTCAGTTTCTCGCAGCCTCTCTCCGCTGAAAGCAACGAGGGAGCGTGAGCGCGCGCCCATTCACTAATTCGGGGGGGAAAGCGTTATTTCCATTGGTCCGCGCCCGTTGTCAATCATGCTTATGACAAAGAGAGGGACGGGCCAGTGTGACTCGCTGAAAATGGAAGTTCCGCTCATTGTATAGAGGATATTCCCTTCTGCCATATTGGTCACTGGAAGCCTGGAGCACTGTAGGGTATCCCTCCAACAAAACAATCTGCCCCATTCAGGGCACATTGCTTTAAAAAGAAAAAAAATATGCTGCACTGCCCTCTGGTTAAGCAACGTCTCAGATTAAAAATTCTCAGAACATCAAATAATGTCTGAGGCGTTCAGGAGGGGAGGCAGTATCTGCTGATGGAGAAACAGAGTTAACGTTTCACGTAGATGGCTTTTCAATAGAACTAAAATTCTCACTCCCTCTTTCAAATCCCTACATGGTCTTGCAACTGCCTGTTGCTGTAGTGTTCCACCTTGCAACCCAGAATCAGGTTTAATATCACTGTCATATGTCATGAAATTTGTTGTTTTGTGGCAGTGTTACAATGCAATATATATTTCTTAAAAACTACAAATTACAATAAGAAATACATATAAATAAATAAATATGTAGGGCAAACTATCATGCTCCTCAGACAGGATGAAGAGGTCAATACTCCCCAATGCCATTAGGCTTTACAATTCTACCGCCAGGACTTAAGAACTTTTTAAAAGCTATTATTAATGCTTTTTGAGATAGTGATTTAGATGCATATCATATTTTTTACTGAGTTAAGTATTGTATGTAATTAGTTTTGCTACAACAAGTGTATGGGACATTGGAAAAAAGTTGAATTTCCCCATGGGGATGAATAAAGTATCTATCTATCTATCTATCTATCTATCTATCTATCTATCTAAAAAGAGAGTGAAAAAGAAAAAAAATCATGAGGTAGTGTACAGGGGTTCATTGTCCATTCAGAAATTTGATGACGGTGGGATAGAAAGGTAGGGTAAAATAATACAGAAGGGTAGGGATAGAAGAAAGAGGACCATAGTAATAGGGGACTCGATAGTCAGGAGTTCAGACAGGCGGTTCTGTGGAGGTGATCGGGAGTCCCGGATGGTAGTTTGCCTCCCTGGTGCCAGGGTCTGGGACGTTTCTGATCGCGTCCAAGATATCCTGAAGTGGGAGGGTGAGGAGCCAGAGGTCGTGATACATGTAGGTACCAATGACATAGGTAGGAAAGGGGAAGAGGTCCTGAAACGAGAGTATAGGGAGTTAGGAAGGCAGTTAAGAAGAAGGACTGCAAAGGTAGTAATCTCGGGATTACTGTCTGTGCCACGCGACAGTGAGAGTAGGAATGGAATTAGGTGGAGGATGAATGTGTGGTTGAGGGATTGGAGCAGGGGCAGGGATTCAAGTTTCTGGATCATTGGGACCTCTTCTGAGGCAGGCGTGACCTGTTCAAGAAGGACGGGTTACACTTAAATCCTGGGGGGACCAATATCCTAGCGGGGAGGTTTGCTAGGGCTACAGGGCAGACTTTAAACTAGTAAGATGGGGGGGCGGAAATCAATTTGAGGAAACTATGGGAGAGGAGGTTAGTTCACCAGTAGAGCAAGTAAGTAGACAGTGTGTGAGGGAGGACAGGCAGGTGATGGAGAAGGGATGCGCTCAGCCCGAAGTTGTAGGGGAGAAGAAAGAAAAGGATAATAAATTTGAATGCATTGCTAGGGATGAAAAGAGAGGAGGAGGTGGAGAGTATCTTAAATGTATCTATTTTAATGCTAGGAGCATTGTAAGAAAGGTGGATGAGCTTAAAGTGTGGATTGATACCTGGAATTATGATGTTGTAGCTATTAGTGAAACATGGTTGCAGGAAGGGTGTGATTGGCAACTAAATATTCCTGGATTTAGTTGCTTCAGGTGTAATAGAGTAGGAGGGGCCAGAGGAGGAGGTGTTGCATTGCTTGTCCGAGAAAATCTTATGGCGGTGCTTTGGAAGGATAGATTACAGAGCTCCTCTAGGGAGGCTATTTGGGTGGAATTGAGGAATGGGAAAGGTGTAGTAACACTGATAGGAGTGTATTATAGGCCACCTAATGGGGAGCGTGAGTTGGAAGAGCAAATGTGTAAGGAGATAGCAGATATTTGTAGTAAACACAAAGTGGTGATTGTGGGAGATTTTAATTTTCCACACATAGATTGGGAAGCTCATTCTGTAAAAGGGCTGGATGGTTTAGAGTTTGTGAAATGTGTGCAGGATAGTTTTTTGCAACAATACATAGAAGTACCGACTAGAGATGGGGCAGTGTTGGATCTCCTGTTAGGGAATGCGATAGGTCAGCTGACAGATGTATGTGTTGGGGAGCACTTCGGTTCCAGTGATCACAATAGCATTAGCTTCAATATAATTATGGAGAAGGACAGGACTGGACCTAGAGTTGAGATTTTTGATTGGAGAAAGGCTAACTTTGAGGAGATGCGCAGGGATTTAGAGAGAGTGGATTGGGTCAAGTTGTTTTATGGGAAGGATGTAATAGAGAAATGGAGGTCATTTAAGGGTGAAATTATGAGGGTACAGAATCTTTTTGTTCCTGTTCGGTTGAAAGGAAAGGTTAAAGGTTTGAAAGCGCCATGGTTTTCAAGGGATATTAGAAACTTGGTTCGAAAAAAGAGGGATGTCTACAATAGATATAGGCAGCATGGAGTAAAGGAATTGCTCGAGGAATATAAAGAATGTAAAAGGAAACTTAAGAAAGAGATTAGAAAAGCTAAAAGAAGTTACGAGTTTGGTTTGGCAAATAAGGTGGAAGTAAATCCGAAAGGCTTCTACAGTTATATTAAAAGCAAGAGGATAGTGAGGGATAAAATTGGTCCCTTAGAGAATCAGGGTGGTCAGCTATGTGTGGAGCCGAGGGAGATGGGAGAGATTTTGAACGATTTCTTCTCTTCGGTATTCACTAAGGAGAAGGATATTGAATGGTGTAAGGTGTGGGAAACAAGTAAGGAAGTTATGGAACCTATGACAATTAAAGAGGTGGAAGTACTGGCGCTTTTAAGAAATTTAAAAGTGGATAAATCTCCGTGTCCTGACCGGATATTCCCCAGGACCTTGAGGGAAGTTTGTGTAGAGATAGCAGGAGCTCTGACGGAGATCTTTCAGATGTCATTAGAAACGGGGATTGTGCCGGAGGATTGGCGTATTGCTCATGTGGTTCCATTGTTTAAAAAGGGTTCTAGAAGTAAGCCTGGCAATTATAGACCTGTCAGTTTGACATCAGTGGTGGGTAAATTAATGGAAAGTATTCTTAGAGATAGTATTTATAATTATCTGGCTGGACAGGATCTGATTAGGAGTAGCCAGCATGGATTTGTGCATGGAAGGTCATGTTTGACAAACCTTATTGAATTTTTTGAAGTAGTTACGAGGAATGTTGACGAGGGTAAGGCAGTGGATGTAGTCTATATGGACTTCAGCAAGGCCTTTGACAAAGTTCCACATGGAAGGTTAGTTAAGAAGGTTCAGTCGTTAGGTATTAATGCTGGAGTAATAAAATGGATTCAACAGTGGCTAGATGGGAGATGCCAGAGAGTAGTGGTGGATAATTGTTTATCGGGATGGAGGCCGGTGACTAGCGGGGTGCCTCAGGGATCTGTTTTGGGCCCAATGTTGTTTGTAATATACATAAATGATCTGGATGATGGGGTGGTAAATTGGATTAGTAAATATGCTGATGATACTAAGGTAGGAGGTGTTGTGGATAATGAGGTGGGTTTTCAAAGCTTGCAGGGAGATTTATGCCGGTTAGAAGAATGGGCTGAACGTTGGCAGATAGAGTTTAATGCCGAGAAGTGTGAGGTTCTACATTTTGGCAGGAATAATCCAAATAGAACATACAGGGTAAATGGTAGGGCATTGAGGAATGCAGTGGAACAGAGAGATCTAGGAATAACAGTGCATAGTTCCCTGAAGGTGGAGTCTCATGTAGATAGGGTGGTGAAGAAGGCTTTTGGAACGCTGGCCTTTATAAATCAGAGCATTGAGTACAGAAGTTGGGATGTAATGTTAAAATTGTACAAGGCATTGGTAAGGCCAAATTTGGAATATTGTGTACAGTTCTGGTCACCGAATTATAGGAAAGATATCAATAAATTAGAGAGAGTGCAGAGACGATTTACTAGGATGTTACCTGGGTTTCAGCACTTAAGTTACAGAGAAAGGTTGAACAAGTTAGGTCTCTATTCATTGGAGCGTAGAAGGTTGAGGGGGGATTTGATCGAGGTATTTAAAATGTTGAGAGGGATAGATAGAGTTGACGTGAATAGGCTGTTTCCATTGAGAGTAGGAGAGATTCAAACGAGAGGACATGATTTGAGAGTTAGGGGGCAAAAGTTTAAGGGAAACACGAGGGGGTATTTCTTTACTCAGAGAGTGATAGCTGTGTGGAATGAGCTTCCTGTAGAAGTAGTAGAGGCCAGTTCAGTTGTGTCATTTAAGGTAAAATTGGATAGGTATATGGACAGGAATGGAGTGGAGGGTTATGGGCTGAGTGCGGGTAGGTGGGACTAGGTGAGATTAAGAGTTCGGCACGGACTAGGAGGGCCGGAATGGCCTGTTTCCGTGCTGTGATTGTTATATGGTTATATGGTTATACATTGAGTGGGTGTCATTAGGATCCTGCACCTCCTCCTTAATGGTAGCAATGAGAAGAGGGCACACCCTAGGTGACGCAGTTCTTAATGATGGACGCCGCCTCCTTGAGGCAACGCTCCTTGAAGATGTCCTTGATGCTGGGGAGACTAGTACCCATGATGGAGCTGGATAACCCTTGGAGTTATCCACATTCCTTGGCTCCCAGTCAATCCTGAATTTAGTCATTCCACCATCTTCAAACAGCCTTCAGACACTAAGGCCCTAAGATCTAAGACTAACCCCCCCCAAAAAAAATCACTGCATCTCCCTTTCCTGTAAGAAATTCCTTAAAACATCTAACCAAGCTGTCTGTCCACCTGCCCTGTCCTATGTGGCTTGTTGCCAAAATTTGCTTGATGACATTCACATGAAGCACTTTGGAATTCTGTTTTCTACATGTAGGTGCCATAGAAATGGACTTTGGTGTTATTTGTCTGGTGTCCTTGTCTCACTCTCTCCACCATTTACCTCTGACCATTTACTTGATTATTACTTACTGAAAACCCCTAACATTATCTCCAATTATATTTCTTTTACACTCTCTCTCTCAACTTACACTAATGTTATTATGTTTAGTTTGTTGTGTATGTTATGTGTAATTTATGTTAATTTAAGTTCAAGTTAACTTGTGTTTGTAATGTACTGTACTGCTGCTTCAAAAAGCTGGTGTTCATGGTCTTTTCGCTTTTGTATGATTGTCCATGACAATAACCTTGAACTTGGATCATGGTGATAGCTCGGCAGAATGACATTCAGTCCATCAAGTTCATGCAAGCTCTTTGTAAAGGCCATGACCTCTTAAATCTTCCCAGAGACCTGCAATTTCTTTCTTTCCAGCAATTCAATCTGTCTCCACTAACCCCCACCCCCAGCTATGCATTACAGATCTTTAACTACTCACTGTGTAGGAAAAACACTTTCCTCAAAAAAATAAGACTTTTAAAAAATTTCCTTTCCCTTTATCTTCACTTGTTTACTTTCATTTCCCACCCTTCAAACTTCCAGTTACCTCAAGGTTGTCACCAACGCAGAAATTCTGTGAGCCTGGAGGACTGATCCTAAATCACAAGCTGCTAATTGAATTTCCTCCACTTGTGCTCTCTACTGCTGACATTGCATTTCCTTGATCCATTGTGCCTCTGAATGCAGAGACAATGAAGATATTTTGTCTACTTCTCCTCTTCAAATCCTCCCAACCTATCGCAATGTTTACTTGAATCAGCACGAGTGTTTCTGGTTGTAGGATTGTGAGTTGTGAGGAGCATGCAAAGAGGCTTCCAGGTGGGGGGCACTGGCTGAGTGAGTAGGCGAATACATAGCAGAGACATCATAATGTGACTGAATGTGAAGTTATCTCCTACAATAGGGAGGAAACAGGAAGAGATTTATTTAGATGATGGTGGACTGGGAAAAGTTGAAATACACAGGGATCAAAGTGTCCTTTTGCACACTTGCCACTGAAGCAAACAGCAGAAGCAGCAAGCAGTGAAGTCAAGTAATTTATTGACTTTCATTGCAAGAGGTTTTTTTATACAACAGCAAGGATGTGTTGCCTTGGTAAAGCCATACCTGGAATACCTGTTCTGTCACACCTTGAACTGGCCACCAGAGGGAGGTAGAGGTGACAATGCCAACCTCTTCCTGCTCACCCGCCTATTATTAGTTCATTGTTATCACTTGTGCCTTATTTGTAACTCTATAAGTTCCTTGTATCTGCGCTCAGTCTGGGAATCATCTTTTGTAGGTGAAGTATTGTCTTTGTTTGCAGGAATGGCTAGTTTCTGAAACTCTAGTTAATGTTTTTGACTTTTTGGACCTTCTCCCTGTACCTTTGCCTGCTGAGGAATCCAGTAAAGCCTTGTTGGATTTTTTCCCTCTAATTTTGTGTGAGTTTTCTAATGCCAGTTTGACTGTGAGGAGGTCCTGGTTACTGACATTGTAGTTCTCTTGGCAGGGGACAGGCATTAGGGAAAGAATGAATTATCTGTTGCAGACATCAAAGAATGGCTCCAATGCCAACCTTGGATGCATCTACCCCCAACAATAAATAGCAGTTCAGTGTTTGGTATATTGGGGTAGAAGTGAATTGCCTCTAATTCATCAGAAGAAGTTTGTAACTCAGTCATCCAATGAATATGGGACAGAGCCTTTAGTAAGTGTAGAGATGGGTGTGGAAATTGTGCTGAAGTTGGGAATGAGATGCCTATAGAAATTGGCAAAGCTGAGAAACCTCTGCAGCTGCTTTAAGGTTATTGGCTGTAATCTTCCCTGACTCCATCTGCATGCCTTCTGGGAAGGAGGCTTTGGAAGAATGGAACTCATTTTCCAAGCTTCACAAGTTTCCATAGTTTCTGGTGAACAATTTGAACATGCTGAATGTGCTCCTGGAGAGTGTTTGAAATGATTAATATATCATCTAGATGCACAAACAAAACTGCTCATTGTTTGTAGAACATCATTTTTGAAAGCCTGAAAAACTGCAGGGGAATTTACCAATCTAAATGACAAGATGAAATATTCCCAGTGGCCACTAGGGGTGCTGAAGGCAGTCTTCCATTCATCACCACCTCTGATAGGTATCAGATTGTGGGTAGTATGCCGATTGAGCTTTGTGAAAATGGTAGCTTTCTTTACAAGTTCAAACACAGATGACATCAGCGGGAGAGGATAATGGTTTTTGATGGTAATTTTATTGAGACCTCAATCGTCAATACAGGGGGAAAAGGCCACTGTCTTTCTTGGAAACAAAAGAAGCCAGCACTGGCTGGTGAGATGGAAGGGTGGGTGAAGCCAGCCTTCAAAGCAACTTGGATATATTCATCCATGGCCTGGGTTTCTGGAGTGGAGAGAGAATACAACCAACCTCTAGGGGAAATGGTACCAGGGAGAGGTTCAGTAGCACAGTTTTATGGTCTGAGGTGGCAACTCAGTAGCTCACTGTTTACTAAATACCTCTCTCAGATTATGATATTTAGGAGGCAAATGTGTAACAAGATCTAATGACTAGTTGAGAAATTCAACTGCTGCAACTGTTTCTTTGTCCACCAGAGCTACTAGGGACACAGGTGAAGTGAAGGAATTCAGCCTTGCAGGGCTCCAACAGAGAAGAGATCCAGTGGCCCAGGAGAACTGTGGGCCATGAAGCCACAGCCAGCGATAGCCAAGAATCAGAGGGTCTCAGGAGGACTTGAGATACAAGGTGAGCTTTTCCCTATGGTCAAGCAAAGAGGCTTTGTTCTGTACTTTATTACTCCAGAGCCAATGGGCTTGCCATCTATTGCTTGAACCTTCCAGGGCGAGGGACAGGCCTCAAACAGAACGCACATCTTCTGTGCCAATTCTGTCAAAGTTATCAGCTGCACTGGAGTCCACAAATGCATCTTCTCATTGGGGTTATTCCATTCACTAAGGTCCTCCAACCCCCCCCCCCCCCGCCCAGTAAGCTTTTGGCTTTAACTGCTAACTTGGGGCATAAGATGTGCAGGCAGCTAGTAGCTCCACAGTAAAGACAGCACCTTTTCCTCAGGTGTCAGGTGAGTTCATCCTAACTGCATCAGTTCACTTTCTGGCTGTTGACAATGGACTCGGAGTGACACAAGAAGTATGGCGATCTCTCCTCATGAACGCTCGACAATCCAGATGGCCATGGTTAGTCGGTTGTGGGCAAGCTATGTTGGTGAAACTTGCAGGCTGCCCCTAGCACAATCCTTGGATTGTGATTGTTAATACAAATAACTCATTTCACTGAATCTTTCAATGCACATTTAACAAATAAAGCTAATCTTTAGATGCCTTGGAGTACTTTTCCAATTTGTCAGTTCTATAGCAACTGAGGTACCTTGAATACTTCAATAATCAGCCTCCGTGCCACCTTTATGTTTGGCTAGCATTGTTGGCCTGGGCCACACCTCACCTGTTATGAGTTTGAGTTGCTTTGGATCGTAGGTGTTTTCTAGTGGTTCCGTCTTCTTCCCTGTCAACGTGACTGTTAACTCACAGCAGGCTCATCCATTCTTCCATTGGTCCTTTTGGAAATTTACTTAGCTCAGCTTGGACCTGCTAACTCTTTTAGCTTGAGTAATGCAAAATGCTAGCTTCCGTCTCCCCTCAACGAAATTTGATGTTTAAGGAACGTGGGTGAATGAAAAAAAATCAAGGGCTATGTGGGAGGGAAGGGTTAGATTGATCTTGGAGTAGGTTAAACTGTCAGCACAACATCATGGGCTGAGGTGTCCGTACTGTTCTTTTTTAATGTGCATATTAATAAAGGGACCATCACAGAGGAGTAGAACTGGTGGCTGTAAGCAAGTTGCAGCTTAGGTATTTCTTAGACCAAAGTGAAAGGGTGCCAATGCAATGTCACTTCCTTTCTGTTGGGAGTTCAGTTGCGCCATGTCTGGCAATTCAAGGGCAGTCCCTGAATGCAGAAGGGAGTTTCTATGACATCTACAACATTTGATCACTGCAGTGACAGGAGGTGACTCATGGGGGGAAATCCTGATTAAAGGCTCAGTTTCACATGGACATTTCCCTCGTGTTTCTTTTAATTTCCTAACCATAAAAAGCCAGGGCATTTATATTTTAGAAAACTATATTTTGTAGCTTGGCTACTGGACAGTTACAGACTAGATCATACTTTGCATTATGTTGTATTGTACTTTTCTCTTCAAACAGAATTTTTTAAATTATTATTTATTTATTAAATTTTAGAAATTACAAAGAATAAATGTGATGAAAAATAGTAAGAAAAATAATATTAACCCTCCCCCCTCCCCTTAACCCTCCCCCCCTTAACCCTTATCTAAAGAAAGAAAAAAAGGAAAGAAGAGAAAGATTGCCTGGATATCGGAGGATCCCCACATGCTCCATGGAGCTCAAAATAATTTTGATATTTATTTTTACTTTCCCCCATTACTTTATAATTTTATCTTCAAAGGACCTATGTATTTAATCCTATCTTTTGTAAGTATGGGAACCAAATTTTCAAAAATATATCATATTCATTTCTTAGATTGTACGTACTTCTTTCAAGTGGAATACAACTATGTATTTCATTATTCCAACGATCCATAGTTAAATATAAATCAGATTTCCAAGTAACTGCGATAACTTTTTTGGCTACTGCCAATGCAATTTTTATAAATTTTTTCTGATACTTATTCAATTTAAGTTTCGGTATTGTCCCTTCAATGTGTCCTAATAAAAATAATAGTGGACTATGTGGGAGTTGTACTCCAGTAATTTGTTCCAATAAAAGTCTTAAATTTATCCAAAATGGTTGAATTTTAAAACAAGACTTAGATTAATCTTCAAACAGAATTGACTGAATTTGATACAACCAATTCTGCACTGCTTCCATAATAGCACTTTAACTGCACTTTCCTAACTCCCAAGTAATTTTTACTCACATTATGCATTCTGAGACTTGTTACACAAGCTTTGAATGTTATATAGACATGACCTTGTCAGGTATATACATATCTTAAATGTGACTTTTATTCCCTGTGAATTTGTGCTCACCCAAAGTCTGTTGCCTGTATCTTAAAACACAATGCCCTATTCACTCATCGGCTTTAACTCGGTCTGAATTTTAAAATCCTCATCCTATTTTCAGATCCTTCCATAGCCTTGCCCCTCACTATCTCTATGATCTTCTCCATACCCTAAACATTTAAGCTGTTCGTACAGAGGATTTTCTGGGATGCACTACAGGGACTCAACCAATTCCCACTATAATCATAAGGACATTAGTGGAATGGGTTTGTGCTCGCAACTCTCTAATGTGTGTGAATTTAATGTGACTCTCCAAAAACAAATGCAAATTCTCAAATCATCCCCAATTTATGCTCGTCCAATTCTGCCGCTGGATTAAACCCCTAAGTTTAATCGCTCCAGCTTGGTGATAGTGCATTCAACTGCCTGGGCCTTAAGCTCTTTAATTTGCTCTGAAAGTCACTCTGCCTCTCTATCTCTCTTCCCTCCTTCAAGGTATTCCTTTCAAGCTTTAGGTCCTTTGCTCCTGTATCTGCTGATGACTTTCCTGCAAGCCATTTTAGCATATTTTTGCTATATTCAAAATCTGAATGTGTATGTTGTGACGGAGAGTGCTTGATAAACACACCCTTACACATGGGCATTTACTTTTTTACACGCACACGCACACACACACACACGCTCTCTCTCTCTCCCCCTCTCCCCCTCTCCCCCTCTCCCCCTCTCCCCCTCTCCCCCTCTCCCCCTCTCCCCCTCTCCCCCTCTCCCCCTCTCCCCCTCTCCCCCTCTCCCCCTCTCCCCCTCTCCCCCTCTCCCCCTCTCCATGACGGTATGCTCTGGTCATTCACTCTCGGTAAGAAAGATTGAGCTGCCAGGAGTTCACACTGGAAATAGTATGGAGCTATTCTCCCTATATATAGGTATATATATAGATATATATTTGTAAATATTGGCAGTTTTCTTTTCACTATTTTCACTAATTTTTGTAAAGTTTGATTTTGACACACCTAACACCCTTGCATGAAAGTGCTAAGTGACTCCAGCCATTTTTCTTTGGTAATAAGCCACGTATCATAACATATGGAATCATATATTCTAGATAATTGCATGTTATTGTTTTTATTATTTATATGTGGCATGATAGCACTGCAGGTAGTGCTGCTGTTTCATCCAGTGATACTAGTTTTATTCTGATCTCAGTTGCTGACTGTGTTGAACTTGCATGTTCTTCCTATGACTGTGTGGGTTTCTGCTGGGTGCCCAGATTCCTCCCACATCCAAAAGACTTGCTGTTTGTTGGGTTAATTGTCTCCTGTAAATTTCCCCCTAGTGCAGACTAGGAGAACCCGGATGTCAATAGGCATGGTTGAGAGAATAAATTGCAGGGAAATATGTGTGAAAATGGGATTGAGGGATTTTTTTTTCTATGACCTGGCATGGAATTAATGGACTAAATAGCTTACTTCTCCATCATAAGAAACATAAACATCTATGAGAATATTTTAATGTCTGGCTCTAGTTATCTTCCCTCTTCTGGCTGATGTTTGTACTGCTGCCTTTGCAGTCAGCACATTTGGACAAGTTTTGTTTAACACAGTGGGAATTGTTTTCAAAACTCGTAAAAAAAAAAGGTTATTTTAGAAATCCACAATTATTACTCCAAAGATAAAATATCAAATTACAGGCAAAATTCTCAGAAGATCCCCTGTTGGTCACTGAAGTACCAGATTGGTTATTAATCAGGTTATTTCAGGAGATTCCTAAAATATCACCAGTAATAATTTTATGCAAGTGAATTAAAGTAGATTAAACAGCAATTTACAAAAGGAATTTGAAAGGGCTGTGGGGAAAGAGGTGAGTCTATTGGAGCTAATTAGTTCTTTCAAAGAGCTGGCACAGGCATGATGGATTGAATCAGCTCCCACTGTGTGCTGTAATCCTATGAAGGCACCTTCCTTAGTGCAAGATCTAGACAGTGAGTGACTCATGTGGAGTGTTATATCTGAGCTTGATCCAGTCCTTAAAATACTAATATACTCCCAGCCATTTTCAGGCAGCAATCAGGGACATGTTTTCCTTCTCCCTAAGCCAAGGGTTCTCTTGCCTCAACTGTTTCCTTTCCTGATTCAAGTAAAAAGTTAGATTGTAATAAATTGAAGCTGTATAACTGAAGTGTGTTAATGATTGAGTGATGAAAAATTGAACACACTAGCCATAAATTTGTCTGCACAAACAAATTGAAGTTTCTCAGACAAAATTTACATCAAGCAACTTTGTGCATATTTCTGGGAGAATTCATGCCATTGGTACTGTGGTGCAGTCTTTTTTTGGTGCCAGATAGTCTTGTACTCTAGTACTGTTAATTTGATCTTCAGCCCACACAAATGACATCAGTAGTCATGCAACACCCAAATTTTGTCTCCAATGAGAATTGGCAGCACATCGGTGACTGATATTGTTTGCCAACAGAAGCAGCAGCTTTTATTGACACTCTGCAGCTGTGTTATTTAAGGACCAGGCACATCTTCCCCTCAGAAATAGTCAGGACGATGCACAACTCTCTGCCAAATAAGGTTCATGTAGACTAGCCCAAACATGGATTCCAGTCATCACATCCCCAGATGGTTTCAGCAGCTTTCCTTATGAAGTGCAGTGGCTAGAATCCCCACCAAAATCTTGCAAATAGAGGAATGATTCCCTGTTGATCAGATGAAATATAGATGAGAAACAGGAGAAAGCTATCTGACAGAAGAGGTGGCACCCAAAACCACCTCTAGCTAGGCTTCATAGGGAGTCACTGTCCATCAATCTTTCTTGTGGGAGCATTGTCTATGTGGCTCACTGTTCCATGATGTAGTCCTGACTTCCATCTATGTCCTCAGCAAGCCTCCACTACAAGCCTGTACAGGGGTATGCACTGCTCTCAAAGTCAGTTGGCATCACCCTCACTCTCAGAAATCTTGCCCAAGATTGTAAGAAATTGCAGAGAGTTGTGAGCACAGCCCAGTCCATCACAGAAACCAGCCTGCATTCCATCAGCTCGGTTTACACTTCCCTCTGCCTCAGGAAAGCAACCAAAATAATGGAGGGCCCTTCCCACCTCAGTCACTCTCTCTTCTCCCCTGCTTGTTGGACAGAAGTTACCAGAGTTGGAGAGTGTGTACCACCAGGCTC
This sequence comes from Hemitrygon akajei, assembly GCF_048418815.1. NCBI lineage: Eukaryota > Metazoa > Chordata > Chondrichthyes > Myliobatiformes > Dasyatidae > Hemitrygon > Hemitrygon akajei. The sequence goes on along the minus strand of NC_133141.1, from coordinate 22,248,015 downwards.
AAACATAGCCCTGATGAAAGATCTTGGCCTGAAATTCCCATTCATAGAAGCTGCCTGACCTGCAGACCTCCTCCAGCACATTGTGTGTATGCTCTAGATATCCAGCATCTTCAGTACCTTGTGTCAAAGATGACTTGACACTGTTATTGAACTCTTGAATGAATATCTTGTACAGTAAAGATGAACTCCTAATCTATCTTGCTGTGACCCTTGCACTTTATTTGTCTGCCTGCATTGCACTTTTTTCTGTAACTGCATTACTACATTCTGCATCCTGTTTTCTTTTAGTACATCAACATAGTTATGTATGGCACAATCTACGTGGAATAACTCACAAACAAAAGCTTTTCACTCTATCTCACTACATGCAACAACAATAAACTAACATCTGATAGGCCATATGTGACACTTTGACGCTCACTGCTATAATGCAAAATCAAGAAAAGTTCAATTGTCATGGTGAGGAACTCTCTTTTGGTGACTGAATCTTTAACACTTGGAACTGCTGTATTGCAGGTCTCCCCCAAAATTCAAGCACTTAATAAAGGCTGCAGTAGATATCTCCATGGCAATGCTATGCAGTAAATGCTTCTCGTGCAAGTTCCTCTTCCAGAGAGGCTTCTGCCTCCACTTCCCATTGTTGTACCGTCATGATGAGTGCTGGCAACGATTGAACCCAGATGCAGAGGAGCAGCAGACTCCCATGTAGAGACGGAAACAAGGGATTATACATGGTCGTACCAACAGAGCATCGATGGCGTGAACAAGAGACACCGCGAGACAAATCATTCTAAATATAAGGATTCCGCGATGAGCGCGGAACAGGAGTCCGCAATAAATAATCGTAGAAAGCGGAAAACCCGTGCCAGTCGCAATTAACTTGACAAAATTAAACAGAAAGCACAAGGCTTGATGACTCTAATTAAGACAACAATTAGCAAATACAGGTGTTCAAGAAACCAAGAGGCCCAACGCTCTACGGCTCGCCGCATACGCCCACAGGGTTAATGATACATACCATGACAACATTCCCCAGAAACTGGAACAGTGTTGTTTGTTTGGTGGGGTAACTCTCTAGGAGTCACATCCTGAGGTCAGAGCTGATAAAATCATAGCTATAGAGTTTTACAAGGCTGAAATGGGTCCTACAGTCTAACTCATCCACATTGACTGAATATCTCCGGTAATCCTGTCTCCCCACATTAGGCTCATTCTCCAGTGAGAACAAACTCAGCCTATGCAATCTCTTGTTATAAGTAAAGGCATCCATTCCAAGCAACATCTTGATGAATCTCTTCTGCACTATTTTTAGTGTGACAACATCCTTGTTGTGTGCCCTCTACAATTGTACACAAGCGTTGAGGAAAGGTGCTACTGACATGGGAAATCTGACCAGTAACCTCTGGAAAAAACTACTGTAAATACAGGATTTTTTGATCATTTTATATATATGCAGCTAGTTCATATTCTCTCCCTCTGCTGGTTGCACAAGGAGAGCACTAGCATTGTCTTGTAACTAGCTCTCATGAAACTCACAATTCTTCTGAACTTCAGGGAGACTAATGCTGGCAAAATCTCATGTTTCTGGACCATTGTCACTTCTGCAAAAGTCACACCCACATTTTGTGAAGCTTGCAAGATGATCCTTGTAATTAATTCTTTGTCTGCTGGAGGTTTCATAAATTGCAATGAGCAGACTTTAACTTCCACAGGATAGTGTGGAATCAAATCCAAATGCTGTAATTGTCATCAACAGTTCAACTGTCAGAAGCAGCTCTATTAATTTAGACTTTACAAGAAGAATTGCAAATTCGCACCACTGTGATGTGATATGCTGTGCATTGTGAATCACTACAAATGGCTGCATTTTTAGTCTAATGAAATTGTTATCATACTCTTCGTTGACTTTCATTGAATGTCAAGCAATTGCTGGCTTTGCACTTAAAGTAGGAACCAGAGTTAACACATTTCCTGTGCCAGAAGTGCTAAGCAACAAATTGCCATTTAGATAAAGTAGGGAGAAGTAGGGGAAATGTGGCTGGCTGGATTGTTCTTACATAGGACAGGCTAATTAGTCTTTTGAGGTGTAACCATTCTGTGATTCTGCAGTCAATGTTACAATATAGTCAATCACAGCAGCTAATCCACACACAGCAAGCTCTCACAAATATAAAGTAGTTGGATAGGACAAGTACAACACCCCTTGTCAAATAACTGTGATATCCTTTACAACAAGGGAAAAGGGAGTGTCGCTTTAGTATCTGACTGAAAGATAGCAGCTCAAACAATGCACACTCCCTTGGAACAGCCTAAGTTTAGGTCACTAGACTGGGACCTGAATCCATGGACTTCAACTGAGGAGAAAGAGTGCTGTCAATTGACCCTGGAGAGAGCCATTCTATCCTAGGCAGGAAGGCAGGGGGAGTTTTACAATTAGCTTCAGCACTTTAATTCACAAATAAAAATTTGGAAAAGGTTCTTGCTTCCAATGCCTAAACAATAGAGCCTTGCTGTCCAGTGTGCATGGCTGTCCAGCTGAGGGCAAGCTCAAGTTCAAACTCACCCATCATCAAATAGCGTTCACTTTTCAGGCTCAACGGAAGAGTACAATAGTAGCTTACTTGGAATGATACATCAGCAAGAGCCTACACCTTCATCAGAGCAGGAGCAATGTTTTAAAGAATTATATTAAGTTCAATAAGTGTTATGTAAATTATGGTCCCTGGAACAATGAAAACTGACAATAGGCTGTTTATTTTTCTCTAAAGCTGCACATCATGACACAGCCATCCCTGGACAGAATGGAAACAAGTGGCGTTTCCCCAGTCAATCAAAACTGAAGCCTGCATTGCTATAAGTGACTGAGATTGATTTTATGCAGACAATTTGCACTTAACCATCCTTGACTCATTGTATTTGACTGGGGAAATTGTCCTACTTTTATCAGGAGAGGTTACAATAGCTCCTTAAATAGATTCCCAAAGTATTACAACAGGAGTTTGCCGTAAATTCAGCCACACATCCCATCCTGCTTCTGTTAGTTGACATAATGTTGTCTAGAGTCATTTTAATATTGTGTGCAATACAAAGGCTTCATTTTCTCTCACCCTCCACTTGTAAAGTCACTGTAAAGCACTTGGGAGTATGTTCTTAAATCAAAGGCATACTCAACTGAAGATACTGTCAAAGCAGCAAATTACTAGTAATGATGACAAATGACCAGGTGGGAATCGGGGTATCCGTATCACAATAGGCAATACATGCAGGAACATAAGTGGTGATTTGGTGGAGGCTGGGGTGGGGGGTTGTATTATCAAAGTCTAAGGGGCAACTACAGCACACTTGGCCTTTGTAAGTTTAGTCAATGCCTGACTAAAATGAGTCAAATGGGAGAATTAACAGCCTGTGCCTATGTCGCTTCAGGCTTATGTTTAACTAGATAATAATGAAACAGTTGGTGTGTTTGCTGTATGGTTTAAGTCAATCAGGGTTACTTTGGCAATGCACAGATGGTTATCCTCAACTGTAAGACTACTGCATAATTTTGAGGCAACTGTTGCTATCAGGTATTGCAAACTTTGTTTCGCCACTTCACCACAAAAAGTGGTGGCCACCCATTTCAACTCTACTTCCCATTCCAACAGGTCAGCTCATGGCCTCTATTGCTGCGACGAGGCCACACTCAGGCTGGAGGAGCAACCAGCTGATGACATGAACTTCCAGTAATTGCCCCTTCACCATTCTCCATTCATGTTTCCCTCTCTCACCTTATCTCCTCCCCCTTCCCTTTCTTCCATGGCCTCTCCTATCAGATTCCCCTTTCTCCAGCACTTTATCTTTCACCACTTGACTTCCCAGTTCTTTACTTCACCCATCACCCACCACCTTGTACTTCTTCCTCCTCTCCCCCCACCATCTTACTCTTGCTCCTCCTCTTCCTTTCCAGTCTTGATGAAGGGTCTCAGCCCAAATCGTTGACTATTTACTCTTTTCCGTAGGTGCTGCCTGGCCTGCTGAGTTCCTCCAGCATTTTGTATGTATGTTGCCTTGTAAACTTTGTGTTTATTTTAATACTCTTTGCCCATTTATCCACGATCAGATTTATTTTTCTTTTGAGGGTGAGGGAGGACAAATTTCCTGCTCATGGTGTGGCGTATTTGACCAGCGTGGACATAAGATGGTTCGGGACAACTACGAGGGTTGGATTTCATTCATCAAAACAGCGGTGCTTCCAATGCCACAAGCCTAACCTGCTCCCATTATCCTGCACTTCCTTCATCTGCTGATCTAGCTTGCCACTGTGGGCTACACGAGATAATCTTATTGAAGAAATGTTTGGCTAATTGCCTACCCTCCGGTTCCTCTTGTGTTTGATGACATCAGGCGGCACGACATGTATCGAGCGCAGGCTGTCATCAGCGAGTGGGACAGTTAGGTTGCCCAAACCAGGTTGCTGTGGCCTGCATAAGCTGGACATCTAGATCCTGGGCAGTCTGAGAAACCCACCTTTCCCCAGGTAGGTGCTTTATTCCTTGTCATTGCTACCGTCCGCCTTTCTGTTTGGTGTCTTCCAGTGCCTTCCATCCTATTCCCAATCATATATCCATCCGCTTACTCCCGAAACGGCGACTGTTTTTTTCCATAGATGCCTCCTGACCTGCTGAGTTCCTCCAGCATTTTGTGTGTGTTGCTCACTCCCAACATCAGCCCACCTCATGGTCCTCTCACCCCCTCCCGTCATCTTCCCAACTACCCCCCGAACAAGAGTCCTCCACCCCTTCTAAATGATCCTTCTGTTTCTTTCTATTTTCTCTTTCTCCCTGCTCCCAATAAGTCTCTCCCTCCACAGTTCTCTCTCTAACTCATATTACATCTACCCCACAGTTCTAATATTCAGTTTTATGATCTTTCACACACTATCCTCCACTCTCTCTACGCCACAGCTCTCTCTCTCCTTTTCCCACCTGAATGTTCTCTGTTCCATGGTAATCTTTCACACACAATCCTCTCCTCCCTCTCACACACACACACACACACACACACTCTCTCTCTCTCTCTCTCTCTCTCTCTCTCTCTATCTATCTATCTATCTATCTATCTATCTATCTATCTATCTATCTATCTATCTATCTATCTATCTATCTATCTATCTATCTATCTATCTATCTATCTATCTATCTATCTATCTATCTATCTATCTATCTATCTATCTCTACCCCCACAAACAAGAGAAAATCTGAAGATGCAGGACATCCAAGCAACACACACAAAATGCTTAAGGAACTCAGCAGACTAGGCTCTTATTTCAAGACATAAAAAAAAAAGCTGGATGAACTCAGCAGGTCGGGCAGCATCCGTTGAAAGAAGCAGTCAACGGATGCTGCCCGACCTGCTGAGTTCATCCAGCTTTTTTTTTACGTCTTGATTTGACCACAGCATCTGCAGTGCACTTTGTGTAGGCTCTTATTTCAATGGAAAAGAGTACAGTCAAAGTTTCGGGCCGAGACCCATCTGCGGCACCCCTATAATTCTCTCACACACATTCATTCACTCTCGCCCCAGCTACATCTCCACACCATCATTGCCTCCCATCGTCTCCTTACCACCACAATTACCTCTATCACTCTGCCATGTCCCCTTTTTCACCTCTAATCTGCTCTGTAAATTACAAAGAACGGTATATGCTGGAAATCAGAAATAAAGGCAGAAAATACTGGCAACTCTCAGTAGGTTGGATGCCATCGATAAAGAGAGAACTAGTTAATGTTTAAGTTCTAAGACCTCCCCTGTCAGCTCATCTCTGGCGGAAGCTTGCATTCTGGGTGGGTCTCGCTGTGGGAGACTGTTTCGATCGCGGCTGGGAAGACATCATTCTATAGTCTGTCTCACGACACTTATGTACAAATAATTATCTGTTACTGTACCCTAAACAGCTTATATTTACCATCCCTTGACCTCCTCATCTATTCTGCCTCAGCTCTTTATCATTTTAACCCACTATTGAGACCCTCTGTTGATCGGGGTCGACTATGGATATCGTGTTGCAGCTGTCTACGTGATTTGCAAGCCAGGGCAGTATGATATGGCGAGCAAGCTGATGCTCACCACCCATCTGATGAATCCAGAGGAAGAGCAGAGACCGATAGGTTTGGCACCAGCAGTGTTGCAGGAGTCACCAGTCAGTGTTGAACTCAACGTAGGACTGCCTTAGGGACTCCAGCTCCGATTTTTCCTCAAGGTGTACTCCTGAAGCCTTCCCCACGAGTGGGTATAGCCACAAGGCAGCGGAGGTTTGAGATCAGAATTTTCCTTCTCCCAGATGAGCTGCCAGTGATGGCTCATGAGCTCCATATATGTCCGAAGCAACTGGTTTTAAGGCCCTGTTAAATCACTATATACAGTAGTTGTCTAATAATCAATCTATGATAATGCAAACAGCTGCATATTTTGAATTAAGAGACCACCTAATTCCAGGTTGTTTGCTTGTTTGCTTCAACAATGTCCTTGAAATTCAAAGTTGAAAAGAGTGCCGCATCTCCATTCTCCGTATTGGCTGTGGTTTATGCCCTGATATATTTCTGCAAGATTTATTGTGCAATAATTGTTGAATGATATGAAGAAAATATATTTGCTACTTTCATCTTTGAGCAATGTCTATGGATCATGTACCAGTCACTGGACAGGGCCTCTGCTCATTCTGATTTAGTGGTCACACTGTGCTATTGCTTCTCTTGTTACCCCTGTGAGGAAGCATAGCTCAAGGCCTGGCAGAAAACTGAATCAAGAATTTATTGTGTAGAAGATAGATTGCAATGGCGTAGGATATTAGAAATCTAGAACTGGTTTTTAAAAGGCCCACAGAGATCTGTGTTTTTTTCAGGAGATCGCTTATGATCCACTCTACTTCCTGCTCTCTAGACAGCTCACTGTGGTTGAGGGAGTAGCTTAGAAACTGCCCAGCACTGGCAGTCTTGCTCACCAATTGCTCTTTAGTCTCTGGTTCCGAAGCTTATGGTTCAAGTTCCGTGAGTGGCAGGTACCAGAGGTAGCACCTTTTTGACCAGCTCTTGTTTGCTTCTATATCTCAGACAATGATCTTGGACGAAAGAAATTGCATTGCTATAGTACTTTTCAGGATATCCCAGTAAACACAACAGCCAGTGCAGTAGTCTCCAAGTGTATAATTAGGTGGGCTGTAGTGAACAGACAGCAAAGATCAGAAGCAAGTTGTCAAATTCTAGGGCGGCATGGTAGAGTAGTGTTTAGCACGCCACTTTGCAGTACTGGTGACTCGGGTTCAACTCCTGCTGCTGCCTATAAGGAGTTTGTATGTTCTCCCCGTGACCGCGTGGGTTCCAGGTGCTCCGGTTTCTTCCCACAGTCCAAAGATGTACCAGTTGGTGGGTTAAATGGTCATTGTAAACTGTCCTGTGATTAGGCTAGGGTTAAATCGGTGCGGCTCAAAGGACCGGAAGGGCCTGTTCCACGCTGTATTTCAATAAATCAATAAATAATAAAAAAAATCTGGCTTTGGCCCTTGCTGAGGGATGTCCTTTGTCCTCATGTTAGTAGCATGTGACTGCATCACTGCACCGTCCAGCCACTTTCTGGGATCTCCTCTCTAAAATAAGCTGCGATGGCACATAACTACTTCACATAAAGGTGAATCAACAGTTGGGTCACTGTTCTGGAGCAATTCCATTAGCATGAACTAAATTAAGCTGCTAGAATAAACAACTGGATTCAGCTAATAAATAACTGAAGATTGGGAAATATACCAAGAAGGTACACATTCTAGATTGGATTCGGTGCCACATTATTCACTGTCAGGGAACTTTAAACACATTCAGTGATTTGGTCATTCATTAATAGTGAGAGCATGTAAGTTCACTTGCAATTCAGCAAGGAAATAACTTGTGCGATCCAAGTCTGATTGGAAATAATTCAAAATCAAAATACTATGAATGCTGGAAACCTGAAAAGCTTAGCAGATCAGGTGGCATATGTGGAGAGAGAAACAAGAGTTAATGCTTCAGCTTTGATTGGTGCATCCCTAAGTTCACAGTATGTTCAGGGTGGACCATGATATCCATGGTTAAAGAATTCCTGCTGCTTCCCTTAAGGAATTTGTACGAACTCCCACAGTCAAGATATACTGGTTGGTAGGTTATTTGGTTATTATAAATTGACCTGTGATTAGGCTTGAATTAAATTGGGGATTGCTGAGCAGCATAGCTCGAAGGGCCTGATCCGTGCTGTATCTCAATAAATAAATTACATGATCAAACTCAGGGAGCATGGCAATTCCAGGAAATTTTATACAATTCCGAGACCACATGTTGAAATGTGGTCTTGCTATGATGTCTCTTATTTTGTCCCTACTGCTCTCCTGTTCATTCTTCCACTGCATAGCAATAGCCTCCCAAGATTCAGTTAATTCGTCTTAGCGACCATCACCTGACTGTGCACACAAGGATCATTCACCTTGATGGTTTCATCTCTTTATCCTTTGAAGAATTACCACCTTACCACTTGGTGCTTTCTCTAAAAATGGGAGTGGACAGAGCAAGGAGGACAATGTTCTATGGACTCAGGCTCTGCCTAACCTCTGTCACAGGACTGATGCCTAGCCAGAATCTAGGTGTTCTTGTACATCAGTCACTGAAAGTAAGCATGCAGGTACAGCAGGCAGTGAAGAAAGTTAATGGCATGTTGGCCTTCATAATAAGGGGAGTTGAGTATAGGAGCAGAGAGGTCCTTCTGCAGTTGTACAGGGCCCTGGTGAGACCACACCTGGAGTATTGTGTTCAGTTTTGGTCTCCAAATTTGAGGAAGGACATTCTTGCTATTGAGGGAGTACAGTGTAGGTTCACGAGGTTAATTCCCAGGATGGCCGGACTGTCATATGTTGAGAGATTGGAGCTACTGGGCTTGTATACACTGGAATTTAGAAGGATGAGAGGGGATCTGATTGAAACGTATAAGATTATTAAGGGATTGGACACGCTAGAGGCAGGAAACATGTTCCCGATGTTGGGGGAGTCCAGAACCAGAGGCCACAGTTTAAGAATAAGGGGTAGGCCATTTAGAACGGGACACATTTTCAGAGTCCTACCAGGTACACCATCAGGGGCTGATGCCTTGCAAGGGTTCACCTGCTTGAAAGACATACTGACATCAGCCTCTGAGACAGAGATCACAGAGTCACCAGATGTTGTAGGGATTTGCATAGGTGTAGCTTTACTCTCCCTTTCAAAGTGTGCATAAAGGGCGTTGAATTCATCTAAGAGTGAAGCATGACAGCTATTCATGATTTTAGGTTTCACTTTGTAGGAAGTAATGGCCTCCAAACCCTGCCAGAGTTGACATGCATCCGATTCTATATCTAACCTCAATCAGAATTGTTTTTTTTGCTCTTAAAATAGCATCTGTAGGTCGTCCTTGGACTTCTTGTGTAGCTCAGGATCACTGGTCTTGAATACTACAGATCTAGCCTTCAGCAGACTACGAATCTCCTGGTTCATTCACGGCTTTTGGTTTGGGTATGTCTGGTATGGGTTTGGCCAAGTGATTGTTAAATGTCTTCAGGGGTGAGGTGTAGAAAAAACAGACAGTGGGCTAATGGCCTTTGCTGATCTCACAGATGCTGAATGGGTAATGCACATTTTTTTGCATACCATCCACGTTCAAAACCAGGACCAGGAGTTTGGGTGGGGAGGGAGGCCTACTGATGGAAGACCCAGTCAAGGCATGAGGACGGGGATGTTGTCTGGACAGAGATTAGTACCTTATTGGGGATGGGTCTGTGTGTGATTAAGCTTTGTATTAAGGGAAGATGAAGTTCCTGAAATTGGGCCAGTGGCAATCAGTGTTGTGTAGTTAAGAGATTGATGATCAAGTCGTTGGGAAAGGGTGTGATATCTGGTTGGGGGGGCATTCCTGAGTTGATCAGTGGGCCAGGGTCTATGCTGCATCATTTAGACTGTTGAGGGTGAAAGTGATGTATAGGTGAGTGGAGATCAATACCATGGTTGGGCTTTGTAGGTCAACCAAAAGTTTGAAAATAATTAAAAGGATCTGGTGACCCAGTCCAATGTAGCATAATCAGGAAAGCAAAGTGAGAGTGCTTACAGAAAATCTAGACACCTTTGTGACACCGGGGTACATGCCACATGTGACAAAGTATACAAACTATAACACATTACAAGCCCACCCTGCGTGTTAACGACAGTGACACCTCCCTTCCTGATAGGCTGAATGCCTTCTATGCATGATCTGATACAATGAACTATGTGACATCGAGGAAAGCCCCCCTGCCACTTGAGGACCAGGCCCTCTGTCTGGCCACAGTCGAGGTGAGGAGGATCCTAGCCAGGGCAAACCCACACAAAGCTGCGGGGCCGGACAACATACCTGGTTTGGTGCTTTGTGATTATGCAGCCTAGCTAACAGGGGTCTTAACAGACATCTTTAATGTCTCTTTGCAACAGTCCACTCTTCCCCTGTAGGCTTCATGGATAGCCGCCATCATCCCAGTGCCCTAACCCTAACCCAAGAAGGGGCTCAGACAACAAGTCAGTACTAAACTCAGGTGCAGTTATGCTGAATGCCCAGTAGACACTGTCAATTAAACCCATGCAATCCCAGGCATACAGATGCCAGGTAATGATGTTTAAAAATTTCATTACCCTCAGAATTACATACCTCTCATTATCCTGCTCCATGGGAAAAACACAAGCCAAGTCTGATCAACTTTGGCTGGGCCACCTCGGGGAGGATGATAATGATGAAAGGCCTGAAACACCTGACAATCCGAGGATGCATTACTGACGATGTGCCCCAGTGCACACCTGGTTCGCTGAACCAAGTGGTGTCGGACCACGATAATGAAAGGCATGGGCCAGATTAACCTGGCTTCACCATACGAGCCTATCCGCCATAACAGTCCATACATCCCCACTCAAAACTCTGCAGCCTAACCTCTCCCAGCCAAACATATACATCCACCAGCCCAACACTCAAACCTAATCCTAAAGTCCAAAAGGGGCACACACCCTCACAAACCCTAGGCACTTCCCGATTAACCCTGGCTTCAGCCCCACAAACCCTAAGCACACACCGATTAACCCTTGCTAAACCCCCACAAACCCAATGTCCTATGTTAAGAGGGGCAGATTTAACAAAGGCAAGTGTTGGACCTGGTTAATGAAGGCGTGGGCCAGATCAAAGTGGCAGGGTCACGTGAAACTGAATCTCAAGTGACGAGATCAGAAAGCACAAGAGGGCTGATTCGCCCAATGCCCACATAATCTCAACCTAACCTTACAGTGACACGCTCTTCATTCTCCTGGCCCACAAAATGCCAATAAGAACGCCCAGATATTCAAACCCAAGCTGGGGCTCATAAAACAAGTCAGTACTAAACTCAGGTGCAGTTCTGCTGAATGCCCAGTAAACACTGTCAATTTAACCCATGCAATCCCAGGCACAGAGATGCCAGGTAATGATGATTAAAAATATCATTACCCTCAGAATTACATACCTCTCATTATCTTGCTCCATGGGAAAAACACAAGCAGTGTCTGAGCCGGACACTGTTGGGCCACCTCGGGGAGGCTGTATAGTGTTTAAAGGCCCGAAACACATGACGATCCGAGGATGCATTACTGACGATGTGTCCCAGCACACACCCGGTTCGCTGAACCAAGTGGTGTCGGACCACGATAATGAAAGGCATGGGCCTGATTAAACTGGCTTCACCATATGAGCCTATCCGCCATAGCACCTCATACATCCCCACTCAAAACTCTGCAGTCCTTCCTCTTCCAGCCACACTTATACATCCACCAGCCCAACACTCAAACCTAATCCTAAAGTCCAAAAGAGGCACACACTCCCACAAACCCGAGGCATGTCCCGATTAACCCTGTCTTCAGCCCCACAAACCCTAAGCACACCCCGATTAACCCTTGCTAAACCCCCACAAACCTGATGTCCTATGTCAAGAGGGGCAAGGTTCAACAAAGGCAAGTGTTGGACCTGGTTAATGAAGGCGTGGGCCAGATCAAAGTGGCAGGGTCGCGTGAAACTGAATCTCAAGTGACGAGATCAAAAAGCACAAGAGGGCTGATTCGCCCACTGCCCACATAATCTCAACCTAACCCTAACCCTAACTTCCAATGGATGGCACACCCCAACTAAACCAGGCAGCACCCCGAATAACCCAAACCACACCACACAAAAGGGGCTTATATAATGGCCCTCTACCCTATCCCTAAACCTAACATCTTCAACCCTGCTACACACCCCCATAAACCCAAGCCATCAAGGAGCCAGGTCCACCCAATATTACCAACAGTTAGACTCCTAGTCTGGTTCTTCTTCCCCCCTACTGCAATGGGACCCCCACACCCACCCCCACCCACAATACCATTGACCACCCTACCCCAGCTCCCTTTGCCTGGAGTCCTCAACCACCAATACCCAAACCTTCCCCCAGGCCTGTCCTGGCCCACAATTAGCTACTGCACAACCCCCAAATCACAGCACCTAGTCCCTACAAGAAAACCCCAAACCTAAATCCAAAACACTATCCATAAACGATAACTCCGCCATTTTAACTTAAACTCCAGAATGGAGGTTAATGAGGAGGAAGATCCCAATAAAGGCAAGTCAGGGACCGAGATGATGACAACGTGGGCCAAAACAAAGTGGCAGGGTAAAGTGAACAGCATCTCCAGCACGAGATCCAAAAACACTAGAGAGTTGTTTTGCCCACTGCCCGCATACTCGCACTCTAACCCTGCAAATCATGCTTGACTAATTTATTGGAGTTTTTCGAGGATGTAACCAGGAAGTTAGACAAGGGAGATCCAGTGGATGTAGTGTACCTCGATTTTCAGAAGGCATTTGATAAGGTCCCACATAGGAGATTGGTGGGTAAAATCAGAGCTCATGGCATTGGGGGGAAGACATTGACATGGATAGAAAACTGGTTGGCAGATAGAAAGCAAAGGGTTGCGGTGAATGGGTGTTTCTCGGAATGGCAGGTGGTGACTAGTGGAGTGCCACAGGGCTCGGTATTGGGACCACAGCTGTTTACGATTTACATCAATGATTTAGATGAAGGCATTGAGAATAACATCAGCAAGTTTGCTGTTGATACTAAGCTGGGTGGCAGTGTGACATGTGATGAGGATGTTAGGAAAATTCAGGCTGACTTGGATAGGCTGGGTGAGTGGGTAGATACTTGGCAGATGATGTTTAATGTGAATAAGTGTGAGGTTATCCACTTTGGGAGTAAGAACAAGAAGGCAGATTATTATCTGAACGGTGTAGAGTTAGGTAAGGGAGAAATACAAAGAGATCTAGGAGTCCTTGTTCATCAGTCACTGAAGGTGAATGAGCAAGTGCAGCAGGTAGTGAAGAAGGCTAATGGAATGTTGGCCTTTATTACAAAGGGAATTGAGCACAAGAGCAAGGAAATCCTTTTGCATTTGTACAGGGCCCTGGTGAGACCACACCTGGAGTATTGTGTACAGTTTTGGTCTCCAGGGTTAAGGAAGGACATCCTGGCTGTAGAGGAAGTGCAGCGTAGATTCACAAGGTTAATTCCTGGGATATCCGGACTGTCTTACGCAGAGAGGTTAGAGAGACTGGGCTTGTACACACTGGAATTAAGGAGATTGAGAGGGGATCTGATTGCAACATATAAGATTATTAAGGGATTGGACAAGATAGAGGCAGGAAATATGTTCCAGATGCTGGGAGAGTCCAGTACCAGAGGGCATGGTTTAAGAATAAGGGGTAGGTCATTTAGGACAGAGTTAAGGAAAAACTTCTCCCAGAGAGTTGTGGGGGTCTGGAATGCACTGCCTCGGAAGGCAGTGGAGGCCAATTCTCTGGATGCTTTCAAGAAGGAGCTAGATAGGTATCTTATGGATAGGGGAATCAAGGGATATGGGGACAAGGCAGGAACCGGGTATTGATAGTAGATGATCAGCCATGATCTCAGAATGGCGGTGCAGGCTCGAAGGGCCGAATGGTCTACTTCTGCACCTATTGTCTATTGCCCAAGGGAGCAGCTGTAACTTACCACCCAGTGGCACTGACACCAACAATCATGAAGTGCTCTGAGTGGCTGGTAATGGATCGTATAAAGTGCAAGAATGGTGATTCTTGGGATGTTGAGATTCAAAATAAGGGGTCAGCCATTCAGATCTGAAATGAAGGGAAACTTCTTCACCCAGAGGGTTGTGAATCTTTGGAATGCTCTACCCGAGAGTTATGGAGGATCAGTTGATGAATATATTCAAGGCAAAGATCAAAAGATTTTTTGATATTAAGGGAATCAAAGGTTATAAAGCAGGATAATGAAACTGAGATAAGCCTCAGTCTGGTTGAATGTTGGAGCAGGCACGAGGGGCTGCATGGGCTACTCCTGTTCTGATTTCTTCGGTTCTTAGGATTCCCATAAAGAAAGAGTTCTGTATATTGTATCATAGCACTGCAGGAGAGTAGTGATGTTACCAGTGCAATCACAACGTGACACCAAAGTCAATCTAGACCTGCTTATTGAGTTACGGCCATTAAACACAAACACAGTTGATGCAACAAATTTGCACGTAATTGCCACAGATGAGAAACCACAATATTGAAGCATGCTTACATATAATTTAAAAATAATGTACCAGCATTTTCAGAGTTCCACTGACAAACCATGAGTGCTGGGTGGATTGGCTGTAAACCAAGACATCGGGGTAAGGAGTCAGTGCACTGTACCTTGGAAGCTAGCATTTAACATTTTCCAGGATATGATGCACTTGCTGTATTTTGAAATACTTTATCTTTGCAGCAATAGCATGCAAAATGGCATCGAGGAAATCAATGGAATTCCTGGGAAGGTGACTAAAGGCTTTGTCAGCAGTGTGGGAGCCAGGAGGGTTTTAGTAAGAGGCAACAAGGGGGGAATGATAGGTTTGGGAAGAGATTGGGAGACATAATGACTGGAAGATTAGCAAACACATAAAAATACTATAGGTTAGGAGAACAGGGCGTGTTTTCAGTGTATTCAATCCTAACATTAATAAATATTGAACATTAATATGAAGAATTTTATTAACTAATACTTTGACGTTGATGAGAAAGACACTTAATCTCTTTGCATAATTAAGTGTAAAAGTAATTTGTTTAAAGGAAAGCAATTTGGTTATAATTTGTGGAGGTTGTAGGTACTGAGCTATTTCAGTCTTTGATCTTGGATTTCTAAACTAGACTTTCAGAAATGTGAAGTGATTAAATAAAGTTTATAAAATGAATGGTGTTGAGAAGGCAGTGTGGTCCTGAAACATCAAGAATTTATCTTGTGTGCAACATTCATGCACACTGAGCAACAGAATTTAGTTGAGGAAACTACATCTGGAAACTTGTCGCACGTTTGTCAATGGGTTCCAGGTCCTTGGTGCACGTGGCACACTGACGTACAAAAGTACCCAGTCACACGTGGTGCACCAAGGAGCATACAATACACAATTTGATGCCACTTCCACAGATTTCACTTGAGCTCCTGTAGCCTTCGAGCAGTATGCACTACTCACACAGGCCTGAATACGGAAGACTTTTTTAGCCCATGTCCTGATATAGTGGCTTGTTTGTCGAAATGCTGCTGTTTCCTCAGCCTGACAAGTAAGTAGGCCCCGCCTGTTGGGTCAGACATTTTTCTTCCCCCTCAGATGTTTAACTGACAGTTCTAGTTATACTTCAAGTTCTGGAGTGGGCTGAGAGTTTTGAGGCATTGCTAGTGGTGGCCACATGGGTCCATTTAGCATGAAGGTAATTCATGGTTCTTTGTAAAGGACTCCATACCGTAGCTTAGTATATAAAACAAAAAAATTCATAAAGCTTGATAAAATTTTGCTTTTATTGATAAAGCAATTTGAGGGTATGTTGCAGATTCAGATTTACCACGCATACGTCAAAACATACAGTGAAATGTGCCATTTGCTCTATGAATCAACGCACCCAAACGTGCTGGGGACATCCTACAAGTGTCACCACACATTCCAGCACCGACGTAGCACGCCTGCAATGTTCAGCAGAACAGAACAGCAGCAAAACAACCCCCTTTCCCACCCCTCACACAGACATGCCCTCCAACCCCAAGGCAGGCTGCCTCCAGTGCTTGGCCCTAGACTTGCAGACTCTGGGCCTTCAACCTCCAGTCCCTGATCAGCCTCTACCTCTGGACTCGCTGACTTCAATCTTAGATCTTTTCTCTCAGTCTCATGTTTGATTATTTCTAAGGAGTCACAATCTTTGAACCACAGTATTTGCTCAATAATAAATTCTATTGATGGTGTCACGTATTCCCAAGATGGATGTCTGGGCAAATCATTGAGCAAGCATGAACTGTCACCTTGTCCTCTTCCTAGTGGCGGTTTCTAATTCATTGATTTGAATTGTTCTGTTCTCTGAGTTAGAACCAGATGTGCTAAAGCTCGGGATTATTGGGCAGAGGGGTGGCGGTGTACAGTGGTGAAGATTTGCTCTTCCCCTGTGTAAGATTTGCTTCTCAATATTCCATTGACATTATTCGATCTAAGCCATTAACAGAATTAAAGCTATACTATTGAACCAGTGGATTAGCGGGGTGAGCGAGCAGTGCCTCAGCCAAAAGAAATTAAGAAAAAGATGAGCAATGTTCACATTCATGAAAAGTGTGAAGAAATAGACTGATTTTGCCGTTGGGATTCAGTTTCTGAAGTGTTAGAAGCAAAGTAAAGCTTGCTTGTTTCAAACTTGCTGGGTTAATCAGCTAGATTGGAACTTTGCCTTCAAAGTTCAAAGTAAATTTATTATCAAAGTACATAGATACCGCCATATACTGCCCTGAGATTCTTTTCCTAGTGGGCATTCACAGCAGATACAAAGAAGCACAATGGAATCAGTGAAAAAATACACACAAAGATAAGCAAACAATCAAAGTCCCAGGACAGATCTTCCAAAATGATAATGCCACGGAAGTTAAAGTTACTGACCCTCTCCATCTCCGATCCTCTGATGTGGACTGGTTCATGGACCTCTGGTTTCCTCCTTCTATAGTCAATACATATAACAGCCCACTTCATTATTCCAATTCTGCACCATTTCTACTAAGCAGCTAATGTTCATGTTAAAGCGGTGGTAATGCAACTGCTAGGATCAGATGCAAATCTGGGTGCTTTTATTGTCTTTAACTGGTACTTGAGCTGGCAACCCAGCACTGAATAGCATAGTGCTTTTCCAATTTTTCTGCATTTTGCTCATGTTGGCAAATGGCAGAATTTGCCACATATATTACTCTAAGTGAAAATCAAAGAACTATAGATGCTATAAGAATAAAATAAAAAAACAGTTCTGGAAATACCCAGCAGGTCAGGCAGCATCTCTTGAATTAATATAAAAAAAATCCTTTCACTTGCGCTGTGATGCAGAAGAGCTGTGATTATAACTAATGAGTCCATAGATTCAAGATACAAGATTCAAAAAGTTTATTGTCATTCTAACCGTACATCAGCTCTGCAGGGCAGAATGAGACAGCATTTCCCAGGAGCAGTGCAATCATTACATAACAGACGCAACACTAAATAATAAACATAACAATAAATAGTAAATAATAAATAGTAAAACACAACAGCCACATGTCAGTTAAAAACAAGTTATAAGTGTCCAGTGCAAGATAAGATTGTCCAAAGCAGAGTCAGGTAGGGCAGCTATTTAGCAGTCTGACTGCCTGTGGGAAGAAGCTGTTTAGTAGCCTTGTGGTTTTAGTTTTGATGCTCCTGTAACGTTTACCTGATGAAGAACTCATACATGCAAAACTTTACACTTTTCCACTGAGCTACATCCCCTACTAACTCTACCTCTGTGCCAACCTGAAGGAGACTGGGATATTATTGAGAACAGGAAGTCTGTGCATCAGGCTCATATCAAAGCCCTACAGAAACGGCAGGGCAATGTAGCATGTCACAATCTACCCACTAGCTTGCACCATCAAGTACTTCCTGCACCATCTGATAAAATGTCAGTGGTTCCATCGGAGCCCTCAGAAATAGAGTGGAAGCAAGACATCCCAACGAAGCAGTGTAAGTGTCTGAAAGATAACATGTGTGAGTGATTGTGTGGGGGAGGAAGTGAGCACTTGTTTGTGAATAAGAGTATGTATCTGTGATAAAGAGAATGCATTGGAAGCGCCTCAATCTTCTCTGAGTATTGTCACCTTGTTATAGCAGAGAGGCTTGTGAGTTCCTGTGATTCCAAGAGTGCTACTGTCTGGAGTTTAGCTGCTGGTAGGGTCATTCATGACAGTAAAGTCAATGAAGAGATTCCAGAAAAAGTGCAATTCAACCAGGATGGCAACGGAGGAACCGCAGAAGATGATGAGATGTCACAATGGCAGTGAAGCTGGAGGAAGGCTGCAGCAGTGAAGGGTCCCCAGTTGTTTTGCATTCCATGCCACAGGACCCTGACCCCCATCTGTTAAGGACTGAGTGGTGCTGTCCACGCATCAGGCTCCCGATGTTAAACAAAGTCACGTACAGGCATTATAGAAATTCACCTTAACATTTTGAATTATGGTAAGTCTCATAGCGATTAGCAAGTGGCGAAAGGGATAGGATTATGAAGTATCCCAGATTGGCCTCTACTACCTGAAGATCCACAATCCCTTAGGAGAAGAACATACTCCACCTGAGTAATCATATTACACTACATGGAAGCATGTGTATGGGTGGCAGTGGGAGTCTGTGTCAGATTGAGTGTAAATAAAGAAGAGTGAGAGTGTGCGAGAAAGAGAATTTGTTTGCCTGTAACTTCTGGTCAAGATGGCACCTGTGTACAACACTCCTTTGGCTGACATCTTCTAGATAGATGATGAAACCACCTTTTTCACTTTTATATGCCTTTTACGTTTGTTTCTCACCATAAATGTGATTCTGGAACTGTTGGAACCTGTTTGGAGTGTTTGGGTGTTCCGGGAGACAGAGACAGCCTGAACAAACCTCGCGGGGAGAGGCTGCAGGATGGCACACGAGCTAATGTTTGCCCCAGTCTCACTGATTATAGCTTCCATTGTTCACCGAGCGATGAGGGAGACTGAAATATCGAAGCGTGAGCAGAGGGTGAGCGCTGACTGCTTGCCTTTTGATCCGTTCCTGAGGGGAGAGCCTGCTGCTGCACCCAGAGAGTGTTGCCCAGGTTTTTTCTGCATTTTGGACGAGGACGGACCACAGACTCTATTTTTCGACTTATAGTTTTTATATTCTGTGTTTTCTTGCTCGATCTTGGTTTTCTTGCGTGGAAGGACTGATTTGGGGGTTGATGTGCCTGTTCCACATTTGCTTGTTTATTTTTGCTGGGAGGTGGGATTTGGGGATTGATGATTGTGTTGCCTTTCTTTTCTTTCTTGGTTTCATTGCTACACGGAGAATTGAAGAATTTCAGAGTAATGTACTTCGATAATGAAATGAACCTTTGAACTAATTGGGAGTAAATGTGTCAGAGGGCAAAGGTGAGTGTGTAAGTGCCCATGTGTATATATGCGAGGGAGTTGAGTGTGAAAGGCATGTGTATGAGACAATACATAAGAGTGTGTGTATGAGAGAACAAGTGAATAAGCATGAGGGATTGTTGTTGTTCCTTCTCGCGCCGTGTGGTGCACCAAGCAGCATTTGTTTGCTGTTTCCTTAGCATTTGTCTGATTTGTACACGAGTCCGAGTTGCTAGCTTGATGCACGGAGCTGGCCAGATTCAGATCCAGGACCATTGGCCTAGAAGTCCTGTGCTGATGCCATTATACCACCGGCTGACTAGCAAGGGCTTGGGTGTGTGGTTAATATAAGCATGACTGGCAGTCTCCACTCCTCATTGCTTGTCTCCAGTGTGAGAAGACCAGGTGATGTGGCAGGGGGCTCTTATTTACCACATCACTGTTGCCCAACCTGAGACTCTTCTCTAGAAAGGGACAGTGCCAAAGGAAGGACAGCCATCAAACTTCAACTATTTTGGGCTGAAATGACTTGCCCAAAACTCTACAGTAGGTGGCAGCCTATCCCATAAGTTAATCTCTGGGTCATGCTCAGCTCTAAGGCTTTGTTTGTCAGGCTTTAGACCCTTCAGATCAATGGTCACCGACCTGTTGAATGAAAGCCCTACTTATTCACACTTGGC
Organism: Hemitrygon akajei; assembly: GCF_048418815.1. Classification (NCBI taxonomy): domain Eukaryota; kingdom Metazoa; phylum Chordata; class Chondrichthyes; order Myliobatiformes; family Dasyatidae; genus Hemitrygon; species Hemitrygon akajei. Next base: position 22,227,810 of record NC_133141.1, on the reverse strand, counting down.
AGAGCAATTACGCAATTACTCATGATGTCCAAGCCACTTTTTTTAAGGAGTTGCAGCATTCCAAGTAATATCTGGGGACTGCTCATACTCCTACATTTGGGAAAGCTGGTTTTGGGTATATTTTACCAATTCTGTTGTGAATTTCATTTTGTGAAATTTCTGATTAAATTGCCTCAATATTAATAAAACCTCACAGGCTCCCTGCAATCTTTTGAGAGCCCTCCTTCCTAGCCCTTAAAGGACTCTCACATCCCAGGTGAAGAACCACTGTTTAAGTTTCCTCCTAGTTCCACCATGATCCCTAATCTGTTTATTTGTTTTCAGTATTATGATGCTTGATTCCTGGTGAACCATAATTGGGTGTACGCAAGGAAACACATAAGGATTTAAGAGCTTAAACAGGGTGCGGCATTTTAACTGGAGTCCAGTTAATAATAGCCCAAGTGACAGTGTGTCATCAGTGATATCTTAAACATACCTATACATACAGACACCACAGTAATGTAGTGGTTAGCGCAACACTGTTACAGCTCTGGACATTCCAGAGTTCAGAGTTCAGTTCTGTAAGGAGTCTGTGGAAAGTGCTCTGGTTTCTTCCCCCAGTCAAGATTAATTGGTCATTGTAAATTGTCTGCAAGCAAAGTGTCTGCTTCCGCCCAACACGTGATAGCTTTTTCAACTTTACTGGCTAGGAGAGCTATTTTGCTACACTGGAAAAAATCTAACCCACCTACTGTTTTTTATTGGCTCTCCTCCATTATGTCATGTCTAAGCTTGGAGAAAATTAGAAGCCAGACATTTGATACATCCTTTAATTTTGAACAAATCTGGCGACCCTTTATTCAATATTTTCACATGACTTAATTTATTTTTATTTATTTATTTTTCTTTATTCTCTTTGGGGAAAATCCTTATCCGTGAAGGTTCGGAGATGACTGGAAGGATGCTTTTTTTTTCTCTTTTTTAAAATTTTATCCTCAATTGGACTGCCCAATCTTTCTTTTTCTTTCTTTTTTTCTTTCTCTTTTTTTTGTTTCAGTTTAGTTAGTGGGTTTTTTTTTTCCTTTATCAATAAAATTTCCAATTTTTTTTATGATTGCTATGAAGAGTTGTAGTTTTTTTTGACCATTGTATAGATAACAGCATAATATTTTACCTATTTGATTTTGACATTATATACTTTCTGTTTTTATTATTGCTGTTTATATGTCTTTTATATTATCGGTTTGCTAAACTCCTCCTCTGATTTGTATATTCTTTATTTGAAAATCAATAAAAAGATTGAAAAATGAAATGAAATGTAAATTGTCCCATGATTAGGTTAGGGCTAATTAGGTTTGTCGGGGGTTGTTGGGGCAGCATGGCTCGAAGGGCCTACTCCATGCTGTGTTTTTCACTATTTATCATTTGCATGATTTGTCTTTTTTTTGAGCACTCGGAGGAGGGTTGATGATTTTCTTTGAATGGGTCCCATGGTTTTCTTTGTTTCGTGGCTGTCTGTGGAGAAAACGAACTGCGTACATCGTTTGATAATAAATGTACTTTGAATCTTTGAAGGTGATCCCCTGCTTTCCTTTGGCAATTGTTACCTGATTGGATATTCTTTGCCTGTCTGTCTTTTTTCCCCAAGGCCAACATTTTTATATACTGAACTTTTTCAAGCAAAGTGAAAAGGAAATGCTCAATTTTTATTAATCTCAGATGAGGTTTTACCAGAATATGGACTTTCCTCATCACTTTCAGTGATCAGTAAGGAGAACAGAGCAAGGCTGGCACAAGCTGAGCTTCACACTGAACCTATCCTGTCATCAGAACCAAGTTGGGATCAAAGGGCTTCATCAAAGGTTAAAGTGGCAGCAGTCTCCCTGTCAGCACTAGGATTCTGCCAATGAATGTCAGACAGTCCTTGTCTACACTCAGTACAGGTATGTGCTATGTGTTTTAAACAAGGCTCTCTTGCTCTACAAAGCCTCAATCTGTAAGTAGTTTCTTTAATTTCTTACAACCCATCCAAAACTATTGAGGCAAGGTTCCTCATTGAAGCCAGTGTATAATAATCACTGACAGCTTCTGTCTGGATGGGTCAAGATAAAGTCTGAGTCAAGGAGCAAGGAATCAGGTTCTTTAGCCCACTGAGTGCGTACCAACCATTACACAAAGCCCATTTTATTCTCCAAGTATTTCTATCATATACCAGCCCTCCACAGATTCTAACCCCCCCCCTCCACTTACACACTAGGGGTAATTTACATTGGCCATTTAACCTACCAACCCACATGTCTTTGGGATGTGGGAGGAAACCAGAGCACCTGCAGGAAACACAGCACTGGAGATCAGGATAAAACCTGGGTCGCTGGATCTGTGATCCACAGAATGACATTTGCCTTCTTTATTTTTGACTTCCACCTTCCCTGCCCTTCTTATTCCTGCTCCTGCCCTCTGAGGTAGTGGTTCATTCCAGAGTGGTCCTGTGGACTGCTGTAGTCATTACAGTTGAACCGTGTCCTGTAGAGACTGAGTAAACTGTACATTGCATTTCCAACTGGATACCTGTTCTTTTCTATTCTAAATTCAGGATGTTCCAGTGCACTTTGTAGCCAATTACATACTTCTGCTGAAAGATGGGAACTGGGTCTGTGGCTGAGGCCCTCCCTTTCCCTTGTGCTGGAGAGATTGTGGCCAACTGTCCTGTCAAGATTCTGACTCAAGTAGCTGTGGGATAAGACTCTAAGGCCTGGAATCTCTCCCCGCCCACAACTGTCACTATATTTCTCCTTTAAAACTTACCATATTGACAAGTTTTTGGTCATCCACTCTCCTATCAGACACATTAAGGTGAGATCCTGCTTGCCTCTGATGAATCCTTCTGATTCCATGAAAGATTTTCCTAAAGATCCTTTGGTTCTCTTGAGAAATGAGCAAGGTGAATCTCTTTAGTGATCTGCACAGTGTTTCTCTTCTGAAAGCAAGAACAAAAAAAAATCTTTGGCTTGTTGAAATAATTTTGTGAAGGGAGATGTTAATGTCTGTTCTCCTAGGTGAAAGTAAACATTAGAACATCAGATTGTTTTTGACAAGAACAAAGCTTGCCAAATTCTTATTCACATAGTGTGTTGAAATAACTATTGAGTTCAGATTTGAAAGTCTCTAAGGTACTACTCTCAACTACACAGCCAGGTAGTTTGTTCCATGTGTCCTCAACTTGCTGTGTAAAGAAATGCTTCCTAAGGTTAGTCTGAAATCTCCCTTTAACCAGTCTTTATCTGTGGCCCTATGTCCTTGATGTTGGATTAATTTTGAAATAGCAGCTGGAATTCACTTTACATATACCCTTAACCATTTTGAACACTTCTATCATGTCTCCTCTTGTTCCATTTCTACTTAGGCTAAAAAGATTTCATTCTTCCAACCTTTCTTCATCGCTCATACCCCTGGAATGAGTCTCATCGCCCTTCTCTGAACTCTCTCGAGTGACTTCACATCCCTCACAAAATATGGAGACAAATTTGTACACAGTACTCAAGGTGTGGCCTCACAAGTGTATATACAGCTTAAGGAGAATGTCTCTAGACTTGAACTCCACAGAGGTCATTATGAGGCCCAACATTCTATTAATCTTCCTAATTGCTTCTGCGCATTGTCTAGATGTTGATAGTGATGAGTCTACCAGGACGCCCAAATCCTTCTTGTATAGTGCACTTTCTAACTCAAGACCCTCCATTGTATATTTGTATCTAATATTTCTACTTCCTATATGTAATACTTTACATTTACTTACTTTAAATTTCATCTGCCATTTATCTGCCCACTTCTGGATTTTGATTAGATCTAACTGTATTGATTCTGCTGCCTGAATGTTATCAACCTGTCCCCCTAATCTTGAAGGAGACCCCAATTTTGAAGAAGAGCAGAGGAATTTATTCCTCACTTGATATTATTGAAAATACAGATGATCTGGACTGCTTTACACTGCATTTTGTATAATCACACAGTGTCATAATGTCAGCAATGTTCTTCACACTTCAGAAGTACACCACTGGTTGCAAATCACCTCGATGTGTCATATAGAGGACTTTATTGGTTCTGTGTGAATGCAGGTTTTTTTCCTCTCTTCAGAGATGGATCAGCTATTGTAGCTAATTAACACCTGCAAAGCACATTGGTGAGGTTAATTCTGGAGCAATAAACTGATGTTAAATGCAAGTATTTTTCCTGCTGCCAAGTTGAAGTGAGCAAATGCATCATGTCTGAGGCCAAGAACCCAGGCTGAGATGCATTTTATGTACCTTCAAAGCTACAGGATGAGGTGACACCACATAATTAACCATCAAAGGTCAAAGTAAAATTTATTATCAGAGTACATACATGTCACCACATACAACCCTAAGATTCTTTTTCTGTGGGTATACTTAGCAAATCTATAGAATAGTAACTGTAAACTGTAAATATCAGGAACTGTAAACAAACTGCAAATGCGATGCGGGGGGGGGGGAGGTGTGTGTGTGTGTGTGTGTGTGTGTGTGCGTGCGTGCGTGCGTGCGTGCGTGCGTGCGTGCGTGCGTGCGTGCGTGCGTGTGTGTGCGTGCGTGCGTGTGTGTGTGTGTGTGTCGTCGGGGCGCCATCATGACAAGCTTTTTGCACCGATCTTTTTGGTGATTGCTCATCGTATGGTATGGCGTGTCTTGGGCATCTGAAACCTGGCAGAACCCATCCCTCTCCAGGTTTATTTTACGAGGTCGAGTTGCTAGCTCGACACTCAACCCAGGCACGGATGGAGAGCGTGCGAGGGAGCCGGCCGGATTCGAACTCGGGACCTCTCGCCCCGAAGTCCAGCGCTGATGCCACTACGTGTAGTAGTGGCAAATGCAGATATAAATAGCAATAAATAACAAGCATGAAATAACAAGATAACATGTATCAATATAACAATATAACAGAATCCTTAAATGCAATTTACAACATCTCCATAGTGCTTTCCAAATTCATGATAATTAGAATTGCCCACTCTTGTCCTCAATTTCACATTATGGGGCAATTTTCAATTACCAGTTAACCGACCTGGTACATCTTTGTACTGTGGGAGGAAACCAGAGCACCCGGGGAAAACCCACACATTCCACAGGGAAGACGTACAGACTTCTTGCAGAGGGCATTGGAATTGAACTCCGAACTCCGACGCCCTAAGCTATAATAGTGTCACGCTAGCCACTAGGCAGCCATGACATCCAGTACCCTTTAAGAATGTTTGTTCCTCTCCAACTATCACAGTGCACAAGTATTGAGTTACTGTCTTAAGTCTGGAGACACAAGAGACTGCTGGAATCTGGAGCGAAAAGCAAAGCACTGGAGGAACCCGGTAGGTCAGATAGATGTTTCAAGACATGAAACATTAACTCTTCATTTCCCTCAAAAGATCCTTCCTGGCCCATGAATGCATCCAGGGAATTGTATGTCACTCCTGTCTTAAGCCTCCATGAATTCAACCTAAATTAAATCAGATCTTTGAAAAGCAAAAAAAAACTTTATTTACTAGAACTCTGAAATAAAAAAAATATTCAGATGGTTAGACAGCGTCTGTGGAGAGAGAACTATTATTAATGTAACCCTTAGGTTCAGCTGGCGGCGTTTGTCTAGGGAAGACAGTCTCTGGCCCTGCCAAACGTGTGAAACCTGAAGTGCAAAACCTCTTGTTTGTGTGGATGCTGCGTGATGTGTTCCTCTGTTTCAAATCAGTGCCACAAAATAACAAACAGTACACTATATTCAATTAAATGATTTAGCTTTGTACTTCTTAATCTGGCTATAGGGTTAGTAAAGAAAACAAAAAGAAAAGGGCCTATTTTAATGAAACAGTTTAATGCGCATGTTGGAGCTCACAGTTTTCCTCCGTTAGTCCTCCATCGATTTTCCCCGGTAGCATTGACTATTCCAATTCTAAGTCCACTCTGTCCTGCAGTCTATGACCTCTCTGTTCTGGCATCTTCTCTCTCTATCTTCTGCCAAACAAAAGATTGTGAATACCTCGCTCTCGGGCACACAAGAAAGAAGAAACACTGCCCTTATTGGACGGCACATATTCCAAAGCTCCCGTTATCTCTAGTCATAACCCAAGCACTGCTGCTACAGAGAAACCATTACATTAGCAGTGAAACCTTTCCCAGGGCGTTACATTAATATTTCAGTTTAATCAACCAGAAACATTAATTCACTTTCTCTCTCCATGGATGCTGCCTGACTGGCTAAGTACTCACAGTTTTTGTTTTGTTTTGATTCAGAATTTCACCTCCAGGGAACAGAGTGACTATAAGTATCACTACTCTTTAAAAATCCAGGTCCCCCATTGATTACAACAATTTTTCCTCATGAGATTATTTATCAGTTTTTCAACACTTATCAAAGCCAGGAGCACAACAGTACGATGAGACTTTCAGCTTCTCAGCCTGCTCTAGTTAGCTTGATCAAGGTTGATCTTAAGCCTTGTCCACTTTTCTATGTCATCCTTATATCCTCTGATTTCCAAAAATATATTGCTTTCAGCCTCACCAGAACCCAGTCTCCACAGTTCTCTGACAGAGAGAATTTCAAAGATTTACAAGTGAAGTGCAGATACAGCAAGTAATTGAGAAGAATGATAGAATATTGACTCTGATTGAAAGGGTTATGGACTGTAGAGGAGGGAAGTTTTCAGAATATTTTTAGATTTCAGTGAAATCATATCTCACTATATTTCATTGATTTTATCTTCATCTTCTAAGTTTGAAAGACATATGACTGACGCACCATCCCAAAAATCTGTGCGGTGAATTTTCACTGCATTTCTTCTACAGCAAGGATATTGTGAGATAAGGGGACCAAAATTGTAAGCAATAGTCTAGGTGTGGTCTAATCAAAGCCCAAAATAATTATGGTAAGATATCTTTACTCTCACACTCAAATCCATGCTATCTGCCTACCTAATTCCCTGCTGTGTCTTCATGTTAGCTTTCCCAGGTCCCTTTGAATTCCTGTGCTCCCTAATCCCTCACCATTTAAGTAATACTCAGTATTTTTGTTTTTTCTGCCAAGATGGATAACCTCACATTTTTTATTGGACTTCTGCCACATTGCTGCCCATTCACTCAGCTCTTCTATATTCCATTGAAACCCCTTTGTATTCTTATCACTGTTCCCATTCCTACTTGGTTTTATGTCATCAGAAAACCATTGAAATGTTGGATTTGGCACACCCAGACAAATTGTTGATACAGATTGTGATTAGTAAGGCCTAAGCATCAATCTCCAAAGTACTCCACTAGTCAGAACCTACCAATCTGAGAAGGACTCATTTATTCCAGCTCTTTGTTTCCTGTCCATTAATCAACTGTCAATCCACTCTAGTATATTATCCCCATATACAATTGCTCTTATATTTTTCACCAACCTATGTGAGACCTTATCAAAATTCTGAAAATCCAAATACACTACATCCACTACTAGGTATACTTTTGAAGAACATCAACAGATTGGTAAAGCACAATGCCTACATTGACTATTTAGATATGTTATTCTCTTAGTATCAGGATTTTATATCCTTTATAATAGATTCTAATAATTTTATAACAACTGATGTTAGGCTAACAAGTCAGTAGTTCCCTGCTTTCCTTCTCCCTCCTTTCTTAAACATTTTCTAATTTGCGGGAAGCCATTGTACAATCTATAGAATATTGGAAGATGTAAACCAGTCTGTCGTCTCCGTGGCAACTTCTTTCAAAACTCTGGGATGTCGATTATCAGGTATTTGGGATTATCGATTTTCAGGCTCATTAACTTCTCGAGTTATATTTCCATTTATTTACTTCCTCATTTGGAGTGGATTCTTAGTTTTGCAAAGTTTCTCTGCCGTTATCTGTGAAGACAGGCATAAGGTACAAACGTTTGTACTTGTTTAATTCCTCTGTCATTTCCTTATTCCCAACTGTAAATTCTGCCTTCTCTATCCATAAAAGGCCCACATTTTTCTTTGCTAGTCATTTCATATAAAGCACAGTCTGTTTTCATGTTTCTTGCTAGTTTCCTCTCAAGTTCTATTTTCAATTTCCTTATCAATTTCCTGGCCACCCTATACTGAACTCTAAAGCACTCTCTATTCTCAGGTTTGCTGCTTTAATTTCTGGCAACTTTATAAGCCTTTTCCTTCAATTTGATTCTATAATTAATTTCTCCATGACTAGGCCACTTTTCCAGTTGTATTCCTATGCTTTAAAGGAATGTATGTTGTTGTAAATCCTGTATTCTTTTAAAATTGTTAGCTATTGTCCACTGTTTTTCCCTTATATGTAATTTCCCAAACTACCCCAGCCAATCTGTCTTTCATTACCTCATACGTAGTTTCCTTTGTGTAAATTGAAAAATCTGGTTTCAGATTGAACTACATCGCTTTCAAACAAAGTAAGATGCTATCATGTGACGGTCAGTCTTTCCTACAGGCCCTTTTACAGCAAAATTATTAATTAGCCTTTCCGTTGCTGAAGCAGACCTCCCAAGTGCAGAGATTTGCTTCTGCACGAGTGGCCTACAGGCAATGCAGAACATGCCTGGGAGGGGTGCCCAGTGTTGTGCTTTCTGCTAGTGGGTGCCATAGCACACGCCTAGGCTCCTGGAGTAACCGCGCATCTGACTGACAGAGAATCCAGAAAAAAATTGAAGCTTCATGGATTGCACACTGTCCCCAGTTTTTAAAGTGAGTGATTTTTTCATTGGAAAAGTGAGAGTACTGCCTTTGACAACAAGTTGCATTTGATCAAGTATCGCATCAGAATTAGAATTAGAATCATATTATTTATTTAGTTTTTTATTGAGATACAGCCCCATGAGCTGCACTGCTCAGCAACCCCCTGATTTAATCTTAGACTCGTCATGAGACAATTTACAATGACCAATTAACTTACCAAGTGGTACATCTTCCACTGTGGGAGGAAACTGGAGAACGTACAGGCAGCGGTGGGAATTGTACCCAGATCACTGGTGTTGTAAAGTGTTGTGTCACCCTAATGTATCACTGACATTTGTCATGAAATGTTCAATTTTGCAGCAGCAGTACAGTGCCATACATAAAAATACTATAAATTGCACAAGAAATATATATATTGGAAAATTTAATAAGTATTGCAAAAAGAGAGTCAAAATATTGAGGTATTTTTCATGGGTTGGTTTATTGTCCGTTCAGAAATCTGATGGTGAAGGGGAAGAAGCTGTTCCTGAAATATTGAGTGTGTTTTCAGGGTCCTGAACCTCCTCTCTGATGGTAGTAATGAGAAGAGGACAGGTCCTGGGTGATGGAGGTCCTGAATGATGGATGCCACCTTTTAGAGGCATCACCTTTTGAAGATGTTCTTGATGTTGAGGAGGTTATTGCCCGTGCCCTTCCAGTGATGCAACCAGTTAGAATACTCAAGGAGCCCTGGCTAAACTGGAGTCAATTCATAACTATTCACTCCATCACTGACACACAGTTGCAGCAGTTTGTACTACCTACAGGATGCATTGCAGTAACTCACCCAGAGACTTGAGAGAGCAGCTTCCAAACTCACTAGCTAGAAGGACAAGGGCAACAAAAGCATGGGGAAAACCACCACCCTGGATGTTGCCCTCCAAGCAACATTCTGTTTTGGAAATATTTTACCGTTCCTTCATTGTCACTGGGTCAAAATCCTGGAACTCTCCCCTTAACAACATTATGGGTCTAACCACATCTCAAGGACTACAGCAGGTCAAGAAGGCAGCTTGCTGCCACCTTCTTAAGGGCAACTAGGGATGGACAATAAATGCTGGCTAAGCCAGCAAAGCCCATATCCCTTGATTGATTTTAAAAATAATTAGTCCTACTCATTTTGTTCTTAAGCTGTACATTGTGGTCACTTGCTCCCACTTCAGTTTAAAACAAAAACAAAACTCTGGAAGAACTCAGCAGGTCAATCAGCATCTGCAGAGGCAAATTTTTTTGGTCGACATTTCAGGTCAAAACCCTTCATCAACGAAGAAGGAACTGGGAAGATTGCCAGTACATGAAGGAGTTGGGGGGTGGGGGTGGGATTTGTGGAGAGATAATGGCTGGTAGGTGATAGGTGAGACCAGATGTGGAGGGGTTAATCGATAGATGGAACCAAGTAAACTAGGTGGATAGGACAGACGCTGATATGTAATATGTGGAAACACATGGGGAAGGGAAGACAGACAGACGGAACCTGGTGGGGTGAGGTGATTTGAGGGATGAACAAAGGGAGAAGAAAACCAAATGGACTGGTGAATGTTTGTATAAGAAGAGAGCCACCAGGAGGGGAGAGGATGATGGGCAGTGGAATCAGAATCAGGTTTAATATCACTTGCATATGTCATGAAATTTGTTTTGCAGCAGCAGTACATTGCAATACATAAAAGTTTTAAAAAATTATATTATAATAAGTATATATATAAATTAATTAAATTAAATAAGTAGTGCAAAAATACAGGGAAAAATAGTGAGATAGTGTACATGGGTTTATTGCCCATTTAGAAATCTGATGGCAGATGGGAAGAAGCTGTTCCTGAAATGTGAGAGTCTGTCTTCAGTCTCCTGTGTCTCTCCCTTGATGGTAGTAATGAGAAGAGAGTATATCCTGGGTAACGTGGGCCCTTAATGATGGATGCCACCTTTTTGAGGCATCACCTTTTGAAGGTGTCCTCAATTCAAGGAGAGTCTAGTCCCCGTGATGGAGCTGGCAGAGTTTACAACTACCTGCAGCTTTTTCCAATCCTATGCGGTGGCCCCTCCATGCCAGATGGTGATGTAATCAGTTAGAATGCCCTCGAAGGTACATCTGTAGAAATTTGTGAGGAAAAAGGAATGGGTGGAATGAATGATAGGAGAAGAAAACTAGGTGGGCCTACAGTAGGTTGACTTACATCTTTTGAGCCCACAAATGCCACTTGACTTGTGTTCTTCCAGCAATCTATCTTTAATTTAGTTTCCAGCATCTGCAGTCTCTTCTGCTTTCCACTCCAACTTGTGGGTTCAGTTGGCTGATAAGGCTAAAGATGGACCTACACTTCCATAGATGGAACAAGAGGTGCTTGAAGTGGTAGGTGGATGGATAGTTCATGAGACCGTGCACTCCTTCTGTCGTTTACACAGGAATTTTGTGTCTTCATGTCCTCGAGGCTTTCAATACCATCCTCAATGCTCCTCCAACTTGAAGAGTAACAGTGGAGAGATCCCCAGGAATCATTTTTCAAGGACACTCAACAAATCCTGGAAACTTTTTCTGGGTCTGCTTGGTATCTTCTACCCATGACAGAGCTCAAAAGAGAGCACACACTACCCCTCCCCACAGATCTACTGAGCCTTAGGAACATCATTTTACAAGGCATTTTATTGAATTTCTTTTACTATTCTTACACAGCCAAAGCCTATCAATCTCAACATTAACAGTATGCCTTCAAACAGGATCGAGTAATAGTTTATTGATGGATTTTCACATCTGGTATGTATCACCACATCATTTCGCCGTTGCAATTATTTTGTTATTTTGCCATTCGCTGTTCAATACTACCCCCCCTTCTCTTTGTGAAATAATTCCCCATTTTAAATGGTGAGTTCTCACATGGCTGCCCAGCTTCTGAAAATGCTCAGACACCAAGAATGGATTTGAACAAAGCATGCGGGCAACAGCAACGTAGGTGGAAGCCTGATTTTCATAAACACTCAGTGTGAAAATTTGCAAATTCCTCCATATTATACCTTCAGTATTAAGTATACCTGTGTACCTACTCATTAATGGCAAATAAGTGGCAGCAACTCAATATATAAAAGCATGCAGACATGGTCAAGAGGTTCAGTTCTTGTCCAGACCAAAAATCAGAATGAGGAGGAAATGTGATGTAAGTGACTTTGACTGTGGAATGATTGTTGGTGCCAGATGGTGTGGTTTGAGTATCTCTGAAACTGCTCAGCTCCTTTTCACGCTCTACAAACTAGAGTTTACAGAGAATGGTGCAAAACACAAAAAACATCCAGTGAGTGGCAGTTCTGTGGATGAAAACGCCTTGTTAATGAGAGAGGTCAGAGGAGAATGGCCAGACTGGTTCAAGCTGACAGGAAGGTGACAGCAACTCAAAGAACCAGACGTTACAACAGTGGTGTGCAGAAGAGGATCTCTGAATGCACAACATGTCGAACGTTGAAGTGGATGGGCTACAGCAGCAGAAGACCGTGGTGAAGACATGTCAGGGATTATAGCTGGGGTCAGGGGAGGATGGATTGTTGGAGTGGTCAGAGAAGACAGGATGTACTCAGTGGTCACTCTATTAGGTACAGGAAGTGTCTAATAAGGTGGCCACTGTGCGTAAGTGTACACTGATACCTCTTAGCCATTAGGTATTGATTCAATAGACCACAGAGAAAAGCCTCAGCAAACACAGTGAGACATTAAATCCAGGGCTGACCCAACACTGAGCATGTGCAGTGCATGTAATAACTTGGTCTGTTTCTTATCCATATTGTTAAAAAATAACAACTCTGGACACCCTGACCACAGTATTTCTAGATAGTCTCTGGAGAATATATTTCTTATCTCAGAGGGTTAGGAATCTTTGGAATACTTCTTCTGTGGAGACAGCCATTGAATGAATCCAAGACCAGGTGGCAGGATTTTTAAATGCAATGACAATCAGTGTATATGGGAATCATGCAGGAAAGTTGATGAAGTGTAGGAACAGCTTTGTCTTTAATGATGATCAAGCTTAAGGCTGAATGTCCTCCTCCTACTCATGTCTTAATATAGTAACAAGCTTTGTTCTCCTGTACATGTGTTAACATGAAGAGGAATTGATATTATTTTTATCAGCAAGCATATTCAAAAGTATGATAGATGAATATGCAAATCCTAATTTGATTATATCACTTCCATTATACCTTATCTTGGGACAAGGCAGGGCTGGACATGTACAGTACCAGGAGTGATTATCAGCCCAATAACCACTTATGAGTTGGTGCTTTCTAAATATATGAGAAAAAAAATTGTGACCTGAAAAACTTGAGTTTTATTGGGTTGGACAATTGAGATGCTTCCAAAGGAGAGAGTGAGATTTACATTTCCATCATGCCTGTCATAGCAACAAAAAAATTATAAATGGTACTGAAGTCTATAGTTTTTCTAACATTGTTTAAAAGACATTTAAGCAGCATATGGATAGAAATGTTTTAGAGGAATATGGGCCAAACACGGACAAATTGGACTGGCCACATGGATTGGTGCTGGGTCCTTTGTTCTTTATCATCTATATCAACATTCTGTATTATAATATAGTAAACTGGATCATCAAATTTGTGGATGACACCAAGATTGGGGGCATAGTAGATAGTGAGGAAGGTTATCAAAGCCTGCAGTGGGATCTGGACCAGCAGGAAAAATGGGCTGAAAAATGGCAGATGGAATTTAATGCAGACAAGTGGGAGGTGTTGCACTTTGGGAGGACAAACCAGGGTATGTCTTACCCAGTGAACGGTAGGGCACTGAGGAGTGCAGTAGAACAGAGCTATCCGGGCCAACTAATTCATAATTCCTTGGAAGTAGTGTCACAGGTAGATAGGGTTGTACAGAAAGCTTTTGGCACATTGACCTTCAGAAGTATTGAGTACAGAAGATGGGATGTTATGTTGAAGTTGGATAAGATGTTGTTGAGGGCTAATTTGGAGTATTGTTAGCAGTTTTGGGCACCTACCTACAGGAAAGATATCAATAAGATTGAAAGAGTGGAGAGAAAATTTACAATGATGTTGCCGGGACTCGAGGACCAGATTTATTGGGAAGGGTTGAATAGGTTAGGACTTTATCCCTTGGAATGTAGAAGATTGAAGGGAGGTTTAGAGGGGTATAGGGGGTATAGATGAGACCTAAATGCAAGCAGGCTTTTTCCACAGAGGTTGGTTGAGACAAGAACTAGAGGTCATGGGTTAAGGGTTAAAGATGAATAGTTTACGGGGAACATGAGGGGGAACTTCTTCACTCAGAGGGTGCTGAGAGTGTGGAATGAGCTGTAAGCAGAAGTGGTGAATTCAGGTTCGATTTCAACATTTAAGCGAAATTTGGATAAGTGCATGGATGGGAGGGCTATGGTCTGAGTGCAGGTCGATGGGGCTAGGCAAAATAATAGTTCGGCACAGACTAGATGGGCCAAAAGGCCTATTTCTATGCTGTAGTGTTCTATGACTATCTATAACTTAGATAGATATTTTGGTCAGCATTGGATGAGTTGGGCTGTAGGGCCTGTTTCTATGCTGTGTAACTCTATAATTCCAGAACAGAAAATGCAGCAGCATAGCAAAATGCCATAGGTTACAGCTAGAAAATGAGCAGATGACTGGCTAGAAATTCTAATGCCACCAATACATGGTTCAGGATGTCTTGGGGAAGGGAAATGAGTGTGGATCAGAAAGTCAACAGACTGGATGGTAGACGCTGAAGGCACCAAGGAGTGCAATCAGAAAGCCGGTAGTTAAGATGGCAGAGGATAAAATCAGAGGTGAAGTGTTTGGATGGGGAGGGCTTGGAGTTGAGTACGATGGTGGGATGCAGTGGGGGAAACTGAATCGTCAGTTTACATGGATGGTATTAGGCGCAGAAAGTTTAAATGTGTTGGGGGGAGTAAGGGAAGTAATTGTTAATGGATGGGTGATTGGAGATGGACAGTTTGGTTGGGGAGGGTGGTAGGATCAAGGGCAGGTAGTTTCAATGGTGGGGAGGAGAAACACCGAGGTAGACTGTTTGAATGGAGGGGTGTGGAGTGAATTAAGGCTAGCAGTTCAGATTGAGGAAGCGTTCAGAAACCACCAGCTTGAATCTGGGTAGCAAAATCAAATGAATTAGGAGGTACTTGGACATTGGGTGGTGGCAAATTGGGGCGAGGGCTGCAGCATCATTGGCTCAGGGGCATGATTGGGAATTATTGTTGTTATTTGTGGTTGGTGCAGTGCTGGGGTGGGAAAAGTGGTGGGGGAGATGTGCTGGTTAAGAATGGAAGATGAGTAATTGACCTGTCTTACAAGTGTCCCAGTCTAATCCTGTGCAAGGCAGGCAACATGTGCACCCAAAGGAGGAGCAGCCTCCTCTAAATCAGTGAGACCCAATGTAGATTGGGGGACTACTTTGTTGAGCATTTTCATTTCATCCACTACAAAAAGTGGGATTTCTCAGTTCTTCTTGGGCCTTCAGCAGTGGAGCATAGGCCATCGATGATATCCTGTCTCCATTGTCCTCTGAAGTTATTGATATGGTTGGAGTTCGTCAACAATTCTACAATCCATTGCATCCACTGTACAGGGGATTGGCCTATACAGCTTCACCAGAGCCCTGGTGGCTGGCTTTTCCCGTTTTCACCTCTCACAATGGGGACTTAGGGTTGGACTTGAAGAGGTGGGATTTCTGGGTGGCCACTCATTTTAATTTTACCTCCTATTTCCATTCCAACATGTCAGTCCATGACCTCCTCTACTGTCACATGAGGTCACTCTCAGATTAGAGGGGCAACACCTCATAGTCGACAACCTGACAGCGTGAATATTGATTTCTCCAATTTCCAGTAATTTCTCTCTCCTTCCCCTTCTCTCTTTTTCCATTCCCCATTCTGACTTCACTCTTAGCTCTTCTCTTCAGCTCACCTGCTCATCACCTCCCTTTAGTGCCCCACCTCCACTACCTCTTATGGTTCACTCTCCTATCAAAATTCCTCCTTCAGCCCTTTACCTCTTGCACTTATTACCTCCCAGCTTGTACTCCTCCCCCTCCCCCAATTTATTATTTTGGATTCTTCCCTCTTTCTTTCCAGTCCTGAAGAAGGGTCGTGGCATTACCCTCTATGGATGCTATCTGAGCTGCTGAGTTCCTCTTGCATGTTGTGTGTGTTGCAATGGAATAAGTCTTTGAGAGATGAAGCAACTGTGCTAGAGTATGGTTTTAAAAGTAGTGTTTATCGTATAATTCGGACAGATATAGAAGAACAAAAAAATCCATTTGTTTACTGTTAAAGATCTTGATGTGTTAGATTGTTTGAATGTTAAATAGGAAATGATAGAGCATTTTTTCTTCAAATTTCACTTCATAAAATGGTTGAAGTTCTATATTTTTTCTTTCATTTATTGTTATTGCTTTATTTTATATTTCAAAATTTTATCTTTATATTACAGCTAAATTACTTTCTCATGTTTATAAATCACCAAAGTTTTCCTTAAGGGTTTGAAATTCTTGTGTAGAAAGGGCTGACATGAGTGCCAACCTTCTTAGGTTAGAACCATAAATGTTTGATATGAACTAAAATAGCAAAGGAAAGAAAACAATAAGTATAAGGGGTGCATCCTAGGAGATATTGATCTGATATATTCTGTAACATTCCAAAGCATAAAGTTTCAAAGGCAACACAATTTTAAATGAAATTTGTATTTCTGTAATCCTTTTTTATACTACCCAGGTCTAGACTGTCTACACTTTAAACAAGCCCAACCAGTATGCTCATTTTGTGGTATCTCCAACACCCCATAATTATATGTTTCTTTTAATTAGTTTTATTGCCTCACTAAATGAGAATGTAAAATTCCACCACTTGAGCTCCCCTGAACACAATGCTTGGAATGCACTCAAATGTATATTCAATCACATCCAGACATTTTGCCACTGTGAGTTGTTCTTAAACTTCAATGATGAGTGTATACATACCCAAGTCCCCATTCTGTGCAGCAATATTCTAAACATTATTGAAATTAGTGCTCTGGATAGTCTTTGGTAAATCTTGATCAAGACTCCAGAATAATTTCCTGTTCTTCTTTGAACAGTATCCTGGGATCTTTGCCAGGCACTAAGCACCACATTGAGACCTTTGGTTTAGTGGCCTATTTGAAGGCTGCCAATGTTCCAAGACCATACCTCTTGGTCCTTATGGTTCTGAGTGTGTTTTTGATATATGTGATACCTAATAAACTGTATTGAGTCCAGGGATTCAGTCAAAACTCTTGTATTATATTCAGTGAACAGTATCCATCATATGCACTTACTTCATCTTTGGAAGGCAAATTCACTATTGGACCACAACCTACCCAAACAGATTATTTAACAGATAAAGAAACAGCAACAAAGACCATGTTTAGATTCACAGCAGTAAAACGAGTTCCCAGAATCTAAAAAATAACAAAAGTGAGAGACCCTGCATTAACATCCAGTGAAATTGGATCTGATAACATTCTTTAAGAATTAAGCTTTATGTGATATTTTAACTTCCCACAGAACTTGCTGTCTTCATGTCTGGAAATAGTCTTGTGAGATCCTGAATTGTCAGGGATCTTGTACACAGTCAAGCTATTGATGGTAAGTATCATGCCATATTCTGGTTTGTCTTCAGTTGTTGAAGACCAAAGCTTTGGAATTTCCTCCTTTAATGATCCCAGTCACTAACACCTTCTTCCTTCACGCTCCTTAAATCTAAACTTTTGGTCACGCATTCTAATATCTTGTTGCATGTTTCAATGCAAAATTTCATATGATAGTGTTGCTGTATCAAAGTTGTTTTATAAATGTATGTTGTTATTAAGTAATGAGTTTGTCATTGATATTGCTGAGAATGCCAGCTCCAGTGTGTTTTGTATAATTAACAGCATGTAACAACTTCTCTCAAGATCTGGCTCCAACACTGACCCCTAGCACCGTCTGTATGGAGTTAGCATGTTCTCCCTCTGAATGTGTGGATTTCCCCTAGGTTTTCCAGTTTCCTTCCACATACCAAGAATGCATGGGTTGATAGGTTAATAGGACACTGTAAATTATCCCAAGTATAGGTGGGAAGTGGAATCTTGGAGGGGAGTTGAAGGGAATGTGGGAGAATGTGGGAATGCACTGCCAGGGTTGGTGGCAGAGGCATGGATATACATATGGATGAAAGAAAAATGCAGGGCTATGTGGAAGGGAAGGGTTAGATTGATCTTGGAGTAGGTTAAAAGGTCAGCTCGATTTCATGGGCCAAAGGGCCTGTACTGTGCTGCACTGCTCTAATAAAATGAGATTAGCATATGATTAATGTGAAATGGGCAGTTGGTATTGATGTGGAACTGTTGGGAGAGTCTCCCTGTGGCATACATTGATGTTATACAATTTTTAAATAGTATTTATTGATGCCACAATATTAGCCAATGAATTGATTGTGGGATAAGGCATACAGTATGACTCACAAACAATGTCAATTTATGCAGAAAACAGAGTCAGTTCAAAAAGTGGAAGAAACACAAACTAGACCAACTTCTCATGATACACAGTAGGCCAGGTAATTTGCCTCGGAAAATTCAATGAGTAGAAGATAGTTATACACCGTTTCTGTGCGTTAAAGTCAAGCATGTGCAGCAGTGTGGTCACAAGTGTGATTTTTAGAAGAAATTGTCCAAACACCTTCACTGTGTCATCATATACAGCTATTTTCAGTTTGTCACACTGTGTTATATACATTATGTAATGCTGTGTCTCTTCTGTTATAAAATACAATTATACTTATCTTCCATTATTGATAGTGTACTTAATGTGAAACTGCTATAAGGTGATTAATAAGTGAACCACAACTACTTAGAATTTGAATGCACTGCCCAATAAGGTGATTGAAGCAGGTACAATAATAACTTCCAAAAGGGAATTGGATAAATGCTCAAGGGAAGAAAAACTGCAGGGATGTGGAAAAATTAAAAAAATGCTACTATACTCAGTGGCCACTTTATTTGCTACCTCCTGTACTTAATAAAATGGCTACTGAGTGCATGTTCATGGTCTTCTGCTGCTGTAGCCCATCCACTTCAAAGTTCAACATGTGTTCAGAGAGGCTCCCGTGTTGCAACAAGTGGTTGAGTTAGTGTTGACATCCTGTCAGCTTGATCCAGTCTGGCCATTCCCCTCTGACCTCTCGTTAACTAGGCATTTTCGCCCACAGAACTGTTGCCCACTGGATGATTTTTTTGTTTTTCACACCATTTTCTATAAACCCTCGAGCAGGGGTTCCCAACGTGGGGTCCACAGCCCCCTCAGTTAATGGTAGGTGTCCATGGCATAAAAAGGTTAAGAACACCTGCTCTAGAGACTGCTGTGCATGAAATCGCAGGACATCAGCAGTTTCTAAGATCCTCAAACCACCCTGTCTGGCACTAACAATCATTCCATAATCAAAGTCATTTAGATCACATCTCTTCCCCACTCTGATGTTTGGTCTGAACAACAACTGAACCTCTTGATCATGTCTACATGCTCTTATGCATTGAGTTGCTGTCACATGATTGGCCAATTAGATATTTGCATTAATGAGCAGGTGTACAGGTGTACCTAATAAAGTGACCACTGAGTGCATATTGCTTTTAGAAGAGTCAGCACAAACTTGATGGGTTGAATGGCTATGTTACACCATGCTACAATACTATATCTGCCTAATGTTTTGTGGTGTATTATCAAAGTATGTGACTAAAATTTCTGAAGCAGCAGTGAAATATGGGATCAGCTGGGTAAGTGACATTCAATGGATAGCTACAGTTCACCCAGCTGCAGAGACACTTGCCTCCTTGCCTTGCCAACACCACAGTTTGCCACAAACTGGCTGGACTGTAAAAATGGTGATTTTTGCCCAGCTCTGAGTAATAATAAATCACTTTTCCAGGATCTCATACCACCAGGACAGTACAGAGGCCTATCTTGGCAATCAGCCATTTGATAATGAAACTCAGCTAGCACAACAGTGAAGACATTTTTGTTGAAGTTTAATTTTACTGAACTTTTGAGCTTGTCAAAGAGCTTGAAGTTCAGACAAGGGAACAGCAATTACATTTCTGTCAATCTCAGCAGTGCTTTATTACAGTCTTGGGTTTGTATGAAGCAGTTCATTGAAGTGCAGTCAACAAAAAGGGGGGAAAAAATGACTGGGGAGAAGCCAGACCCTAATAGTCATTCTATTAGGCTAATCACCAATGACCACTGTCAAGGACTAGAGAGAGGAATGATGATCTCTAAACCCAGGCATCTGCAGCAGCCAAAGCTCGGTTGGCAAGAGTCCTGCCTCTGAGCGAGAAAGTCCTGCTTCAGAAAGAATGTTGCACCGTCAGAGATAGTCTTTAAACCAAGACAGTGCTTGCTCTTCTAGCTGGATGCAAATGTTTGGGAGTTCTTTCAGTGTCCTGGCCAATATTTTTCATATTTCAAAAATAGACTATGTTCACGATAAAAAAGATACATATAAAGGAAGAAGCAGAGTGCATTCGTGGTTGGTGCATTCAGTAGTGAAAACTTTAAAGAGCAAAAATGCACAAACAAATGTAGCACCATTGCCACTTGTGTGATCCCCTGGGGTGATAAACCCTATCATTGTCTGAGGGGTTTCCCACCTGACTCAGCCCCTCCAGCTGCAGTAGTGGAAGGAGCCCAGACTGTGTTCCTTCCCTACAGAGCCTTTGCGTTGGCTATACCATGTTTCAATGCATTCCTCAGCACATACTCCTGCAAACTGGAATATACCAGTCAGCAGTATTCCCTCATGGACATCTCGCTGTACTGGAAGACCAACGTGTTTCAGGCAGACCAAAGGGTGTCCTTCACTGAACTGATCGATGACCTTCCAGTAGTAGTGAGTGTTCCGGGGAACAGCCTGTAGATCAGAGTCCTCTGTTACATAGCTGCTGGGGAAGAACCAGGACATGGACCCTTGCATCTGTCCCCACACCCTCTTAGCAAATCCAGTCTGCTGGATTGGTGGGTGACCGTTTCTTCCTTGCTGCAGCCAGCCTGAGGGCAGTGTACGCTGGGGGTGATATGTTGTCTGTGGAGGAAAGCTCTGACTGGGAGGGCCCCTCTCACTGCCAGCTGTGAGGTCTTGGTGCTTGTTTGTCAGATCCGGCGATGAGGCGTTCTGCCTCATGGTTTGGACCATTTGCTCAGAGAACAAACCAACAGAATGCAGAGTGTTCCTGTCCTACAGTGTCTGCAGTACATTGCACACTGACCACTGTCTGATGGACTTGTAATCAAAGACGCTTACTTGGACAAACTCTCCCACAAAGGACAGGCAGTGTAGCAATGTCCAGCTGACTGAGGTATTGAATGGAAGGGTCAGTCCTGTCTTCCGTAACACCAGGGATAGACAAAACTTCAGTACATGGGGTCCATGTACTTTGGGCTGACACACTGATACAGTAACATACAAAGGTGGTCATCAGGTTGAAGGCAACGTTGTTTAGACTTTTGCTCCCATTTTTATTTTCTTATTTTCACATTTGCACTTTATCCCATTGTAAAGCACTTTGAACTACATCATCTGTTTGAAAAGTGCCCTATCAATAAAATCGTTATGATTATTATTACATTCTCAGCCGACTTGTGACCTATCTGACTCGCTCCAGAAAAACTGGAAGATGTCCTGGATGATAACTGAGGCGGAGAAGCAAGGAACAGGCCGCACCTCTGCCAACACATCACACCTGAGAACACATCACACGTGATAACCAAGGTCTTCCCAGTTATTGACAGATAGCGTCATTTCCACTGACCCAATGTTTCTTTGTCTTTCTCAATCCATTCCAGCCAGTTCCTGTTACACACCTCAATATTAATTTCTCAGTCAACATCTCTAAACCAGATTATTTCAGCACTAAACACACAAAATGCTGGAGGAACTCAGCAGGTCAGGCAACATCTATGGAGAAAAATAAGCAGTTGACCATTTTGGGCTAAGACCCTTCATTGGGACTTTCAACAAACGTTACCTTCTACACAGAGGCTACTAGTTTCAATTCTTCTTTATACACATGTTCAGTCATTATAGGTGACAGCATGAGATGCTGAAATATCTTGGATAGACTAGTTACAACTTGAATGTCAAGGCAGTTCCTGTAAACCACCAGCTGAAATTATTGTCAACAGACAGGAGCTAACTGATGTTAATGAAACCTTCTTCCCAAAAGGCTTTTCCAATACTTCCCTCATTTCCCACAGCCTTCCCATCCTCCTAGCTCCACATTTGCCCAGTGATTTCCTATTTAAATTATCTCCTTCCTTACTCTTTATAATGAAGGAGCTACTTATGCTCAGTGTCAGTCAAGGTTCAGGTTACAGGATCAAACACTGACACACTCCAATGTGGCACCAAGGCTGGAAATCATTGCCTTAGCTTTCAGGGCGGCTGCTGAAGAGGTTTGTCTATTAGTAATAGGTTTTATGGCTAAGAAGAGAAATGTCTACAAAAAGTGGTGGTCATAGCCCAATCCATCACGGGCAAAACCTTCCCCACCATTGAGCACATCAACAAGGAGTACTGCCACAAGAAAGCAGCATCAATCATCAAGGACCCTCCACCACTGGCCATGCTGTCTTCTTGCTGCCACCATGTTGAAGGAGGAACAGGAGACTTGGATCCCACGCCGTCAGGTTCAGGAACAGTTGTTACAATTCAGTCATCAGGCTCCTGAACCAGTGTGGATAACTTCACTCACCTCAACTCACTTTCAAGGACTCTAACAACTCATGTTCTCAGTATAATTTATTTACTTTTTTTAAAGATGGGTAGTTTGTCTTCTTTTGCATATTGATTGTCATTCTTTGTGTGTAGTTTTTCATTGATTCCATTGTATTGCTTTGTTTTACTGTAAATTAATCTCAGGGTAGTATACGTACTTTGTTAATACATTTACTTTGAACTTTAGAATGAATAATTTCTACACGGGGAGAAAATCCAGGAATCTGAGTTGCAAAGGGACTTGGGAGTCCTGTGCAGAACACCCTGAAGGTTAATTTGTAGGTTGAGTCAGTGGTGAGGAAGGCAAATGCCATGTTAGCATTCATTTCAAGAGGTCTAGAATACAAGCATAAGGATGTGATGTTGAGGCTTTATAAGGCACTGGTGGGGCCTTATCTTGAGTATTGTGATCAGTTTTGGGCTCCTCATCTAAGAAAAGATGTGTCGGCATTGGAGAGGCTTCAGTCACAGTTCACAACGATGATTCAGAGTTATCATACGAGGAACGTTTGATGGTTCTGGGTCTGTACTTGCTGGAATTTAGAAAGATGAGGGGGGATCTCACTGAAACCTTTGGAATGTTGAAAGGCCTAGACAGAGTAGATGTGGAAAGGATGTTTCCCATGGTGGGACAGTCTATGACAAGAGGGCACAGTCTCAGGATAAAGAAACGCCCTTTCAAAACAGAGATACGGAGAAATGTCTTTAGCCAAAGGGTGGTGAATTTGTAGAATTTGTTACTACATGCATCTGTGGAGGCCAGATTGTTGGGTGTATTTAAGGCAAAGATTGATATGTTTTTGATTGGACATGGCATCAAGAGTTATGGGGAGAAGGTTGGGAACTGGGGTTGAGGAGGAGAAAAGAAAAGATCAGCCATGATTGAATGGTGGAGCAGACTCGATGGGCCAAATGGCCTAATTCTGCCCCTATGTCTTATGGTCTTATAATTGTAAGATACCATGGCTTTTATGTACCTTGCCATTTTGTGGCATCATTGGTTTGTGTAGGTAGATAATTATTTTAGCAATTTTCAATAAAATTAGCTATGTGTATTTATTATCTGTTCCTGATGACTAATTAGTCAGATATTTTAAAAATCTGTTGTGCAGCTTCTGATTCAGGGTCAAATCATTTTGTGCTGCTGGTAATATAATGGTACAAATATAAACTGGGTACAAGACAACAGAACGCGCGCGCGCGCGCACACACACACACACACACACACACACACACACACACACACACACACACACACACACACACACACACACACACACACACACACACACACACACACACACACACACACACACACACACACGTTAACAAAATAGCTGCTACCATTGGATATGCTTAAGGAATGAAAAACATTAAAATGCACCAGCAGGAGCTCAGCTAGATTTTTTTCCGCAAATTATCAGTGAGAAAAAAATAATACTTGATGAAAATATGTGGGTGGTGTTCACCAAAATTGGGAGGGGGGGGAGGTCTTGAGTAAGAAGTTTGAGGAACAACAAACTCACACTAAATGATCTGTCTCTGACGTCAAAGCTATGCAACATTTTTATAAAGTATCCGGCTGATGAGTCATCAAGAATTGTTCATGAACACACACGGTTAATTTTATTTGTAAATTTTCTTTTCAATGTGGAGCATATACCTGTGCTTGTTGAAATGACACGTGCAAGCAACCTTCTTGAATCTTAAAAAAAATAAAGGCCACAAAGTATAAAATGTGATTTGTCAGTGCCTATTTCTGAGGATTGTGGTGTGTTACAGAAATACCAAGGCACTCACTCAGATCCCATCAGGTTGAAAGCAGCAAAGTATGTGGCCACTCCTTTTCATCCTGCACACTGACATCTTCGACTTATTAGAGGCAAGGTAAACAGGAATTGCAAGGTTTGCAAAAGTACATGCAATATGTCAGAATCCTGCTCAGAGCAGATGAAGTCCAGAAAATTGAAGTTGGCTCGGTTAACAAATCAATACGTTTCACTGACAGAAAACCTGCAATTCTAGACAACAGGCACAACTACACTATTAATGCCCAAAGTTTGGGGCACTGAATCCTTGTTAGTGTGTATTCAAAGGCTGCAGAAACATGGCTAGCTACATGATTGCTTCTCCCAGAAGCAACAATGTCCAGTAAATTTGATGCAAAAGAGTTGTCAAGAAGTTCATCCCCTACAAGTAGTGTCAGTGTGTTGTGTTCTGTTTTTGAAATTCTTTACAAGGGAGTCAATGGAATGCAGTTCAGACAAGGAATGCAACATGATACTCAACCATAGATGAATTTCTAGACAGTATTTTCATCACCACCCCTATGCTTTCCTTTCGCCTTCTGCTTCTCACTTACAAACACATCACTTACAGACCAGCAGGCATTTTTACCACACTTTTACGACAGTCAAAACGTTCCAAGAGTACTTCTCAGTAATATTACTAAGACGAAGGGCTAACAATGAGCCACATGAGAATCCATTTGAGCTTAGGACCAAAAGCATGGCTGCAGAGGGCAATTGGGAAGATCTGCTCAAAGGACAGAAGCAGAGGCAGGGAGGTTCAAGATGAGAATTACAGAGTTTAAGGGCTTGGCAGCTGAAGGCATGACTGCTAGTGATGGAACGATTGAATTCGGGGTGGAATTGGATGACTGCAGCAATCTCATAGGGCTGGAGCTGGAGGAGGTTACAGAGATGGCAGGGCTAAGACCAAAGTAGGAAATGGAGATGAAGATAAATCTCCCATTTCAAAGTGTTGCCAAACAAGGATTGGAATGGGAGCAAAGAACTGATTGAAAAAGAAAAAAAATCAGCCCCAATATTTTATTATACTTGAGAGGGTTTCAGCTCCTGAGTTGTGTACAAGCTAGTAATAACCCAGACATCAATAACAACTCTGAGGTCCTCTCCCATGCTGGACTTCCCACAATGTTCATGCTTTTAAGACAACGCAGACTGCGCTTTCCAAAGGACATCCTCTACGGAGAACTAGCACCAGGCCAGAAGAACGTTGGTGGACCCCAGCTCCGCTTCAAGGACCTCTGCAAACGTGACATTAAAGCCTTAAAAATCAACACAGAGTGCTGGAAGGATACAGCAGATGGCTGCAACAAATGGCGAGGTACTCTTCAGTAACACCCAGAGCAAGGCGAAAGAGTGATCCTGAGTCAGTTTGAGGAGCGGAGAGCACAGCGGACAGTGGACAACAATTCCACGACGCCCTACACATGCAGCAACCTGACGCTGCTTGACAAGCCAGTGACTACCAGAGGCGCAGTACCCATGGTCGACCACGACCGAGGGAGGCCACACACACCAAAGGACTGGTAAAATTGCCTCATTAAGTATATTCCAATTGCATAGCAACACTGTGTCAAATCACAAACTGCTTTCATGACTTACAGCTATCTCCCTGTGTGTAGTGCCTTGCTATCGATTTGTGCATGCTAGAATGGTGTACGCCAGAATATGCAGTAAGAAAATCCTGGAATCAATTTAGCTGTTAAAATATTCCCACTCAATATTTTGTGAACAAGAAAATCACAATGTAAATACAGGAAATGCTAGTAAAAGCTGAATTTTAGGGTAAATTTTGGTTGCCTTAAATTGGACATTGCATATATGATAATAGGCAGTGTAAGTCCTTTAGTGTTAGTTTGGCTCAGTATCAGACTTATCTCAGGGTCAGAGGGTCATTAACTGGAGCTCATAGTTTTAACTTCACCTTGAACACATCCCCAGTGTAGCACTGAGGGAGTCTTTCAATTCCGATGGTACTGTCTTTCAACAGAGACATTAAATTAGCCTCTTCAAGTCAATGCAGAACTATAGTTTGACACCAATCTCTCTTGATTGGCTGGGCCAACATTCCTCTCTCACTTAACATGGTTATAAACAAATTATTGATCATTTGCTTAATTATAGGCTGAGGAATGTTGCCAAGGCAGAACAATTTCTGCATTGAAGCACTTTATAATAATGATTCCTTGAATAACATCAGGGAATGTTCCGTCCAACATGTCCTGATTTAAAAAAAAAATGTTCAGGGTATTGAGTACAGGATTTGAAATGTCATGTTACTGCTGTATAAAACATTGGCAAGGTCATATTTGGAGCGACAGAATCACAGATCAGATCCAAAAATGGTGGCTGTTTTGTATGTGCAAAACACTGCCACGTGCAGTCAAATCACTTGAGATTCTACTGAGAAACTCACTCCCTAAAATGTGCACTTGCCTGATCGACAGTTACAACAGTGTTGTATTGCACCCAGAAAATGGGTGTTTTTCTCTCTCATATGAAATCTCCACAGCTTCCTTTACATCTCCAATTGAGCTTCAAGTGAGAGGACAGAGCTAAAATAAAGCAGCAGCAAATCAGCCCCCTCTAAAAGTGTCTGAGCTGCTTGTTGCGCAGTGAAAAGAATGAATTTCCATTGTATAATACTTCTGTCGTAAATCAGCAATCATCTGACTGACCGTGAGGAACATCATGAGAGCTTGGAGAACTTCTTCTCAGTTCCTTCTTACTGAAGCGGAGACACTTGCCAGCCCTGATGACATATATTGCTCATGATGAACTCACATTTTCCTTTTACATAACACCAACACGGCTTTCAGTTGCAAGGACTCCAAGTCTACCACATACTCCCTCCCCCCACCAGCCTGCACCAAACCTCTCCCTCCTAGACACTGGAGGTGATCACTTTTATCCGGATGCTATGTGCAGCATTCATACCTGTGCAATGAAATTCAGGGAAATGGTGAAAAAAAAAGTTATAAAATGATTTATGGTTTTCAACCTGAGTTGTGTGATTAACTTTACATGAGCACAGATGTGAAAGTAAGCTGGTACTGGCTAGTCTGGACACATTAGAAAATGGCTGATGTTGTGTTTATGATACCACCATACCAGCAAGAAATTGAAGTTATTTTCACCCCTTCCTGTGCAATTCTTGATTGGCTGACCTCTGGAAAGTGAGTTAAACCTTTAAGAATTCTCTCTATGTCAGCCAGAGTGCAGTGGCAGGAAAAGTTGCCAAGGGGCTGAAGACAAACACCAGTATGTCTGGAACCTCCCCACACAATTTGGTGGATGACGACTCGTGTGTTCCAAGTGGCTCCAAGCCACCATAAGGTGAGCTCATGAAGGGCCAATGGTCTCGTACTGAGCTGCATAGTGCAGAGATGCTGTGATCTCTATCAGTAGTGTCTGTAGACAGAGGTGGAATATAGAAAAGTGAGTCTGGGAAAAGCAGCGAGTAAATGGGGAACCTCTATTTTCTATCTCTTTGCTGACTTAGTGAATGGTTTGTTCCTTGTTTTACTGTGAGTGAGAAAGGTAGGTCATTGGTCGTACACACGCATACACATTACAAGCCAGCTTCTGACAGCTAATGCAGAATGGTTGCTAAGCAGCAGAGTATTGAATAGGACAGGAACAGAGTGAGGTGTTGGCGTTGTATGTGTGAAATAACAGTGTGAGGTAGAACATAGTGCTGGTGACCACAGTGGCAGCTAACCTGAAGTGAGTGTCAGCAGGTGTGAGCATAGGACAGGATATTGCCCATGCTCTGCAGTGGAGGGGGTGTAGCAGGGCAAGAGATGTTCCTGATGAACTGCAGCCAGAAAGCAGTGCAACTCTGCTCTCATAGATATGTGACAAGGCATGGTGTGGAATGTGTGTTGCATGGAAACACAAGGAAACCATTTTCCTGACAGAAGTGGTATTTGTAAATCTTCTGTCACCACAAAAAGCAAAAGATGTTTTGTTAAGTGAAGTGGTGCAATGTTTACCGGATCACTTTATTTCCAAATACTACAAAGTGGGAAGTAGGAAACAACAAGCACATTGGCTTAAAGATGGACCCTTCTCTGCACTGCACATTCCGTATCTTTCTAAACCAGGTGTCAGGCAACGAATTTGTTTGTGGTTTAATCTATGAGCCAATCCAATAGAAACCATAAACTCAGACCTGATATTGTGTGCAGAATCACAATATCCATGCAGATGGCCTGGAAGAAAGCCAGAAGTACTTTGTGCAGTGCAAGGTATATATCTACTTGCAGTACACAGCTAAAGAGTGGTAGTGAGAGTGGGAGCTCTTGAGTAGGGAGGATGTTTGGGCACATCGTTCCCCACCTTTGGTAGTACCTGCAGGAGGTGGTGCCTCAAAAAGGCAACATCCATCTATCAAAGACCCCAACTATCCAGACCATGCCATCTTTTCACAGCTACCATTGGGTTGGAGGTACAGAAGCCTGAAGTCCCACACCACCAGAATCAAGAACAGCTACTTTCAATCATTCAGTTCTTGAAACAACTTGCCGACCCTAATCACTGCATTGTGACCACCTTGAACTAAAATAGACTTCATTATTCTTGTTCTAATTGAGTTCTTTCTTATGAAAATTGTGCATCATTTGTCGTTTTTTTTGTGAATGCTGCATATCTGATGCTGTGCCTGTGATGCTGCTGCAAGTTTTTCATCACACCTGTTCATACCTGTACTTGTGCACATGAAAATAAACTCAACTTTCAGAACCGTTGTGACACTAAGTGGAGAAAGCCTGTCACTCCATTTGTGCCCTCAGGGCCTGTCTACATTCCCTCCATGATACCCCACAACCACTCTTTTCCAGTGATGCTTGACAGACAGTGACACTCTGTGCTCTAATTCTTACTTGTCCACTGTTCTTACATATCCCCTTTCTTCACTTTTGCTCTCAATGAGTTGATGTTGAAAATTAATTCGTAATGCACTCACCAAAGCTCACTGGATACACAGAGCCTTCTAGAAGGGAAGCAGTAACCCAGTTTCTTCACAAAGTTGTAGCCTCTGCTACCAGTGGCCTAACTGCACCTCTTCACCCATCACTCATGGGCTTCTTCAACCCCATCAGTTCCCAGTTGGACAACACCTCACTTTTAAAGCTCTCACTATTCTTCTTAAATACCTGAATGATCTTCTCCTTCTGTAACTTCTCCCGGCCTTTTAACCTTCTGAGATTTCTGCATTCCTTTAATTTTGACCACTTGATCATTCACAATTTTAATTGCTCCACCGCCAACAGCTATACCTTTAGGTACAGAACCCACAAGCTCTCTACAACTCTCCATCTTTCTTTACTCCTTTAAGAGACTACTTGAAAGTTAACTCATGGACAACCTTCTAAGCTAACACCCATTTACATGCCACATTTTTATTTGTTAACCACATCTTTGGTTTGATTGGTAATGTTAAAAGCTCAAGATGCATTGACACTACTTTCATAGCATTGCATTTTCAGAACTATTTAGCAAAGCAGACACAAATTAAGTTTAATGCCGGCCCTGAAGGACTACAGTTCAGCACTTTTCTCAATACTGCATTAGATGTTTAGCCTATTTCTGGAGCAACATTGGAACTCATGACTTTCTGCTCCAAAGGCAAAAGTGCAAGTCATTGAACCATGGCTGATAATCCTTCTTGTCCTGGAAGGACCATCAGCAGTTCTAAAGCTGTAAATGACTTTGTTAGGGTTAATGGGAAGTAGCAAGGACCAAATGCGATGTAATTGCCATCAGAACCTTTCAACCTTCTCGGAACTAGAAGCCTGTAAATGCCTAAACTCTTTTGCATATTTTGTTTGATCTGAAAGGAATATAACTTAATGCAAATCAGAGCATAGTGTCACGGGTCTACTGCAATTTAATAACTTCTGAAGGGAATCCAGCCTCATGGACAGCATGTGACAGCTACCCCACACCTCTGAAGACCTGGGTTCAATCTTGACCTCAACTGCTGTCTGTGTGGAGTTTGCACATTCTCCCTGTGAGTGTATGGGTTTCCCCTGGGTGCACTGGTTTTCTCCCACATCCCAACGATACATGGGTCTGTAGGTTAATTGACCGCTGTAAATTGCCCCCGTAGTGTGTGGATGAGTGGTACAATCTGTGGGACAGAGGCAGTTAATGGGAATATGGAGAGGATAAGTGACAGAAAACTGAATATGGGACGGGACTGATGTGATTGATCTGAGAACTATATAGATTTAATAGGCAGAACGGCCTCTTATGTGGTGAGATGTAAGCAATGAACTTCAGAATCATGAGGGGGTCATGAAGTTTAGTCACAAGCCGAATGCACATTTAATCAGACCCTAGGGGTATTTTATCAGTCCCATGAATAATCTGTTTGTATGGGCTTTTGTTCTGAAATATGTTGGAATTTTCTTTTGAGGAAGCAGAAGGGGAAAAGCTTTGGTACATAGTGTAAGTTTCTGACTGTTTTAAGATTCAGTTAGCATGCCTGCTGGGTGTGATTCCATTTGAGACAATTGCAATTCAAAGGTGTACAGTGCAGAAATAGATTATTCTGTTAATTGTCAGAGCTGGCTCTTTATTAATCAATCCCTGGCGAATGCCCATTACCTGCAGCAATCCCAAATGAGTCCCGTGGCCCTATTCTCTCCTCACGACATTGAGCAATTTCCAGGTAAACCCCACTAAATTCTTCTCAACCCATCAGCCTTTACCAATCCTACACTAATTCCACTACACCACTTAGTTCTGTATCGAAGTCATAGTTCAAAACAAATTTATACTCAATGTATGTATATGTCAACATATACTACCTTCAGATTCATTTTCTTGCTAGTATTTACAGGAAAATAAAGAAATAGAGTAGAATTTATGAAAAACTATAACATCAACAAAGGCTGGTAAATAACAATGTGCAAAAGAAGACAACTTGAGCAAATAATTTAAAAATAAAAGTAACTAAAAAATAATACTGAGAACATCAGTTGTAGAATCCTTGAAAGCGAGTCTATAGACTGTGGAGTCAGTTCAGCATTGAGATTAGTGAAGTTACCCCTGGAGCCTGATAATTGTAGAGTAATAAATGTTTCTGAACCTGGTGGTGTGGAACCTAAGGCTCCTGTAGCTTCTGCCCGATGGCAGCAGCGAGAAGAGAGCATGGCCTGGATGGCGGGGGTTCTTGATGATGGATGTTGCTTTCTTGTGGCAGCACTCCTTGAAGCTGTGCTCAATGGTGGGGAGCCTTTGCCTGTGATGCCCTGGGCTGTATCCACCACATTTCCATTCCTGGGTATCGATGTTTCCATATCAGGCTGTGATGCAACCAGTCAGAATACTCTCCATTGTGCATCTATAGATGTTTATCAAAGTTTTAGATGATATGCCAAATCTATGCAAACTTCTATGAAAGAAGAGGCGTTGTTGTGCCTTCTTTGTAATGGTACTTAGGCTCTGGTCCCAGGACAAATCCTTTGATATGGAACACCAGGGAATTTAAAGTTACTGACTCTCTCCACTTCCAATGACCTAATGAGGACTGGTCAGTATTTATCCTTCAGTCAACTTCGGTAACTGAAGTTTATCCGCTTATTATCAAACTGATGTTTGTGGGAGTTTGCTGTACTTTCATTAGCTCCCTACAACTCTGAACCGATTTAAACAAAAATACTTAATTGACTTCCAAATGATTCAGGATATGTGCTGAGGAATGTGAAAGCTGCTACAAAAATACAGGTCTTTCTTTTTTCTCCCTTCAGACACTACAGGCCTGACTTTAAGCTTTGCTTTCCAGTAGAAACGGAGTTGACAGACAGTTAAAATCAGGGTGGCGACTTACTTCTGAGGCCCCTGATCACAAAGCACTGGGACTGGGGCAGAAGAGGAAGAGATCTGGGTTGTGGTTACAGGACAGTGAAGAATTTGGCAGGCGTACAGCTGTGAGATTACTTTTACCTTTTTTTGTTGTCAAGCCTCTGGGATATCGTGTTGGAAGGAAATGGGTCTTGCTTTAAATATGCAAACCATGTCATGAAAGCCCAACTGATCATTTTGATAATAGGTGTAATGTAGACGAGCTTGCTGTGCCTTCTCAAGTGAGCCAACCAGGCTTGGAAAGTTCAGTTATTTATAGTGTTATTGTTGCCTCATACTGCTGGATGGAGCAAAGCCTCGCCTAGATCCCTGGGCATTTTCTTGCGCTCTTCCTCTGGGATGTACTCCCCAAACCCTTCCCTCTCCATCTGATGGAAACAGCTAGCTGCTTCTGTCCTTGTTCTGCTTGGAGATTCTAGAGTGCAGATACACGAGAGGCATTATAATCTCATGGCACAAATGCTACAAAGTTGAGAATGTTTTTGCTATTGATACCACTCCTGACTGAGACTTTTGAACTGCATCCACTGTGCTACTAAGTCAGATGGTTATAGGCCTGGGTCACACACCAGAACTACCCACTACTTCCAGTTCAGTCAGATGTGACTTTAAAATATACAGGAGAAGCTTCACATGGGGAAAAGTGATTTTACAATTGCAACGACGTGCAGAATTTTGTTATTTTGCAGGGCCAGTACAGTGCAAATACATAAGATATTATAAATTACAATAAGAAATATATTGTATATAAAAATTAAATTAAATATTGCAAAAAAGAGAGCCAAAATAATGAGGTAGTGTTCATGGGTTCATGGACCATTCAGAAATCTGATGGCAGAGCGGAAGAAGTCGTTCCTGAACCTGCTCTCTGATGGTAGTAATGAGAAGAGGGCGTGTCCTAGATGTTGAGTAATCTAATGATGAATGCCACCTTCTTGAAGCACCATCTCTTGCAGATGTCCTCAATGGTGGGGATGGCTGTCCATAACGGAGCTGAAAACCTCTGTAGCCTCTTTCAGTCCTGTGCATTGAAGGCTCTATACCAGTCTGTAATGCAACTAGTCAGAATGGTTTTCATCGTACTTATATAGAAATTTGCTAGAGTCTTTGTTGATATACCAAATCTCCTCAAACTCAGTGACACATCAATGTGCTGGCCCTCAGACAGATCTTCTGAGATGTTTGATACCTGGGAACATGAAGCTGCTCACCCTTTCCACTGCTGACCCCTCAGTGTGTTCTCCTGACCTCCCCTTCCTGAAGTCCACAATCATTTCCTTGGTCTTGCTGATGTTGAGTGCAAGGATGAGTTGCGACACCACTCATCCAGCTGATCTGTCTCACTCCTGTATGCCTCCTCATCACCACCTGAGATTCTACCAACAACAGTGGTGTCATCGGTGAAGTTATAGATGATGCTTGAGCTGTGCCTGGCATAGAGAAAGTAGAGCAGTGGGCCAAGCATTGGTTAAATACTTTGAGTTTGCCCATAGTATTAACAAAGGCAAACGTGAGAACTAATACTCTGTCATCAAAAAATTGTGCAACATTATGCCACCACTGTGAATGCTCAAGGTTGTATATAGTATAGATACTTTGCTAGTAAATGTACTTCAAATTTTGAAGGCATTGTCAGTGCTTTCACTGAAGCATACTAGACGATGGGCCTTATACTCAATAAGATCAACTTCCTCTACTTCCCATTCCTTGTAATGGTAAAGGTTCATGACGATGGTTCATATTGATGGGGAATCACTTTACATATTGTGGGATCCATCTTTCATCAAAGGTGGTCATCAATAATGAAGTTCACCACCACCTTCAACACAGTTGTACATCAACAACTCAGACCACACACAAACTCATGGTCTACCAGCAGCTGTGATCCCTGCCCTGAGATCTGGACTACCAACAGCAGGTACCTCAATGCACTAGAAAGCTACTGGCAGCAATATCTCTGCAAAACCATCCAAATCCACTGGAAGGATTGTGTCCATTGGAGTCCTCTCCATGGCCAATATCCACAGTACTGAGGCCATAGTTATACCCTGTCATTGTGCTCAGCACATCATTTGCATACCCTCAAACAGACATCCTATGAGCTATGTGATGGGCCATTAGAACAAAAGGTTCAAGGACATAGAGCCATAGAGCTATAAAGCACGGAAACTGGTCATTCAGTGCAACTTTTGTACTGCCTCACTATTTTTGCTCTCTTTTTGAACCACATTTTTTATGTACAACATATTTCTTATTGTAACCTGTGTTTTTTGTTCTTCATGTATTTTATGTGTTGCACCATGCTGCTGCTGCAAAACAGCAAATTTCATGACATATATCAGTGATATTAAACCTGATTCTGATTGTGATTTTGTCCATGCCAACAAAGTTGCCTACCTGAGCCAGTCCCATTTGCCTGTGTTGGCCTGTATCCCTCTGGATCAAGGGTTCCCAACCTGGGATCTATGGATACCTCGGTTAATGGTAGGCATCCATGGCTTTAAAAAGGTTGGGAACCCCTGGTCTCCATCCTTTCTAACCACCTACCTGTCTAAGTGTTTTTAAAACATCAAGGTTGTACCTACCTGACCACTTCCTCTGATAGCTCGTTCCATATGCCCACCACCAAATGTGTGAAACAGCTTGCCCATCAGATCCTTTTCAAATCTTTCCCCTGTCACTTCAAACCTGTGCCCTCTAGTATTGAACTCACTTATTCTGAGGAAAAGATGTGACTATGCCCCTCATGATTTTACAAACTTCAGCAAGATGACACCTTAGCTTCCTTTGCTCCAGGGAAAAAGTCCCAGCCTATCCAGCATAACTCAAACCCTCCGGTTCCAATAAAAGCCTTGTAATTTTTTTGCACCACCGCTAGTTTAATGACATCCTTGCTTAAAGTATTCTTGAAGAAATGCAGCATCCCCACTATCTCCTGGGAATTCACGGTCTACCTCTGCTCCAAGTGAAGAAAAGGGATTTGGGATGGGATTAAGAACTCGAGGTCATGCATCAGGAAAACACAAGAGGCAGATGGAGCACACCACCCCACACTTCATAACCCACAAAAGCGGAGTGGAAACACATTATCTTTGATTCTAAGGGAGGCACAGGAGGGTACAGATCCTGGAATCTGGAGTCAAAAACAAACTGCAGGGCGAGCAACATTTGTGAAGACAAAGTGATGATTGACATTTCAGGTCAATGCTGCTTGATGCACAGGGTTCTTCCAGCAGTTTGCTCTCTGCCTAATCCTGAGAGATTGCCTAAAATGTGGGAGATGATTCAGGGTAATGACTTGCTAGCTTTCATTTGGGGATCAGATTCAAGTTTATTCCAAAGCAGTTTTCTAAACAAAAAGGGACAGATATGAGAATGGTTGATACAACATTCTAAAAGCTGACATCTGAAATATCAACCCATCACTGGAAATAGACCAAATTACTGCCTTACAGTAATTAAAAGTGTTAATTTGATATTTTATCACATAGTGATAACATCTTGCAAGGAAGATAAACGTTAAAACATGCTTTTGTTAGTAACTTGCCTCATCATTGAACTGTTCCCACAACCTATGGATTCACTTTCAAGGACTCCCTCTCTCATGTTCTCAATATTTATTGCTTATTTATTTTTTTTCTTTTCTACTTGCACATTTTGTTGTCTTTTGCACATTAGTTGTTTGCCTGTCCTGTTGGGTGCGGTCTTTCATTGATTCTCACAAAATGCTGGTGGAACGCAGCAGGCCAGGCAGCATCTATAGGGAGAAGCACTGTCGACGTTTCGGGCCGAGACCCTTCGTCAGGACTAACTGAAAGGAAAGCTAGTAAGAGATTTGAAAGTAGGAGGGGGAGGGGGAAATGCAAAATGATAGGAGAAGACAGGAGGGGGTAGGGTGAAGCTAAGAGATGGAAAGGTGACTGGCAAAAGGGATACAAAGCTGGAGAAGGGAAAGCGTGGGACAGGAGGCCTAGCAAGAAGGAAAGGGGGAGGGGAGCACCAGTGGGAGATGGAGAACCATCCACACCATTACCAACCTTATCAGCTCTGGGGATCTCCCATCCACTGCCACCAACCTCATAGTTTCCACACCCCCCACATCCCGTTTCTACCTCTTACCCAAGATCCACAAACCTGCCTGTCCAGGTAGACTCATTGTCTCAGCTTTCTCCTGCTCCACCGAACTCATTTCTGCATACCTTGACACTGTTTTATCCCCCCTTGTTCAATCTCTTCCCACCTATGTTCGTGACACTTCTCACGCTTTGAATTTTTCCAATGATTTTAAGTTCCCTGGCCCCCACCGCCTTATTTTCACCATGGACGTCCAGTCCCTATATACCTCCATCCCCCACCAGGAAGGTCTCAAAGCTCTCCGCTTCTTTTTGAATTCCAGACCTAACCAATTCCTCTCTACCACCACTCTCCTCCGTCTAGCGGAATTAGTTCTTACTCTCAATAATTTCTCCTTTGGTTCCTCCCACTTCCTCCAAACCAAGGGTGTAGCCATGGGCACCTGAATGGGTCCCAGTTATGCCTGCCTTTTTGTTGGCTTTGTGGAACAGTCCATGTTCCAAGCCTATACGGGTATCCACCCCCCTCTTTTCCTTCGCTACATCGACGACTGCATTGCCGCTGCCTCCTGCACGCATGCTGAGTTCGTTGACTTCATTAACTTTGCCTCCAACTTTCACCCTGCCCTCAAATTTACCTGGTCCATTTCCAACACCTCCCTCCCCTTTCTTGACTTTCTGTCTCCATCTCTGGAGATGGCTTATCTACTGATATCTACTTTAAACCTACAGACTCTCACAGCTACCTGGACTATTCCTCTTCCCACCCTGTCTCTTTCAAAAATGCCATCCCCTTCTCGCAATTCCTCCGTCTCCACCACATCTGCTCTCAGGATGAGGCTTTTCATTCCAGGATGAAGGAGATGTCTTCCTTTTTAAACAAAGGGGTTTCCCTTCTTCCACCATCAACTCTGCTCTCAAACGCATCTCTCCCATTTCCTGCACATCTGCCCTCACCCCATCCTCCCGCCACCCCACTCGGGATAGGGTTTCCCTTGTCCTCACCTACCACTCCACCAGCCTCCAGGTCCAACGTATAATTCTAAGTAACTTCCGCCACCTCCAACGGGATCCCACTACCAAGCACATCTTTCCCTCCCCCCCCTTCCTGCTTTCTGCAGGGATCTCTCCCTACGCGACTCCCTTGTCCATTCATCCCCCCCTCCATCCCTTCCCACCGATCTCCCTCCTGGCACTTATCCTTGTAAACGGAACAAGTGCTACACCTGCCCGTACACTTCCTCCCTCACCACCATTCAGGGCCCCAGACAGTCCTTCCAGGTGAGGCGACACTTCACCTGTGAGTCGGCTGGTGTGGTATACTGCGTCCGGTGCTCCCGGTGTGGCCTTTTATATATTGGTGAGACCCAACGCAGACTGGGAGACCGTTTCGCTGAACACCTACGCTCTGTCCGCCAGAGAAAGCAGGATCTCCCAGTGGCCACACATTTTAATTCCACATCCCATTCCCATTCTGATATGTCTATCCATGGCCTCCTCTACTGTCAAGATGAAGCCACACTCAGGTTGGAGGAACAACACCTTATATTCCGTCTGGATAGCCTCCAACCTGATGGCATGAACACTGACATCTCTAACTTCCGTTAATGCCTCTCCTCCCCTTCTTACCCAAAAAATAGGGATTTGTTCAGCATAGGTACAATATGGATTGCGTGTATAAAGCAAGAAGTGAGGAAAGGATGTCTTGAAACTAACAATGTGCAAGCTATTCACTGATGCAGTCAATCACTAAAATCAGTCCACGAAGAGTTTTACTCGTGTTGGAAGTCGGCTATTATATATAAAACACCGAAATGACCAGTAAGTTAAACAGCTCCCAAATGTTGCCATTCTCAAAAAATAAAAGTGAGTATTTTTTCAAAAAGTTGTGTGCAGTTTCATGTTTATGCAAGCTTCTCTACAGAACAGTCAGACAAATCAGTCTCTTGTGCCTCTTCTCTATTTCTCCTCCAGAGGGTGATATATTGACTTGTCGCGTATACAAGGCCACTACCCCTTTAAGTGGAAATGCTAGGGCTTTGACGTCAGATCAGGGGATTGGAAAAGAAGGTGTTTGAGAGTCTCCTGCTACATAGTCTTTTTGGAGCAAAGTGTCGTCTTTGTTGAGGTGTGAGGTAGGGATCTGGACTTTTTTCTGGTTGTCGCTCTGTAGCCAACAGCAAAATGACAGTAGAGGTTGGAAATCTGCAGTGAAAAGTCTTTGACCGGAAACGTTTCCTTGTTTCTCTTACTACAGGTTTTTGCTGAGTATTTCCAACATTTTCTGTGTTTTTAAAAATATATCGTTTGTTTTTACACTTGTTTGCGTGTCTGTATTCCAGATGGCCTCTTAACTACTGGGCTGTGCCAGATTATGGGAGAATATGGCTGGGGATGTGTTTTTCAGCCACGTCTTTAAGCTGTGGTGTTTGCTCCAGACTTTTCTCCTCCTTCACCCCCCCGCCCCCCCCCCCCCCCACCACCGCGGCTCCACATTCAACTGTTCAGGCTTGTATTATATACGTATTTTCTCTCTCTCTCTCTTTCTAGATAATTGTCCCAAGCGAAAATGACTCTAGAAGGAGGAATGAAGTGCATCAAGTACTTGCTGTTCATATTTAACTTCTTGTTTTGGGTGAGTCTTTTTTTAAAAAAACTTGTGTTAATTTTCCCTTTTCCTATAAATTTTAGTATCTGATTTGTTGTTGAGCCCCAACTTCCTTTTGGGTAAACGCTTGTGAAGTGATCGAAAATAGCAGACTACTAGTGTTAGAATAAGCCGAGAAAAGTATCTAAATATCGCCCTTTAACACTGCTACAGTCTTTTGCAACAGATTTTCCTTTCAACACTTTTTAATGGTATTCGCCAAGATCTGGTCGTTTATTTCCCCTGTATGAAAACTCCAAGCCAAATACTCGTTTTATCTCGCCAAAATTAAAATGACCAAGGGAGCGGCTACGTGGATGGTTTTGTTTCAAGTTTGGAAATTACTCGGTATGACTGAGTGTTGTATCTGCGAAGGTCTAACAACATATACTTTGGATCAGTGAGTTTAATGTCTCTCCAAAACGGGGAGGGTGTGTTGAAAGAGCGCTTGTATATTTTTCATGGGGTGGGGAAAGTATTATTTGTATGTGAGGTGGAGGAAATGCCATTGTTTGGGGAAATAAACTGTTTATGTGGGGGGGGGGTTCTCTCCTTTTCCAAACGCCAGGGTGTTGACTTTATTTCTAAATTCTACAAGGACTGATGTGGGCTGGCGGTGACCATTTATTCTGCGTCTCGCCTGACCAGACATGTTGTCTCTTGCACTTCTAACTGCGTCAAACCTACTGTCTCTAATGGGCAAACTAGGCAAGTGTGGGGCGGGATTGAATGAGGGGGAGGGGTGGTGGCTGGGGTCAGTCCTAGAACATGGAATGGCCGTGGAGCCAGGATTTTATATGCTAAACAAGGTTAGGGGTCGCGGACTACCATCACTTGTCCGTTAATTTTCTGCACTCACACACTTGCTATTCTAAACCTCGTCTCGGTGAAATGTCAGCTTTTTCGTTGCCAATTTGAAATATTGACTTCCCCCAAAGTTGTGGGAGGAGGGTGACTGTGTTTATTCTCTAACCATTAAGTTTCCTGTGTGTAATCTTAGAACTGTACTGAAATTCGAGGCTTATTAGTTTTGCCCCAGAATTGTCACCAAAGCAGTTGTCCAGTGAAACTGGATTCTATTTTTCCCTCATGCATGAGTGATTCATACTCACATGGGTGAGATCATGGGCCCTAAGTAAGCATGCGGTATGATGCTTGTGGTGAATGATGTTTGTGCTGCAATCCCCTTAGTTTAACCAAGAATGAATAAGAAAAACCCTCTTAGCCAACGATGCACTTATTCAGTCTAAATCATTTATCTTGTGAAGCATCAGTATGGATGGGTGCCCTTGTAGTTTTTTTTCTGCTTTCCTGGTTCCATCCTAGTGCTTAAATGTGACCTTTCCTTCTATTAATTGTTCACTACAATCAAAACTTAATTGTACTTAATTCAAATTGGTGAACTGGTGATGATTGCAGTGTGAATTCCCATTGTTTGTCCAAGGCAGTCAACACTTGGCTGGGCTGCAGTCCATTTTTTGACTTGATGTGCAAAATGTCTGCATGCAAGAGTGTTGCTTGGAGGCAGGACTTTAATATATAGTATAACTGGTATGAACTGAATTCTTCAAACCTCTAGCTTTAAGATGCAGGCGATTTGCCAGGAGTCTGTTGTTAGTGTGAAGTGCAGACATGTGTGAGTAGTGTTTTGGATGTAAACTGACCTTGAGGTGCCTTTGGGTTAGTGGAAGTGTTGGGGGGGGGGGCAAAGGTGTTAAATATTTAAGGTACAGTTTCCTGTAGTTTTATTTTGGGTAACGTTGTTTAGATTGCTGGTTTTGTTTCCTCTGGCTGGACAAGGAAGGGAAATGGTTGCATTAAATGACTACCCCACTTGAGTATTGTTGCCTCCTAAAAAGCCTACTGATGTAACTGCATCCCATAAGTTATCGCAATATGCGTCAATAATGCACTACACTACCCAAGATCAGCTTTTTTTAAAAAAAAAATCTCATTGACAGTCATTTAATTGGGGCATTTTGTTCCACATATGGGTGGGGGAGAAGCACCTCCAGTAAGTCAGAGAAGTAGAATAAAGGTTTCATGGCATTTTGGGGAACTGGCCTGGCTATGTTTTCTTGCTGAGGGCGTTGCCGTGCATTTTTTAATGAAATAAATATAGAGCAGCCACTTTTAAGCTACTCTACTACCTCCCATCCTTCAGGCTAAATCCTCAGGTTGGCAATTTTTTGTTGTTGTTGCCACCATTCCCTGAACTACCCCTCCACAATTATTTTGTGGCTCTCCACTCCAGATTCAAAGCCTGAAAGAAAATGTTGCCTGGATTATTTATTCAGTGTAGTGTCCAGGTAGGTGATTAGTCTTCCTGGAGGGTTAGTAGTCCTGGGGACATTGCCAGAGCAGGTTCTATTTTGCCCCTTTCTGACTTGTCCCTTCAGTAGTATGGCACCATCTACTGTGCAACTTTCATTTTTATTTGACTACTTTAATCACTGGCCTGTCTCCATTAAGTAAAGAACAGTTGTTTAGTTAAACTCCAGGCACATGTAGCAAGTGCCTTCCTCAAATAGCTTTTGCCGCCTGATGGGACTAAATGTTCAATTTCCTCCTTTATGCCTTCTGAATCTAACACTTTTTTAAAAGGGTTAAAATTGCTGAGACCAGCTTGCAGCTCTAAGTGTTTGTGTCCTGATTCAGCAACATTTTCTGCTTTGCGATAAACTTGCTGCCTGCTTCTGTTGTCTGGCTTTTGTGACTCTTGGATCCCTTCCCCTCCCTTTGTGTTGTATGGCGGGCAGGTAAGCTTTTCAGCCCAATGGTCAGTTTGTCTTGGTTGCCAATTTTATTTGGCAGCTGGGGGATTTGAATGGAAGTAATTATAAAACTAGTGGAGAGCCCTAAAACATGCATGTCATTTTTGGAAAAACTTACTGGTTCACTCCTGATTTCATTTGAGCTTGAAGTAAGCAATGTGATTTGTAACTGCCCTCTGAAATGGGCAAGTTCCCATGTTCAGGGTGAATGGGGATGGTTTATAATTGTTGGTTGATGTATACTTCTGTTTTGTGGGAACTTTGTGAAATCTTGCTGCCCTGTCTATTTCAATGCAGTAGTGACTGGGCTTTTAATGTACATCAGCTGTAAAATAATGAAGTGATGGCAAGTGGCTAGTCATAGAGTAGTACAGCACAGAAACAGGCCCTTTGTCCCGTATAGTCCATGCCATAACCATTTAAACTGCCTCCACCCAATGACCATAGACCTCCATATCCCTACTATCCAAACTTCTCAATCGTTGAAATTAAGCTTGCATGCCCTACTTGTGCTGGCATCTCATTCCACACCCGTGGCCCTCTGAGTAAAGACGTTTCTCCTTGTGCTGAGCTTAAGCTACTTGCCTTTCACCTTTGACCTCTGGTGGTTGTCCCACCCAAGAAGCTGGTTCTTTAAAATTCAACCACCTTTACTTTCTAAAAGAGAGCTGAGTGTGAGGATTTGTTTTGTGTGAGAACACAGCCTTGTAGATCAGTGGCCAGTGTAGAACAGTGTAAGCGGCTTGCCAGGAACCATACATGATGGTATTGTAGTTTCAGTGTGGGCTGGAAGGGAGTTTCCATTTGAACATTATATGATTTGGTTTCTTCCTCTATAAGTGATCAGCTTGTACCTTCGGAGTTTCC
Organism: Hemitrygon akajei; assembly: GCF_048418815.1. NCBI lineage: Eukaryota > Metazoa > Chordata > Chondrichthyes > Myliobatiformes > Dasyatidae > Hemitrygon > Hemitrygon akajei. The sequence goes on along the minus strand of NC_133141.1, from coordinate 22,185,242 downwards.
AGTGAGTGCTCTTGGCTTGTGATTATAATACTCGCCCCTGTATTGTAACTTCATTGACAAATATACAATTTATAACCCACAGACTTTTGGTCCAATTGAAAGGTTTGAGGGGCTGAATGGTCTCTTGACTTTCTGCTCCAGTTTGAGGTGACTGTCTCCCTTGGCAGTTTCTTAGCCCATCCACTTATTTTCCACCTCCATGAAACTGAAGCCCAGACAGTGTGTCATTGGGTAACTGTCCCACAGTGGGAGGAGAATTGTAATTGAATGGCTGCCTTGCATGTTAAGTGCTCCTTAGTCAGATGTAACGCTTAATATAAATGGTTCTCCTGCTTCGCCCACACAAATGTTCTAGCATGTCAGCATCATCTGCTGTGTGGGCTTGGTTATATTGTGATGTTTTAAGCAGGGTGCCTATACCAAGATTATGACTCCATCCCAGCAATAGAAATATAGATTTGCATTTCAATTAAATGTTAAACTGAAGTTTCATGGAAAATGTATCTCCTTCTTATTAGGAAGGGCCATTTGGCCCGTGAGTTTATGCTGACTCTCTGCATTCTAGTTACTCCCATTTTTATCCACTTAAGACCATATGACATAGAAGTAGAACTGGGCTGTTTGGCCTATTGAGTATGCTCCACTATTCTATCATGGCTGATTTATTTTCCCCTCAACTCTATTTTTGATCATCCATTCTCCGGCATGCCTCCCCAGTTCTGCTACCACTCAGTACTAGGGCCAATTAACCTCCCAATCTTTGGTCTTTGTGATGTGAACGGAAACCCACACGGTCACGGGGTGAAAATGCATGCTGTGCAGACAACACCAGAGTTTGAGATTAGCCCTGGGTCACTGGCACTGTGAGGCATCAGTGGCCCCACAATACTGCCCTTCACTTTGTTGCCCTGCCCTGTCTATACAGGCCAACAGTGCTTCTGGCCGCATTACCTGCGAAAGTGATCAGTACAGTAGCAAATAGCCGTGTCACTGCCTGATAGGATGGTACAGATTGAGCTGTAAGGCCAGTGCCTTTTGAGGAGGGGGCTGGGTTTTGGCCTCTGCTCTGTCCCAGCAAGAGCCTGCCCTGAGATTAGTGAAAGGAATTGAGTGAAGGGATGGGGAAAACTGTCAACTTCTTCCTCTATATGATTGATGATGGAACAGTTCAAGTCTAATCGCTTACTCAGAGCTTACAGTTAGTTACAAATGTGGTAGAGCCACTAGAAGCTTTGGTATTTTAGGTTGGGGTGTGTGTCCTCCCTGTCTTTCTGTTGACTGTGCTCTCCCAAGCAGTTCAGTCACCATCGCCTCTGTATTGGTTACATTGCTGATAACAGCAAGAGCTCTTTCCACCTCTGTTTAGACAAGGCCACAATGACTCTGGCAGTGATAATTTCTGCACGAAAGCAGATGTAATGTCTGTTGCAAGGTTTGTGTGTATTACTGTACAGCCTGCAGACGGCCAGTTTTTAAAATTCAGATTTGGCTTCAAGCAGGGAGAGAAAATTGAGTTTCTGTGTACAGATATTCCAGTTTACTTTCTCCAGAGGAAACTATCTGACGCAAATAACTGGTTTACTTGGGGAAGCTCGTTGCTGACGTGCCCACGCAGTTGTGGAAGGTCCGGTGAGTCAAAGCACAGGAGTGGCTTTTCTACTACTTTGCTCACTGCCTTGTGACTCTTATTGCAAAACTGTCAGCCAGTGCTCTGGCAGCCTACTCACTGGTGTCTGAAGTTTTATTTCCCACTCTGGAGACTTTGGCCGACGGACTGAAGCTGAAAAAGCCTTGGCAGTGCAGCATCAGTCATTTGGCATATAATGTTAAATTGGTGCCTCTCCTTCACTCCCAGTGGATGTAAAAAAAAAATTCTACAGAACTTCATTGTGTTCTAGAAGTTGGTCCTCTTTTATATTTAAGCAGAAACAATCAAAGTAACTGATTAGTTACATTTTCTCCTTTAATATTACATGTCTAGTAATTCTTGCATGTTGAGCTTCGTGATATTGTGAAAGATGCGCAAATCATTTTACTTAATCTTGGCTCTAAAGTTAGTCATGCCTTCAATTTATTGAGTCTCTACATTTCAGGATGTTATAACACAAGGAGGTGTAGGCTTGTTCTTTTTCATTTGGAAACCTTCCTGAGAAGCACACTAAAGCAGAGTATGGTCCAAGCACCTTTGCCATTATATGCTGACTGCTATGTCCCTCCGGCTGATTTATTTTTGCAATGGGGCGAAGTGAAAGTTGTGACGTGGCTTTTTGCAACGTGGGTCTTTGTCCTGGTCTCGCAGACTTTAACAGATATTTTCTCTGCCTTTTGTTTCAACTTTTAACAGGCCAACACAGGTTCTGAATTAGCTTTAGCAAGTACTTCCCCAGTGACCAGCGAATTTAATAAAACTTTGAATTTTGGCTCAATGTTTGTCCTGCCTTAGTCAGAAGGTGAATTTGAATTTCTACTATAGACAGTCCTGCAAGTATTGGCTGATAGGATCATCCTTTCAATGGTGTGCCTCCACCTTAAATTCCCATCAAATGGTACTGCTGTATCAGTGTAAAGCTGGTTTATACCATGGAAGAATAGGACAGAATTCCTGCCATACCTTTCACCCTTCAGGGGCATGTGTAACATTTCACTAATGTGCCAACTGTAAATAGTGGGGTTCCTTCCTACCAAACCCAGAAATTCCAAGTGGAAACTGGAATCTTAACTGCAAGTTCACAGGTGTGTTATCTGCCAACCTTTCTTCTCCAGTGCGGTAATCTCTTAGTGAACTTTTTTCTTCACGCTCTTGCCCAATGCCATCCCTCCAGCTTCTCTAACTCTAGACGCAGTTGTGTACACCACCCCCCCCCCCCCCGCCAAATTTCATTTTGTCTTAAGCTTTGAAATGCCTTCCTGGAAATAACTCAACATTAAGACTTATTTTTAAAGCCTGCTTTGTAGCCTAATGGCTGTGAAATTGGCATCTATTTTCTTTCAAACGGTCCAAGCTACACTATGTAAATGCGAGTTATTGCAGTTCAACATTTCTCCTACTCTCCCTCTGGCAAAAAGCTTAATTGCAAAAAAAAATCCTGCTTTTTACTTTTACATGAATCAAGGGTTTTGGCTGATACCTAAAGTTTAATGTAAAAGTTATTTTTGTATCTTGCATTTTCAGTGTAACCATCGTTCTCTGCCCTTCGTGTACTTGCAGGCTGGACTTCAAGCAGTTGCTGACTATGTGCGCAGCGAGCAACGGGTCCTGCTAGCAGTTGGATAGATTTAAGTGTTTGTTCCTGTGTTGAGCAAGCATCTTGACTTGTGGCACGTAATGTGGGGGAAGGAGCTTGGCGCGTAACTTCCACCTTGACCTGGTGCTGATGCCACTTAAAATGGCGCATAAATCTGTGGTTGCGAGGCCAGATGCTGCCAGACCAGTGAGAGGAGCAGCCATTGGCTCTTCAAGGGACAATGAAGGTTCAGTCATTAGTTTGCTGTTGGGCATGGCTACCTACCACAGCAATGTGGTTGTTGGGAGTGGCGGGGGGGGGGGAGAGGTTAAAATGAAACAAAGTAGCTACATGTGCCACCAATTCCAACAGTATTAACACATGCTTCTCATTGCCACACTTTCCCCTCCCACAAATGCATTCTGAAACTGCTATGTGCAACTCAGCTGATAACTCATTCATTGTGGTTCCCAGTTTAAATTCTGCTCCCTTGGACTAAACAGAATTGTTCTGACACCAGAAAGTGCTGTCTTGTAACACCACCTGAGATATTAAACTAGAATCCTTTCTGCCTTCCTAGATGCTGGTAGAAGGACTTGTGGTACCTTTTGCCTAAATGCCAATCTTTAGTTATTGGCCAATAAATGATTGCATATTATCACATTATTCTCCATGGAAGCCTGTTCTGCGCAATTTGGCTGCTGCCTCCTACATTGCAAGGGATGAACTTCAGAGTCCAGATCATTAGTTGGAGGGCACCAACTTAGTCCACCAATTATTTTCCTTTTCTTGCTGGCGCACAAGAAAAAGCAAGTGTTTTAGAGTGTGCAGAAGAGATTTGTTAAATTATTTGGTTATCTGGATGGACTGAAGGTGCAGAGGTTGTTCTTTGGTCAAGATGTTGAGATCTTAAGTCCTTAAGGAATAATTTAAGGACAAATAATACAGATGGAGAGAAGCTGTTTCCATTGTGGGGGTTGAGACCAAAATGAGCATGTTTGCTTTTTAATCTGAGATGAGCAATGAGGTGTGGAGGGAGGTTTAGCTGTAGTGCCAAAGGAGGGCGAATCTGAAAGGACACAATTTTCATGGCTGTTGGTTTTGAGAGCAGGAGTGAGACTGGCTGTGTAGCTTATGTGGAGCTGGTACAGACTCATTCATGACTGGCCTCTCCACCTTGGTGACATTTTAAATTTATGATGCCAATAACCTATGTCTGCTCAGGCAAAATTGCTCAAGAGTCAGTAGAAACTGATGTGAAATATGAGTTTTCAATAATGCTGAGTTGCTTCATATTTGAAAACCTAGTTGACGTTGAGATGCATATGGGATCTGAGGAAGGAAGTTGACTCTGGCTCTCCAATGGGCTCTTTAGAGTGGCAGTGAGGAAAGGAGATGGGGTTGGTTAATGCTAGAGTCATGTTGTCTTAGTGCTCCCACCAACCTCTTGAACCCGCTGAAATTGTGGTCTATATTTACACAGATATCTGAGCTAGGGAGTGGGATTACCAGCAAGCTCTTTCAGCCATTAGAACACTACTTTTCTATGACTCTTAAATCAGGCAGCACTCATGAAGCAGAATAAACAGTTGACATTTCGAGCCACTTACGTGCTCCAAATGATATCGTTTCAAAGTCAAAGAAGTCAAGAGATAAGAAATACAGATTGAGTGGGCAGCCAGAGATTTTTTCCCCAGGGTGGGAATGGCTAATACTGTGGACATAATTTTAAGGTGATTTAGAGGGATTTGTTTTATATGGGTAGAGGTAGGTGTATGGAATGAACTTCCAGGTGTGGTAGTAGAGGCAGATATGTTGGGGGCATTTAAGAAACTCTTTAGGCACATGGATGATAATAATAGAGGACTGTGTGGAGGGAAGGGTTAGATTGATCTTAGAGTAGGTTAAAAAGTTGGCACAACATCATGGGCTGAAGGGCCCGTAGTATGCTGCAATGTTCTATGATAGACCAGATGTCAGCACAGCATTTGCGGGTGTTGGAAGATGAGTTTTGGGGAGAGATTTAACAAAAAACACACTGGACTGACCAGCTTTTCAGAGGATGGATTCTTGAATCTGATATTCTATTCAACAAATGCGAAGCTGTTCCCCGTATGTATCGGTCACAAGACATCTTGGTTTTAGCTGAATCATGGGAACTAATTGCAATTCTTTCAGGGGGTGAAAAAGCTTTATGTCCAAGGGCTCATCATTCTGCTGTCTAAGCAACAGTTCAGTTGGTGGGGAGAAGAGTGGAGGTCAAGCAAATCTTTCCACAGGACCAAATGAGTGAGTGACTGAGAAGAGGAGCATAATGCTGCTTTGTTATTAAGCTCTTCTTGTTTTCTCCCCTATCCCCACTGGTTCCTCTGTCCTGAGGTACTGTGTCATATAAAGTGGCCATCCTGATCATGATTTATTTTATGCACATGCACCAGACCTGCCAAGATGGGTAGTGCTAGCAAACACAAAGTGGATGTGGTTCATTATGGGCTGGAACTACCATTTAAACCAGTGTGGCAAACAAAACACAAGTTATTGCTACAAGGTTCTGAGAATACAGGATTTAAAAGCTCTTGGGTGCGCAAAAACTCTTAGCCAAATGAGCGGTGTAGGACCTAGAGCTCACTACTTGCTTGGTGGAGAACAGGATGAGAGGACCGCGTGGAAGATTGCCCTGCTTAACATCGTGGCTGATAGAAGTTGCTGGTCGCAGTCGACAGTGCATGACCTCTGCTGGACCTGGGAACAGATACCGAAGAAGATGGTGCACACTGAGGAAACTGCCAAGGTACGGTTACTCAACAGTACCACACAATGGGCATTTGGCCCATGTGTCAGTGTTGTCAGTTTTTGTATTGCTGATCTACTTTGCTGGTGGGAAATTCAGACCTTCAGCCAATCTTGCATGGTTTTCAGCTGCATTCTAGCAGGGCGCACATTCAAGCCGCGACTTGCGGCTGCAAATCTTGGCGACAAAGCCTTCGTACAAGGAAACACAGTGCAACTGCATGGTCAGTTATTAAGTTATTTAGATACTGCCCTGCCCTTGAACAAATTTCCCTACTCTTAATTAAATAAAGTTTAAGATTGTAGACTTGAATGTGAGCTCAAAAGCAAGGCCTCCAAGGTTCACCCTTTACCTACAGCAGCATGAAGGTGATGCTAGAGGTACTGCTCCAAGCACTGGCTTACAGTGCTGTTCTGTTCCTGCTGTCTCTTGTGCTCATCCTTGCTCCTCCTTGGCTGCGCCCATGAGAATTGCAACATAACTTGCAGGCCTGTGGTGGTGTTACAGCTGAAGTCATTCTTGTAACGCTGATCTGCCTTCGGGCATACACATGAACCTTGTACGGAGTATTATGTACTGTAAGCTTTGAACATGGAACATAGAGTATAGCACAGGAACAGGCCATTCGGCCCACAATGTTGTGCCAAACTAGCTAAAAAGGAAATCAAAAACACCCAAACACCAAACCCTGCTACTTACACAATGTCCATGTGCCTATCCAAAGGTCTCTTAAAACCCTATAATGTACTTGCCTCTACCACCATACCATACAGTGCATTCTGGGCATTCACAACTGAGTAAAAACTTGCCCCCACATCCCCTTTGAATCTATCCCCTCTCACCTTCATTTTATGCCCTTTGGTATTAGACATTGCAACCCTGGGAGACAGATACTGTCCACTCTCCCTAATCTTGTAACTCTATAGAATCTCTCCTCCCCTCTGGCACGAGAGAGAGAGAGAGCGAGAGCAGAAAAAAAAAACAAGTTTATCCAGCATTTTATGCCCTCTAAACCAGGCAGCATCCTGGAGACCCTCTTCTGCACCCTCTTCAAAGCCTCAACATCCTTCCTATAGAGAGGCAACCAGAACTGTTTTCAATACTCTGGCTGTGGCCTAACCAGAGTTTTATAAAGTTGCAACAAAAGCTCCTGACTTTTGAACTCAATGCCTTAACTAATAAAAGCAAGCATTTCATGTGCTTTCTTAACCACCTCATTGACCTGGTGTCGCCACTTTCAAGGAGCAATGAACATGGACCCCAAGATCTCTCTACTCAGCAACAATTAAGGACCTTGCCCTCAACAGTGTACTGTCTCCATGCATTTGCCCTCCCAAGGTGCAACACCTCACATTTATCTGGGTTAAACTCCATCTGCCATTTCTCAGCCCATATCTGCAGTTTGTCTATATAGTGCTGTATTCTATGCCAGTCTTCTACACCTCCACCAATCTTGGTATCATCCACAAATTTTCTAACCCACCCATCTGCAATTTCATCCAGGTAACTTGTATACATTATAAACAGCAGAGGTCCCAGCACAGATCCCTGTGGAATTCCAGTAATTACAGACTCCAGCTTGAATAAGTCCCTTAAATCACTACCCTCCGTCTTCTATGTACAAGCCAGTTCTGAATCCAAATAGCCGATTTGCTGCGTATCCCATGCATCTTATCTTCTGGATTAACCTCCCATGAGGGACTTTATCAAACACCTCACTAAACTCCATGTAGACAACATCCACCAATTTTCTCCAGCGATTTCCCTACAAATGATGTGAGACTCACCAGTCTGTAGTTCCCAGGATTTTCCCTTGTTTCCATCTTAGAGGTACATTAGCCACTTGCCAGTAGTCCTCCAGGACCTCTTCTGTAGCTAGAGAGGACACAAAGATATTGGTGAAGGGCCCAGCAACCTTGTCTCTGCTTCCAATAACCTGGGGTAAATCCATCAGGTCCTGGGGACCTGTCTTCCTTAATATTCCTAAGGAGGCCCAACACTTCCTCCTCCTTGACCTCTAAGCCCTGTAACATATTGATATACTCGGCACTGATTTACTGGTCCTCCATATCCTTTTCCTTGGTAAATACTGAAGCAAAGTACTTATTAAGTGCTTCACTTACATTCTCTGCATCCAGGCAAATCATACTCTCCTTTCCCACAAGTGATCTCATCCTCTCCCTATTTGTCCTCTTACTCTAATGTATGTATAGAATGCCTTGGGATTCACCTCAACCCTACTTGCCAAGGACTTTTCATGGCCCCTCCTGGCTTTCCTAATTCCCTTCTTTAGTTCTTTTCTGACTTCTTTATACATATTTGCTTCATTTGATCCTAATTTCAGAAGCTTAACGTACTTTTCCTTTTTCTTGACTAAATTAATCACCTCTCTGGATCATCAAAGGTTCTCTTGTCTTTCCATCCCTGTCCGTCCATCCTTCTAACAAGAACATACCTTTCCTGTACTCTGTGCAATTGATCTTTAAACACCCTCGACATGTCTGATGTGGACTTGACAGAGAAAAGGTGTTCCCAATTAATGCCTCTTAGTTCCTGCCTAATGCCCTCATAATTTGTCCTACTCCAATTTTAAAAAAATCCCACAAGATCATGCCTATCCGTATCAAAAGCTATCTTTAAAGATAAGGAGTTGTGGTCACTGTTCCCTAACAGTTCACCCACTGAGAGCTCAGTCAACTGGCCGAGCTCATTTACCCAACACCAGTTCCAGTATGGCCCTTCCTCTCATTGGGCCGTCCATGTATTGATTTAAGAAACCTTCCTGGATGCACTAAACAAATTCAGCCCTGGCTGAGCCCCCTTGCACTAGAAGGTCCCACTTTGTTAGGGAAGTTGAAATCCCCCATGACAACAACCCTATTATTTTATACATTTCCTTAATCTGATTATTTATGTTCTTCAATGTCCCGGTGGCTATTATGGGGTTTGTAGTACAATCCCATCACTGATTTGCACCCTTCCTATTCCTGAGTTCCACCCACATGGTTATACATATTGCAAATCAACCTTGAGGTATGTTTTAATACAAACTTTATTTTTCAGGTGTCTTAAAAAATTCTAATGTGCCTTTTTTCTCCTGTCTTTTGTAGACCTTGAGGAGCAGGCTTCTGAAGGCACTGAGCAAGGCTACACCCTATTGTCTATTTCACCAACGTTTGCTAGCTAGCACCCGTACATCTACATGACGATGCAGTTGGTGAGCTAGAACATGGCACCGGTGAGTCACTTTGCACAGCTGAGGAGGAGCAAGAATCTGATGCCCAGTTGGCACTGTGACTTCCTTTGCCGAGAAACTTTGCTGTACTTTGAGTCCTCGAGTGAGGTGAAGTTGGCTGTGGAGGCTGCTGGCTGGCGCATCAATGCAGTATATGTGCGGGCTGCTGGCCACTGCTGTCCTTCTCCCATCATGAGACTGGCAGCCCTTGCCATCTGGACCGTACACTACAATCTCCTTGTGTTGGCTCTGCCATCGCCAAGTGGGTGTAGGCAAGATGCCATCTAGCTTGCCAGCTTTCCTTGGCATGAATCCTTTTAAATCTTGCATCCTTTAAATCATTGTGCTTGTGGGTGTTTCCACCATTTAAATTTCTGTCTGGCATGCGAATCGGTCTCTTGAACTCTTGCTCCTCTTCGAAAGGTTGTGCTGAAATAACCCTTGACTCTTATTGTGGTGTTCATCTGTAACCACCGTTTTCTTTCCAGTTAAGGCAGAGGAGTCAGTTATGCACAAGCTGTAAATAGAGCTGTCGTCTCATCTTTTGCTTGTATATTATGTGATTCTCACTAAATCTGAGTCATCTGGATTAAATTCAACAACAATGTGATCACATTTTTAAAAAAAACTTCTGACTTCACCTAGAACTTAACCCAATGCATGAGCTGCTATTCTAGAGCACAAGCTGCCTTCAGTAAGGAGCTTCTGAAAGCAGAGTCTACACTGTGGTAAATCAGGATGTTTCCTTTTGGTTCATCTTTTATGACTATGTTAATTATTTTCAGTAACAGTAGAACTGTTGTATATTGCTGCATTTCTCCTAATACTAGCTTTTGTAACAAAAATACCCTGTTGTGACAATGAAAGTGAGTCGCTTGTCCTTCTATAGGGGTGGGTCTTGATAATTGCAACCATATTTAAACCACTGGTCATTTTCCTATTGTTTTTCTGACACGAACCTTGCATGATCTAAAACTCCCAGCTTCTCAGAAGTTCATCTTCAACCAATTGGATTTTCTGCATATGATGCTGTGAAATGGCTGAGGGTATTGAAAGCAAGGAAGTGATGTTGGACAGCATCCCAGCAGTGGTACTGAATACTAGCTGTACCTCTAGCCAATCTGTCCTAATATGATTACATCTACCTGATTGTGTGGAGGATTTTGCCCAGGTGTGTCCTTCCTACAATGGGACATTCCATTTGGCTGAAGATAAATTGTAGGTTTTGTCAGTGGTGCTTGCCAATACCCGGTTTTATTTGACAGGGCCATTCTGTGTCAGATATCAGACTTAGTCCAAGCATACATTGGAGCTGAATGATGGAAGTGAGAAGAGGGTGATTGCCCTCTACTTCAAAGCAGTATTTGAATATAGAATCGAGGAGCCCTGCCCCTCCCTCCTCCCAGGGATTGGGGGTGGGGGGGAGGGAATATTTCGTTGTTGTGATTTGTACCTCACACTAAGGAAAATGGTTGTGGCTGGATGTCAATTATCCTGGAGTGTCACTAGATCCAAACATCAACTGTTTCATCAGTTTCTGACCCAAGGTCTGAGGTGGGGCACTGCAATCAGTCAATTATCAATTCCATTTACACTCCTTAACAAATGAAGCAGCCCACTGCCTGCACGTAGCAGGAGGAGGCAATAATATCTCCAACTGTAGATTAACTGTCTACTTTTTAAACATTCAATGGCATTACTATTGCTTTAGTGCCCCACTGCCAGCATCCTGGGAAGTGATTGGGTGTGAGTGTGCAATGAATGTGTTACTATTGTTCTAAAACTAATAGTCCAGTCCTAAATACGGTGGCTGCAAGATCAGGTCAGAGACTGGGCATCCTTACCTTCTGCCCTCCCAGTCTCTACTTGCCTCAGTACAAAAGAGTCTCAACATCAGGGCAAAGCCCATTTGATCAGTGGCTGTCCACCAATAGCACACAGTAGCTGCAGTGTGAACTGTCTACAACATGTACTGCAGTTATTCACTCGGGCTATTGTGATGGTGCACATTTCAGAACCAGGACCTCTGTTACTGGAAAGGAAAAGGGCAGCAGATGCATGATAAGGTTATCATTTGCAGATTTCCCCATCATCCTGACTTGAAGACTGGTCACTCTTGTAAATTCTGGATCACCAGCAGCGATGGAAGGACCAGTGATTATCTTGAAGATGGCTCATCACCATATTAAGTGGTATTGATACTGCCCTGCCTTGGTGATTTCAATGTGAAATATGAATTGAAACAGTGTTTCACAGCCACTGGTACTTCAAGGTGTTGTCTCAAGTAGGCAATGTAGCAGCTAGTTTAATGTAGGGTGAGCTCCCAAGAATAGTAACGTCACGACCTCCAGCAGTACTGTCGGTTGGGAATTTTTTTTTTTGATAAGGCCCCTGTCAGTGTAATTGCAACCATGACTCTAAATGAGCTTACACTGGCAAGAACAAATGATCACCTTTACGTATTTGATGCTGTTTTCTGTTCACCTGGAGTTGCTGCCCTTTGTGATATGTGCGCTGCTTTGCAGGTGATCGGTTCCTCCACTGACCTCTTAAATTTTCGAATTAGTCCTCTTGGAAGTGGCGTGTTAACCCACTGGTGAACAATCTCTGAATCGGGTTTATTTTCACTGACATATTGTGAAGTTTCTTTTGCAGTACAATGCAACACAAATTACAAGTTGCATTAAATGTAAAGTAGCACAAAAAGAGCAAAATAGTGTTTGTGGATCATTCAGAAACCTGGTGGTGGAAGGGAAGAAGCTAATCTGAAAGCATTGCATCTGTACCACCTCCCTGATAGCAGTAATGACAAGAAGGCTTGTCTTGGATGGTGAGGATTCTTGATGATGGATGCTGTCATCTTGATTTTTTTGTTCAATGATGAGCAATCTCCAGATGGGAAGTCTTTTTCTATACAAGTTTTCTTAAGCTGTATCTAGTCTGCATCCCTCTTGCAAGTTGATGAGGAGCTCCTTATGAGTGGAAGCTGCATTGATGATTAAATTCTCCCCTTTGCACCTACTTTTTATTGTGGTGACTCCAACTGCCTTTTGTTTTGTGCATGTGTTGGGGAATTGAATACACAAGTAGGAAGGCTGTTTCAGTCATGGGGCTTGGTGAGACCTTGTCTGCAGTGATATTGATCTATTTATTTAAGGATGCTAATGCATTGGAAGCTGTTAAACTAGGAATGGCTTGGTTGCCATTGTGGAGAATGGGTGGATGACCTGTGCTTGTATCTCCTGGAGTTTTAAACAACAATGGGGGATTTGAATGGAACACAACCCTTGAGGAGTCATAAGATGATGGGGTGGGGAGAGGATGTTTTCTCTGTGGGGGAACATTACATTTCCTTTTTTTTTTAAATGAAGGGTTGCCATTTTAAAATGAAGTGAAAACTTTTCTAAAGGTAGTGATTGTTTGGATCTTTCCTCCAAGATGGTGGAAGTTGTCTTTGAATATATTGAAATTGAGAAGTAGTTCTCTATGAGCACGTAGGTGAAAGATTACTGAGGGTGGATAGTTTGGACGTGTAATTGAATCAGCCTTTGTCTTAATGGCAGAGCAGGTTTGAGGGGCTGAGTAGCTTATCCCCCCAATTCCTATGTGAAGGATCCTATGGCTTCTTGAATTAAAACTGGGAGCAAGTTGTCAACATCTGGGCAAGTATTGGTCCTTCAAGGCCAGATCAAACAAGACTTTTATTAGATTGATTTCTGGGAGTTCGCTGTGTGCACATTGACTATTACATTTCCTATATAACTAAATACTTGGCTGCATCTTCAGGTACTTTACAACTGCGATGGTGTGACTGTTAATTTGTAATGGCTTTCAATAGTTGCACATTATTATCCCACCAAGTTCAAGTTTAATTGGTATTCAGCCATACAGGAATACAGCCAAATGAAACAGCATTACTCTGGAGGCTGAGGATCAAAACACAGTACCAACAGTCACACTACCTTGTATCAGAAAAAATAGTCACAAAAAATATAGTCGTTGAATGTCGCAACAGTCTGCGGTTGAAAACAATATGGCTTGTTTTCTGCCGAGCAAACGTGGAGGGGGTGGGTTGGGGGGAGCAGCAGTGATTCCAGCTTGGACGGCACGCTACCCCGGGCACTGTGGTGGAGCGCATTGACTCCAGCAATTATCCTGGGGAGCTTTAAACAGGTGACTCCGCAGCTAGAGGCCTTGTCCTCGCTATGGCAGAGGCCACACAGCTCCCCTGCCATCTGCCAATAAAGCAGTGAATTAGACTTGCAGCATTCCACATTAACAACGTTCAAAGGGGTTTTGCAATCACAAGAAAAATGACTAACATGATTACTCACTGTTGGACTGCACAATACCTTTTACTGACTCCTCCGGCACCCTTCTGACGTAGGCAGCAGCATGATTTGCACCAAGTCCAGTTCCTGTGGTTTCTCCGCCAACGAGCAACTTGTGAAATAGACCTACAGTTTAAGTCCAGTGGGATCTTGTGATCATTTATTTTTAAAAAAGAGGCAATAACACCTTTGGCTGACCCATTAGTTGCTGTGACTAAGCACGTTGCCATCTTACTGGAATTAGTTAGTGTCTGAAATTTCTGAGCATTCCTCTTGCCCAACTTTGCCTTGAAATCACTTGCCCTGCAATTATCTTAACCATGCTCAATGGTAAGGTGGGTTTATTTGCACATCTTGGGAGTTTCGTTCATACGGACACCAAATGTGTTTCATCATTCATTTTGAGGTGGGGTAGAAATGGAAGTCTTAAACTTAAGATATTTCCTAATAGTTGCTAAGCGAAATAGTTGGTGTGAACGGCCTCGGGGTCAGGCTTCTAATTTGACAATCTAGTAGTTACAGTGGTATGCAAAAGTTTGGGCACCCCTGGTCAAAATTTCTGTTATTGTGAATAGCTAAGTGAGTAAAAGATTATCTGATTTCCAAAAGGCATTGAGTTAAAGATGGCACATTTCTTTAATGTTTTAAGCAAGATTACTTTTTTATTTCCATCTTTTACAGTTTCATAATAACAAAAAAGGAAAAGGGCCTGAAGCATAAGTTTGGGCACCCTTCATGGTCAGTACTTAGTAACACCCCCTTTGGCAAGTATCACAGCTTGTAAACGGCTTCTGTAGCCAGCAAAGAGTCTTTCAATTCTTGTTTGGGGGATTTTTGCCCATTCTTCCTTGCAAAAGGCTTCTAGTTCTGTGAGACTCTTGGGCCGTCTTGCATGTACTGCTCTTTTGAGGTCTATCCACAGATTTTTGATGATGTTTAGGTCGGGGGACTGTGAGGGCCATGGCAAAACCTTCAGCTTGCGCCTCTTGAGGTAGTCCATTGTGGATTTTGAGGTGTGTTTAGGATCATTATCCTGTTGTAGAAGCCATCCTCTTTTCATCTTCAGCTTTTTTACAGACAGTGTGATGTTTGCTCCCAGAATTTGCTGGTATTTAATTGAAATCATTCTTCCCTCCACCAGTGAAATGTTCCCCGTGCCACTGGTTGCAACACAAGCCCAAAGCATGATCGATCCACCCCCGTGCTTAACAGTTGAAGAGGTGTTCTTTTCATGAAATTCTGCACCCTTTTTTCTCCAAACATACCTTTGCTCATTGCGGCCAAAAAGTTCTATTTTAACTTAATCACTCCACATGACTTGTTTCCAAAATGCATCAGGCTTGTTTAGATGTTCCTTTGCAAACTTCTGACGCTGAATTTTGGCCTCAGTGATCATCCAGGTCATCTTTTACTCGCTTAGCTATTCACAGTAACAGAAATTTTGAACAGGGGTGCCCAAACTTTTGCATGCCTGTGTATGTGTGTATACACTCTCACTCTGTAGGAGCTGAAACTTGTGTAGAATATTTTTTGACAAAATTCGGAGCTTCGTGTGCAAACCTTGACAGCTTTGCTCTCCAACCAAATGGGTAGCCTCCAACCTGACGGCACCTGTTTCTTGAACGTCTGGTAATTGTGCTCCCCCGCCACTGGTCTCAACGTAAGCCAGTTTCAAGCTCTGCTGATGTTACCAAGCAAAATTAAACTGATATTAACTTGCTAGCCTATGGATTTCTTTTTTCCATTTGTAATATCTTGTATTTATAATGCTTTGTGGTCAATAATACACTTTTAAAAATGGATAGTTGTCGACTTGCTATGTTGGCACAGGAAGTGTGGTGACACTTGTGAGCTGCCTAGCACAAATCCTCACAGATTTGATTTGATGCAAAACGGCGTATTTCACTGTTTTTAATGTAATATGACAAAGATTATTAAATGCTACACTGCCAGGATAAACCAGAAACTGTGGCCAACTGCAGAGGTTCACGCACTGCATGGGACCATATGCTTCCTTCAGATCAGGGGACAGGATGTCTAAAGTCAGCAAGAGCCGCCCTCTCCCATGCCATCAGGCTGGTAAAGTGAGTATGCTTAGAAAATCCACAGACACCTTTGACACTAGAGACATGTGGCAAGGTATAGAAACTATAACTGATTACGTCCACCCTGCACGTCAACAGCAGTAACACCTCCCTTTCTGATGGGCTGAATGCCTTCTCTGTATCATTTGACCAATTGAATGAAGTGACATCGATGAAAGCCCCCCCCCCCCCCCACCCCCCCAGTCCTGAGGAACAGGCACCTTGTCTGGCTGCAGCCAAGGGGAGGAGGACCCCAGATACCCAGGCAGGGTAAACTCACGTAAAGCTGCAAGACCAGACAGTGTATCTGGTCAGGTGCTGAAGGACTGTGCGGCCCAGCTGTCAGAGTTCTTGACAGGCATCTTCAATATATCTGAAACAGTCCACTGAACCTGCAGGTTTCAAGGCAGCCAGCATCATTTCAGTGCCCTAGAGAGCAATGGTAATTGGCCTAAATCATATATGTCAAACTCAAGGCCCGCGGTGGAATTATCTTTGGCTCGCGAGATAATATCTAATTACTATTAAAGCTGGCCCCAGTAATCGAAGCGCCTATGGCATATGATATGGCTAATGCTGAGTTTATTCAGGTACCAGGTTTTCAGGGTTTTTAGTGTTTATTCGGCAGTCTTGCTCGGCAGTCTTCTTCATAAGAAACGGAATTTGTAAAGTGAAACACTTTGTAGTTATAGCAGAGACTGAGACACATGAGAGCAGGCTGAAAAAACGGAGGCAACGAAAGCTGCGTTCGCACGCGTCCGACTGATCCGGCCCGCATGAAGCTGCATTTTGCTCAATCCGGCCCGTGACCTAAAATGAGTTTGACACCCCTGGCCTAAATGATTACCATCCAGTTGCAATGACCTCAACAATCGTGAAATGCTTTGAGTGGCTGGTAATGAATGGATCAAATAAAATGTCAACTACCAGCTACACTGGACCCTTCCCAGTTTGCCTACCATTCAAACTGGTGCACTGATGATGCCATAGCCTCAGCCCCTTACTCCCTCCTGTCCCACCTAGAAAACGATACTTCTTGCACTGGGATGTTGTTCATTGACTCCTGCTCGGTGTTTACAAGATCATTCCTCGGGCTGGTGCGGGAACTGTCCTTGTTTGGACTCAAAACCAGTCTCTATAACTGGATCTCGTCCTTCTAGACAGGAAGACCCCAATCAGTCTGAGTTGGCAGCCAGGTCTCGAGCTCCATCACGCTGAGCACTGGTGCCTCCCAGGGTTGTGTGCTCAGCCTACTGGCGTTCACACTGTTGACTCAATTGCACTGCCAGACTCTGCTCAAACCAAATCAAGTTCATTGATACTACTGTGGTTGGCCTTGAAGCTGTTAGATTGAGCCTGATCAACTGAACTGTTAGCCCCAGCTGTTGGTGTTACCTGTGGCACAGCAGCTGATGTCCCAGATTTTTTGTACTGATTATACATTGTACTAATGTACTCACCACTGAGTATTTTCTAACCCAACTCTATTGTCCTAGGCCTAGGGTCTAATTTCTTGACCTTGGTGTAAACCAGCAGTGAAAATGATAACATTTATTTTGCTGGTTCCTTTAAAAGTTCCTGCAATAATTAAAGGCAATTGGCTGATCAACTATGAAGTATTCCAGTGAGAAAACCAATCTTGTGTAATACTGGGAGAGGCTGTGGGCAGATGGCAGAGTGTGTTGGCTGTAAAATCAGCATTTCAAATTTTTTTACATTAAATAGGAAACTTGCTGTACTGGTTTCAGTCTGTTCAAATTCAGTATTGACAATTGTTCTGTATTCTGATGACTGTTTGCTGAGGGAGTACCCTTTGGTGTATCCATTCTCTATTCACTTTGTTATCTGTTTGTTCAAACTTTTTAAATGTAACATTAAGGTAAATGTCTACTGCATTATTTTGCACCTGACCAATCACCTCCCTGTCCCTGTTCCCACTCTATTCCCCCAACCCCCTCTCATGCCTGTCACTCCTCACTTGAATTTGTTCATCACCTGCCAGCTCTTGTGCCACCCTTTCCCCTAGCCTCTTTTAGACTACCTCCCCTCTACATTTTCAGTTGAGATGAATGTGAAATGTAATGTCCATTCCACCCTTCCCACCTTTGTTCTGGTGTTGACAGTTGATACTTAAGATCAATAGTTTCTCCTTTTGAGTTGGAGAGGGGAGATAATTCTGTTCCAAATTCTACGGATGTCTCTTGTCCCCCATCAAACTTATTGTATACTTTACTGTTTCATCAAGGTTGCATACAGTGAGCTGGCATGGGTGATTACACTGGTGTAATGCTACATGCAAGACAGTTAATTTCCCTTTCCCAGGTGCAAGCTGTCTTCCTCTATAGGCTGAAGCAACCTCGACTAGCAGCTTCTTCAAGCCCTACATTGCCATCTCAGCTAATTCCAAATCAATGCCTCATCTGTTCTGCTTTAGTGCTCCTCAGCACAATGTTTCATGCCACTTTTTAACCATGTCAGACTTATCTTAGCATGATATTGATTACCTTGGTCTTCCACAAAATCCACTGATAAGGCTCTTCTGGCACCTCCATTTGCTGTACCATTCAATCCAATCATAGCTGATCATTTGCTAACCTCTACCTTCCTGTATACCTATTCTTAGAATTCAAGTTGGTTTACTTTTTTGCCTAGTATGTTTATACTTGGTATGCTTAGGCTGTAGCAGTAGATTATCTATCTGGAGTGCTTTCTTTCTTTATATTCCAAGATCCTTTTTGTTCCTTGTACTCTAGGACTTCTTCATTAGTGCATGTTCTAGCCTGCAACTTCTCAGCCCATTTCACCTAAACATTAAAGGCTACCCTTCACGTCCTGTGGACTTGCTTATCTTGCCTCCCACATCAAAAGTTGTTGTTTGCTTTTCCTTTTTAAAAGAGATGCAGCACAGTAGCAGGTCTTTCTGGCCCAATGAGCCTGTGCCAATCAGTTGCACCCATGTGACCTACTAACCTGTATATCTTTGCAATGTGTGAAGAAACCTATTTGGTTATGGGGAGAATGTACAAACTTGTAGACAGCAACACTATTGAACCAGGGCTGTTGACATTGTAATGCATTATGCTAACCACTATGAAACATAGAAATCCTACAGCACAATACAGGCCCTTTGGCCCACAAAGTTGTGCCGAACATGTCCCTACCTTAGAAATTACTAGGCTTACCCATAGTCCTCTATTTTTAAGCTCAATGTACCTATTCGAAAGTCTCTTGAAAGACCCTATCGTATCCGCCTTCACCACCGTTGCCAGCAGCCCATTCCACGCACTCACCACTCTGCGTTTTTTAAAAAAAAACTTACCCCTGATATCTCCTCTGTACCTACTCCCAAGCACCTTAAACCTGTGCCCTCTTATAGCAGCCATTTCAGCCCTGAGGGGAAAAAGCCTCTGACTATCCACATGATCAATGCCTCTCATCATCTTGTACACCTCTATCAGGTCACCTCTCATCCTCTGTCACTCCAAGGAGAAAAGGCTGAGTTCACTCAACCTGTTTTCATAAGGCATGTTCCCCAGTCCAGGCAACATCCTTGTAAATCTCCTCTGCACCCTTTCTATGGCTTCCACATCCTTCCTGTAGGGAGGCGACCAGAACTGAGCACAGTACTCCAAGTGGGGTCTGACCAGGGTCCTATATAGCTGCAACATTACCTCTCGGCTCATAAATTCAATTCCACAATTAATGAAGGCCAATACACCGTATGCCTTCTTAACCACAAAGTCAACCTGCGCAGCTGCTTTGAGCGTCCTATGGACTCAGACCCCAAGATCTCTCTGATCCTCCACACTGCCAAGAGTCTTACCATTAATACTATATTCTGCCATCATATTTGACCTGCCAAAATGAACCACCTCACACTTATCTGGGTTGAACTCCAGCTGCCACTTCTCAGCCAGTTTTGCATCCTATCAATGTCTCGCTGTAACCTCTGACAGCCCTCCACACTATCCACATCTCCAACCTTTGTGTCATCAGCAAACTTACTAACTCATCCCTCCACTTCCTCATCCAGGTCATTTATAAAAATCACGAAGAGTAAGGGTCCCAGAACAGATCCTTGAGGCACACCACTGGTCACCGACCTCCATGCAGAATATGACCCGTCTACAACCACTCTTTGCCTTCTGTGGGCAAGCCAGTTCTGGATCTACAAAGCAATGTCCCCTTGGATCCCATGCATCCTTACTTTCTCAATAAGCTTTGCATGGGATACCTAATCAAATGCCTTGCTGAAATCCATATACACTACATCTACGGCTCTACCTTCATCAGTGTGTTTAGTCACATGTACCAGCCCTATCTTGCATGTATTGTCAATAGCAAGGGCCTCAGCATGGATCCTTGAGACACCACAAGTAACCAGTTGTAAAAACAACTTCTACCACCAACTTCTGTCTTCTATTGCCAAGCCAGTTTTGGATTTAGTTTACCAGTTTGCCCTCGCTCTAGTGGGGCCCTTAACCTTTTGTACCATTCTTCCTGTGGGATCTTGTCAAAAGCTTTAAAGTCCATGTAAACAACATCTACTACCCTCCCCTGATCGATTCACTCTGTTCCCTCTTCAATGAATTAATTTGAATTGCTGAGAGCAAGGATCTGTCATTGAGGTAGCCATATTGTCTCTGACTAGTCCCTGTCTTTCCAAGTGATCACTTGTCCTCTCCCTTGTTTATTTTCTCTTACCTTTGTCTACATCTAGTGTTAGACTTGCAGGTCTATAGTCATCAGGCTTTTCCCTTTTGTCTTTTTTTTGGGTGTGGGAGAGGGAGAAAAAGAAACTACATTTACTGCCCAGCTGCCTGGTACTCTGGTGCCTCACCTATATCCAGTGAAGAGTACACCATCATACTCTGTATATGTGTGCCTCATAGATGCTGGAAAGACTTGGGTTGGCACTGATCTGCTGTAGTCATGTTTATTTTGCCAGGTTTAGTTAAGGTTGTGCTTCTCAGAAGATGGTGAGGATCTTGAAGCCTCACCAGTCTGTACTGGGTGGAAGCAAGCATCTTCTGGTGTTCTGCAAACCTCTCGGCCCAGTTACAGGAGCCAGATCTGACTTATAATAAGATGGAGGGGGGTGGTTACTAGCTCTGTTACAGTACATTTTATACTTGCTGCTTTAATGTCCCAGTTTCCATAAAAATTTGAACTTTTCCAAGACTGGCAGTTAAAGATGCCATTCCCAATGGTGGAATAGTCAAAGTCAGAATGATGCAGCTCTGAGTGTTTAAGAACTGGAGGCATTTGGTAAAGAGAATAATTCTATTAAGTGACTTGGGTTTTCTTTGTGGGGTCAGGAAGTGTTCATCCTTGCTAGCTCCAGTAATGAGTTTCACCTGCCCTATTAGCACATGCTTGTGTCAATAGTTTCTTTGTTTTACCTTGTGATTGATTTGAAAATGAGGCTATTAATTGTACTTCAGTGATGTTTTATCTTGGTTATTAACCTCCGTCACACATTGTAGCTAACTTTTGTCAAACTTCTAGAGTGTTTGTGCATCAGTTTCTTAGCTACCAGCCTAACGTGGTATAGCTAGTTCTAGTGCTCACACTAAAAGCGTCCTGTGTTTTGGGTTTGTGTATTTAAGACTTTCCTGAAGGCTATTTTGAATCTTGTGTCCTAAATGCAGTTGAGATTGTGACTTCAACATCTAAGCTATTAAGCCCTTTGCAATTTTTTTTTCATTCTGCCACCTCCACTCATTTAAACTCCAGGGAGCATTTGCCCAGTTCTCCACTTCCTCTACATGGTGGGGAGGAATGCCCTCCCCAAAACTAACCCAGTGACCCTTGCATAACCTCAATGCACATTGTCTTTCAGAAAAAAAGATTCAAACTCTAGTGGTCCGTTTTCATGAGGTGTACAGAGACCTATTGGATCACATCTATACGCTGTTCTTTCTCCTTTAGTTCCAAAGTAGGTAAACTTGTACTTCCCTCTTTTTTATATTCCATTTCAAATAATTTGCTTTTACAACCTTGCAACTTGGTTTTTCCCACTTTACACATAGCAAGTAGCCTTGCAGCTTCACTTAATGCTTGTAACTACCTGAGGTCTGTGCTCAGCTTTTGGTAAATGCACCCACCCTCCTCCCCGCCCCCAACCAAGCTGCAGCCCGCTGACCTGGAATTTAGTACCTGCTGCTTTCAATCCTAAATCCATGCTGATGCTACCATATCCCTCCTTCCACTGACCCATCAAAGATAGACTTTATTCGCCATATACATTTATATGCAGTAGGAATGTGCTGTGGTGTGTTGGTCAGGGCATGGCATGCAACAATATTCAGCAATTATTTAAAAACTATATAAAATTAAAATCCTATATATAAAACTAAGGTTGAAGAGTGAATATGGAATAAAATGTGGGTAAGTGGAGAGAAAATGCAAAAATTAAAGGGACTTGGGAGTCCTTGTGCAGGATTCGCTAAAGGTTAATTTGCGGGTTGAGTCTGTACCAGAGGAGAGTCTGCTGCTGTGCCCGGAGAGCGTTGCCCAGGATGCGGACTTGGGTTATAGACTTTTTTAGTCTTATAGTTTTTATATTGTTTCTTTGCCCAATCTTAGTTTTGTTTGTGGAAGGAGGGAAATTTGGGGGTCGATGAGCCTGATCTATTTTGCTCACTTTTTTGCGGAGAAATGGGATTTGGGATTGATGTTCATCCTGCCTTTCTTTTGGTTTCGTGGCTACCGGAGAATTGAATTTCAGAGTTGTATACTTTGATAATAAATAAACCTTTTTGAAGGCAAATGTGATTTTAACATTCATTTCAAGAGGACTGGAATTATAAAAGCAAGGATGTAATGTTGAGACTTCATAAAACACTGGTGAGGCCTCACTTGAAATATTGTGAACAGTTTTGGGCTCCTTTATCTTAAAAGGATGTGGTGAAACTGGAGAGGGTTCAATGGAGATTCACAAAATTGATTCCAGGATTGAACAGCTTGTCATACGAAGAGCATTTGATGGCTTTGGGCCTGTATTCAGTGAGGGGTGACTTCATATAAGTATCAAATGGTGAAAGGCCTTGATAGAGTGGATGTGGAGAAGATGTTTCCTATGGTGGGAAAGTCTAAGACCAGAGGGGACAGCCTCAACAGATGGGCGCCCTTCTAGAATGGAGATGAGGATTTTTTTTTTAGCCAGAGAGTGGTGAATCGGTGGAATTCTTTGCCTTAAATATACTGTACAAAAGACTTGGCACCCACAGCTGCCTGTGGTAAAGGTTGATAGATTCTTGATTGGTCAGGGCATAAAGGGATACAGGATGAAGGCAGGAGATTGGGGCTGAGAAGAAAATGGATCAGTCATGATGAAATGGCTGAACAGACTGAAGGGGCCAAACCCTGCTCCTATATCTTGTCTAAATACCAGCATGTACCGTAGATTCCGGATTTTTAGCCGCTACTTTTTTCCCACATTTTGAACAGCTTTGAACTTTGCGGCCTTTAATACGGAGCGGCTAATGCATTTTTTTTTTCATGCCGCCTCGTAAACATTTTGCCTCGTAACAGTAGACCAATAAAATTGATGAGTAGTTCACAGAGGTCCAATGAAATTGTACGATAAATCAAGCGCACTTTCACAATTAAATTATTGTAAATCAGTCATTTGTACTCACCCTCATCAACATGGAAAACACTCGAAGCATTGTGCTGCCTTATGGCAGTTATTTAGTTTATAATATTTTCGCTTAGTAATTCATTTTCTAGTTAAAGTTAGAAGAGTTTTAACTATATTTGTTTTCTGTACTACATCGCGGGATGCTATGACGTCACACCCGGTTTCGCCGCGTCTTGTGGGAAAAATGCCGTTTGCGATAAACGGAAAGGAGGGGGTCGAGCGGCGGAGCGAAAACGCTGCTTTTAAGTTAAAGGCGATCAATAACTTTTCCTGGTAGGCTGCAGTATATATATTTTTTACCAGTCGTTAGGAGATATTGGAATGTTGTTCAGTAAAGAAGTATACGCAACGTATATTTAAAAGTAGCCGCGTTACGGGCACGGTTCAAAAAAAAGCATTTGCAATATGTATTTGTTTTTGTTACCATATGGATTTAATTAAAAGTTAAAAAATCCTCACGTGTAATATCTTTCTGTGTAAATATCTCATATTACAACGTGGGACACCTGCGGCCGAAAATCCGGTGCGGCCTAAAATCCGGTGCGGCCTTTACAAGTAAAAAATTGATTTTATTTCTAAAATTAGAGCCAGCGGCTTTTAATCAGGTGCGCTCTGTAGTCCGGAATCTACGGTATTTACAATGTAGACAGCATTATAAAATGTGGTTTAAAGTGTCTACAGTGCAGTGACAGAAGTAATTCCACAAGCTGTAACTTTGTGCAGTAACCTTGGGTTGCACCTTTATCAAATGATCTTTGCAATATGACCAAAGACTAAACTAGCTGCTTTCTCAGTGCTTTATTTTAAAGCATAGTAACTTGAGTGTCAGTATATTATTAATCACCTTCTATTGGTCCCGATTTGGGAAATCTCTGTTTACAATTTTTGTTTGTTACTTTTTATCTTGCTGAACCTGCCCTTCGCATTTCCCAAGTAAGTAGTCATGTTTTATGTATATGTACAGGGGACGTCCTCATGGGATGGAGTGTCTGCCTGTAGGTCATGAACAACAATGAGGGTTGCTTCCACCTGGTGAAAAGGAATGTGGAAGTTGACCGAAGTTCCTATGTGTAAAATGGGGAATTGGTGACTAAACTTCCAGTTTCCAGCCAAGCCCAATGAAGTTCATTTTTCTACAACAGTGAAAACAAAACTAGTTACCTGAGGAAGTGGTTCAGCAGTAGGTTATTTGTGGCAATTTGCAAAGGATTTGCAGTTGCAGGCAGTGCCTTCCGCTAGACAAATGTCTTGAAGGGTGCTTGGCACTTGACTGATTCTTGGTTTGAAGTAAGTGGATATGTTCAAGGAAAAAACTACTTGTATTAAACCTTGTATGAAATGCCATTTGGGACTTGGCTGAGGTATTGCAGCTGGTTCCAGGCACTGCACTTGGAAGGTTATTTAGCAGGTGTCTGAATAATACTAGGCAGTTGAGAAAAGGTCATTCTCCTTTGAGTTCAGAAGATCAGTGGTAGGTTTGAAGGAAGGGGCCCAATATTTTAAAGAGCTCTGGCAGTGAGGTTTGTGAGGATTAACAGCATTGCCAAAATGTCACCAGTTTAAGAATAATTCTCCCCTGTACTGGGGTAACGTGATATGGTGGGGCATACACTGGACAAGTGGAGAAATGGATCCAGTAATCTTCAAAGGGAATTTGCGTTCCATCTGTGTGGGATGGAGGAGGTGGGAGATAACTTGATGTGCTATGGTGGTGGGGGCACTAGTAATGCCCCTTGCAAGACTATTGCAAGGCTTCCCTGTTCCTGTACACTATCCGCATCACATGGTTTAGATCTTGTGTTCATTGGCATGGTTTTGCTGCGTCCGGGGGCTGTTTCTGTCCTGTGATTCTAATCCCCTACACCCCATACCAAATAGTGATTGGTTAAGGTGGGATATAGGAGAGTCCAATCATGTTGCCTTGGGGTGAAGTTTAATTGATTTAACTTGCTGTTCAGGCTGCCATTTGGAGACAGTCACCAGTTGCCTGTTAATAATTAAACGCACTTGAGAGGAAAGGTTGGACAATCTATTATCATTCACTGGAGTTTAAAGGTGAGCTGACACTTGATTGAAACAAGATTCTGAGCTGCCTTGAAGGGGTGGGTATGAAGTGAATTTGAAATGAGGTGCACTGTCCCAAACAAGTTGCCTGTTCTCAATTGAAGATTCTCAATTCTTTGAACACTCTGCTTCCACTACTGTAAGTGTAACCCTATCACTGGTGGCTCATAACAGATTTGGCTCGTTGGCTAACTCTAACTGCCACACGACTCTGGTGAGAAGGCCAATTAATAGGCAATGTGCGTCTAGGGTCGGTAAAATTCTGGTTTAAAAAAAAAAGGGCCCATTACAGTTAAACCAGTCTAAATGTGCACCTATACATTGGAGCTCTTTTCTGTAGTAGTTGGCTGTATCACTTTACTCATGGCACTGAACTCCTGTCGCCAGCCAGAATTATTGGCACTTCCTTGAAACCATTTGTCTGCAGAAAGTACTCCTTGCAATGGGATCTCCCCTTCAGGGTGGGATCCTCCAAGCATCTTCCCTTGTGCTCTTCTCCGTACCTCCTAACAAAAGACCTCAAACCAGACTACTATCCTTCAGAAATCTGATCCCATCCAGTTCTCTCAAATCTTGTATCACATCCCACTGGGCAGAATGTTACAATACATTTCCAAAACAAACCAGATTGGCTGACACAACATTCCTAAGTTGGGCAAATGGGTCCTTTTTTTTAGCGGAAGCCAAAACATTAGTCTATGAAGCTTAGCTGACGGGACACACTGCATTTGCAGAAAAAAACTTATATAAAAACGTCTCACCACATAGCAGTAGAAATAAAATAAAACATGTTTTTAACCAGGGCATTACATAAGAGCTTTTGAATATTTTTAAGTCTGTTAGAATCTTGGTAAGAGGCTGCCGCAGTGGGAGTAGATGGCACTACAGAATTGAAGTTGTAATTGGATTGGATAGAATGAAGGAGCATGCTCATGGCCAAGTACACAAATTAGACTTTTATTGCATCTGTCACAGCCAATGTTGGACTTTTGGAGGAGGGTGAGCTTTTTAAAGACGTATTCCATATCAGTCATAGCAATACAGCACAATTCTTTCCTGCCAAACAGGAAAGAGGTTATCCCACAAGAGTAAGAACCCCTCCATAGTGATAAAATCTTTAGGCCTGAATGGGAAAATTCACTATGCTGTGGATGTCTGTATAGTACGTAGTTGTATCAAATAATGTACTGTGTATATTATGACTAGAGAGCAATACGTTACATATTTGAGTTGATATGCTTTCTATATTGAGTTGTAGCTAAGAAGGGAGAAGTGTTGTGTATTTAATCTTTCAGAAATATTTGAGTAATGTTGTAAATATATTTAAGCATTTCTTGCATAACTCATTGCAGGTTGTGTAAAAGTACGTGAATAGCATACGTCATTATGCCACCGCATCATCGGTGTACACCCCACTAAAGTAAAAACAAAGCCTACATAAGTTAACCTCTGCTCAGTGTTTTTCTTTTGATTAGTTTTATGTTTAAATGTAGTCATTAAATGACTTTCTGGTGTTAATTGTTTCAAGTTGGATGGTGAGCATCTGTAAACCATCTGTCTCGTCCTGTTTAAATCCTTGCATCTATGAACTACCAAGTAGATTTGTAGATCTATTTACCATTTGTTTTTAATGTTAGCACAGCTGAAATGATGATTGATTTGGCAACTATTTAGCATTGCCCAGGACGGTGGGGCTGCCTGGAAAGGTTGGGTCAGTGGTTGTGGGGTGGGGGGGGGGGGTGGCGAGTGGAGGGCAAGGAGCTAACAACTTAAGAGCATTCAATCAGTGATGGATTAACAGGATCCTGAGAGGGGTGTGTGGAAACAGATTTATTAAAATGCATAATAGATTGTGGTGTAATGAGCAATTGGAAACTTGTATTAGCTAGGGAAAAGTGGGTGCCCGTTTACAAAATTTCCAAGGTGTTTTCCTGCTCTGGATTACCTTGGCTGAGCAATTCTCGTAATGCATCATACATCTCCAAGAATGCCAAAGGCTTGTTTTATTTTCAAGGAATCACTTTGTTCCACAATGTGGGTTTTGCAGGAAGGTGTTGATCTGCCAGATGTGGCAGTTTTCCACCTTGGCACTCTGCTATTAAATAGCATTGGCTCAAAGGGCAGTCCAGTGGCAGCATTCATTCATTTCGCCCCTGGTTGTCTTCAGTTTTAGTGCAAGGGGGTCAGAGTTTGTGTACTATGTCACAGTAAGTGAAGAAATGCTATAATGATGTACACTCCGTTGTCTTGTGTTGATCCTCCCCTCTGCCAACACCAGTGTTCCTCTTTCAGGTTTGGACTAGCTAGCTATTGTCTTTCTATTACAGACCCTCCCTCGCTTGTGGGCAACAATATGCAAACAAATTAAGTTATATTGACATGACGATTATTAGATGAATTTGAGTGTTTGTGAAATGTTGAGATGGATTTGCTAGCTGCTGTGAGTTTGTCTTGATGTCAAGCAAAGTATTTTAAAGATGGCTTTGTCACGCGCATTGAAGCCTAGTGAAATGCGTCCATGGCTGTCGCAGTCAGAGGATGTGCTGGGAGGTAGCCCTCAAGTGTTGCCATGCTTCTGGCACCAGTATAGCACGTGCACAACTTACTAACTCAAACTTGTACGTCTTTGGTAAGTGAAAGGAAAGTTCCCAGGGTGAACTTGCAGACAGTTGCGGGCATTGGACCCATATCCGTGAACATAAGCGCTGTAATGTATAATGCTACAGTGCTGCCCCTTTTCCCCGGATGTTTGGGAGACCAGTAGGATTGGTTTTCTGGTTGCTGCAATCACCTTTTACCAGATGGGAGTGGGGTAGTTCTCATTCTTGCCATGGTCCTCAAGGTGCAATAGCTGGGGTTGGGTCAGGCTGAGCTGACTCACTAACTCGATCAAAGACACCAGCTGATGGCTGCTCTTCCTGTGCCTGCTCACTCTCCCCTCAAGGCTGTTTCAGTGATGCATTCCCACACTGCAGTTGTTCATTTCTAACTGATTTAAAAAGCCTGCGTTTTCAGGAGAGGAACTATAACTTGGAAATGCCTGTGTTATAAGGGGGCAATTTCAATTGATGAGGGGTTATATTCATGAGTTTATACCTTTCTGGACTGTGTTGCATGCATGAAGTTTAGATGTTCTTGATTGTTATACCACTGAAATTCTCAACCAAGAGTGAAATTGATGCTGTTGACTATTCAAGCAACTCTTGTATATTACAGTCATTTGAGTAATGGAAATTTGCCTTTACAGAATTTGCAAATCACTACCCCAAAATTTGAAATGCAATAAAATTTGGTCTCCTGGAATTTGGGGATGAAAAATGTAATTTTTAAGGTTGCTTCACATTACAGCAATTTGCAATACAAAGGGCAAACACTCCACCATAATACTTGTATTAGAGGCTTCATTTTGCAAAGGCATTTCAAGTGACTGCGTACAACCTGGACGTTTCTTGGAGGTATTTCAA
This sequence comes from Hemitrygon akajei, assembly GCF_048418815.1. Classification (NCBI taxonomy): domain Eukaryota; kingdom Metazoa; phylum Chordata; class Chondrichthyes; order Myliobatiformes; family Dasyatidae; genus Hemitrygon; species Hemitrygon akajei. Next base: position 22,156,404 of record NC_133141.1, on the reverse strand, counting down.
ATTTGGAGGTGACAAGTTTTAAGTTTTGAAATTGGAAAAACTGCTTTTAGGTAATGAAAATGGTCATCTCCTTTTAGGAGATTTTGATGGATCATCAATAAGTTTTCTTTCCTCCCTCCCTTTCCATTAATGGGTAACTATACCCATAGATCTTCTTTGGATGTCACAAATTTATGCAGTTTTACAATTTTTTAAATTGGATTCATGCTAAGCACTTGTCTTAAAATATTTGTGGAAAGACATGCTAGGGTTCAGTTTAAAGTCATGTTTTGAGCCAGAATTCTCGATTTCATACTTGTACATGTTATCATCCATGACTTCATCCAGCCTTGAAGCATATGAGCATGTATGTGAAGGTCTGTGGACCCTGTGTGAGGAAGTGGGATTGGGCTGGGGAGCTCTTCAATCAGCAGAAACTCTCCTGTTGTACATATCTCTTCAGAAAAGTGCATTTATGCAATCTTTTATTGGACTTAAGTAGCCAAAGTGTAGTACTTAGATGATGCAATTTCTGTTTATAAATTTAGGAGATGACCAATTTGCTCCAAAAGCAGCACAAGCATATTCTCATGATGGGAACTACTTGTGTTTGATTTTAAGGGACAAGCAAGAAGGGGAAACTTTGCATTCCACTTGGGTAGTGTGTTCTAGGCACATGGATGGGGTAGTTGGAATTTGAGGATAATGTTTTGACTGCAGTACAGCACCTTTTGGCTGGAAAGTTCCTCAAATACGCTCCCTGGAATGGGATTCTGATCCTATGGTGAAGGGGGTTATCCTACCCTGCAGGATGCACTGCATGACTCCTATTTTGCTGAAGTAATGGGGCTCAATTATTGACTTCATCTCTGTACCTAATAATTATCTATTTTTTTAAACTACTTTTCTGTTCCTGTACTTTTGTGTCGTGACAGACAGACACCTGTGTGTTGCAATATATTTTGGTTGCATGGACCCTCTTCTGGCCTTCTGTTCTCCAACCCCTGCCCTATCCTGAGGCTGCTGCCAGCCCCCTCCCAGGCAGTGTTCCTTCAGTGATAACCTGTGTGGGAGATGATGATCACCCTTTGAGTACAATATAGTATCTCTAGGTGTGTCATTGATATCCAGTGCATCCATGAAGTGATTCTTGGTTTCTTTTTCCAACAACCAAGTGTTTAGATGGAAAATGATCAAAAACTAAGTAATAATAAATGCGAGATATTTCTGAATGTGGAAACTCTCATGTCTTGAAGGAATGGTGCTATGTATGCCCAATGGTGAGATGCAACAGAAAAACAAAAGAACACAGTGGGTGAGAAGCATGCACGAGATCCAGCAGTGTGCCAATAACCATTGTGCATTGGCTTCAACACTGAAGAATCCATTGGCGCCCCTGACAACTATTGTTCTACCCTGGTGCGAGTCAAGAACGTAGGTGAACTCTTAAGGGCAGAGGCAGTTAACATCCACTGGAAGGAATACTTCAAGGAATTCCATTAGTTTTGTCCATGGTGTAGACATCTTTGTCTCCATTCCCCACATACTATCCAGTCCAACTTTGCTACGTGTCACTCCCCTCTAATGTTTTGAAGTGTTGGCAGAAAGAAATTTCATCTCACCCCAAAGCCTCATCCCCTCCAACTGAGAAGCGAGTGACCTCCAGCGCCAATCCGGCATGTCTTCAGGGAAGGAGCATTCTGCCTACAGTAATAGCAGTAGTCACCAAGCTGTCTACTACAGTGAAAGTCATCTGAGGAATAGTACCTGGCCTCTTCTGCCTTATGAAAGTCCTTTTCCTTCCAACCCCCCCTCCCCCCCCCCCCCCATTTAATCATGAGGGAAGAGTACAGCATTGTTAAATATGGCTGCCTGCAAGTGTTTGTATTCATCTTGAATCTGGACGTGGTAATACTGACCCTGTGGGTGCACAACAGACCATTCTCAGCGTAGACTAGTGTCAATTAAGGCTGTGCCATTGCCCCATGCTTTTCTCATCTTACCGCACTGTGCCCTTTGTCTCGCCCTCCCAGTAGATGAAACTCATACACAGGTCAAAAAGGAATCACTTCAACAAATGGTGCGATCACCTCAGCTTGCATCGTTGAGTTGTGGTGCAGAAGAGGCTGAGCTCCCAAGTTGTCATTCTTCTTGTCTCCTGAAGTATTCAAGAGAATGGACCTTGGCGATACCACAGCCCTGCCTGTCACCTATCCCCATTGCCACAGGAGATCTTAATTCTGTGTACATCATGCAAAGCATGAGGATGTGATGACTATTCAAGCCCACACAACCTTGAAGGCCAATGATTGGATGCACTGCCATGGTCAACCATGGTAACGGAGACCACAGCTGCTGCACCTCCATGTATTCACTGGAGTTTAGAAGAATGGAAGGGGGGGAGATCTCATTGAAACCTTTTGAATATTGAAAGGCTTGGAGTGGATGTGGAGAGGATGGTTCCTATAATCATGGTATCTAGGACGAGAGAGCACAGCCTCAGAATAAAAGGCTTTAGAACAGATGAGGAATTTCTTTAGCTGGAGGGTGGTGAATCTGTGGAATGCCAAGTCATTAGATATATTTAAAATGGAGGTTGATGGGTTCTTGATTAGTAAGGGTGTCAAAGGTTTTGGGGAGAAGCCAAGTGAGTGGGTTTGAGGGTTGCTCCTTGTGTCTTATGGATTGTAATTCCTCAACCAGCCTGCTCCTGTTATTCAACTCTGTCCTCTGAAAATCCAAGCCGTTACCCAATAAAACATGGCCACTTTTCCATGACTTGGTAAGCACTTCTCAAAGGCACATGTGGATGAAATTCCCCACTACTTCATTGTACCAGCACTGTCTCTGGCTGCCTGAAGTATTGAATATAGTCTATTCAAGAGCACACAAGCCCAGTGTAAAGAACAGAAAAAACCTAATTGCCCCGTTACAAACTCTGCAGTCGTGCATCAGCTCTGCCAGCTACCTCCAAACCCAAGTGTAAGCATGTTATCCTTAATACCACGAGACTGCCTGAAAAGCGGTGGTCTTTTGATCTTGCACGTGATCTTTTTCTGAAGGAGCTAGTGTATTTTTGTGACAATACTCCTAAAAGCTTTAATCCTGAGTGTCCGTGCTGGAAAAATCCAAAACTAGATGGTACATGCTTTTTAAACAGCTCTTCCATTGAATTGGTTTAACAGCACTTTTCAATCTCATTGACTGTCATTAGTTATGCTGTTTGATGGTGAGCAGTTTCCTTGGAGGAATAAATAGGTTCTTCTGCATGATCACAAGGCAGAAGTTTGTAGGCTCACTCCCATGCCAGATGTGTCCTCCTGATATCCCACCGATTCTAATAAAGTGTGGGAGAAGTGACCTCCTGTTTCTACTGACAACTTACAACTTTCTATGCATTTGAATAAACTTTGTCTGACCCAGAGCTGCAATGTTGAATTTGAACTACTCTCTTATCCCATCCACTGGTGCTTGCACAAGTGGCTGTTCTTCAGAAATGGGCTGTGTGATCTGGGGGAGGGGGGTGGTTATTGTTAAATTCCAATGTGGAGCCAGTGTCTTGTCTGTTTAGTTGATGTTTCATTGTTCCTAATGTCCCTTCATTGATCAAAGTTTGGATGCAGGCCAATTCTGTTTAATCTCTCCAATGGCAAATTCCAGAACCAGTTTAGTGCAACTCTGCACCCTCACCAATGTAAATTGATCTTTTGGGTAAAGAGACCAGACCTGCAGAGAGTACTGCAGGTGCCATCTCCCCAAGTCCTCTGCTGTTGCAGTATGACATCTTTACTCTCGTGCTCGATTCCTTTTAAGCCAGGGTCCTATTTGTCTTCCCAATTATTTTCTGTAACTGTTTTAGCTTTCAATAATTAATGTACAAGAGTGCCTGTTTCTTTTTGAACATGCCCATTCTATAGGAAGGATGTGGTTTAGCCAGAGAGGATGCAAAAAAAGTTCAGGAGGATGATTAGCTTGGGTTAAGGAGAGAATGGATGGGCTGGGACTGTTTTCTGGCATGAAGGAGGTTGAGGCGTGACATAAAGGCTTAAAATTTGGATAGTTAATAGATGAATGGTTAGGATATGGAAGTCTAAAACTATAGGTCATAGAGAGGAAAGGGGAAAACTAAAGGGCATAGAGGACAGGGAGGAAAAGATTTGAAGGGGGGCCTGCAGTTTCTCTTTTCCTCCTCCCCCCCCCCCCCCCCCAATAGTCTGGATGGATTGAACTGCCTGAGGAACTATTAGAAGTGGGTCTAATTCTTAACTAGGGCAGGCTTTGATTTGGGACAGACACAGAAATAGGACCAGCTCAGAAGGCACTTTAGTCAGTATTAACAAGTTGGGATAAAGGCCTGTTTCTTTCCTGTATAACTCTGACCCAGTCTCTTTTAAAGTTTAAATGTCTTGTACACAATGGATAACTTATTTCTGCCAAACCTTTTTCCACTGGCTCTTGTCAGAATCTCCTTAAAGATTAGCTTTGTCACATACATCAAACACCGTGAAATGTTATTTTGCATCAACAGCCAGTGCAGTCTGGGGATTATGATGGGGGCAGCCTACAGGTGTTGCTATGTTTCCAGCAGCAACATGGCATGCTCACTGACGCTCTGGAATGTGGGAGGAAACCCAAGTGGTCCTTACAATGGAGATTGAATCTCAATCAGTGATTGCTGGCCCTGTAAGGTGTTGTGCTGACTGTTAAGCTGCTGTGCTGCTCCCTTAGACTCCCTATTTGTAAACCCACCCAGTTTAGAATTGTCAGTAAACTTCGGAAATTACATTTTACCCCCTCGGGCAAAGCATTGATGGGACCCTGCACTAATCCTGTCTACGGTGATTAACGACTCTGCTTTTTCAGTGGAATTGGAGTTGAACCCATGTGCAGTTTTGTTTTCATCTCACTGTGGTGGGGCTGTTTGAAGAAATAGATTTTTGCTCTGGTGTATTACCAGTTTACTTGTTGTAACATGTAAACTCTTTAACCTGTGCCATAGTATCTGCTTGCTCAAGTGGCTCAGCTGAATGAACTAGGTTGTTTCTTGGTCTGCTGTTTTGCCTGTGGGTTGGGTGAGTGGAAATAAATGACAGCTGTGATTTCTGCTGCATGGCTACAGGGTGCATCTTGGCTTTCTCCCACTCTCCACTGCTGCAACTTCTCCCTTGGGTGCCAAGCATCCCACGATGGATGGGCAAGGTGAGTGCACTGGGATGCCAGCAGTTATTTTAGTCACTGGTGGCCCTGCTGTAAGCTTCAGCTTTTGAAGATTTGTCCCAAGCTGGAAATCTGAGGGGATGGGGAAGAAAACGTTCATTGAGTCGGGCAGCATCTGTGGAAATTTATCTTTCAAGCTGAAATGTTAACTTTGTTTCCACTTGCCCAGCTTGTGTTCTGCCAAGCATTGCTAATGCTGGAATGTATGGTGATGCTTGCTGGCATCCCCCTCCCCCCGCCCCAGCACATCCTTGGATGTGTAAGTGGTTATTACAAAAAATGCATTTTACTGTTTTGATGTACATATGACAAATAAACCTGAATCCTAATCTTCTGGGCATACCCCAAAGCTCTCCATTTTTTTGCAACTGACATTTCTTTTGCCTGTGTTCTCACTAACCACCTGTATTTCACATGGCTTTTATGATGAAAGCCATGTTCTCCTTGCCCAATTGTCCTCTCTAACCCATTAACCTGATTTACCTTGTGAACAGAGCAACACACAATGCTGGAGGTCAGGCAGCATCAATAGAAATGAATGAACAGTCGATGTTTTGTGTGTTGCTCTGGATTTTCAGCATCTGCAGAACCTCATTTACCTTGTGTGCAGTTTATGCTCATGGCAACAGTGTGGCCATTAGTCTTTGCCTTTGTCCTTTTCAATTTCTTCCTGCAAATTGAAGCTAACTTGTTTTCCCAGTTTAACCGGAAACATTAGCTGTTTCTCTCCAAATGTGCTTGATACTGCTGAGTATTTCTGGTATTTTTCTAATCTGCAAATGCTGAGACCTTTGAGAACCCAAGATGACTTAAGCAGAATACCTCCAAGGGGGTTGATGTCAATAAATTAATCCTCCTCGTCCAAGAAGCAGGAATTTCATCGGAGTGTGAGGATGATGACACCCAGATTCATATCCAGGGTGAAGCAAATTGACGTGGAACTGTCAATTTTTCTTCTGGGTAAAGAGCAGTGGAAGTGCTTTTTCTACTTGTGTAACAATGTGTTGCACAATTCAATTGTTGAGCCATTATTCATTGACTGTTCCTGTCAAAAGCTCAAACGAATGTGTGAGAGTTGGACTTGGGTTCCTGCCAGTTGACAGGGTCATGGGGGCTACAGCTAGAAATAGCCCCCTCAGCCCATCTAGACTGTGCCAAACTGTTACTCTGCAAAGTCCCATCAACCTGCATCTGGACCATAGCCCTCATACCTCTCCTGTTAATGTACTGAACATCACCTAAGTGTTGAAATCAAACCTGCATTCACTGCTTCTGGCAGCTAGTTCCATAGTCACACCACCCTCTGAGTTGAGATGCTCCCACTTGGATTCCCCTTCACAAACTTTTTCTTGCAACTCTATACCCCTCATAATATTTTTGTATACGTCTGTCATATCTTCCCTCATTCTTCTGTGCTCTAGGGAATAAAGTCCTAATCTATTCAATCTTGTAACACAGGTGCTCAAGTCCCAGCAGTATCCTTGTAAAATTTTCTCTGTACTCTATCAATCAGATTGACGTCTTTCCTGTAGGTAGATAACCAGAACTGCACACAATGCTCCCAATTTGTACAATTTCAACATAACATCTGAACTCCTGTACTCAGTATTTTAATTATGAAGGCTAATGTGCCGAAAGTGTTCTTATAGCCCTATCTTGTGATGCCATTTTCAAGGAATTGTGGACCTGTATTCTGAATCCTTATGTTCTACTGCACACCTTGGTGCACTACAGTTCAGCAAATCCTTCCCTGGTTTGACCTCCAAAAGTGCAACACTTTGCATTTGTCTGCATTTAAAATCCATCTGCCACTTTTTTCAGCCCATTTCAGATCCTGCTGCCAGCTTTAATAGCCTTCCTCGCTGCCCACCACACACCCAATCGTGATGTCATCAGCAAATTTGCTGATCTGGTTTTTACCCTGATCATTGATGTAGATGACAAACAACAATAGACCCAGAGTACTGATTCCTGCACCACACTAGTTACAGGCAACCATCTACTATCACTCTGTGGCTTCTCCCATGAACCCAATGTCAAATCCAACTTACTACCTCATCTTGAATGCTAAGTGACTGAAGCACCTTGACCAACCTCCCATGTGGGACCTTGTCAAAGGCCTTGCTGAAGTCCATTTAGACGACATCCACTGCTTTTTCTTCATCAACTTTCCTGGTAACTTGAGATTGGTTAGGCACAACAAGCCCTGCACAAAGCCTTATGGATTATCCCTAATCAGACCCTGTCTGTCCAGATACTTGAGTCTAGTCATTTAGAATACCTTTCAATGATTTAACCGCTACTGGTGCCTGAGTCATCAGCCTTTAATTTCCCAGCTTATTCTTGGAACCTTTCTTAAATGACAGAAGCACTTTGGCTATTCTCCAGTCCTCCGGCACCTCACTGATGGCTAAGGACGTTTTAAATATCTCTACTAGATCCCTTGCAATTTCTGAACTAACTTCCTACAAGGTCACAGTGAACACCTTAGGCTCTGGGGGACCCTAATTTCTTCAAGACAGCAGACACCTTTTTGTAATCTGTATATGGTCCTTGACCTCGCTGATCTTTTGCCTCAGTTCTATAGACCCTGTGTCCATCTCCCAAGTATATGGAGATTCAAAAAATCCATTTAAGATCTCCATCTCTTTTGTCTCCATGCATTTTGTCCTTTGCTATCCTTTTGTTTGTAATACATCTGTAGAAGCCCCTGGGATTCTCCTAATGTCTTGTTTGCCATAGCAACCTCATGTCTTTTAGCCCTCCTGATTTCCCTCTAGTGTTCTCTTACTTTCCTTGCACTCAAGTGCCTCATTAGTTCCTTGCTTGCCTATACCTGTTATGCACCTCCTTAACCAGCGTCTCAATATCCTTCAAACTAAGGTTTCCTAAGCCTGTTAGCTTTGCCTTTTATTCTGACAGGAATATACATTGTACTCTTAATTTCATTTTCGAAGGCCTCCCACTTACTAAGTACACCTGTGCCAGAAAATGGCCTGTCCCATTCAACACTTGCCAGATCCTTTCTGATGTCATCAAAATTGGCCTTTCTCCAATTTTAAATTTTGGAGGACCAGACCTATCATTCTCCATAATTATCTTTAATGGAATTATGGTCACTAGATCAAAAGTGTTCCCTTCAGTACACTTGTATCACCAGCCCTTTCTCTTTACCTAATAGGGAGTGTGGTACTGAATCCCCTATATGTAAAGGAAACTTTGCTGAACACATTGGGCAAACTTTCCCATCCAGTCCTCGTATAGTATGGGAGTCCTAGTCAATAAGTGGAAAGTGAAGATCACTTATCTTGCAAATGCCTGTTGTCTTCAGATTTTGCTTCTATATCACACTGACTATTGGGCGGTCTATAATATAATCCCATTAATGCTGTCATCCCTTCTTATTCCTCTTCCGTCCATACAGCCTCAGTAGATGAACTCTCCAGTCTGTTCTATCTGAGCGCTGTTGTGACATTTTTCTTGACTAGTAATGCTACCCCTCCCCCTTTAATACTCTCCTATCATGTCTAAAACAACAGAATCCTGAAATACTGAGCTGCGAGTCCTACTTTCCAAGCAAGTCTCTATTGCTGCAATATAATCCCATTGTGCTAATCTATACTCTCAGCTCATACACCTTGTCTACAATGCTCCTTGCATTGAAATTGAAATAAATGTAACTTGGAGCATTCTTCTTGCCATGGTCAACTTTTCAGTTTCTGTCTTGTGTATGTAGGCTTAACATACTTTCCCCACACAGCAGCTGTTATTTAAACCCTCCAGAGCAGCAGTAGCAAAAGGGTATTGGTCCCCCACCAGTTCAGGTGCAGACCATCCTGTCTGTACAAGTCCCACCTTCCCTGGAAGAGAGCCCAATGAAACATAGAAAACCTACAGCACAATACAGGCCCTTCAGCCCACAAAGCTGTGTCGAACATGTCCTTACCTCAGAATTAACCTAGGGTTATCCGTAGCCCTCTTTTTCTAAGCTCGTGTACCTATCTAGGAGTCTCTTAAAAGATCCTACTGTATTCGCCTCAACCACCGCCTCCAGAAGCCCATTCCACGCACTCACCACTCTCTGTGTGTTTTTTTAAAAAGAAACACCTGCACTGGCATCTCCTCTGTACCTACTTCAAAGCACCTTGAATCTGTGCCCTCGTGTGCTAGCCATTTCAGCCCTGGGAAAAAGCCTCTGACTATCCACACAATCAATGCCTCTCATCATCTTATACACCTCAATCAGGTCACCTCACATCCTCCGTCGCTCCAAGGAGAAAAGGTCGAGTTCACTCAACCTATTCTCAAGGTATGCTCACAAATTCAGGCAACATCCTTGTAAATCTCCTCTGCACCCTTTCTATGGTTTCCACATCCTTCCTGTAGTGAGGTGACCAGAACTGAGCACAGTACTCCAAGTGGGGTCTGACCAGGGCCCTATATAGCTGCAACATTTCTTCTCGGCTTTTAAACTCATCCCACGATTGATGAAGGCCAATGCACGGTATGCCAGCTTAACCACAGGGTCAACCTGCGTAGCAGCTTTGAGTGTCCTATGGATTCGCACCCCAAGATCCCTCTGATCCTCCACTCTGCCAAGAGTCTTACCATTAATACTATATTCTGCCATCATATTTGACCTACCAAGATGAACCACCTTACACTTATCTGGGTTGAACTCCATATGCCACTTCTCAGCCCTGTTTTGTATCCTATCGATGTCCCGCTGTAACCTCTGACAGCCCTCCACATTATCCACAACACCCCAACCTTTGTGTCATTAACAAATTTACTAACCCATCCCTCCACTTCCTCATCCAGGTTATTTATAAAAATCATGAAGAGTAGGGGTCCCAGAATGGGTCCCTGAGGCCCACCATTGGTCACTGACCTCCATGGAGAATATGACCTGTCTACAACCACTCTTTGCCTTCTGTGGGCAAGCCAGTTCTGAATCCACAAAGCAATGTCCCCTTGGATCCCATGCATCCTTACTTTCTCAATAAGCCTTGCATGGGGTACCTAATCAAATGCCTTGCTAACATCCATATACACTACATCTACGGCTCTACCTTCATCAGTGTGTTTAGTTACATCCTCAAAAAATTCAGTCAGGCTCGTAAGGCCTTTGACAAAGCCATGCCGACTATTCCTATTCATATCATGCCTTCCAAATGTTCATAAATCCTGCCTCTCAGGATCTTCTCCATCAACTTACCAACCACTGAAGTAAGACTCACTGGTGTATAATTTCCTGGGCTATCTCTACTCCCTTTCTTGAATAAGGGAACAACATCTGCAACCCTCCAATCCTCCGGAACCTCTCCCGTCCCCATTGATAATGTAAGGATCATCACCAGAGGCTCAGCAATCTCCTCCCTCGCCTCCCACAGTAGCCTGGGGTACATCTAGTCCAGTCCAGGTGACTTATCCAACTTGATGCTTTCCAAAAGCTCCAGCACATTCTCTTCCTAATATCTATATGCTTAAGCTTTTCAGTCTGCTGTAAGTCATCCCTATAATTGCCAAACTCCTTTTCCATAATGATCCAAAAACTTGAAGGCCACCCTTCTGCACCATCTCCTTAGCTATGAGTGAAACTATTCTTCTATTGTTGGCCTCACTGGTATGTGAGATAGACAGCAATCCTGAGATCACTTCACTGGAGGTCCTGACCTTTAGCTTAGTACCTAACTCCCTGACCTCTACAAGACCTCATCATCCTCCCTTCCTTTGTCATTGGTACTAATATGGACCATAATCTCTGGCTGCTCACCAACCCTTCCACTTACAAATACTATGAATTTCATCTGAGATGTCCCTGACCATGGCACATGGGAGGCAACATACCATCTGGGAATCTTGTATCTCATTCTCTTCCACAGGACCTCCTGTCTGTTCCCCTAAACAATGAACCCCTTACCACTACTGCTTGCCTCTTCTCCTTCCCCTTCCCTCCCCATCCTTTCTTTCTGAGCCACAGAGCCAGACTCAGTGCCAGACACCTAATTGTTGTGGCTTTCCTGTTTTTGGTGGGGCGGGGGGGGGGGGGGGGTGAACAATCTAGCAGTGTTCAAGACGATGTACTTATTGATGGGGTGGTCATGGTGGTACCCTGCACTCACTGCTTATCACCTTTTCCCCCTCCGTTGCCTGTGTACTGCACCTTGGGAGTAATTACCTGCCTGTATCTCCTGTCAATCAATTCAGCCTCCCGAACGATCCAGAGTTCATCCAGCTCTAATTTCCCTAACACGAAAAAAGCTGCAGCTGGATGCACGTTCTAAAGGTGTAGTCATCAGGGACACTGGAGGTCTCCCTGTCCTCCCACATACTGCAAGAGCATTTTACTGTCTTGCTTGGCTTTCCCACTACTTCATTTGAGCAAAAAGAAAGAAATTTACCAGAAGCCTGCCTTGGCCTCCATCTCTCCTTGCCAAAGCTTCAAACTCTCTACTCTAACCCTGACCCTCATGCAACTGCTGCTCTGCTTAAACCTAACTATTTATTAGCCCTCGGCAAGTGCGTAATGTCCTGACTGGCCCCACTCGCTTTTCAAGTCTTGTGCTTGCTCACCACAAGCAAAGGTCCTCGGAGGAACAGAATACTAAATTTCCTGATCGAGTCAAGAACAACCCAAATAAGACCAGTGGTGCAAAAATTGAGCTATGGCTTAAGATAGTGCCTTCCAAGGGAATGGAGGAGTGAATTGTAGAAAATTGTGGATACTTTCCCAGTGGGTGAGATTCTTTGCTTAAGTACAGATTAATGTTTGCTTACTGCTCAAAACCCAATTTAGGTTTGTGTAACTTTTTGTGGAGTTGTGGGCTATAGCTGTTTTGCCTCTGTAAGCACTTGACTTTGGGTGACCAAAGTCAGATGAGTATTTGGCTTTGGAAACATTGCGGTGAATGACTTGTCTGTGATGTATTGCGGAAATTGTCATGACAAACGCTAACACTCTTCAGTCCAATTGTATCCTGGCTTTTATAAACACTTCTAAATCCACTCGTTAATGTTTTGCTATAAACCACTTTTTTCTGCACATTTCGGATATGTTGCTTTTCTCATTGCCTTTGTGGTTCAGTGCCTCGTTTTTCTTAAATCCTGCAATATCGTATGACTATATACATTTTTTTCCTCGTTCCAGATCTCGGGCATTGCACTCATTGTGGTTGGTATTGTGGTCCAGACCAAGCTGAATGGCACACTGCACATCACCAGTGTTGCTGCCTCTGGTGCTCCCATTGTCATCATCATAGTTGGCGTGGTCATCAACTTCGTGGCCTTCTTTGGTTGCTGTGGTGCCTGGAATGAGAATTACTGCATGATAACCACGGTAAGGGGCCTGCCTGGGCTGTTTATATATCACTATTGCCTACAACTCAAAGTGAAAGAGGACTGCCAGCTTTCCATTCAGTCCTCGCTCTGCCTCCAGGCTGCCCTAATCAAGCATAGAAACGACAAAAACATTTGGAGGCTTTCACTTTTGAAGGATAAATGTCAGAGTCTGGGTGCGAGGAGCAGCCCTCTTGATATTTTCATGTCAATAGCTGTCACGCTAAACAAAGTGTCTGCACTGCCACAGTGCAGTCTTGGCAAACTGGATGATTGGGTGCAACACACACAAAATGCTGGAGGATCTCAGCACACCAGGCAGCATTTTGTGTGTGTTGCTTGGATTTCCAGCATGTGTAGATTTTCTCTTGTGTTTGGATGAATGGGTGACTAGTTTCTGTGGTATTCCCAGTTTTATTGACTACTGTACAACGCTGTTTACTGATGGCTGTAATAGCTTGGCATGTATTCCATTGTGACACTTGGTACTCACGACAAGGAGGTTCCTTCTCTTGTATCATGCTGTGTTATTGGCGTACAGGCGTTGGTATTTAATCCATCATTCTTGCGCTCTAGCTGTCAACAGTTTGGATTGGGTGTTAGAGGGCAGGATTGGCAAATCCAGGTTCAGTAATTTGACAAAAATATATAAAAATGGGGAGGTTATGCTGATTTTCAGGGCTTTGGTGCAACCACATCAGGAATATTGTGTGCAATATTGGTATTCTTCTTGAATAAGACCACCAATGTGTTAAAGGCAGTTCAGAGGTCTGCAAGGCGGTGCCTGGAATGGTAGGTGGGGTGGGGTGAAGGGGCATTACTGGAACATACAATTCTGAAGGGTCTTGAATGGGTAGATGTAGGGAGAATGTTTCCTCTTGATAGGATCTAGAACTAGGACCCATCCTTAAGGTGGATGGAGTAATTTTTTTAAGGCTGTAGATCTCTGGAACTAGATGCTTCAACTGCCCTTTTTGAGTGTGATTATTAGGCAATGGTAGATTAATTCTTGATAAGAGGAAGTGAACAGGAAGAGCTGAACTTGCAGACATATCGGCTGTGATCAGATTAAATGGCAGGCTAAGCTTGAGGGGCAAAGTGGCCTCAATGTTCGTAGTGGAATAGGTATTCTGTCAGTACACTAGTCTCCAAGTGCTTGACTCGTTGATGTGCTGGTACTGAACATTTTGCGTTTTCCACCAGCTCTTTGTATTGCACCCCTTAAATATTTAGGTTGGAGGTCAGGGTTGTTAATGTGATGGGCTATCATTGCTAAAGTGACTAGTTATGGAGAGGGTTTCAGCCCAAAACATTCACTGTTTATTCCACAGCATAGATGCTGCCTGACCTGCTGAGTTCCTTCAGCATTTTGTGTATGTTGTGCTGCATTTACAGCATCTGCAGAATCTCATGTTTATAATTGTGGAGAGAGCCTTGTAGTCATCTGGCCTACCCAGTAATAAGTCTTGGTTTTGTCACTTTTCATATTGTCTTGAGATGTAAAGGTAGCAATTCAGCCAGTCGAGTCTCTGAGTATCATTCAGTATGGTCACGAGCCTAATCTGATATTCACCCACTGGTTACATGGGATCTGCAACAGTTCAGTGGACTTGAGATCATTTTCCTCCACCACCACCACCCAGTAAATAGTTTGAAATGCGAGGGTCTGCTTCTGCAGGGTCTCAAAGGAGCTTGCTGGTCCATTATTAAAAATCATACCAAACAATTTGTAAGTGCATAGTAAACGTTCTCTATTTTCTGCTGTGAGGTACTAATTGTACTTCTCCCAACTTGAGTTGGGAAGTTGAGAGGTTGATCTATAATGGTCTGTTGAAATGCTTTATATTTTTTCCTGGTTCTAGTTTGCTGTTCTTCTGGTCCTCATCTTTCTTGTGGAGATTGCTGCTGCCATTGCTGGTTACGTTTTCAAGGACAAGGTGGGTATTACCTTTTCCCTTCTCTGGGGAAAGGTTTTACACAAATGTTTTGTTGTTTGTAATTTTTTTTCTTGACCTTGAACAAGAAGCTCAATTTCAATCTGCCAAGTCATATGCAAAAGTTTTATGGGGAATGACTTTTTAATAGGTACATTGCAACAGGGTTCAAAGATGCATGCAGTATTTTGTAAGAACTGAGTATGTTCTTACCACATTTGAATGATTGAGTGTTCCAGAACAAGGCAAAATGGTGTTGAAGAAATCAAATTGCAGATGCTGGAAATCTGCAGCAAACAGAAAATGCTACAAATGCTCTAAGACGGTAATACCATTAGACGTAGGAGCAGAATCAGGCCATTTGGCCCATCAAGACTGCTATTCAGTCATGGCTGATCCATTATTCCCCTCAGCCCTGCTCCCCGGCCTTCTCCCTGTAACCTTTGATGCTGTGTCCGATAACGAACCTATCAAGCTCTGCCTTAAATACACCCAACAACCTGGCCTCCACAGCTGTCTGTGATAATAAATTCCATAAGTTCACAACCCTCTGGCTAAAGAAATTTCTCTACATCTGTTTTAAGTGGACACCCCTCTATACTGAGGCTGTGCACTCTTGTCCTAGACTCCCCCACCATGGGAAACATCCTTTCCACATCTACCATGTCTCGGCCTTTCAACATTCAAAAGCTTTGGATGAGATCCTCTCCCATCCTTCTGAATTCCAGCAAGTACAGACCCAGAGCCATCAAACATCCCTATTATGATAACCCTTTCATTTTCAGAATCATCTTTGTGAACCTCCCCTGAACCCTCGCCAAACTTTTCTTAGATGAGGAGCCCAAAACTGTTCACAGACAATACTTGAGGTGAGATCTCACCAGTGCCTTACAAAGCCTCAGCATCACATCCTTGCTCTTGTTTGTATTCCAGAACTTTTGAAATAAATACTAACATCGCATTTGCCTTCCTCACCACCGACTCAACCTGCAAGTTGACCTTTAGTATGTTCTGCACAAGGACTCCCAAGTCCCTTTGCATCTTAGATTTTTGGATTTTCTCCCCATTTAGAAAATAATCAACACATTTATTTCTATTATCAAAGTGCATGACCATGCATTTTCCAACATTGTATTTCATTTGCCACTCTCTTGCCTATTCTCCTAATTTGTCTAAGTCCTTCTGCATCCTACCCGTTTCTACAACAGTACCTGCCCCTCCACCAATCTTCATATCATCTGCAAACCTGGCAACAAAGCCATCTATTCCATCGTCTAAATCATTGATACAAGCTTAAAAAGAAGTGGTCCCAACAGAACACCACTAGTCACTGGCAGCCAAATAGAAAAGGATCCTACTCACTTCCTCCTACCAATCAGCCAAAGCTCTAACAATGGCAGTAACTTTCCTGGAATATCATGAGCTCTTAAACAGCCTCGTGTGGCACCTTGTTAAAGGCCTCCTGGAAGTCCAAATATACAACGTCCACTGCATCCTATTTACCTATCCTATTTGTAATCTCCTTGAAGAATTCCAACAAGTTTGTCAGGCAAGATTTTCCCTTGAGGAAACCATGCTGTCTTTGTCCTATCTTGTCCTGTGTCAACAAGTACTCGTAACCTCATCCTTAACAATTCACTCTAACTTCTTTCCAACCACTGAGGTCAGGCTAACTGGCCTATAATTTCCTCTCTGCTGCCTTCCTCCTCTCTTAGAGTGGAGTGACATTTGTAATTTTCCGGTCCTCTGGCACCATACCAGAGTCTAATGATTTTTGAAAGATAATTACTAATGCCTCCACAATCTCCTACCACTACCTCTTTCAGAACCCCGGGGTGTAGTTCATCTGGTCTGGTTGACTTTGAGTCTTTCAGCTTTTTGAGCACCACCTCCCTTCTAATAGTAACTGCACTCTCTTCTCTTCCCTTCCCTCACACCTGTCAACATCTAGCATACTTCCACGGTGAAGATTGGTGCAAAATACTTATTTAGTTCATCTGCCATCTCCTTGTCCCCCATTATTATTTCTCCTGCCTCATTTTCTGGAGGTCCTATATCCACTCCCATCTCTTTTTTACATATTTAAAAAAGTTTTTGCTATCCACTTTGGTATTGTTTGCTAGCTTGCTTTCATATGCCATCTCTTCCCTCCTAATTATTTTAGTTGCTCTCTGTAGGTTTTTTAAAAGCTTTCCAATCCTCTATCTTCCCACTAATTTTTGCTTTGTATGCCCTCTCTTTTGGTTTTACATTACCTTTGACTTCCCTTGTTAGCTGTGGTTTTACTATTTTGCCATTTGAGTAGGTCAGGCAGAAGGAGAAAGGGTTAATTCCCCAAGTGTGGGACTCCGTGTCAGAACTTTTGTTTCAGACTGGAAATGTTAGTTTCTGCTTCAGTTGCTGCCTGACTTGAGTTTCTGGCACTTTATTTCAAAGTGGGGCTACAGTGGTTTAAAAGCCCCTTGCCATTAGGAGTGAGAAAAGTGCTAGGAGTTTGGTGAAGTTTGTTCTTTGACATCTTGAGTAATGACAGCACAAAACATGAGGTTGTTGGCTTCTGCATGCATGTCTGTGATTTCACATCAATCTGATTTTTTTTCAACTTTTGTTCTCATCTTCATCTGACAGATTCGCGATGCCTTTGAGAAGTCGTTTAATCAAACCATGGAGAGGTACAACCAGACGACTAGCAAGGACATTGACAATTGGCAGGAACAGGTATGTGTGTCTCTGAGGAGCCTTTGACTGCAAGTTTCGTCAACCATGGTTGCTGGTGACACATTTAAGGGAGCATTTCTTTCTATTAGCAGAAAAGTAACTACCTATCCTGAGATTTTTCTGTATGTGGTTTAAACCCTGTCCACCTGTGGAAAATCTTGTTAGCATTTCCAGCAAACATCAAAAGCTTCTTGATTCTTAAGCCCTAACTTGGAGTGAGAACCTCGGCAGAGGTGAGCACTGACTGTGATACAATAACCTAGTATTTGCATTATTAATCTCTCCTAATAATCAGGAGGTGCAGGTTTGAATCTGGCTGTGAAACTACTTGGGGTTGTATTTGGGGAAATCTGGTTCAGTGATATCCTTGCAACACACACAAAATGCTGGAGGAACTCAGCAGGCTGGGCAGCATCTATGGGGGGGGAAAAAACAGTCAACGTTTTGGGCCGAAACCCTTCGGCAGGACTGGAGGGGGAAGAAAAGCTGAGGAGATTTGAAAATGTGGGGGGGGATGGGAGAGTAAAACACCAGGCGATAGATGAAACTTGGAGGGGGAGGGGTGAAGTAAAGAGCTAGGATGTTGATTGGTGAAAAGAGACAGAAGGCCATGGAAGAAATTAAAAGGGCTGGGGGGAAGGAGCACCAGAGGGAGGTGATGGGCAGGCACCTCCCTCTGGTGGATAGGGGGAAAAGGGGATGGGAAATGGTAAAGGGGGGGGGTGGGTGGTGAAGGCATTACTGGAAGTCTGAGAGATCAATATTCATGCCATCAGGTTGGAGGCTACCCAAACGGAATACAAGGTGTTGTTCCTCCAACCTAAGTGGGGCCTTAACACGACATTAGTGGAGGAGGCCATGGATGGGCATATCGGAATGGGAAGTGGAATTAAAATGGTCACTGGGAGATCCCGCTTGTTCTGACAGATGGAGCGTAAATGCTCAGAGAAGCAGTCTTCTAATCTATGACGGGTCTCACCGATATTCGGGCCATGCCGGGAGCACCAGACACGGTAGATGACCCTGACACTCACAGGTGAAGTGTCTCCTCACCTGGAAGGACTGTTTGGGTCCTGAAAGGTAGTGAGGGAAGAGGTGTAGGGGCAGGTTAGCTCTTGTTCTGCTTGCAAGGATAAGTGCCAGGAGGGAGATGAGTGAGGAGGGACGAATGGATAAGGAAGTCGCGTAGGGAGCGATCCCTGCGGAAAGCAGAAAGTGGGGGAGAGGGAAAGATGTGTTTAGTGGTGGGATCCAGTTGGAGGTAGTGGAAGTTTCGGAGAACTGTGCTGAACGCAAAGGCTGGTGGAGTGGTTGGTAAGGACAAGGGAAACCAGGAGGATAGGGTAAGTGCCAGTCACTTCAGTGATATTGTTCTCCAAGCTGGCCTGTGTGACTCCAGGTTTTGCCAATATGGTTGACTCTTAAAGTGGGCATTGAAATAACCCAACAATCCATCATTTCACGATACATGCCAGTGATAATAAACCTGATTCTGATTTACTTGAAGGTCAGTTATGGAGGAGCAATGAATGCTGGCCTGTTCTACATTTTATTTAAATAAAACCTTGATATCCTTCTGTTATCAGACTCTTGAATGGACCTCTTGTATGCCAAAGATGAACTCTCGCCTACAGTTCCTCTTGCCTCAGGAAAGCAGCCAATACCCCATACTCTTTATCACTTGTCTCCAATCCCATTGGGCAGGAGGGATAAAAGCTTAAACACATACCAGCAGACCACCAGGCCCAGGACCGCTTCTATCCCACTGTTAACAGACTTTTGTACAAACCTCTGTATGCGAAACATGAACTTTTTATCTCCTAATCTACCTCCTAGTGGCCCTAGCACTTTATTTACCTGCACTACACTCTTTCTGTAGCTGCAGGACTATATTCTGCATTCTGTTTTCTTTTATTTTTCCCCAGTATTGTTGTGTATGGAATGATCTGTGGGAATAGCATGTAAAAAGAAAGCTTGACACTATCGTGTACACATGGGAGGGGGGGGGGGGGTGGGGGGAGAGGAGAAACTTGGAGGAAACTTTAGTATTTTTGAAATGTTATTTCCAGCAGTCCCTTGAATTTTTTTCCCCCCAGAAACGGACTCATTGTAACCCTGAAGCGCAAACTCCAATGCCGGTAATTCGGGGGTTTGGACTGATGATGCTTAAAGGTTCAGATCTCACTTGGAACTCTTATTAACTAAGCCTGTTACTGGTACAATGTTAACACAATTGTCCCTGTTTTCTACTCTGTTGGACCTGTGCATAAACCAAGTTGGCTTCAATTTGTTTCATCTCTTCCTGCAGTTCCACTGCTGTGGTAGTGTCAACTATAGTGACTGGTTCCCGCAGCTGAATAACACGGTGCCAGATTCTTGTTGTAAGCATGTCTCTAAAGATTGTGGCAAGAATGTTGATGCTGCAAACATATACAGGCAGGTGAGTAATGGTTTGACCTTCTGTTCACTGGCATCCACCAGATTCTAATGTCGGAGCCTTTGAATGCTTGCAGCTTTACAAGTGAAGAGCGGGTGGTGGGGGAATATCACTTAGATTGTTGCATTCACCATCTGTGACCAGCCCTGCTTAGAAAGTTCAAGTTGCTAGTGGCATTGATGCTGTGTATGGGAATGCTGTTGAGTTTCTATCCCATTAGTCATTTTAGGGATATTTTAATTTTCTCCTGTAAATCTGGTATTAAGCAGCAACTGGAGCTATTGGATTGTCGTTGAAAACCAATAGCTTCACTAACTCTCCTTCATGGAAAAGGAAACCACCTCTTCTCTTCACAAAAGGCTCAGATGAGGACCATTTTAGTCTCCAAGAGTTTGAATAAGCCACTGTTGTATGTATGAGTAGCTAGGAATACTTTGGTGCCAACATCCTGCAAAGTTTGAATCTAACAAGTTTAATAAAAATCTGTAAGTAAAAGGTGGCGAATAGGAGGTAGATTTTCCTCTAGGGCCAGAAAGTTTGAGAAGTCCTAGATTTGGATCAGGGATCAGTTTTGGGACTGCAGATTGTTACACATCAATGAACAGGATGAAGGAGTGTGATGACAGTACCAAGATTGATTGAGGGTCAGGTAGTGTTGTAGAGACAGAGTCTGCAGAAAGGTTTGGACTGATTAGAAGAGTGAACAAAAAAGTGTTTGAATACAACATTAAGTGTGGGGGCTGTGCATTATGGTAGGGAAAATAAAGGTGTAGACTTTCTAAATGGGTATAATTCAGAAATCGGGTGCGAAGGGACCTGGGAGTCCTTTTTCAGGATACCTCAAGGTTAAGCTGGTAGCTTTTTTGAAAAAAGGCAAATGTAATGTTGGCATTTGTTTTGAGAGGACTGGAATGCTCTGCTGAGCTTTTATAAGGTATTGTCAGATCACATTTGGAACATTGAGCAATTTTGGCCCCTGTATTGATCCTGGAGAGGGTCCTGAAGAGGTTCACAAGAATGATCCCTGGATTGAAAGGCTTAACATATGAAGAATGTTTATCTCTGGCCCTATACTTGATTGACTTCAGAAGAATGAAACTGGGTGGGGGGGGGGGGGGAGTGCACAGAAATGTCATTGAAACCTGCCAGATACTGAAAGACCTGGATAGAGTGGGTGTGCAGAAGATGTTTCCATCAGTATGACATTTTAGAATCTGAGGGCACAGCCTCAGAATAAAGGAATATCACTTTTTAAAACTGAGATGAGGAATTCCTTCAGCCAGATGGTGGTGGATCTGGAAATATTGTCACAAAGCAGTGGAAGTCAAGTTATTGGGTGTTTTTTAAGGCAGAATTTGATGGGTTCTTATCTGGAAAGCAGGGTAAGGGTTACAGCTAAGGTGGGAAAATAGGGTTGAAGAAATTGGCCATAATCGAATGGCAGAGCAGACTCTGGGCTGAATGGCCTAATTCTGCTCCAGATGTCTTGTGGATAGGACATGGTCTAGAATGATGCATTATGTTGAGTTGGCTCTTCCTGAGTTTTTGTCCCTTATCTGAGGGCTTTATCAGCACCAACTTCGTGCCACTCACTATTGCTGAAGCTCACTAATATACTGCTCGGGCCCTGCTTTCAGAATGGGAAATCTTAAAGCTCTGCACACAAGGAAATCTATGTGGGTCTTATCATTTCCTTAAATCTTCATCATTTGTATTTTTCCTGTCAGTAAGTTGTTTTTTTTTTAAATATAGGGCTGTGTGCAGCTTATTAATGATTGGCTTAAAAACAACATTGTGATCGTGGCAGGTGTTGCTCTTGGAATTGCCTTATTCCAGGTAAGAACAAATTCTTCTGTGTGACAGCCTGTGATAAAAGTTTGACAATGTTTATCCACCAACCGTGACTGTTACTAGCCAGTGAACTCACTTCCTGTTGCTGGAACTCCATCTCCATAGAGGGAAATGGACAGTCATTGTTTCAGGTCAAGACCCTTCAGCACTAAAGAAGGGGAGTTGGCCAGTATAAAGGGGCGAGGCAAGAGTTGACAGGTAATGGATGGATCCAGGTGGGGGAGGGGAACAAATAATGATAGAAGGCATTTCCTCCTTGTCTCTGTGCAGTCTGTTAGACAATGGATGTATGGCTTCAAAAAGGAATCAGAAGGGACCTCTTTGCATTTTGATCAAATGGCCTCATTGGGGCAATTTTCCAGGTTGTTTAGTTGCATGTTTTGTTATTTCAGGCATCACCAATGGTGAGCAGTTGTAGACCTGGGAAATGCTCTGGACACTGGGCATGTTTCCACAGAAGTAGAAAAGGCCAAGAGTTGTCTTTTTCCTGGTGTTTGTTGAGGGCACCACTTGGTGAAGAGGGAAGGCAGGGAGGCTCTCTCCTCAAAAGCTGCCGGGTTGAATGTCACACTGAGAAACATTGCAGTGGGATTAGATTGATGATTCCTCCTGCAAAAGGCTAGTAGGGATCCAATTGTCTGGATATACTTCAAGGTGAAGGCCAGCTGCTGTTGTAATTGTCAAGATTGCTAGGAGGGGTGGTTGACCATGGTGTTAACACTGCCTGGTGAAGCACTAAAATAATCAGCCCTTGACCTCCTGTAACTATACACCAGTTCATAATGTCCAATCTATCTTCAGTCGGGGTATGACATGGGGAATTGACCTGAAATGTATGGCTTTAGGTGATCAGCCTATACCAGAATCTGATTTGCAGCCAGCCCTAGCAATTGTTCTGATTTATTGAAAATCAGGCCTTTTCTCCCCTTGTATGTGAAAGACTCAAGTAAAGCAAAACAATGTGATAGAAATCCTCAACTGGCTAGGTGGCATCTGCTGGGGTGGGGAGAGGGGTTGGTGTAGGTGAGTAATAGTTCTTGCTGGTAAGTCACCTGGTTCATTTGTGCCCAGTGTGGATAATTTCTAAAACAATTGTCGGCAAGGTGGGTAGTAATGCTTGTGTTGTGTTGCACCAGTTGAGTTAGAGTGCAGTCTTGTAAAGTGATGAGGTCAAGGCCAGCAATTATCACCCTTCCTCTGTTGCCCTTGTGGTGCTAGTGAACCACTTTGCTGTGGGGGAGATGCTTCCATACACTGGAAGCAACAATTATATTTCAAATGTTGGGCTGGTGTGTCATTTGAAAGGGAGTCTGGATGGTTTTGGCACTAGAGGTTGCACGTGCAGTCGTTTCTAGACATTGAGTTATTTTGATTAAAGAATCTCAGAGTCCTTTTGGACTAATATTGCAATGATAGAAATTTGGTCCAAACACTTTGCTACCTTGATACGCATACCAAAAAATCTACCAATGGTAGACTTTCCATTTGCAATTGTATGTCAAGATCTCTTGAGCAATTACATCACTAGTTAATGAGATTTCAGTGTAATTTTTGTCTAATTTAATTTTGTTTTTGTTTCAGCTCCTTGGAATTATATTTGCATGCGTGCTGATGAAAGGCATTAAAAGTGGCTATGAAGTAATGTAGTCTTCATCTCAACAGCCAATGTTCATTGAATACCTTACGTTTGTATTTTTGCCACAACTGTGAACTTTGATCACAATGAATATTCTTTTGTTAAAAGAAAATGAATGTCTGTGCCTTTCTCCTTCATTACTTTTGACATATGAGCACTAAAATGTAACCAAGGTGACCCAGTAAATGCTACTCATTTTCTACCCCCTACCTGCTCTACAAATGTCTTGTATCACCATGTTTTTTTTCTTGTGAAAGACAGATCATGTGCAGAGTGTGCTTTAGTTTGTTGGGGGTTATTCAGCTGTACTGTAGGGGCCATGATTTAGGGTGGAGTTTCTCCCTCATTTCAAGGGGGACTTTCTGATGAAATGTTTGTCAGCATGTTTTGTGTTGCTCACTAGCCTCTGCAATCATCAGGCAACACTCCATTGTGTTTGGTCAAGAGGCCACAGCACTTTCTGCAGCTCAATCTGTAAAATGTGTTGTTAGCCTTTTCCAGGATAATGTCCCCTTCACCTTTCTCTCAATCTCTTGAAAGCTTTATTTATTTTTTTTATTTTTTTTGAGGGCTTTAATAGCTTGTATTGCCACACCCTGGCTACTTAACCTTGCAACTTTAAGCAGCTAGATGACTCCCAATGGAGAAGTTGGCGATCACTAGGAGTAATTTTTCTTTCCCTTGCCAAGGAGCTAATATAATTGGGAGTTCTGCTTCCACTTGCATGTCCTTGGCCCGTTTATTCAGTTGTGCCCAGCTCACCCATTGGAAGTGGTTTACAGTTCCACTTGATCAAAATTCTCTTCAAGGCACTCTCCAATATCTAGGGACGCAGAACCCTAATATGACTGTCTTTCTCCTTGTGCTCTTCTTCCCCCGAGTGAAACTTGTAAAGTTGAAACAAACATGCTAGAGTGAGGGCACAGTAACCTTTTCATCTTGTTCAAAGGCTTTGGCTTGCAGTCTTGTCACTCTCAAGGTGAAAGATTGGCTCTGTGTTGTAGACCATTGGTTTGACATCTAAAAGCTCATGGCACGTGAGTATGGGAGCTCTCCTGCTGGCTCCAGTCATGTTGTTTGATCTATACACCTGATGGGCATGCCTTTAACACCTTGTTCCATTTTCAATTTCCCACTCCTAAACTTCAGCCTATGACTTCACTTGAAGTTTTGTCAAAGGTGATCTGGGAAGGCAGGCCAAGACATTTTTTTAAAATAAAATGTTTTCTTTTTTGTTTTTTTTTTTTGGACCAGGCTTTGGGCTGCTGCAATGGTGGGGTGTTTACTGTCTCCACAGAGTGGATGAAAATGTCTTTATATTTTGGGGAAATACTAAGGCCTGACATATCACTTCATGAAGCTTAAATCTGCAATGTCATTTGTGCACTTCCCACCATTCCTTGCCCCACCACCACCTGTCTTAGTCATGTTAGTATATTTGGTTGTATTGGAAGTTGCTTCTTTTCAAATTAGATCTTGAGAACTTCTGAGAAACTGTGCCAGCACCACACCCTTTTGCATTCTGTTTGTGCCATGGTTATTTAGGAGGTAATCAAGAGTTCTTGTATATTGAGTGGGGTGCAGTTTACTTCCCAACACCTTCCCCAAAGCCAATTCAAAGAGAAGCCCCGCTGTTCTGTTTCAAAGGACATTCCAACTTCAAGTCACTGCCTCCTATGGATTATAGGTGCAACCTCACTGAGGGGGTAGTCTCTTCACATCCCATCCTTAAACTTCATAAGGGCACCTGAAAGCAACACTGCTTCACAGCTTTCTGATCACTCTTAGAGAGGAGGGTTGGCGATCCTTTGACGGAATTCTAAATTTGATGTATTTTCTATCCAGTTTGTCAGCATGGAAATGTGATCGCATGCTATTTTCAATATGGTTCCTTGTTTATTCAAGTGTTGAATTTCTGATGTTCTGTATGTGGCAAAATAAACATTTTCTAGGTTGTATGCCATGCCTGTAATGTATCATGTTTTATTTGCACAGTCTATACAACAGCTTACAGTTTAGTTTGCTACCTAGAGGTAACTATCTGTGGTCGTGAATGAATGAACCCGCTACAGAACCTGAAGAATTCATAAACTTTGTCACTATTTGCTGCCTTTTGACCAAATGTAAACCAATCTGATCATGCAGCTCCATACCCATACTAAGGTTAACTTTAAACAGGTCTTACTGGACCAACAACCCATTTTAAAACATTTTTGCACTGTAATGTTGCCACAGAATAAATTTAATGTCAGTAATCTGATTTTCAGGGTAATGCCAACCCTGCCAGTGGTGCCCTTTTGCTGTGATGTGGCAGTTATTCCAATAGTTCCTCATCTCCAACAATGGTGTAGTTTGGGTTTGCCAATCTTTTTTATGCCGTGGACCAATACTGTTAATCAAATGGTCTAAGTATCCCTGGTTGGGAAACTGCCCTAGTTTTATTTCAATGGATTTGGAGTGATAAGTATTTTAGCTATTTCTGACATTATTTCACAAGCCATCTACCAATTGAGTTTCAGCAATGAATAACTAACTGGCTAATTGGAGTCAGCTGAGGAACAAACATTGGCCAGGCACCAGGAAAGCACAATGCATCTTTTGGCACTCACTTGCATTGAAGTGTTCAGCACAAGTGTTAAGAGTTCCAGCATCTATTAGACTTCAGATCAGAAAAATACAGTGACTGCCTGGGGGAAGGAACTTCTTAAGATGGTGTGCAGTTTTTAATTTTAATAACCCCAAGTACTTTTCAAAAGGGAGCTTTTAGTAAATGTCATTTGCAGCAATCTCCAGCTCCAATTACTAAGCCAATTTTGGATCTGGTTTGCGAACTTGCTTTCAATTCCATGGGCTTTTTGTTTTGAACTTTGGAGTTTAAAAGCAATGAAATATGATGACGAATCATGGGGAAGAAATCTTTTCTTGCTTCCCCCTCTAAAACACAGAAGCTTCCTGTTCTGGTTCCACAGATGCAACCCTAGCCTGACTTGACATGATATTTCCCATGGTGGGGAGTCTAAGACAAGAGGGCACAGCCTCAGGATAGAGGGGCATCCATTTAAAACAGATGCAAATAAATTTCTTTAGCCAGAGGGTGGTGAATTTGTGGAATTTGTTACCCCAGGCAGCTGTGAAGGTCAGGTCATTGGATGTATTTAAGGCAAAGCTTGATAGGTTCTTGATTGGACACAGCATCAAAGTTTATGGGGCAAAGGCTGGGGTGTGGGGCTGAGGAGGGGGGGGGAAAAGGATTAGCCATGGTTAAATGCCAGAACAGACTTGATGGGCCAAATAGCCTAATTCTACCCTTGTGTCTTGTGGTCTTAACATGCATCAGGAAATAAGCAGGGACTTGAACCTGTAACAGGCTTCTTGTATCCTAATCAAAGTCGACTCAATGCTGCTGTAGTGTGCTTGAGTGGAGAGAGTTGATGCTGCCCTTCTCTGAGGAGACCAAACCACATGGGATGGTTTCCCATCCACACCTTCATTAGCCCAGACACTCCTGCTTCCAAGACTCAAATTAAACTCCAACCTGCACCTTACTTTATTTTCCACTGCTTGGTGATATCTCCTATTTACAATTTCTACACTACTTCACATGGCCACGTAGGTGGCTGTTGTGGAGATGCACAGCTGGGCTACTGCAAGACTTCTAGCCTCTATGGGGAATAGATGTGTTCTTCCAATGACCCTGGAGCTACATAATCTGAAACCTGTGCTCCAAGTAAGGCCCACCCATAAGACTTTGGCGTACCAAGTCCATCCCAACATTCAATCATGGCTGATTATTATCCTCAACCACATTCTCCCTGTAATCTATGACACCCTTGCTAACCAAGAGCCCATTAATCTCTGCTTTAAATATACCTAATGACTTGGGACTCCACAGCCATCTGTGGTAATGAATTCTACAGATTCTCCACTCTCTGGCTAAAGAAATTTATCCTCGTCTCTGTTCTGAAGGGACTTCCTTGTAATCTTGAGGTCATGCCGTCTGGTCCTAGGCACCCCCGTTACAGGAATCATTCTTTCCATGTTCACTCTAGGCTTTTTGATATTTGATAGGTTGCAACAAGATTCTCTTCCCCCCCCCCCCCCCCCCCCCAAATCATTCTTTTAAACTCCAGTGAGTACAATACAACCGACAGATGTCAACCTATGGTGGCAAGGAGAGCTTCCAGGCTCATCAACTGTCACCTTGGTTACGATAGTTGACCACGGCAGTGAGGTTGTGTGGGCCTAGATGTGCATCGCTTCCTCATGCTTTGCATGGTCTACACAGGCTTCAGATGTCCTGTGGCAATGGAGAATGGGTGACGGAGGCAGGGCTGTGGTAGCTGGGAGTTCTCTGCCAAAGAACCAAAGGCAGCAGATGTGTCACACCTCAGGCACCTACTCACCAAGTCTGGTAGACTTCAACCCAGCCTGCCACCTTCTGCACCCCCCCCCCCCCAATTTGCTGCAGGGATTTAAGGGTGGAGTCAGTAAGTTTTTCAGGGTCCAGCCTGAAAGCCACGGTGACACAGTGGTCAAAGCTGCTGCCGGTCAGGTTCAATCCTGACTGGGTACTACCTGTGTAGAGTTTGTACCACCTTCAAACCCTTGCATGTTTGCTCCAGGTTCCTCCCTTGTCCCCAAGACATGGGAGTCTTGGGGTTCATTGTCTGCTGCAAGTAGCCCCTAGGGTGTAGGTGAGGGGTAAAATCAGGGAGAGTTGGTGTGAATAGTTTACAAGGAAATATAATTAATGGGGTTGCTCTGAAAGCTGGCATAGACTCAATAGGCTGAATGCCCTCGTGTAACAAGGTGAGTGTTGTCCAAAGTCCCAATCCATGCAATTAGCTCCCACATTGCATCAGATTTTAATATTCCTGTGTGTTAGTGGGATGTCAATTATTAAGCGGCTCAGTGCTGGCCCACTATTGGTTTATGGCCAGAGTTTATTTTAATAAATGACTGCTTTGGGCTGAGTTCCAGCTCCTTAGCAGAAACCCTATTGAGTTATTTTTCACACTTGCACAAGTTTCCTCTCGGTGCTGATGACCGCAGGGCCCTGGAACAAGGTGCAGCATGGTAGTGCAGCAGTTAGCATAATGCTATTACAGTGCCTGTGACCTGGGTTCAATTCCTGCTGTCTTTAAGGAATTTGTATTCTCCCTGCGATTGTGTGGGCTTTTTCCGAATGCTCCACTTTCCTCCCATATTCCAAAGACACGCAGGTTAGTAGGTTAATTGGTCACATGGATGTAAGTGGGCTGGAAGGACCCGA
The DNA here is from genome assembly GCF_048418815.1 of Hemitrygon akajei. Classification (NCBI taxonomy): domain Eukaryota; kingdom Metazoa; phylum Chordata; class Chondrichthyes; order Myliobatiformes; family Dasyatidae; genus Hemitrygon; species Hemitrygon akajei. The sequence goes on along the minus strand of NC_133141.1, from coordinate 22,128,022 downwards.
TAACATACTGTATCTCGAAACCTAACTTAAAATCTAAGAATTGTTGGAACTGCAGCTACAACCATCAGAGTCTGTTGCTGATAAAGCAAGAACTTGGCATGACACTTCACCGAGCGCAGCCAGACTAAAATATGATGGCTGAGGAAACACCAGAGTGAAAGTTTTGGGAGGGATATCCTGAACTTCAACCCTGGCAGCTGAAGGTGCTGCCGCCACTGGTGGAACAATGGCGACCAGACAAGGTTGAAGGGAGCAGGCAAGTGTGAGGCTGAAGGACTTTGCCAGAGCACTGCACTTCACAGCAGATGTTGAGCAAATTCTTGCACGCCAATATATGTGGCACCAATGGTCACCCTGTCCACTAACAGTTAACGTAAGGCTTCATCATGACTATCAAAATAGTCATACAGCACAGAAACAAGCCCATCAAGCACCCTTCTGTGCTAATCCCATTTTCCAGCACTTAGTCTGTAAGCCTTCTCTGCCTTGGTGATTAAAATGTTCATCCAAATACATCGTAAATGTTGTGGGAGTCTCTGCCCCCACCATCACCTCAGGCAGTGTGTTCCAGATTCCAACCATCTGGGAGATGGGGTTCCTCCTTGGATCTAAAAGTGCTGTGCCGCTCCTGCAGAAAGCTAGTTTTCATGGTATTTATACCCTGTGTATGTATGCCTATGGCAACAATAAACTTGAACTAAACCTGAAACACAAGAGATTCTGCAGATGCTGGAAATCCAGAGCAACGCACAGGAAGAGCTCAGCAGGTCAGGCAGCATCTGGGGAAGGAAATAAAACAGTCTACATTTCGGGCTGAGACCCTTCATCAAGACTGGAAAAGAAGGAGAAAGAAGTCAGAACAAGGTGGTGGGGGGAAGGAGTACAAGTTGGCCATGTGTTAGATGAAACCAAATGGGGAGTGGAAGGTGGGTGGGTAGGGTTGGGGGTATGAAGTGAGAAACTGGGAGGGGAGGGTGATAGATGGAAGGGGTAAAAAGCTGAAGAAGAAATCTGATAGGAGAAGAACGTGGACCATGGGAGAAAGGGAAGGAAAAGGGCCACCAGAGTGAGGTGAGAGGCAAGTGAGGAAAAGAGACGGCTTAAGGGGGGAGCCTGAGTGAAGAATATGGAAAAAGGAGGAAAATGGGAAGGAGGAGAAATTACCAGAAGTTAGAAAAATAGATTTTCATGCTGTCAGGTTGGAAGCCACCCAGACAGAATATGAGGTGTTGCTCATCCAACCTCTTACCCCTTACCCTCTGGTTATAGACTCTTCCACACCAATGTAAAAACCTACCAATCAGAGAAATTCCATGGTGCCTCTTCGGGCTGAGTTCTTTTCATATTTTTCCTTCTGCCTTTCTGTCTTCCTTTCCCAGACTTGGTAAGGAGTTGTCTGTGCTAGCTACCCTGAGCTACCTCAATGGTAATCCACTTCTGACCAAGACAGTGAAAGAAAATCAAAGCAGAAGGTGATGGGAACACTCAGCAGGTCAGCAAGCACAAAGTACACTGCAGATGCTGTGGTCAAATCCAGACGTACAAACAAGCTGGAGCAGGTCGGGCAGCGTCCGTTGAAATGAGCAGTCAATGTTTCGGGCCGAGACCTGACGAAGGGTCTTGGCCTGAAACGTTGACTGCTCATTTCAACGGACGCTGCCTGACCTGCTGAGTTCATCCAGCTTGTTTGTACCTGTTGACTCAGCAGGTCAGGCAGCATCTGTGGAAGAGAGAATCAGGTTAGCATTTCAAGTCAAGGACTCTTCATCAGAACTGGGGGCCTGAGAAAGCGAATGTGCTTTGAGTTGGAGGGGTGTAGAGAACAAGGGAATGTCAGTGACGGTGGAGGTCGAGGTTGTCCCGCTGATGCAATGCTTCCACAGCCGCCGAGTTAACAGATGCATCAGGGCGGTTCGGGAGGGAGGGACAACCAGAAGGACGTGTTAGATCTGTGAGAGACAGAACGGCAGATGCTGGAAGTCTGGGACAAAAGGGAAAGCTGGAAATGCCCAGAAAATCAGACAGCATCTGTGGAGAGAGAAATTCTGAGTGGATACCCTTACATCAGAACCAGCCAGTTCCAACACACAACAGTAAAACTGGCTGTCTGAAATTGTTGAACTTGATAGTCACAAGGGCTGCAACACACCCAGACAGAAGATGAACAAACAAAGGAGGTTCCTCCTTTAATTGGGGAAGAATTTATCTTTTGGTTTTGCATTGCTAAAGGAAGATCCTTCTCCCAGCGCGTTCCTAACCCTCACAATCTCCTCTCCCTCCCTGCTCATCCTTGGTAGTAAAATCATCAGTGAACATATTTCTAATTTTGGAATCACATTTTCCTGAGGAACCCTGTCATGAGAACATCCGCAATGTAGCTGGAAATGGACTTGGAGAGTTAGTAAATTGGATTGCTGGGGGACGAGTGCTTCACTGTCCCTGTATCATTAATTCCAAGTAACCAGATGTTCCAGCCCAGTTGCTGCTACCGCTGTTGTAAATGCAGGCAGCCCAACCTGTTAATATAGTGCAGACACAAGATTACTGCAGATGAGTTAAACGTCCACAGGCGACCGTCAGTCTGTGTAGTAGGATGCTGCCAAATGTAAGATGGAAACTCAGAATCCAACAGCAGTAATGAACTGCCTGCTCTACTTCCAGTGTGTGCACAGCTTTGTCATTTATTATTCTTGAGGCAAACTACTTTGTCAATTCAACCATTTAATGTTGAGTGGATGCACCTCCCACTGAGATTGATCATTGCCAAATGCCATTTATCATAACGTGTGATCTATTATTCATAGACTACATTAGACAACCAAGAATACGTCACATCATTACTGTGACTGGTTTAATTTTACATAAGTAATACAGTGATAAAGTTTGTATATAAAATAAGTTGGAACTTGGGTATTGGAGTTGTCTTCTTAAATCTAGATGGAATGGAAGGGCATTAAAATGTTGTTAGGGAACTCTCGATGTCTTAGCATTCATATGTGTGTCTGTAAACGTTTTACAGGACAATCAGCATTATCTTTGCACCCAGTTCAAAGAGCAATATGACTTGCTCATGGGGCATCTAAGGGCTGAAGTAAAGTCAGTCCGGACCCCCTGCTCCTGATGGTTCTGACCTGAGAAATGAATAGTGGTCTTCACAGTTGGATCATAATTACTGCCTGGGATCTCTCAGGAAGGGTGAGCACTGGAGAGGCACAGATTAGCATCACTCCTGGTTGGTTACAGCAATGGATGCAACAGATAATCAGTAAGGTGAGAAGGGGTAAATTCAGAGGAGATGAGCAGGGCAACTTTTGGTGCCTGGAGTGCGCTGGTTGGGGTGGTGATGGAGGCAAACGCCTCTCAATGCATTCAAGAGACTCTTCATGCCATGAATATGCAGGAAGTGGAAGGTTATGGATGTAGTGTAAGCAGCAGGGATGAGTTGTGAAATTGACTTAATTAGTTTGGCACGCATTGTGGGCTGAATGGCCTGTTCCTGTGCTGTAATGTTTTATGTTCTGTGCCCTGACGCTACATTACCATGCAAAATCTTTGATGGGACACATACCCCTTAGACAACCAAGAAACTGAGAGTTTCCTTACAATGCAATTTATCTGAAATTTATCTTACCCAAACTCCAGATTGGATAATAAATCTATTCCTGAACACTTGTAATGAGGAATGAACATGAAGGATGGAGGAAGAACTGATCTCGCTACAAAATGACTTTGAACTGAAGCTGATGTTCAAAAAATCATATCAAGACTTTTGGCTGCAGAAACACATCTCTGAATGCCATCTTGCACTGTGGAAAAAAAGTGAAGATGTTCTTTATTGCCTTTCCAAGATCATATTTAGTGGAGCGCGGTTTCAGTGAAGTCGTCCAACTTGTTTCAAAGCAAGAAAATAGACTGTAAATTACTGAACGTGGGGATCTGAGTGAGACTCCGTCTGAGGTACATTGAGCCTGATGTTGAGAAGCTGATATCACTGCCCCAAACCATCCATCTCACTGAAAGTTGAAAAAATAATGAAGTCGTGAATAGTTGGACTACTAATGTATACCCTAAAATTGTTGATGAAAATTGTTTATACTGCAATTAAATAAAGAATTAATTGCATTTGTAGCTATAAATAGATTTGAATAATTTTTGCAATTATTTGTCACGGCTTTGAATTTGCACTTTCTATTTTCTTTCATTGTGCATCGTGAACCAATTTTTTAAGTTTTTATTTAATTGGAAAGGGAGAGGTTGTAGTCTGGGAGCCAAGAGGGCGGTAATCCAATAAAGTTTGGGAACCATTGCTCTATCCCACCTAGATTTAATAAAACAACTCCACTACCCAAATTAAAACTTGTTTATACAGAAATTTTCATTTGGATAACAACACTTTCTTTGCACGACTGATATGAAAGTAAAGAACATAAACCAATCAAAGTAAAAGAGTCATCAATTCTGGCTGCATCAACAGGCCATTCGGGCCAACTAATCTATGCTGATTTTGTTGCCCAGCCAGCTGGTCTCATCTGCCCGTGTTTGGCCCATTGGCCTCTAAGTCTCTCCTATCCATGCACTGTTTCTAGTTAGCTTTAAAACTTTGCTAATGCACCCGCCTCAACCACTATTTCTAGCACCTCATTCCAAATATGCACCACCCTTTGTGTCAAGAAGATGCCTCTGATGCACCTTTTAAGTCGCTCACCTCTGCCCTAGACTTTTTCGCACCCCTCCCCTGGAGAAACGCTAGAGATTCTGCCGATGATGGAAATCCAGAAAGTGCTGGAGGAACTCAGCAGGTCGAGCAGCATCTATGGAGAGGAATAAAGAGTTGGTGTTTTGGCCTGAGATCCTACATCAGGGCTGGAAAGAAATAGGGAAGAAGCCAGAATAGGAAGGTGGAGGAGGGGAAAGAGTACAAGCAGGAAGGTGATAGGTGAAGGCAAGTGAGGGAGAAGTATGTGCTTTCACCTTATCTATGATCTCCTAACCTCAATGTCCTATATTCCAGGGAATAAAGTCCTAGATTACATGCCCTCTCCTTGTACCTCAGTCCCCCAAGTCTAGGCAACATCCTGTTAAATCTTTGCTGCACTCTGTTTCTAGTTTACTAACATCTTTTCTGAAACAGTATGACTGAAACTGTACAACAATGCTCAAGGAGTAGGCGTCTAATGTAATGATGTGAGGGTACACAGTACGTACACCTTCCTACCTCTGATGTCAGCAGTCTTGTCTTGTGCTTCTGGCTCTTCCAGGCAAGTCCAGGCACCCTCTGTTTACCTGTCAGAAATATTATGGCCAATTTGCATAAACCTCACAGCCACAAGATCAGAGGATATATTTATTCAGAAATGTGACTGAGTGATAAATATAAATATTGACCAGGTGACCTGGGAGATCCCATTTGCTCTTTAACAGCATTGCACTAAGATCAGCCTGGAGTCTATTGTGAATGCCCGCAAGAAAATAAATCTCAGGGTAATATACAGTGACATATATATACTTTAATAATAAATTTACTTTGAACTTCGGACTTTCATGGTTCAGTCTCTGGGACCCATAACCTCAGTGTGACTGACTGAGTCACAGCAGATAGCAGAGGAGGAACATGAGAGGGGATTCACTTTTTGCACCTAGCTGGTGGATGAAGCTTGGCTAACAGATATCTGCCAATGGAGAAAGCTTATGGGGTGTTAGCTTTCATAAGTCGAGGGATAGAGTTTAAGAGTAATGATGCAGATGTATAAAACTCTAGTTAGGCCACACTTGGAGTGATGTGTCCAGTTCTGGTCGCCTCACTATAGGAAGGATGTGGAAGCATTGGAAAGGGTACAGAGGAGATTTACCAGGATGCTGCCTGGTTTAGAGAGTATGGATTATGATCAGAGATTAAGGGAGCTAGGGCTTTACTCTTTGGAGAGAAGGAGGATGAGAGGAGACATGATAGAGGTGTACAAGATATTAAGAGCTACAAGATAGACAGAGTGGACAGCCAGCGCCTCTTCCCCAGGGCACCACTGCTCAATACAAGAGGACATGGCTTTAGGGTAAGGGGTAGGAAGTTCAAGGGGGATATTAGAGGAAGGTTTTTTACTCAGAGAGTGATTGGTGCGTGGAATGCACTGCCTGAGTCAGTGGTGGAGGCAGATACACTAGTGAAGTTTAAGAGACTACTAGACAGGTATATGGAGGAATTTAAGGTGGGGGTTATATGGGAGGCAGGGTTTAAGGGTTGGCACACCATTGTGGGCCAAAGGGCCTGTACAGTGCTGTACTATTCTATGTTCTTAATGAGGCCAAGTCTTGCCTTCAATTGCAGTGACTGGGATGTTGAGTGGAGAAGACTACATTTTCATCTTAAATACAAGAGATTCTGCAAATGCTGGAAATCCAGGGCAACACACCCAAACCGCTGGAAGAATTCATCAGGTCTGAGAGACTGGTGTAGGGGGCAGGGCTTTGGATTCTTGGATCATTGGGGCTTCTTCTGGAGGAGGTATGACCTGTACAAGAAAGGACGGGTTACACCTGAACCCAAAGGGGTCCAATATCCTAGCAGGCAGGTTCAATAGAGCTGTTAGGGAGGGTTAAGCTAATTTGGCGGGGGAATGGGAATCAGAATGATAGGGCAGAGGAAGGGGAAAGCAGAAATAAATCAAAGATAGTGTGCAACAGAGATGATAGAAAGGACAGGCAGGAGATGAGGCATAATTACAGCCAGTGGGATGAGTTACAGGGCAGTAGAGATGTGGTGCAGTTAAAACAGAAAGCAACAAATACTGGACTGGAAATGTTATATTTAAATTCACGCAGCACAAGAAATAAAATGGACTATCTTGAAATTCAGCTACAGATGGGCAAGTATGACGTTGTGGCCATCTCTGAAAATTGGGTAAAGGGTGGCTGCTACTGGGAGCTGAACGTCCAAGGATATGCAGTGCATCGGAAAGAAGGGTTAGTAGGCAGAGGGAGTGGTGTGGCCCTGTGTATAAGAAATAATATTAAATCATCAGAAAGGGATGACATAGGATCGGAAGGTGTAGAGTCTCTATGGGTTGAGTTAAGAAATGGCAAGGGTAAAAGGACCCTAATGGCATTTGTATACAGGCCTCCAAACAGCAGCCGGGATGTGGATTACAAATTACAGCAGGAGGTAGAAAAGGCGTGTCAGAAGGGCAATGTCATGATAATCGCTGGGGATTTTAGCATGAAAGTGGATTGGGAAAACCAGGCCAGTACTGGACCTCAAGAGAGAGAATTTGTAGAATGTCTAAGGGATGGCTTTTTAGAACAGCTTGTTGTTGACCCCACTAGGGGATCGGCTGTGTTGAATTGGGTGTTGTGCAATGATCCAGTGTGATAAGAGAGCTTAAGGTTAAGGAACCCTTAGGGAACAGTGATCACAATATGATCGAGTTCACTTTGAAATTTGAGAAGGAGAAACTAAATTCCAATGTGTCAGTATTTCAGTGGAATAAAGGAAATTACAGTGGCATGAGAGGGGAACTGGCTGAAGTTGACTGGAAGGGGACACTAGCGGGAAGGACAGCAGAGCAGCAATGGCTGGAGTTACTGTGAAAAATAAGGGAAGTGTAAGACAGATATATTCCAAATAAGAAATTTTTGATTGGAAAAAGGACACTAGTGTGGCTGACAAGAGAAGTCAGAGCCAAAGTAAAAGCAAGAGAGGGCATACAAGGAAGCAAAAGCTTGTGGCAAGATAGAGGATTGGGAAGCTTTTAAAAACATGCAGAAGGAAACTAAGAAGGTCATTAGGAAGGAAAAGATGAATTATGAAAGGAAGCTGGTAAGTAATATCAAAGAAGATACTGAAAGGTTTTTTAAGTATATAAAGGGTAAAAGAGAGCCAAGGGTAGATATAGGACCAATAGAAAATGATGCTGGAGATATTGTAATGAGAGACGCAGAGATGGCAGAGGAACTGAATGTGTATTTTGCATCAGTCTTCACAGTAGAAGACATCTGCAGTATACCAGACATTCAAGAGTGTCAGGGAAGTGAAATATGTGCAGTGAAAAGTTACGATTGAGAAGGTGCTCAGGAAGCTTAATGGTCTGAGGGTGAATAAATCTTCTGGACCTGATGGAATTAACCCTTAGGTTCTGAAGAAAGTAGCTAGAGAGATTGTGGAGGCACGAACAATGATCTTTCAAGAATCGATAGATTCTGGCATTGTACTGGATGACTGGAAAATTGCAAATGTCACTCCACTATTTAGGAAAGGTGGGAGGCAGCAGAAAGGAAACTCTAGACATGTTAGCCTGACAGCAGTGGTTGGGAAGTTGTTGGAATTGATTGTTAGGGATGAGATTACAGAGTACATGGAGACACATGACAAGATAGGCCAAAGCCAACATGGTTTCCTGAAAGGAAATTCCTGTCTGACCATCCTACTGAAATTTTTTGAGGAAATTACAAGCAGAGTAGACAAAGGAGATGCAGTAGATGTGGTGTACTTGGATTTCTCCCCAACAAAGGGTATGGGGAGAAGGCAGGGGAGTGGGGATGACTGGAAGAATTGGATCAGCCCATGATTGAATGGCAGAGCAGACTCGATGGGCTGAATGGCCTACTCCTGCTCCTATGTCTTATGGAATTATGGCCTTATGGTCGGGGCAGCATCTATGGAAATCAATAAATAGTTGACGCCAGAATAAAATGGTGTGGGAAGGGGAAGCAGGACTAGCTAAAAGGTGATAGGTGAAGCCAGGTGGGTGAGAAAGGTAAAGGGATGGCGAGGAAGGAATCTGATAGGAGAGGAGAGTGGACAATAGGAGAAAGGGAAGGAGGAGGGGCACCATGGCTGGTGATAGGCAGGTGAGGAGAAGAAGTAAGAGCCCAGAGAGGGGAATAGAAGAAGAGAGAAGGGGGAGGTAAAAAGAAAAATGAATTACCAGAAGGAGAAATCAGTGTTCATGTTGTCAGGTTGGAGGCTACCCAGCTGGAGTATGAGGTCCCATGATCCATTCCCTTCTCCAGCTCTGTATCCCTTTTGCCAATCACCTTTCCGGCTCTTAGCTTCACCCCACCCCCTCCTGTCTTCTCCTATCATTTCGCATTTCCCCCTCCCCCCACTACTTTCAAATCTCTTACTATCTTTTCTTTCAGTTAGTCCTGACGAAGGGTCTCGGCCCGAAACGTCGACAGCGCTTCCTCCTATAAACGCTGCCTGGCCTGCTGTGTTCCACCGGCATTTTGTGTGTGTTGTTTGAATTTCCAGCACCTGCAGATTTCCTCGTGTTGGAGTATGAGGTGTTGCTCCTCCACCCTGAGAGTGGCCTCATTGTGGTAGAAGAGGAGGCCATGGACCAATTTACCAGTACAGGAATTAAAATGGACTCCGGTCACCTGTACTGTAAAGCATTGTGCTAACCATTATGCTACTGTGGTACCCATTTTCACACAATGGGTGAAGGAATTCCAAAACTTTCTTCCGGAAGTACTTGGGGACAAGTGGAAATTTCACACTGCAGAGACACTTTTGTTGTGGTTAAGTATGAAAGGAAGTGAGGCTGAGGCTGATTAACCATTGAATCCTGACTTTACTGAAGGGGCTGAATGGCTTCAGTAATTTTATCTGGCTGGAGGCACAAGCTGCTGGCAATGCCAAACCGTGGAAGTTTCCGATTCTGTGTCCAGGGTGGGGAAGAGGACGAGGGCTGCCAGCTGTCAATTTGACATCATCTGCCAGTAAAATCTATGAGGCAATTTTGTCGAGCAGAAATTAGTGGAGTTCTTACGCATGTTGTGCATCCACAATGCCTGTGAGTCATATTCCAGAAGCCCAGGACTATGAGGAGATGCTTGGGATGTCATGATATACTGGGCAGGCTGTCGGACCAGGCAGACACTCCCAGTTTGTCAATTTTCCAGTGTTGTCCTCTCCAGCATTTTGTGTTTTGGATTTTCCAGTTGGCAGCTGTTTAGATTTGCCCTGCCTCAGTGTGGGTGTGGGTGTGTGTGTGCGTTCAGGAAGCTAAGTCCTGTCCACAATAACTTAAAGGAAACAGATTAGAGGTTGAAGCCTGAATTATTAAACACTTCAGAATCTTTGGAATCATACAAATTACAGAGCTTGGCCCGAGATGCTCCAAATTAGGACATGCAAATCTCCTGAGTTGTATTTCCGCAAGTTGAAAATTAGCAACTATTTTAAACAGTTCCTTGAATGTTGACGAATGGACAATTTTGGCCCCAATGTATCTGAGGAATGACAGTTGCAGGCAAAGAGGACACAAGGCTGCCTCACAGCTTCAGAAACCCTGGTTCAATCCTGAGCTCGGGTGCTGTCCCTGTGGAGTTTGCATGTTCTTTCTGTGATTGCGTGGTGAGTGGTAGAATATGAGGGCAGTTGTGGGGAACGTAGGAGAATAAAATGGCTGTAAGGCCATTAACTACATTGCAACTAATTACATTGCCTGTGTTTGTACGCATTATACATATGTCACACATTAATGCAAGCTACAACTGTTCACTAGTTTTGTGAGTCTTGAATCCTTTTGCAAGATCTGGCAGAAGTTCAGCATAGTTTCGTCCCATCCCTGGGAACAATTCCAATTCTGCAATGCTTTCAAGCTTCCTTCCACTCTTTCTTTGACTTGCTGAACTTATCTGCATCAGCCTTTAGCCCCAAGTAAACTATATCTTTTTGTACAAATGCACACTTGCTATTGTTTGAAATTGACACTGTGTGCGTAGCTACCTGAACACTTGTGATATTCAAAGGAATTTTTCTTTAGTAATTGTGGCTATCATCTTGATTGCACAAGACAATGGTCTGTATCTTGTGGTATCTTCCAAGTGAGGCAAAGGTTCACATGCACCTCCTCCAACCTCGTTTACTATTCGGTGTGGCCTCCTGTACATGAGTGAGACCAAGAGCAAACTGGGTTACTGTATGGTGGAGCACCCAAACTCTGTCAACAATAGCCATCCTGAGCTCCCGGTCGCCTACCATTTTACTTTCTCTTCACATTCCCACACCAACATGTCCACCTGTGGTCCTCCTCCACTGCCAGGATGAGGCCAAAGGCAAACAAGAAGACTAGCACCTCATATTCCCCCTGAGCAGTCTACAGCCCGATGGCATGAACAGAGTTTTCCAATTCCAGGTAACCTGCTTCCCTCCCCCGCTCCTGCTGATCCACCCAGGTTCTCCCACAACAAACCCCCTTCCACCTCCTTCATCCAGTTTTGCTCCCCTTCCTGACCTGGACACATCTCCCACCTACTTTACCCAGCTGGGTCCGCAGTCTCCTATCCTCTCCTCCATCTGGTTCCATTTGCCCACCATTCCTCCCTGATCACTTCCTCATAGATCAGATTCCGGGATCTGCAGCCACTTGTCTCTCTACTTATGGATTTCCAGCCTCTTTCTCTCCCTCCCCTGGCTTCATTTGCCCCCCTGTATTCCTCTCTCCTTATCTGACTTTACCTGTTGCTCTCCAGCTGCAGTTTAAAAAAAATCTAACCCCCCTTTAACCCACATGGACCCATTTGCCGATCATCTCTCACCTCTCCCCCAGAAGCCCAGATAAAGGAGATTCCACACAGTGAGAAGCTTGTGCTTCTGCAATCGATGACACATGTATATGGGCCACGCAAATGTTTCAGAAGTTCTGACTTCGGCCATTGTGTTTATAGGCATCTGATAGTCTTGAGAGACCATGGATTTGCGCCTTGGAAAGTTTCCAGGGCGCAGGCCTGGGCAGGGTTGTATGGGAGACCGGCAGTTGCCCATGCTGCAAGTCTCCCCTCTCCACACCACCGGTGTTGTCCAAGGGAAGGGCAAGGCCTGATACAGCTTGGCACCCGTGTTGTCACAGAGCAATGTGTGGTTAAGTGCCTTGCTCAAGGACACACACGCTGCCTCACCTGAGGCTCGAACTAGCGACCTTCAGATCACTAGACCAATGCCTTAACCACCTGGCCACACAACAACAGACCCCATTGTGATTGGAGTCTATATTTTGTTGTTGTCTGGTCCTCATTCATGCTGTGCTCTTTCACCATTTGTAGATGTTCCAGTGTTACCTAAGTTTCAACCATTCCCTCCTTAACTAAACCCACACTGTGGTTAACATGGTTCATGAGTGGAGATAGAACGAGATGCAGAATAAAGTGTTACAGTTACAGAGGAAGTGCAGTGGAAGCTGTTCGAAATTTTTTTTGTGTTTTAATTTGGAAGGTTGTAGGTTGAGGAGCTGCTCTGGAGACGTTTGGGTTTAGCCTTTGACCTGTGACTAGTGGTATGCCACAAGGACCAGTGCTGGGTTTGTTGTTTGTCTCTATCAATGATTTACATGGTAATGTGGTAAACCATATCAGCATACATCAAGGGTGTAGTGGGCATCAAGGAAGGCTATCAAAGCTTGCAAAGTAATCTCAACCAGCTGGTAAAATGGCAGATTGAATTTAATACAGACCAGTATGAGGTGTTGCATTTTGGCAGGACAAACCAAGGTAGGACTTACAGATTGAATGGTGGGGCACTGAAATGTGTGGTAGATAGTGACCTGGGAATACAGGTCCCTAATTCCTTGAAGGTAGCGTCACAGATAGGAGTGTCATAAAAAAGTATTTGGCACTTTGATCTTCATAAATCAGGGTTTTGAAGACATTGCAGATGCCGAATTTAGAGTGCTATACACAATTCTGGTTACCTACCTGCAGGAAAGATATCAGTAAGCTTGAAAATTTGCAAGGATATTGCTGTGACTTGAGGACCTCAGTTATAGGGAAATGTTATTCCCTGGAGTGCAGGAGAATGAGAGGGGATCTTATAGAGGTATACAAAATTATGAGGGGTCTAGAGAGGGCAAATGCATGCAAGTATTTTCACTTCAGGTTGGGTGAGCCTGAACTAGAAGTCATAGGTTAAGGGTGAAAGGTGAAACAATTAAGGGCAATCTGAGAGGGAACTTCTTCTCACAAAGGGTTGTATGATGGTTGAGCTGCCAGAGGAAGTGGTAGTTGCAGGTTCAAATGTAACATATAAGATAAATCTGGATAGGTATATGGATGAGAGTGGCATGGAGGGATATGGTAGATGGCACTAAGCAGAAACCAGGCCAGTATTGGCTAGATGGAATAAAGGGCCTTTTTCTGTGCTGTATTGCCTTACAACTCTATGATAAAGCTGTTTGTGGAATCTTGGATGCAACTTGAATTCTGTTTCCCAGGCTTCTGCAGCAAGCCTACCTGTCTGCGTGCGGTGGTAAGGGAGGCATACGGTATACTTGCTTTCAAAAGGTACATTTACTGTCAGAGAAATGTATACAATATATATCCTGAAATTCTTTTTCTTCCCAACCATCCATGAAAACAGAGGAGTGTCCCAAAGAGTGAATGACAGTTGAATGATAGAACCCCAAAGTCTCCCACAGCTCCCCTCCCTCCCACGCATAAGCAGCAGGAAAGCAATGACCCCCCCCCCCCCCACCAGCAAAAAAAAGCATTGTCAGCCCCCTCCCCCCCACTGAGCACTCAAGTGTGCAGCAAAGCATCAATAAAGACACAGGCTTGCAGTACCCCAAGGACTACTCGTTCACCCGGTAATTTGACATACCACAGGTTTTCTCTCTCCCTAATAAGGGAAAATGAGGTGTCCCGTCTCACAGAGAGAGGGGACACATAACAAAACAACTTGCCGATTTATGGTGTTAAAAGTCTGTTGCGTCGCTTTTTCTGAGCTCTGTGCCCAAACATCTCGGGTCTCTGGGCACACAGCCAGCAGCCAGCTCGCTGGTTTCAATCTTCCGTCTCCCACGACGCACCAGGCGGCGGCACCAACCTCGAGTCTGCCCACCTCCCAAGTCGTGAAAGTCGGGCACCCTGAAAGTGCACTGGTCTTCCAGGCCGCGTCCTTGGCGTATCGAAAAGCAGCCAGTCGTGAGGCCCCGAGAGCGGGTCCCATTCCCGCAAAGAACCGAAGTCAGCGTGTAACTCCAGGTCAGGGTCTTCAAACAAACCCTGAAAAGGAAAAAAAAGGAGGTATTAAAGATAGAAATACAGCTGTTTCTGAAGATGCAAGCAAAGGAGTTGTCAATAGGTGCCATCATCCTAAGCTTCACCCATCCATCACTACGAGATATTGAGTAGAGAATACAGGAAGTCACATTTCAGCTGTATAAAGCTTTAGTTAGGCTACATTTGGACTCTTGTGTGCCACCCTCTCCCATTACAAAAAGGATGTGGAGCCTTTAGAGAAGATGCAGAAGAGATTCATCAGGATGTTGTCTGGATTAGAGTGCATTAGATATAAGGAGAGGTTGAACAAACTTGGATTGTTATTTTCTGGAGTGGCAGAGTCTTAGAGGAGACCTTTAAAGAAATAAAAGATTAGAGGGACATAGATAGGGTCGATAATGAAAGTCTTTTTCTTAGGGTGGAAATTGTCAAATGCGGCCATAGCTTTAAGGTTAGAGGGGGGAGTTTTTTAAGGAGATTTATGAGGCAAGTTTTTTTACACAGTGAATAGGTGGTGCCTGGAATGGGTTGCCAAGGGAAGCAGTGGAAGTAGATATAATAGCAATGTTTAAAAAACTTTTAAAAACACGTGAACAGAAATGGAATGTGGACCATGTGCAGTTTAAGATGGCATCATTCTTAGTACAGGTTTCAAAGCTGAAGGCTCTGTTGCTGTGCTGTAATATGTTCTATGATACAGAGAGAGTGGGAGAGTGAGGTAGGTGTGGAGAGGGATCATTGAGGAAGGGGTGACAACCTGCTGGGGGATCTGGAATCTGGAAAACCAGGAAGAGGATATCTGAGTGGGCTGTGGGAGAGATCTGATGTACGGATGGAACAAAAGTTGCATTTCTTAGGGGCCCCAACAGGGGATTCATAATTGTTAGAAGGAAAAGCAAAAAAAAAGCCAGACTTTTGTGAAATGGCACAGGAATGTTATCTACAGTGAGAAATGAAGAGTGACGATTAATGTTTAATGTAAGGCTGGGTGAAAGCATACTTTATCACAAAGGGAAAATGATTTAGTCCTTAGCTCTTGGATCGGTTAGCTTTTGGTCGCAAATTGGCTGTAATTTAAATGGATCATTTTGCAAAGTCTCTTGTCACTAGACTTTAAGGTTCAAGTCTGCCGTGTCTGGGAGGAAGCTGAATTAGATTTGATTCTGAAAGGAATAAAATCATGAGACACAACTCATTAATCTTCACAGCTTGTTGCTGTTGCAACCAGAGCTGGGTTGTCGTGGAAACTGTAAACGGCAGGCCATGGAGGCCTAATGCTGCCTCACATCCTTCTGCTTTAATCGGGAACGAAAAATGCTGATGGCCATTTAACTGATGTTATCAGCACGGCCTTGTCTGACAAGATAGACAGCAGTGAGGATATCAGTTGGTAATTAGAGAGTCCCAGTAATTACAATTTGTTGTAATCTGTTTATTCAGAGCAGTGTCCAATTAAAAGGTAATGAGCTGGATAAATTAGAGGGTAATAAAATCAAAAACTGATACAGCAAATACTGCTGAATCCACACACTGCACCAGGATATGTTAACCCATTTGAGCTAGATTCTTAAAGTGACTGTTCACTTCAAAGGCTAGCTGCAATCTCTCTGGAACTCAGGAAGTGAAAATTAAAGTAAAACAACACGTGTTGGAAATCTGAAACAAAAGCAGAAAATGCTCAGGATATTTAAAAATTTTATTTTTATTTATTGAGACATCGTGGAATTGGCCCTTACCGGCCCTTCGAGCCGCACTGGCCAGCAACCCTTCACTTAACCTAATCACAAGACAATTTACAATGAGCAATGAACCTACCAACTGGTATGTCTTTGGAATGTGGGAGGAAACCAGAGCTCCCAGAGGAAATCCACGCAGACTACTTACAGATGATGCCAGAATTGAACTCCGAACTCCGAACTCCGACACCACGAGTGGTAATAACATTGAGGCAACCACTACGCTAACGTGGCGCTCCAATAGGTTGAGTGAGCTAGGGCTTTTCTCTTTGGAA
The DNA here is from genome assembly GCF_048418815.1 of Hemitrygon akajei. NCBI lineage: Eukaryota > Metazoa > Chordata > Chondrichthyes > Myliobatiformes > Dasyatidae > Hemitrygon > Hemitrygon akajei. Next base: position 22,112,019 of record NC_133141.1, on the reverse strand, counting down.
CAAAGGACAATATGAAGTGACTTGATAGAGGTGGACAAGATGATAAAAGGCAAAGGTTGAGTGGATAGCCAGAGACATTTTCCCAGGGCAGAAACGGCTAATACAACAGGGCATGATTTTAAAGTGATTGGAGGAAGCTACAGGGGGGAAGTCAGAAGTATGCTTTTACAACAGAATGTGGAGTGTGTGTGCAATGCCCTGCCAGGGTGGTGGTGGAGCCAAGTACATTAGGGATGTTTAATAGACTCTTTGATATGCACATGGGTGAACAAAAAATGGAGAGTCATGTAGGAGGGAAGGGTTAGATTGATTTTAGAGTAAAGTAAAAGGTTGGCACAACGTTGTGGGCTGAAGGGGCCATAATGTTCTATGTTCTAAAACTCAGCAGGTCAAGAGGCATCTGTGGAATGAGAAACATTCACGATAACAGAGTTGTCGTGATGAGAGCTTTTAATTTCCCAAGTATCGATTGGCATCTCCCTAGAGTGAGGGGTTTAGATGGGGTGGAGTTAGTTAGGTGTCTTCAGGAAGGTTTCTTGACACAGTATGTAGATAAGTCTACAAGAGGAGAGGCTGTACTTGATCTGGTATTGGAAAATGAACTTGGTCAGGTGTCAGATCTCTCAGTGGGAGAGTGTTTTGGACATAGTGATCATAATTCTATCTCCTTTACAATAGCATTGGAGAGAGATAGGAACAGACAAGCTAGAAAAGCATTTAATTGGAGTAAGGGGAATTATGAGGCTATCAGGCAGGAAATTGGAGGCTTAAATTGGAAACAGATGTTCTCAGGGGAAAGTATGGAAGAAATGTGGCAAATATTCAGGGGATATTTGTGTAGAGCTCTGTATAGGTACGTTCCAATGAGACAGGGAAGTTATGGTAGGGTACAGGAACTGTGGTGTACAAAGGCTGTAATAAATCTAGTCAAGAAGAAAAGAAAAGCTTACAAAAGGTTCAGAAAGCTGGGTAATGTTAGAGATCTAGAAGATTATAAGGCTACTAGGAAGGACCCTAAGAAGGAAATTAGGAGAGCCAGAAGGGGCCATGAGAAGGCCTTGGCGGGCAGGATTAAGGAAAACCCCAAGGCATTCTACAAGTATGTGAAGAGCAAGAGGATAAGATGAGAAAGAATAGGACCTATCAAGTGTGACAGTGGGAAAGTGTGTATGGAACCGGAGGAAATAGCAGTGGTATTTAATGAACACTTTACTTCAGTATTCACTATGGAAAAGGATCTTGGTGATTGTTGTGATGACTTGCAGCAGACTGAAAAGCTTGAGCATGTAGATATTAAGAAAGAAGATGTGCTGGAGCTTTTGGAAAGGATCAAGTTGGATAAGTCGCCGGGACCAGACGAAATGTACCCCAGGCTACTGTGGGAGGTGAGGGAGGAGATTGCTGAGCCTCTGGCGATGACCTTTGCATCATCAATGGGGACAGGAGAGGTTCCAGAGGATTGGAGGGTTGCAGATGTTGTTCCATTATTCAGGAAAGGGAGTAGAGATATCCCAGGAAATTATAGACCAGTGAGTCTTACTTCAGTGGTTGGTAAGTTGATGGTGAAGTTCCTGAGAGGCAGGATTTATGAACATTTGGAGAGGCATAATATGATTAGGAGTAGTCAGAATGGCTCTGTCAAGGGCAGGTCGTGCCTTACGAGCTTGATGGAATTTTTTGAGGATGTGACTGAACACATTGATGAAGGAAGAGCAGTAGATGTAGTGTATATGGATTTCAGCAAGGCATTTGATAAGGTACCCCATGCAAGGCTTATTGAGAAAGTAAGGAGGCATGGGATCCAAGGGAACCTTGCTTTGTGGATCTAGAACTGGCTTGCCCACAGAAGGTAAAGAGTGGTTGTAGACAGGTCATATTTTGCATGAGGTCAGTGACCAGTGGAGTGCCTCAAAGATCTGTTCTGGGACCCTTACTCTTCGTGATTTTTATAAATGTCCTGGATGAGGAAGTGGAGGGATGGGTTAGTAAGTTTGCTGGTGACACAAATGTTGGGGGTGTTGTGGATAGTGTGGAGGGCTGTCAGAGGTTACAGCGGGACATTGATAGGATGCAAAACTGGGCTGAGAAGTGGCAGATGGAGTTTAACCCAGGTAAGTGTGAGGTGGTTCATTTTGGTAGGTCAAATATGATGGCAGAATATAGTATTAATGGTAAGACTCTTGGCAGTGTGGAGGATCAGAGGGATCTTGGGGTCCGAGTCCATAGGACGCTCAAAGCAGCTGCGCAGGTTGACTCTGTGGTTAAGAAGGCATGTGGTGTATTGGCCTTCATCAATCGTGGAATTGAATTTAGGAACCGAGAGGTAATATTACAGTTATATAGGACCCTGGTCAGACCCCACTTGGAGTACTGTGCTCAGTTCTGGTCGCCTCACTACAGGAAGGATGTGGAAGCCGTAGAAAGGGTGCAGAGGAGATTTACAAGGATGTTGCCTGGATTGGGGAGCATGCCTTATGAAAATAGGTTGAGTGAACTCGGCCTTTTCTCCTTGGAGCGACGGAGGATGAGAGGTGACCTGATAGAAGTGTACAAGATGATGAGAGGCATTGATCGTGTGAATAGTCAGAGGCTTTTTACCAGGGCTGAAATGGTTGCCACAAGAGGACGCAGGTTTAAGGTGCTGGGGAGTAGGTACAGAGGAGATGTCAAGGGTAAGTATTTTACTCAGAGAGTGGTGAGTGCGTGGAATGGGCTGCCGGCAACGGGGGTGGAGGCAGATACGATAGGGTCTTTTAAGAGGCTTTTAGATAGGTACATGGAGCTTAGTAAAATAGAGGGCTATAGGTAAGCCTAGTAATTTCTAAGGTAGGGACATGTTCAGCGCAACTTTGTGGGCCGAAGAGCCTGTATTGTGCTGTAGGGTTTCTATGTTTCTAATTAAGGCCTGCGACCCTTTGTGACTGCTTCTTTCTGTATAGTTGCTGCTTGACCTGCAGAGGTCTGTGGAGCATTTTCTGTTTTTTTGTGCCTGTAACTCGAGACGTCTTTAGTTGGAGGGGAGTTGGATTCCCACTGCAACCGCTCTCTACTCCAAAATGTGTGTGCCCCTGCCGGGAGAGAAGAAAACTCTTTCTTTCTTTGCATTTGAGAGGCTTTGTAACACACACACACACACACACACACACACACACACACACACACACACACACACACACACACACACACACACACACACACACACACACACACACGCGCGCGCAGGCAAGGTAATTTAAATGCAGGCCCCCCTTTAGGGCCAATTCAAGCTGCAGAGTACGAGGGAGTACAGAAGGAAGTGAACTCTTATGCTGGGTTTGTGCTTCTGGGACTTGTGTTAAGCCAACAGATAACAGAGCAGATTTCAAGTCATAACTTGACCAGCTCCACGTGCTAGCTAGCACTGTGTTGTTTGGGTTCACTAATCATTAGCTTCACTAATCGTCCCATATTGTATAGTCTGTCAATCAATCACTGATCAGTATAATCTGACACTGAGTCACATTCGAGAGTAAACTACAAATCTCCTGACCATTGCCTGTTTTAATTGTCAGCCGCCAAGGCCCCGAACTCCAGAACACTCTCCATCACTATATTTATTTCTACATATATTTTATTGTAATTTAAAGCAAATCTTACATATTGCATTGTACTGCTGCCGCAAGACAACAAATTTCACATCATATGTCAGTGATAATCAACCTAACTGATTCTGATTCTGAACCACCCTATAATTTGAACAACTCTGAGGGAGCTATGGACTATGACCCCAAGATTCTTTTGTTCCAGCACACTGCTAATTATCCTGCCATTCGCCTTGTACTCTGCCTTCTAGTCTGATCTTCCAAAGTGAATGACTTCACACTTTTCTGGATTGAACTCCATCTGCCCATCTCTGCATCCTATCAATGTCCCGTTATAACCTACAATAACCTTCTACTCTATCCACAACTCCACCAACCTTAACATCATTTGCACCCTTCCATCCACTCTCATCCAAGTCATTTATAAAGATCACGAAGAGCAGGGGTCCCAGAACAGATCCCTGTGGAACACCACTGGTCACCGACCTCCAGGCAGAATACATTGCATCTACTACCACCCTCCACCTTCTGTGGGCAAGCCAATTCTGAATCCACACAGACAAGTTTCCTTGGATCCCATGCTTCCTGACTCTCTGAATGAGCCTATCATGGGGAATCTTATTGAATGTCTCACTAAAATCCATATACACCACATCCACTGCTCTACCTTCATCAGTTTGTGTTGTCACTTCCTTGAAATCAGACTCATGAGGCACAACCTGCCCCTCACAAAGCCATGTTGACTATTCCTAATCAGACTATGCTTCTCCAAATGTTGGTAACTCCTGTCTCTAAGAATTCTCTCTCACAGTTTGTCCACTACTGAATTAAGATTCACTGATCTATAATTCCCAGGATTATCCCTAATACCTTTCTTGAACAAAGGAGTAACAGCTGCCATCCTCCGATCACCTGATACTACTTCTGTGACAGTGAGGACACAAAGGTCACTGCAAATGGCACAAGAATCTCTTCCCTTGCTTCCCTTTGAGGATGGACTTTTCAGCCCATTGAGTCTATGCCAGCTCAGACAGCAATTCCATCCCCACTAATTTACTCTATAACTTAATCTTCCACAGTCCTATAAACCTCCCCCTGATTTTACCCCTCAGACATCATCATCATCATGTGCCGTGCCATATGACATCATCATTATGTGCCGTGTTGTATGACGTGGGCGATTATGGTGTTATCCATGATCATGATTGTACAGAAGCGGTTTGCCATTGCTTTCTTTTGGTTAGTGTCTTTACAAGACGGGTGACCCCAGCCATTATCAATACCCTTCAGAGACTGTCTGCCTGGCATCAGAGGTCGCATAACCAGGGCTTGTGATATGCGCCAGCTACTCATACGACCATCCACCACCTGTTCCCATGGCTTCATGTGACCCTGATCAAGAGGATAAGCAGGTGCTACACCTTGCTCAAGGGTGACTTGCAGAGGGAAGGAGTACCTTGCCCCTCCTTTGGTAGAGACACATCTCCATCCCACCACCCACCTCACCACATTCGAGGGGTAATTTCCAGCAGCCAATTAACCCATCAAATTGCACATCATTGGGATGTGGGGAAACGCACACGATCACAGGGAAAAACTTGCAAACTCCACACAGTCAGCACCTGGGGTCAGGATTGGTCCTGAGCCTCAGGGGCTGTGGGGCCGCAGCACCACTGGGAGAGGGAGAGAGAGGAAGTGTGGGGGATAGTGAGTAGGAGAGAGGGGGAATGGGGAGAAAGGGAAAGGGGGAAGAAAGGGAGAGATGAGAAGCAATTTGACAAAGGTGTTCAAAATAGGAACCTAAGTGCTCACAGAAAGAACGTAAAAACTCCACAAAGACAGTGCTGGAAATTTTCTCTGACATCCTAGACACATGGGTTGCTTGGTTAATCTTAAGGGTAGAGGATGAGATATTTTCACCAGTGGGAGAGTCTTGAACAAGGGGATATAGTTACATGAAAACGGACTGGTCTTTTAAAATCCGGATTTGTAGTCATTTCTGCTCTCAGAAGATAATGAATCACTGGAATGCTCCGTCCCCTGGGAGTAGTGAAGGTTGGATCATCAGATATATTTAAGGTGGAGATAGATAAATATTTGAAAGAATGGATTGAGGGCTGTGGGAAATCAGAAGAGCTGAGGTCATAGAGCAGCCACGAGCATATTGAATGGTGGGGCAAGCTCGAGGGCTGAGTGGCCTACTCCCGCTCTGGTTTTCTTCTGTTCTCGGGTAGCTTGTAGAATCTGGGGGAGGGATTAATGGGAATGTGAGTAGTGTAAATGGGGTCAATGTAGGTGGTTGTTTGATCACCAGCACGGACTCTTGGGCTGAAGGGACTGACTCTATGGGTGAACCCTGCCGCTTGATTCCTATCAATGTGGGCCCGCACAACTTTGTCCAGATTGCAAGCAGCTAATTAAATGCAAAATACATCCAGAGCTCAACCAACAGAGTCACTGATGAGCGTCTGAGGACGCTGTGGTAACTGATCCATGATCCACAGCGTTAAATCCCAAGTGCTGCAGAGGTCTGTCTAGTAAAATGGCACAGCAACACATTAATCATAACATCTTTCAGGGGTAAGTAAACACTGTCTGAGGCTTATTTGATGTGAGACTCCATTTCCAGTGGCTACACTATTGATGGTGTAACTTCAGCAAAGCTACATTGATGGAGAGCTTGCCTTTGACACTGTTCACTGGAGTGAACCAGAGACGGGGTGCCAGAAGGGTGAGTAAACAAAACGCTGGAGGAACACAACGGGTCAAGCATCATCTGTGGAGGGGAATGATGAACGGTCTCGGCCCAAAATGGCAACTGTTTATTCCCCTCCATAGATGCTGCCTGACCTGCTCAGTTCTTCCAGCGTTTTGTGTATGTTAATCTACAGGATCTCTTGTGGTTAATAACAGGCAGGACTGCATTGTCCCTAGGTGGAACTCTCAGAGAGATAAAAGGTGTCCACCCTAGACTCAAGTCAATGTTTCCATAAGTCTAAAGATCTGAGGGCACAGCCTCAGAATAGAAGGATGTCCTTTTAGAACTGGGATGAGAAGGGATTTCTTCAAACAGAAATCTGTGGAACTGATTGCCACAGAGGGCGGTGGCAGCTGAAGTTTTCAGGAGTCTTTAAATCAGAGATTGACAGGTTGTTGTGAGATAAGGGGGTTAAGGGTTATGGGGACAAGATAGAAGAATAGGCTTGAGAAAAACAGCCATGATTGAATGGCTAAGCATGAGCAGACTTGGTGGGCTGAATATCCTAATTCTGTTCCTTATATTATGGTCTTAACCTCTCCCTCTCCCTATCCCCTTCTCTCCCTCTGCCCCCTCTCTCTCTCTCACCACCCCCCACTAGCCCTCTCCCCCACTCTCTTTCCCCTCCTCACTCTCTCCCCATCACTCTCTTGCTCTTCTGTATCCATCACTTGCTCATTCTCTCCCCTACAATCTGCTCTCCTCCCATCACCCACTCTCTTTACCCTACTCCCTCTCTCTGTCTCCCCGCTCCCTCTTTCTCCCCTCAGCCTCTCCATATCCCTCACTCGCACCCACTCTCCCACCCCCTTTCTCTGCCCTAACACCCTCCTTTCCCTCTCCCTCACAATCTCCACTCTCCCCATCTCTCTCCATATCCCCCACTCCCCCACTCACTTTCCTATCTGTCATTCCCCCTTTCTCCCTTTCTTCCCCTTTCCCTTTCTCCCCATTCCCCCTCTCTCTCCTACTCACTATCTCCCACACTTCCTCTCTTGTCTGATCCCTCTTTACCCCTTCTCTCATCCTCTCTCCCTCTCTCACTCCCCATCTCTCCCTAACCCCTACTAATGCTCCCTGGCCCACTCGCACTCCCCTCTGGAATACTATCTACCCCTCTGAAGCTCCATTCCAAATTCTAGCCAAAAGCAGATAGTCATATTGGCCTCATGAACTCGCTTGGCCTCAGAGCCAGATTCTGAGTACAGTACTGCTGAGTTCATCCATTGATACACATCTCATCGGTTTCTGTCATAAAGAAAATACGTGATGCTTCGGTAGAATAGATAGATAGATAGATAGATAGATAGATAGATACTTTATTCATCCCCATGGGGAAATTCAACATTTTTTCCAATGTCCCATACACTTGTTGTAGCAAAAACTCATTACATACAATACTTAACTCAGTAATAATATGATATGCATCTAAATCACTAACTCAAAAAGCATTAATAATAGCTTTAAAAAAAAAAGTTCTTAAGTCCTGGCAGTTGAATTGTAAAGCCTAATGGCATTGGGGAGTATTGACCTCTTCATCCTGTCTGAGGAGCATTGCATCGACAGTAACCTGTCGCTGAAACTGCTTCTCTGTCTCTGGATGGTGCTATGTAGAGGATGTTCAGGGTTTTCCATAATTGACCGTAGCCTACTCAGCGCCCTTCGCTCAGCTACCGATGTTAAACTCTCCAGTACTTTGCCCACGACAGAGCCCGCCTTCCTTATCAGCTTATTAAGACGTGAGGCGTCCTTCTTCTTAATGCTTCCTCCCCAACACGCCACCACAAAGAAGAGGGCGCTCTCAACAACTGACCTATAGAACATCTTCAGCATCTCACTGCAGACATTGAATGACGCCAACCTTCTAAGGAAGTACAGTCGACTCTGTGCCTTCCTGCACAAGGCATCTGTGTTGGCAGTCCAGTCTAGCTTCTCGTCCAACTGTACTCCCAGATACTTGTAGGTCTTAACCTGCTCCACACATTCTCCATTAATGATCACTGGCTCCATATGAGGCCTAGATCTCCTAAAGTCCACCACCATCTCCTTGGTCTTGGTGACATTGAGACGCAGGTAGTTTGAGTTGCACCATATCACAAAGTCCTGTATCAGTTTCCTATACTCCTCCTCCTGTCCATTCCTGACACACCCCACTATGGCCGTGTCATCAGCGAACTTCTGCACATGGCAGGACTCCGAGTTATATTGGAAGTCAGATGTGTACAGGGTGAACAGGACCGGAGAGAGTACGGTTCCCTGTGGCGCTCCTGTGCTGCTGACCACTGTGTCAGACCTACAGTCTCCCAACCGCACATACTGAGGTCTATCTGTCAAGTAGTCCACTATCCAATCCACCATGTGAGAGTCTACTCCCATCTCCGTTAGTTTGTGCTTTAAGATCTTGGGCTGGATGGTGTTAAAGGCACTAGAGAAGTCAAGGAATGTAATCCTCACAGCACAACTGACCCCATCTAGGTGAGAGAGTGCTCTGCATTTGCAAACCACACCAAGCCCAGGGTGATTGGCTCAGCAGTGATAACTTGCCTACAAACAAGCCTCTTTCACCATTTATCATTGATGTTTGGCATCTGAACTTTCAGGCACTACTGATAGAAGCCTTGCCAAAGCCAAATGAGGCAACTCCCTGTAGAATGAAGAAGAATGCTGCATGCAGTATGGTGGAACTCTCTTAACCGGAACTGCCTGGGTGAGTGTGGGAGAGCGGAGATGTCAGTGGAATAGTTTGGCTCATCTGCAGCGCTGAACTGGAACTGTGAGCCTGTAAGTGTTTGAGATTGCTTTTGTTTTACAGGACTGGACGGTTGAGGGGTAGATGATATCTGAGTAGCCAGTGGGAGTGAGATGGAATTGAACTGAATTGACTTTATTACTTACGTCCTTCATATACATGAGAAGTGAAAATCTTTACGTTACGTCTCCGTCTAAATGTGCAATGTGCAATTTATAATAATTTATAATAAACAGTATGTACAACAGGACAGTCAATATAACATAGAAATACAATTGTATCAGCGTGGACTAATCAGTCTGATGGCCTGGTGGAAGAAGCTGTCCCGGAGCCTGTTGGTCCTGGCTTTTATGCTGCAGTACTGCTTCCTGGATGGTAGCAGCTGGAATAGATTGTGGTTGGGGTGACTCGGGTCCCCAATGATCCTTCAGGCCCTTTTTACACACCTGTCTTTTTAAATGTCCTGAATAGTGGGAAGTTCACAACTACAGATGTGCTGGGCTGTCCACACCACTGTCTGCAGGCTCGAGGGGTAGCCATGGGCATCTGCATGGGCCCCAGCTATGCCTGCCTTTTCCTTGGATGTGCAGAACAGATGATGTTCCAAGCCTTCTCCAGTAACACTCCCCAGATGATGTTCCAAGCCTTCTCCAGTAACATCCGCTACATTGATGACCGTGTGGGTGCTACGTCCTGCACACATGCTGAACTTATCAGTTTCATCAACTTTGCCTCCAACTTCCATCCTGCCCTTTTCACTTCATCCATTTCTGACACCTTCATCCCCTTTCTTGATCTCTCTGTCTTCAACTCTGGAGACAAACCGTCAACAGGCATCTTTTATAAACCTACCAATTCCCACGGTTATCTTGACTATACCTCTTCCCACCCTGTCACCTGTAAAAATGCTATTCCCTTTTCTCAGTTCTTTTGTCTCCGATGTGGCTTTCCTTTCCAAAACATCAGATGTCCATGTTCCTCAAAGAATGCAATTTCCCTTTCTTCACCATTGATGCTATCCTCACCTGCATCTCCTCCATTTTCCGAACATCCACCCTTACCCCATCTTCTTGCCGCCTTAACAGTGAAAGAGTTCTAAAAGACCATAAGGTATAGGAGCAAAATTAGGTCATTTGGCCCATCGAGTCTGCTCTGCCATTTCATCATGGCTGATCCCTGTTTCCTCTCAGCACCAGTCTCCTGCCTTCATTTCAAGAGGATATCCCTTTCCACATATCCCTTCATGTCCTGACCAGTCAAGAATCTGTCAACCTCTGCCTTAAATATACATAAAGACTTGGCTTCATCTGCTGCATGTAGCAACAAATTCCACAGATTCACCACTCTCTGGATAAAGAAATTCCTCCTCATCTCCATTCTGTAAGGATGTGTCCCTATATTCTGAGGCTGTGTCCTCTTGTCTTACACTCTCCCATCATAGGAAATACCCTCGCCGCATCTACTCTATGAAGGGCTTTCACCATTTGATGGGTTTCTATGAGGTCACACTTCTTTCTTCTGAATTCTAGTGAATACAGGCCCAGAGCCATCAAACACCCTTCACATGACAAGTGAATCAATCCTGGAATCAATTTTGTGAACCTCCTTTGAACCCTCTCCAGTTACATCCTTTCTAAGATAAGGGGTCCAAATCTGCTCACAATATTCCAAGTGAGGCCTCACCAGTGCTTTATAAAGTCTCAACATTACATCCTTGCTTTTATTTTCTAGTCCTCTTGAAATGAATGCTAACATTGCATTTGCCTTCCTCAGCACAGACTCAGCCTAAAAATTAACCTTTAGGGAATCCCACAAAAGGATTCCCAAGTCCCTTTGCGCCTCAGCTTTTTGTATTTTCTCTCCTTTCATTTCTTCTACCAAAATACTTGACCATACAATTCCCAACACTGTATTCCGTCTGCCATTTCTTTGCCCATTCTCCTAATCTGTCTAAGTCAGGGTTTCTCAACCGGGTCACTAAGGTTTCCGCAAGAGATTGTGATTTAAAAAAGTAAACATCGTTTTTTGAACTTTGCGCAATGTGCGATGCTCGAGTTCGCAGTGGTGGGCAGTGACCAAGCAGCCCCGTTAGCAATCTGGTCAGGGGTCTCTCAGCCTTGTATGGCAGTGGGCAGTAGGACCGTGTTTATTTGATTGAGTCCATTCTCAGTTTTTGAGGGAAGAGAGGGAAGGCCATTGATAATTGGTGAGTGCTGTATTGCACAGAAGGGAGGTCAGTAGGCTGATGAGGAGCGTGAAGTGCGTTTTTCCAGCCTTGAATGGACTCACCCAGCTTGGGCTGTGACATCGGCCTCTCCATCCCAATGAGATTTACTGACCTGCCCCTGGACAATTTCTGAATTTCTGTGAAAGAAGAGTATCCTGCCATTCATAGGAAAGCAATGAACACTTTGCTGCAGCTTTGACATCTTACATGAGTGAGTAAGCTTTTTCTTGTTTAACAAGCATCAAGAACAAGGATAGAAATCATCCCGTTTCAGTAGAAGATGAAATCAATGTGTGCCTATCTCTTGTTCAACCCAGAATTAAGTATTCATGCAGCGAAAAAAGAACACTGGTTTCATATGTTAGGCCTATATTTGAGCCTGATCATGTCACTTAGTAAGAAAATGTTTTTTTCAGTCTTGTATAAAATTGTGTCTTAGGCTATATTTTTATTCATATTGCTTTGGTGTATGGTTTTTAGTAACTGTACTATTCAACATTGTCAATAAATTTTCATATAAATAGCAATAATTAAAATCAATTTACAACCTTTATTTAAATTAAATCTACCAAGCCTACCTTTAGAAAAATTATATTCCATTTTGGCTAAAGCCAGTTATTTAACAGAAATTTATTATGTTTGCCTTATGAGTTTTTAAAACTTATGAAAGAGAAAGAAAGGGATTAATTTCAGCGAGGTAAGCTTAGCTTAACTACCTGTTTTTTTTCCAAGAAAAGTTGGCTAAAAATTCATCTTCAACTCAAAAGAGCATTGACAATTATTTTTGGATTATTACATCTACAACTTACTGATCACGTTAACACACCATGAGCTGTAGATATAATAATTTTTTATGCAGGGGTTCCTAAGACCGGAAAATTATTTCAAGGGTTCCTCCAGGGCAAAAAGGTTGAGAAAGGCTGTTCTAAGTCCTTCTGCAGCCTCAAAACTACCTGCCCTTCCACCTATCTTCGTATCGTCTGCAAACTTTGCACCAAAACCATCAATTCCATCATCCAAATGATTGACATATAACATAAAAAGAATCTATCTCAACACAAACTCTTGTGGAACACCACTAGTCTCAGGCAGCCAACCTTTATTCCCACTGTTTGCCTCCTGCCAATTAGCCTCTGTTTTTATCCATGCTAGAATCTTTCCTGTAATACTTGTTAAGCAGCCTCATGTGTGGCACCTTGTAATTAAGAGTGTTTTGTAAATGGTACACTCTGCAGTCAGAGAGGGAGAGTGCTTAGTCTAATGGGGCATCGATTAAGTGGGCTGCTTTGACTTGCATCGAGCTTTTTCAGTGCTGTTAGATTTGCATTCATCCCAGGCAAGCTCCATCATATTCCTGAGATGTCATTTGGAGATGGCAATTTACGTTTGTTGTGTCCGTAATGTACTGTGTTGCTGCTGCAAAATGACCATTTTCACATCACTAGTAGTACATTTGTGATGTAGTTAAAGTGCTCATTGAAATTGTGCTCTTTGCTTCCTATGAGCACATGGGTTACCCCCACGTGTGCAGGTTTCCTGGTGGGCAGTTCGGTTGCTTAATTCGGCACTGTGGATTTCCCCTAGTGTGTAATGAGTGGTAGAATCTTTGGAGTGACAGAGTTGTTGGGAATGTGTCAAGAATAAAATAAAAATAGTGTAAATGTAGATTCCAGCATCTGCATTCTTAGTGGAAATGGATGGTTGATAGCTGGCATCCGCTCAGTGGGCTGAATCACCTGTTTCCATGCTGTCTGACTTAAAATCTCTAGATCACCAAGTAAAAGGTGGCTCCTTGAGTCAGATCTGACAAGACTACAGGAGTTGTCACCTATCATCGAGGATCCCCACCATCCAAGCCAGGCCATCTTCTCGCTGCTGTTACGCCTGTGCCCCCCCCCCCCCCACCCACCTCCTTTTTGAGAATCACAAGATCGCTATTAAGTCAGGTCAGGAGACCCAGGAAATGAGAGAGAGACGTTTTGGAATGTCCTGGCCCCGGCGATACAAAGCCACGGAACAGGTCATTGTCTTTTGGAGACGGAATTGTGTATTGAGTACTGTACTTCATGGAAAGCCCTCAGGCAATGTGGGCTGGTTGGGGGGGTGGCATCATTCCACCCTGATTGACATCTGAGACCCTGTGAGTCAGGATAAAAGAGGGGCGTGGGAACAGCCCCTCAGACGCACCAGAAGAAACGCTCGAAATCCTGTAACAGCCGGTGGAAAGCCACGTGCGTCCTTTTCCATTTGCCTCAGAATTGGTGGGCCTTGCCACAGAAGAACGGCTTTAGCTAACAACAAAGGGGAAATTAGCCCCCAACGACTCTTGAAGGATTGACATCATAAAAGGGATGGGCAAGTTAAACCTCCGTCTCTCTCTCCAACCAAAAGCTGCAGCTTGAATGAACTTGAGTGACTTTTATATTTCCATCGGACAATACATTATCCCCTAGACAACGATAGAGCTATTTCTTATTGATTATTATTATACCCGTGCTTTTAGATTTAGTATTGACGACGTATATTATCTATGTGTTTGCATTGACATTATTTTTGTGCATTTTATCAATAAATACTGTTAAAAATAGTACCATCAGACTTCAACGGACCTCTCTATCTTTGCTGGTAAGTGACCCAGTTACGGGGTACGTAACACTGCTACCATTGGGCAGGAGGTACAGAAGTCTGACATCCCACACCAGCAGGTTCAAAAACAGCGTTCGGCTCTTGAACCAGCCAGCACGACCCTAATCGCTATCTCAGAGCAGCAAAACGATGACCAGCTTGATCAATTTGCTCTTAAAATTTCCCCAACCTGGGGTCGGTGGACTCCTCAGTTAATGGTATAAAAAAGGTCAGGGATTCCCTGACATAATGGACCAATTTTGTTCTAATTGCATTCTTGTAAAATTGTGTTCAATGAGTGTTTTTCTTGTGGTTGTTGCTTATCTGATGCTGTGCCTGAGATGCAGCTGCAAGCTGTTCTTTGCACCTACGCACACGTGTACATCTGCATCTGACAATGAACTTGACTTTGATTATGTGGTGAACTACATATACCTGTCTGGACACGCCCCCCCCCCCCCCCCCCCGCTGACTGCTCCTGTGGCTCCTCCCACAGACCCCTGTATAAAGGCGATTGGGGCCTGAGCCCGGCCTCTCTGTCTCCAGGATGTAGTGTGGTGGTCAATTGCTGCTTGTTCTTTCTTCCAGTCAATAAAAGCCAATATCTCGCCTCACGTCTCGGAGAGTTATTGATGGTGCATCAGATTAAACTGCCAATAAGGAAAGGAGGTTGTGCAAGGTGCATTCTCCCAGTGCCTTCCACCCTTGGAGTGTTGTTAATCTGCTGTCTTAAACATCAGAACCGAGACTGTTCCATTCTGCACCGGGTTGACAGTGGCTTGTGCAGGGCCTCATATCACAAGCAGTTTCCTGTTTACAACGCACTGTTCCAATACAGCAGAAGTCCCAGAGGCTGAAAAAAATGCTGATATCTGCACTGAAAGATCACTGATCCTAATTATCATCTGAGATAAATGGCTGTATTGGAAAAATAAGTCTGGCTTGGAGTCTCTTTCCTGTACTTCTGATTCATTCCTGTCATGTTCTTACCCAGGCCAAGTTTGCTGATGCACTTAGGGGCATTCCCTATTGTCTTCAGGTGGGACACCAGCACGTGTTGGCATTCATATTACCCCCAGTTGCTACAAGATGCCTCGAGCACTGCATTACTAAGTTCTGGCGGACACCACAGGGGCACTTGCACTTGCAGGCAGACATTATCAAGCGTTGACGACCACAGGTAGGCATGGATCGACAGGCACCGCAGCAGACGCAGAGAAGCTCACTACAATTGAAATGAATCTCAAGACCAGCCTGCATTCTTTACCAGATATTGTGGGACTGTCCCGCTCCGTGTGCTGACCATCCAGACCAGAACATTACCATTCAGAGGCGATGTCCCATCAAATCCAAGCTGCACTTCCACCCAAGTTTTTGTCTGATGCTGGTAATCCAGAGGCCGGTGTCTACAACCATTTGGCGTTGTTGGGTCTTGAGACTTTTGTGATCCAAAGGTTGCACAGAAGTCAAGAATGAGGCATAAAATGTGTTGATTGCAGCCATTTTATTAAATGTTACAAGAACAAAAGCAAATAAGAAAGATGAGCTGAGAGAACCAAGAAAAGACAAAGGAGAAAGCAGTCACAGTCATCTCATGAGCAGAAAAGAAATAACAAGAATTCTAGTGATAACAATTAAAATAGCCAAATGTCAGTGGAATAACACCTGCTACTGAAAACTAAGATCTGTCCAGAAAAGTACAAAAGCTGGAAACTGTGAATGCTGGAAAATTCACTGAATAATTGCATGTATATCAGTGATTACACTGTATAAAAATGCAAGCAAGCATAGGAAAGTTAAACTACAAGAAAAAATACAAATCGATACCCCAATCCAACAGTGGCGAAGCAGCTACAGAAGCCTCACTGCACCAGAGACCCTGGTTCAAATTCTGGGCTCCAGTGCTGTCCGTGTGGAGTTTGCATGCTCTCCCTGTGACCCTGTGGGTTTCCTCCAGGAGCTCTTTCCTCCCACATCTCAAGGACATGCTGGGAACTTAATGACCACTTAGCAAAGCAGGAGGAGGGCAGCAGGGTAAGGTGGGCTTCAGGGAGCATGTGAGAGAGGAGGGGACAGGGAAATACTTTGAAGAATAGGACTGCTCTGAGGGCTGACTGGGACACAATGAGCCTAGTAGTCCTCTGTAGAGTATCAATCAATGGCAACTGAGTTAGATCACAAATTTTTGAAAATAAGGACTATGAAACTTGTACCCTACACAAGCTTCCGTCCTCGGTCTTCTATCTGCTCCCCATACACTCTGCACTGCGTGGCCAGATTGTGCTAGAACCCCACTTATAAATTCACAGATGTTAACATTGTAGTGGGCCAAATCCCAAATAATAGAACTGGAGTGCAGGAAGGATATAGAGAGCCTAATGGCATGGTGTCATGACAACATCCTGTCCCTCAATGTCAACAAAACACAAGTGCTGGTCATTGACTTCAGGAAGGGGGCAGTGCACATGCTCCTGTTCACTTCAGCAGTGCTGAGAGTGAGAGTGTTGAGAGCCTCAGGTTCCTAGCTGTGAACATCACCAATAGCCTGTCCTGGTCCAACACGTCAAACAAGCACACTAGTGCCTCTGCTCCCTCAGGAGACGAAAGGAATTTGGCATGGCCCTGGTGGTCCTTGTGATTAACGGTCCCTTTCGGAATGGCAGGCTGTGACCAGTGGGATACCGCAAGGTTCGGTGCTGGGACCGTAGCTGTTTACAATATACATTAATGATTTAGATGAAGGGATTAAAAGTAACATTAGCAAATTTGCTGATGGTACAAAGCTGGGTGGCAGTGTGAAATGTCAGGAGGATGGTATGAGAATGCAGGGTGACTTGGACAGGTTGGGTGAGTGGGCAAATGTATGGCAGATGCAGTTTAATGTGGATAAATGTGAGGTTATCCACTTTGGTGGCAAGAACAGGAAGGCAGATTACTATCTAAATGGAGTCAAGTTAGGAAAAGGGGAATTATAACGAGATCTAGGTGTTCTTGTACATCAGTCAATGAAAGCAAGCATGCAGGTACAGCAGGCAGTGAAGAAAGCTAATGGCATGCTGGCCTTTATAACAAGAGGAATTGAGTATAGGAGTAAAGAGGTCCTTCTGCAGCTGTACAGGGCCCTGGTGAGACCCCACCTGAGTATTGTGTGCAGTTTTGGTCTCCAAATTTGAGGAAGGACATTCTTGCTATTGAGGGAGTGCAGCGTAGGTTCACAAGGTTAATTCCTGGAATGACGGGACTGTCATATGTTGAAAGATTGGAGCGACTGGGCTTGTATACACTGGAATTTAGAAGGATGAGAGGGGATCTGATTGAAGCATATAAGATTATTAAGGGATTGGACACACTGGAGGCAGGAAGCATGTTCCCGCTGATGGGTGAGTCCAGAACTAGAGGCCACAGTTTAAGAATAAGGGGTAGGCCATTTAGAACAGAAATGCGGAAAAACTTTTTCACCCAGAGAGTGGTGGATATGTGGAATGCTCTGCCCCAGAAGGCAGTGGAGGCCAGGTCTCTGGATGCATTCAAGAGAGAGTTAGATAGAGCTCTTATAGATAGCGGGGTCAAGGGATATGGGGAGAGGGCAGGAACGGGGTACTGATTGTGTATGATCAGCCATGATCACAGTGAATGGCGGTGCTGGCTAGAAGGGCCGAATGGCCTACTCCTGCACCTACTGTCTA
Source organism: Hemitrygon akajei (assembly GCF_048418815.1). Lineage (NCBI taxonomy): Eukaryota > Metazoa > Chordata > Chondrichthyes > Myliobatiformes > Dasyatidae > Hemitrygon > Hemitrygon akajei. Next base: position 22,094,393 of record NC_133141.1, on the reverse strand, counting down.
TTGTCTATTGGCCCTCACCAATTTTTACTGATGCACCATAGAAAGCACCCTATCCAGATTCATGGCAACTGCTCTACCCATGGCCGCAAGAAACTGCACAGAGAGTTATGGACACAGCTCGGCATATCACAAAAACCAGCCTCCCCTCTATGGGCTCTGTCTGGATTTTCCATTGCTTCGGTATAGCAGCCAGCCTAATCAAAGACCCCACCCACCCCGGACATTCTGTGTTCTCGCCCCTCCCATGAGGCAGAAGATACAAAGGTTTGACCAAGGACACCCTGCTCAAGGACAGTTTCTATCCCACCCTTGAATCTTATCCTTGTTTGATAGGATGGATCCTTAACCTCACAATCTACTCAAAGCCAAATGCATTAAAAAATGTACTTGCAGCTGCATCACAGGTACATCGTCACGGCCCTTGCAAGCTACTGTCTTCCTCCACTGCTCTCGTAACTGTAACGCTTTATTCTGTATTCTGTTATTGTTTTGCCTCCTACTAGTTCAATGCACTGTTGTAATGAAATGATCTGTGTGGGCAGTGTGCAAAACAAGCTTTTCACTGTATCTTGGTACAAGTGACTATAACAAACCAATTGACCAACTTAGTAGATTGTTGTAACAACTTCTCACGGGTGTCCTTTAAGGATCTTTATTTTGCCTTCTCACTTAAAGGATAAACAAGAATGACTGGCTTTGCCAGCAATCTCCTGAGTAAGTAAATATTAAAGCCGTGACTAAGTATTACCGACTCTCTATGTACTTTCCAGGATCTACAGTTTGATCAGATGTATAAAGCAAGCACACGCCCAAGCCCAGAGATGAAATTAGAATGGATTACATTTAGAGCCACCTGCTGATCGCAAATACACAAGAACAGGCAAGCCCACCTGATATATCAATAGATTCAGAAAGCAGCTGGCAACGGTCTCCAGATGCCAAATGTGTTTTTAGTCAACACCTTCATGTGACTGCTATTAATTTAGCAGGAGCTGAGGAGGGTTGAAAGTTCAAACAGGTCGCATTTCCCAACTCCTTTTTCAGTTTATGAAAAGCAAAAATAACCCGCTGATGCTGGAAAACATCTCATAAAACATTACAGCACAATACAAGCCCTTCAGCCCACAATGTTGTGCCAACCTTTTAGCCTGTTCTAAGATCAATCTAATCCTTCCCTCCTACATGGCCCTCCGTTTTCCTATGTGCCTATCTAAGAGTCTCTTAGATGTCCCTAATGTAACTGCCTCAACAAACATCCCTGGCAGGGTGTTCAATGCTCTCACCACTCTCTGTGTCTATTGTCTATCATCACCTCTCAAACTCCTTTGCTCCAAAGAGGAAAGTCCCAGTTCACTCAACTTGCTGGACTACTAACCGCTACGTTATGAAGAGCCCTTGAAAGGGAGTCCATAGGTTGTGGGAACAGTTCAGTGATGGGGTGAGTGAAGTTATCTCTCTGGTTCAAGAGCCCAATGGTAATAACTATTCCTGAACCTGGTGTTGTGGGTCTAGAGGCTCCTGTACCTCTTTCCTTATGACAGCTGTGACAAGAGAGCATGGCCTTGATGGTGGGGATCCTTGACGATTGATGCTGCTTTCCTCTGACAGTGTTTCTTGTAGATGTGTTCAATGGAGGGGAGGGCTTTACCCATGTTGGACTGGGCCATATCTACTGCTTTTTGTAAGCTTTTCCATTCAAGAGCATTGGTGTTTCCATACTGGGCCGTGATGCAACCTGTCAGTACACTCTCCACCATACATCTATAGAAATCAGTCAAAGTTTTGATAACCATGCCAAATCTTTGCAAACTTCTAATAAAGTGGAAGCTCTGCTGTGGTTTCTTTGCAATGGCACTTGCATGTTGAGGCCAGGACAGATCCTTTGAAATGCTAATGCAGAGGAACTTAAAGTTGCTGACCCTGTCCTCCTCTGATCCCTTGATGAGCTTGTGATCCTCCAATTTCCTCCTCCTGTAGTCAATAATCAACACGAAAAACTTCAGTTTAGTTCAAAGTGATTATATTGCTGCTAAACTGTAGTGATTGGGGTATAATCTGATCAAGCCTGTGCACTTCACAGAGCAATCTCATCCCTCACTACTTTTCCCACTAACCTACAGTCCCCAAATTCCCATCAACATCACCAGCCACATGAGGCACTGCCTCAGGAAGACATCAAAGATCATCACCATCTGGGCCTGACTGTATTCTTACAGCTCCCATCGGGCAGGAGGTACAGAAGCCTGAAGTCCCACACCACCAGGTTCATGGACAGCTACTTCCCTTCAACCATTTGGTTGTTGAGCCAACTAGCACAACCCTAATCATTACAGTTTATCAACACTAGGACCACTTTACACTACAATGAACTTTGTTTTCATTTATTCTAATTGTTCTTTCTTATAAAATTTTGTATAATTTCATAGTAATTTATATTTTTCTTGTGAATGTTATGTATCTAATGCTCTGCCTGTGATGGTGCTGCAAGTAAGTTTTTCATTGCACCTATGCACACATGTACTTGTGCAGATGACAATGAACTTGACTTCGACTCCCTCCAGGTTCTAGCACTCACCTACACGCTAGGGACAATTTAGCCTATTTAGCCTAAACTAGCAGCCTATTAACCTACCAATCAGCACATCTTTGGGATGTGGGAGGAAACCAGAGCACCCAGTGGAAATCCATGCGGTCACGGGGAAAACATGCAAACTCCCAAGGTCAGGGTTGAACCATGGACCCTGGAGTTGTTAGGCAGTGGCTCTCCCATCTGCACTACTATGCCATAAACATCCTTCAAAGAGGCACAGAGACATAGTTAGAGGGGTCATCAAAATCATGGAGAAAGAACAGGAAGCATTTGACTGCCCTACATGGATGAAGATGTTAAAGGCTGATGATGGGTTGACAACTGAAGAGGACTGCAGGAAGACGGCAGAGTTTTGGTGGGGTTGGGTTGTGTGCATGGAGTCGGGTGGCATGAAAGTCACAGAAAAAACCAGGAGGAGGTTTCAGAGAGGGAGCGGCAAGGGTCACGGGGAGATTGGAACACAAAGATAGAGCTAAAACAAAGACTGCTGGAAATCCTCAGTTTCTGATGAAAGGTTAACAGCCTGAAACACTAACCCTGCTCCTCTCCCCACAGGTGCTACCTGACCTGCTCAGTACCCCCAGAATTTCTGTTTTGTTTTCAGATTCCCACAATATGCAGATTTAAGCTTTTTGGCTAAGATGGAGCCCTCTGGGTTATGGGATGGGAGTTTGAATCTCACAACAGCAGCTGGAGAATTTAAATTCAAGTGATTTAAATGAAGGGCTAAGAATGGTGACCCTAAAATTACTGGATTGTTGTAAAAACCCATTTTGTTCACTAATACCCCTCAGTGAAGGAAAATTCCTCCCCTGGTCTGGCCTATAGCAAAATTTACGAGACTCTTGGTCAGGTACAGAGATTGGAAACATTCAGGGGGGTTTAAAGATTAAACATTGGCAAATGGATCAGTCGAGACAGAAGGGCCTGTTTCTGCACTGTATGACTCCAGACCCAGCAATGCATTGAAGTCATTGACCCTAATTCTAAAGGTCTCCCGGTTCAGGGACAATTAAGGATGGATAATAAATATTAGGAGCATCCATATCCATCAAGGTACTGTAGGACCAGCAGGTAATGTAAATTTCACATCACATGCCGGTGATAATAAACCTGATTCTGATACTGGACAGGGACATTGTGGGTGAGCATACAGCTGGTTTCTCTGAATGAGTTGCAACTACAGTAGGTGCTAAATGGGAGCAGATTGAAATAGTCAGGCCTTCATGTGACAGAGCTGGTCCGAGACAGGATTTAATCTGAATTTCTTGCAAAGCCGTGGCTTTGTGTGGCAATAGCTGGTCACTCTGCTTGGGCCAACCCCAAGCTCCAACTGCACTCTGCCCGAGTTCAATGGTGCTCGCACCTCCACCTGCTGGCCAACATTAAGAGAAACTGTGAGTGGATAAGCCCAACAAGCTCACTGATTTCACCATTGACCCCACTCTGCCGGTTAAAATCCCGGGGCTGCACTCGTTTATCCTACGATTAGTGTTCCGATGGGAAGCTGAATCCCAGCAGACCTGTGGGGTTTTTGCACTAATACCCGACAACCATCAGGCTCCTGAACCAGTGTGAGTAACTTCACAACCTGTAGACCTACTTTCAGGGACTCTACAACCCATATTCTCAGTCTTCTTTTGTACATTGGCTGTTTGTCAGTCTTTGATTATAGACAATAGACAATAGGTGCAGAAGTAGACCATTCGGCCCTTCGAGCCTGCACCGCCATTTTGAGATCATGGCTGATCATCTACTATCAATACCCAGTTCCTGCCTTGTCCCCATATCCCTTGATTTCCCTATCCATAAGATACCTATCTAGCTCCTTCTTGAAAGCTTATGTATAGCTTTGCATAAGTTCTATGGTATTTCTTTATTTTCCTCTAATTGCCTGCAAGAAAACGAATCTCAAGGTGACATATATGTATTTTAATGTAAATTTTCTTTGAATTTTTACTTTAATGCCTTGTTTTGCAGTCTTTTCATTCACTCTTGTATAATATATATAATTTATGTTGTATAACTACGTGCAAGTTATCCACTGCACCTCCACCTCACCATACTTGTGCACGTGGGTTTGACCCCTGCACCTCTGTTCACAAATCGCTGCCCCACACTCGCTGGCTGTCACTGGTCAAAAATTAACCCTTTGTGTTTGAACCTTTTCTACTGCACCAGTCACAGCCGCAAAGCAGGGCAGTGGATGAATCAAATGCTGTTTCCTTTTCATAACTCCATGTTGGCTCTGCCCAGTCCTTGTTTCTCCAGTTCTGTTATCACATTCTTTTTAGCACCATTATTCCTACAGTCCTGATGAAAAGGCTACCGAGCCTAGCCCTCCCTCTGCAATCAGACCGTCGACTTCCTAACCAGCAGGCTGCAATCTGTGCGGATTGGAAATAACATCTCCACCTTGCTGACGATCAGCACTGGCGTGCCTCAGGGGTGTGTGCTTAGCCCTCTGCTCTACTCTCTGTATACTCATGACTTTGTGGCTAGGCATAGCTCAAATGCCATTTAGAAATTTGCTGATGATACAACTATTGTTGGTGGAATTTCAAATAGCGATGAAAGGGCTTTCAGGAGCGAGATATACCAGTTAGTTGAGTGGTGTCGCAACAACAACTGGGCACTCAACGTCAGTAAGACCAAAGAGCTAATTGTGGATTTCAGGAAGGGTAAGGTGAGGGAACACAAACCAATCCTCATAGAGGCTTCAGCAGTGGAGAGAGTGAGCAATTTCAAGTTCCTGGGTGTCAATATCTCTGAGGATCTAAACAGGTCCCAACATATTGATGCAATTATAAAGAAGGCAAGACAGCGGCTATATTTCATTAGGAATTTGAAAACTAAAACACTCAAAAACTTCTACAAATGTACCGTGGAGAGCATTCGGACTGGCTGCATCTCTGTCTAGTGGGGGGGGGGGGGGCTGAGGGGTGAGGGCTACTGCACAAGATGGAAATGAGCTGCAGAAACTTGTAAAATTAGTCAGCTCCATCATGGGTAGCAGCCCCTGTAGTATCCAAGACATCTTCAAGGAGCGGTGCCTCAGGAAGGCAGTGTCCATCATTAAGGACCCCCAACCCAGGCCATGCTCTCTTCACACTGTTACCATCAGGTAGGAGGTACAGAAGCCAGAAGGCACACACTCAGTGATTCAGGAACAGCTTCTTCCCCTCTGCCATCCGATTCCTGAATGGACATTGAACCCATGAACACTACATCACTATTCTTTTATTTTTTTATTTTTGCACTACTTATTTTAACTATTTAATAGACATATACTGTGTATACTTACTGTGTATTCAGGTTCTTTTCTCTATATTTATTTATCATGTTGATGCACCATCAATAACTCACTTTGAGACGCAAAGACGAGATATCGGCTTTTATTGACTGGAAGAAGGAACAAGCAGTGAGTGACCACCATACTACATCCTGGAGACAGAGAGGCCGGGCTCAGACCTCCATCACCTTTATACAGGGGTCTGTGGGAGGAGCCACAGGAGCAGTCATCAGGGGGCGTGTCCAGACAGGTATATGTAGTTCACCACATTCACCCCCCCATTTGTTTTAAAAAGAGTCCCCATGTGGCGAAGTTTCTTACAAGTATATTTACAGGTTAAGTCTATCAGGTGGTCGAATCTGTCGCTGCGATCTACGTAGCTCCGGCTGTGATTGCACAGGTGCCGGTGGTGGTGATTGCACAGATGCCGGTGGTGGTGATTGCACAGGTGCCGGTGGTGGTGATTGCACAGGTGCCGGAGGTGGTGATTGCACAGGTGCCGGTGGTGGTGATTGCACAGGTGCCGGTGGTGGTGATTGCACAGGTGTCAGTGATGGTGATTGCACAGGTGCCGGTGGTGATTGCACAGGTGCCGGTGGTGGTGATTGCACAGGTGTCAGTGATGGTGATTGCACAGGTGCCGGTGGTGATCGCACAGGTGCCGGTGGTGATTGCACAGGTGCCGGAGGTGGTGATTGCACAGGTACTGGTGGTGGTGATTGCACAGGTGCCAGTGGTGATTGCACAGATGCCGGTGGTGGTGATTGCACAGGTGCCGGTGGTGGTGATTGCACAGGTGCTGGTGGTGGTGATTGCACAGGTGCCAGTGGTGATTGCACAGATGCCGGTGGTGGTGATTGCACAGGTGCTGGTGGTGGTGATTGCACAGGTGCTGGAGGTGGTGATTGCACAGGTGCCGGTGGTGATGATTGCACAGATGCCGGTGGTGGTGATTGCACAGGTGCCGGTGGTTGTGCTGGTTCCGGCCTAACTGGAGGTGTCAGCCCACTAGGCGTCAGTGATCCTTCACGTGTGTGTGAGACGCCTGGAATATACGCGTACGAGATGCCCGGTATAGGAGTGTCGTGAGGGGTCAGTGTAGGGCTTGGTGTGCGTGGTGTCACCTCGGGTACAGGGTTCATAGTTACCGTGGAGTGTTCGGGGTAGTGGTCTGCTGCTCCTGCGGGCGCCAGGTCGCGGACGGAGACCGTGTCCTCCTGCCCATCAGGTAAGACCACGTAGGCATACTGGGGGTTCGCATGTAGAAGGTGAACCCTCTCGACCATTGGGGAGTATTCATTACTCCTCACATGTTTCCGGAGCAGCACTGGCCCTGGGGACGTCAGCCAAGCTGGTAGGGTGGTCCCAGTGACAGACTTCCTGGGAAAAGAGAATAGACATTCGTGAGGGGTGGCATTGGTGGACGTACATAACAGGGAGTGGATAGAGTGGAGTGTCCCAGGGAGGACCTCCTGCCATCGAGAGACCAGCAACCCTTTTGACTTAAGGGCTAAAAGTGTGGCCTTCCACACTGTGGCGTTCTCCCTCTCCACCTGTCCATTCCCCCGGGGATTGTAACTCGTGGTTCGACTAGTAGCAATGCCCCTAGCTAGCAGGTACCGGCGCAGCTCGTCACTCATAAAGGAGGACCCTCTATCACTATGGATATAGCAGGGATATCCGAACAGAGTGAAGAGCTGGCGCAGGGCTTTTATGACGGACGTGGTAGTGGTGTCGGGGCAGGGAATGGCAAAGGGGAACCGCGAGTACTTGTCGATAATATTGAGAAAATAGACATTGCAGTCGGTGGAGGGAAGGGGACCCTTAAAGTCGCTCAAAAGGGCGGGTGGCCTTGACAAGTTGCGCCGTTTCAGGATGGTAGAAGTGCGGTTTGCACTCAGCGCAGATTTGGCAGTCCCTGGTCATCGTCCTGATGTCCTCCAGGGAGTACGGCAGATTCCGGGCTTTAACGAAATGGTAAAATCGGGTGACCCCTGGATGGCAAAGATGTGCATGAAGGGCGTATAGCTGGTCAAGCTGTGCGCTAGCACACGTTCCCCGGGATAGGGCATCAGGGGGCTCATTGAGTCTGCCAGGGCGGTACAGGATATCATAGTTGTAGGTGGAGAGTTCTATTCTCCACCGCAAAATTTTATCATTTTTGATTTTGCCCCGCTGTTGGTTGCTGAACATGAACACAACTGAGCGTTGGTCGGTCAGCAAGGTGAACCTTTTGCCGGCGAGATAGTGCCTCCAGTGCCTAATAGCTTCCACTATGGCCTGGGCTTCTTTCTCCACCGCGGAGTGCCGAAGTTCAGAGCCTTGAAGGGTACGAGAAAAGAATGCTACTGGCCTGCCTGCCTGATTGAGGGTAGCAGCCAGCGCGAAATCGGAGGCGTCACTCTCTACTTGGAAGGGAATGGTCTCGTCCACCGCATGCATCGTTGCTTTGATAATGTCCTCTTTAATGCGGCTGAAGGCCGCGCGGGCCTCAGCAGAGAGGGGAAAAGTGGTAGACTTGACCAGGGGGCGGGCCTTGTCTGCGTAATGGGGGACCCATTGGGGCTAATAGGAAAAAAAAAACCCAGGCACCGTCTGAGGGCTCTGCGGGTGGTGGGAAGAGGGAGTTCTAACAGGGGGCGCATACGGTCGGAATCAGGGCCAATGACCCCGTTTTCCACGACATACCCAAGGATAGCGAGTCGGGTGGTTCCGAACACACACTTGTCCCTGTTATAAGTAAGGTTCAGAGCTTCGGCCACTTGGAAAAATCGTTGGAGGTTGGCGTCTTGATACGACCAGTCACGACCACAGATGGTGATGTTATCTAGATAGGGAAATGTGGCCTTCAGTTGGCACTGGTCCACCATCCGGTCCATTTCCCTCTGGAAGACCGAAACACCATTTGTTACATCTATCTATCTATCTATCTATCAAATGGGACGCGCAGGAAGTGATAGAGCCTGCCGCCCGCCTCGAAGGCGGATGGGGAGCTGGTGATAAGCGGATTTCAGATCTATTGTCGAATACACCTTGTACTGAGCTATCTGGTTGACCATATCCGCAATGGGGGGTAGGGGATACGCGTCAAGCTGCGTGAACGTATTGTTGGTTTGACTATAGTCCACGACCATCCTATTTTTCTGCCCGGTCCGAACAACAACCACCTGGGACCGCCAAGGGCTTGTGCTTGGCTCGATGATCCCCTCCCCGAGCAGCCGCTGCACCTCTGACTGAATGAAGGCCCTGTCCCCTGCGCTGTACCTCCTGTTTTTAGTTGCCACCAGTTTACAGTCGGGGGTCAGGTTGGCGAACAGCGGTGGGGGAGGGATCTTGAGGGTGGAGAGGCTACAAGTGGTGTCAGTGGCGCAGCTGTCAGCATGGTGCTGGATGGGATGTGCGGGTCGGTGTGTGTGTGTGGTCAGTAGCGGGGTATGTGACGAAGTCCCACAAAACTGACGATTCCTGACAGTGAGTGGTGGGAGGGGCCCGTCACATGCCATAGTCACACTTTCGAGATGGCTCTGGAAGTCCAGCCCCAATAGCACAGGCGCGCACAGTTGAGGCATGACCAGTAGCGCAAAGTTCTGATATTCTGTGCCCTGCACCACCAATGTCGCTACACAACCCCCCCGGATGTCTGTGGAATGCGACCCAGAAGCCAAGGTGACCCTCTGACTTACCGGCCGTGTCATGAGTCCGCAGCGTTGCACCGTGTCCAGGTCAATAAAACTCTCAGTGCTGCCCGTGTCAAACAGGCAGCTAGTCCTGTGCCCCTCCACCAGGATGTCCATCATTGACCTTGCAAGCTGGTGTGGGGCACTTTGGTCGAGGGTTACGGTGGCCAGAGTTGAACTGTTGTCCTGGTGTCCGGTAAGCACTGGCAGGTCGGGGGCAGGGCATGTTGACGCCGACAAAGATGGCCACCCACATCCGGGCATGCAAGATGGCGGCCCCCATGCCTCACATGCAGCGCTGCTCGACCCCGCTTGCGTTTTAGACTTACAGACCTTGGCGAAATGGCCCTTCTTCCCGCAGCTGGAGCAGGTCTCTTCTCGGGCCGGGCAGCGTTTTCGGGGGTGCTTTTCGAGTCCGCAGAAGTAACACAGCTCGGGCTTTCGCCTGGCCGCAGCCGAGGTCAGGTTCGGGGAGTTCGTGGAATCACGACTGGCAGCGGCGTTGGCGAATTCGCTCACGGGAACCGGCGGCAGCGGGGTCTGAGGTGTCCACGGAACTGGCGGGGAATCGCGCGGCTGGACAGCGTCAGCGTTGTGCAGAGCAGCCTCCAGCATGTCGGCCGTCTCGATCGCCGAGCATAAGGTAAGATCGGCATTTTCCAGCAGCCGCTGGCACACGTACACTGACCGAATTCCTGTCACAAAGGCGTCTCGTACCAGGAGCTCCGCATGCTGTTCCGCCGTGAGCGTTTTGCAGTCACAAGTTCGGACGAGTGTCTGTCAGGCTCGGAGAAACTGGGCGCACAACTCTGCAGGCCGCTGTTGGCGCGTAGCTAAATGATGTCTTGCGTAGACGGTGTTCACCGGCCGCAGGTACTGTCTTTTGAGGGCGTCCAATGCCCCTTGGTAGGTCGACAGGTCCCAGATAAATGAATAAACTTTTGGGGTGACTCTCGAGAGGAGAATTCTGTGCATAACAGCGGGTTCAGTTGCACGAACCTCCTCCAAGTATGATTGGAAGCATGCAAGCCAGAGTTCAAAGGCAAGAGCTGCTTCAGGGTCTTGGGTGTCCAAATCCAATCTTTCCGGACGTAAAACGGTTTCCATGTTTTAAAACTTTCAGTCAATAAAATTGATGCACCATCGATAACTCACTCTGAGACGTAAAGGCGAGATATCGGCTTTTATTGACTGGAAGAAGGAACAAGCAGTGAGTGACCACTACACTACATCCTGGAGACAGAGAGGCCGGGCTCAGACCTCCATCACCTTTATACAGGGGTCTGTGGGAGGAGCCACAGGAGCAGTCAGCGGGGGCGTGTCCAGACAGGTATATGTCGTTCACCACACATGTATTTCATTGTACTGCTGCCATAAAGTTAATGAATTTCATAACACATGCCGGTGATATTAAACCTGATTCTGATTATTGATCCTAACATTTCTCCTCAGTTTGCCAATATTCCTTATGGATTCCACCTTATGGGGCCCGTTCATAGTTTTATTCTATGACAGTCTCTCTGACTCTAGAAACGACTCTCACCTGCTCCTTGAATCTGCTCTTCATTCAGTTGAATCATTTATAAGTTCTAATTGTGTCTGCAGATCCTGGCCCATGTGACTTGCTCTCTTATTGTCTGCTTGTGTGCTTGCACTCTTCTCAGTGAGTATAGAGCCCTTCATCCTCCATGTCTGTATCGAACTAATTAAACTAATGACCCAACTACACAAGAAGGTATTGAGGCCAAGGTCTTGAAGGTTATTGCTTGGTTTTGAGGGGATGATTGTATTGATGTATGCATCTTTGAACTCATGGGGGGTCCCGTTTCCCAATCCTCTTTAAACCCACTGGAGCCTTGGTTCCCATGCTTATTTAAAGTCACCCATGCCCCCTCTAAACTCACCACACAGACCACTCGTGTGCTACAGAGCAAACGTTGGCAATCCATGGACAGAACAAAGCAATCCCACAATGGATCAGACCAAAGCTCTGCAGTCCCCCCACATCCTGTCAAGAATGGAAGTAGCCAATTAAACAGGTAATGGGAAGAGGAGGCTCCAGGAACCTCCCTATCCTTAACGAGAGTGCTGGAGATGGAGCTGAAGGATTCCAAGCTGTATTCAGTCAGAAGTGTCTAGTAAATGGTTCATAGAGGACATCTTCAAAATGCAGTGCCATCATTGGGGACCCTCACCACCTGGGACATGTCCACTTCTCATTACTGCCATCAGGGAGGAGAGTTAGAAGTGTGAACAGTCAATGATTTAGGAAAAGCTTCTTCCCCTTTGCCATCAGATTTCTGAGCAGTTCATGAACCCATGAACACTAGCTTATGATTCCTCTTTCAAAATATCTACCCATCTATCTGTCTACCTATATAATTATAGCAACTTTTATTATATAATTGCACTGTACTACCTCCACAAAACAACAAACTTCACAACGTAAACAACAGAAAACCTTCAGATGCTGGAAATCCACAACGTACATATGTCAGGGATAATAAGCTTCAACTCACTCCTGAGGTTCCCATTGGCACAGGCGGCAGTCTCTGCTCATTTCAATTCACTTCATGAAGCAGCGGAGAGCACTGAATAAAGTCTACAGGCCCAGATTACATCCCAGCTGTAGGACTGAAGACCTGAAGCTGTGTTCAGTACGCTAATTAACCTCGGAATTGTCTTGTGCTCCCTCCTCCATAGATTGACATAAAAAATGTTCAAGTTAAGTAGGTATTGTAGCCATTGAAATTGTAGTTGATCACCTATCGTCATTTTTCTGCCTAAACATTATAAAACATTGTGTGGGGGGTGGAGAAATAGATTCTCCAGAAGATGCATTCTGTTGTACGAAGATCTCCCAACTACACCTTCTGTGTGGTTCAGTACAGTGGTCACCAAGTCCCAGACATCCAAAATGTAACGCTTGTTTATAGAGTTGAGGGATGACTCCCTGGATGTATAAATAGCCAACCTGCTCATTAACAGCACAAATACATGTGATGCAGCAGGAGAATGTTATCTACCTATGTATTAATGCAGGAAATAGCCACTTCATACCTTTCCTGATTGAAGGAGGACCTCTTTGAAACCTATTGAATATTGAAAGACCTAGTGGATGTGAAGAGAATGAGGGAGACTAGGAGCAGAGGAGACAACCTCAGAATAGAGGGAAGTCCTTTTAGAACGGAGATGAGGAAGTGTCCTGTCAAAGGGTTTCGGCCAGAAACATCGACTGTACGATGCTGCCGGGCCTGCTGAGTTCCTCCAGCATTTTGTGCGTGTGTTGCTCGGATTTCCAACATCTGCAGATTTTCTCTTGTTTGGGAGATGAGAAGGGATGTCTTTAGCCAGAGGGGGATGAATCTGTGGAATTTGTTGCCACAGGCAGCTGTGCAGTCCAGGTCATTGAGTATATCTCAAGCAGAGTTTGATAGGGTTTTGATTAGTAAGGTTATGGGGAGAAGACAGAAGAAAAGGGTTGAGAGGGAGAATAAATCAGCCATGATGGAATAGCAGAGCAAACTTGATGGGCTGAATGGCCTAACTCTGCTCCTATGTCTTATGGTGGTATGACTTTATGGCAGCCAGGATGTGTTGCTGTACAGCTGTCCCGGGGCGTGTGCATTTAATGGCTGACAGTCTGCTGTGATCATTGTACAGTGAAGTGCAGGCCTCTGCTGTCCCCACATAGATCACTTTAGTGCTTCTTCCCTCATGTCGCACATCTACTTTGAATCATTTTCACAGGTCTTTTGAGTGGGACCTGATTTGCAGTTAGCAATGCCCGTACAACAGAGCCTGTTACAGGCCGAATCAAAGGTGGTGACATATCAGCATATAGGAGGGAGATTGAAAATCTGGCTGAGTGGTGCCACAGCAACATCTCACTCAATGTCAGCAAGACCAAATGTTCAAAGGGTCATTTATTATCAAAGCATGTATCCATATACAACTCTGAGATTTGTCTTCTCCAGATAGCCACGAAACAAAGAAAGAACATGAAAGCCATTCAGAGAGGAACATCAAACCCACCCCATCACCAAGTGCTGTAAGAACAGCACCCCAATCATCAAATCCCCCAAAAGCCCCTCCCTCTGCATAAAACAGAACAGGAACATCATCCCCCTGAAAACAGCCCCTCCCCTTGCACAACAAAACGGAAAAGGAACGGGTGATAAAAACACAGAATATAAAAACCATAAGCCTGAAAAAGTCCACAGGCCATAAACACAACAGTCCAATCCATAAACGCAGAACCATGATACCATCCCAGGATATCACCGACATTCATCGAACGAGAGGGGCACGACACGGGGCAGCGAGGCCTAGCCGCCTGCCACAGCGAGCCACACAGCGATAAGGTTATCGACTATCAAAGAGCTGATTGTCGACTACAGGAGGAAGAAGTTGGAGGTCAGTGAGCCAGTCCTCATTAGCAAATCAGAGGTGGAGAGGGTCAGTAACTTTAACTTCCTCAGAAAATTTGACCCGGGACTAACACATGAATGCCATCACAAAGAAAGCATGGCAGCACCTCTAAAGTTTGTGTAGATTCGGCATGTCATCTAAAACTTTGACAAACTTCTATGGATATACGGTGGAGAGTGTCCTGACTGGTTGCATCACAGCTAGTATGGAAACACCAATGCCCAGGAACGGAAAATTCTACAAAAAGCAGTGGATACAGTCCAGCCCATCACAGTGATCTCTCCTCACCACTGAACATCTACAAGAACAACTACCACAAGAACGCAGTATCTGTCATCAAAGTCCCTGCACCATCCAGGCCATGCTCTCTTCTCACTGCTGCCATTGGGCAGGAGGTACAGGAACCTTAGGTCCCACATCACCAGGTTCAGGATCAGTTATTACCCTTCAACCATCAGGCTCCTGAACTGGCTTGGATAACTTCACTCACCTCAATTCGGAACTGATGCCACAACCTACAAAACTCACTTTCAAGGACTCTACAACTCATGTCCATGGTATTATTTATTTTTACTTGTACCATATGTCTTCTCTTTCACATTGGTTGTCAGCTTTACTTATAGTTTTTCATAAATTATATTATATCTCAGACAGTTCAAAGGTCCAAGGCTCATGTATCATCAACTCTGAAATTCTTCAATTCTCTGGGTAGCCATGAAACCAAGAAAGTTAGCACAACCATCAACCCCCAAATCCCACCTCCCTACAGAAAAATAACAAATAAAATGGAACAGGCACATCAACCCCCAAATCCCTCCTCCTGCACAAAAAACGAGAGAAATGGACCAGGCACACCGATCCCCCCAAATCCTTCCTACCACACACAAAAAAATACTAAACAGATCAGGCACATCAACACCCCCGAATCCCCCCTCTAGCACAAAAAACAGAGAAGATCGGGCGAAAAAGCACAGAATATAAGAACTATAAGACTGAAAAAAAGATGTTTTAGTCCAAGTCCTCATGTAAAACACAGAAAAAACCTAGGCAACACTCTCTGCAGTGGCAGGCTCTCCCCTCTCCGGTAGCGTAGCAGAGCGATCAAAAGCCAGGCAGCAGGTGCTCACCCTCTGCACTCTCTTTGATGCTTCAATCTCCCTCATCGGTTTAGTCGAGAAAAATAAAATATTTCTTTACTTTTCTGTAAAAGCCTGCAAGAAAATGAATCTCTGGGTAGTATACGGTGACATATACATACTTTGATAATAAATTGACTTTGAACTTTGCTTTGACTTTGGAAAGGATGTGGCTTCTGCTGTAGGGTTGCTGTTTACTATATTGAGGGGGTGGGTGAAGATTTATTATCAGGGATGGTTCCAGGAACTGAATTTGCTTTCTGTGTTGCCGTGTGAGTTAATGACTGTAACCTCAGGGCTGGTTCACTGAAGTGAGACAGCTGCAGGTACATTTTGGTCCACTGAAGCTGCCAGAATAAGGTAGGTTGAGTGAGAATGAATGCAATTATTTTATGAGACAAACAGCATTAACAGAAGTTCAGACAGACCAAATGTAGCCGTGACCACATTTACATGCCTTCAGGTTTTTGGAAAGTTTTACAGGAACTTCCAGAGGATTTGCAGCTGGAAACCAGGCCATTCGGCCCAACATTTCATGCTGGCGTTTTTGCTTCATAAAAGCCACTGACTTTCAGCCCCATGCTCCCAATCCACGACCACCTGGTGCAGAGTGGGGGGTGAGGGGTGGGTCGATTGAGGGACCTCCTGGTTGGATCTACTTCCGGACCTGGCCAGGGTGATAAGGATTCATTATCTCGTTATAACTTCTTAACCCATGCTGACACTACTGTATTTCTATGTTATATTGACTATCCTGTTGTACATACTATTTATTATAAATTACTATAAATCACACATTGCACATCTAGATGGAGACGTATCGTAAAGATTTTTACTCCTCATGTATATGAAGGATGTAAGTAATAAAGTCAATTCAATTCAATTCATGTTCTCGTTACTTATTGCTATTTATTTGGATTTGCATTTGCACAGTTTGTTGTCTTCTGCACTCTGGTTGATCTTTCATTGATCCTACTATGGTTACTACCCTATAGATAGGTTGAGTATGCTCACTGGAAAATTTAATCTTAATCTTAATCTGTATGTGGTGACATGTATGTATTTTGATAATAACATTTATTTTCAACTTTGAGTCACAGGTCCAGTCGAGGCCTGACTTTGGGGTTTATGCCGGGCCCGGGCATCCCTGGAGAAGCAGCACGCAGTATCCACATGCATACGAAGACTTTCCAGGACTGTTGGGCACCGCACTCTCACCACTTTCTAGTGAAAGATTATTCTCCTGAATGCCTGACTAGAAGTACTAGGGACTTTCTTATAACTGTAGCAGCCGCTTTGGGGAAATGGCTGCATAAATCTTTACAGAGTTTTACAGGAGCACCATCGAGAGTGTCCAGACCAGCTGCATCACCGTCTGGTATGGGAACTGCAAGGCATCTGACCGCAAGTCCCTACGAAAGATTATGAGCACTGTTGAGGGGATCATCGGGGTCTCTCTTCCACCCAGTAGCGATATTTATCAGGGGTGCTGTGTACGCAGGGCCCTTAGCATTATCAATGATCCCTCCCTACCATCAAGTTCAAAGTAAATTTATTATCAAAGTATATCTATGTCACCATATACAACCCTGACGTTCATTTCCTTACAGGCATACCCAGTAAATGCAAGAACCATGACAGAATCAATGGAAGACTGCACTAACAGGGTGGACAAATAGCCAGAATGCAAATAACAGCATGCCTGTGCAAATACAAAAGAGAAAAAATGAAAGTAATAATGATAATAATAAATAAATAAGCAATAAATATTGAGAACATGAATGAAGAGTCCTTGAAAGTGAGTCCATTGGTTGTGGGAACATTTCAGAGATGGGGCAAGTGAAGTTGAGTGAAGATATCCCCTTTGGTTCAAAAGCCTGAAGTTTGAGGGGTAATAACTGTTCTTGAACCTGGTGGTATGAGTCCTGAGGTTCCTGCACCTTCTTCTTGATGACAGCGGTGAGAAGAGAGTCTGTCCTGGGTGGTGGGGGTCCTTGATGATGGATACTGCTTTCCTGCGACATTTCATGTAGATGTGCTCACTGGCGGGGAGGGCTTTACCTGTGATGGACCGGGCCATATCCACTACTTTTTGTAGGATTTTCTATTCAAGGGCATTGGTGTTTCCATACCAAGCTGTGATGCAGCCAGTCAATGTACTCTCCATCACACATCTATAGAAGTTAGTCAAAGTATTTGATGTCATCCCGAACCTTCACAAACTTCAAAGGAAGTAGAGGCGCCAGCAAGATTCCTCCATGATTGCACTTCTCCAGAAGAGGTCCTCTGAAATGATAACACTGAGGATTAGGACAAGAACTGTTAGGATGGAAACAGCTTCTTTCTCCAAGCTGTAAGACTACTGAACTCCCAGGTCTCATCACGTTTGCAGAGGCAGTAGTGCTAACTTCTGTCGTAAATGCACCTTATTATTTGTTAATTTATTTGTGGTGATATTACTTTAAGTGTGTGTGTGAGTTTTATGTACTGTATCGTGCTCCTTGGTCTGGAGGAACGTCATTTCATGTGAACTTAAACTAGAACAAACAGAGTTCAGGAAGTGATCTCTGACTTTCTCTGAGGCAGCCACCCCTGCTGACCAGCTACTTGAACTTGAAGGGCATGGTTCCTCATACACGTGCACACACACACTGACACACTCTCTCTCTCTCTCACACACACACACACTGACACTCTCTCTCACACACACACACACACACACACACATGCACGCGCGCACAAAGACACACACACATATACAGACACAGACAAGGATACACACACACACACACTCTGTCTTCTATAAATGTGTGTGGATGAGGGGTGGGATGTGACGGAAGCGCGGGAAGAATCAAATTCAAATGGGATCAGAGCACATGGAAGGTTGATGGTAAGGACGGATTTGGTGGGTGCTGAAGGGCCGGCCTCTGTACTGTATCACTCTGTGGTCCAACAGACCACTTCAACCTTCCCACAACTTCACAGTGGGCAGAATTTCTTCTCCTGTCTCGTTTCTGCTCCTGCTTTATTTCTATTGTGCTCATTGTCATACCCTTCAGTTCCGAATGCTGACTTTGCCCTGCGTTAAACACTGTCTGATCTGCCAACAACTTCCAGTATTTTTTTTGCTATTGCTTCAGACTCTGCAAACGTGAGCCAATAGTTAGCACTGTGGAAATGAATCATTAGTGTGTTTACAAGAAGTACTGTTCACTTAGGCTTGGTTCTGTCTCCCGGCAGACTGTCCTGCCTGTTCCTGAATTCTGAAGAGAAACATCTGGTGTTGGAGAGGCAGGCAGGACTCAGTATGATTCGATGGCGCGCTCTCTTTCAGTCTTAGTGTGAACACAAGCTTTAAAATACAATGCCACTGCATCCTACCACACTAAAACAGGCTTTTGGGCCCACTCTTTCCTTGCTGACTATCACTTGTTCCACACACTCACCAACCTCTGGCCCCCTTTCAAACACTCCCCTCTTCCCTTAAACCCATGACCTCTAAATTTGGTCTTCCCTACCCTGGGGAAAAGGACTACAGCCATCTACTTTATCTTCACTTCTCGTCACCCCTCAGCTTCCTGCATTCTATCTTGAAAATCTGCAGGCAGTTGATCCATATCTCACAAACTTTCGGGAAAGGATATGCAGACTGAGTCACGGTGATGCTTGTGACTGCAGCTGCTCAGTAGCTCACGGGGGTGGGGTTGTCCCTTTGCTCTCCTCCTGAAGGAATGTGTGTTAAATCCAGTGCTAGGGTGGTGGGGAGAGAACAGAGAGTGCATTGATAGCTGGACAACCCATTTTGCTAGAAGACCACTGCGCAGGCCCTCCAGCCCAAATGGGGTCATGCTAGTATTTACACATGCCCCTCCCATTCTATTTAAAACTTTCCGCCCCTGTTCTTGCCATATTTTAGGTATATATTCATATTCGTTCCAGGGACGTGGGCTTCACAGACTGAACCAGCACTTAATTGTCTGACCCTAGTTGCCCTTGAGAAGGTGGTGGGGAGCTGCCTTCCTGAACCACTCCAGACCTTGAGATGTGGATAGGCAGCTCTACAGCGCTTATAGGAGGAGAGGTCCAGGGGTTGACCCGGTAACAGTGAAGGAATGGTAACATGTTTCCAAGTCAGGATGGTGTGTGGCCCAGAGGCCAGTTTCCAGTTTGGTGGTTGATAAGATAATGAGAGGTATAGATAAAGATGACAGCCAGTATAATTTTCCTCGTGTCAAAATGGCTAATTCTAGAGAGCATGCATTTAAGGTGAGAGGGGAGAAGTTCAAAGGAGATATGCAGGCAAGTTTTTTTTACATAGGGGCGGTTGGTGCCTGGCATGTGCTGCCAGGGCTGGTGATAAGACCATAAAACATAGCAGCAGAAGTAGGCCATTTGGCCCATCGAGTCTGCTTCACCATTCAATCATGGCTGATCCTTTTTTTCTTCTCCTCAACCTGACATCCCAGCCTTCTCCCCGTAACCTTTGATGCCATGTCCAATCAAGAACCTATCAATCTCTTCCTTAACGACCTGGCCTCCACAGCTGCATGTGGCAACAAATTCCATGAATTCACCACCCTTTGGCTAAAGAAATTTCTCCGCATCTCTGTTTTGAAAGGGCACCCCTCTATCCTGAGGCTGTGTCCTCTTATCCTAGACTCTCCCACCAGAGGAAATGTCCTTGTGAACCTCCTCTGGACCCTTTCCAATGCCAGCACATCTTTTCCAAGGGCAAAGAACGCAGGACTGAAGGTGCTGTATTTAAATGCATGTAGCATTTTGAATAAGGTGGACAAACTTGTGGTGCAATTAGAGATTGGTTGGTATTAGAGATTGGCGGGCATCAGTGAGTCGTGGCTGAAAGAAGGCCGTAGTTGGGAGTTTAACATCAAAGGATATACTTTGTTCAAAAGGACAGGCAGGAAGGCATAGGCATGTGGCTCTATTAGTAAGGAATGGAATTACATCTTTAGAACGAGGTGACATAGGGTCAGAGAATTTTGAATCTTTATGGGTGGAGTTAGAAACTGCAAGGGTGAAAAAACCATTGTGGGAATCATATCTAGGCCTCCAAATAATAGCCAAGATGTGGGGTTGAGATTGCAAAGGGAGCAGTAACAGGCATGTAATAAGGTAATGTCACAATTGTAATGGGGGACTTCAATATGCAAAGGGATTGGGAAAATCAGGTTGGTGTCAGATTACAAGAGAGGGAATTTGTTGAATGCTTTTTAGAGCAGCTTGTGCTCGAGCCTGCTGGTGAAAGGCTATCTTAGACTGGGTTGAACAAAAGCTGCAGGAAAAAAGCATGAAGGAGGTGTGGGATGGGATGAAGATCATCACCGGATGTGGTGCAAAGCGGGGGGCAAACATAAGTGGAGATGTGGAGAAAGCGAACCAGCTGAACAACTTCTTCAATAGGTTCGACAGCACAATCTCACCCTCACTGCAGAACTCCACACCAGGCTTACTTCCCTCACAGGAAAATATCCACTCACAGGAGACCTGGCCCACGCCCAGGTTTACGGCTGCACAGGTGGAAGGTCAACTGAGGAAGATCTGTACCAGCAAGGCGGCTGGACCGGATGGAGTTTCCCCACGATTACTGAGGGCCTGTGCGACTGAACTGGGAGAACCACTACAGCGCATCTTCAACATGAGTCTAGATCAGAGAAGAGTACCCAGACAGTGGAAAACATCTTGTATTGTCCCGGTACCGAAGAAACCACAACCAAAGGAGTTGAATGACTTCAGACCTGTTGCCTTGACGTCGCACGTGATGAAGACCATGGAGCGGCTGATAATACAGAATCTGAGGCCACAAACCAGGCACGCCCGGGATCCGCTTCAGTTTGCGTATAAGGAGAAGGTGGGAGTGGAGGATGCTATCACGTATTTGCTGCACAAATCACTCTCTCACCTAGATGGGGTCAGTTGTGCTGTGAGGATTACATTCCTTGACTTCTCTAGTGCCTTTAACACCATCCAGCCCAAGATCTTAAAGCACAAACTAACGGAGATGGGAGTAGACTCTCACATGGTGGATTGGATAGTGGACTACTTGACAGATAGACCTCAGTATGTGCGGTTGGGAGACTGTAGGTCTGACACAGTGGTCAGCAGCACAGGAGCGCCACAGGGAACCGTACTCTCTCCGGTCCTGTTCACCCTGTACACATCTGACTTCCAATATAACTCGGAGTCCTGCCATGTGCAGAAGTTCGCTGATGACACGGCCATAGTGGGGTGTGTCAGGAATGGACAGGAGGAGGAGTATAGGAAACTGATACAGGACTTTGTGATATGGTGCAACTCAAACTACCTGCGTCTCAATGTCACCAAGACCAAGGAGATGGTGGTGGACTTTAGGAGATCTAGGCCTCATATGGAGCCAGTGATCATTAATGGAGAATGTGTGGAGCAGGTTAAGACCTACAAGTATCTGGGAGTACAGTTGGACGAGAAGCTAGACTGGACTGCCAACACAGATGCCTTGTGCAGGAAGGCACAGAGTCGACTGTACTTCCTTAGAAGGTTGGCGTCATTCAATGTCTGCAGTGAGATGCTGAAGATGTTCTATAGGTCAGTTGTTGAGAGCGCCCTCTTCTTTGTGGTGGCGTGTTGGGGAGGAAGCATTAAGAAGAAGGACGCCTCACGTCTTAATAAGCTGATAAGGAAGGCGGGCTCTGTCGTGGGCAAAGTACTGGAGAGTTTAACATCGGTAGCTGAGCGAAGGGCGCTGAGTAGGCTACGGTCAATTATGGAAAACCCTGAACATCCTCTACATAGCACCATCCAGAGACAGAGAAGCAGTTTCAGCGACAGGTTACTGTCGATGCAATGCTCCTCAGACAGGATGAAGAGGTCAATACTCCCCAATGCCATTAGGCTTTACAATTCAACTGCCAGGACTTAAGAACTTTTTTTTTTAAAGCTATTATTAATGCTTTTTGAGTTAGTGATTTAGATGCATATCATATTATTACTGAGTTAAGTATTGTATGTAATGAGTTTTTGCTACAACAAGTGTATGGGACATTGGAAAAAATGTTGAATTTCCCCATGGGGATGAATAAAGTATCTATCTATCTATCTATCTATCTATCTATCTATCTATCTATCTATCTATCTAACCCAAATCTTATTAGGGAGCTTAATGGAAAGGAATCCTTAGGAGGCAGTGATCATAATATGATTAAATTCATACTGCAATTTGAGAGGGAGAAGCATAACTTATATCAGTATCACAATGGAATAAAGGGAATTACAGAGGCATGAGAGAGGAGCCTGTGCAGGTGGATTGGAGGGGGATATTGATGGGATGGCAGAGCAGTGATGGGTGAAGTTTCTGGGAATAGTTCACAAGGCCTAGGATAGATATGTCCCACAGAGGAAGAAGTTCTCAAAAGGCAGGATAGGCAACGATGGCTGACAAGGGAAGTTAAGGACTGCATAAAAGCCAAGGAAAGGGCACATTAGGTAGCAAGAGTGAATGGGAAGTTGTGTGATTGGGAAGCTTTTAACATCCAACGAAAGGCAATTAAATAATCTATAAGAAGGGAAAAGATGAAATATGAGGGCAAACCAGCTGATAATATAAAGCAGGATGCTAAATATTTTTCAGTTATATAAAGAACAAAAGGGAGTTGAGAGTTGATATTCGTCCACTCGAAAATTATGCTGGTGAGGTAGAAATGGGGGACTAAGAAAGGGTAGATTAACTTAATAAGTACTTTGCTTCAGTCTTTACTGTGGAAGACAATAGCTGTATGCCAGAGGTCCGTGAGTGTCAGGGAGCAGGAGTGAGTGCCATTGTTATTACAAAGGAAAAAGTGCTAGGCACACTCAGAGGTCTAAGATGGATAAGTCACCTGGACCTGATGGACTACATCCCAGAGTCCTGAGAGAGGCTCTGCCACAGACTGTGCTGGAGGCCAAGCCGTGGTTATATTTAAAGTGGAAGTTGATAGATTGTTGATTGGTCAGGGCATCAGGGGATATGGTGAAAGGGCAGGTGTATGGATTTGAATGGGATCCAGGATCAGCCATGATGAAATGGCAGAACAGACTTGATGGGCTGAATGGCCTAATTCTGCTCCTATGCCTTATGGTCTTCTGGTCTAACTTTTTCATTCCAGGTTTACTTCATACAGTCATTGAGTTGCATAGCACTGAAACAGGCACTTCAGTCCATCTTGTCCTTGTCGGCCAAGGTGTCTAACCAAATGAGGCACATTTGCCTTCATTAAGCCCCACGTTCCTCGAAACCGTTCATATTAAGGTACCTGTCCAAATGTAATTGTACCTGCCTCAGCTACTTCCTCTGGCAGCTTGTTCCATACACCCACCACCCTCTGGGTGAAAAGCCTGCCCCTCAGATACCTTTAACTCTTTCCCCTCCCATGTTAAACCTATGCCTTCTGATTCTGGACTCCCCTTCCCTGTGGAAAAGGATGACAGTTCTCTGTCCCTTTATTAGGAGAGAGAGAGAGAGCCTGTGGCATGTCAAGTTATTGGGTGAACAAATGAGTTTTTGTTGGACTACAGATCACGGTCTCCCTTTGGGGGCTTTGCAATTGCTTGCTCGGTGGGTGGCGGGTGCAGATGCGTTTTGCTGAAATAAGTGGGGGGAAGACGAGAGTTGATGCTTTGCTGCTACTTGTGTGGGGGAGGGGGGAGAGGGAGCTTTGGAGTAACATGACATCCCAACTCCTGTACTCAGTAGTCTGAGCAATGAAGGCCAGTGTGCCACATGCCTTCTTCAGCACCCTGTCTTCCTGTGTTGCCAATTTCAAGGTACTATGTTCCCGCACTCCTCGTTCTCTCTGTTCTATAACACTCCCCAGGGCCCTGCCATTTACTGTGTAAATCCTGCCATGGTCTGTCTTATCAAAGTGCACCATCTCACAATTTGGGGGATTGAGTTCAAGACCTGTGAAGTAATGTTGCAGCTCTATGAAACCTTGGTTGAACAACACTTGGAATATCGTGTTCAGTTCTGGTTGCCTCATTATAGGAAGGGCGTGGAAGCTTTAGAGAGGGTGCAGAGGAGTTTTACCAGGATGTTGCCTGGATTATGGAGCATGCCTTATGAGGATAGGTTGAGCGAGCTGGGATTTTTCTCTTTGGAGCGAAGGAGGATGAGACGTGACTTGATAGAGGTACAAGATGATGAGAGGTATGACTAGGGTGGACAGCCAGTGCCTTTCTCCCAGGGTGGCAATGGTTAATATGAGGGGTCATAAGTTAAGGTGATTGGAGGAAAGGGGACATCGGAGGTGGGTTTTTTACACAGAGAGTGGTGTGTATGTGGAACACGCTGCCAGGGGAGGTGGCGGAGGCAGGTACATTAGTGACATGTAAGAGACTCTTGGGCATAGGGATGAAAGAAAAATGGAAGGCTATGTGGGAGGGAAGGGTTAGATTGATCTTTGAGTAGGTTAAAAAGCTTGGCACAATATCGTGAACCAAAGGGCCTGTAGTGTGCTGTCGTGTCCTATGCTCTTAAACTCCATCTGCCATTTCTTGGTCCACTGGCCCTACTTAATTGAATTTAATTTTCCCACTTTATATTGAATTGATTGGCAAGGCCAGCATTTATTGTCCATCCTTAATGGCCCCTGAACTGAGTGGCTTCCTATGTTATTTAAAAGCCAACCACATTAATTGGCCTGGAGGCACACACGCACTTAAGTGGAGAAGACTATGAGGCAGATTTCCTTCTGTGCAGGACACCTGTGGGGTTTTCGCATCTTTATTAACAATGAGATCTTTCAAAAAAATACTTACTATTAACTGAATTTGAACTAAGATTTTTGGATGACGGATGAAGGTGCTTTAACTTGAAATGTTGTTCTCTCCGCACAGATGCTGTTTTTTTATCTCGGGTTTCCAGCATCTGCAATTTTGTTTGATTTTCATTCTGTGGGTTACTTGTTCAGCAGCTAAACCCCAGTGGCTCCATGCACCCATTTCCACAATGCACGTTGAGCATCTTTCTAGATCTCAGGATTAATGGCCTAGTAATATAATCTCTTGAAACGATCTTGCAGTTAGCACTCCCTGTAATCACTCAGGCCCAGAGAAGAGGGCATGGGGATGATATGGTGATTCCTGGACATTCAGCACTGCAACACGAGCAAACATTCCAGCCATTTCACAGGAGGGAGACAGTGATCTGCAACACCCCACTTGTCCTTTTGAAATCAATAAATGTTATCTGTAACATTAACAAGAATTGTTACTGTGGCAGCTGTGTGTGCTGGTTAATAAATGCTTTCTTGGAAAGGGAGCCTGTCGATATGTCGAAAGTTTAGAGTTAGCAAAAACATTGGGACCAGTGATTCAACCAGAGTTTGACAGCTAATGATGGGACTTCAACTCAACATTCACAAGACAAAGGCCATCTATCAATCTGCCCTGTCTTTCTCCGTTTATTTGTAATACATACTGTAGAACAATGTTTTTCTGACTTTTAACCTATTCCAAGATCAATCTGACCTCTCCTTCCTACACAGCCACAGCCCTCCATTTTTTCTTTTATCCAGGTGCCTACCTTTTATATCTTCCTAATGTAATTACCTCTACCATCATTCCTGGCAGTACGTTCCATGAACTTACCACTCTGTGTAAAATGACAACCTCTGACTTGCCCCCTTTCCTTCAATCACTTGAAAGTTATGTCCCCTCGTGTTAACCATTTCCACCCTGGAAAAAAAAGTCTTCAATCCATGTATACCTCTTATCATCTTGTACACCTCTATCAAGTCACCTCTCATCCTTCTTCAGTACAAAGAGAAAAGACCTTCCTCGCTCAACCTTTCATGCTCTCTAATCCAAACAGCATCCTGGTAAATCTCCTTTTCACCCTCTCTAAACTTAGATTAGATTAGATTAGCTTTATTCATCCTTCATACAGTGGGTACAATTGGTGCATGCCTTTCTCTTGTGTCAGTCCATTATATTCAGTTATAAAAGGCCAAAGCCACTGCTGATTCCTCCAACATCTGTGAAGTGTCTGAGAGGCCCAAACCTTCATGTCCAGCAGCAGGAACCTAGGCTATGGTCCTTCACCACAGAGCCTTTGAGGTGGCTGTAGTGAGCCTCGATACATTCCTCAGTGCACATTCCTACAACGTGGATCCCTGGTGGATATTAACCTGTCCCTGCTGACTGGTAGCAGTTTATTATTGTCACGTCTTGAGATACATAGAGTGAAAAACTTCTGTTTGTGTGCTATCTAGACAGATCATTCCATACTTAAGTACATTGATGAAGTGAAGAGGAAATATTGAATGCAGAATGTAGGGTTCCATATATGGAGAAAGTCCAGTACAGGTAGACACAAAGAGTGCAAGTGCCATGGCAAGGTAGACTGGGAGATCAACATTTCTGACGGATGAAATGTTCGTTCAAGAGTTTGATAACATTGCCCTTTAGCCAATGGGTACACGCTCTCAAGCTTTTGTATCTTCTACCTGATGAGAGAGAGGAGAAGAGAGAATGGCTGGGGTATGAAGCTTCTTTCCCACTGCGGTAGGAACTGTAGACAGTTAAAGGATGGGAAACTGGGCGATTCACAACTCTGCAGTTATCTAACAATGGAGGCTCATGGTGAGACTCTGGAAGCTGCTGACCTTGGCAGCCGCCCCTCCCTCAGATGTCGATGATGAAATTAACCACTGCTTTCAATGCATCGGCACAGCTTTTGGCCGATTCAGGAGATGAGCGTTTAAAGATCAAGTCAGATCTCATGATCTACCAGCAGTGATCCCTGCACTCCACATACTGCTGGATCTAGACTAGCTGGACAGTAGGCTCCTTGAGGTAGACTCTCTAGTAGACTAGTCTCCCAAGATACACTAGACTTGCAAAACAGATACCCTATTCTGAAGGGGTGACAGGTAGACAGAGGAGAAAATCCAATAATGTGTCTTAAGCTTCCTTGAAGAAGAGTGACATCCCCACTGACACCTGGGAATCTGTGGCCTATGAGCATACCAAGTGAAGGAGTGTGGTATTGAGAACCCAAGGCCATATGTCAGGAGCACCCAGTGAGCCTTCATAAACGGTGGAAGGAGAGCACTACCCAGCTGTCCGTCAGACACCTCCTGCCCCATCTGTTCACGCTAGCCTTGTGAGCCACCTCAGAACCCACAGAGTCTGAGCGGAAGCAGATCACCGTCCACCCTGAATGGTAGGAGGGTCAGATGCTGAGGACATTAAAGACAGAGGATGGGTAGATTTCTAATTATGGGGTAGTGCAGGTAAGTAGCAGGTGATCTGAGGTAACAGAGCAGCCATGACTTTATTGAAGGGCAGCACAGGCACAGGGGTAGTCTCAGCCTGTTACTATTTCTTCTCTCTCACACACACACACACACACACACACACACACACACACACACACACACACACACACACACACACACACACACACACACACACACACACACACACACACACACACACACACACACACACACACACACACACACACTTCTAGTCTCCAGTCTCCATGTTATCTAGAGACATGCAGACACTGGTGAGGAGGCTGAATGGCATGAGAACTAAGAGTTTACCCACCTCAGGAAGGGTTGAGCAGGATGTGACTCGTTATTCTAGGAAAGACTGAGATGTGACTTGCCAGAAGTTTAGCAATTATACGGGAGGGGGGGTGCCAAGAAACACTGAAATATAGAAAACCTACAGAACAATACAGGCACTTCGGCCCACAAAACTGTGCCAGACATGTCCTTACCTTAGAAATTATGTAGGGTTACACATAGCCCTCTATTTTTCTAAGCTCCATGTACCTATCCAGGAGTCTCTTAAAAGACCCTATCGTATCTGCCTCCACTACCGTTGCCGGCAGCTCATTCCACGCACTCACCACTCTGCGTAAAAACTTACCCCTGACATCACCTCTGTACCTACTTCCAAGCACCTTAAAACTGTGCCCTCTCGTGTTAGCCATTTCAGCCCTGGGAAAAAGCCTCTGACTATACACATGATCAATGCCTCTCATCATTTTATAGACCTCTATCAGGTCACCTCTCATCCTCCAGCTCTCCAAGGAGAAAAGGCCAAGTTCACTCAACCTATTTTCATAAGGCATGCTCCCCAATCCAGGCAATATCCTTGTAAATCTCCTCTGCACCCTTTCTATGGTTTCCACATCCTTCCTGTAGTGAGGCGACCAGAACTGAGCACAGTACTCCAAGTGGAGTCTGACCAGGGTCCTATATAGCTGCAACATTACCTCTTGGCTCCTAAATTCAATTCCACGATTGATGAAGGCCAATGCACCGTATGCCTTCTTAACCACAGAGTCAACTTGCGCAGCAGCTTTGAGTGTCCTATGGACTCGGACCCTAAGATCCCTCTGATCCTCCACACTGCCAAGAGTCTTACCATTACTACTACGTTCTACCATCATATTTGACCTACCAAAATGAACCACTTCACACTTATCTGGGTTGAACTCCATCTGCCACTTCTCAGCCCAGTTTTGCATCCTATCGATGTCCCACTGTAACCTCTGACAGCCCTCCACACTATCCACAACACCCCCAACCTTTGTGTCATCAGCAAATTTACTACCCCATCCCTCCACTTCCTCATCCAGGTCATTTATAAAAATCATGAAGAGAAGAGGTCCCAGAACAGATCCCTGAGGCACCTCACTAGTGACCGACCTCCATGCAGAATATGACCCATCTACAACCACTCTTTGCCTTCTATGGGCAAGCCAGTTCTGGATCCACAAAGCAATGTCCCCTTGGATCCCATGCATCCTTACTTTCTCAATAAGCCTTGCATGGGATACCTTATCAAATGCCTTGCTGAAATCCATATACATTACATCTACTGCCCTTCCTTCATCAATGGGTTTAGTCACATCCTCAAAAAATTCAATCAGGCTCGTAAGGCACGACCTGCCTTTCACAAAGCCATGCTGACTATTCCTAATCATATTATACCTCTCCAAATGTTCATAAATCCTGCCTCTCAGGATCTTCTCTATCAACTTACCAACCTCTGAAGTAAGACTCACTGGTCTATAATTATCTCTACTCCCTTTCTTGAATAAAGGAACAACATCTGCAACCCTCCAATCCTCTGGAACCTGTCCCGTCCCCATTGATGATGCAAAGATCATCACCAGAGGCTCAGTAATCTCTTCCCTCGCCTCCCACAGTAGCCTGGGGCATGTCTCATCTGGTCCTGGTGACTTATCCAACTTGACGTTTTCCAAAAGCTTCAACACATCCTCTTCCTTAATGTCTATATGCTCAAGCTTTTCAATCCGCTGTAAGTCATCCCTACAATTGCCAAGATCCTTTTCCATAGTGAATACTGAAGCAAAGTATTAATTACAAACATTTGTAGATACCTCTGCTATATCCTCTGGTTCCATACACACTTTCCCACTGTCACTTTTGCTTGGTTCTATTCTCTCACATCTTATCCTCTTGCACTTCACTTACTTGTAGAATGCCTTGGGGTTCTCCTTAATCCTGTCCACAAAGGCCTTCTTATGGTTCTCCTAATTTCTTTCTTAAACTCCTTCCTGCTAGCCTTATAATCTTCTAGATCTCTATCATTACCTAGTTTTTGAACCTTTCATAAGCTCTTCTTTTCTCCTTGACTAGATTTACAACAGCCTTTGTACACCACGGTTCCTGTACCCTACCATCCTTTCCCTGTCTCACTGGAATGTATGTATGCAGAACTCCACGCAAATATCCCCTGAACATTTGCCACATTTCTGCTGTACATTTCTCTGAGAACATCTGTTCCCAATTTATGCTTCCAAGTTCCTGCCTGATAGCCTGATACTTCCCCTTACTCCAATTAAACGCTTTCCTAAATTGTCTGTTCCTATCCCTCTCCAATGCTATGGTAAAGGAGATAGAATTGTGATCACTATCTCCAAAATGCTCTCCCACTGAGATATCTGACACCTGACCAACTACTGATCCATGCTCTAAGCTCATCGGCTTTGTTCATAATACACCTTGCATTAAAATAAACATATTTCAAATCATCGGTCTGAGCACGTCCCTTCTCTTATCACCTGCCTATCCTCCCTCTCGCACTGTCTCTATTTGTAAGCCAACCTCCTCTTCCCCAGTCTCTTCAGTTCGGTTCCCACCCCCCAACAATTCTAGTTTAAACTCTTCCCAATAGCCTTAGCAAACCTCCCTGGCAAGATATTGGTCCCCCTTGGATTCAAATGCAATCCGACCTTTTTGTACAGGTCACTCCTGCCCCAAAAGAGGTCCCAATGATCCAGAAATCTAAATCCCTGCTCCCTGCTCCAATCCCTCAACCACACATTTATCCTCCACCTGACTCTATTCCTATACTCACTGTCGCGTGGCACAGGCAGTAATCCCGAGATGACTATCTTTGTGATCCTGCTTCTCAGCTTCCTTCCTAACTCCCTGTAGTCTGCTTTCAGGACCTCCTCCCTTTTCCTGCTGATGTCATTGGTACCAATATGTATCACGATCTCTGGCT
Organism: Hemitrygon akajei; assembly: GCF_048418815.1. Classification (NCBI taxonomy): domain Eukaryota; kingdom Metazoa; phylum Chordata; class Chondrichthyes; order Myliobatiformes; family Dasyatidae; genus Hemitrygon; species Hemitrygon akajei. The sequence goes on along the minus strand of NC_133141.1, from coordinate 22,063,742 downwards.
GTTCTCCTTCCCTCTTCAGGGTATTGTGGACATGATCAGAAACATCCCAGGCCCTGGCACCTGGGAGGCAAACTACCATCTGTTCTTCTTTCCTGCGCCCACAGAATCGCCTGTCTGACCACCGAACTATAGAGTCCCCTACCACTGCTGCCATCCTCTTCCTTTCCCTACCCTTCTGAGCCACAGGGCCAGACTCTGTGACAGAGGCACGGCCACTGTCGCTTGCCCCAGGTAGGCCGATCCCCCCCCCCCAACAGTACTCAAACAGGAGTACTTATTGTTAAGGGGGACAGCCACAGGGGTACTCTCAGGTATCTGACTCTTGCCCTTCCCTCTCCTGACTGTTACCCACTTATCAGTCTCCTGAGGCCCCGGTGTGACTACTTGCCTATAGTTCCTCTCTATCACCTCCTCACTTCCCCTGACCAGACAAAGGTCATCGATCTGCATCTCCAGTTCCCTAACCCTGTCCCTAAGGAGCTGCATTTGATGCACCTGGCACAGATGCGGCCGTCCGGGAGGCCGGGAGTCTCCCGGACTTCCCACATCTGACACCGAGCACAGAGCTCCGGCCAGAGGCTGCATGTGGAGATGTTTCCATTTCCAAAGCATGGATTTCTTGGGCCAAGTGGTCAGTTTTATGCTGGATATTCCAGACATCCCAACAAGCTGCAGGATATTGTTGCATTTTTTACATTCAGTAGTAAAGCCAGTGAGAGCAATCCCAGCCCAGCCCATCGGGTAAGAGCTGGTGAGGACAGAAACCAACCCGTGACTGCTCAGTTCAGTCAATCCATCCTCTGTTCTCAGCACTCGGGAAACAAAATTACAGCCCATATTAAGCCTGTTTTGCCTTGCTGTTGAGGTGGTGTATCAGATATCGCCTAATACCTGGAATTGAGGAAGAAATGAGAACAGTGAGTCAATAGCAGGACCTTGATAAAAGTGCAGCTTGACTGATAGGATACCATTGATCCTACAGAAAGCGCATTTAACTCTTTTGCATTTTTTGTCACAAGCTATGTAAATATTTCACTGCTTTGCCTGATATACCAAGAACAAAAGGAGGATTTACAATTCCCTTTTACATTATCTTGTGTAAACCTCAAATTCAAGTTCAAATTTACTGTCATAGATATACACACCCAGGGTATAAGTGCCATGAAAATGATGCTTTTGCAGCAGTAGTACAGTACATTACAAGCATAAATTAACATAAGCACAAACTTAAACATAAATTATACACAACTTGTACAACAAAATAAACATAATCACATTAGTGCAAATTGGGGGAAATATAATCTGAGGTAGAATTAGGGTTTTTCAGGTGGGATCAAGAACCTGATAGCAGTAGGAGTAAGTTTAGCACAGCACTCTACAATGCCAGCTGTAAGATTGGGGTTCGATTTCCTCTGAGGAGTTTGCTTCTCCCCATGACCACGTGGGCTTTCTCCAGGTGCTGTGCTTTCCTCCCACATTCCAAAGACACGCAGGTAAGGATTAGTGAGTTGTGAGCATATGGTGCTGGAGTCATGGCGACACTTGGGGGCTGCCCAACATAATCCTCGCTGATTTAATTTAACGCAAACAACATATTTCACTATATGTTTTGATGTAAGTGTGACAAATAAAGTTAAATTTTATCTTTATCTTTAAACCTTGAGGCGTGGGTCTTCAGGCTCCTGCACATCCCACCTGATGGTGGGGGCCCGGATTGTAGAGGCAGCTGTAGGTAAGTGGGTTGTTCACTCTTGCCCTAGTCCCAGAGGCTATGGGTTCAAAGTCCTGCTCTGGACACTTGTGTAGTGGTGCTGTATTCTCAAAGATCTTTTCTACAAAGGTGAAACCCTTTCTCACATGCGACTTAAAAATCTCCAGGCATCGTTGATGCACCATCAATAACTCTCGGAGACGTGAGTTAAGGTAGGCTTTTATTAGCTGGAAGAAAGCACCGTCAACAGCAAGAGACCATCACACAACATCCTGGAGACTGAGGGAGGAGCAGTGCCTCCAATCGCCTTTATACCGGGGTCCGTGGGAGGAGCCACAGGAGCAGTCAGCGGGGGGGCCTGTCCAGACAGGTATATGTAGTTCACCACATTCACCCCCCCTTTGTTTTAAAAAGAGTCCCCATGGGGCGAAGTTTCTTACAAGTATATTTACAGGTTAAGTCTATCAGGTGGTCGAATCTGTCGCTGCGATCTACGTAGCACCGGCTGTGATTGCACCGGAGACAGTGGTTGTGCTGGTTCCGGCCTGACTTGAGGTGTCAGCCCATTAGGCGTCAATGATCCCTCATGCGTGTGCGAGGCGCCCGATATATGCGTGTGCGAAGCGCCCGGTATGGGAGTGTCGTGAGGAGTCTGTGTAGGGCTTGGTGTGCGCGGTGTCAGGTGGGTATACACCTCGGTGGGTACAGGGTTCATAGTTACCGTGGAGTGTTCGGGGTAGTGGTCTGCTGCTCCTGCGGGCGCCAGGTCACGGACGGAGACCGTGTCCTCCCGCCCATCAGGTAAGACCATGTAGGCATACTGGGGGTTCGCATGTAGAAAGTGAATCCTCTCGACCAGCGGGGAGTATTTATTGCTCCGCGCATGTTTCCGGAGCAGCACTGGCCCTGGGGACGTCAGCCAAGCTGGTAGGGTGGTCCCAGTGGCAGACTTCCTGGGAAAAGAGAATAGGTGCTCATGAGGGGTGGCATTGGTGGACGTACATAACAGGGAGCGGATAGAGTGGAGTGCCTCGGGGAGGACCTCCTGTCATCGAGAGACCGGCAACCCCTTTGACTTAAGGGCTAAAAGTGTGGCCATCCACACTGTGGCATTCTCCCTCTCCACCTGTCCATTTCCCTGGGGATTATAGCTCGTGGTCCGACTAGTAGCAATGCCCTACCCAGCAGGTACTGGCGCAGCTCGTCACTCATAAAGGAGGACCCTCTATCACTGTGGATATAGCAGGGATATCCGAACAGAGTGAAGAGCTGGCGCAGGGCTTTTATGACGGACGTGGCAGTGGTGTCGGGGCAGGGGATGGCAAAGGGGAACCGCGAGTCCTCGTCGATAATGTTGAGGAAGTAGACATTTCGGTCGGTGGAGGGAAGGGGGCCCTTAAAGTCAACACTCAGTCGCTCAAAGGGGCGGGTGGCCTTGATAAGTTGCGCCTTTTCAGGATGGTACAAGTGCGGTTTGCACTCAGCGCAGACTTGGCAGTCCCTGGTCATCATCCTGATGTCCTCAAGGGAGTAAGGCAGGTTCCGGGCTTTCACGAAATGGTAAAATCGGGTGACCCCCAGGTGGCAAAGATGTGCATGGAGGGCGTATAGCTGGTCGAGCTGTGCGCTAGCACACGTTCCCCGGGATAGGGCATCAGGGGGCTCATTGAGCCTTCCAGGCCAGTACAGGATATCATAGTTGTAGGTGGAGAGTTCTATTCTCCACCGCAAAATTTTATCATTTTTGATTTTGCCCCGCTGTTGGTTGCTGAACATGAACGCAACTGAGCGCTGGTCGGTCAGCAAGGTGAACCTTTTGCCGGCGAGATAGTGCCTCCAGTGCCTAATAGCTTCCACTATGGCCTGGGCTTCTTTCTCCACCGCGGAGTGCCGAATTTCAGGGCCTTGAAGGGTACGAGAGAAGAATGCTACTGGCCTGCCTGCCTGATTGAAGGTAGCAGCCAGCGCGAAGTCGGAGGCGTCACTCTCTACTTGGAAGGGAATGGTCTCGTCCACCGCATGCATCGTTGCTTTGGCAATTTCTCCTTTAATGCGGCTGAAGGCCACGCGGGCCTCGGCAGAGAGGGGAAAAGTGGTAGACTTGACCAGGGGGCGGGCCTTGTCTGCGTAATGGGGGACCCATTGGGCGTAATAGGAAAAGAAGCCCAGGCACCGTCTGAGGGCTCTGCGGGTGGTGGGAAGAGGGAGTTCTAACAGGGGGCGCATACGGTCGGAATCAGGGCCAATGACCCCATTCTCCATGACATACCCAAGGATAGCGAGTTGGGTGGCTCCGAACACACACTTGTCCCTGTTATAGGTAAGGTTCAGAGCTTTGGCCACTTGGAAAAATCATTGGAGGTTGGTGTTGTGATCCGGCCAGTCGTGACCGCAGATGGTGATGTTATCCAGATATGGAAATGTGGCCTTCAGTTAGCACTGGTCCACCATCCGGGGGGGTTGTGTAGCGACGTTGGTGGTGCAAGGCACAGAATATCGGGACTTTGCACTACTGGATCGTAGTGACAGATTCGACCACCTAATAAAATTGATGCACCATCAATAACTCTCGGAGACGTGAATCGAGATAGGCTTTTATTAGCTGGAAGAAAGCACCGTCAGCAGCAAGAGACCACCACACAACATCCTGGAGACTGAGGGAGGAGCAGTGCCTCCAATCGCCTTTATACCGGGGTCTGTGGGAGGAGCCACATGAGCAGTCAGCGGGGGGGGGGGGGGGGCGTGTCCAGACAGGTATATGTAGTTCACCACAATTGTTCAGAAGGTGCACAAGGCAATTTTAAGACCATAAGGCTTAGGAATAGCATTAGGCCATTCAGCTCATCAAGTCTGCTCCACATTCCACCATGGCTGATTTATTATCCCTCTAAACCCCATTCTTCTGCCTTCTCCCCGTAACCTTTAACACCCTTACTAATCACAAATTGATCAACTTCCACCTGAAATATACCTAATGACTTGGTCTGCACAGCCATCTGTGACAATGAATTCCACAGGTTCACCACCCTCTGGCTAAATAAATTTTTCCTCATCTCTGTTCTAAATGGACGTCCCTTAATTTTGAGGCTGTGCCCTCTGGTCATAGACTCAACCACTATAGGAAGCATTCTCTCCAGATCCACTCTATCCAGACCTTTCAATGAGATACCCCCTCATTCTTCTAATTTCCAGTGAGTACAGGCCCAGAGCATCAAACACTCGTCATATGATAACCCTTTCCTTCCTGGGATCATTCTTGTGAACCTCCTCTGGATCCTCTCCAATGCCTCTCCAAAGACCCAAAACTGCTCGCAATACTCCAAGTGAGACCTCACCAGTGCTTGATAGATCCTCAGCATTACATCCTGTTATGAACCCCGTAACTGAGTGTCTTACCAGCAAAGATAGGAGTATCCGTTGGAGTCTGGTGATACTATTTTTAACAGTATTTATTAGTAAAAATACACGAAAATAAATACAGATAATATACGTCATCAATACTAAACCTAAAAGTGCGGGTATAATAATAATCAATAAGAAATAAGCTCTATCGTTGTCTAGGGGATAATGAATTGTCCGATGGAAATATAAAGTTCAGTTCAGTTCATGCAGGCTGCGGTAGTTGTTTGTCGATGTGTTGCAATTGTTGGAGCGAGAGAGAGAGAGAGAGAGAGCAGTAACAGCTATTGACTTGCCGACTTTCCTTTTATGATCTTGATCCGTTGATGCGTTGTTGTTGTGCCCATTCACGTATGACCCCTCCGTCCTTTAGCTAGACCGTTCCGTGGTGGACTCGTCACCCAGGCAAGGGTGGACACACACACAAGCCCCCACCGGTCTCGTAGTGTCTCTCCTGGTGCGTCTGAGGGGTGTTCCCCAGATCCTACTTTTATCCCCACTCACGGGGTCTCAGGTGTCAATCAGGTTGGGATGATGCAACCCATCAACCAGCCCACTCTGGTTGCCCCCTGAGGGGTTTCAATGAATAGAACAGTACTCAATAAACAATCCTTCCCCAAGAGACAATAGCAGTAAACAGTGGTTCCGTTCCGCTTTTGTTAGGAGGAGACATTCCACGTTGTGTATCTCTGAGTTGTCTCTCTCTCATTAACTGACATGAGCAGTTTATCAATAACAACTGCCTTTGCTGTTATCTCTCTCATTTCCTTGGTATCAGACCCGAAATAGTAGCGATTTTGCGATTCTCAAAAAGGGGGGGGCGACTTTGCACCCTTCTGCCCACCAGAGTTGCTCCTCATTCGTAACAATCCTTCCTTTTATACTCTAGTCCTCTCAAAGTGAATGCTAACATCCCATTTGCCTTCCTCACCACCGACTCAACCTGCAAGTTAACCTTTATGGAATCCTGCACGAGGACTCCCACATCCCTCTGCATCTCTGATTTCTGATTTTTCTCCCCGTTTACAAAATAGTTCATGCTTTTATTCCTTCTGCCAAAGTGTGTGACCGTGCACTTCCCTACATTATATCACATCTGCCACTTCATTGTCTGTTCCCCCAATCTGTCCAAATCATTCTGCAAACATCCTGCTTCCTCACTATCTGCCCTTCCACTTATCTTTGTATTGCCCACAAACTTGGCCACAAATCCATCATTTTTTTCATCCAAATCTTTGATATACAACATAAAAAGAAGCGGTCCCAACACTGACCCCTGTAGCACACCCTCCACTAGTCACTGGCAGCTAACCAGCAAAAGGCCTCTTTATTCCCACTTTGTTATTTCCTCAAAGAGTTCAAAAGATTTTTCAGGCAAGATTTGCCTTTTAGAAAACCATGCTGACTTTGGCCTATTTTATCATGTGCCTCCAAGAACCTTGAAACCTCATCCTTAATAATTGACTTCAATATCTTTCTAACACTGAAGTCAGGCTAAATGTCATATAATTTTCTTTCTTCTGCCTCTCTCCCTTCTTAAAGAGTGGAGTGACATTTGCAATTTTCCAGTCCTCAAGAAACATTCCAGAATCTAGTGATTCTTGAAAGGTAATTACTAATGCCTCCATATTCTCTTTAGCTACTTTTTTCAGAACCCTGGAGAGTAGTCGATCTGGACGAGGTAACATCTACCTTCAGACTTTTTAGCTTCCCAAGCCCCTTCTCCTCAGTAATAGCAACTGCACTCACTTCTGCCCCCTGACACTCTCACATTTCTGGCATTCTGCTAGTGTCTTCCACAATGATGGCTGATGCAAAATAATTACTAAATTCCTCCACCATTTCGTTGTCCCCCATTATTACCTCTCCAGTGTCATAAGACCATAAGACCTTAAGATGTAGGAGCAGAATTAGGCCATTCATCCCATCAGGTCTGCTTTACCATTTCATCATGTCTGATCCCAATCCCACTCAACCCCATACACCTGTCTTCTCGCCATATCCTTTGATGTCCTGACCAATCAGGAAACGATCAACTTGTGCCTTAAATATACGCACAGTCTTGGCCTCCACTGCAGTCTGTGGCAGAGGAATCCACAGATTCACTACTCTCTGCCTAAAAAAATTCCTCCTAATCTCTGTCCTAAAGAGCCACCCCTCAATTTTGAGGCTATGCCCTATAGTTCTGGATACACCAGATGAAGAAACATCTTCTCCACATTCACCCTATCCAGTCCTTTCAACATTCAGTATGTTTCAGAGAAATCCCCACGCATTCCTCTAAATTCCAGAGAGTACAGGGCCAAAGCTGCCAGACGCTCCTTATATGTTAACCCCTTCATTTCCAGAATCACATCCGTGAACCTCCTCTGGACTCTCTCCAATTACAACACATCCTTTCTGAGATATGGGGCCCAAACCTGTTGACAATACTCCAAGTGCGGCCTGACTAGTGTCTTAAAAAGCCTCAGCATTATCTCCTTGCTTTTATATTCTATTCCCCTTGAAATAAATGCCAACATTGCATTTGCCTTCTTTATCACAGATTCAACCTGTAAATTAACCTTCTGGGAGTGTTGCACGAGGACTCCCAAGTCCCCCTACACCTCTGATGTTTGAACCTTCTCCCCATTTAGATAATAGTCTGCACTATTGTACCTTTTACCAAAATGCATTATCATACATTTCCCAACACTCCATCTGCCACTCTTTTGCTCATTCTTCCAATTTGTCTAAGTCCTGCTGCAATCGCATTGCTTCCTCGGCACTACCTACCCCTCCACCTATCTTTGTATTATCCGCAAACTTTGCCACAAAGCCATCAATTCCACTCTCTAAATCATTGACAAACAATGTGAAAAGCAGTGGTCCCAATACTGACCCTCTGAGGAACACCAATAGTCACCGGCAGCCAACCAGGAAAGGCCCCCTTTATTCCCATTCGTTGCCTCCTGCCTGTCAGCCATTCCTCTATCCATGCCAATATATTTCTTGTACCGCCATAGGATTTTATCTTGTTAAGCAGCCTCATGTGTGGCACCTTATCAAACGCCTTCTGAAAATCCAAGTAAATGACATCCACTGCCTCTCCTTTGTCCACCCTGCTTGTTACTTCCTCAAAGAACTCTAAGAGATTTGTCAGGCAACATTTCCCTTTACTGAAACCATGCTGACTTTGACTTATTTTATCATTTGTCTCCAAGTACCCCAAAACCTCATCCTTAATAATAGAGTCCAACACTTTCCCAGCCACTGAGGTTAGGCTAACTGGCCTATAATTTCCCTTCTTTTGTCTTGCTCCCTGTTTAAAGAGTGGAGTGGCATTTGCAATCTTCCACTCCTCTGGGACCATGCCGGAATCAAGTGATTTTTGAAAGATCATGACCAGTGCATCCATTATCTCTTCAGCAACCTCTCTCAGGACTCTAGGATGTAGTCCATCAGGTCCAGGTGACTTATCCTCCTTAAGACCTCTCAGTTTGCCTAGCACTTTTTCCTTTGCAATAGCAATGGTATTCACTCCTGCTCCCTGACACTCATGGACCTCTGACACACTGCTAGTGTCTTCCACACTGAAGAATGATGCAAAGTACCCATTACGCTCATCTGCCATTTCTTTGTCCCCCATTACTACCTCACCAGCATCATTTTCCAGTGGTCCAACTCTCACCCTGCTTTTACTCTTTATACAACTGAAAAAACTTCCGATATCCTGCTTTATATTATTGGCTAGTTTGCCCTCATATTTAATATTTTCCCTTCCTATCGCTTTTTAAATTGCCTTTTGTTGGATTTTAAAAGCTTCCCAATCATCCGACTTCCCACTCACTTTTGCCACCTTATATGCCCTTTCCTTAACTTTTATGCAGTCCTTAACTTCTTTTTTCAGCAAAGGTTGCCTACCACTGCCATTTGAGAACTTCTTCCTCTGTAGGATATATCTATTCTGCACTGTGAACTATTCCCAGAAACTTCAGCCATCTTTGCTCTGCCGTCATCCCCGCCAGTATCCTCCTTCAATCCACCTGGGTAAGCTCCTCTCTCATGCCTCTGTAATTCCCTTTATTCCATTGCGATACTGATACATGTGACTTATGCTTCTCCCTCTCATTTTCCAGTGAGTTTTACCTTTTATGCTGTCTTTGATTTCCCTTGTCAGCCATGGTTGCCTCATCCTCCTTTTAGAATGTATCTATCCTGCTCCTTCCAAATTTCCCCCAGAAACAGTAACCATTACTGTTCTGCCGTCATTCCTGCTAGTGTCCCTTTCCATTCAACTTTGGCCAGTTCCTCCCTCATGTCTCTGTAATTCCCTTTATTCCATTGTAATACTGATTGATCCAATTTTAGCTTCTCTTTCTGAAACTGCAGGGTGAATTCTATCATATTATGATCACTGCCTCCTACAGGTTCCTTTATCTTAAACTTCCTAATTAAATCTGGTTCATTACACAACACTCAATCCAGAATTGCCATTCCCCTAGTGGACTCAACCACAAAGTGCTCTAAAAAGCCTCTCATAGGCACTTGACAATTTCTGTCTCTTGGGATCCACCACCAACCTAATTTTCACAATCTACCTGCATATTGAAATCCCCCATGACTATTGTAACATTGTCCTTTTTACATGCCTTTTCTATCTCCCTTTGTAATTTATATCCCACATCCTGGCTACTGTTTGGAGGCCTGTATATAATTCCCAATCAGGGTCTTTTTACCCTTGCAGTTTCTTAATTCTACCCACAAGGATTCTACATCTTCCAATCCTGTCCTAATAGGACCTTAATTTTCCCACCAATACCTACCCCTCAACTGGTAGAAACTGAGTATTAATGGAGGTGAATAAACAGTTGATGTTTTGGGCCAAGCTCTTCCATCAGGACTGGAAAGAAAGGGGAAAGAAGCCAAAGTAAGCACCTTCACACTGTCCACTGCAAAAGGCTGGATCTGTGGGTGGCTACTCGTTTCAATTTGACTTCACATTCTCATTCTGAAGTGTCTGTTTATAGCCTCCTCTACTGCCATGATGAGGCCAAACTCAAGTTGAAGGTGCAACATCTCACATACCATCTTGATAGCCTCCAATCTGATGGCATGAACATCAATTGCTGTAAATTCCAGGAATTACACTCCCCTTCCCCCCCCTCCTCTCTTTTTCCATTCCCCATTCTGGTTGTTCTCTCACTCCTTCTCTTCTTCTCATTTCCCTCCCTCTCATTCCCCTCCTCCTTCCCTTTCTCCCAAGGTCCACTGTCCTCTCCAATTAGGTTTCTTCTTCAGCCCTTTACTTCTTCAGTTATCACCTCCGAGCTTCTTACTTCATTCCCTCTTCCCCACCCACTCACATTCCCTCTCATCTGGTTTCACCTACCACCTACCAGTTTATACTCCTTCCCCTCCCCTCACCTTAATCTGGCTTGTGTCACCTTCCTTCCCACTCTTGATGAAGGGTCTTGACCCATAACTTTGACTGTTTATTCCCCTCCATCAATGCTGCTAGACTGGCTGAATTCCTCCAGCATTTTGCATGTGTTGCACAATATTTCCAACACTTGCACGATCTCTTGTGTTTGTAGGTATTAATGGGCCTTTTCCTGTGTTGGATATGGGTGATATTATGACCAAGAGGTTCTTTGGAATTTAAGAATGAAGCATAAAACCTGATGGCTACAGACGGTTATTAGGTGTTACAAGAACAAAGAACGAACAAAAATCAAGGAAGTTGTGGTGTCTTATACCAAAAAATAGCTCTGACTGGAACGATAACAATGACATCCTAACGATAAAGATTGGCCTATGAAATAATCAGGTTCAGTGGCATGACACAAACTGAAAAATACAGAATCAGTTATACTACATTCACTGAAAATTCACTGACCATCTGAACATATACAGGTGATTATATAAAAATTATAAGCAAACACAGAGAAAGTTAAACCGCAAGAACAATAACAATTCTACACTCTAATCCACCACATGGTTTGCTGCAGGGGTGGGTCCTGAGACCTTAACATTTTACAATGATATCTGTAACTTGGATGAAGTCGCCAAAGGTATGGCTATGAGAGAAATGAGAAATAGGAAGGCAAATTGTGAGAAGCATATAAGGATAGAGATAGGCTAAGTGAGTGGGCAAAGATCTGGTGAATGCATAAACTGTATAAGAGGCTGTGTCCCAACTATATAAGTGGACAGCCAGTGACTTGTTACCAGAGTGGCAATAGCTCATACAAAAGGGCATAATTTTAAGGTAATTGGAGAAAGTATGGTGGGGGGGGGGGAATGCCTGAGTAGGTTGTTTTTTAATACAGAATGTAGCAAGTGCCTGGAATGAACTGTCGGGGGTGGTGGTAGAGGCAGATACATTAGGGACATTTAAAAGATTCTAAGATAGGCACATGGGTGAAAGAAAAATGGAGGGTTATGGGCTCTGTAGGAGAGAAGGGTTAGATTGATCGTGGAGTAGATTAAAAGGCCAGCACAATATGGCACACCAAAGGGCCTTACTATTCCACATTGTTTTATGCTCTATGTCCTATTTTAAAGGATGTGTCACACAAGTGGCCAAACTACTTCCAAGCAGGCAGCATCAAAGCATGGGCTGGTTGGTTCATTGGTCTCAGCTGCACCACCTCGTGGCCAATATAGGAGCAATTTCTACCCCAGGCCCAGGGGCCAGGGTCTTACTTTGGGGGCAAATCTGAAAGGTTACTGTATGTTAGGCATAAATTTAATTAATATTAATATTGATATAACCATATAACAATTACAGCATGGAAACAGGCCATCTCGTCCCTTCTAGTCCATGCCGAACGCTTACTCTCACCTGGTCCCACCTACCTGCACTCAGCCCATAACCCTCCATTCCTTTCCTGTTCATCATTTACCCTACAAGTAAATATAATTTTGGGCCTGAGATTTAAGAATGGATGTGGTAGTATTGGAGCGAGCTCAGAGGAGGTTTACGGGAATGATCCCGGGAATGAAAGGGTTAACATATGAGGACTACTTGCTGGCTCTGGATCTTTACTCGCTGAAGTTTAATAGAATGAGGGGTGATCTGACTGAAACCTATCGAATATTGAAAGGCCTAGCTAGAGTGGTTTTGGAGAAGATGATTCCTATGGTGGGAAGAGTCATGGATGAGAGGGAACAGCCTCAGAATAGAAGGATATTCCTTTAGAACAGAGATGAGAGGAATTTCTTTAGCCAGAGGATATGAATCTGTGGAATTCATTGCCACAGATAGCTGTGGAGGCCAAGTCATTGGGTATATTGGGTAAAAAAGCAGAGCTTCGAGCCACTTTTCTCTAACTTGGGCAATCCGCACCAGGGTTGTGTGAGAAGAATGACTTTTTATTCAGGACGGTGATTGGGAGTTCAAAGGCAAAGATTTGTGACAGTTTCTCTGAGTTGAGTGACCAGTCAGCAAGAGGGATTCATTAGAAAGGGGGAATAAAAATAGCACAGATGTAAACAGAGTAGCTGTTCTTTGAGTGGCCATTCATTTGGAGGGACCCCGAGGCTTTGGTTCATCAGGCTTGGGCGAGGTAAAAGTATCTTGTAAGTTACTCCCTCTCTCTCTCTCTTCCCCCCCACCCCCCGCTGTTATTATTTGTTCATTTCTCATCTGTTAGGGCATAGTAGTTTAGTGAGAATGGCAGTGTTCTGTACTGTGTGTGGGATGTGGGAAGTCTGGGAGACCTCCAGCCTCCCAGATAAACAGATCTGCACTGAGTTGCAGCTCCTCAGAGAATGTATTAAGGAACTGGAGCTGCAGCTCGATGACCTTCAGCTCATACGGGAGAATGAGGGAGGTGACAGACAGGGGCTACAGGGAGGTAGTCACCCCTAGGTTGCAGGAGTGACTGTCAGGAGAAGGAGGGGAAATGCCCAGCCGGTGCAGAGTACAGCTGTGGCCAATCCCCTCAATAATAAGTATACAGATTTGGATATTATCGAGGGGGATGACTTACTGGGGGAGAAGCCACAGTGACCGTGTCTCTGGCACTGAGTCTGGTGCTGTGGCTCAGAAGAGCAGAGAGGTGAAGAGGAGTGCGGCATTGATAGGAGATTCCATAGTCAGAGGTTCTGTGGGCGCGATGGAGACACCCAGATGGTATGTTGCCTCCCTGGTGCCAGGATCAGGGATGTCGCTGATCATGTCCATGCCATTCTAATCGGGTAGGGAGAGCAGTCAGAAGTCTTGGTACACATTGGCACCAGTGACATAGGTAGACAAGGTGAGGAGCTCCTCAAGAGATATTTTAGGTGAGCTAGGTAGAAAGCTGAGAAACAGGACCTCCAGAGTAGCAATCTCTGGATTGCTGCCTGTGCCTGTGAGGGTAAGAATAGAATACTCTGGAATGTGAATGTGTGGCTGAGGAACTGGTTCAGCGGGCAGGAGTTCAGATTTCACAAAAAGGATGGTTACACCTGAACCCGAGGAAATCCAATATCTTTGCAGGCAGGTTGGCCAGAGTTTTTTGTGGGTGTTTAAACTAATTTGGCAGGGGGATGGAAACCGGAGTGATAGTGCTGAGCATGAGGTAGCTGGTTTACAAACAGAGGCAATGTGTAGTGAGACTCCTAGCAAGGAGAGACTGATGATCAGGCAAAACTGCAGACAACAGGATGAGTTGTTACGTAAAAGGTGGACAAAATCAAAAAGAGTGAAAGCAGAACTGAAGGCATTATATTTAAATGCGTGCAGTATAAGGAATAAGGTAGGTGAACCTGCAGCACAGTTTCAGATTGGCATGTATGATAAAAACATAGAACCATAGAAATCTACAGCACATTACAGGCACTTCGGCCCGCAATGTTGTGCCGACCATGTAACCTACCTAGAAGCTGCTTAGAATTTCCCTACGCAAAGCCCTCTATTTTTCTAAGCTCCATGTACCTATCCAAGAGTCTCTTAAATGACCCTGTTGTATCCACCTCTAGCACCATTGCCTGCAGTGCATTCCACACACCCACCACTCTGTGTGAAAAGCTTACCTCTGACATCCCTCTTGTACCCCTTGTATGATGTTGTGGGCATCACTGAATCATGGCCAAAAGAAGATTATAGCTGGGAGTTTAGTGACCAAGGGTGCACATTGTATCGAAGGCAGAGGGGGTGGTGTTTCTCTGTTTGGAAGAAATGAAATCAAATCATCAGAAAGAGGTAGCACGGGGTTGGAAGGTGTTGTGGATAGAACGAAGGAACTGCAAGGGTAAAAAGACACTGAAGGGTGTTATATAGAAACTACCAAACAGTACTAAGGAAGTGGTCTACAAATTACAATGGGAGATAGAAAATGCCTGCCAAAAGGACAATATTACAATAGTCACAGGGGATTTCAAAATGCAGGTAGATTGGGAAAATGAGTTTGGTGCCGGATTACAGGAGGGGAAATTTCTAGAGTGCCGATGAGATGGCTTTTTAGAGCAGCTCATGGTTGAGCCCACTAGAGGGTCAGCTATTCTGGACTGGGAGTTGTGCAATGAACTAGATTTGATTAGAGAGTTTAAGATCATAATGCGATCAAATTCACCCTGAAATTTGAGAAGGAGAAGCTAAAGTCAGATGGATCAATATTACAGTAGAGTAAAGGGAATTACAGGGGCAAGAGAGAGGAGTTGGCCAGAATTATTTTGGAAAAGAACACTGGCAGGGGTGACGGCAGAGCAGCAATGGCTGGAATTTCTGGAAGCAATTTGGAAGGCACAGGATATATACATCCCAAAGAGAAAGAAGTATTCTAAAGGCAAGATGACACAACTGTGGTTAACAAGAGAAGCCAACGGGAACATAGAAACAAAGAAGAGAGCAAATATAATAAAGCAAAACTTAGCAGGAGGTTAGAGGATTGGGAAGCTTTTAAATACCAACAGAAGGCAACTAATAGTCATTAAGAAGGTAAAGATGGAATATGAAAGTAAGCTAGCCAAGAATATTAAAGAGGATATGAAAAGTGTAAAAGAGAGGTGAGAGTGGATATCGGACTGCTGGAAAACAATGCTGGAGAGGTAGTAATGGGGGACAAGGAAATGGTGGATGAACTGAACAGGTATTTTGCATCATTCTTCATTGTGGAAGACACTAGCAGTATGGTGGAAGTTTCAGGTGTCAAGTTTCATGAAGTGTGTGAAGTTACCATTACTAGGGAGAAGGTTCTTGGGAAACTGAAAGGTCTGAAGGTAGATAGGTCATCTGGACCAGATGGTGTACACTCCAGGGTTCTGAAAGAGGTAGCTGAAGAGATTGTGGAAGTATTAGTAATGACCTTTCAAGAATCGCTAGATTCTGGAATGGTTCCGGAGATTGGGAAATTGCAAATGTTATCCACTATTCAAGAAGGGAGAGAGGCAGAAGAAAGGAAATTGTAGGCCAGTTAGTCTGACCTCAGTGGTTGGGAAGATGTTGGAGTCGATTGTTAAGGATGAGGTCTCGGGGTACTTGGAGGCTCGTGATGAAATAGGCTGTAGTCAGCATGGTTTCCTCAAGGGAAAATCTTGCTTGACAAATCTGTTGGAATTCTTTGAAGAAATAACAAGCAGGGTAGACAAAGGAGAATCAATTGATGTTGGGTACTTTGATTTTCAAAAGGCCTTTGACAAAGTGCCACACATGAGGCTACTTAACAAACTATGAGCCTATGATATTACAGGAAAGCTTTTAGCATGGATAAATTAGTGGCTGATTGGCAGGAGGCAAAGAGTGGGAATAAAGGGAGCCTTTTCAGGTTGGCTGCCAGTGACTGGGGTGGTGTTCCACAGGCGTCTGTGTTGGGAACTGGTTCTTTTTATGTCATATGTCAATGATTTGGATGATGGAATTGATAGCTTTGTTGCAAAGTTTGCAGATGATACGAAGGTAGGTGGAGGGGCAGGTAGTTTTAAGGAAGCAGAGAGACTAGAGAAGGACTTAGATTAGGAGAATGGGCAAAGAAATGGCAGATGGAATATACTGTCAGGAAGTGCCTGGCCATATGCATGGAAGAAAAAATGAAAGGGCTGACAATTTTCTAAATGGAGAGAAAATACAAAAAAACTGAAGTGCAAGAGGATTTGGGAGTGCTTGTGCAGGATTCCCTAAAGGTTAATTTGCAGGTTGAATCTGTGGTGCAGAAGGCAAATGCAATGTTTGCATTCATTTCAAGAGGACTAGAATATCGAAGCAAGAATGTAATGTTGAGACTTTATAAAGCACTGGTGAGGCCTCACTTGGAGTATTGTGAGCAGGTTTGGGCCCCTTATCTTAGAAAGGATGTAACTGGAGAGGGTTCAAAGGAGGCTCACAAAAATGTTTCCAGGATCGATTCGCTTGTCAAATGAAAAGCATTTGATGGCCTGGGACTGTATTCACTAGAATTCAGAAGAAAGAAGTGTGACCTCATTGAAACCTATTGAATAGTGAAAGGCCTTCATCGAGTGGATGTGGAGAGGAAGTTTCCTATGGTGGGAGAGTCTAAGACCAGAGGACACAACCTCAAAATACAGGGACATCCTTTTAGAAAGGAGATGAGGAGGAATTTCTTTAGCCAGAGAGTGAAGAATCTGTGGAATTCATTGCACTGGCAGCTGCGAAGGCCAGGTCTCTATGTATGTTTAAGGCAGAGATTGATAGATTCTTGATTGGTCATGGTATTAAGGCATACGGGGAGAAAGTAGAAGATGGGGGCTGCGAAGAAAATTAGATCAGCCATGATTAAGTGGTAGAGCAGTTTCGATGGGCCAGAAGGCCTAATTCTGCTCCTATATCTTATGGCCTTATGGTCTTATATGTAAAATGGAGGTTGATAGGTTCTTGATTAGTCAGGGTATCAAAGGTTATGGGGAGAAGACCGGAGAGGGACAATAAATCAGTCATGATTGAATGGTGGAGCAGGCATGATGGGCTGAATGGCCCAATTCTGCTCCTATGTCTTATTGTCTTATAACCTAATGGAGATCACGAGGGCGTCTCTGTGAGTTATTATGAGTGACCTTACCTTCTAAGAAACTGATTAGAGATTCTGGAAATAAATTAAAACTACCAGGGATCAAGGGACTTCAGACAGAATTCTCTATTTGTCCCAGTTGGAGCTTGGAGCCTACATCACAGAAGTGTAACATGGAGTGTTACCTTTATGGTCCTTGAACCATTGTGGACCAGGGCAGCACCTACAGTGCCCTGTATCTCAAAGAGAAAGGACAGTGCAGGTGCTGGAATCTTGAGCAAACATTTGCACTATGTTACAATAAAAACACAAAATGCTGGCAGAACTCAGCAGGCCAGACAGCACCTATGGGAGGAGGTAGTGGCGACGTTTCGGGCCAAAACCCTTCATCAGGAGTGAAGTAACATGGGATGGTCGAGGGGGGATAAGAAGTGGGGGGAGGGATGAAGTAGAGAGCTGGGAAGTGATAGGCTGGAGGGAAATGGGCTGGGGGAAGGTGGAGAATTATGGGAAATAAAAGAGAAAGAAAGGTAGGGCTGGGGGGAGATTATAGTGAGGGGGGAAAAGAGAAAGAGAACCAGACTAAAATTATGTAATGATGGGGTAAGGGGGGGGGGCCAGGGGTATCAACGGAGGTCTGTGAGTTGAATGTTCATGCCGGCAGGCAGGAGGCTACCTAGGCGGGAGATAAGGTATTGCTCCATTGACCTGCGTGTGGCCTCATCTTGACGGTAGAAGAGGCCATGGACAGACATGTCGGAGTGGGAGTGGTCTGTGGAATTGAAGTGTGTGGCCACAGGGAGATCCCGCCACTGCTGGAGGACCGAGCGCCGGTGTTCGGCGAAACGGTCTCCCAGTCTGCGGTGGGTCTCCCCAATGTATAAATGGCCACATTGGGAGCACCAGATACAGTATATCACCCCAGTTGACTCACAGGTGAAGTGGTGCCTCACCTGAAAGGAATTGCCACACGCAGGTCAATGGAGCAATACCTTATCTCCATCACCCACACACCACTCCCACTGGGTCCCCTCCCCCACCCACTTTATCTGTCCATCACCCACACACCCCTCCCACTGGGTCCCCTCCCCCACACACTCCATCTGTCCATCACCCACACACTCCTCCCACTGGGTCCCCTCCCCCACCCACTCCATCTGTCCATCATCCACACACTCCTCCCACTGGGTCCCCTCCCCCACCCACTCCATCTGTCCATCACCCACACACCCCTCCCACTGGGTCCCCTCCCCCACCCGCTCCATCTGTCCATCACCCACACACTCCTCCCACTGGGTCCCCTCCCCCACCCACTCCATCTGTCCATCACCCACACACCCCTCCCATTGGGTCCCCTCCCTCACCCATTCCATCTGTCCATCACCCACACACCCCTCCCATTGGGTCCCCTCCCCCACCCACTCCATCTGTCCATCACCCACACACCCCTCCCACTGGGTCCCCTCCCCCACCCACTCCATCTGTCCGTCACCCACACACCCCTCCCACTGGGTCCCCTCCCCCACCCATTCCATCTGTCCATCACCCACACACCCCTCCCCCACCACTCCATCTGTCCATCACCCACACACCCCTCCCACTGGGTCCCCTCCCCCACCCATTCCATCTGTCCATCACCCACACACCCCTCCCCCACCCACTCCATCTGTCCATCACCCACACACCCCTCCCACTGGGTCCCTCTCCCCCACCCACTCCATCTGTCCATCACCCACACACCCCTCCCACTGGGTCCTCTCCCCCACCCACTCCATCTGTCCGTCACCCACACACCCCTCCCACTGGGTCCCTTTCCCCACCCACTCCATCTGTCCATCACCCACACACCCCTCCCACTGGGTCCCCTCCCCCACCATCTGCCCATTGGCCTTCATTATTTGGTTCCATGTTCCACCTTCCTTTCAGAATCAGACCTGCTATCATTGACATATGTCATGAAATGTACTGTTTAGTGACAGCAGTACAGTGCAATGTGTCATGTCTAGGCAAACATAGAAGGCCTCTTTTTCATACTGTACATGTGAGTTCAGAGTTGGTGCATAGGCAGTCATGATGGTTGCCATCTTTTTGTTGACAAGCATCAAACTGATTGTCATGAGACCTTCACTGATTCCCACTGGAAGTTCAGAGTTTCAAACCAGACACTGTGGATTCTGAGCTTATCACCATGGGACTTGGGCTGGAATGATGGGGTGGATTCCCTTATGGAGAATGCCTGTGCATGACTTTGTTTAATGTGGGGAGGCTGATGCTTGGTCCTTGGCAGATCGGGTTTCGGGTTGTCTGTTAGATAACAGACCATAACTTTCTTTCTTTTCAGTTTCACCACTCACTGCAGTTCGCCAATCACCTGGAGTGTTCTACCTGATGAGTTGATTTGACTTGTGGGGACTAAGTGCCACCACATGCGTTTGGAGATTATAGTGATGTCTGATGCCTTGTAAAGTTGTAACTTGACCAACTGATTGTTGATAAATATGTTGACATACATTCTCCTGGGGGCGAAGTCAACTTTGAACATGACCCCTAAGTTCCTTGCAGATTTTGATGACTTTTGAAACTTCTTGTCCTTGTGCTTCACTGGAACTAGGAGACAGTGAAAGACAGCAAAAGCATTCTTTGTGACCACAGCGTTGGCATTTGCTGCAAACGGTTTCTTGTATTGTCAGTTTCTCACATAATGCCACACCCCACAGTTCCAACAAGCTGCGTATGGCCACTTAGAGACCTGCTGAGCGACGATGTCAATGCAGTTTCCAATGGCCCAGACACGGTTCTGTTGGACCAGATTGAAACCATGTTTCGGGTTGATCAAACACTGACACTCTTGAGTGACAGCTTGTAGAGTCATATCAGGGTCTTGCTCCAGTCTGGTCAGGAGCCCTTTGTAAATGTCTGCATCAGCAGGTGCCTGGAGTCTGCAAATAAAAATTAGACATTTCAACTGTGATTCAGTCATGTTACCCAGCTGGAACTTTTTCACATTTGTGATTGATGACACTGGCATATGCACTGAAGTCATTGGCGTCGTAGTTAACGAGTTTTAGGCATTGGTAGTGAACACTAAAGAGAAGACTGCTTGGGAGCTGTCAGACAGTTTCGTCAAGCATTAGGCTACATGGGTTCCAGCATGAATGAAATTGAAATAATGCTGAAGTTCAGCAATACCCAATTTTTGGAGCAAGGTGCGCATCTTCCACAAGTCGTCTTAACCGCTGAACTCAACCCGGAAGATACCTTCGTAAAGTTTAAACCATAATTTAAATATAACTCCTGAAGTGGCATAGAACTGGAAATCAGCACTTGGACGCAACGACTAACTCATACGAGTCTTTTCAGTGTTTAACTTTTCTCCTTTAACCTATTGGTCAAAGCTTCAGTTAATTTCAACTGGGCCACCTCAAATTGGGTTTTCTGCTGTTGTAGAATTCAGTTGAAATTGCAACATTGATATAACACACCACTTTGTCGTCAATTTGTTGTGTTTGCTCACCTATAACTATTGATGGTACCCGAAGCCAGGAGATAGGATAAAGCCAGAACTCGAAACACTGCTTTATTCAGTAAAACCACACAACTTCTAATCTCAAAACTCAACTCTACATCCCAAAGAGCATTCAAGATGTTGCTTGAATCAACGAGAGAACAGATACTTAACACAACAAGGCAAAAAGGTAAATGAAAATACCAGGATTCGTCTGAGATCAACATGGAGATAGAACAAGAAAAGGAAAGCTTTTTGTGCCTAGTAGAATGACATTGGTAGCAAGGCCAAAAGAGAAGTTACTCTAGAGCCAAAGCAAATGTCCAGCACAGAGTAAGGGGCTAAAGAATTCTTGGTGGACTGAGAAAGACCTGGAAGTCCAGAAAATGGCACTCTGGTGACATGAGAGGCTTCTTCAGTGCTACCAAAGGCGTTTATGGTCTAAGTTCCTGATTTGACAAAGGCATTTGATGCAGTAGACCATCATGATCTCTGGTGTATACTATCAAGACATGGCTGCCCTGACGAGTACTCATGAATACTGAGGCTTCTGTGCGATGGCACATCAGCCACAATGTTCAATGAAAGTGGCACTGAATCAGAACCCTTCACTGTCAAGACAGGAGTCAGACAGGTCCGTATCATTGCACCCACCCTATTTGACATCTTTCTTGCTGCTATTCTTTACCTCATTGGCCAAGACCTGCCACGTGGAATCTCAAATGTGTATAGAATGGACAACAGGCTTTTCAACCTCAACCAGTTCAAGGCCAAGAACAAGATCAGCACTGCCACTATCATGGTCTTCAATATAAGGATGACAATGCCATCACAGAGCACTCTGAAGACCTCCAAAGTATCCTGAATGTTTTTTCAAAGGCATATAGTGCTCTAGGTCTTGTATTGAACATAAAAAAGACACAGGTCCTATATCTGACACCATTCAACCAGCCACTTATCCAGCCCTCCCTAAAAGTTGACAATATTGTTCTTGAAAATGTAAACCACTTTCCCTACCATGGCAGCATTCTCTTCTCAGAAGCAGACATCAACTCAGAGATCAACCACCATCCAGGTGGTGCTAGTGAAGCCTATGCAAGATTAAGGAAAAGGGCCTTTTAAGACCCTAACCTACAGGCCCAAACAATACTTTTGGTTTGCAGAGCAGTTGTCCTTCCTACATGATTGTATAGAGGTCAATCATGGACTGGACCATTTACATTCACCTCCTGAAAGCCCTGGAACAATACCCCCAAAGAGCCTTACGAAAGAGTTTGAGGATCAGCCAAAAGCACAGACACACTAACACCAGCATACTGGAGGAGACCAACATGAACAGCATCTCCACCACGATAGAGCAACACCAACTCTGATGGATAGGTCTTGTCACTTGGATGCCTAACTCACATCTCCCCAAACTGATCATTAACTACTGTGATGTGAGTGCAACTGGGTGATAGTCATTGAGGCAGCTCACCCTGCTCCTCGCGCTATATCTGGTATGATAAATGCTCTTCTGAAGCAGGTTGGAACCTTTGATTACTGTAGCGCGAGATTGAAGATGTCCTTGAGCACTCCTGGCAGTTGGTTGGCACAGGTTTTCAGTGCCCTTGCCAGGGTTGCAGATGGTAAGATCTGACTCCTCTGCTATCAGATCCCACAATCCACAGCCCTTTGTCACCTCCACCCCTCACTTCCCAGCCTCTGTAACTATCTCAACTCCGCCTCCTCCATCTACCTATCCCACCTCCTCAACTGGATATATCTATCTCCTGCCAACATGTACCCCAACCCTCTCCATCACCTTGTTATACTAACTATCCCCCCTCTATTCTTTCAGTCCTAATGAAAGGTCTCGACCCAAAATAATCATCCATCCATTTCCCTCCACGGATGCTGCCTGACCCATTGAGTTCCTTCCAGCATCTTTATTTATTAAGATACAGCATGGAATAGGCCCCTACAGCCCTTTGAGTTGCACAGACCAACAATCCCTCGATTTAATCCTAGCCTAATCACAGGACAATTTATAATGAACAATTAACCTACCAACCGGTATGTCTTTGGACTGTGGGAAGAAACCAGAGCACCCAGAAGAAAACCCACAGAGAATGTACAAACTCCTTACAGGCAGCAGTGGGAATTGAACCTGGGTGGTGGTACTGTAAAGTGTTGTGCTAGCCATTACACTACCGTGCCACCTCGTTTTCTCATCTTGATTTTTCTCACTTCAGAAAGCATCTAATATTTCCTTCACCATTGCTGATTAATGTTCCAAAGTCACCATCAGATCAAGAGCCACCCCATTCTCAGGACCACTGCTAAGATGCCCAAGACCACAGGATATAGGATGAAAGTGAGGAATAAGAGGTTTAGGGTGGATCACAGGAAAAATTGTTTCCACAGAGGGCAGTTAGAATCTGAAACACGCTGCCTGAGGGGGTAGTTCAGGCAGACACTCTCAGTGTTTAAGAATCATCAAGACAAGTATTTGGATCACTAAGGCAGAGAAGGCTATGGACCGAGTATAATACTTAATGTTCAGCATGGAGATGGTGGGCTGAAGGGCCTGTTTTAGGGCTCTAATTGCTGCCCATCACAGCCTGGTGACAAATGAAATCCAAGAGACGGCACTCTTTGAGACAAGAGACTACAGACGCCTGATTCTGGAGCAAAAAACAAACTGATGGAAAAACTCAGCAGGTCGAGCAGTCTCTGTGGAGGTAAAGGGATGGTTGATGTTTCAGGTACTGATGCAGGAACTTAGCATAATTTTGTCTTATGGCTCCAGATTTCAGTGTCTGCAGTCTTTTATGCTTCCAAGCACAAAACTCTGCCCGTGTTTGAATGAACTGTGTACGTGCAAGTTCCTCAAAGGAAATGTTATCTAAGAAGTATATATCTTGAGGAAGGATAGGGTTGCACATATCGGCAACTGTTACACTGTGGTTACCCTAGGAACTGGTTAGATTACACATGGGGTATTGGGTCCATATATGATCAACACAGCAGTAAACATCAAACAGAAACTCTGGAGAAATGGCTTCAGTGTGTGAAGGAGAAAGTTCCTGGGAAACAAAGGGTGGGGGCGGGGGTTGAATCTTACTGTCTTATATAAAATACTAATGATCAAATTCAGGATGTTGCCTTAGAGTAAGGTGAAAGCAAGAGGAAGTGAAGAGTAGTCCAAGAAGGTTTTATTTATTCAAATAAAATATAAGATGACTGGGGCAAAAATATCAGGGTTATTTGAACACAATTATATTCTGCAATGGGGCAATTAAAGTACCAGAGTATCAGTTCTTGTCTTGGACTCTTGTGGCAAATGTTTTTTTAATTATCCAGAGCATTTGGCCCATCCCAATTTTAATCATTCTATCACAGCTACCAAGGGGTTAACATTTGGAATTCCCTCACTAAAACTTTTTTTTGTAACTTATTTTTTTATTGAAGTTCATCAAACAAACATTTCCATAAAATGTATTCCAGACATTGTACTTATATATCATATAATCATATATATCACAAATCTATATATATATAAATATATATATCAGAAATGATTCTACTACCATTATCTGAATTATATGCTTTTCTAAAGAGCTCTATCAAGCATGTATTCGCCTTGGTTACATTTTAAAGCGTCTTATTAACATATTGTCGCATCTGTAAATACCGATAAAAATCTTGTTTTTCTAATAAGTGTTTCTCTTTAAGCATTTCAAAACGGAACAGTGTTCCTTCTTTTATTATGTTGCAAAGAACTGTTATTCCTTTAGCTGTCCAGTCCTTAAATCTAGCATCCAATTTATTTGGTGTAAAATCGGAGTCATATGCACACCATTTAAGAATTGCAATATCTCCCTCTAGATTATATTCTTTTATAGTAGTTTTCCATATTTTAAGAGTCAATTTCACCCATGGATTATCAATAGTATTTATGTACCTTTGCAGGTTGTTATCAGCCAAAATTGCTTGTATGGGGATGGGAAGTACCCGCTCCTCAATGTTTTTCCATTGAGCGTCATATGATGGGTTACACCAACATATCACAACTGTGCTGCAAAATAATAATCTCTAAGAGAAGGTAGGCCCCATCCCCCCTTTTCCTTTGCTAACTGCCAAGTTTTGAGACGAACTTCAGGCCTTTTACCCTGCCAAATATACCTTGATAGCATCTTGTTCCATTCATTGAATTGATTTTGATTAATCTCTATTGGTAGGGTCTGAAAGAGATATAACAGTCTGGGCAGTATATTCATTTTAATAGACTCAATCCTTGAACTGAGACTGAAAAAAGGAATCAGGCTCCATCTTGCCACATCTTCCTTAATTTTTTTATATAGAGGCTGATAATTACATTCTGATAATTTTGCCAAATCTTTTGGCATAATGATGCCCAAATATTTGAAAGACTCTGTGTGCCATGCCCAGGGGTATCGACTTACAATTTCTCTTGGTGGGCTATAGTAATATGAAAGTAATTGGGTTTTATCTATGTTGATCTTGTATCCTGATAATTGACCATATTGTTCAAAGGATTACATCAATTTAGGTAAAGAGTATGTTGGTTGCCCTAGGTAGATCAAAATGTCATCCGCATAACAAGCCAATTTATGCTCTGTCCCTTTAATAGTAATTCCCCTGATATCTTCATTTTGTCTGATGTATTGAGCTAATGGTTCCAGATACAGCGCGAAGAGTAGTGGTGACCATGCACAACCCTGTCTCGTACCCCTTTCTAGGGTAAGACTATTTGATAAATATCCATTGATTTTAATCCTAGCAGTAGGATTGTCATATAGTGTCTGTATAGTTTTAATAATTGTGTCTTGGAAACCAAATCTATGTAAAACTCTGTAAAGAAAATTCCAATTAACCGAATCAAATGCTTTTTCAGCATCCACGCTTATCACTATTGCTTCGATTTTATTTTTTTGTATATGATCTATAATGTGAAGTGTCTTTCGTATATTGTCTTGAGTCTGGCGTTGTCGTATAAAACCTGTCTGATCATTACGTATCAGTATGGGTAGAAACTCCTCTAATCGTTTGGCCATGATGGAGGAAAATAACCTATAATCTACATTAAGAACGGATATTGGTCTAAATGACCCGCATTCCATTTTATCCTTGCCTTCTTTCGGTATAGCTGAGATTATCGCTTCCCTCCAACTGGGTGGCATTTGTGCCTTTTTTAGAGCCCAGTTCAGTGTGGGGAGTAAAATAGGAATTAACTCATTTTTAAATTCTTTGTACCACTCTGCCGTATACCCATCTGATCCTGGTGACTTGCTTAATTTAAGCCTACTAATTGCAGCTTTTAATTCATCTTCATTTGTGTCAGCAGTCATCCTATTTTGTTCTTCGCTTAAAGTGGGTAACTCTAGAGAATTCAAGAAGGTGTCAATTTGGGTTATGCTTCCTCCTGGAACTTTGGAATATAGTGTTTTGTAAAACACTCCCTCACTAAAACTTATCTCTCTCCTCCTTCAGGATGCTCTTTAAAGCCTCCATTTAACCATCTTCATTCATGGCCGATTTGTCTGGAAACCACTCCTGCGTGGGAGGGTTTATTGCACTCAAGGTGCTAGGTAAATACAAATTAGAATCATAGAGCACAACATCACAGAAACCGACCCTTTGGCCCATCTAGTCTGTGCTGAAATTCTATTCTACCTACTCCCATCAACATTCACCTGCACCATATTCCTCGATACCCCTCCCATCCATGTACTTATCCAAATTCTCTGATGTTGAAATTGAACCCACATCCACCATTTCTGCTGGCAAATCATTCCACACTCTCACCACCATCTGAGTGAAGAAGTGCCCCTCAGGTTTCTCTTAAATATTTCACCTTTCACCCTGACCTACTGTATGACCTCTAGTTGTAGTCTCACCTAATCTTGATGAAAAGGTCTGCTTGCGTCTACCCCCCTCATTATTCTGGCTAACTCTTTCAAATTTCCCTTCATTGTGCAAAATTGATTATTGCTGTTGATGTCGTAGCATCAGACAAATACTACAATGGAAGAATTTACTTTCAAATTCACTGAAGGTTGTCGGCATCAAGAATCATCTCAGCTATATTTACTTTATTGAAACAAAAATATAAAATGCTGCATTTTATATGCTTAATGTCAACAAACAGGAAACTGCAAAAAGGTGCATTTGCTGCCCTCTTGTGAACATTAACTTACTTAGTAACAGTTATAGCAAGACCCTAAACAGTGCTGATACAGAGCGATCTCGGGGTCTAAGTCCATAGCTCCTGGAAAGTGGCCACACAAGTTGATCATGTGGTAAGGGAGGTGTATGGCATGCTTGCCTTCAGTCGTTGAGGAACTGAGTTCAGGAGTCAAGTAATTATGTTGCAGCTTTATAAAACTTCAGCTGATTTGGTCATGATCACAGTGCTATTTGTGGGATATTTCTGTGCATCCATTATCTACCATCCTTCCTTGATTATAACAGCGGGTGTAAAAGCTTTGTGATTACCCGAGGTTGTGAAAGGTATCGTTAAAAACTCAGCTTTCCTTTCCCCTTTGGAGCACAGTGATAAGGAGGGTAGAGAGGTGCAGAGTCTCGGTTTAGCGTTGACAATGCTCGTAGTTCAAGGAAAGTTTGAAAACTTTCTAGGTGAGGTCCGGAGGACCATCACTGGTACCCGCAAGGCTGTTAAAGGGTGTGCACATTCCTATTGATACAAAATGCTGGAGGAACTCATCATCAAGACAGGCAGCATCTATGGAGGGGAATGAACAGTTGATGTTTTCAGCCAAGACTGTTTATTTCCCTCCATATATACTGCCCAACTTGCTGAGTTCCTCCAGCATTTTTTGTGCATTGCTCATCTGGAATCTTGTGCATTCCTAGTGCAAAGTGCTTTAACAGCTACTGAGTTGGATTTAGTGCATCATTAATGGTCCTCACCAACCGGGACATGCTCTCTTCCCACTGGGGAGCCTAAAGACCCACACTCAACATTTTAGGAACAGCTTCTGAGCAGTGGACGGCTCGGACTGAGAGACCCCATCGGCTGCTTTGAAATGGGGACCAAGGAGGGAGTGACAGATTGTTTAAAGTGAGCGGCAGAAAAGGAGTGAATAACATGTGTTTTTGGCTACAGCTGGCTTCCAACACATCAGGGTATTCACTCGGACCCTTATCCCTACATGGTTTAACCTCTTCACTTGGATTCTCTTGGTTAGGAACTGCAGCAAAAGACTTAGCCATTAGCTTGGCCTCCCCTATTTCAGTGACTGTCCTTTGGCCCCGATCAATCAACGCTGCAATATCGTCGTCCCTATGAATCCACCACCCCTCAGTTTCTTAAACACAAAAAGGATTTGGGGTCCTGCCGCCAGCTTGAGAGCCACACCTGAGTGTGCACCGTGATTCTGGAAGTAATTGCAGGCTGCGCACCGGAACGCTCTCCCGGAGTTCTATGGGCTGGAGAGGAGGAGAGAGCACCCTGGTTGTTGCTGCTATTCTCAGGCTGGCAATGAATTACAGGATATCCTCTTGGTCCAGCACTACTTTGAAGTGCAATACGTTCTTGAAGCATTTCATGACACTGGATTCAGTTTCATGTTTGGAAGATGAAATTAGGATAGCACAGTCCAACTGGAGGCAGTAATGCACCTTTAAGTTGGACTGCCAACTGCCATTAAAAGATAGAAGAAGATAGAAGGAACAGCTTCTTCCCCTTTGCCATCAGATTTCTATACAGTCTATGAGCACTATCTCGTTATTTGTCTTTTACACTATTTAAATTTGTGACTTGTAGTAAGTTTATGTCTTTGCACTGTACTGCTGCCACAAAACAACAAATTTCATGACATATGTCAGTGACAATAATAAACCTGATTCTGATCTTCAATCTTTACACATACCTGAGAGGGAAGATGGCATTTGGTGTGACATCTCATTCAAAAATGTGGCATTTCCTACACTGACACTGGGCTAAATTATGTGCTCAGGTCTGTGGAGGGGGGCCTGAATCCACAAACTTTTGACTACAAGCTGGGAGCACTACCCTCCAAGGCATGAATTTCACAAGTCATTAGTTAATGACATGCAGAGCAGAATGCATATGACACAATCCGCACTGAATCCAGGTGAAATGAAGAGAGGTGGGAGTTGCTTCACATTTAGTATAAATGCCAGCATTCATCAGTTTGCTTGTTTCACTTTTGGTTGTTAAAAAGATGGAATCAAATGGAAAGCCAAAAGAGTGCTAGAAAATTTTATTGTATTGATACAGGTATTCTCAGCTTTGCTATAGTTAGCCAAAATTATCATCATAATTAATAACAATATGATTAACGTGTTTTACAGAGATAATATGTTTCACTCCCTCCCCCACACTCACCAATTGTACCATGTCCTGGAGGCATAGGCAGACTCCTCTTACAGGGTTTCCTCCAGCACTTTGCCATCTGAGAGCATTGGGAGCATTTTCACTGAACAATCAATTAAGGACCCAGGTCTTGGTGTCACTACCTGCAGTTTCACTGTGGGTTGCCGGCTAGTTAATCAGCAAGTAGATAAGCTGGCTGATTTACTCCCCCACCCCAGGGTTACCAACATTGCTTATAAATCCCCATGACCAGTCTAGGGATCAATCCTGGGCAAATAAACCAGAAAATGCTGGAAACACAGCGGGTCAGGCTGCATCTGTGGAGGGAGAAACAGTTAAAGCTTCATCAAAAATGGGGAAAAGAAAACCAAAACAGTTTCCTTTCTTTCCCAGTTCAGACAAAGGATCTCCAACCTGAAATGTTAACTGTTTCTCTCGCTGTGCTTGACCTGTTGAGAGTTGCCAGCAGTTTCTGGTTTTATTTTAGATTTGCAGAATCTGCAGTTTTTTTTTGACTCATTGATCTTTCACTGAACAGCTTGATCTGAACGGCTCAGAACGAACATCTCAAGTTGCACTGTGCAAACAAGGCCAGTTATCCGAGGAGCTATTTATTTTTTTCAGTTCAGATAAGATTATTGGCTCGATTTTTTTGCTGAAGCTACATTACCTTTTCTGCTTTGGTTGTAGATTTCAGAGAACGCTTGCCAACAGGCACCTTGCTGACTATTGTTCACATTGTCAATATGTATGCCTAAGTGACCAAGACTGGAACTTTTTCCCACTTTCAACCCTCTCACAATTGGGGCATGACAGGATTGATATTGAGATGTTTTCAGCCAACTCAAAAATAAGGGCAGGTGTGTAGAAATTTCTTCTTGGAGAATGGGGAATCTCTCCAATTCTCTACCCCACAGGGGGTGGTGGTAGCTCAGTCAGTGAATATACAGTATTTAAGGTGGGGGTTGAGTAATTTTTGAATTGAGGGTTATGGGGAAGCAGCAAGGAGAAGGGTTTGAGGCCTGCATAGATCGAACATGATTAGGTCAATGGTGGGACAGGCTGGAGGGAACTGGAGGCCTTCTCCTGCTCCTATTGTGTTTAATGAATAGTTCCAGCATGACTATCAAGAGATGTCTCAGGTAAATGCAAGGGGAGGCCTTGAAACCAACAGCTACCCTGCCATGGTAGCCTCTTACCAATGGGAGTGGCTGTCACTTCACAAGATCTAGTGAATAGGTCAATATAGCAATGACAGAGTAACAGTTAGCACTCCTAAGGACTGATCAGGCTACACCTACATCTCTCACCTACGAAACATGGGGGGGTGGGGTGGTGGTGACTTAATTTTGGGGGGGAAGACAACAGTGTTGTTGATTTGCTCACTCGATGGCCTCAGGTATGATGCCAGTGATCCCGTTTCTTGGACTTGGAGAGCTGGGGAAGGGATACGACAGGAGAGAAACTAACAAGTGAAAGCTCTGGAAATGGTGGGAATCGGGAAAGCCCCATCCCTTCATTCCAATCTGAAGGCTGACTTTCAACCCCACCTACTGGATGTCTGATAAAGGCTTCGGAATCAAGTTGGAGAGCAGGAAGTCACAAACAACCGTCGGCATGTATGAAAGCGGAATCCAGACCAACTTGGCGTCCCATCCAGCTGCGTACCGCGTGCGGGGGTATTGGGCAGTGAGCGCATGCTCCATGCAGTTGGTGACTTTTGACAGGTCACTGTCACAGAGGATGTTCATGGAAAACTTCTGGACCTTCAAATCTGGAAAGAGAAATGACAAAAAGAAAGCTGTTTATTCTTGGTAACTGGTTTATCATTACCACATGTGCTGAGTTTCAGTGAAAAGCTTTCATTTGCCTGCCAGCCAGTCAAATCATTCCAACATAAGTATATTGAGGTAATACACAAGGGAAGAGAAACAGAATGCAGAATATAAACTCGGTGGCCACTTGATTTTATTTTATTTAGAGAGGAAATCCATGCGTTTTGCGGTAGACTGCCCAGACTCCTTGCAGACGGCACTGAAATGAACTCCGAACCCAGCTGTAATAGTGTCCAAAAATACAGGTGCATTACACATATATCAGTTACACCTGTACACCTGCTCGTTAATGCAAATCTCTAATCAGCCAATCATGTGGCAGCAACTCAGTGCATGAAAGCATGCAGATATGGTTCAGTTGTTGTTCCGATCGAACATCAGAACGGGGGAGAAAATGTGATCCTAGTGGCCTTGACTGTGGAATGATTGTTGGTGCCAGACGGGGTGGTTTAAATAGCTCAGAAACTGCTGATCTCCTGGGATCTTCATGCGTAGCAGTCTCCAGAGTTTACAGAGAATGGTGCGAAAAACAAAAAAAAGCATCCAGTGAGCGGCAGTTCTGTGAGCTAAATTGCCTTGTTACTGAGAGGAGAATAGAATATTGAACCACAGAACCATAATGATACTGGCATGGGTAGAAGATTGGCTAATTGGCAGGAGGCAAGGAGAGGAATAAAGGGAGCTTTCTCTGGTTAGCTGCTGACGACCAGTGGTGCTTCGCAGGGGTCTGTGTTGGGACCGCTTCTTTTTGCATTATATATCAGTGATTTAGATGATGGAATTGATGGCTTTGCAGCCAAGTTTGCGGACAGTACTAAGATTGGTGGAGGGGTAAGTTGTGTTGAGGAAGCAGCGAGTCTGCAGAGGACTTAGATTATGAGAATGAGGAAGTAGTGGCAGATGGAATACGGTGTTGGGAAGTGTATGGTCATGCACTTTGGTAGAAAGAATAAAAGCATAGACTATTTTCCAAACAGGGAGAAAATTCAAAAAGCTAAGATGCAAAGGGTCTTGGGAGTCCTCATACAGAATTCCCTAAAGGTTAACTTGCAAGTTGAGTCAGTGGTGGGGAAGACAAATGCAATGTTCGCATTCATTTTGAGATGACTAGAATATAAAAGCAAGCATGTAATTTTGAGACTTTATAAGGCACTGGTGAGGCCTCATTTGGAGTATTGTGAGCAGTTTTGAGCCCCTTATCTAAGAAAGGATGTGCTGACATTGGAGAAGGTTCAGAGGAGGTTCATGATAATCATTCTGGGTATGAAAGGGTTATCATATGAGGAACATTTGATGTCTCTGGGCTTGTACTCATTGGAATTTAGAAGAATCAGGGGGATCTCAGAAAGGCCTTGATAGAGTGGATGTGGAGAGGATGTTTCCTATAGTAGGGAGTCTAGGACCAGAGGGCACAGCTTCAGAATAGAGGGATGTCCAGTTAGAATGGAGTTGAGGAGGAACTTCTTTAGCTAGAGAGTGGTGAATCTGTGGAATTTATTGCCAGGCAGTGTGGAGGCCAGGTGATTAGGTATATTTAAGGTGGAGTTTGATAGGTTATTGATTAGTCAGGGTGTGAAAGGTTATGGGGAGAAGGAAGGAGAATGGGGTTGAGAGGAAAATGGATCAGTCATGATGAAATGGCAGAGCAGACTCAATGAGCTGAATAGCCTAATTCTGCTCCAATGTCTAACGGACAATGGCCAGACTGGTTCAAGCTAACCTGAAGGCAACAGAAACTCAAACAACCATGCATTCCAATGTGGTGTGCAGAAGAGCATCTCTGAATGCACAACACACCTTAATATTGAAGTGGATGGGCTACAGCAGCAGAAGACCATGAACCTACACTTAGTGGCCATTTTATTAGGTACAGGAGAGATCTAATAAAGTGGCCACTGGGTGTAGTGTTACAGTTACAGAGAAATGCAGTGCAAGGCATCACATAAAGTGCAGGGCCATGACAAGGGAGATAGGGATGTAGATTTTTGCAAATAAAGCGGCATGAGGTGTCTTATGTTTAAGATAAACAGTAATAACTCATTTATTGTACCCCAAACACAGAACTCAAAGCATGGCAAGAAAACTTCTCCGCAATTATGTCATCACGTCAGACCAGCCTCTTAAGTTGAACCCCATCTCAATGTTGGTGGTTGTGAATTAAAGCAGCACACACAAAATGCTGGTGGAACACAGCAGGCCAGGCAGCAACAATAGGGAGAAGCGCTGTCGACATTTCGGGGCCGAGACGGCGACAGTGCTTCTCCCTATAGATGCTGCCTGGCCTGCTGCGTTCCACCAGCATTTTGTGTGTGCTGCTTGAATTTCCAGCATCTGCAGATTTCCTCGTGGTTGTGAATTATGTATTTTTCCACCCATTATGTTACCCTACACAAGCTCCCCCCAGATTTCACTAAAACCAGCATTGTGAGCTTGTCTGGAGCTGAGACAAGCCCCCTGGCTCAGGTTCTGTGTCCCATGGATGGAGGAATCGCAGGTGCCTCTGGTTCATCCAGAGATGCGTTGACACACTCATTGTCTTGTCGTGATGGCAGGGGCATGGTTGTGGAATCTTTCAACTTTTGATGGGCTGGTTTAAGGCGATCTACTGAAATACATTCAGGTTTACCTCTTTTATCTATGATAGAAGTCTTTTCTGTTCCAAAATGCATCGTAAGGGGGCCGAAGGGGATGTTGGTGTGCATCACGGAGGCCGAAAACAAACGAGGCGGAATGTAGGTCAACAGGAACCCAAGAGTGCTGTACACCATGATGGGAGGTAGGAATAGGTGAAAAGGAGTTGAATTTACTGAGGAGGGTGGAATGCTGTTGAGAGGCCGACCAGGTGGTCATGGCAGTAGGAATGAAATCCCCTGGCAGTCATAACGGCTGCCCATATACCAATTCTGCCACGGGCAACTGTAGGATCTCTTTCAGAGTTGTTCTGAGCGCCAGCAGGACCCATAGGAGATGATCATGCCACCACTATCTGTCATGGAAGCTCTCAGAGCAGCCTTTAAGGAGCAGTGAAACCGTTTGCTTAGGCCATTGGACTGTGGGTGGTACGCCATGGTGTGATGTAGCCTAATGCTGAGGTTCTGGGGCATCGCAGCCCAGAAGTCTGATATGAATTGGGGAACACTGTCAGAGGAAATATCAAATGGGGCATCAAACCAAACAACCCAGGTGCTGATGAACACCCGAGGCACGTCTGCAGCCATCGTCACTGCTGGAGTGATGATCCCTGGCCCCCTGGTGGAGGGACAGCATTTGGCCCCCTGGTGGAAGGACAGCCTTTGGCCCCCTGGTGGAGGGACAGCATTTGGCCCCCTGGTGGAAGGACAGCCTTTGGCCCCCTGGTGGAGGGACAGCCTTTGGCCCCCTGCTGGAGTGATGATCCCTGGCCCCCTGGTGGAGGGACAGCATTTGGCCCCCTGGTGGAAGGACAGCCTTTGGCCCCCTGGTGGAGGGATAGCCTTTGGCCCCCTGGTGGAAGGACAGCCTTTGGCCCCCTGGTGGAGGGATAGCCTCTGGCCCCCTGCTGGAGGGATAGCCTTTGGCCCCCTGGTGGTATGATCCACCAAGGTAAGAAGTTGCGTAAAACCGCAGAAGGGGGGAAGAGGGCCAACAAGTGCCACATTGACGTGGTCAAACCATTGCTTGGGGACCTCAATAATGTGCCAATGGTGCCTGTACATGAGGGTTAATTTTTTCCCGCTGGCACTCCACACAAGCTGCAGTCCAATCATGCTCGTCCTTTCTGAAGCCATACCAAACAAACTTTAGTGCAATCTGTTTCTGTAAGGTCTGGCCCGGATGCGAGAGGTGATATATAGAGTTGAAAACAGTCCATCTCCAGTTTGCGGGCACGATGGGGTGAGTGTGATCAGTTGAGACATCGCACTGGAGAGAAACCCCAGCTTCCCTGAACTTAATGTCAGCCTACAGTAGGCTGATGATTGCTGTTCGGTAAGCCTGGACCTCTGGGTCACAGGCTCGGTCGGCTGCCATGCCGGCGACATAGTCAACACCGATGTGTATGACCACAATGGCTGGCCGTGAGAAGCAACCAGCCACAGTAATTTTTTACCCTTTGATAGGTTGTATATCAGTTGTAAACTCTGATGTGTAGGCAAGGTAGTGTTGCTGCCGTGCAGACCAAGGGTCTGATATTTTGGCCGTTGCGCGCATACATTCAACGAATGCTGTGAAATAGCAACCTTCTAGAAGAAAACAAAATTAGTGGGCAGCCAGATAGAGACCGTGAAGCTCATGGTTAAGTGTGCTGTACTTCCTTTCGGAGGGACAGAGCTGCCGGCTGAAGAAGGTGAGCGGCTGCCCACACCTCCAACTGTTCATGCACAGCATAGTCTGAAGCGTCAGTAGTAATGGCTATGGGTGCATTTGGGAGTGGGTGCAGCAGTAGTGTCGTGTTGGAAAGAGCTCGTTTGGTATCATCAAATGCCCTGGTCATGTCTGCTGACCAGTCAAGCACATGGTCAGGGATATTGCCTTTAAGCGCACTATACAGGGGGAAGATAAGTCCAGCAACTCACGGAATGAAGCGGTTATAGAAGTTCACCATATCTAAAAACTCCTGTAGTTTTTTTGTAGTGCGGGGCAGTAGGAAACCCATATTAACGGCTGTTTCTAATGGGAGGGGTTTTGCACCTTCTGTGGAGATGCGGTGGCCGAGAAAGTCAATGGTTGACAACCCAAACAGACATTTAGCAGGGGTAATAATTAACCCGCGTTGGCTTAAGTGCTCAAAAAGTGCGCGGACATGAGATATGTGTCTGGATTTGGACGTACTGGTGACACGTATGTCATCCAGGTAAACAAAAAGAAAATCTAAGTCTTTTAATATGGAGTTCATCAGCCGTTGGAGAGTGTGTGCTGCATTCTTTAGTCCAAACGGCATGCAGAAGCTCAAAAAGGCCAAATGGGGTTATCACAGCTGTTTTGGGAATGTTCTCCCTGCACACAGGCACCTGATGATAGCCCTAACAAGATCAACTTTGGAAAAAATTATCTTTCCAGCAAAATGTGCTGAAAAGTCTTAGATATGTGAGACTGAGTAAGGATCGGTGGTAGTGACCTTGTTAGGGTGTCAGTAATTGCCACATGGGCGGCAACAACCATCAGACTTGAGGACCATATGGAGGGGTGAAGCCCAGCGGCTATGCAATGGGCACAGGTCCAGCAACGTCAAGTCCTTCGATGTTGGCAGACTCAGCCTTTGCGGTTACCAGCTTTTCTGGGTCCAGTCTATGCCATCTGTTTTGCAGTCGCGGTGTCCTTGCTGACTGAGCTTATTGAGGCAGGGAAAGGAGGAGGAATGATGCATCTCTGCCTGGCTGAGTGTAGACTATCAGCCATTTTAGCCCTATAGTCCTTCACAGGTGCATTTGCTGCATGAAGAATTCTTTAAAAATAAAACAAGGGTGGTGATTTCCCAGGAGGGACAGCATGTGGGCCATTAGCTCAAACAGCTTCACATCGCCGAGGCCAGGCAAGGGGAGCAACTGTTTGGTGCAGTTAACCTCTGATAGTCCAAAAGTCTGTAAAAGGTGAGTTTTCAGTGATCGGTATTTATCGTGTTCAGGTGGGTGTTCTAGTAGACTCACCACTCTCACAGCTGTGAAATTGGTGAGTGACGCTACCACGTAGTAAAATTTGGTGTTGTCAGCACAGATTTCTCAGAGCGAATTAGGCCTCGGCCTGTACGAACCAAGGAACGGCATTTTGCTCCCAAAACTCCGACAGTTTCAAAGAGACTATGTTGACCGACATGTTCAATAACGCTGGAATCATCCGAGAGCATCAGGGTCACCAATTAAGGTTTTTGCAAATAAAATGGTGTGAGGTGTTTTTATGTTTAAGAAAAACCATAACAATTCATTTATTGTATTGCAAACACAAAGTAAAAATAAACTTCACATAATTACATCATCACGTCAGGCCAGCCTCTTAAACACCAACTCAATGTCGGTGGTTGTGAATTATGTATGTTTCCACCAATTACATTACCCTACAGGGAGGCTGAGGGTTCATCACTATTGTACAAGATGTTCTTTCAAGCTGCCCTTAATCTGGTGGTACATGTTCTCAAATCTTTGTATATCCTGCCTGATAGGCTTTTTCCATTGAGAGTAGGGGAGATTCAAACAAGAGAACATGAGTTGAGAGTTAAGGGGCAAAAGTTTAGGGGTAACACGAGGGGGAACTTCTTTACTCAGAGAGTGGTAGCTGTGTGGAACGAGCTTCCAGTAGAAGTGGTAGAGGCAGGTTTGATTTTGTCATTTAAAGTAAAATCGGATAGGTATATGGACAGGAAAGGAATGGAGGGTTATGGGCTGAGTGCGGGTCAGTGGGACTAGGTGAGAGTAAGCGTTCGGCACGGACTAGAAGGGCCGAGATGGCCTGTTTCCGTGCTGTAATTGTTATATGGTTATATGATTACAGGCACACTGAATCAGATAAGCGGCATTCATCAGCTAAGTATATCGCCATGCACTTTGGAAAAAGAAATGAAAGGATGGAGAGAAAATCAGAGGTGCAAAGGGATTTGGGAGTCCCTAAAGGTTAATTTACAGGTTGAGTCTGTGGTGAGGAAGGCAAATGCAATGTTAGCATTCATTTTAAGAGGACTAAAATTTAAAAGCAAGGATGTAATGTTGAGACTTTATAAAGCATCGGCGAGGCCTCATGTGAGCTGTTTTGGGCCCCTTATCTTAGAAAGAATGTACTGAAACTGGCGAGGGCTCAAAGGAGGTTCACAATAATGATTCCAGGATCAAATGGCTTATCATATGAAGAGCGTTTGATGGCTCTGGGCCTGTATTCACTAGAATTCAGAAGAATGAGGTGTGACCTCATTGAAACCAATTGAACGGTGAAAGGCCTTGATAGAGTGGATGTGGAGAGGATGTTTCCTATGGTGACAGAGTCTTAAGACCAGAGGACACAGTCTCAGAATAGAGGGGTGTTCTTTAGCTAGAGCGCTTACAAGGATAAGTGCCAGGAGGGAGATCAGTGGGAAGGGATGGGGGGGACGAGTGGACAAGGGAGTGGCGTAGGGAGCGATCCCTGCGGAAAGCAGAAAGAGGGGAGGAGGGAAAGATGTGCTTGGTAGTGGGATCCCGTTGGAGGTGGCGGAAGTTACGGAGAATTATACATTGGACCCGGAGGCTGGTGGAGTGGTAGGTGAGGTCAAGGGGAACCCTATCCCAAGTGGGGTGGCGGGCGGATGGGGTGAGGGCAGATGTGCAGGAAATGGGAGAGATGCGTTTGAGTGCAGAGTTGATGGTGGAAAAAGGGAAGCCCCTTTGTTTAAAAAAGGAAGACATCTCCTTCGTCCTGGAATGAAAAGCCTCATCCTGAAAGCAGATGCGGTGGAGACGAAGGAATTGCGAGAAGGGGATAGCATTTTTGCAAGAGACAGGGTGGGAAGAGGAATAGTCCAGGTAGCTGTGAGAGTCTGTAGGCTTATAGTAGATATCAGTAGATAAGCCATCTCCAGAGATGGAGACAGAAAGATCAAGTAAGGGGAGGGAGGTGTCGTAAATGGACCAGGTAAATTTGAGGGCAGGGTGAAAGTTGGAGGCAAAGTTAATGAAGTCAACGAGCTCAGCATGCGTGCAGGAGGCAGCGCCAATGCAGTCGTCGATGTAGTGAAGGAAAAGAGGGGGACAGATACCTGTATAGGCTTGGAACATGGACTGTTCCACAAAGGCCTTCCCTCTCTTTTCTGCAGTTTGTCCTCTACCCTCATTTGTTCAAAATCCTTAAAAGCCAAGATTCCAAGAGGACCAGGACTTTGCCATTGGGTTTGGAGGCTTGCGTGCCTCAATGACCTGGAGAGCTATGTTGGCTGAAGTCAGGGCTTTATGCTTTGGCGCTTGGTAGAGTCATCCATGCCAAACGGGTCAAAGGGTGGAGGCCAGACTAAGAACTGGTCCACCAGGTTCGGGGGCTCAGCTCAGGGCTAACCACTCTGACTAATAAAACAAATTTTTTGTGGAAACAGGAATGAGGAATCCTTCTACATCTGAGTTTTACGGTATTCCCGAGTCTCTACCCAGGACTCGCATGACTGACAGTAGTGAACATCGAGAGGAAGCTACTGACATGATGAAGGAAGCCCTGATCACCGTCAGAGATGGAGGACCTTCATTGCTGCCCTAAACGCTGGCAGTACAATGAGCAGTAAGTATGTCAATTAAAAGCTGAGGAGAAGAACAGTGCTTCCGTGCCTGGAATGTAGGACAATGTTATCCCAGATCATTATAAGCAAACAAGTTCACACATCAATGAATTGACTGTACATTTAAGTCAGAATTTAGTTAGTAGGTAACACTTAAGCTAATGACAGAAATAAATGACTGAACTTGATTCAGCTTCAGGATTTTCCGATGGTTGGAATGGGTGTCATGCACAAAACCCAAAATCAGCTAAAGGCTACTCACAATTTTCAATGTATTTCTGTCCGTAACTCTCGCGGACTTCATCAGACAGCTTGCCCCACAGTCTCTGCAGGTCACTTTCAATGGTCTCCAGATTTGTCACAGCTGTCCTGAAGAATCCGGGCTCAATAATGCTAACCTGGACACCAAAGCTTTGCATGTCCCGTCTGAAACATAAAGGCAGAAGAAATTACAAGGTTCAAGGCATCTCAGAATCAGAATCAGGTTTGTTACCACTGAGATAACAGTATGTTGCAAAATTTGTTGTTTTATGATATCAGTACAGTGCAAAACATTAAAATACTATGCGTTACAATAAAAAAAAAGCAAGCAAACAAATAAATAAATAGTGCGAAAGAGGAATAGTGAGGTAGTGTTCATGGGTTTTTGGAATATTCAGAAACCTGATGGCGGAGGAGAAGAAGCTGTTCCTGAAATGTTGAGTGTGCGTCTTCAGGCTCCTGTACCTCCTCCCTGATGGTGCTAATGAGAAGAAGGCATGTCCTGGGTGAGGGGGATCCTTAATGATGGATACAGCCTTTATGAGGCACAACATTTTCAAGATGTCCTCAATGGTGGGGAGGTTGTGTCCGTGATGAGCTGGCTGAGTCTTCAACCCTCTGAAGCCTCTCCTGATCCTGTGCATTGGTACCTCCATACCAGAGGGAGCAGAATTAGGCCAAGTCTGCTCTTCTGCATTTTACGTTGGTTATTAGTTTTGTAAAGAGCACCAATAACACTAGGCAACAAAGATTTTGCTTCCTGAGTAGTTTTGGGTGTGTCTTATGGATTTTGGGCTGCTGATCTTGAAAATCACCATGAAATTTCCCTATCACAAGCCATTTTTCTGAAACCACCTATATTTGTTATTTGAATTCATAATTCAAGTCAATTAAAATGTTGCCCACAATGTAAGCTGGTAAGTTTTCTATCTTGTCCAGGTATACCTGGGCATGCTTTAGGCAGGGTGGGTGCTGCATGGCAGGATAGGTTTTAGAAAGGTTATAAAAGCATCACGCGCACACACCTTTCTATGCATTGCGCTTACAAGTATATCGATTTGCGATCACATTGATGCGCATGTCCTATGTGCATAGCATAATGTGTGTACTCATTGTAATAAAGCAATTGTATTTTCAGCAGTATTTGTGATGCAACGTTTTGCAAATGTTACAGCAGCCACGATACTTTCTGTTATATTTATGGTGAGTATACGCTTAAATCTCAAAGACGCAGCTTGACTCCTCTTATTAAGAAAGTCTATGCGCTCTACTTTGGGTGTAAAATTGGCGGCCAAGACAAAGCCTGGGCTCCTCACGTCTGTTGCACAGCATGCGCTGTCGATCTTAGAGCTTGGCTCAGAGGTACTCGAAAGTCAATGCTGATCGCTGTCCCAATGATATGGCAAGAGCAGAAGGATCGTGTGACAGACTGCTGCTTCTGTCTGACCAGTGTGTCTGGTTTCTCAGCTAAAAACAAGAAATCTATTAAATACCCCAATCTCCCTTCAGCCATGAGACCTGTGCTCAATGACGATAGTCGACCAGTATCAAATCCACCAGAGACATGGAGTCCAGAGGAGGCAGATGAGGATGCCATGATGCACAAGCCAGGAATGGAAAGCTATATTGATACTGATGTTAAACCTTTTATGTAGAGTGAGCCTCCTCTTATAATTCAATCTGAGTTAAATGACCTGGTTATGTCAAAGGCAAAAGCAGAATCACTGGGTTCGAGACTGGCAGGGTGCAATCTGCTGTTACCAGGCACAAAAATCTCTAAGAAGGATTTTGATATTTGAGACAGATGTTTCCTAGAATAACTGATGCCAAGATTCAGGAAGGCATTTTTGTTGGTCAATTAATCAAACAGGTCATCAATGACAGGCAATTCGAAGAACTTCTAGTGGGACTGGAGAAAATCACATGGAAGGCATTCAAGGATGTTGTTGAAAGTCTTTCTTGGCAACGACATAGCACCTAGCTATATGGTTGAAAACATGCTTCAAGCATCCAAAAGCATGAAATGCTACATGTCACTAAAGACTCATTTCCTACATTCCCATTTAGACTTTTCCCCTGCAAATCTTGGCGCTGTCAGCGACAAGCACGGTGAAAGGTTTCACCAGGACATTGCGGTCATGGAGAAACGGTATCAGGGCAACTGGAATCCATCAATGCTGGCTGATTATTGCTGGACACTTAAGCAAGAAGCCTCAGACACTGAGTACAAATGAAAATCATCAACATTTTTAGCTTAGTTGAACTATTGCAAAGCTTCAGTACCATTGCGCAATTAAATGCATTGTGTTCAATAAAAGTTAATTTCCTGTTTCTGCAAATTCCTACATGATACAAGTAGTCTGAAATTATATTTGTGTTCGGCTTCAAGCGATCTATCATAAGCACACTTTTCTGAGGTAGCAACACTTTTGAGAAAATTTGCTGTCCAGTGTAACAGATAGAAGACAACTCCTCCTCATCAAAAATATTAGGGTGAAACACATCCCTTATACATTATATTTTAAAACCCCACAAGCTAAGGATAGTTGTCTTTTTGAAAACAGTTTGTGTTGCTGAACCTGAGAAGTTCTGCACATTTGCAAGTTAGGGTGCTAACCTCAAACTGTCAGAGAAAGACTCTACTCCATTCTTGGAGAGGCAGTATCCACCTCCCAGAAACGATATCCTGCCCAAAACACTGGCCACATTCACAATCCGGCCCCTGGCCTTCTTGACCAATGGAAGGAAGGTGAGCGTCACTTCCATCAATCCCAGCAGATTCACATTCAAGACTTTATAATAATCCTCCATCTCCATCCATTCTGTTGGACCAATTGGAGTAGATCTGCCTGCATTGTTGACCAATCCCCAGAGACCTGGAACAGAGAGCAGATGTCTACAATTAGCAATAGCCAGTGGAATCAGCATACATTGGTCACAATTTTATTTCCAGACTCAAATAAAAAGAGGTTCTGTCTGAAAGTAAGGCTTGAAAGCACAAGAATAATGTGAATGTCCTGAAACCAGCCTAATTTCTCTGGTACATTTGAGATCTTCCATTGACAGATTTCACTGTACACATTGTAATGACAAAGGGAAAAACAGAGACTTGACTGAGACAAAGCTTGGCTTTACAAAGTACCTACAATGAACAACGTCAATCACTGAGTAACCGTGGTAATTCTGGCTTCAAAGTTTGAATGTGTTTAAAGAAATAAAGGAGAAGGTATAAATGGTTCAAGTTTGGCTCCCTTTGTTGGAAAATGCGCACAAGATCAGTCAGGTCTGTTCCATTGCGTCTTGCTTCCAAACAAAACTTCTCAATTCCAGAGAGTAGAACGAAATCATGAGAAGAGAGCAGATGCATGAATTACAACACAAAAACAGGCTCTTCAGTCTACAGAGTCTGCATTGACAATCAATAAAGCATTTACACTAATCCAGCATTAATCATGTTTTTTTAACTTCCCCATATTCTCATTGATTCCCTCCAGATTTTTAGCTCTCACCCAACACTAGGGGCAACTTACAGTGACCAATTAACCTACCAACCGTGCACATTTTTGGGATGTGGAATCAAACCGGAGGGGGGAAGAGGGTGTCACAGGAGAGCATGCAAACTCCACACAGACAGCGCCCAAGGTCACGCTTGAACCTGGGTCTCCAGAATTGTAAGGCAGCTGCTCTACCCGCAGTGCCACTGTGCTGACCAATTGCTACAGTACAGGAGGAGCTATTTAGATATTGAATCAACACTGGCCTCCTGTGGAGCTGCATCCCATTCTTCTGCTCCTTCCCCACAGTCCAGGAAATTATTCCTCCTCAAATGGCTATCCAATTCCCTTTTGAAGGCACTAATTTTCTGTTTCCACCACCCCTACAGAAAGGAAGTGTGCTGAGTTACTTTACCTCAAACATACACATCTAGAAGGCACTATACCTCGTTTAACATTGTATATGTCTGTTGAAGACAGTCTGTTAAAATTTGTGATGGTACTTTGTTTAAATGGTTAAGAATTTTCTTTGAACCTTAGATAAACAGAGCAGGCTCACGGTTACCTTTCTCTCCAAGCTCTTCCTGGACCCATTCAGCTGTTTTCTGGATGCTGGTGCTGTCAGCCACATCGAGTAGGATGGCCTTCAGTCTGGATGAGCTGCACCTGTGCATGGAGTCCACCCCCTTTTGCGTCAGGCAGCCAGCAAGGACATGGAATCCCTTTCGGTCCAAGCACTTCGCCAGAAGGTTGCCAAAACCTGTGTCACAACCAGTGATGAGGACGTACTTGTCTTTGACATCCTGGATCTTTTGGCGATCCTTGATAAACCATCCAATGACAAGGAAGAAAGCAACGCAGAGGAGGTACAGCAACATGAATCTGAAAGGAGGAGGCAGAATATTTTAATCCACAAAAGTAATCTTAATTGGTTCACAAGATGAAATTGCTTAAATGATTGTCTTTCTTTGATTTGAAATTGATGTTGTATGCAACAGGACAGGGTTAACAAACCTTTTTGTGAGTGTGGGCCCAAATTGGCGATAATGTTCTAAGAAATTCTCTCATCTGCTGCGGTAATTTTGAAAAGATATTATCATTGATTAATGAATTAGTAACAAGAATTATAGACTTTTAAGGAAAAAGGTTGAGTCCTGTTGCTTATTTATGTGTATTTTTCATTTTACTATTAATAAAATTATAACAGAGACGGATTGAAATTAATGAAACATTTAAAAAACCTGTTTGAAATTACGAATATTAATCTTTTAAAAAGACAACTGAAAAATATAATTTATCATCATTTCTAAATAGCATTGATATTGAAACTGTTTGCTATCCAAATACTGATGTGTACATCAAATCTGTGAGGATTTCAAAACATATCATCGAACGTTATGTGTTCTTGCAACCGTCTAGCTGGCACCTAGATGGTGTGAGACGTTTCCTGTGAAAACATCTCACAGCTCTTGTGCTGTGAAAAATCATTTGCTGCTTCATCTGGCAGTAAAAATAATCATTATGTATATTTTTCTTATGCATGGGGTTTAAAGAATCAAGGGCACACCGCATGCCACAAGCCAACAAAATTTTATGCGTGCCATCTTGGGCACGGTGCCATAGGCTCCGATACATGCCCTGATACTACTATAACGTCAAAGTCAAAGTCGAGTTTATTGTCATATGCACACATATATGTAGGCACAGGTGCAATGATAAACTTACCTGTAGCAGCATCACAGACACTTAGCATTAGAGACACAAATATTCAAAAGAAACTTTTATACAAGAAAAAACATGATTAGAACAAAAAAAAAGTAAATTTTAGTGCAAAGTGACCAAAGTGGTCACAGTGGTTCCGTACTGAG
The DNA here is from genome assembly GCF_048418815.1 of Hemitrygon akajei. NCBI lineage: Eukaryota > Metazoa > Chordata > Chondrichthyes > Myliobatiformes > Dasyatidae > Hemitrygon > Hemitrygon akajei. Next base: position 22,019,171 of record NC_133141.1, on the reverse strand, counting down.
GTAGTGATTAGGGTTATGCTGGTTGATTTCAGAATGGTTGAAGGGAAACTGCTGTTTCTGAACCTGGTGGTGTGGGACTTCAGGCTTCTGTACCTCCTGCCCGATGGGAGCAGCAAGAAAATTATTTACTATATAAGTCATGTATACAAGCAAGCTTTTCTCAAAGACGTCGAATGATCTTACCAGAGCAGGTAAGGCAAAAGAAGTCAGCCCTATCTCTCATGAACACAGTACAATGCCAATTAAAAACCTATTTTGACATGAGCAACTATAGTTAAAAATCAAACTTAAAAAATCACTTATAATTGCCCTATATACTGCTCCAACCATGGACTCTGCAGCGAGGCCTGTGTATCCGTGCAGGCAGGCTGCAGAACAGATTTGGAAATCACGCCCCTGACTATGCACATTCCAGCTAATTAGTAATACACACAAAATGCTGGCAGGCCAGGCAGCGCCTATGGAAAAGAGTAAGCAGTTAATGTTTCGGGCTGAAACCCTTCTTCAGGACCGGAAAATAGAGATAAGATGGCAGATAAAGAAAGTAGGAGGAAGTACTATGTAGTAGGAATAGGTGAAACCGGGAGAGGGAGTAGGATGAGGTTAAGAACTAGGAAGTCAATTGGAGAAAGAGATACAGCACTGGAGAAGGGGCAATCCGATAGGGGAGGACAGAAGGCCATGGAAGAAAGAAAAGGGGGAGGAGCACCAGAAGGAGGTGATGGGCAGGCAAGGAGATAAGGTGAGAGAGGGAGATGGGAATGGGAATGCATAAATATCAATTTCTCAAACTTCCGGTAATGCCTCCCTTCTTCTTCACCATGAGCCAGTCCTCATCAGGGGATCAGAGATGGAGGGGGTCAGCAACATTAAATTCGTCAGTGTTATCATTTCAGAGGATCTGTCCTGGGCCCAGCACACATGCCATTATGAAGAAAGCATGGTGGTGCCTCTACTTTCTTAGAAGTTTGTGAAAATTCGGCACATCATCTGAAAATTTAACAAACTTCTACAAGTTTCTTGTGGAGAGTATATTGACTGGTTGCGTCACAGGCTGGTAGGAAACACCAATGCCCCTGAACAGCAGAGCCTACAAAAAGTAGTGTGTACACCATTGAGCAAATCTACATGGAGTGCTGTGGCAAGAAGGCGGCACCCATCATCGGGGACCTCCACCACCAAGACCATGCTTTCTTTGTGCTGCTGCCATCAGGAAGAAGGTACAGGAGACTCAGGACCCACAGCACCATGTCCAGAAAGAGCTATTACCCCTCAACTATCAGGTTCTTGAACGAGAGGGAATAACTTCACTCAACTTCATTCACCCCATCACTAAGCTGTTCCCACATCCCATGAACTTACTTTCAAGGACTCTTCATCTCATGTTCTTGATATTTATTGTTTAATTATTATTATTTCTTTTTGTATTTGCACAGTTTGCTGTCTTTTGCACATTGACCAGGTGTGGTCTTTCATTGATTCTATTGTGTTTTTAGTATATACTGTGAATGCCCACAAAAAGTGAATCTCAGGCTTTTTCCACTGAAGTTGGGTGAAGCTAGATTGAGAGGTCATAGGTTAAGGGGAAAAAGGTGAACTATTTAAGGTGAGGGTGACCCTCACTCAGAGGATGAACTGCCCGTGGAAGTGGTGCATGTGGATTCGATTTCAACACTTAAGAGAAATTTGGATAGGTACATGGGCTGGAGGGTTATGGAGGGCTGTGGGGTCCAGCTGCGGGTTCTTGGAACTAGGCAGAATGACATTTTGGCATGGACTAGATGAACCAAAGGGCCTGTTTCTGTGTTTTATTGCCCTATAACTATGACTACTTTTAAGGTGGAAGCAGTTAGATTGTTGGTGGTGGGATGACATGTTGACATGGTTAGGTTGGAATGCAGAGCTGATGTTACTGCTGTCTTCTTCTTGAATAGCTCAAGGGCCAAATGACCACTCTTGCTGCTCATTCATAATGAGCAACAGAAACAGTGTTTACCTGTGGTGATTCACTAACTGTCAAGGAAATGTGTGTGCAATCAAACATGCTTTGTCTGAATGTGGGAAAATGGTCTCCTAACATTGAAGTCAAAAGATACCTAAGACTTTACTAGTTTAAAACTTACAATTTCAAGTTGTTCTTCTATTTTTAATCAAATGCAGCTCACAACTGCTTCATTGGTCATGTCTGGTTGTGCAATTTGTATTTTGAAACTGCATATAACGTATTTGACACTTCTGACCACTGATTAGATGATAATCTAATAGTAATTGCTTACTAATCTCTCACACAAGATTCTCAGCTGACTCTGTGAGTTACAGGAAATGACTAATTCTGCAAGTAGATTAAAGAACCGTTGTAAACTTTTGAAGAGCTCCAAGGGCTTCCTTATTCAGGACCTTATTTGGTCCCGAGAATAAATGGCACCATTTATCCTTCTGCATGAGATTGGGGAAAGCTGGATCTTAATGTACCAATGTATTCATTAGAGCAGGGGTTCCCAACCTGGGCACAATGGACCCCTTGCTTAATGGGCATAAAATGGTTGAGAACCCCTGCATCAGAGGTTAAGACATTTAAAAAAAATACCTTAAAGAGAATTTTTACACCAATTTCCGTCCAGGTGCTAACACACTGCTTCAGCAACACTTTGATACATCCACCAAACAAAATGCATATAGTCAAGTGGAGCCAGTCAGCCACATTGGGTAATCCAATAAAAATCGGCTACCTTTTTCCTCCCACTGAGTGTGGAATTCACTGGCATATGTAGAAAATACCACCATAAAAGAACAGCTGAGCTGGATACACCCCATGTAGAAAAGAACTGAAGAATGTTGATGGGAGGTTTCTATGTTTCTATGACATTCAATGGCATTCACATTGTTGGGGTCACCATTGTCTAGAAATTCATCCGGACCAGCCACATGAACACAATGTTTCCAAGAGCAGTTTGGAGGCTGGGTAACCTGTTGCAAATGACTTTTCTCCTGACACCTCCAGGTCTTTCCAACATCTACCAGGCACAAGTCAGGAGAGTCAGGTATGTGACAAAACACTCTCCACTTTCTTGGAGTTGAAGAAGCTCAATACCAGCCAGAACAAAGCAGCCACTTGATTATCACTCCATCTTCTCCCCTCAACATTCACTCCCGTCACCACCAATGCACGAGACTGCACTGCATACCATTACCAAAGGCTCTGTGTAATGATTTGATCTATATGAGCAATATGCAAGTCAACTTCTTCACTGTATCATAGAAACATAGAAAACCTACAGCACAATACCCTATCGTATCCACCTCCACCACTGTTGCTGACATCCCATTCCATGCACTCACCACTCTCTGCATAAAAAACTTACCCCTGACATCTCCTCTGTACCAACTTCCCAGCACCTTAAACCTGTGTCCTCTTGTGGCAACCATTTCAGCCCAGGGAAAAAGCCTCTGACTATCCACATGATCAATGCCTCTCATCATCTTATAGATGATGGCATATGTGGAAATAATGAACCAATACCATTTATTACGTCACTAAGACAGATTGCAAAGAGTAATTGCTCTGGTATAGATCCCTGAAAATCTGCATTAATAACTGGTTTCCATTTAGACTGGCTATTACTGTTATGGTCCGGTCCGGAGCCTGCAGTCCGGGTCTTGATCTGGTCCGCAGACTCCAGACTCCAGGTCTTGTAGCCATCTCTCCTTTTGCCCTTGAGCCCAATTAGTCACACCTGTGGATCATCGTGGCTTGTTGGGGCTCAAGGAGGTGCACCTGATGCCCATCAGCTGGCGGTGTATATTGGGGGCTCTGGGACTGAGTGGAGTTGGGGGTGCTGGTCAAAGATGAGTTCTTTGAGTAAGTCTGGCAGTCACCCTGGACCTAGTTCCCTTCCTATCCCTTACCTCTGTTGGGCAAGGCTGGCTGGACTGCTGTTGCCCAGTGAGGGACTCTGCCCCTTTCCATCCCTTGCTGCTGATGGGTTGTGCCCTGCAACCTACCCAGGTGCCCTGTGACCTGCTCAGGCCCCTGTGTTCCTGCCTGGGAGGTCTGGGCCCTGCCCAGGAGTTATGTGGCCCGCCCAGAGGTATCTGCCCCTACCTATCCCTTGCTGCTGATGGGTTGTGCCCCGCAACCTGCCCTGTGACCTGCTCAGGCCCCTGTGCTCCTGCCTGGGAGGTCTGGGCCCTGCCTAGGAGTTATGCGGCCCGCCCAGTGAACTCTGGGATCCTGCCTTGCCTGAACTCTAAGACTCTCCTGGAACCCCAGAATCACCTTGAATGTCACATCCCTCACACACTCCACGGTCACCACATTTTGTCTATTGTTTAGTTGTTCCCGTCCTGCCCCTAGTACTTCAGTGCCTGTGTCCTGCACTTGGGTCCAGCCTCCTGTCCCCTTATGACAATTACTAATGAAAGCTGCACAATGCATCCCATTCCCTTTCCAACAGAGGCCTTGATTACTTACCAGTTGTCAGTTTCAGAAAGACCAAATGTGCAATATTTGTGTCACCTGCCTCAACCTGGTAAACTCTTGAAGGAATTCATCCAGACATGACAAATCTTTTTCCCGAACCATGTTGTCTGTGTTACCAGCCTTTTCTGACAAGACATTCAGATAGGGCAGCTAATGATCTTTCAAGAAAATTTCCTACAATGACAGTAAAGCCCCAGATTCTGAGGTTGCCATAACTGAATATCCTACAACACTAATTTCCCTCTGTCACCAGGATGATTACTAAATGCTGGCAAATGTTCAGATAAGGGGTTCACTTGGGGTTAGTGGCATGAAACCTCCAAAAAACAGTCAACAGTTTGAGACAAGACCCTTCATCAGGGCTGGAATGGAAGGGCAAACAAGCCAGAATAAGAATGTGGGTGTGGGTGTGGGTGGGGGTGGGGGTGGAGGTGGAGGGGTAGGCATATAAGCTGGCAGGAGATAGGTGAAGTCAGGTGAGGAGGAAGGTAGGTAGTTGGGGGAGGGGGATGAAGTAAGAAAGGGGGAGGCGATTGGTGGAAATGGGAAAAGGCTGAAGAAGAAAGAATCTGATAGGAGAGGAGAGTGAACCATGTGATAATGGGAAGGAGGAGGGGGACCAGAGGGAGGTGATAGGCAGGTGAGGGTAAGAAGCAAGCCAGAATGGGGATTGGAAAAAGAGAGAAGGGGGAGGGGCAGAAATTATCGGAAGAGAAATCGATGTCAGGTTGGAGCCTACCCAGACAGAATATGAGGTGCCACTCCCCCAAACTGAGAGCAGCATTATTGTGGCAATAAAGGAGGCACGGACTGACGGAATGGGAAAGGGAAGCAGAATGAAAATGGGTGGTTACCAACTAAATCCTGCCTGTTGCAAATGGAGTGAAAGCGCTTTAGTTGTAGCATTCTGAAATTGTAAAATTGTTTCTGTGCACTTTTTGTAAAAAGCAAGTGCAAACTGTCCCATTTATATGAAGACTATCTTGTTATTTCTATTTTTTGACTATTTATTTACTTTTGTAATTTATGGTAATTTTACATCTTTGTACTGTACTGCGGCCGCAAAACAACAGATTTCATGTGATCTAAGTCAGTGATAATAAATCTGATTCTGATTGGTTCAGAAATCTGATAGCAGTGGAGAGAGAAGTTGTTCTTGAGTTAGGAGGTCTAGGCTTTCAAGCTCCTGTATCTCCATCCAGAAGGTAGAAGAGAGAAAAGGAAATGACCAAGGTGGTATTGACCGTATTGACCGTATGGTTAGTCTTCCTGATGCAACGCACTGTGAGGATTGGATTAAAGGGTCAGCACTGAAGCCTGAGATATGGAGGAACGGGCTGAGATCTTTAATTATATTCAAGACTGAGATTGTCAGATGTTTAGACTTCAAGGGAATTGAGAGTTACGGGGAGCAGGCGAAAAGCTGGAGTGAGACCAAATATCAGATCAGCCACGATCTTAACAAATGCAAAGCAGCCTCCAGGGAGCAAATAACCCATTCCTACTCTTATTTCTTGTATTCAGAATCGGCTGTCCTTCAGGGACATACAGATCACAGCGTGACACAACGTAAATCATAGTCTGAATGACAAAATGAAAATGAGCAGGAATACAAGGTCGTGGAAAGCGATAAAGCTCCTTAGCAAATACATTTATACACTGTGGCTTCTCAGCAGCCTCAAAGGGATTCCTTTTTAAAAACAATGTGTTCCTCTAACAGGATTTTAAGGGCTTAGGTCTAAGCAGAAAATCTCTGAGTTGCATTAGGATTTATTTAATGAGGTCTCTGACAAACCAGATTTTTTTTACTCAGGATTTGAAATCCCTTGGAGACTTGGATCAACTGAAGTCATAGGAACGGAAACAAAACATTACTTAGTTGCAGTCACGCACGAAGGGCAATATCAATGCATCTGATCGTTGGCATTTAGTTTGTGGGCAAATACAAACTGAACTCTTTGCAGCTGTGCATTTTAACCTGCAATACTGGATGGTGAAATGCACCTCGTCCCTGATTGCCTGTTGGCCATTTGACCCTTTCCAATATGAAGACTTATCAGCAATGGATCAGTGTTCTTGTCTTTCTCCCTGTGAGCACTCAGCAGAGTCAGGTCTGGTCTGGAGGTGCAAATGGACCTGGAAGACCTAGTGCAGGATTCCCTAAAGGTTAACTTGCAGATTCAGTTAGCAGTAAGGTAGACAAATGCAATGCTGGCATTCATTTTGAGGGGACTAGAGTATAAAAGCAAGGATGTAATGCTGAGGCTTTATAAGGCATCAGTCAGACCACACGGAGTACTGTGAGCAGTTTTGGGTCCCTTATCTAAGAAAGGATATGCTGGCATTGGAGAGGGTCCAGGTGAGGTTCACAATAATTATCCAGGGAATGAAAGGATTAACATAATGGTAGTGTTTGAAGGCTCTAGGCCTGTACTCACTGAAGTTTAGAAGAATGAGGAGGAATCTCATTGAAACCTATCGGATATTGAAAGGCCTAGATAGAGTGGATGTGGCAAGGATGTTTCTAATAGTGGGATCAGGACCAAAGGGCACAGTCTCAGAATAGAAGGACATCCCTGTTAGGGCATATTCTAGAATTAGGGTATATAGCAAATATTAATTTCAGCAACCAATCTTTAGACCTGAATGTGGATTGTAGATTAAATGTAAAATGTAGCCCTGGACAATAGTTTCCTGGAGCTGTGTTCATCAGTTAATTGAAAACCAGACAATGCTGATTAGCATTCATGTTGGGTGTCTGGAGTGTGGGTGCAAAGAAGGAGCTGTGAAAATTATTTATAATTCAAAGGAAGCATTGTCACTGTCTTACTCCGGGGTTCCGATCTGAGCTTATTTTTTGGTTCAATTGTTTGCATGATTTATATATTTTTTCTTTCCCTTGTGCATTGAGTGTTGGTCTTTTATTTTTAATTTTATTCTTTTTCTTTAATTGGGTTCTTTCAGGTTTCCTGCTCTGTGGCTACCTGTGAGCAAGCAACTCTCAAGGCTGTATAATTTATACATTCTTTGAGAATAAATGAATCATGAATCTTGATCTTTAGCATATAAAATGTCATGTAACGTTGGATCAAAAAGGCCTTTTCTTGCAGAGAGTAGTCTCATTTTGTTGAATAAAAGACTACTTTTATATCTAACAGTTGCATCTCTCCAGTGACTTTGTTCATGTTACAACAGTCCCTCTAGAACAGAGATGAGGAAGAATTTAAAGCAGAGGTTGACAGGTTCTTGGTTTAGTAAGCATGTCAAAGGTTACAGTGAGTAGGCAGGAAAAATGGGGTTGAGAGGGATAGTAAATCAGCCACGATGGAATGGTGGAGCAAACGCAATGGGCTGAATGGTCTAATTATGCTCCTATGTCTTATGGTCTTGTGGTCAGGACTTGAATGGGAGACCATCTAAAAAGAACACATTCAGTATTCATGCAATTGTAGAGCATACAGTATGTTAAAAATATCCATGCTGACTGATTCATTCCTTTACGGAGAAAATTAATTTTTTCCCCAGAAGTCCTATTTGATTCCTCCTTTGTACATACAAAAATGTGTAACACAAGACTGTATCAACTTGGAAATGTGGTAATACTTTGGGAATGTAGTATGTAGGCTTTAGATTAGATAACGGTGGAAAAGATATCCTCTCTGTCAAGGCTAAAGGTTGTGAGAGATAAGAAGGTATAGATTGGTGCCATGACAATGAAAGGTACAAGGTAGGGGACTGGAAGGGTATTAAAAAAAAAGCTGCTCCTTTGTGCCAGGATGGAGTATATCGCTCTAGGCTGGGGTCGCAACCAGTGACAAAGGGACAGACTGACACAAGGCTGCCAAACACCTGGGGTTCCCTCTGCCATTTTATCAGAGTATTGTTTTCTCTCCTCCTGCATTTTATTGAAGCAGTTAATGAGTAGTTTTATCAAATTTTATAGCCTTTAACTCACTTTCAATGTCTCATTTCTTTGTGAATACATCTTGCAGCTAAATCAGGAATGAACAAGGACAAACTTTAAAATATTTTGTTATGGTTCCTGAGCCCTGCTTGTCTAGTATCACAGAACCGCTCACCCCTTGGAAGCAGCTGCATTTGAAGCCCCCTGTGAAAGTTGGTCTTGACGTAGTAGCCAATTTAACATAGAACAGTACAGCACAGTACAGGTCTTTTAACACATGATGTTGTGCCGATCTTTTAACCAAGATCATTTTAATGCTTCCCTCTCGCATATCCCTCCAATTTTATTTCATCTCATGAGCTTATCAAAGAGTCTATTAAATGTCTCTAATGTATTTGCCTCTACCACCAACCCTGGCAACACATTCCACGCAAGCACCATTCTCTGGGTAAAAAAAATCTTACCTCTGACATACCCCCCTCCCCCCCCCCCCCCCGTACTTTCCACCAATCACCTTAAAAAATATGTCCTCTCACATTAGCCATTTCCACTCTGGGGGAAAAAGGCACTGGCTGTTCACTCTATATGTACCTCTTATCAACTTGTAACCTCCAAGTCATATTTCGCCCTTCTTTGCTCCAAAGAGAAAACCCCCAGGTCATTCAACCCTTCCTCATTAGACATGGGGAAGAATGGCTTCTTGGGGGCTGAAGTGAAGAATCTGATCTGGGCCCATCACTGTCCTGGCACCTGCTTACAGAGGCTGCCCACACAGACCATCCTAATCTCACATGAAGGTCCCATTGTGTAGAGGGCTCCTCTGTTGTGGATAACCTGCACTGCACTTTCTCTGTAACTGTAACACCATATCCTGCATTCTGTTTCCCTTTGTACCACCTCAATGTGCTTATGCATGGGATGAGCTGTCTGGACAGCATGCAGACAAAAGCTTTTCACTGTCCCTATGACAATGATACACCAATTACCGGTAACCAACATTTGGATGAGGGACAGGCATTCAAGCAGAAATGAAGGCTGACACATTCTGCTTCTGCGGCCTTCAAAACCACTTGAGGAGATAGTTTTCCCCAGCAGCCTATTTATTTATTTGTTAAGATACAGCGCAGAATAGAGTCTTCGAGCCGTGGCGCCCAGCAATCCCCCAATTTAATCCTGGCCTAATTTACAATGACCAATTAACCTACCAACTGGTACATCTTTGGAGGAAACTCATGTGGTCACAGGGAGAATGTACAAACTCCTCACAGGCAGCGGCGGGAATTGAACCCTGGTCACCTGTACTGTAGAATGTTGTGCTAACCACTACGCTACCATCCTGGCCCTATCTGTGCACACAGCCAAACCACCATGATTCCAAGGGGCAGCACCACTTGTGGAAGAGAAACTTGTGTTGGAAACATCACAGGGCTTCAATGGGTGACAGGATTACCCAGTGTAAGACAATGCAGTCTGGCCTTGGAGCTTTTCTACCAGGTATGAGCCATAACAGGAGAGGCCATAGATGCAATTATCAGTGCTGATTGCCTTTCCGCTGCTGTTGCAGCTATGTGGGCACCGACTCAACTATACAGTTGCTATGTGTTCCCTGTTCAACTATACAGTTGGGATTTCTCAGCTCTTTGCAAAGTACAAAGTTAACTGAGGAAACTAATGCCAGAGTTCCTAGATGGAGAGAGTTTGAAAAGAATTGGCAGCCTACCTTGATGGAGAGTGTAGAGGAGCTAAGAGAATCTGCAGATGCTAGAATCTGGAGCAATTCACTAAAAGCTGGAAGAACTCATTATAGAAAGGATGTGGAAGTTTTAAAGAGGGTGCAGAGGAGATTTATCAGGGTGCTGCACAGATTAGAGAGGATGTCATATGAGGATAGGCTGAGTGAGCTAGGGTTTTTCCCAAAAGATGATGATTAGCTACTGATAGAGGTGTACAAGATGATTAGAAGCATAGATCAAGTGGGCACACAGAGACTTTGGCTAATACGAGGGACACAATTTTAAGGAATTAAAGTGTAAGGGGATGTCAGAGGTAAGTTTTTCACCCCACTGAGAATGATGAGTAGAGGGGAGGTAGTGGAGGCAGATACATTGGAGGCATTTAACAGGCTCTTAGATAGGTGCATGGATGATAGAAAAATAGAGTGCTATGTAGGAGGGAAAGGTTAGATTGATCTTAAAAGTAGATTGAAAGGCCTGCACAACATTGTGGGCCGAAGGGCTTGTTCTGTGCTGTTATGCTCTATGAACTCTGCGGGTTGGACAGCATCTGTGGAGGGAAATGAACAGTCCAAATTTCACCAGGACATATGGAGTCCAGATGGAAAGAGTAGAGGGCTGGTTGGCCATGTTTTCAGCCACACTAGTGTTTGTACTTCAGAATCTAATTTGAAAAATCAATATTTCCACCCTTCCAACTCCAATTCCAATGCTTGGCCCTATTGTAATGTTGATCCCTACTATCATGTCAAAACAGGCCTTGAGACCTACTGTAATACCTTGAACTAGTTTTCCACCCACTTGCATTTCATTTATTAAACGTTATTACACAAGCAGCTCCACAGTGAAAATGGCATTCTTCATACAGGATTAGCTTCATCCTGCTAATCTGGTTAAATCCTAACTCAGGAAAATTAACTCTGAATTGCCCACAAACCAGGAACCAATTTATACAGAGGGCCATTAAGAGGGAGATCTAAACAACAATGCTGTCTAGAAACAGAAGACTAAAAAAAAGGATAGATTATCACTGAATCTGTAATTGCTAATGAATAGGATAAATCTAAATCCTGATCTATTTGTATTGTGAGCATTCAGTTTGGTAGTTTGGATGCTCGTGTCACCTTTTACTCTTTCATGAGCATGCAGCAACAGGAATCGGAAGATATAAACTTGAACCTGTTAGTTGCACCGATAATGAAACTGTTAGACAATAAAGTTCACTGCCAGTGATTGACAGTGGCTGCAGGCTTTCTTCCAGGAGTTGTTTTGGGGGAGTCCCTATCGAATAGGTCAATCAAGGAAATGCAGTGACATCTGTCATGTAGAAGTGTGCGGGTTTGTGTAACCAACTAAGGATAGTAAGGGGAGGTGTCACTGGTTTGGCAGAGTGGATCTGGAAAAAAAATGACAACATGCATAAATTGAAAATTTAGCATCCAGAGGCTTTCAAGTAGGTTTCGAAAGTGTTTTAGAAATATGTAAGAAATAAAACTTATTAAACAAACAGTTGTATGATTGTTCTTTGTACTGTATTGACCTGACTGGCCTATGGGAGCTTTTATGGTATGCTGCATTGGATTAAAACCTAAATCAGATATTTTAAAGCACTCTGTTGCAAAATCCTCCAAGAAGACCACAACCTTGTGATTTGGAGGTGTGCCAGAGAGCTGGAGTCAGGGCTTTATGCTTTGACTCCTGGTGGGGTCACCCATGCCAAACAGGTCAAAGAGTAGAGACCAGATAAAGAGTGGTCCATTGATCCTCTAGGTTCAGAGGTTCAGCCTGGGTTAACAATCTTGACTGGTCAAACAAAACTGTTATGGACACAGCAAGGAAGAATGCTTTTTACAGCTGAGGGGCCAATGACAGACAGGGACAGAGGACATTCACTGCTGCCCTTAAGTGCCAGCAGGTGTAATGGACAGTAAGCAAATAAGTTGCAAAATGGAAGAATATTGATCTTAGGTTGCTACATTAGCTAAATATTTATTTTGTCTGTTCAAAATTGAATGCAAACATTGCAATACGTTGTCTATAAGGACACTGGAAGTTGCTCCAGCAGTTTCTACAGATCTTGCAAATGTAAAAAGTAATTGCACTCAGCTGCATGACATACAAGTGCTTTAGGCATTGAGGGAGAGAAGCTGGTCACTGACTCTGCTTTTGGCCATGCCACTGCAACAAGCAGCTGAGTTGGTCTGGTGCATCTGTGGAATAGGGCTATCTGCCTGCTCAGCATAGTGTGTTGTACAGATACGTGTAGGATTCAAAAGAAAGAATAAATATCTGAAAGTGCAAGCATATTATTTCAATTTCAGATCCACAACTCACATATATTGCAACACAAAAACAGACCATTTGTTCTTGGTTCATGGTTATGTTTCACATAAACTTTCTCCCATTCCGACTTGCATAATTTTACCAACACGTCCTTCTGTTCCTTTATCCAATGTGATTATCCAGCCTGGAAATACAAAGGCAATGCTGGGCCCTGAGATGGGAAGGGGAAAACCAAAATGCAAACAAGCAGTGTGGAGGCAAGCTGCTTTCTGATAACTAACACATAGGACAATGAAGTAATGGAATCTTTAGATTTCTGCTTGCAATTTTATGTACACCTGAGTCACTGTCTCAGTGCGCAGCTACTGAAAGGTACCTTGCAGACGCAAGGAAAACTATTCCCAAGTCTTTCACAAAATTTCCATTTATATAGAATTATGCTATAGAAAATTCTATTATGCTATAGAATTATATTGAACAGTTATTTGATACTTTTTGAAGTGGCCATGCTGGGAATCACACCAGCGATTTTGTTCATGGAAGACATGCGTGCAACAAATGGGACACGTTGAGTCATTTGTCTGGAAGAGCCACTTTGCAGCCCTTCAATGCATTGCCACGGACACTAATGCTTTCCTGATAGGCAGGCGAGATCTCAGTTTAAAATTTGATGTCACAAGATATACAGCTGAGGAGTGAGCATTTTACTTTCAAGGCAACTGTAGTGGGGAGGTCTTGAATCAGACCCAGGCTCTCTTGACAGAGCTGAGATCAGGATAAGCAAGTGCAAAAATGAACCTGAATTGTTAGTTTTTCTTCTGCGTGGGTGCAATTTCAGTAACACTGCACACATGTAAAAGATAGCCATTTAATCTTTCAGAGTTGACTTTGATACAATGGAAATAATTCATACTTTTAGGAATAGTGTAAAACAAACAACAGAAATGAAAATTGGAAGAGATGCAGAACGCTATACCATTGCTGGGGTTTCTCCCAAGAGTACGATTTGCATTGTATTATAAAGTATGAGGTTCTGATTACAAGCCCTCAAATGAGCTGTTTCAAAACCATGTGGCAAAAAGTGCAGAGAGGTTCTTGTTGAATGACAACTTTTGAATAGTTATCAAGTTAATCTTACCACGCAGATCTGTTGGATTTGAAAATAGCCCACCTGCTGCAGTTCAGGCTGGGAATTTTAAGGAAGATCTGTTTCAATGACTAGAAATTAACTTGCAAAACAATACAATTTATAAGATATAAGAGCTAGCATAGAAACTAGGCAAAAAAGAGATTTTCTTTCCCACACAACAAATTGTAATAATAATTGAAACTATATTCCAGGTTATATTCAAAATTAGAGCTATAGTTCAAAGTTCACAGTAAATTTATTATCAAAGTACATATATGTCACCACATACTACATTTGAGAGTCATTTTATTGGGAAAGAGCAGAGGAAATGGTACAACTTGGAACTTTCTACCAAGATAGATCTCAGATGCACAAACTGTGCTAGATTAGCAGACTCTTAACACAGGCAGTATCTCAAACTTGAAGGGGAGTAAAAAAAAATATTAAGTTGGTTCCCACTTCTGATTCTGGAAGCCCAGCTGGAAAACATAAGTGAAAGGTATGACACATTATACTGAATTGCTGCTAGCTCCAGAAGATTGCTTCTTGCCCAAGTACATTTACCAAAATTGCCCGTTGCCCTGGTAACCCAACATATCACCCATCTTCCTCAGAGAAAAGTTCAAAGAAATGTGAATAAAATCGGCAATAAAAAGTGATATTATGCAAATGAGATGATAAGATTGAATTGGAAAAGCTGTTTGATGTTAGCGGCTGGGAAAAATATACATTGTTTGTTCAGCCAGTCTTTCCATTGAAGACTCTGTTAAACTAGCTTCTGCTTCTGTTCATTAGCAGCCTTAATAGTCTTAACTTAACTTACCCAGAATATGGAAAAATGAACTGACACTTCTTATCCAGAGCGTTCCTGTTTGCACGCACTTAGCTGTTTTAGATGCTTAGAACTGAGAGTTTGGGAAAGCTGCTTTAATTTAAGCAAAGCTGATATAGAAGGGTGTGACTATATGCACTCATGGAGGGTGGAGTTTGAATATTTAAAGTCGCAAAGAACCTTGTCACTTCAGATCATTAAACATTCAAATCCATTATGCACTTTCAATTATGGAAGATTTCAATAGAACTACATTGATTTACGACTAATATATTAACAGGATTACAGCCCTAATTAAATGTTTCATTTTTATGCGGTTTTAGGGGCTAGCTGGACAAATTACCGTATTTCTTTGAATTCAAGCCCACCACAGGTTGCCAGTCATCACAAAATGTTCAGAATTCTTTTTAGCCAGATGCTAAGTTTGGGTTTAGCATCAAAGGACATATGAGATGCATGGAAAATAAATCACAACAATAAATAAATAGTGGATGAAAGTTTTGCACAGTAAAATGATAAAATGGATGACAGCAACAGTTAGGATGAAGCTAATAGAGACTCATTGGTTTATGCTAGATTCAGTACTCAGCATGTCCATTTCTCAAGGCCAGTAGAAATCAAATGAGCTAAACAGTAAAATACTGGTCAGAGCAAATGATCATCAGTATTTGGTCAGAACTTTGTCTATTGCTGGTCACAGGAGGCATCCAAAAACTAGACACAGTGCTAAGAAAAACAATGCCTAAACTTTGAAGAATTAGGAAGTTTTAATTATGTTGAATGACTAGATAGATCTTAAATGGGAGAACAGGCATCTCAGTGCTGTTCCTGCAGGGTTTAGTCTTGGAAATGGAAGAGGCTGACCACATTTACTATAACCCATGAGGATAATACAAGGGGACTCCTATTCAAAATAGCAAAAAAATCAGTTTAGGACTGAATTGGGAAATTCTTCACACAAAGCTCAGAGTAGACATTGTGATACATCTTGGAGGACAGACCCTGAGCATCGCTTCAGCTGTGAAATGCACCGAGAAGGAAATGCAATGCCATTCGCTGTAAGTCAAGATCAGGCAAATGGGGAAGATAATTCTCTTATGAACTCAGAATTTCACTAAGCATACATGTATATCTGCAGCATTTAAGCTTCACTAAACTGTGAATTTTCATGCATGTCTTATGGTCTTATCTACAAGGAACGAGGCAGCTCACCCATCCCCCACCTTCACAGGGGTAATTATGGATGAGCGATCAATGCTGGTCTTGCCTACAATGCACAGATCCTGAAAGCTGAATAAATTTCCATGATTTGACTATGCTTAAATCCATTGTGGAAAATTCAAATCCAAATTAATTGGAGTAATAGTCACAGAAAAGTACAGTACAGAAACAGGTCTTTCGGCCCATTAGGTCTGTGCCGATCCATTGAGATTGCCTATTCCCGTCAACTTGCACTGGGACCATAGCCCTCCAGATCCCTACTAACCATGAACCTATCCGACCTTCTCTTAAACATTGAAATTGAGCTCGTATGAACCACTTGTGCTGGCAGCTCATTGCACACTCTCAATGAAGAAGTTTTCCTTCATGTTCCCATAAACTTTTCACCTTTCACCCTTAACCTATGACCTCTGGTTGTAGTCCGACACAACCTCAGTGGGAAAAGCCTGCTTGCATTTACCCTATCTATACCCCTCATAATTTTGTATACCTCTATCAAATCTCCTCTCAGTCTTCTATGTTCTAAGGAATAAAGTGCTAATCTATTCAATCTTTCCTTATAACTCAGATCCTCCAGACCCAGCAACATCCTTGTAAATTTCCTCTGTCCTCTTTCAACCTTGTTTACCTCTTTCCTGTAGGTAAATGACCAAAACTGCACACAATACTCCAAATTAGGCCTCACCAACGTCTCCACCAATGACACCACTTTCAATTAATTATGTACCTGTGTTCCCAGATCCCTTTGTTCTACCACAGTCCTCGGTGTCCTTCCATTCACTGTGTAAGACTGAACTGTAACATCTCACACTTGTCTGAATTAAATTCCATCTGCTATTTTTCAGCCCATTTTCCCATCTGATCCAGATCCCACTGCAAACTCTGATAGTCTTCCTCACTATCCACTTTACCCAAATCTTGGTGTCATCCACAAAGCTGCTGATCTGGTTAACTACATTATCATCCAGATCATTGACATAGATGACAAACAATAATGTTTTTTTAAATACATTTTTTTAATTGAATTTTCGAATGGTTACAGAAGGAAAAAAAATTATCAACCTTTCCCCCCCTCCCCTTAACCCCTCCCCCCTAACATATCCCTGTAGAAAGAGAAAAAAAAGAGAGAAGAAAAAAGAAAGAAAGAATGCCTGGATATCGGAAGATCCCCACATGCTCCATGGAGTTCATAATAGCTTTAGTATATATATTTATTTCTTTCCCCAAATAACCAATAATTTTATCTTCTGAGCACCTATATATTTAATCCTATCTTTTGTAAATAAGGGCACCAAATTTTCAGAAATATTTCATATTTATCTCTTAAATTATAAGTAATTTTTTCAAGTGGAATGCAGCTGAAAATTTCATTCTTCCAACGATCTATACTTAAGTATGAATCCGCTTTCCAAGTAACTGCAATAGCCTTTTTGGCTACTGCCAATGCAATTTTTATGAATTCTTTCTGATATTTATTAAGTTTGGATTTCGGTTTTATCCCTTCAATATCGCCTAGTAAAAATAATGTTGGATTATGTGGAAGTTGTGTTCCAACAATTTGTTCCAATAAAATTCTTAAATTTGTCCAAAAAGGTTGAATTTTAAAACAAGACCAAGTAGAATGTAAAAAAGTACCAATTTCTTGATTACATCAGAAACATTGATCAGATAAATTTGGGGTTAATTTATTTATTTTTTGTGGTGTAATATATAATTGATGTAAAAAATTATATTGCACTAATCTTAACCGGACATTTGTTGTATTTGTCATACTGTCAAGGCATAGTCTTGACCAACTTGTTTCTTCAATTTTAATATTCAAATCAGTTTCCCATTTTTGTCTTGACTTATGAATTCCTTGTTTAATTGCCTGCTTTTGAATCAAACTATACATACAAGAAATAAATTTTTTAATTTTTCCTTTTTGAATTAAAGTTTCTATTTCATTAGGTTTCGGCAATAACATTGTTTGACCCAATTTATGTCTTAAATAAGCCCTTAATTGGAAATAACAAAAAAGAGTGTTGTTTGATATTTTGTATTTATTCTTTAATTGATCAAATGACATTAATATACCTCCTTCAAAACAATCTCCTATATATCTAATCCCATTTTGAAACTGTTACGAAGGATGAACAGCTCTGATGGGCAGAAGGGTACAGAGTTGCCCATGTTTCCCCCCCCGGAGAATCACAAACTGTTACTGTTGCCATGCTGCTAATGAGAGAGAAAGAGAGTCAAAGGTAAAAACATACTGGGACTGGAACATTTGCTTCAGATAAGGGAGAGATAACACAGGGAGAGAGACCTGTTGTTCCATCATATTATGACTCCTGTAAGAATTATGGCTTCTGAGAAGGGTTGTTTACTTGGTACTATTCTGTTCATTAAAATTCCTCAGTGGACAGCCGGAGTGGGCTGGTTTGATGGACTAAGCCATTCAAAACTGATTGACACCTGAGACCCCGTGAGTAGGGATAAAAGTGAGGTCTGGGGAGACACCCCTCAGACACACCAGGAGACACACTAGTGAGCACTGCTTAAGTGTTGGAACCCACGAGAAGGTGTGGGGCATCGGGGACCGAGCAAAGGATCGGTCAATTTTAACTCACAGTGTTTATAGCGAGGCCGATGGGGGCTTGTGTGTGTGTCCACCCTTGCCTGGGTGATGAGTCCACCATAGAAGAACGGTCTAGCTAAAGGACAGAGGGGTCATACCTGAATGGCCACAACAACACATCGACCAACAACTACCTCAGCCTGTATGAACTGAACTGAACTTTATATTCACATATGACAATTCATTATCCCCTAGACATCGATAGAGCTTGTTTATTATTGATTATTATTATACCCACACTTTTAGGTTTAGTATTGCTAACGTGATTTATCTGTATATTTGCATTGTTGATATTGATTTGTATATTTTACTAATAAACACTGTTTTGAAAATAGTACCAGACTCCAACAGATACTTCTATCTTTGCTGTTAAGATACCCAGTTACGGGGTACATAACAAAACCAATTGTATAAAAGTTGGTTATCCATTGTAAGAGGAATAAGTTTATTTTGAATTCTCTTTGCTAATAAAGATTTCTTTATCTCATCATCAACATTTATCTTATCCCATAAATCAATCAAATGTTTTAATATAGGAGATTCTTTCTTTTCCCGTATCCATTTAGATTCCCACTTATATATAAAATCTTCTGGTATATTTTCTCCTATTTTATCTAATTCTATTCTAATCCATGCCGGTTTATCTTCATCAAAAAAAGATGCAATAAATCTAAGTTGATTTGCTTTATAATAATTCTTAAAGTTTGGAAGTTGTAACTCTCCTAGGTCAAATTTCCATGTCAATTTTTCCAATGATATTCTTGACATCTTGCCTTTCCAAAGGAACTTCCTCACACATTTATTTAACTCTTGAAAAAACTTCTGCGGTAATTGTATTGGTAGTGTTTGAAATAAATATTGTAATCTAGGGAATATATTCATTTTACAGCATTTACTCTGCCTACTAATGTTATTGGTAATGTAATCCATTTATGAAGATCTTCTTGAATTTTTTTCAATAATGGTAAATAATTTAATTTATATAAATTCTTTATATCATTATCAACTCTTATACCTAAATATTTTATACCATTTATCGGCTATCTAAATTGAGTTATTAGTTGACATTGACTATAATCTCCTTTAGTAAGAATTTCACTTTTATCCCAATTTATTTTGTAGCCTGATATTTTCCCATATCCTTCCAATCTAGAAGATAATTTACGCAGCAAATACAAAGGGTTTGTTAAATAAAGCAAAACATCGTCAGCAAATAAATTAATCTTATATTCCTCCTGGTTAACTCTGAAACCCATAATATCTGGGTCCGTTCTAATTAATTCAGCTAATGGTTCTATCGCTAACACAAATAAAGCAGGTGATAATGGACAACCTTGTCTAGTTGACCTTGTTAACTGAAATGATGTTGAAATTTGACCATTTGTCACTACTTTAGCTTTGGGATTAGTATTTAAGGTTTTAATCCATTTTATAAAAGATACTCCTAATCCATATTTTTCCAATACCTTAAATAAAAAATCCCATTTCAATCTATCAAATGCTTTTTCTGCATCTAAGGCAACTGCCACTCTCATTTCTTCCCTCTTTTGTGCCAAATGAATTATGCTAAGTAACCGAGTTACATTATCTGCCGATTGTCTATTTTTGATAAATCCTGTTTGATCCATATGTATTAATTTTGGTAAGTATTTAGATAATCTATTAGATAAAATTTTTGCTATTATTTTATAGTCAGTATTCAACAAAGAAATAAGTCTATATGATGTTGGCTTTAAAAGATCTCTATCTTTTTTTGGCAATACTATTAAAATACCTGTCGAAAAAGATTCTGGAAGTTTATGCGTTCTTTCCGCTTGGTATATTAACTCCATAAAAGGAGGAATTAGTAAATCTTTAAACTTTTTATAAAATTCGGGTGGAAAACCATCTTTTCCTGGGGATTTATTACTCTGAAGTGATCCTAGAGCTTCTTCGACCTCTTTTAATGTAAAAGGCATATCTAATCCCTTCTGTTCTTCCGAATTCAATTTTGGAAGAGTTATTTGTGATAAAAACCTTTCTACCTCGACATTATCATTTTGTGATTCTGATTGATACAGTTCAGAATAAAAATTCTTAAAAGTTTCATTAATTTCTAAAGGTTTATAAGTAATTTTATTTACACTTGTTCTAATTGCATTTGTTTTGGAAATCTGGTCTGTTTTTAACTGCCAAGCAAGAATCTTGTGTGATCTTTCACCTAGTTCGTAATATCTCTGTTTAGTTCTCATAATTGCTTTTTCTGTTCGGTACGTCTGAAGTGTATTATATTGTAGCTTCTTGTTAACAAGTTGTCTTCGTTTTTCTTCTGTCATATATCCTTGAGATTCTTTTTCTAATTTTGTAATCTCTTTTTCCAATTGATCTATTTCTACCATATATTCCTTCTTAATTTTAGAAGTATAACTTATTATCTGGCCTCTCAAATATGCCTTCATTGCTTCCCATACTATAAATTTATCATCAACTGAATGTAAATTTGTATCTAAAAAAATCTGAATCTGCTTTTTCATGTAATCACAAAAATCTTGACGTTTTAATAATATTGAATTAAATCTCCATCTGTAAATCGATTCCTCTTTATCCATCATTATCATTGTCATTGTCAAGGGGGAATGATCTGACAATATTCTTGCTTTATATTCCATATTTTTCACTCTGTCTTGAATATTCATTGATAATAGGAAAAAATCTATCCTTGAATAAGTTTTATGTCTATTTGAATAAAATGAGTAATCTCTTTCTTTTGGATTAATTCTTCTCCATATATCAATCAAATTTAAATCTTTCATCAATGATAAAGTTAACTTTGCTACTTTTGATTTTGTAACAACCTTTGTTGATCTATCTAAAACTGGGTCTAGACAAAAATTAAAATCTCCACCTATTAATATTTTGTCATGTGCGTCAGCCAAATTCAAAAAGGCCTCTTGTATAAATTTTACATAACTTTCATTTGGTGCATAAATATTCATAAGAGTCCATAGTTCTGAAAAAATTTGACAATGTATAATTACATATCTCCCTGTAGAATCAATTAATACATTTTGTATTTTAATTGGTAAAGTTTTATTAACCAAAATTGCAACTCCCCTCGCTTTGAATTAAATGAAGCTGCAATAACATTTCTGACCCAATCTCTCTTTAATTTCTGGTGTTCTATCTCTGTTAAGTGTGTTTCCTGTAAAAAAGCTATATCTATTTTCACTTTCTTAATGTATGTTAAAATTCTTTTTCTTTTCACCAGTCCATTAAGCCCATTAACATTAAAACTTTAAAAATTCAGTAAATTAGTCATTATTTTTAACAGGGTTACTCCAGTCTATAGTAATACCTAACTTTTCAACTTTCGTAGTACCTTGGGGAATCTTTTAAACATTCTCCGTGTTGCTATGTGTCTCCCCCCCCCCCCCCGATTGTTCAGGCAAAGAAAGAAAGATTAAAGAAAAATAGATTATAAAGAAAAAAAATAACAAAATATCCCCCTACTAATGTTGTGAATAAAAAAAACACAATATTACCCCCCTCCGTTGTACGGGTCATGACACTCGCCATGATTACACATGTGAATCCCATAGCAATCGATCCGAAGTTCCCCCAGCTCCCCCGTAACATAAAAAAGTACATATAAGAGAAGAAAAAATAATATCACTACTCTCGATTAATATTGCTCAAATTTTTACCTTTCTCCCCCTGTATCATATAATTAAGAATATATTTAAATATTCTTCTGTCCTTAAACATCCATCAACTCCATTCACTGTCCCTGTCTTCATCTTTAATCCGTTTCACTTTTAAATCTTTGGCTGTGGTTAGCAAATATTTGGGAGTTCTTGTGCAAATTCTTCCGCATCCCGATAATCAGTAAAAAATCTTCTTTTTCAGTCATCCAAAAAAATTATCAGGGTTGCCGGGTGGCACAATATAAATTTATAACCCTTTTCCCATAAAACTTTTTTCGCTGGGTTAAATTCCTTCTTTCTCTTCAAAAGGTCATAACTTATATCAGGATAGAAAAGAACCGTTTTCCCTTCTATCATCAATGGCCCGTTTCTCTTTCTGGCACGTTGGGCAGCCGCCTTCAGGGTCTTTTCTTTATCTTGATATCTTAAGCATTTTATCAGGATTGATCGTGGGTTTTGATCAATTTGAGGTTTTGATCTTAAGGCTCTGTGAGCCCTTTCAATTTCAATTAACTGGGTTCCTTCTCCCATTTCCAAAATTTGCGGAATCCATTTTTGAAAAAAATTTATCGGATCCTCTCCCTCTATACTTTCTTTAAGTCCAACAATCTTAATATTATTTTGTCTGCTAAAATTTTCAAGTACATCCACTTTTTCCAACAACCGTTTTCTTTCTGACGTCCAGGCAGAAATATTATCTTCCATTTTATTCACTCTATCAATGGTGTCTCCCGTTGTTTCTTCCAAGTTTTGAATTTTCCTGTCCATTTTGTCCTGTCTTTTCATCATTTTATCAAACATAATCTTCATATTTTTAATATCTTTTTTATTACTTTTAATGCTTTTAATTCATACATTATTTGCACCAAAGATTTTTTTATGTCTCCAATATCACCTCCAACTTCTTCCTGTTGTTCTTCTTTGTTTGTCTCTTCATCTTCGTCTGATTTATCCAGAGAATCTGATTCCACCTCATATTCACTTTCACTTTCAGTTCCGATCATAGCTGGGAATTGTAGTTTGGGTTGCTCGTGTTTGCGCATGCCCCTTCCTTCATGCATGCACAATTCCTGTTGCTCATTTTTTTTGGAAATGGTTGATATTGCCGTAGTTTCCTGTTCTGTATCGCCGAAGGTAAAATGCACTTGAGCCCGAGGCTCTTTCATGGCGGCCGGCCTTGATTCTTTTCCAACTTGTGTCGTCTTCAAAGTAGTAGTTTTGTTCTGCTTCTGTTTAGGAGACATATCTTAAGACAATTCTGAGTAGTTTATAAGTAATTTTTAAAAAGTATTTACTAACTTTTCTTCACTTAAACATTATTTTACTGGTTTTTTACGGGAAAGCTGGATTTCCATGTCTCGATCCTACGTCATCACGTGATGTCCCCTGACAAACAATAATGTTATGTTACTTCTGTTTAAATGTACCATGGGTTAACAATGAAGAATCATATTCTGGAAGAATTAGAGAACTTTTATTGACAGTAATAAACAAACATATCTTAACCCAGCCATGTGCTGGAACATTCTAGCAATCCTGCGCATGCACAGTGCTCTGTCCACTCGTGTACTGGCACATCATTGCACGTGATATCACCACAAACAACAAACCCAGCACTGATCCCTGTGGCACTTCACTAGTCACAGGCCTCCAGTCGGAGAGGCAACCATCTACTACCACTCTCTGGCTTCTCCCACAAAGCCAATGTCTAGTCCAATTTATTACCTCATCCTGAATGCCAAGCAACTGAATCTTCCTGACCAATCTCCCATGCAGGACCTTGTCAAATGCCTTGCTAAAGTCCACGTAAACAAAATCCACTGCCTTGCCTTCACTGACTTTCCTGGTAACTTCCTCAAAATCTCTATAAGGTTCGTTGGACATGACCTACCATGCATGAAATCATGCTATCCTTAATCAGTCTAAGACTATCCGAATAGTTATATACCCTAAGAATACCTTCCAATAACTTTCCCACTGCTGATGTCAGACTCATCAGCCTGTAATTTCCTGGGCTACACACATAAAAATGCTGGAGGAACTCAGCAGGCCAGGCAGCATTTATGGAAAAGAGTAAACAGTCGACATTTTGGACCAAGACCCTTCTAACTTCTAACTTCGCATCTTTTTTTTCCAGTCCTAATGAAGGGTGTCAGCCTGAAGCATCAACTGGACTCATTTCCATAGATGCTGCCTGACCTGCTGAGTTCCTCCAGCATTTTGTGTGTGTTGCTTTGGATTTCCAGCAACTGTGGATTTTCTCTTGTTCGTGTTTATAATTTCCTGGTTTATGTTCCGAGCCTTTCTTAAACAGCAAAATAACACTTCAATCCTCTAGTACCTCTCCTGCCACTAAGGATGATTTAAATATCTCTGCTAGGGCCCCAGCAATTTCTGCACTTGCCTCCTGCAGGATCCAAGGGAACACCTTGTCAGGCCCTGGGGATTCATCCACCCAAATTTGCCTTAGGAAAACAAACACCTCCTCCTCTGTAATCTGTATAAGGTCTATGACCTCGCTGCCGATAACTGAAATTCTTCTCCACATTGCCAAACCAGAGATTTTATCTTAAGCTTGTCAGTGTTATATTAAAAGTAATCAACTAACAAAAAAATATATAAGCAGACCAATTTTTCAAAAAATATTGCCTTTCTTAAAAATACATGTGTATTTGTAGCCCAGACTGAGCTAATGAACTGCTTACATGGACTCCAACTGCCAAAACGTAGTTTTGCATTTTTATAAATTATACATTATACATTAAGCGGATAGACAGCAGAGGAGTGCATGATAAGAGAGAGTCTAAAGAGATTAGGAAAGAATTTGAAAAAATAATTAGAAAGACAATTGTTGAGAAATATAACAAAATATTTAACAGATACAGAAATAAAAATGCAGGCTTAGAATGAGGATAGATAGGGAAATACAACGGATAACAACAGGAAGAAAGGAGGATTAAACCATTATTGGCACTAGCATTTACTAGGGAGATAAAACTGTGGACATGACATGGGATGATGAGATGATTCATGTGCCTTTTAAATTAGTAAACAAGGAGGTATTAAGTTTGCTCATCAAACTCAAAGATAAAGCTTTTGTTAATGGATCATATCCACACATTTTAAAAGTGTATGTTAGAGACAGAAGAGGCACGATTACACATATTTATGCTGTGTAAGGACTGGCAGACAGCTTACGTAATACCTACATTTAAGAAGGGAGAGAGAGCATTTCTTGGGAATTATGGGCCAGAGAAATTGTTGGAAACACACAGCAGGACAGGTGGCATCTGTGGAAAAAGAACCAGTGCTAAATTTCAGGTCAAGTTGCCTTGCCAAAGATTCCAGCATTTTCTGTTAGTATTTCAGATTTCCAGTCTCTGCAATATTTTTGATTCTTGAATTGTAGACCAGCTTGACATCAGCTGTAGGAAATATAATGGAATGTCGAATAAAAGACTATACGGCAGAAGAGCATAAGAATGAATCATCAGCATTAAGCTTGCACCAAACAGCAATGTTGTGAAAATGGCAAATTTCGTATCTGGGTCAGTGCTGGTATCTCGAGCCTCCCTTTCGGCTAGTCCTGGGGCTTGCAGTCTACCATCCTTTCCTACACCCCAGGCTCTATATAGCAAACAGTTGCTAGTAAGGCTAAACATTATACAGACACGATTTAACAGAATTAATTAAGTGATTTAAAGAACTATAAGAAGGGCTCATGTGCTTTAATCTGTTGTAGGTTTTCCCAAATAAAGCAAAGTGAGGATTTTATGTTTAATGAAACCGGTAACATATTTTATTGAAATCAAAAACCTAAACACCAAAGTGAGCTAAAACTCTTTACGTAATTACATCATCACATCAGACCAGCCTCTTTAAAGCGAAACCCCAGTTCAATGTCGGTGGTTGTGAATTATGCACATTTTTCCCAATTACATTACCTTACACAGACCCACCCAAATTCACTAAAACGTGAGCCTGTCTGTAACTCAAACGAGCCGGTCGGCTTGGGTCCTGTGTTCCATAGGTGGAGGAACAGCAGGTGCCTCTGGCTCTTGGTTATGTTGTGATATCAGGGGCATGGCAGCGGAATACTACAAATCTTGGTGGGCCTGTTCAAGGCAATCTACCAAAATACATTCAAGTTTACCTCTCTTATCTGTGATAAAAGTCTTTTCTCCCCGTTCCAAAAAAGCAGAAAAAGCCATTGTAAGGGGGCCTAAGGGGATGTTGGTATGCATATTAGTGGATCAAAATGAAAGAGGTGGAATGTAGGTCAACAGGAACCTAAGAGTGCTGAACGCCGTGGTGGGAGGTAGGAATAGGTGAAAAGGAATTGAATTTACTGAGGAGGGTGGAACGTCATTGAGAGGCCGACCAGGCGGTCACGGCACTTATAACGGCTGCCCGTATACCAACTCTGCCACGGACGACTGCAGGTCCTCTTTTGAAGCAGTTCTTTTGGCTGGTTCAGTACAGAAAGCAGGGTGTGGGAGTAAAGGGAAGCTATTCATAGCAGAGCAAGGTGGGAGTGGTGTTCCACAAGGATCAGTCCCGGGAACGCTGATGCTCACAATCTGCTTTAATGATTTAAACTCGGGAAAACAGAAATACAATTCATAAATTTGTGAATGGAAAAGAATCAGCTCTGAGGAGAAAGGGAGGAAGGAACTGATAAACCTGTTGACCATTCCTGCTCTACATGCTCTCCTCATTGCTATCATCAGGGAAGAGATGCAGGAGTGTGAAGGCATACATTCAATGTTTCAGAAACAACTTCTTCCCCTCTGTCATCAAATATATATATACACTTCAAAATATGTGACATCAGGTAAAAGGTGTCAGTGCTCTTCCTCACAGGGAGGCAAACCAGCTGAGTCAACCACTATCAATACCAGATAGTCTCTTAATAAGTGACTTGATGACAATGTTGGCTGAGGTGTTGGCTTGACCTCCATACAATATGTCAAGTGAGGTGCCAGGATTTCATGTCAAACCTGCAGAGTTAGTCAATGCCAGCTAAGGTAGGTGTGATAGGACAAATAATTGCAATCTGGCTTCACTCTTCCGGGGAGAGCAGTCAGTCAAATGTTCTTGTTCTGACTGCAAAACCAAGTTGCACTTATTTAACACCTTTAATGTGGTGATATATCCCCGAGCATCACCAAACAAGATTGAGCCGCAGTGAGAGATATTAGTGATTATAGATGCTGGAACTTGGAGCAATACAAAAGCCACTGGAGGAACTCAGTGGGTCAGGCAGCATCTGTGGAAGGAAATGAATGGATAGTTGATGTTTTGGGGTGAGACCCTTAATCAAGACTGAAAAATGGAGGGGAGGTTGCAGGTATAAAGAGGTGGAGCAAGAGCTGTGAAGTAATAGATTGATCCAACTGACATTTAGAAGAAATTTGGATGGGTAAATGGATAGAGAAGTTTAAGAGGGATAGGGATCAAATGTGGGCAAATGGGACTAGTTCAGGTATCAGAATGGTTGCGTTGGGCTGAAGAGCCTGTTTCCTTGCTTCCTTTATGACCAAAGGTTTTTAAAGAGGTAACATGATTAGAGCTTCTTGAAGGGGAGAGAGCTAAAGAAGTCAAAGAAAAGGAATTCCAAAGTTTAGAGCCTTGGCCCAATGGTGGGACAATTAAATCTGAAGATGAGCAAAAAGCCAGGATTAAAGGAGCACAGGAGGAGGATACGGGCTGCAAGGCTCCGGATGAGCTCAAATCTATAGTGGAAAGAGCATAGGAGGTCAGTCTGTACCAGACTGAAACATAACTAGAAGTGACAAGGGCACATGTTACAAGGATTTACCCTTTAGTATTAATGATCAGTTAGGCACAGAGAGAATCTGTATTTACTGACAAGTACCTTTATTGGCTCAACTGAAAAGTATGTGAATTTACACAACCAAGTACCCGTGTGCACACCT
The DNA here is from genome assembly GCF_048418815.1 of Hemitrygon akajei. NCBI lineage: Eukaryota > Metazoa > Chordata > Chondrichthyes > Myliobatiformes > Dasyatidae > Hemitrygon > Hemitrygon akajei. The sequence continues at coordinate 21,991,347 of NC_133141.1, read as the reverse complement.
ACTAAGTTTCCCTGGCCCTCCACGAACAGTCAAAAGTATAGAAAAGGTAATACCCAGGAAAGAAGCCTATGATGGCCAAGTGTTCCTCGTGCTCCCAATCCAATCTCCACGTGTCCGTGGGGTACTCCACATCTGAGATGCTTGATCTCTGAAGAGTTGTTGCTGCTTTCCATTCAAAGCTTCTGCTTTTATATTCTTTCCTTTTCAGTTCAAATGTCAAATTACAGTCTCGTTGGCTGTAGGCCATCTGACTGACATTCTTAATGGCTCTGGTTCAAACCAGCATCCTTCTGCAAGTGACAACTGGTAATTTATGGCTCTTTCTTCTAAATCAGTTACTAAACCAGTAACCAGCTCAAATCACTCAGGGAAGACACATAACCTGCATGTTTTATCATACCAAATGACAGCTCACAAATAACATCTTATTTGGAAATTATCTCTAGTCCAGCAGGTTTCCTGGAGCTGCATTGCCTCTACTTTAAAACACTGATTCAGTCAAGCAAAACTAGTTCACAAAATGGAGGATGCAGAGCAGCTTCACAAAATGGCAGCCACTATTCCTTTGACCTCGTGGTAAGAACAAAGATAACTGGTCTGTCATTGATTCATTTGAATTCACTTATTCATAGACTATAGTTCTTTCTGGCCAAGCCATGGATGTGGGTTTCAGCAACAGGTATAAAAGGCCTGGGGTGACTTCAGGCCATGCTTCAGAATTTGATCATGGTGCAAAAATATGTGGTCACAAGCTCCTCTTTGGGTCAAGTACCATATCAAGGCTGTATACATTCTGATTCAATTTCACACATATGCTGGGGAAAAGGATACTGGCTAAGAAAAGACACGTGCAAGATGCTGTCACAATGGAGTGGCCAAGAGATACTCAGTGTTTATGCTCACATTCAGAAAGTGGCTACTCAAGTAAGTTCTGCAAGAGCAGGCAGTGGCCAAGGTACCAGATGTTGATATTCTAGTTCTACCAGAATTGTAATAAAAGAGCAGCCAATATAAAAATGTACATTTGAAACAAGGTCTGCTTTGTGGCTGCAGTAGACATGCAAATATCAATAGAAGCACCTTGGCAGTAAGCCCTTTGAATTTGTTTCCACAAGGGAGAGGTGTTACAGGAGAGGTCGTTGTTTACTGCCTATCCTGAATTAACTTTCAGAAGTGGTAGTGAGCTGCTTTCTTGAACCACTGCAGTCAAGAGTGGTTGTTGGGGAGGGAATTTCCAGGATTTAGCTCCAGTGCTGATTGAGGAGCGGTGCATGACTTGGAGGTGTTGGCGTTCACATGAGCTGCTGCCTTGTCCTTCTTGGTGGTAGAGGTCACAGGTTCTGGAGGTTCCGTCAGAGTAGCCTGGGTGAGTAACTGCAGTGTTTTTTGCAGATGGGGCGTACTGTAGTCGGTGGTGGATGGGGTGAATATTTAGGGCTAAGCTGCTTTATCCTGAATTGCTCAAAGTTCAAAGTAAATTTATTATCAAAGTACATGTATGGCATCATATACAACGCTGAAATTCATTTCCTTGCAGGCATACTCAATAAATCCATAGTAGAATAATAACTAAAACCGAATCAATGAAAGACTACATCACACACAAAATGCTGGAGGAGCTCAGCAGGCCAGGCAGCATCTTTGGAAAAAAGTACAGTTGATACTTTGGTCTGATACCCTTCAGCAGGACTGAAGAAAAAAAGATGAGTAGTAGATTTAAAAGGTGGAGGGAGAGAAGAGAGAAACACAACGTAAAAAAGGGAGGGAGAGCGATGAAGTAAAGAGCTGGGAAGTTGATTGGTGAAGGAGATATAGGGCTGACCAGGAAGGCTTCAAAGATCTCCGTTTCTTTCTGGACACCAGACCCAACCAGTTCCCCTCCATCACCACTCTCCTTCATCTAGCAGAACTTGTCCTCACTCTTAATAATTTCTTCTTTGGCTCCCCCGACTTCCTTCAAACAAAAGGTGCAGCCACGGGTACTCATATGGGTCCCAGCCACACCTGTTTTGTTGTCACCTATGTGGAACAGTCTATGTTCCAAGCCTACAATGGTGCCCGTCCCCCACTTTTTCTACACTACATTGATATCTGCGTTGGTGCTGCTTCCCGAACCTATGCCGAGCTCGTCAACTTCATCAACTTTGTCTCCAACTTCCACCCTGCCCTCAAATTTACCTGGTCTATTTCCGACACCTCCCTCCCTTTTCTTGATCACTCTATGTCTCTATTTCTGGAGACAGCTTATCAACTGATGTCTATTATAAACCCACGGACTCTCACATCTACCTGGACTATACCTCTTCCCAACCTGATACTTGTAAAAATGCCATCCCCTTCTCTCAATTCCTCTGTCCCTGCCGCATCTGCTCTCAGAATGAGGCTTTACATTCCAGAACGAAGGAGATGTCTGCCTTTTTCAAAGAAAGGGGCTTCCCTTCCTCCACCATCAACGCTGCTCTCAACCGCATCTCTTCCATTTCACGCATGTCTGCTCTCACTCCATCTTCCTGCCACCCTACCAGGGATAGGGTTCCTCTTGTCCTCACCTACCACCCCACCAATCTCCTGCATCCAGAACATAATTCTTCAGAACTTTCGCCATCTTCAACAGGATCCCACTACCAAGCACATCTTTCCCTCCCCGCCCCCACTTTTTGCTTTCCGCAGTGATCACTCCCTACATGTCCATTCATCTCTCTCCACTGATCTCACTCCTGGCATTTATCGTTGCATGTGGAACAAGTACTACACCTGTCCCTACACTTACTCCCTCACTACCATTCAGGGCCTCAAACAGTCCTTCCAGGTGAAGCGACACTTCACCTATAAGTCTGTTGGGGTCATCTACAGTGTCTGGTGCTCCCAGTGAGACCGCTTTGCTGAGCACCTATGCTCCGTCCACCAGAACAAGCGGGATCTCCTAGTGGCCACCCATTTTAATTCCACTTCCCATTCCCATTCCGATATGCCAATCCATGGCCTTCTCCACTGTTGCGATGAGACCACAGTCAGGTTGGAGGAGGAACACCTTATATTCCGTCTGGATAGCCTCCAACCTTATCTCATTGCATGCCCATTGACTCACTCTGCTGCTCCTCCCCACTTTTCTTTCTTCCATGGTCTTTTGTCTTCTATTAGATCCCCACTTCTCCAACCCTGTATCTCTTTCACCAATCAACTTCCTAGCTCTTTACTTCATCCCTCCCCCTTGCAGTTTCACCTATCACCTTGCGTATCTCTCTCCCCTCCCCCACCTTTTAAATCTATCCCTCAGCTTTTTTCCTCCAGTCCTGCCGAAGGGTTTTGGCCCGAAACATCGACTGTACTCTCTTCCACAGGTGCTGCCTGGCCTGCTGAGTTCCTCCACACTTTGTGTGTGTTGCTTGGATTTCCAGCATCTGCAGATTTTCTCTTGTTTGTCAAAGACCATACCAACTTGAGCATTCAACCTGTGCGCAAAAGACAGCAAACTGTGCAAATACAAAAAGAAATAAATAGTAATAAATAAATAAGCAATAAATATTGAGAACTGGCTGGTGGTGTAGTAGCATCAGCACCAGACTTCAGAACAAGAGGTCACAGGTTTGAATCCCGCTGGCTCCTTGCACTCTCTCCATCTGTGCTGGATTGAGTGTTGAGCTGGAACTCGGCCTCGTAATAAACAGAGTAATGCTAACGAAATGGCAAGGTCGCTGCCCAATGCATAGCAAGGTGTGAAGATATCGAGGACATGAGATGAAGAGTCCTTGAAAGTGAATGCATTGAGCTTCTCAAGTGTTGTTTTAGCTGCACTGATTCAGTCCAGTTGAGAGTATTCCACCATGCTTTTGATGTGTCCTGTAGATGGCACTCACCAGCTTCTGACCTGCTCTTTTACTACAAGAGGAAAACAGAGGAGCAAGCTTGTAAGGAAATCAAGCTGAAACTAGAACTTAATGCATTCTTTAAGGTCCTGATATTGAGGGCCATGATCGGCGAGTTGAGAGGTTGAAGCTCAAAGATCGAAACTTGTGGTTGCTAGTCTAGGGAGGCCCCTAGGTTGGTGAGTCTGGAGGCTGAAAGTCCAATATCTGCGTGTCCAACGCCTGGGCCAAGGACTGGAGGTTGGAAGCCAGAGGTAGCTCAGGGTTGGAGGCTCAACTGTGTGTGTGAGAAGGGAGGGTGCAAAAAGGGCTTGTTATTACTTGCTGTATGTTGTTCTGCTCACATTGTGAGCATGATATGTGGTGCTGGAATAAATGGTGACACTTGCGGGCTGCCCCCAGGCTGTCCTTAGATTGTGTTGGTTGTTAATGTAAACAATGCATTTCACTGTATTTCGATGTACATGTGATTAATAAATCTAATCTAATCTTGTAACCATAACATTTATGGGTTTGGACTAGTTAAGTTTCTGGTTAATGGCAACCCACAGGATATTGATGATGGCAGATTTGGCAATGTTGATGCTACTGCTATTGAATGTAAAGGTACCTGGTTCAATTCTCTCTTGTTAGAGATGGTTATTGAACAGTACTGGCATGGTGAGTTTAATTTATCAGCCCATGCCTGACTGTTGTCTAATCTTCCTTCATTGCAACAATGAGGTGTTGGGAGTAGAATTGAACAACAAGAGAAATGAACATCTTTACTTCCTACTTACAATAGAAAATATTTAAATCTGGAAATTTCACCAAGGAACTCCTGCTCTGTTATGATTTACCTCCAACAACCTCTTTCCTTTGTGTGAGATGTAACTCCAATAACTGGTGTGTTTTCCTCTTGATGCTCACTGACTTCAGGTTTCCCAGGGCTCCTTGAAGCTGCACTCAGTCAAATACTAATTTGATGTCAGGGATAGTCAATCTCACCAAACCTCTGGAACTTAATCCTTTGGTCCACATGTAGACTCCAGCTATGATGAGAGTGTTCTGGCAGAATGCTAACTGGGTATCAGTGAGCAGGTTAGCGAATAAGCACCACTTGATACACAGCTGACATCGGCTTCCCTCACTTTTCTGATTGTTGAGATAAGATTGATTCTGTGTTGATTAGCTGGATTGGATTTGCCCTACCTTTTGTGTGCAGGACATACCTGGTGAGTTTTCCACATTGTTGGGTAGGTGCCAGTGCTGACATTAACAATGTCATTGTAGTTATTGTCATCTTTCTTCTTAAGAGTATAAAAATCTGCTACATTTCAAGTTTGGGGAGAATCTACTGACACGGGCTCCAGGAAAATGCCCACCTTGCTTTTGATATCTACCAGCATCACTATCTCTGGTGACTCACCTTACAGTCACACCAATGACCACGGCAGGACATTGGCCGACTAGTTTGTGGGACAGCTTTCCCAACTTAGACACCAGTTGTGGATATTTATGAGGAAGATTTTGCAATATTGACATGGTGAGAGTGAATTGACCATGTTTGACTCCAATGTCTGGGTCAGCAATTGATTGTCAGATTGGTTTCAGTTTCTTCAAAGTAATAATTTTGATACAACTGATTGGATTCTGAGGTGATTTCAGAGGGCAGTTAAAGATGGAAGGCCTCTTTCCCTGAAGGACATCACTGGCAGGTAAAGGTCACATACTGGCAGTTAAAGGTGGAAGGCCTCCTTCTCTGAAGGACATTAATAAAGCAGCTAGGTTCATTAGCAAGTCAAGTGACTTTTTTGAAAGACTGATTACTTAATGAACTGAATTTAAACTCTCTAGCTGCTGTTAGGAAAGTAACTTGTGTCTTTCAAAAGTGTGAAAGCAACTTATCCACCAGATCCAGTTCATAAGGAAACTATAAGAACCCAAATGTAATAACTAATTTGTGTAGGGATTAGTTGACTGGATAGAATAATCAGACATATGGGCTGGCTGTGAGATTACCAGATGGACAGTAAAAATGTTTCATCAATGAGCTCCAAGCCTTCTTGAGGAAATGCAATGTCCCCACAGGTTCCTGGTAATCCCTGACCCAGCCCCATTCCAAGTGAGGAAGGAGCATTCTGGATGGGATTGGGAACCTTCAGTCCATGCATCAGGATCACACGGAGGTTCAGAGTAAGCATGAAAGGAGGTCACCACCTCACAAACCACCCACCCATCAGTCACCTCCTGCCCATCTGCGGATGGTAAAAGTTAACTTCTATTTTTGTATGTCTGGAATGTGATTTAATACAACACTGGAAGCTGACTACAGAACAGTTTAAAAGAGTAAAATTAATTTTTGGTAAGAGATGAGGATTGTAAATGAAGAATTACCCTGAATGTAATGAACATCAACAATGAGTTAGATTAGAGAGTAAAATTGTTGTTTTTCTCATAGTTGGATCTTTCCTATGCTCATTGGCATGTTGTTATCACTCCAGTCTGAGCTAGTTTTTGTATAAGACGAGCACAACTTCTTTGTTCTTTTCTTATTCTTTGTTCATTCTTTGCTCTTGTAACACTTAATAGCCAGTTGTAAGCAACAAGTTTTATGCCTTGTTCTTCACTGTAATCACCAGTATCCAACAGATGCAAAAGTTCCGCCTGTCAACCTTCATTGATTATGCTGGCTGGAGAATTATTGACTATGAACGGCTGGAGAAGAATACATAAATAGTATTGTTAATGAGTATATGCATTGGGATGGAGAGAAAACAGTGGACAAGTTTATACATTACCCTGTGCACTTATGCAGTATAACATACACTTATGAACAGACATGATCGCAGAACAATGTAGCAGATTTAAAAATTCTAAAATATTTGTAAGTGGTCAGATGACAGCCCATAAGCTCTGGTTAGAAAATTATTAGAAGTAATGTCAACTCACAAGCCCTATAAGATACTGGCATAGCATTGGTGTGTTTATAAAGATTATTAGTCAGACATGCCTTTCTCTTCTCAGTCTTGAGCCTGTATGAAACTCATAAACTAGGCAATACTTGAATCTAACACTCAGTAAGTATTGATAGCTATTGGTTCATGAAAGGCATGCTGGCTAAACTAGATCCTATTTTCACCCAATATCTTGCACGTACACTTTTCAGCAAGGGTTATAATCAGCACTGGAAATCCTGGCTGCCCTTTTACCTCCTTCATGATTCATTGTTCTAACAATGTTTTTAAACATAAACATATGTTTTTAAAAACATATAAAAACATATAATTCAAATGATAGGATCCATAAATACAATAGATCTCAGTTCCTCTTTGCAAAAACAAAATGGCAATTTTCAAATAGAAATTTATCAGGAAATATCTTCAAGCATGGAACTGCAATAACTGTTAACCGCCAATTAGTGGCGCTGCTGACCCAGACACCACACTCAGGAACTTTTCTGATTCTAAATCCCAGTCCTCCAAAAATATACCTGAGTATTCTCATACAAACACACCTTAAATTTCAGTAAATTCAGTAGTTAGTAAAATATGAAAATGAGAGGAAACTAAATATAGAATAATAGAATACTACAGTATGCAAACAAACCCTTCAGCCCATTGAGTCTGCACTGGCCATCAAGCCAATGAATCAATCCTAACTGATTGGGTTCTGTTCTCTCTACATTCCTGTCAACTCCTCCCAGTTCCACTCATCTAGACACAAAGGGCAATTTACAGCAGACAATTATCCCACTGACCCACACATCTTTGGGATGTGGCAGGAAACTGGAGCACACGTAGTACAGGGAGAACATGCAGACTCCACAGGATCAAACCCAGATCTCTGGGAGGTGCGCAGTAGTAGCTCCATACACTGTGTTACTGTGAATACCAAGTAAGATTTAAAGATCTCAAGCAGTCCTGAAAAGTTGTGCTAACATATTAGACAAGTGTGGGGACTTTAAACTGGACTGGTCAAAGAACACTGAGGCTGTCTACAAGAAGGGTCAGAGCCATCTCTACTTCCTGAGGAGACTGAGGTCCTTTAACATCTGCCGGACGATGCTGAGGATGTTCTTACGAGTCTGTGGTGGCCAGTGCTATCATGTTTGCTGTTGTGTGCTGGGGCAGCAGGCTGAGGGTAGCAGACACCAACAGAATCAACAAACTCATTCGTAAGGCCAGTGATGTTGTGGGGGTGGAACTGGACTCTCTGACGGTGGTGTCTGAAAAGAGGATGCTGTCCAAGTTGCATGCCATCTTGGACAATGACTCCCATCCACTCCATAATGTACTGGTTAGGCACAGGAGTACATTCAGCCAGAGACTCATTCCACCGAGATGTAACACTGAGCGTCATAGGAAATCATTCCTGCCTGTGGCCATCAAACTTTACAACTCCTCCCTCGGAGTGTCAGACACCCTGAGCCAATAGGCTGGTCCTGGACTTATTTCCATGGCATAATTTACTTTTTATTATTTAATTATTTATGGTTTTATATTGCTATATTTCTACACTATTCTTGGTTGGTGTGGCTGTAACGAAACCCAATTTCCCTCGGGATCAATAAAGTATGTCTGTCTGTCTAATACCAAATCTGTTACATTTGATATGGGCTAATTTAGTACAGACCAGGTATCAAAGCTTTGCTCTTTGTTTCAGTGTAAGTCAATGTCACACTGAAGGGCAGTGGGAGAGGCAGTGTAGGGGAGGAGAAGGGCGGCTAAGACCTCTGTTTGACAATACAGTTAATATCAAGGAGGGAAATAACTTAAATGCTGAAACTAAACCACTCCAGCATGAAATCTCATTTACTGAACACTGAAAATCAAACAAAATTATAGTGTTCCGGGACAATTGGATCATCACATCCATGGAGAACTACATTCAGGAGGACAGGGTTCCAGCTTGCAACAAAGTGCACACACTTTTCAGTTACACGGCTGATACACTTGGCCATTCTCTTCGTTCCACGTAGAAATTTTAATCACTTACAATGCATCAGCCAGATAAAGTTGAATGATGATATTTCAATGAAAACAACATTGGCAACCATTCTGTGTTTTCAGAGTGAAAGAGGAACTTGGTGTGTGTGTGCATGTGCACAGGATGGTGAATAAGGTCATTCTTGCATCCGCTTTTTTGGTTACTCACTGCCAAGTATTTTGTTCTGAAACAAAGCTTCCCAACCTAATAGCAAAACGCTTCCTTTAAACTACTAGTCCATAGGGATGCAAATCTCTGCTGATTCAATGCAACTATTTGCTGTCAGATAAGAAGCATTCAGAAAACTTCCTGGCCTTTAATGTCAGGTTTCCATGTGGCTCCAGGAGGGAATTAAAAGGAAAGTCATTCCCCATCAGTTCTGTGAGACCCAGTGCAAAACAAATTGATGTTAAGTGACAAACAAGAGAAAATCTGCAGATGCTGGAAATCCAAGCAACACACACAAAATACTAGAGGAACTCAGCAGGTCAGGCAGCATCTATGGAAAAGAGTACAGTTGACCCATCAGGCCGAGACCCTTCAGTGGGACTGGAGAAAAAAAATGAGGTGTCAGAGTTAGAAGGTGGGGTGAGGGGAGGGAGAAACACAAGGTGATAGGTGAAACCGGGAGGGGAGGAGTGAAGTAAAGAGCTGGGAAGTTGTTTGGTGAAAGAGATACAGGGCAGGAGAAGGCAGAGTCTGATAGGAGAGGACGGAAGACCATGGAAGAAAGAAGAGGGGGAGGAGCACCAGAGCAAGGTGATGAGCAGGCAAGGAGATAAGCTGAGAGAGGGAAAAGCGAATGGGGAGTGGTGAAGGAGCTAGGGGGTCATTACTGGAAGTTCGAGATATCGATGTTCATGCCATCAGGATAGAGGCTACCCAGACAGAATATAAGGTGTTGCTCTCCTCCAACCTGAGTGTGGCCTCATCGAGGCAGTAGAGGAGGCTGTGGATTGACATGTTGGAATGGGAATGGGAAGTGGAATTAAAATGGTGGCCACCGGGAAATCCCACTTTTTCTGGTGGATGGAGCGTAGATGCTCGGCGAAGCGGTCTTCCAATCTACGTTGGGTCTCACTGATATACAGGAGGCAACACTGGGAGCACAGGACACAGTGGATGACCCCAAAAGACTCAGAGGTGAAGTGCCACCTCACCTGGAAGGACTGATTGGGGTTCTGAATGGTAGTGGGGGAGGAGGTGTAGGGGCAGGTGAAGCACTTCTTCCACTCGCAAGGATAAGTGCCAGGAGAGAGATCAGTAGGGAGGGACGAATGAACAAGAGAGTCATGTAGGGAGCGATCCCTGCAGCAAGCAGGAAGTGGCGGGGGGGGGGGGGGGAAGAGATGTGCTTGGTGGTGGGATCCCGTTAGAGGTGGTGGAAGTTGCAGAGAATTAAGTACTGGACACAGAGGCTGGTGGGGTGGTAGGTGAGGACAAGAGGAACCCTATCCCCGGTGGGTGGCGGGAGGTTGGGGTGAGGGCAATCATCAATCTCCCTCCTATATGCTGATTTGTCACCACCTTTGATTCAGTCTACAAAAGTGGTGTCATCAGCAAACTTAAATATGGCATTGGAACTGTGCTTAGTTACACAGTCATAAGTATAAAGCAAGGAGAGGGTTTGTGGTGCACCTGTGTTGATGGAGGAGATGTTGTTGCCGATCCAAACTCACTCGGGTCTGCAAGTGAGGAAATCGAGGATCCAATTGCACAAGGAGGTATTGAGGCCAAGGTCTTGAAGCTTATTGATTTGTTTTGAGCTGTCATCGATGAAGAGCATCCTGATTACAGTAAAAATAAAGTAGTACAATGGAATCTATAAACAACCACACATAAAAAGACTGAAACAACCAATGTGCAAAAGAAGAGAACTGAGCAAATAAAAAATATAACACTGAGAACATGAGTTGTATAGAGTCCCTGAAAATGAGTCTGCAAGTCAGAGAAGCAGTTCAGAGTTGTGATAAATGAAGTTACCCATCCTAGTTCAGGAACCTGATGTTTGTAGGGTAATAACTGTTCCTGAACCTGGTGGTGTGGGACATAAGGCTCATGTACCTCCTGACCAATGTTAATAGTGAGAAGAGGGCATAGCCTAGATGGTGGATGCCTTCGATGATGAATGCTGCTTTCTTGTGGCAGTGCCCAAAACTTTGCCTATGATCGACTGGGCTGTATCCACCACTTTCCTCGATTTATGTTAGATTAGTTTCAACACTATTATGTCGATTTATGTTGATTAGTGTGCCACAGGAGGGTGTTCTCTCCCCTTGATTTATGCCCTGCAGAAATATTTAAAATGTCGATATCCACGGGTCAGGTGCCGGAGGATTGGGGGATAGCTCATGTAGTTCCGTTGTTTAAAAAAGGCTCAAAAAGTAAGCTGGGAAATTATAGGCCAGTAAGTTTGACATCGGTAGTAGGTAAATTATTGGAAGGAATACTAAGAGATATGATCTACAAGTATTTGGATAGACAGGGACATATCAGAAAAAGTCAGCATAGCTTTGTGCGTGGTAGGTCATGTTTAACCAATCTGTTAGAGTTTTTTGAGGAAGTTACCAGGAAAGTGGATGAAAGGAAGGCAGTGGATGTTGTCTACATGGACTTCAGTAAGGCCTTTGACAAGGTCCCGCATGGGAGGTTAGTTAGGAAGATTCAGTCGCTAGGTATGCATGGAGAGGTAGTAAATTGGATTAGACATTGGCTCAATGGAAGAAGCCAGAGAGTGGTAGTGGAGGATTGCTACTCTGAGCAGAGGCCTGTGACTAGTGGTGTGCCACAGGGATCAGTGCTGGGTCCATTGTTATTTGTCATCTATATTAATGATCTGGATGATAATGTGGCAAATTGGATCAGAAAATTTGCTGATGATACAAAGATTGGAGGTGTAATGGACAGTGAGGAAGGTTTTCAAAGCTTGCAGAGGGATTTGGACCAGTTGGAGGAATGATTGCACTTCGGAAGGTCAAACCAGGATTTCCACTGGAAAAAATCAAGGATCTTCTTGCACAGGGAGGTATCAAGGCTCAGGTCTCACAGCTTAGTGATGAGTTTTGAACAAATGTTAATGTTGAAAGATGAGGTATAGCCAATGAAGAGCATCCTGATGTATGTATCTGCATTGTCTGGGTATTCCAGAGCTGAGTAAAGAACCATTGAACAGGCATCTGGAATTGACCTTTTGTGACGGTAGGCAAATTGGAACAGATCCAAGTCACCCCTTAGCCAAGAGTTGATATGCTTCATGACCAACCTCTCAAAGCACTTCATCAAAGTGGATGTAAGTACAGTGGATGTAGACAGTAGTCATTGAGGCAGTTTCCCATGTTTTTCTTGGGCACCAGCATGAATGAAGCCTGTTTGAAGCAGGTGGGCACCTCAGTTTCCTGAAGTGAGAGGTTGAAGTTGTCCATGAACCCTGTAGCCAATTGATTAGCACAGATCTTTAGTACCCAGACAGGTATTTCCATCATTCCCCCATCTTTTCCCTGTAACCTTTAGCCCATAAGACAAAGAAACAGAAGTCGGCCATTCAGCCCATCGAGACTGCTCTGCCATTTTATCATGAGCTGATCCATTCTCCCATTTAGTCCCACTTCCCCGCCTTTTCACCATACCCTTTGATGCCCCGGCTACTCAGATACCTATCAATCTCGGCCTTAAATACACCCAATGACTTGGCTTCCACTGCTGCCCGTGGCAACAAATTCCACAGATTCACCACCCTCTGGCTAAAAAAATTTCTTCGCATCTCCATTCTGAATGGGTGCCCTTCAATCCTTAAGTCATGCCCTCTCGTACTCGACTCCCCCACCATGGGAAACAACTTTGCCACATCCACTCTGTCCATGCCTTTTAACATTCGAAATGTTTCTATGAGGTCCCCCCTCATTCTTCTAAACTCCAAGGAGTACAGTCCAAGAGCGGTCAAACGTTCCTCATATGTTAACCCTCTCATTCCCAGAATCATTCTAGTGAATCTTCTCTGAACCCTCTCCAATGTCAGCACATCCTTTCTTAAACAAGGAGCCCAAAACTGCACACAGTACTCCAAGTGAGGTCTTACCAGTGCCTTATAGAGCCTCAACATCACATCCCTGCTCTTATATTCTATTCCTCTAGAAATGAATGCTAACATTGCATTTGCCTTCTTCACAACCAATTCAACTTGGAGGTTAACCTCAAGGGTATCCTGCACGAGGACTCCCAAGTCCTGTTGCATCTCAGAACTTTGAATTCTCTCTCCATTTAAATAATAGTCTGCCCGTTTATTTCTTCTACCAAAGTGCATGACCATACACTTTCCAACATTGTATTTCATTTGCCAATTCTTTGCCCATTCTCCCAATCTATCCAAGTCTCTCTGCAGACTCTCTGTTTCCTCAGCACTACTGACACCTCCACCTAGCTTTGTATCATCAGTAAAATTAAGTCACTAAGCCATCTATTCCATAATCCAAATCATTGATATACAACGTAAAAAGAAGCTGCCCCACCACGGACCCCTATGGAACACCACTGGTAACTGGCAGCTAACTAGAATGGGATCCCTTTATTCCCACTCTCTGTTTCCTGCCAATCAGCCAATGCTCTATCCTTGTATGTAACTTTCCAATAATTCCATGGGCTCTGATCTTGTTTAGCACCCTCATGTGAGGCACCTTGTCAAAGACCTTCTGAAAATCCAAACACACACCATCCACTGCATCTCTCTTGTCTAGCCTACTTGTAATTTCCTCAAAAAATTGCACTAGGTTTGTCAGGCAGGATTTTCCTTTAAGGAAACCATGCTGAGTTCGGCCTATCTTGTCATATGCCTCCAGGTACTCCGTAACCTCATCCTTGACAATCGACTCCAACAACTTCCCAACCACCAATGTCAAGCTAACAGGTCTATAGTTTCCTTTTTGCTTCCTTGCCCCCTTCTTAAAAAGCAGAGTGACATTTGCAATCTTCCAGTCCTCCGGAACCAGGCCAGAATCTATTGAATTTTGAAAGATCATTGCTAATGCCTCCGCAATCTCCACTGCTACTTCCTTCAGAACACGAGGGTGCATTCCATCTGGTCCGGGAGGTTTATCTACCCTTAGACTATTCAGCTTCCTGAGTACTTTCTCTGCCATAATTGTGACTGTGCACACTTCTCTTCCCTGACACCCTTGGGTGGCCAGTATAATGCTGATGTCTTCCTCAGTGAAGACTGATGCAAAATACTTGTTCAGTTCCTCCACCATCTCATTATCTCCCATTACAATTTCTCCAGCATCATTTTCTATCGGTCCTATATCTACTCTCACCTGTCTTTTATTCTTTATATACTTGAAAAAGCTTTTAGTATCCTCTTTGATATTATTTGCTAGCTTCCTTTCATAGTTCACCTTTTCCCTCTTAATGACCTTCTTAGTTCCCTTTTGTAAGCTTTTAAAAACTTCCCAATCCTCTGTCTTCCCACTAATTTTTGTTTCCTTGTATGCCCTCTCTGTTGCTTTTACTTTGGCCCTGACTTCTCTTGTCAGTCACGTTGCATCCTTTTTCCATTTGAAAATTTCTTCTTTTTTGGAATATATCTTCCTCACTTCTCGCATAAACTCCAGCCACTGCTGCTCTGCCGTCCTTCCCGCTAGTGTCCCTTTCCAGTCAACCTTGGCCAGTTCCTCTCTCATGCCACTGTAATTTCCTTAACTCCACTGAAGTACCAACACATCGGATTTCGGCTTCTCTTTCTCAAATTTCACAGTGAACTCAATCATGTTATGATCACTGCCTCCTAAGGGTTCCTTCACCTCCATCTCTCTAAACACCTCTGGTTCATTACACAATACCCAATCCAGCACAGCCGATCCCCTAGTGGGCTCAACAACAAGCTGTTCTAAAAAGCCATCTCGTAGACATTCTACAAATTCTCTCTCTTGAGATCCAGTGCCGACCTGATTTTCCAAATCCACTCGCATGTTGAAATCCCCCACAATTATCATAACACTGCCCTTCTGGCAAGCCTTTTCTATTTCCTGTTGTAATTTGTAGTCCACATCACTGCAGCTGTTAGGAGGCCTGTATATAACTGCCATCAGGGTCCTTTTACCCCCGCAATTTCTTAGCTCAACCCATAAAGATTCTGTACCTTCCGATCCTATGTCATCTCTTTGTAATGATTTAACATCATTTCTTACCAATAAAGCCACGCCATCCCCTCTGCCTACCTGCCTATCCTTCCGATACACCATGTATCCTTGGACGTTCAGCTCCCAGAGACATGCATCATTTAGCCACGTCTCAGTGATGGCCACATCATACCTGCCAATCTGTAGCTGTACGACAAGATCATCCACTTTATTCCTTATGCTGAGTGCATTTAAGTATAACACCTTAAGTCCAGTATTTGGTACTTTTTGCTTTGATTGCACTGCAACTCATCCCAATGGCTGCAAATTTGCCCCATCACCTGCCTGTCCTTCCTGACATCTTTACTGCTCACTATCTTAGATTTATTTCTGTTTTCCCCCTCCTCTGCTCTATCATTTCAGTTCCCATCCTCCTGCCAAATTAGTTTAAACCCTCCCTAACAGCTCTATTAAACCTTCCTGCCAGGATATTGGTCCCCTTCGGGTTCAGGTGTAACCCATGCTTTTTGAACAGGTCATACTTCCCCCAGAAGAGATCCCAATGATCCAAGAATCTGAAGCCCTGCCCCCTGCCCCAGTCTCTCAGCCATGCATTCATCTGCCTGATTCTACTATTCTTGCCCTCGCTAGCAAGTGGCACAGGTAGCAATCCTGAGATTACTACCCTGGAGGTCCTGCTTCTCAGCTTCATTCCTAACTCCCAGAAATCTCTCTTCAGGACCTCCTCCCTTTTCCTATCTATGTCATTGGTACCAACATGTACCAAGACAGCTGGCTGCTCGCCCTCTCCCTTCAGAATATTCTGGACCCGATCCGAGACATCCTGTACCCTGGCACCTGGGAGGCAGCACACCATGCGGGTATCTCTATCAGGCTCACAGAATCTCCTGTCTGTTCCCCTGACTATGGAATCCCCTATGACTACCGCATTCCTCTTCTCCCTTATTCCCTCCTTCCCTCCTGCACAACAGCGCCAGGCTCAGTGCCAGAGACCCGGTCACCGTGGCCGTCCCCTGTCAGGTCATCCCCCTCAACAGCATCCGAAACGATACACTTGTTGCTGAGGGGGGCAGCCACAGGGGTGCTCTCCACTATCCGGGCATTTCCCTTCCCTCTCCTGACAGTCACCCAGTTTTCTGACCCCTGCAGCCTAGGGATGACTACCTCCCTGTAGCTCCTGTCTATCACCTCTTCACTTTCCCTAATAAGCAGTAGGTCATCAAGCTGCAGCTCCAGATCCCTAACATGGTCTCCGAGGAGCTGCATCTCGGTGCACCTGGCGCAGATGTGGCCATCAGGGAGGCTGGAGGTCTCCCAGGATTTCCACATCTGACCCCCTGAATAAAGCACTAACCCTGCAGACATGCTACCTAATTCTACAGGAATGAAACAAGGAAAAACAAGTCTACTCACCCACTTACCTCACCAAACACACAAACTTTTTAAACCGTTAGCTCGTACCGTTAGCTGTGTGAGCCCTGCTGTTCCTCCATCTGTCCGGGCTGATTCACCAAGGGGAAAAATAGAGTTGGTGCCTCGCTCTCGCCTCTTCCTGTTACCACCTAAGCCCATTCAGCCAAAGCCCTACACTCTGCTGCCCGCTGTATAGGATGGTCTTCTTTTTAAACTCTCTGCGCTGTCCTGTCTACATCACGCGCCTGCACAGTCTCACCCTTCTTGTACTTGAAGTCGTTTTTTAAAAACTGCCTTCCTTCAGAATTTAGCTCTCATGCTGCCTTCTTGTCCCAATTCAAAAAACAACCGTTGCAAGTCCCCTTCCTTTTTAAAGTCTCCGTACTAATTAAAAACCTATCAATCTCTGCTTTACATCCTTCCAATGACTTGGCCTCCACTGCCCTCTGTGGAAACGAATTCCACAGATTTACTACTATCTGGCTGAAGAAATTCCTTCTCATTTAAGTTTTAAAGGGAAGTTGCTTTATTCTGAGGCTGTGCCCTTGGATCTTAGTCTACTAATGGAAGCATCCTCTCCATGTCCACTCTATCCAGGCCTTTCAATAGTTGCTAAGTTTCAATGAGGTATCTCCTCATCAGCACTAATTATTCAGGGTCTCAGTCATGTAGGAAATTGTCCCACACTTGCTTTAGCACTGCAGGCTTGCTCAGTTGGTAGTAATCTTACCTTTAAATTGAAGGTTGCAGGCACAAACTCTACTGCAGGACTTCAACAGATAATTTACTCACGTCTCTCCAATAGTGAGGGGAGTGCTGCTACGTTGCATGAAATATTAAGTCCTATCTCCTGGCTTGGATAGATGAAAAAATTCCATCAAGAAATCTTTACAGAAAAGTTATCCCTTTCTGGATTAGCAGTGCTGAGGTTCGGGGAGTTGAGAGCTTCAAGTTCCTTGGTGTGAACATCACCAATAGCCTGTCCTGAACCAATCATGTAGATGCTATGGCCAAGACAGCTCACCAACACCTCTACTTCCTCAAGAGGCTAAAGGAATTTGGGATGCTCCCTTTGGCCTTCACCAACTTTGATCAAAGCACCATAGAAAGCATCTTATCTGGATGCATCACAGCTTGCCATGCACTGCTCATGACCACAAGAAACTGCAGAGTTGTCATTGCATCACAGAAACCAGCCTCTCATCCATGGACTTCTCACTGCCTCAGTAATACATCGACCCACCCCGGACATTCTTTCTTTTTCCCTTCTCCTTTAAGGCAAAAGATATAAAAGCCTGAAATTACATACCACTAGGATCAAAGACATTTTCTACCCTGCTATTATAAGACTATTGAATGCTTTCCTAGTACAATAAGATGGACTCGAGCTCACAATCTACCTAGTTATTATCTTGCACTTTATTGTCTACCTACACTGCACTTTCTCTGTAGCTGTTACACTTCATTCTCCATTCTGTTTCTGTTTTACCTTGTTCTACCCCAGTGTACTGTATAATGATTTGATCTATTTAAACAGTTTGCAAGACAAGCTCTTCACTGTACCTTGGTACATGCAATAATAATTGTATTTAATCTCAGATTACACATAGTAGATAGTTATTCACCCTTTCTACTTATGGGAGCTTCCCATGTTACTGCATTGTGATAAGATACAAGGTAAAATCTTTTTCCTAGAGTAAAGGGAGTCTGGTGACGAATGGAGCTCTGTGCACAAAGGGATTACAAAAAACGACACTTAAAACAGAGCAGAAGTGAAGATGTTGGCCTCACCCCAACTGTGAGAAGAGAAAGAGTCAACATTTCAGGTTGAAAACCCTTTACCAAAACTGAAAAGGGGACAAAAGAAGCTTGATAAGCCATAGGGGTATTGAGGGTGGGGTATGTCACTGATAAGGTACCAGGGTGACTGTGAAATTAAGCTATAAATAAGGTTATTGGACCAATGAGTGATTGGGAGCAGTTAGAGAGTGAGAATATAGAAAAAAATATGGGAGTTGTGAAATGCAGAGCATGAAGACATGCCTGGCAAATCAAGTTAGACGTGTCCTCCACTTCCGAGGAGGTAACAACAAACCTGAGTCAATATCACATGAATGATACAGTCAGAAAGCAGCTTACCTAAAATTGTAGAGTTCAGTTTGAGTTGAGAAGGTTGCAATGTGTCCAGACAGAAGATGAAATGCTGTTCCTCAAGGTTGCATTGGGTCTTATTGTAACAGTGCAGGAGCCACAGACCTAGACATCAGAGTGGGACTGTGATAGAGAATTAAAGTGGTGAATGTGAAACTCGTGATCACAAAGGGCAGTGGAGGCCAAGCTGCTGAATATATGTAAGGAGGTTTACATGTATCTGACACATAAGACATTAAAGAGTATGGAGGAGGAGGGAGGGGGAGAGGAAGAGTGGGGGAAGAGAGGGAAGAGGGAGAGAGAGAGAGAGAGACACACACACTTCTGTTTTAAGTGTTTCAATATTTATAAATTCTTCTCACCCCACTCCACCTCATATCAAATGTAAAGTTGGGTGCAGAATTGGCAAATAGAATTTAATTCCAACAAGAGCAAGTGTTGCATTTAGGGAAGTCAAATAGGGAGAACATATACAGTAAATGGTAGGGGACTAAGGAATGTAGCTGAACAGAAACACCTCGGTGTCCAAATCCACAGTTCTCTGCAAGTGGCAACACAGATAGGTAGGATAGTGAAGAAGGCATATGGCATGCTTGTGTTCACAGGTCAGGGCATAGAATATAAAAGTTATGATGATATGTTTCATATTTACAAAGGCATAGAAGGATATGGATCTAATGCGGGCAAATGGGATTAGTGGAACTGGGCCAAAAGGTCAGCATAGACATTGGTCTGAAGAGCTTATTCCTGTGTTGTACGACTCCGTAACTATGAAATGGAATGCTTTATCGTATTGAACCAAGGACTACTTTTTCAAATGAGACTGGATAAGTATTTGGAAAAAAAAGGGAAAAAAGCAATAAAAAGGGAAATGGGATTGAGTAGGTACTGTTAGTTATAGAGTGTTCCTGCTTTTATGCTGCGGTTTTTTTGGTTCTTGATTAAAAACCTGAAAGCAGGTACTATTTTACATAGCCCATAGACAGTAGACAGAACTGAATGATTCTGGTCTCTCAGGGACACAATCAAGTGTCTCTCAAAATTGAGACACCAAAATCATCTGTAGGGAAATGGGCTATTTAAAACTACTTTGTTTGAAATTTAAATGAACAAATGATACTGAAACACAAACATTTGTTTTGGGACACACAGGCCATTCAAGTTCAACATTTTGTTTTTTCAATTTTAGATTTCTGGCACCTACAGGCTTTTGCTTCAACTACTTGACTGCCAGGACATTCTACGTTATAGGAGAAGCCAGAAAAATGATAGTTAATTAATACTAATACCATCTATTATTAAAGAGTTGTGAACTGTATCCCTTCTAGATTCTCAATTCACTGGTATTTTATCAGGTTATGTAAAAGGAAACTGCATTGAAGATACCCACAATTGTCTTTTAATGGATGCTTACAGCTAGAAGACAAAAAGAACTTTCAAGCTGGGTTATAATTAGTCCAAAAGCAAATAGTGAATAAATAGTATTTAAGATCATAAGAAGGGAGAAAATAAATTGAGAGAAAACTTGCATGTAGTACAAAAAAAGTCAAGGTTTCTATGGATATACAACAAGGGAGAGTGTGAATAAGGTAAATACAGGGCCCTTGGAGAACGGAAGTGAATTAAGGACAGAAAATTATGGCAATTATGTTTAACAAAATTTTTCCATCTGTCTTCACAATATCCTTAAGATATCAAATGGTGGAATTTAAAAAACCATGTTACAATTCACAAGAATCTCAATTGAATTCAATTGAAGGAACTCAGAGTAGGGGCTAAAGGCAGACAAGTTACTAGGACCTCATAAACTTCATGCTAGAATTTTAGAAAAAGTGGACGTGAATGTAGTTGAACCATTGGTTGAAAATTCTCACAACTCTGGGAGAGTACAGGAGGTTAGTATAGAGGCAATGTGACAATCTTGTTCAAAACTGGAGAAGGCCAGGGAAATACAAGCCAATTAGTTTAACAGCTATCATCAGCAAGATCTTAGAGTCAACAATAAAGAGGAAATAACTAATCACTTAGGAAAGTGGAATATAAACAAACAGTGGGGTGTAAAACTTCCTCTACCCAGTACTTTGTTAGCAAATGTACAGTCACTGGAAAACAAGATTGAGGACCTAAGGGCAACATTACTGCATCAGGGAAAATGAGGGATTGCTGCATTCTCTGCTTCATGGAGACATGGCTCATCTTGGACAAACTGGATGTGGCAGTCAAGCCCAAGGGCTACTCAATACATTGGAAGGCAAAAGGTGGGGGTCTGTGTTTCAGGATAAACTCTCTGTGGTGCTCAGATGTAGTGGTCTTGCCTACTGTTTGATCCCTGGAACACCTTTCAGGAAATCTGATCATCTGATCGTCCATTTCCTTGCCTGCTTACATGCACAAGCTACAGAGCAAGGCTCCAGAGGCAAGGACAACAAAGAGGTGGTTGCGGGAGGCAAAGGAACACTGACTGATTGCTTTGAGTCAGTGGACTGGGCCATGTTCAGGGATGGTCAGCAAGGATCCATGGTTATCACAGACTTTAAAAGGACAATCATGGATGAGTGTGTCCTCATAAAATCATTCAGTGTCTTCCCCAACCAGAAGCCCTGGATGAACTATGAGATCCACATCTGCCGAGGGCCAGATCAGTGGAATTCAGGTCTGGAAACCAAGTAATATCTAAGAGGTCTAGGTACGACCTCTGAAAATCTTTCTCACATGTGAAATGCTAATTCTGGACCAAACTTGAATCACAGAAGGATGCTTGACGGCTGTGGCACCTCCTAATAAGTGAAACCAAGCGACATATGTGAAAACAAAGTTTCAAATCCCAGATGACCTCAATGCCTTTCAAACTCAATTTGACCTCCAAAATATGGAGAAACTATCACGAACTCCCACAGCCCTCGATGACCCCGTGATTTCAGTCTCTGAGATTGATGTGCAAGCATCCTTCAGAAGGGTGAATTCACAGAAAGCATCTAGCCCAGACGAGGTACCTGGCCAAGTACTGAAGACCTGTGCTATTCAACTGGCTGGAGTGTTCACTGATATCTTTAACCCCTCCTTTTGGCAGTCTGAGGTACTCAACTGCTTCAAGCAGGCTTCTATTCTACCAGTGCTCAAGAAGAACATGGTAATCTGCCTCAATGACTATCGTCCAGTAGCACTTACATCCAACTGTGATGAAGTGCTTTGAGAGATTGGTGACCAAACACATCAACTCCTGTCTGAGAAGTGACTTGGTTCTGTTCTGATTTGCTTAGTCATAACAGGTCAACAGCAGATGGCATTTCATTGCCTCATCACCCAACCCTGGAACATCTAGACAGTGAAGATCCATACATCAAGATGCTATTCCTTGAATATAGTTCTGCTTTCAACAATATCATCCCCTCAAAACTCATCAATAAGTGCCAAGACCTAAACCTCAATACTTACTTGTGTAACCGGATCCTCGATTTCCTCACTTGCAGACCCCAGTCAGTTCAGATTAGGAACATCTCCTCCACAATCTCCATCAGGACAGGTTCACCAGCCTGTGTGCTTAGCTCCCTGGTCTACTTGCTTTATACTTATGACTATGAGGCTATGTACAGCTTCAATGTCATATTTAAGTTTGCTGATGACACCACTGTTGTGGGCAGAATAAAAGGTGGTGATGAATCAGCATATAGGAGGGAGATTGAAAATCTGGTTGGATACCTCTCCCTCAATGTCAGCAAGACCAAAGAGCTGATTATTGACTACAGGAGGAAGGTCCATGAGCCAGTCCTCATTAGGGTATAGTAGGTAGAGAAAATCAGCAACTTTAAATTCCTTGACGTTATCATTTCAGAGGATCTGTCCTGGGCCCAGCACGCAAGGGACATTACAAAAAAAGGCATGGCAGAAGTTTGCGCAGTTACAGCATGTCATCTAAAACTTTGACAAACTAGGTGTGTAGTGAAGAGTATACTGATTGGCTGCATCACGGCTTGGCATGAATATTCTAATGCCCTTGAGCAGAAAAAACTTACAAAAAGTAGTAGAGACAGCCCAGTCCATCACAGTAAAGCCCTCTCCACCACTGAGCAAATCTTCATGGAGCACTGTCACAGGAAAGCAGCATCCATCATCAGGGACCCCCATCACCCAGGCTATGCTCTCTACTTGCTGCTACCATCAGGAAGGAGATACAGGAACCTCAAGTCCCACACCGCCAGGTTCAGGAACAGTTATTACCCCTTAACCATCAGGTTCTTGAACCAGACAGGATAATTTCACTCACCCCAACACTGAACTGATTCCACAACCTACGGGCTCACTTTTAAGGACTCTACAACTTATGTTCTTTATATCTATTGCCTATGCTATTTCTTATTAATATTTCTTTTATTTTTGTATTTGCAGTTTTTCTTTTGCACATTGGTTGTTCGTCAATCTCTGCCTTGTGCAGTTTTTCATTGATTCTATTGCTTCTTTATACTTACTGTGAATGCCCACAAGAAAATGAATCTCAGGGTAGTAATATGGTGACATATATGTACTTTGATAATAAATTCACTTTGAACTTTGACAAATTTGCTCAAATTCTTTGAGGGTGTAACAGAGTGTCGATAAAGGGAAATCTGTAGATTTAGTGCATTTAGATTTCCTGAAAGGTCTTTGACAAGGTGCCCCAAAAGAGGCTGGTGCATTAAAGAGCTCAGGTATTGGATGAAGTGTGTTAGAATGGCTGTCACATGGAAAGCAGAGTTGGAATATCTAGGTCCCTTGCAGACAGGAAGGAGGTAACTAGTGGAGTACTGCAGACATTAGTTCTTCACCCACAATTGTTCATGATTTATGTTAATGACCTGGAGGAAGTAACATTATACAAGGTTTCGAAATTTGAGAATACAGGATCACTCCCAAACATGTTGCACACAGACCAGGGTTCATGGGGTAGATATTTTGCTTCAACGTGCTTCATAGTAATGCATGCACATTGAACTCTACTTTGAACTTAACCCTGATGGACAATATCCAAATGGCATGCAACAATCAACAAATTAAGTCATTTAAATTGAAGGATTAGTCATCATCTTACTTTATTAAATATGCACACAGACTAGTAATTTTTTAATAATTCATTTGAAAGCATCATTGATGCTGGTAAACACTTCTCCTTCTGGGTGGAACAGAGCCATGGCTCTCTATTGAATTTGGCTCATTAAAAATTTTACATTATGTTGGACGGCACATTCTGTGGAATGTCAGAATGTAATGAGGGGATACAACCAAATAGCTGATGTGTACTCCAGTAAGAACAGAAAGCAGAAGGCCACCAGCACAAGAGACTGGACATTAAAGTTAATACACTCAGTGGTCACTTTATTAGGTACACTTGTACACCAGCTCATTAATGCAAATATCTAATCAGTTAATCATGTGGCAGCAACTCAATACATAAAAGCACGCTGACATAGTCAATAGGTTCAGTTGTCATTCAGACCAAACATCAGAATGGGGAAGAAATGTGATCTAAGTGACTTTGACTGTGGAATGATTGTTGGTGCCAGACAGGGTGGACAGAGTATCTCAGAAACTGCTGATCTCCTGGGAGTGTCACACCCAGCAGTCTCTAGAGTTTACAGAGAATGGTGCAAGAAATAAAACACATTCAGTGAGTGCAGCTTTGTGGGCAAAAACACCTTGCTAATGAGAGAGATCAAAGAATGGCCAGACTGGTTCAAGCTGACAAGAAGGTGACAGGAACTCAAATAACTACATGTTAGAACAGTGGTGTGCAGAAAAGCACCTCTAATTGCATAATATGTCAAACCTTGCAATAGAAGAGCTACAGCAACAGAAGACCACACACCGGGTTCCACTCCTATACCTAATAAAGTGGCCACTAAATATACAGTGCATTGCAAAAAAAAGCAACTGATGCAACAGACAAGTTGGTGAATGAGGACATATATCACCAATGCATTTCAAGAAGAATTAGCATCAACATTGACTGGTCTGGCAAGGAATGTGTCAGCATGACAATGGAATCAAAAGGTAGAGAAACAATTATTAACTGGCAACTGACATTATTCCATTAATAAATTGTAATAATGAAGAGCAATAATAACCTTTATTTGGCAAACAATTACAGTATTACACAGCACACCAGCACACGTTGCAAAATGTTTGGCCGAGGATAGGGTTTGTAAAGGGAATTAATTAAATTGCAATAATATTCTTTTCAGAAAGGCAGCATTTCACTGAATATTTCTACCACTAATACTCAGGGATGTATTTATTTTAAAACAAAGTTAACAACTGGAAAAGGCACCCATCATTTTTGCAGTCAAATATGAAATAGGCCTGCAGGGATTTTAATATGAACATTCTAGTTTCTGGACTATTACACTCAGGGAAATGCATTGAGCCCTGCATAAGCACATTCATTTTCAGGTTATTGTAGCTAACAGTCATCACAGTGGGAGGAATATGTATAGTTCTCATCTTCATTAGAATTAAGGGCATTCCAGTCTTACTGCATTCTTCCTATTGGAAATCTTGTTTTACAAAGCTTGTGTTTAGAATTGCAGCTTTATTTTCTGAAGGCGATTCCATTTCTTCCTCAGAAAGTGCCCATTTCTTGATCCACAAACGAAGCATCACGTTGCAGGTTGTAGTTGTCCTTTATAGACATACTCTAGGGCAGTGGCGATAGTCCTCATGTCCATCTCAATACTTCTTGCCCAGTTCTCCACATCACCAATTTCCTGGGGAGAAAACAGGTTTTCAGCAGGATCAATATCTGCTTGCTGCTCAAGTCATTTTGTTAACCTATGACCCTTTGTCCTTGCAGAATCAAATACAGTTTTATCTTAATGGAATTTTTGATCAGCTGCCACTTACAGTCTTGTTTTAAGTAAATTTTCATGTAGGCAGTTTTTGCGCAGCCTCTAGAGATGCCAGCCTTTCCCTCCAGAAGGAAGGTCTTGTCAATTGCATTGTGTTGGTTTCCTCCTCCCCCACCCCCATCCCACAGTATTCAGCAAAATGAAAATTGATTTCTTCTGAAGTGAAACATTATACTGACAATTCCTGGGTTGTTTCACATCACTCATTGTTTAAGAGGGCAACTCCTGTCACCAGGCAAACTTGTGACCTTTATGCAATTTCTGCATTGGTGTCCAAGGGATAGTCTCATTCCCTGTTGCTCTTTTTGGAGGAGTGTGAAGGAACTTGGTCTATACTGTCCTGGTGCACCCAAGCTTGTGGGACAATATAGTCTTCCCCCTGCAGTCCTAACCTGCAAGGGCCTACAGGCAAGTAAGGTACAAGCCCAACCCCATTAAATGCATCCCATCAATCACTTTCAATACCTAGTAGGGTCCTTCAACTTCTCAATCTGCATCCCTCCTCAAATTCTGCAATCATCCCAAGCCTCTGCTCTCTCACCCACACATGGTGGTGTAGTCACCATCCTTGTTTCTCTTTCCCCACTTCTCAAGCACTGACCTAATTCTTCCTTCCCCCTTCTGATCACTTCCCTTTCCTTCACCACCATTACAGATGTACAAGTGAAGTGCCATTCCCTTCTTGCCAGCCTCAACCACACTGACAAGTGCCTCAGCATGATACAAGAGTTCTTCTGCAACCACATCTGGGCATTTACCAATGCGAGAATATCCAATGCCCATTGTCTCATGTGACTGAAGAGTCAATTAGAATTTTGATGCTGTAGGAAGTAACCAATGTTGTCATTATCCTGCCACATCTTTGTCATTCACGACATCTAGTGCCCTAGACACTTATGCTAAAAAACTATTTCACATCGGCAGGATGCCCCAAAGTACTTGCCTATCAAGTACATATCTTAAGTCTGCAAGTGCAGTTGCCAACTTAACAAAGGTTCAACAAATAGCCAATATTTATTTTAGTAAAGTCGACAAGAGGGTAAACATTGACCAGAACTAGGACCTCAGGGGAGATCCTCCTTGCAATTATTGAGAATGAAGCCGTGGGATCTTTGACAGACATGTTAGAGAGCAGAATGTTCACATAACTAGAAGTGCCTGGAGACATTACCAATTAAGATGGCACCTCTAATGCTGCAAAACCTCAAACACTCCTGCACTGCAGCCAAATTTATATGCTAGAGTAGATCTTGAGCCCTCAGCATTCTAAATAAAGGACAAAATAATGTCTTGTTAATATCCTATGTAATTCAAGCATAACCTCCCTATTTTTGTATTCAATTTCCCCAGCCATAAACAGGAGCATTGTTAGCTTTTCTGATTGCTCGCTGTATCTGAATACTAACCCTTTGCCAATCAAGCACTGGGATACCCAAATTCTTTTGCACTTCCATGCTTTGCAGCAGATCACAATTTGAATAACAGAGTTCCTTTTTTAAATTAAAGAACATGAATTCTAATAATTTTCCATTCTCTAGCCTGCAGTATAGAGGATGATTGAAGTACTCATTGTCCCATGGCATTTATGCTGTTCTACCATACTCTTCAGGGTATGCTAGAATTTCTAAGCATCTAGTTTGTATGAATAAATGCCACATACTATTATTCCATTTGCCTTCAACCATCCGAACTATCCTCAGATTAATTTATTCTTTAAGTGATTGAAGCAGAGAACTGATCTCTGCTTTAATCATTTAAAGAGCTTTAAAGAGCCTTCAATTCTGCAAAATGCTTTCTCCTTCTCTTGATCCCAAAAGTCTTGCATTATATCTACAACCCCCTCCGTCACAACTTCACAATCACTTCAAAGGGAAGGGAGGCGTGGGTAATGAGGGTGAAGTTTTTACCCCTCCAAAACACAATCACAACCTACTTCCAATTTACTACCCCCAGTTTTAACAGAGGTGGGACACTGGAAAGGAGAG
Organism: Hemitrygon akajei; assembly: GCF_048418815.1. Lineage (NCBI taxonomy): Eukaryota > Metazoa > Chordata > Chondrichthyes > Myliobatiformes > Dasyatidae > Hemitrygon > Hemitrygon akajei. The sequence continues at coordinate 21,963,955 of NC_133141.1, read as the reverse complement.
TCAGTGCTACAGCTGACCAAATAGTCAGTGGTAGACAAGCATTTGAAATCTTTTAAAAAGGCTAAGTGCCTGCATTTTGGCAAGGTTTTTATTTATGGCTACAGAATATTAAAGCTGAGTTGCAATAGTGAATCAATCAAAACCTTAAGCAGACCACAGATGAACTTGACAATAGCAGGAACTTTATGAGCAGGTTTCATGCATTCAATTCATACTGTGGAGGGGCATGCTTGACAGAACTAGTACACAATAAATTTATTGGCTTGGGTATGTTATCACCCTGAGTATCAGGCCTTTGGCTACTTATGTGATAGTCACAAGACTACTCCACGCAACTGTTATGCTAAAAAAAAATTATCAGTTGGCAAAATGAATTTTCAAAATTACAGATCGTCAGAGGGAAAAAGCTTGATAGGGTTATCAATGAACCTGTGCCAAGAAAATAATCTGTGCCTAGAATGTTCACTATGTAATACCAGCAGAATGTTCTATCTGGCCTTCAAAACTCAAGGCAAGATGTATTAACTCTGCTGGTTAAAGATAAGTTTGTCAGCAGGTTTTTACACTATTATTGCTGTTATTATGCCAATAGGTGCAATTTTAAGAAGATTTATGGTATTGTGTATATGTTGACAGGATTAGGAGCTACTGCGTTGCCTTCATGGCTAAACTGCCTGTTAATGTTTTCAGTTGTAGATGTGTCATTGGAAACCTACCTCCCCTTCAGCAAACAATGGGAAGTAAACAGGATTAGACATCTGGTCATCCATCAGAAACACGACACCCTCCAATTCTTCTGTGAGATTTGATTCCTTGTGTCAGGTTTGCCCAGAGTTAACACTTTGACCTTGGCCAATTCAGAATTCTATCCGTCAGGCTTTTCACTCCCAACATCATCTTCAACCAAAGGCCCTGCCTGGGGTTAATTTTGTTCTGACAACTGTTCAGTTGGGTCTCCACCATCCTCACACATTCATCCCAGTCCTTGTTTCTGCCCTAGTACACCTACCTGTCAAAACTCCAACCTGTTTCAGATACAGATGGTCAATGAAGGTCAAGTCATAAAGTGACTTGAGACTTGAGCTGAAACCCTCCTTCAGGGTTTGTTTCTGCACTGTACCGTACTCCCATCTGCTGCTAGTTAAAAATGGCCTTTTGACAACAGAAAGCAATGGATTTCTACTCTAAGACTTTAGTAAAGACCTGGCTGACATTTCAAAACAGCATTGAAGTACTACTTGAGGCACCCTCTTTGAGGTAAAATGTTAAAGTGAACATTGTTTTGTCTTTAAAAAGGTTCCAACAGCCTAATGGAAGATTAACATGAATAATCCCAATGCTCTGGTCATTATTTCTACCACAATCAACACCAAAGACAAAATTCACTGGCCATTCATCTCTGTACTCTGTCAAATCTTAATATGCACAAATCTGACATAACTAACAACAGTAATTGCATTTTCAAAGTCACTGATTTGTTTACGTTTCTGACACCCAAGTTCTTTTATTTAAAGGCAAACTTGATAGTAGATTACTGCTTATAGAAGGACTGAAAAATTATTTCAGCAAAGGAAAAAGTGCCCTGGCTTTAATCCCATGTGACACAAGTGACCTTAAAAAAAACTATCAGTAGAATAAAAATCGATTTAAGAATAACCGCAGATCTGTGAAATGCAATAGGGCGTCACGGTAGCGTAGCAGTTAGCGCAATGCTATTTCAACTCGGGGCGTCCCAGAGTTCGGAGTTCAATTCCAGCACCATTCTGTTAGTAGTCCCTGGATGTCCTCCCCATGGAATGCATGGGTTTTCTCCGGTTTCTTCCCACAGATCAAAGTTGTACCAGGTAGGTTGACTGGTCACTGTAATTGTCCCGTGATCAGGTTACGGTTAATCAGATTTGTTGGAGGTTGCTGGGGCGGAGTGGCTCAAAGGACCAGAAGGGCCTATTCCATGAAGTATCGCTAAATAAATAAATAGTTTGTGAAACACAATGAAGATTTTATTGTATCACTTACACATCACACTCAGACAAAATGACAAATGGTTTTCCCATGATCCTGGACAAGCATGTCTCCATGAAAACACTGATTCTTTTCAAAAGTAACACAAGATGGCTATAATCAACTGATTTGCCAGGATCATAGTATCATTGATTTCTCTCCACAAGCCAGCAGATGGTGCTGAGCTCTGCATTAATTCAGTAATGATAACTTAGAGGTTTTGTTTTTTCTCCACCTAATTTTCTGCCTTTCTCCCCGGAGCACTGACTGACCCATGCTGGGGTACAGCTTGAGACTGCCTGAAAATTCCTTGGAATTAGGGTAGCAGCTCTCCAGGAATTGGAGGTTAACAACCAGGATGCTGCTGAGAGCAAAAATTCAGGACCATAAATCAGTGATAGCAAAAGAAAACTGTTTCTATTTTTTAAAGCACTTAATTAGTTACTCAATAGTTTTCCCAACCAAGGATTTAAAAAAAAAACTCACAAAATAGTTTCAAAAAATCTCAGAAGCTGTTAAATGATGGGCATTATAAAATGAGGAAGAACTACACAAGTATTAGGATTTTTCACATTTTAATTAAATTGTAGGAAATATATCTGAATGATCATACAGTTAATGTTATTTGCATTCTTTTCATTTTCTAAAAGGAGGGTTACATTTATCATTCTCAATGTATTCTCTCTAAATATTTAGCAAATGTTTTACAAGAGCACGAAGTGGTAAAGAATTTACAAAATCATGATTCACACTAAAACAGACTTCCTAGTGGGTGTCAATGCCAACTGTCTGCATGCAGATTTGCACAGTTCTGGTACATGATGAAGCCACATCATCCTGAATAATCTCACTTATTAAATCAACATGATTGGCAGAGTATTATCTTATAGAACTGATCATTCAAGCAAAACAAGTTGGAAGGATGAAAATTCCAAAAATATAAAACCTCCTATATACTGAGCTACACTTCCCATTTAAAAAAAAAGAGCAGCTCCTGTGAAATGCGATTATTGAGGACTGAGCAACTTCAAAAACTCAACATTAAAGATAAAGGCTGTTCATCCAGTTGCTTTGAGCAGCAGCTGGGGAGCTGAAAATAATTAAAGCATCTGTAGCGAGCCTAGACCCTTATGAGATCGATCCCTTCATACTCACAGGTGTGAGCTGTTGATCAGAGGCAAACAGCATACTTGTTTTGTCCTGCTTCAGTAGAACATTTGGCACAAGATATTTGAATGTCTTTGGAAAATGAACAGAGTGCATCAGCATGATCTCCAAACCTGTCCGTTTACATGCATCATCCGGTGATTTGCACAAAATACCAAAATGAAAATAGTTTACCAACCTAATGCTGCATGCAAGCTTGAGCAGCCTTTCTCATTTTTAATATTACACTGTACTTCAGTCGTTATATTACTAAACTACCAGAAGGTGGAAAGGACAAGACTTTTGAAGACACAGATTTACTTGGCAGATGTTACTACCATCCAGTAAAACCACTGCAATATGGCAAGGAATTACAAGAGAGCAGTGACTATATCACCCAGTAGAAAACTCAGTCCAGCACAAAGCATTCCAAGTTGCTGACAACCTACTAATGGAAATTCAACTCAGTGACATAGGATATCAGTGGTGATAGTCATTAACCTGGAATAATTAAGTGATTATGTTGTTGCAGACTGACGGCGGCAACAGTCTCTCTGACAGCTGTTGGAAAGATATAGCACCTCATTACTTCAAGGTTTAACATTTCTTTACTGACTATAGTCAAAATGAACTTGGCATTATGCCAGAAATCAGATCCACTTAATGCCCTGTTCCCACAATTAGAAGACAATTGTGTAAATTAAACCACCCCTCTCCCATCGTTCCACACAATAACCACACCAAGGAAAATTATAAGAGAATAAACAACCTGCACAACATGCTCAGTTGTGGCACACTAAGTTTACATGTTTACAGGGTCACACACAGATATCACACGCTAACAATTTCTATCAAGTGCATTTTGCCTTTAGCAAAGTATGAGGGTTTAGGTGAGTATGAAGTGTGTAACTTACTGAGCCAAGCAAAGCTTACTGATAACATTTCAAAAGAAATTCATTATATGGGCTCAGTTCAGGAAATGCTATGGTTTCCAGGGGTTTTCCGTTTCTAGCCCTGTCGCACATAATCACCTTTTTTTTTTACCTACTACGTACGATTCAGCATTCCATGTTTGGTACAGGAAGGGCATTAGACATTTTGAAGATCTCTTCATTGATAATCGCTTCGCTTCTTTTCAGCAGCTCTCCGTTAAGTTCAACCTGCCTAATGCTCACTTTTTCAGATATCTCCAAATCCGGCACTTTACTGCTCCTTTAATTCCTAACTTTCCTGAAATGCCTGCGAAAAATGCTATGGACCTATTTCTTTCCATTAATCCACTAGGTAAAGGTTTAATTTCAATTATCCGAGATAAACTAGCAGCCTTACGACGGGCCCCTGTGGATAAAATTAAAATGGCCTGGGAGCAGGATTTAAATATCTCCTTATCCGAGGAGAGCTGGGACTCAGTTCTCAAATCGGTTAACTCAACCTCCCTTTGTGCTCGCCATTGCCTCTTACAGTTTAAGACTGTTCATAGAGCCCATATGTCTAAATCTAAACTATCTTGATTCTACCCTGGCATTAGTCCGCTCTGTGATAAATGCAAGAGGGGCGTGGCCTCTCTCATCCATATGTACTGGTTCTGTCCTAGCTTGGAGAAATTCTGGAAAGACGTCTTCACTACATTATCGGGTATTCTGAATCAGCACCTAGAACCTAACCCCTTAATTGCTCTGTTCGGTTTTTGGGGCGAGACAGATTTATGTCTGGGTCCGACCAAATGCCGAATTTGGCTCTCTCCTGGCGAGACGCTTGATCCTCCTTAGATGGAGAGATGTTGCCCCGCCCACTCATGTGCAATGGCTTAACGACATTATGGCCTGCTTGGACCTCGAAAAAATTCATTATTCAGTTCTTAATTCGGATCTAAAGTTCCATAAGGTCTGGGGACCTTTTATCGAGTACTTTCATAACCTTCCTCTTGACTAGGGTTTTTTTTTCCTTTTTTTTCTTCTTTTCGGTCCCTTGCTTTCAGCTCCCTTTTTTTTTCTGGTAGCAGGCATTATTATCCTCTGTTGCTAAGTGTATTCACAGTCTGGGAGTTTGACTGTCCGGACTTATACTCTTTATACTGTGTGGTGGTTGGTCTGGAGTTGTTGTTGTTTTTTTCTTGTGTTGTGGAGCTTGGGGAGGACACTAAGCTCACTTGTCTTTAATTTAGGTGCTTTTTTGTTAAATTCTCTTCCTTTGTAGCATATTGTTATTGTATGCTTAATCTTGCACTGTATTAATGCTCCTCATTGGGATTTGGGGTTTTTAATTTTGTAAAATGTTTTGAAAAACTAATAAAAAAAATTAAAAAAGAAGAAATTCATTCATTGACTTAGCAAAATATTAAAGACATGAGCTGTGATAGAAATGCAACCTTACTCTTTGCCAGACCCACTGTAGCAATTTTATACAAGCTCTTAATGATCTGGGCACATCACTGAATCACATTAATTTTATAATCCTGCTCATTGCAAATGTCACTCCTCTCTTGAAGAAGGGGGGAGGCAGAAGAAAGGAAATTAGAGGCCTGTTAGCCTGACTTCAGTAGTTGGAAAGATATTGGAGTCTGCTATTAAAGATGAGGTCTCAGCGTATTTGGAGGCACTTAATAAAACAGGCCAAAGTCAGCATGGTTGTCCAAAGGGCAAATCTTGCCTGGCTGATCTGTTGGAATTCTTTTTGGAAATACCAGGTAGGATAGACAAAGGAGTCAGTGAATGTTGTTTACTAGGATTTCAGAAGGCCTTTGTCAAGGTGTTGCACATGAGGCTGCTTAACAAATTGAGAGCCAATGGTATTACAGGAAAGATACTAGCATGGCTAGAGTATTGGCTGATTGGTAGGTGACAAGTGGGAATAACGGGAGCCTTTTCTGGTTAGCTGCCAGTGACTAGTGGTGTGCTGCAGGGGTTGGTGTTAAGGACTGCTTCTTTTCATATTATATGTCAATGATTTAGATGAAGGAATTGATGGCTTTGTGACTAAGTTTGTGGACAATATGAAGATAGGTGGAAGGGCAGGTAGTGTTAAGGGAGTCTGCAGAAGGACATCGACAGATGAGGAGAATGCGCCAAGTGTAGGGAAGTGCACTTTGGCAGAGGGATAAAGTCCTAAATAGGGAGAATATTCAAAAATCCAAGGTCCAAAGGATCTTGGGAGTCCTTGTGTAGGATTCCCCAACAGTTACTTGGCAGGTTGAGTCGGTGGTAACGAAGGCAAATGCAATTTTAGCATTTTTTTCTTGAGGATTAGAATACAGCTGCAAGGAAGTAATGCTGAGGTTTTATAAGGCATTGGTCAACCACATTTGGAATATTGTGAACAGTTTTGGGCCCCTTTTCTAAGAAATAAATTGTTGGCGTTGAAGAATGATCCCAGGAATGTAAAGATTAACATATGAAGAGCACTTGAGGGCTCTGGGCCTGTACTCGCTGCAGTTCAGAAGAATGAGGGAGGATCTCATCAATATTTAAAGGCCTAGATAAAAGTAATTTGGAGAGGATGTTTCCTATAGTTGGGGAGTCTCCAAATTGAGGGACATCCACTTAAAACAGAGAAGAGGAAAAATTGCTTTAGCCAGGAGTGGTGAATCTGTGGAATTCATTGCCACAGCTGGCTATGCAGGCCAAGTAATTGGGTATATTTAAGGCAGAGGTTGATAGGTTCTTGATTAGTCGGGGCATTTATGGTTACCAAGAGAAGGCAGGATAATGGGGTTGAGAGGGATAATAAATCAGCCATGGTGGAATGGCAAAGCAGTCTTGATGGGCCGAATCACCTACTTCTGCACCTGTGTCATAGAATATTATGATCTCCCTGGTCATCTTCCGCCAGTGTCTTAAATCTCCCCCAAAAGTTAAGCGGCAGGTCAGCTTTTTTTGAACTATGCTCCAAAACTGGAGCGCCTAAATTGGAATTCAATACCTAAAAGTATAAGGGATGCAGACTCAGCTGACACTTTTAAACACCAGCTCAAAACTTATTTATTTAACTTTGCTTTTAACTAACATCTTTTTGTCTTTTTTAATGTTTGTTTTTTATATTCTTATGTTTGCACTTTATCCAACTGTAAAGCACTTTGAACTACATAGTCTGTTTGAAAAGTGCTCTATAAATAAATTATTGTTATTATTCTGACTGACAGGCTAACTCTGCAGCACAAGAGATTCCACAGATGTTAGAAATCCTGAGCAGCACACACACACAATGCTAGAAGATCTCAGCAGGTCAGGCAGCATCTACAAAGTGAAATTAACAGTTGACGTTTCATATTGAGTCTTGATAAAGGGCCTCGGGCCAAAATGTTGACTATTTATTTCCCTCATGGATACTGCCTCAGCTGCTGAGTTCCTCTAGCATTTTGCGTGTGCTGCTCAGGCTAACTCTAGATTCCGATGAAACTAAATCTAAATTTTTCCTGTTTAAAAAATTAAAATGCCTTAGTTATTTAAAATTGAATTTTATTGAAAACTTAAAAAAAATATATGGAGGTGACTGTATTTGGAATTCAATCCAGACAAATGTGAGATTATACATTTTGGAAGATTCAAATTTTGGTAGGACATATATGGCAGGGACCTCAAGGGCACTCATATACAGAGAGACCTTGGGTTTCAAACCTATAGCTTGCTGAAAATGGTGACACAGGTTGATAGGGCAGTGAAGAAGGGATTATTATGTCTCCCTTTATAGGCTGAGACATTGAGTATAAAGTTGGGATGCCATGTTGCAGCCATCCAAAACATTGGCTAGACTGCACATAAATACTGTATACAGTTCTGGCTGCCACACTACAGGTAGGATGTGGAACAATAGAACACAGAAGAGATTCACCAGGATGTTATGTGGAATGGAAGTATGCAGTTATAAGGAGAGACTGGATAGGCTGGGTTTATTCCCACTGTAACGTAGAAGGCTAAGCTGTGACCTTAGAGATCTATAAAATTATGAGGAGTACAAATAGGATAAATGTGTAGAGTCTGTTCCCCAGGACAGAGGATTCTAGAACTAGAGGGCACAGGTTTAAGGTGAGAGGGGAGAAATTTTAAGGAGATCTGAGTGGCAAGTTTTTTCCCCCCACACAGAGGAATAAATTGCCAGAGGTGTGGTCGAAGCAGTTTATAATTACAACATTTAAAAGGCCTTTGGGCAGGTACTTAGATAGGAAAGGCATAGATTCTGGGTTTCCAACCTTTTTTATGCCATGGATCAATACCATTATGCAAGGGGTCTGTGGACACCAGGTTGGGAATCCCCAGCATAGACGAATAAGAGACTAATGCAGGAAAATGTAATTAGCATAGACAGGCATCACAGTTTGCATGGGTGAGGTTAGCCAAAAGGGCTTGTGTCCGTGCTGTACAAGTTGTACTTTTAACCATACTGTTTCAAATCAGTATAAATAACTATGACCAAGACAAAAGATGTTTTACAACAATAAAAATGATTAACAGGTACTGACATATTTCAATGTACTGTACATCAGGTGCTTCCACTATTACAATTTACCTTTAGTGCCTGGTTAAAGTTGTCCACCATACCAAGCCACTGCTGAGTCTGTTTGGCAAACTGGGCTGCTTGGATCTGCAGAGTTTTTACCTCATTATCCAGCTTCCGTTGATTCACATAGGCCTGGGCCACTCTGAAAAGAAGACAGCAAAACATTTGTTATTTCACAGAGGTAAAAAATCAGGTTGTTTGTATAATCAAGTAAATGAAAATATCCAATCTAAATATTAAAATTATTCATGATACAAGAAGTTTGGTAAGGCCACATTCGAAATATTGTGTTCAATTTTGCTATAGGAAAGATGCCATTAAGCTGGGAAGATTGCGGAGGAGATTAAAGGAACAGAGTTCTGGAAGGAGGACAAACAGGTTGGGACTTTTTTCATTGGAGCACAGGACACTGAGGAGTGATTATATGGAGGTGTATAAAATTACAAGGGGCATTGATAGGGTTAATGTGCAGTCTTTTTCCCCAGGGTTGGGAAATAAGAATAGAGAACATGGGTGAGAAAGGAAAGATTTAATAGGGACCCGTTGAATAATTTTTACATTCAGATCGGTCAGTATATGGAATAAGCTGCCAGAAGTGGTTGAGGTAGGTACATTAAAAACATTTAAAATGGTATTTGGACAAATACATGGATAGGAAAGATTTAGAGTGATATGAAATAAATACGGGCAAATTCGACTGGCTTACATGGGAATCTTGGTGGGCATGGATCAGTCGGACCTAAGAGCCTACTTCCATGCTGTATGACTCTATGATTCTACTCATCTCTCTCTATATTGAATCTATTAGTTATCTTAAATACAGTACAACATATTTGCTCCAAAATCAATGGGCAGCTTCAAAAGGAACTCCATCCCATACAATCTCTTATCCTCTTGTTCTCCTGAAAATCATGTGGTAAGCTAGCTTGGTGTGTCACTTTTCCTTTATCGTTACTGGGCCAGTATCTGGAAATTCCTCACCTAACAATATCACAGGGGCATCAACAGAGAAGGATCATAGTGGTTCAAGAAGAAAAAAGTCACCACAGCTACACTATTAAAGCAACTATTGGTGGAACATACATGCAATCTTTCCAGCGCAATGCAATACTTAACAAAAAGCTTTAAAAAACCTGCTTCAGATAACAGAACCACATCTCGAACTAAAATGAATTCTTAACCAAAAAGGCCACAATTCCCCTCTCCATTCCATTATAACAAATTGCATTCATTAAAGGAATTCTTTAATATGCATTTTCAAAGGCACTACTGGGCTTAAGCATATATATCATCATAAATAATTAAAAGCAGTACTCTTGACTTTAAGTAGGTTCACCTGATTTTGCTGCTCTGAATGGTAAGACTTAATCCCTTTTGTGGATTCAGCACCACTGCCAACACTGGAGTAAAAACTGTAAACATGAAAAGGTGGCATTCTGTTGCGTGAGAAGCAAAGAATCCTTTTAAGATGTGGTACGTGCCTGTTCCCCAGAAGCACAAGTACCTCTGGCATCAGCTGTGCTGGCACAATCTATTATCTTGCCTAGTTGCAAACGGCTATCTATGCAACTTCTTAACATAGAGTGAACAGTATGGTTTTCACATTCAAAATGGAAAATGCTGGCAACCCTTAGCAGGTCCGGAGAGAAACAGAATCAAACATTTCAGTTTGATGAGTTCATCAAATTAATTTTGACCAAAATCACAATAATTCTGTTTCTCTCTCTACGAATGCTCTGTGACCTGCGTGTTTCTAGCTACAATTTTTTTTGAGTTTTGATTACATTTTTCACATTTTTGGGTTGTACAATCATGGAGATAAAGATCCAATTGTTGAGATTAAAAACTGTACACATCTGGTCATATGATGGTGCCAGAACTGCAGATATGTAAATGTTAGGTAAACAACAAAACAATGACAACTTACACTAATTAGCACCTTTAACACTGTAAAACACACCAGATACTGGGAGCCATGACTAAAAGTTTGGTTAAAGATGTGGGTTCAGGAGCTGACTTTCAATGAGAAAGGCTTTTTGAAGAGCTGAACAGATGACTGCCTATGGTGCAGCAATGGAAATCTGGCATGTTCAATGGGCCAGTTAGGCATGTGCACAGATCTGAGAGATAAAATATATATTCCACAGCATTTGCATACCACAGAAACCACTTGCATTTGTAGTTAAGCAAATTTTAATTACAGGGGTGTGGTGGTGTTCTGAATTAATTGGTTGACAACAATTCTAATCAAGCAACAAACAATTCATCTGCATAATGAATTCAGGGCAACAAATTAACCTCGATGGCCATGCACAATAAGAAACAGCTGAGGAAACGTCATTCCGATTAACAGCCTTAAACTGCAGCACGTATGCAATTATTCAGGTTATACTTTTTGGCTGCGACATCCCCGCCCCCAGAGGTGAACTGGCTGCTAGAACGCAGTGTTAAGGTTCCTGCATATGGATTGATTTGTGCATGGAGAATTGTGCCACAGCATGAGTCAGTCTTCTCAGGATGGGAGATGAGAAATAAAGGAGAAGTAGGGCATTTTCTAGTGAAAGCATTTGTACTGGCATGTACAGCTCCCATGCTGGATAATGGATATTATACATTTTCCAATTTCCCCAAAAGGTTTCTGGGCATTTAGACAAACATTCTGCAATTAATTTCCTAGCAAATTCTGTAAATGAGTACTTCATGACTGCTTCATTCTTTATAAGCCTTACTTCCCCCCCCCCCCCTTTTTGAGTTCCATCTACCCCACACACCCTCCTCTTCTCACCATCCCATCCAACCCCGGCCATCTCTCAAAGGAAGCTGGCAGAAAAAAGTTATTTAACATTTCTGCTTATTATTAAGATGCAAAATGCTTCTATTGCTAGTGAAAATTTAAGAACTGTCACTTATTTCCCAATGCAGTGTCGCAGAAACCCTGAAGCAGTGGCATCCACCCTGGTCAAATCAGCAGGCGGTTGTACCATGGGACATGATTAGTTCAGTGCTAGAGGCAGGCATTTCTTAATAATGTCAGCTTGTGAACTTGACTTGAGTGAACTTGGACAGCAATTGAAAAGCTGGAAGGCATGTGGACTGATGTGAGTGTGCTGTACATTTTAAAATCACGATTGTCAAAGGCACTCGGACAATCAGCAGACTAAATATTTTCAAAATAATCAACCTGCGTCATAAAACCACATGGCCCCTTTACAAAATTTGTCAATAAATTTCAAAAATGATTAAAAAGCCAATGAAATAGTGCATGTAATCCAGTGAGCTAACAATCTTCAACAACAGTAAAAGGCTGCAAAGTCCAGGGATATATGGCATTTGTTTAAGAATTACAAGAGCCCTGGGAGGGGAATCATAAGGCACTGACGATTATTATGAGGAAATTGGTGGCCTTTTTCAAATTGACTGATATCTTTCCAACTGACCAAACTCTTAAAGGTGGTGGTTAAAAAACACAGGCAATTTACAGTCACCATGGATTCAGGAGGCAATAATCTTGCCTCTTTGATTTCTTTAAAGCGGCAACAATTCAAGTCGACAGTGGAAATCCTAAACTGCTTATATATTTTTTCAAAAGGTATAGCTACACATAAAACATAAGCAGCAAATTTCAAAACTATGTGTACCCTGTAAATAAGAAACTGCTTGAAGGTACACAACATTGGGGAAAGTGGTATGGATTTGTTTTGGGTTGCTGGCAAACATATAGAAGCATGCAGGTCACCAATTATAACCCAATCTCATTTTATGAAACCAAAAGTCATAATGAGGGCCAATAGTCCAGCACTCATTTAGAAATATTGACCAAATACAAATTTTGACTCAAAGGTATTTGTTGGTGAAGTTATGTTAGCTAATGACAGAGTACTTGGATTGCAACTATTTCCAAATACTGTATGTATCAAAGACTTAAATTGGATCCAAAGAGACCAGTTTTTCTGATATTAGTGAAAAATGGGCCATGGGAATTAAGAAAGCTACTAAATAGACAAACATTAACCGATCAAAAGTTTGAAGTATATAACTTGAAAGGAAAAAGACACTGATGGATGCCAAAATAACCACAAAAGGTGGCGAAAGAGGTCAACATATCTTAACTGAGTCAACTCATCCAAATCAGTGTGCGGTAGAAATTAACAAAACTAGAAGAATACACATATATGTTTTCAGAACAGTACAGTCAAAGGCAGAGAAAGTTATGGTCAAAAGTTGTGGTGCTTCTAGCTGGGCTGCCCCATCACCAAGACTCATGAAGGAGATTAGAAAATGACTGAACCAAATTCTAAAAGTAGTTTCAGATGACAGGTTTATTGTGAGAGAACATGTATCTACAGATAGTGATGATAGGATTTGGCATTTAAATGACTTTCACTTTTTCTGCTCACACAAATTTTTCATAAGGTAATTGATCCTGAGAAACTAGAGCCCAGTCTGAGACGGGGAAAAGAGATGAATTCCAGTACTGACTTGACAGCAAAAAAAAGTTTCTTCATGCTATGATCAGGAAACAGAAACAGCTATCTAAATTCCCTCTTATACATTGCTTTGTACAAGTGATTAAATTATTATCGAACAAAAGAAGTGATCCAACATTGAATTCCAATAAGGGAAGACGATGTTTCTGCCAAGATGTGCTAAAAGCTTTGTGGTTAAAAAGTTGAATCAATTGTTCCATTACATCTTCAAACAAATGATAGTGTTGCTGATGCAAAACTGTTTCTTTGCTGATGTTACAGAGATGCTGGCTTTGGAATTCAATTTGCTAAAAAATCATTCCTTTTAGAAAAAGGCCAGAATTTACTTTGGTAGCCACTTTTTGTAATGCAAATATGATCAATTACATATAACAATAAGCTTCAGAAGAGAACAGCTGTATTTTTACCTTTTCAGTCAGCAGGATATTATAGTGCCTTGAAGTGACTGCTATTTTCACACCAAGGTCAGCCATTTTAAATGGATCATCAAAATTTAGTTAACTAAAAGTTATCATTCAAACATATAAAAATAAAATACTGTTGATGTTGGAAAGCCAAAATAAAAATCAGAGGAGCTGGAAATACTCAATAGATTGGGCAGCATCCATGGAAAGAGGAGTGTTAACAGCTCGGGTCAATATCCAGTGTATTCAAAAGGAAGGTCGTTGAAATGAATCTGTATGTTTCTATGCTTTGCTGAAGATGCTCAGCATTTTCCATTTCTCTTTGTGAGCGCATAATAATATTATGCAAAAACCAAAGGATGCTTCATTTCACCACTGTTGAAATAACAAAATAGAGTGGAAAAAGAATTTGAAGCCAACAGTTCAAATCATTCGATCCTCAACATCCAAAGAGCTATCAAGTTCAAAACCCAAAACTACCTTTTTCATTTGCTTTGGCCAAGGAGGAATGTGGAAGGTACTAGAAGTGAAGGAAATAAGATAAGGAAAGAAGTAAAAAGTTGGTGAGGAAAATTCTGTCTATGGATAGAAATCCATTGTAATAGGTCATGCAGAAAACAATGGATGACTGTCTTCCTAAGAGAGTTTCAGGAATCTGGATCTAAATGGAGAGCAAGACTTTAAAGATGTCAAGACAATGCACTGGATTAATTCAGCAGACACAGAACAGAAATGTGGCCAGATAGCTGGTGGTTGGAAGCATTTTAGAATTCCAAGATATGAGAGTACATTCTGAAGCAAGGAGGTGATGGCTTAATGGGGTAGTCATTATCTAAACTGGACTGGTTTTAGGTTCTTTCAAAGAAGGCAAATACAGCAGCACGGAGCATTTAAGCTTCCTGGAAGGTTATAAACAGAAAAAGCATAATCAAATAAGGAATGAATTTAATAGCATAAAGATCAGTAAGAAATCTTCAAATGGTTTCAATGTTGCTAGATTAAATTCCTGACTTATGCCTGAGTGACATTCAGTAGGAAATGCTGCCTTTTGGGTGGAAATATTAAAGGAAAGGCTATCTGCTCTTTCAGGTTGATATAAAAGATCAAAAAATACTATGTTGTCGAGGTGTGAAGGAATTCTTCCAGTGTCCTTGCAAATATTTATCCCTCAATCAATATACAGAAAGGTGCCAGAAAAGGGCCAGTAACATCATGAAGGATCCCACCTACTCTGCTCATGGACAGTTTGTCCCACTCCCATCAGGGAGGAGGCTATGCTGTAGCCACACCAGGACCACCAGACTCAAAAACAGTTACTTTCCCCCAGGCAGTAAGGGTGATCAACATCTACACCCACTATCTCCACCACTACTTTATTATTTACTGTCAGTTATCTTATTTACAACCTAGCCTCACTTTATGAACATACAATCAAACTTGTTTTTCAGTACAAAAATATAAATAAATTGTGCAAAAAAAGAACAGTCAGGGAATAATGGCATTGAATGCTGAGTCATAATCAATAAACAGCAAATACATAATGCAAATCTCTCCTTCTGACAATACTTGCAAGAGGGCAAAATTACATCAAATTAAATTTAACGTAGATAAATGCAAATCTTTCTGGCCAGAATAAAAATAGCAGTCATACATAATTAATATTGTTGAACTATAAAACAAATGCAATGCAGAAACTGCCATTTGGCCAAACTAATCCTTGTTGATGTTGACCTCCATCCAAAGAGGCAGCCTGAAATCAGTCACCCACCATGTTCCCACACCCTTAACCACCCAATCTTAAATGCTGAAGTGCTCCCTTAATCACTACCTTGAAGTGAATTCCACAGCCTCACAGTTCAGTCTCAGCCTCAGAAGACTCTCTTACTCTCTGTGCTTACTCTGTTGCACTTCAGTAGGACCAACCAGGGTAGGTCTTACACTGTGAATGATAGGGCACTGAGGAGTGTGGTAGAACAAAGGCATCTAGGAATATAATTCATTGAAAGTGATGTCACAGCTTGATAGGGTCATAAAGAAAGCTTTTGGCACATTGGCTTTCATAAATCAAAGTACTGAGTAAAGAAGATGGATGGGATGTTACGTTGAAGTTGTATAGCACATCGGTGAAGTAATTTGGAGTATTATGTGCAGTTTTAGTCACCTAACTACAGGAAAGATATAAATAAGGTTGAACGAGTACAGAGAAAATTTACAAGGATGTTGCCGGGTCCAGAGGATTGGAGTTATAAGGAAAGGCTAGGTCTTTATTTCTTGGAACTTAGAAGATTGAGAGGAGATTTGACAGAAGTATTCAAAATTATGAAGGGTATAGTTAGGGTAAATGCAAGCAGGGTTTTTCCACTGATATTGGGTGGGACTACAACCAAAGGTCATGGATTATGGGTGAAAGGTGAAAAGTTTAAGGGGAACACAGGGGGAAAACTTCTTCACTCAGAGGGTTGTGAGTGTGTGGAATGAGCAGCCAGCACAAGCAGTACACATGAGCTCAATTTCAATGTTTAAGAGAAATTTGGTTAGGTACTCTAAATTTGTCGGTCTGCCAGCACATTGAGCTGTCCATGGAGGCTGCAGGAGTAAATACTGAGGGATGTACCGAAGTTTGGGCTTAGTGGGAAATGATCACAGTATAGGGTTCTTCTGTTACTGGAGAGGGAGGGGATGGGTTATGTGAGGAAGCCCCCCACAATTACCGTAGTAGTATATCACCCCAGGGGGCAACTTGAGTGGCAGCAGCGCTACTGATGTGTATGAATATAATAGAACAGTATTAAAAGCATTTCATCAACAGAGAGACTCTACAGATGCTGAAAATCCAGAGCCATACACAGAAAATGCTGGAAGAACTCTGCAGGTCAGGCAGAATGAAAATGAATAAACAGTTGATGTTTTGGGCTGAAACCCATCATCAGGATTGGAAAGGTAGGGGGAAGATGTCAGAATAAGGTGGTGGGGGGAGGGGAAGGAGGACAAGCTAGAAGGTGATGGGTGAAGCCAGGTGGATGGGGGGGGGGGGGGGGGAGGAGGATGAAGTAAGAAGCCGGGAGGTGATGTGAAAAAGGCAAAGGGCTGGAGAAGAAAGTATCTGATAGGAAAGGAGAATGAACCATGGGAGAAAGGGAATGAGGAGCGGCACTGGGGGAGATGATAGGCAGGTGAAGAGAAGAGGTACGAAGCCACAGTGGAGAACTGAAGAGGGGAGGAGGAGGGGAAAGAAATTACTGGAAGGAGAAATCAGTATCAATGTCATCAGGTTAGAACCTACTTAGACAGAATGTGAGGTGCTTTTCCTCCAACCCGAGAGTGGCCTTGTCGTGACAGAAGAGGAGGCCGTGGACTAACATGTCAGAACAAGAATGGGGATAGGAATCAAAATGGTTGGCCACTGCAAAATTTCATTTTTTGTGGATGGAGCAGAGGTACTCAACAAAGAGGTCCCCTAATCTATGTGGGATCTCACTAATGTAGAGGAGGACACATTGGGAGCACCGGATACAATAGACTACCCCAACAGATACACAGGTGAAGTGTTGCCTCACATGGAAAGACTGTTTGCGGCCCTGAATGGAGATGAGGGAGGAGATGAATGAGCAGGTGTAATACCTCTGCCTCTCGCAGGATAAATGCTGGGAGGGAGATCAGTCTGGAGGGACAAATGAACAAGTGAATCACGGAGGGAGTAATCCCTTTGGAAAGCCGAAAGTTGGGGTGGGGATTAGCGAAGATACATTCGGTGGTAGAGTCACAGTGAAGAAGGTGGAAATTGTGGAGAATGATGTGTTGAAAGTGGAGGCTCATGGGGTGAGAGGTAAGGACATGAGAAACTCTGTCCCTGATAAGGCGGCGGGAAGATGGGGTGCCATCATGGGAAGCTGGCAGGGAGAATAAAAAGTTGTGAGGTAGTGTTCATGAGTTCATTGTCCATTCAGAAATCTGATGGCATAGGTGAAGAAGCTGTTCCTGAGATGTTGAGTGTGTGCTTTCAGCCTCCTGTATCTCCTCCTTAATGGTAGCAATGAGAAGAGAGCACATCCTGGGTGATGGGGGTTCTCAATGATGGATGCCGCCTTTTTGAGGCATCGTCCTTTGAAGGTGTCCCAGATGCTGGGGAAGCTAATGTCCATGATGGAGCTGACAGAGTTTACAACTTTCTGCAGCTTTTTCCAATACTGTGCAGTGGCCCCTCCATGCCAGACAGTGACACAACCAGCTAGAATGCTCTCCATGCCACATCTGTAGAAATTTGTGACAGTCTTTGGTGACATACTAATTCTTCTCAATCTCCTAATGAAATATAGCTGCTGCCGTGCTTTCTTTGTAATTACATTAATATGTTGGGTCCAAGATGAATCCTCTGAGATGTTGATACCTAGGGACTTGAAACTACTCACTCTTTCCACTTCTGATCCCTCAATGAGGACTGGTATGTGTTCCCTCAAATTCCCCTTCCTGTAGTCCGCAATCAATTCCTTGGTCTTAATGACGTTGTTGCTGTGACTACTCATCCAGCTGATCGATCTCGCTCTTGTATTCCTCGTCACCATCTGAAATCCTGGCAACAATAGCTGTGTCATCGGGAAATTTATAGATGGCATTTAAATTGTGTCCAGTCACACAATTAGACAGGGTGAGAAGAGGTATAGTCAAGATAGACATAGGAATCAGTAGATTTATGAAAGATATTGATAAACAGAGATGGAGACAAAGAGCGATTGAGAAAGGGGACAGAGGTGTTAAAAATGGATGAAATGAATTTAAGGGCAGGATGGAAGTTGGAGGCAAAGCTAGTGAAACTGACGAGTTCAGCATTGGTGCATGAAGTAGCACCAATGCAGCTGTAAATGTAGCAGCAAAAGAGCTGGGGAGCATCATCAGGGAAACCTTGGAACATGGACTATTACACATATGCATGGTCAGCCCATGGCCTCCTCTTTTGCAATGATGAGGCCACTCTCAGGTCAGAGGATCAACACCAAGGTCTAGGAAGCCTCCAAGTTGCTGGCACGAACATCGCTTTCTCCAACTTCTGGCAATTTTCCCCCATCCCCCTTCCCTCTTCATTAATACCCCACTCGAGCCTCTTACCATTTTTCCTGACCTGCCTGACAACTCCCCCTGGAACCCCTCAACCTTCCCCTTCTCCCATGGTCCACTCTTCTCTCCAATAAGAATCCTTCTTTTCTAACCCTTTGCCTTTTCCACCTATCACCTTCCAGTTTCTTATTTCATTCTCCCTCTGCCCCACCCACCTGGCTTCACCTATCACCTTCTGGCTTGTCCTCCTCCTCCTCCTCCCCTACCCTCTTATACCAAAAACATTGACTGTGAGTATAAAAAATGAAAAGGGATTGCATGGTTTATTCTTGCAAAATAATTTTTTTTAAAAATATGAATAAAATTTATTATAAAACAAAATCCAGTCTAGCTTTCTTAAGTCTGAAATAGCCTTACCGACAGGCTGGAATGAAGAAAAGGCAGACATAGATGGGTACCTAATAGCCAGGGTAAACAGGGATGCAGAGGAGGTTATGATCAGGTCAGCCGTGATCATACTAAAGCAGTAGATCAGGCCTGAGGGCCAAGTGGTTTACTCCAGCTCCTAATTCATTTGGCTACAAGTGGCTGAGAGAGTGCGAGCCAGAAAAATCAGAACCATAATCAAATTTATCATCACCAGCATGTGACGTGAAATTTCTTAACTTAACAACAGCAGTTCAATGCAATACATAATCTAGCAGAGAGAGAGAGAAAAAACTAATAATAATAAATAAAATAAACATAATAAATAAACAAGTAAATCAATTACATATATTGAATAGATTTAAAAGAATGTGCAAATACTGTATATTAAAAAAGTGAGGTAGTGTCCAAAGTTTCAATGTCCATTTAGGAATCGGATGGCAGAGGGGAAGAAGCTGTTTCTGAGTCGCTGAGTGTGTGCCTTCTGGCTTCTGTATCTCCTACCTGATGGTAACAATGAGAAAAGGGCATGTCCTGGGTGCTGGAGGTCCTTAATAATGGATGCTGCCTTTCTGAGACACTGCTCCCTAATGATGTCCTGGGTACTTTGTAGGCTCGTGCCCAAGATGGAGCTGACTAGATTTACAAACTTCTGCAGCTTCTTTCAGTCCTGTGCAGTAGTTCCTCCATACCAGACAGTGATGCAGCCTGTCAGAATGCTCTCCACGGTGCATATATAGAAGTTTTTGACAAATCTCTTTTGACATGACAAATCTCTTCAAACTCCTAATGAAGTATAGCCGCTGTCTTGCCTTCTTTATAACTACATCGATATGTTGGGACCAGGTTAGATCCTCAGAGATCTTGACACCCAGGAACTTTAAGGGGCTCACTCTCTCTACTTCTGATCCTTCTATGAGGATTGTATGTGCTCCTTCGTCTTACCTTTCCTGAAGTCCATAATCAGCTCTTAATAATAAACACTGCCATCCCGTGTCATTGCAAACTAATAAGTAACAAAGGAAACAATGTTGAGCTATACTGCTGAGAACTACACGTTTCTCACTACACACGGTTTTGGTCTCAAACAAAACACCAAAGAGCTAGAACAGAGAATAGATGCAAGGCTCTAGTATTGAAGAACTGAAGTCGCAAAGGAAGGATGGAAGTACAGGGACATCATGAAGGAACACAAAGTTATTAGGTCAGATGAACCAGTGTGGCACAGTATCTAGGTAGGAGTCGGTGCTGCCCCCCAGTGTTCTTTCGGCAGAAGACAAGCCATATTGTGGTCAACTGCAGATTCCTGTGGTATTCTTAGTGTTTGGACTTTTCTTTTGCATGGCTGTATTTTACTGATATCTCACATGTGTTTGCTATCTTGTAGGTGCTATGTGTGCTTTGTGCCGTGTGAATGTTGGTTACTGTGTTTTGCACCTTAGCCCTGGAGTAACACTGTTTCATTTAGCTGTATTCACGGATATTCATGTATGGTTGAACGACAATTACACCTGAATTGAATATTCAGTGGAAGAATAGCTAATCCTAATTACTTTTTGAAACAGAAATTGTGTGGATGGTTATAGAAAGAGAAACACAAAAATCTTACTCCCAATTGGCATCCCGTTAGAAAGAACATTTGTACAAGAAGCCCACAAGAACAAGGTTGGGCATAACTGTGACATAGTGCAATCGAAATGCCTTCAAGATTCAATAAACTTGCGTGGCAAGATTCCTTAAGGTGAGATGGCAAAGTGCTGTCTGCACTCCAGAAACTGTCAGTACATTCAGAGAAGTGTTAGACAGGAGTAAAATGAAAACTATGGCTTTCCTCAATTTCTTCTCAGTGCAGATGTATGTGAAATCAAATATAATAAGCACCACTGGCGCTACTGCTTAATGGTGCTTGGGACAGTTCCACACGCTCTATTCCCATGAATGTTTTAACCGAATTCACTGTAATGTTCAAACCAGATGTTTGTCACACAAGGTTATTAACATCATTTCACATTGGATAATTCAGCTCATACAACACAAAAGCCTTGTGTTCTGGCAAAAACACATTTTTAAAATGAAAGACTTGTACAACTGTGAAGAATACAGTTAATTTCAATGCTAATTATTTCTCTTTCCTACAGTAATTAAATTGGACTTTTCTAATACTCCATGTTCTTTCAAAATCTGCATCAGTTCAGTCACAGACCATCTGCTTAAAAAACAGCATAAACTCTGTTCCAGAGGAGATTAATTTGTTCTAATTGAACCTAGTTGAAGGTCCAAAGTGCAGAATACCAGCTAAATTGAAATAAGTCAAATATTAATTAATACTAAGGGATCAGTGAATTACCAAAAAAAAATCATCTTTTGAATGAGACCTAAGCTAAGACATCATTGGTCATCTCAGGAGGCACAAAAGATCCCATGCCACTATTTAAAGAAGAGCAGGCAAATCCTCCCCAGTGCCCTGGCCAGTATTTATCTGAAAAATCAACATCACTAAAACAGATTTTCTGATCCTTATGAAATTGTTTGTTCCAGTTTGTTGTCTTTGGAATCTTGTACTGTTCAAATCGGTTGTCACAGTTCCTACATTAGAACACATTCCATTGTAATGCTGTTTAGGAAATTGAGAGATTGTGAAAGATCTCGTCTATAGAATGATAAAAGATCTTGGATGTTTGTCTCAGAAATGCAAAGAAAATTGCACGCTTTAAAATCATGAAATAACTTTGGTCTGTACTCCATGTCAACAACAAAATCCCTCAGTGTAGAAAAGGATAGTCAAAGGGGCAATAAATGTTCCTTCAACCAAATATGCAAATTATATGTCCCAGTCTATTACCAATGTCAGAAAGAACACAGGGATCAATGAGTATGGGAAGAGAGCAGAAATACGGTACTGAGATAGAGCATTAACCATGACTGTATCAAATGGTGGGGCAAGCACGAAGTACTGAATGACCTACTCTTGTTCCTATTTTTCTATGCATCAATGTGACATTTACCATCAGGATCGTCACTTTAGGATCTGATGAAGATGACTAATTTAGGGATAATTTGCCAGATACTTCAGTTGCTAAAGAGTCTCAAAAGGTGCTAAAGAGTCTCAAAAGGTGGCCAAACTAGGTTCTTGAGCTGCATCATATTTAGTTAAAGAATTTATCTTGATAAAGGAGCTGAAGCAGGCACTGGTAATCACTGTTCAGAGGATTGTTTAAGAAGTTGATTGCCATTTGCCTATCAAAGGTCATAAACAAACTGCTTGGCATTTAGGTTGGTAAGACCTGAACTATTTCCTAGGAGGATTACAAAGAAACATTGCTGAAAATTTTGAGCAGGTCTTAAAGGCATAAATACCTGTCACTGTTCAATTGCTGTTGGGGGCTTGAAGTGGATTTTTGAAACCCAAACTTCTTGTGAAATTCCAAGAATTAACATTATTTTCAAACAAGAGAATATCTGCAGATGCTGGAAATCCGAGCAACACACACAAAATGCTCAGCAGACCAGGCAGCAGCAATGGAAAAAAGTACAGTCGATGTTTCGGGCCGAAACCCTTTGGCAGGACTGGAGAAACAAAGCTGCAAAGTAGACTTAAAAAGATTTGAACATTATTTTCAACATTTATTCTGGAAATTCTCTAAGAACTTTGACTCTTCCTAATATGAGTCACCGGGAGAATGGGAGTATTTCTGCATGGACACTTTGTGCTGTTGGGTAAGGAGTTCTGGGATTTAGACTCAATAATGATGAAAGACCTACAATAGATTTCCAAGCAAGGAAGGTGTACGGCTTAGAAGGAATCTCAGAAGTTTTGCTTCCATGCACCTGCCACACTTGTCCTTCTTTGTGGTAGAGATTGCAGGCTTCGGAGGTGTTGTCCAAATAGTCTAGATCAATGATTGCAGTGATTCTGTAAGTGGTACGCACTACAGCTTCCTGAGATCCTCCTCATTGACAAAAGCCATTATTCAACCAATTTGATTCACTCCGTTTGATACCAAGATTCACTGGGAGCAGTAGATGAAGTACACCCAGGCTAGGAAAAGCTGATCAGTGATTATGTCTGGGAAATGCATGTGCATGTCAGTTGGGACAAGGATACTCGGGGGTAGAGATTTTTTTCACACTACCTTCAGTTTCACACTACCTTCAGTTGGCCAACCAACACAGCACTAAGTGTTTTTGCTGCTTTCCTTCACCAAGATGTTACTGGAATTCAGCAGGCAGAAAATCCACACAGTGGAAAAACAGTTATCCAAGCCTGGACCAGTGTAATACTGAGCAACTCAACCAGTATTCAAGTTAGAAGGTAGCTAGGCCCCTAGGGGAAAGATGGACACAACGAAACAGCAGCCCTGGATACTTTATGTGGTACCATCAAATACCATCTATAAATTTGCTGACGATACAACCATTGTTGGTAGAATTTCAGGTGGTAACGAGAGGGCGTACTGGAGTGAGATATGCCAACTAGTGGAGTGGTGCCACAGCAACAACCTGGCACTCAACGTCAGTAAGATGAAAGAGCTGACTGTGGACTTCAGGAAGGACAAGGCGAAGGAATACATACCAATCATCATAGAGGGATCAGAAGTGGAGAGAGTGAGCAGTTTCAAGTTCCTGGGTGTCAAGATCTCTGAGGATCTAACCTGGTCCCAATATATCGATGTAGTCATAAAGAAGGCAAGATAACAGCTATACTTCGTTAGGAGTTTGAAGAGATTTGGCGTGTCAACAAATACACTCACAAACTTCTATAGATGTGCCGTGGAGAGCATTCTGACAGGCTGCATCATTGTCTGGTATGGGGGGCTACTGCACAGGACCGAAAGAAGCTGCAGAAGGTTGTAAATCTAGTCAGTTCCATCTTGGGTACTAACCTACAAAGTACCCAGGACATCTTCAGGGAGCAGTGTCTCAGGGAGCAGTGTCTCAGAAAGGCAGCATCCATTATTAAGGACCTCCAGCACCTAGGGCATGCCATTTTCTCACTGTTACCCTCAGGAAGGAGATACAGAAGCCTGAAGGCACACACTCAGCGATTCAGGAACAGCTTCTTCCCCTCTGCCATCCAATTCCTAAATGGACATTGAACCTTTGGACACTACCTCACATTTTTAAAAATATACAGTATTTCTGTTTTTTTTTTTACACATTTTTAAATCTATTCAATATACGTAATTGATTTACATATTTATAATTTATTTTATTTATTATTTTTCTCTCTCTTTTACATTATGTACTGCATTGAACTGCTGCTGCTAAATTAACAAATTTCATGTCACATGCCAGTGATAATAAACCTGATTCTGGTACTCCTCCTTCTCTGGTTCACAAGAAATGATCTCTTCTTCAGCTGCACTGCCAGCTGGAAAAGCAGTGCAGTGTGAATTTGACAAAAGATCATTGCAGGCCCTTGATTTGTATATTAAAATAAGCCTGTGCCTGACTTGGGCAGTAGCTCTTGCTACTCAAGTGTCAGACCCAAGGAGGGATTGCAGTGGCTAGATTGATAGCAGGATTGGGGCAGCCACAGTATCATCAGGCCATAAACATCAAATCTTGCATCCAAAGGCTGGCTGTGCTAATAAAATGCAGGTGGGTAGTGAGTGCTATCATTTAAGAGCAAAGGGATAGCAAGGGACAGAATTGGTCCTCTGGAAGATCAGAATGACCATCTCTGCGTGGAGCCGAAAGAAATGGGAGAGATCTTAAAAGGATTTTTTTGCATCTGTATTTATTTGACAGATGGACAGAGTGTCTGTAGAATGAGGCAAAGCAGCAGTGAGGTCATGGACCCTATACAGATTACAGAGGAAGAGGTGTTTGCTATCGAGGCAAATTAGGATGGATAAATCCTCAGGGCGTGACAAGGTGTTGCCTTAGACCCCACGGGGAGGCTTCTGTAGAAATTGCAGGGACCCTAGCAGAGATATTTAAAACATCTCAACAAGCAGACTTTTCCACTGAGGTTGGGTGAGACTAGAACTAGAGTTCATGGGTTAAGGGTGAAAGGTGAAATGTTTAAGGGGAACATCTTCACTCAGAGGATGGTGAGAGTGTGGAACGAGCTGCCGGTGGAAGTGGTGGATGCAGGATTGATTTCAACACTTAAGGAAACATTTGGATAGGTACATGGATGGGAAGGGTATGGAAGGCTATGGCCCAGGTGCAGGTCAATGTACTTAGGCAGATTAGTAGTTCAGTATGGACTAGATGGGCTGAAGGGCCTGCTCCTGTGCTGTAGTGTTCTTTGGCTATATAACTATATTCAAGCAAAGGTTTGTGTTCTTAACACAAAGGAATGAAGAATAGAGAACCCACACCCTCCTCCCACTCCATCTGTCCATCACCCACACACCCCTCCAGAAAGCAGGGGCAGAAAGAAGCAAAAAAACAAGTTTCCAGAGTACAGTTATAGGCTCAGGTTTTATGAAGGACAAATTTATATCAACCAAAGATCATAGCCGAAAAAAGAGCTTTATTTAAAGAAATGAGAGGAAAGCCAAATAGCAAGTTTTTTCAGCAGATGTTTGTTAATTTTCACATGGAATTTGTTGTACCACTCACTCATTTAAGCCACAAGGGTTGGAGCAATGATAAGTAAACTCTGCTTTTCAGCAATATGTCACATAGCAACATTAAGACCTTGAAATTCAATCACCCATGAAAATATACGCCAATACAATAGTGCACGAGGGCCTGTGCTAACTTGTCCTGGTAGCATCAGTGTGTGCTTCTCTTTACTTGGGAGTTTTGTTTGAAAATTCCCAATCACAATGTTTTTCCTATTAACGTGCACAAACTCTTAATTTCAAGCATCCTACACACCTGCTGATAACCAGTTATAATTCACTTCAGGCATGCATTTTATTTTAAACAGGGAGGTTTCCACTTACTATAAATTCTACTTAAAGTCATTTTACAGGTTGGGTGGCTCTGAGCAACAGATAGGGCAGGCAACCCGTTATACTGAAGCTGACCTTGAGATCCTGGTGGGATCAGTCATTTCAGGGATCAATGCCAGCACCGGCGCCTCAAACTCTGGTCCCATATGTTGCTTAATGACCTCACACACATGCAGTTGAGCTCAGTGGAAACAGCAATATTTCCCATCTACCAACACCCCAAGCACAACACTCACTCAACCACCAACCCCAACACTAATACTCACTCACCATTGTAGATCTAATATAGTTCTAAGATGGAAATGCATTCATTACCATTCTTCCTGCTCTGTTGTAGGAACAGTTTGTCATAAAGCCATAGAGGTGCACAGCATGGAAACAGACCATTCTGCCCACCACATCCATGCTGACCAATAGAACCACATGTGCATTATTCCATCTGGAATCCCACTTGGCCTCAGCCTTCTATAACTAGATGATTCAGTGCTGGCCCTATTAGTTCTTTAATGCTGTCAGTAACTCTGCTTTCACACCTTGCAACAGTGCATTCCACGTACTCAGCACTCACTGAGTGAAAAATGTTCCCCTCAGATCCCTTCTAAATCTCTTAGCTTTTCCCTTAAATTTATGTGCTCTAGTTTTATTCACCTCTGTAATAAGCGGAAAAGTGTCATGCAGTATACACTCTCTACCACTTATAATCTTATATACCCGAATCATATTACCTTTAACTTTCTCTTCTCCAGGGACAACAGACCCAGTCTCTCTTCATAACAGAAATACTCCATCACAAGTAGCTTCCTGGTCAATCTCCTTGGCACCCTCTCCAGTACTATCACATCCTTTCTACAGTGTGGTGACCAGAACCAGCACGAACTAACTCAATCAGATGGCAGCAGCACACTGAAGGACAGGAAAGGGGATGCTGCCATGCCCACTGCCTCAACTGTTGTAGGACAAGGTTGCTATGGTTGAGGTGCCACAAAGCCAGTGATGGGATGAGGTAGGTTGGATGGTGGCATCCAATCCTCTATCCTACCTACCTTGTCCCACAATGTCTTCTGTCTTATAACACTCACAAGTCCTTGTCTTTGTGCAGTTGGATCCTCGATTTCCTCACCTGCAGACTCCAGTCACTTTGGATTGGCAACAACATCTCCTCCACAATTTCCATCAGCACAGATGCACCACAAGACTGTGTACATAGCCCCCTGCTCTACTCACTTTACTCTTATGACTGTGTGGTGAAGCACAGCTCCAATACCATATTCAAGTTTGCTAATGACATCACTGTCACTAGCCATATCAAAGGTGGTGATGAATCAGCATATAGGAAGGAGACTTGAAAATCTGGTTGAGTGGTGCCACAATAACAACCTCTTGCACAATGTCAGCAAAATCAAAGGGCTGATTATTGACTTCAGGAGGAGGAAACTGAAGGTCCATGAGCCAATCTGCATCAGGGGATCAGAGGTATAGAGCGTCATCAACTTTAAATTCCTCAGTGTTACCATTTCAGAGGATTTGTCCAGGGCGCAGCACGCAACTGGCATTACAAAAAAAGCAAGGCAGCACCAGTATTTCATTAGAAGTTTGCAACAATACGGCCTGACATCTAAAACTTTGCCAAACTTCTATAGATATGCAGTGGAAAATACGTTGACTGGTTGCATCACGGCCTGGTATGGAAACACTAATGCCCTTTAATCATCTGGACTAAAAGATGCATAGAAGCACAGGGGAATCCAGATCCAAAATTGCATGCTGTTTTGTGCTGAGCCTGGGGTATTCCAAAATAGAAATGGTGGCTAGTTGGGGTACAATCACAGTGGAGTGGAGTGTCTGATGGCACAGCTTTCATTGAAGTCAGCTTATGTCATCATGCCACCGGGAATGAAGGTACTATGGGACTCCAGTACTATCTCTACTCCAACTATCTGTGCAGATTGTCAAACCTGCTAGTGACCTGCCCCAGCAAAGTTACAATATGTCTGTTATTTATAATTCTGGTCTCTTCAGATATCACTATTTGTATTCCCACTGCTGCCATGTCAATTCTGCCCTTTGAGATGCCCATCGTCCAGCTACCTTGGACTGCAAGCTCGAAGCTACACTATCTAGAACAGGGGTTCCCAACCTTTTCTATGCCATGGACCAATACCATTTACCAAGTAGTCCATGGACCCCAGGTTGGGAACCCCTGATCTAGAAGACTCAAAACTATGAATTGTCCTTCACAGTATCTGCAAAACCCAACATTCAAAGAGTAACAACCAGCTATTGGCATGGCTGTGGCCGCTGAAGGGGCACTGCACTGCTTTCATTCCCAGAGCTTTATTCAAATGCAGAGAATGGCACTCCTTTACTACTTGCCCATTGACTGATCTTTGCCTGCTTTCTAGCACCAAGCCAACAAGTCAGCAATGTTACTTTGAAAACAGTCAGTGTGTCAACAATGGTAGGAAGCACTTTATGAATGCATTGAATACTTTGAAAACAAAACTGGCAGTCTTTCAATAGCAACTTGTATTTACTTAGTGATGTTCACATAGCAGAAGATCCCGAGATACTTCAAAGTTCAAAGTAAATTAGTCACCATATACAACCCTGAAATTCATTTTCTTGCAGGCATATTCAATAAATGAGGCCCATGTGCCACCTAGGCACTAAGGGTTCAGACGACGATATTCAATAAATCTATAATTGAATCAATGAAAAACAGCACCAACTTAGGCGTTCACGCGGCAAATAGAGCAGGGGTCTAAGCACACAGCCTTGTGGTGTACCTGTGCTGATGGAGATTGTGGAGGAGATGTTGTTACCAATCTGAAGTGACTGGGATCAGCAACTAAGGTAATTGAAGATCCAATTGCACAAAGAGGTGTTGAGGTCAAGGTCTTGAAGCTTATTGATTAGGTTTGAGGGGATGATGGTATCAAATGCAGAGCTGTAGTTGATAAATAGCATCCTGATATATGCACCTTTACTGTTCAGATGTTCCAGGGTTGAATGAAGAGCCAATGAGATGGCACCTACTGTGGACCTGTTGCTTCAGTAGGTAAACTGAAGCGGATCCAAGTCTCTTCTTAGGCAGGAGTTGACATACTGCATCACTGACCTCTCAAAACACTTCATCACTGTGGATGTAAGTACTACTCAACGATTGTCATTGAGGCATTGTTGTCAAACAAAATTTAAAACTGAATCACATAATGACATGCGTAGGATAGGTGACAAGGTCCTGCAAAGTGAGTTCGGGGAGTTAGGTGCCAAGTTAAAGACAGGACCTGCAGGGTTATGATCTCAGGATTGCTACTCCTGCCAAGTACTAGTGAGGCCAGAAATAGGAAGATCATACAGTTTAACATGTGGCTAAGGAGATGGTTCAGGAGGGAGGGCTTCCAATTTTAGGATTTAAGGCAGAGGTTGATAGATCCTTGATTAGTCAGGGCATGAAGGCAGGATATTGGGGTTGAGAGAAAAATGGATCAGTCATGATGAAATGGTGGAGCAGATTCGATGGTCCAAATTAACTAATTCTGCTCCTATAAATAATAGATCATTGGGATCTCTTCTGGGGAAGATGGGTCCTGTACAGGCTTTTCAGTTTGTGCCTGAACTGCAGGAGGAACTAATACCCTAGCAGAAAGGTTTGCTGGTGCTGCACGGGGGGTTTAAACTAAAGTTGCAGGGGGATGGGAACCAGAGTGCCAGAACAGATAGTGGAGAGGTTGTGGAGAAATATTAGGGAAATATTATTGATAACCAAAATCCAAAAGTGTAAAAGTAGGCTCTAAGCAGAATCAAAGAAAGGTGGAGGGATTTAAAGAGGGAATTCCAGAACACAAAGGCTCTCTGGACCAGTACTCGTTTGATTTCAAAGAATAAGAGTGGGGGGAGGGGGAGATGGATCTCATTGAAACCTACCGGATACTGAAAGGCCTGAATACAGTGGATGTGGAGAGGATGTTTTCCATTGTACCTCAGGACATGTGTCAATAATAAACTACACACAGTTTAAAAGTAATATCCAGGTGTGGAAAATTGTGAAAATAGGAAGTATAGTCAAGACAAATGATGTAATATACAGGTGCTAAAGCTCAACTTAAATATGCTGCTTCATTTAATAAAAATAAAGTTCAAGGTAAATTTATTATCAAAGTACATATATGTCACCATATACAACCCTGAGATTCATTTTCCTGCCGGCATACTCAGTAAATCTATAGAATAGTAACTATAACAAGATCAATGAAAGATCAACCAGAGTGCCAAAGACAAAAAACTGCAAATACAAAAATAAACAAATAAATAAATAAATAATGCTGAGAACAGGAAACATAGAAAAACTACAGCACAATACAGGCCTTTTGGTCCATAATGCTGTGCTGAACATGTTCTTACTTTAGAAATTACCTAGGGTTACCCACAGCCCTCTATTTTTCTAAGCTCCATGTACCCATCCAGAAGTCTTTTAAAAGACACTATCGTATCTGCCTCCACCACCGTCGCCGGCAGCCCATTCCACACAGTCACCACTCTGCATAAAAAAAACTTACCCCGACAACTCCTCTGTACCTACTTCCAAGCACCTTAAAACTGTGCCCTCTCGGGTTAGCCATTCCAGCCCTGGGAAAAAGCCTCTGACTATCTATGTGATCAATGCCTCTCATAATCTTATACTCCTCTATCAGGTCACCTCTCATCCTCCGCCGTTCCAAGGAGAAAAGGCTGAGTTTACTCAACCTATTCTCATAAGGCATGCTCTCCAATCCAGGCAAAATCCTTGTGAATCTCCTCTGCACCCTTTCTATAGTTTCCACATCCTTCCTGTAGTAAGGTAACCAGAATTGAGCACAGTACTCCAAGTGGGGTCTGACCAGGGTCCTATATAGCTACAACATTACCTCTCAGCTCTTAAATTCAATCCCACGGTTGATGAAGGCCTTCTTAACCACAGAGTCAACCTGCGCAGCAGCTTTAGAGTGTCCTATGGACTCTGACCCCAAGATCCCTCTGATCCTCCACACTGCCAAGAGTCTTACCATTAATACTATATTCTGCCATCTTATTTGACCTACCAAAATGTAGCACCTCACACTTATCTGGGTTGGACTCCATTTACCGCTTCTCAGCCCAGTTTTGCATCCAATCAATGTCCCGTTGTAACCTCTGACAGCCCTCCACACTGTCCACAACATCCCTAACCTTTGTGTCATCAGCAAATTTACTAACTCATTCCCCCACTTCCTCATCCAGTTCATTCATAAAATTCATGAAGAGAAGAGGGTCCCAGAACAGATCTCTGAGTCACAACACATGTCACCAACCTCCATGCAGAATATGACCTGTCTACAACCACTCTGCCTTCTGTGAGCAAGCCAATTCTGGATCCACAAAGCAACATCCCCTTGGATCCCATGCATCCTTACTTTCTCAATATGCCTTACATGGAGTACCTTATCAAATGCCTTGCTGAAATCCATAAACACTACATTCCCTGCTCTACCTTTATCAATGTTTTTAGTCATATCCTCAAAAAATTCAATCAGGCTCGTAAGGCACGACCTGCCTTTGACAAAGCCATGCTGACTATTCCTAATCATATTATGCCTCTCCAAATGCTCATAAATCTTGCCTCTCAGGATCTTCTCCATCAACTTACCAACCACTGAAGTAAGACTCACCGGTCTATAATTCCCTGGACTACTTCTACTCCCTTTTGCAACATTTGCAACCCTCCAATCCTCTGGAACCTCTCCCATCCCCATTGATGATGCATAGATCATTGCCAGAGGCTCAGCAATCTTCTCCCTCGGCTCCCACAGTAGCCTGGGGTACATCTCATCCAGTCCTGGAGACCTATCCAACTTAATGCTTTCCAAAAGCTCCAGCACATCCTCTTTCATAATGTCTATATGATCAAGCTTTTCAATCTGTTGTAAGTCATCCCTACAATTGCTAAGATCCTTTTCCATAGTGAATACTGAAGTAAAGTATTCATTAAGTACCTCTGCTATCTCCTCTGGTTCCATACACACTTTCCCACTGTCACACTTGATTGGTCTTATTTTCTCACGTCTTATTCTCTTGCTCTTCACATACTTGTAGAATGCCTTGGGGTTTTCCTTAATCTTGCTTGTCAAGGCCTTCTCATGGCCCCTTCTGGCTCTCATAATTTCTTTCTTAAGCTCCTTCCTGCTAGCCTTATAATCTTCTAGATCTCTATCATTACCTAGTTTTTTGAACCTTTCATAAGCTTTTCATTTCTTCTTGACTAGATTTACAACAGCCTTTGTACACCATGGTTCCTGTACCCTACCATCCTTTCCCTGTCTCACTGGAACGTACCTATGCAGAACGCCACGCAAATATTCCCTGAACATTCGCCACATTTCTGCCATACATTTCCCTGAGAACATCTGTTCCCAATTTATGCTTCCAAGTTCCTGCCTGATAGCCTGATACTTCCCCTTACTCCAATTAAATGCTTTCCTAACTTGTCTGTTTCTATCCCTCTCCAATGCTATGGTAAAGGAGATAGAATTGTGATCACTATCCTCAAAATGCTCTCCCACTGAGAGATCTGACATTTGACCAGGTTCATTTCCCAATACCAAATCGAGTACAGCCTCTCCTCTTGTAGGCTTATCTACATATTGTGTCAAGAAACCTTCCTGGACACACCTAACAAACTCTATCCCATCTAAACCCCTTGCTCTAGGGAGATGCCAATCAATATTTGGGAAATTAAAATCTCCCACCATGACAACCTTGTTATTATTACAACTTTCCAGAATCTGTCTCCCTATCTGCTCCTCGATGTCCCTGTTACTATTGGGTGGTCTATATAAAAAAAAACTCAGTAGAGTTATTGACCCCTTCCTGTTTCTAACTTCCACCCACAGAGACTCAGTAGACAATCCCTCCTTGACTTCCTCCTTTTCTGCAGCCGTGACATTACCTCTGATCAGCAGTGCCACGCCCCCACCTCTTTTGCCTCCCTCCCTGTCCTTTCTGAAACATCTAAAGCCTGGCACACTAAGTAACCATTTCTGCCCCTGCACCATCCAAGTCTCTGTAATGGCCACAACATCATAGCTCCAAGTGCTGATCCACACTCTAAGCTCATCTACTTTGTTCATGATGCTTCTTACATTAAAATGCTTTCCTGTCTTACATGAGATGAAGAGTCTTTCAAAGTGAGTTCATAAGTTGTGGAAACACACACAAAATGCTGGTAGAATGCAGCAGGCCAGGCAGCATCTATAGGAAGTACAGTAGAAGTTTTGGGACAAGACCCTTCATCAGGACTAACGGAAAAAAGAGACAGTAAGAGATTTGAAAGGGGGAGGGGGAGGGGAGACCTGAAATGATAGGAGAAGACAGGAGGGGGTGGGATGAAGCCTGGAGCTGGGAAGTTGGTTGGCAAAAGGGATACAGAGCTGGAGAAGGGAGAGGATCATGGGATGGGAGGCTTAGGGAGAAAGAAAGGGGGAGGGGAGCACCAGAGGGAGATGGAGAGCAGGCAAGGAGTGATTGTGAGAGGGACAGAGAGAAAAAAAATTAAAAATTAAAAATTAGGGATGGGGTAAGAAGGGGAGGAGGAGCATTAATGGAAGTTAGAGAAATCAATGTTCATGCCATCAGGTTGGAGGCTACCCAGACAGAATGTAAGGTGTTGGTATAAGTTGTTATAAGTTGTCATATGTTGTGGGAACAGGTCAGTGATGGGGCAAGTGAAGTTGAGTGAAGTTATCCTCTTTGGTTCAAGAGCCTGGTGGTTGAGGGGTAATACCTGTTCCTGAACCTGGTGGTGTGCATACTGAGGCTCCTGTACCTTCTTACTGATGGTAACAGTGAGAAGACAGCAGGACCTGTATGGTGGGAATCCCCAAAGATGGATGCTGCTTACCTACAACAACGCTTCACATGTAGTGCTTATAAAAAGCATGAAACCTCGATGGAAGTTTTCATGTTTTATTGTCTTACAACATTGAATCAGTGCATTTAAGCTTCGTTCAATGCAGATCGACACTTCCATTGTATCCTGGATAATGGACTGATTGGCAGACCACAGTACGTGTGGCTTCAGAACTGTGTGTCAGACATGGTTATAAACAGCACTGGGGCCCCACAGGGGACTGCATAGGCTCCATTCCTGTTTATTGTGTATACCTCAGATTTTAGGTACAACACTGAGTCATGTCATCTGCAGAAATTCTCTGATGACTCATTAATAGTTGGGTGTATAAAGGGAGGATGTGAGGATGAATGCAGGGCCCTGGTGGAGAACCCTGTCAAATGGTACAAGCTGAATAATCTGCAGCTCAACATCAGTAAGACAAAGGAGATGGTGATGAACTTTAGGAAGACTAAGCCTGCACTGCTCCCTGTTACTATTGATGGTGAGGATGTGGATGTGGTGAGGACCTACAAGTACCCGGGGGTGCACCTGGACGGCAGACTTGAGAGGAGCACCAACACAGAGGCTGTGTACAAGAAGGGCCAGAATTGCTTCTACTTCCTGAGGAGACTGAGGTCCTTTAGAGTATGCAGTCCTCTCCTTCACATGTTCTACCAGTCTGTTGTTGCTAGTATAATCTTTTATGCATGGCGTGCTGAAGCAATGGCATCTACACGGTATTAACAACAGGTTCAATCAACTGATTAGAAAGGCTGGCTCTGTTATAAACCGGACACACTGGAGGCTGTGGTAGAACAAGGACCCTATGGAAAATCCTGGCAATTCTTGTCAATGTTTCTCATCCTCTGCATGCCACCTTGGCTGAACAGAGGATCACTTTTAGTAATAGACTAAGACATTTGCACTGCTCTGAAGAGTTCCATATGAGGTCATTCTTACCCTCAGCCATTAGGTTTTATAATGAGTCAACCTTTAGCTGGGGAAGTGATGACTCCTTGTTAAACTGTTTGAGCTAAAGTACGTTTTATTCTTTCTTCCTTCTGTACTAATATTTGTATATCTGTGCACTTCTAATGCTACTGTGACACTGTAATTTCCTTTAGGATCAAAAAAGTATGTATCTAGTTATCTTTTTCCAGTTGACTCCAGAGTCTCCCACATGTCTTCTGGCACACTCTATCTGAGATTTCATGTGGCTTTTTTTTCCCCCAACAGTGGCTTTCTCTTTGCCACACTCCCATAAAGCTGAGACTGGCGAAGCACCCGGGCAACAGCTGTTGTACATGCAGTCTCCCTTCTCAGCCACTGAAGCTTGTAACTCCTCCAGAGTTGTCATAGGTCTCTTCGTGGCCTCCCTCACTAGTCCCCTCCTTGCATGGTCACTCAGTTTTTAAGGATGGCCTGCTCTAGGCAGATTTACAGCTATTCTTTCCATTTCTTGATGATTGACTTAACTGTACTCCAAGGGATATTCAATGACTTGAAAAGATTCTTGTATGCATCTCCTGACTTGTGCTGTTCAACAACCCTTTCACGGAGTTGCTTGGAGTATTCTTTTGTCTTCATGGTGTAGTTTTTGCCAGGATACTGACTCACCAGCAGTTGGACCTTCCAGATACAGGAGTATTTTTACTATAATCAATTTAAACACTTTGACTGCACACGGTAGATCTCCATTTACCGTATGATTTCTAAAACCAATTGGCTGCACCAGTGATGATTTGGTGTGCCATATTAAAAGGATGAATATTTATGCAATCAATTATTTTGTGTTTAATATTTGTAATTAACTTAGATCACTTTGTAGAGATCTGTTTCACTTTGTCATGAAGAATCTTTTTCTGTTGATCAGTGTCAAAAAAAAGCCAAATTAAATTCACTGTAATTCAATGTTGTAAAACAATAAAACATGAACACTCCTGGGGGAGGGGCGAATACTTTTTATAGGCACTGTATATGTGCTCAATGGTGGGGAGGACTGGGCCATATCCACTACTTTTTGTAGGATTTTTCATTTAAAGGCATTGATGTTTTCATACCAGGCTGTGATGCAGCCAGTCAATACACTCTTCACCACACAGTTTGTCAAAGTTTTAGATAACATGTTGAATTTTCGCAAACTGCTAAGTAAGTAGAGGCACTGCCATGCTTTCTTCGTAATTGCACTTACGTGCTGAGCCTAGGAAAGGTCCACCAAAATACTAACTCCAAGGAACTTAAAGTTGCTGATCCTCTCCACCTCTGATCCTCCAATGAGGACTGTTTATGGACCTCTGGTTTCATCCTCTTGAAGTCAATAATCAGCTCCTTGGTCTTGCTGACATTGAGTAAAAGGTTGTTGCTTTTAAAAACACAGAGAACGAGGTAGGTGCCTGGCACAGGTTACTAGCGATAATAGTGGAAGCAGGCAGTCTGGTGGAGTTGAAAAGGCTTTTAGATAGACACATGAACATGAAAGGAATGAAAGGATATGGGTGATAGACAAGAGAACATTTAGTATGAACTGCTATCAAAATCAGCACAACAGCATGGACTGAATGGCTTGTCCAGTTCAAAGCTCAAAGTAAATGTATTATCAAATAAATACTGTTCTATACTCTCTGATTCACATCCTGTTCAAGCGGCACTGAAATATTAGCCAACTGGGCATAAAGCTAGAATTGAACCTGAGAGTCCTGGTATGTACAGCACACTTCCTCTCTCAAATGGATTATTAAGAAAGCCTATGAAGTGAATGCATCAAGCAAATAGAATGTGGTAAAATATTTCAATTTTATCGCATGAAAGTATTCATATCCTCTGGGTAAAATAGACCTGTGAGTATTGTGCTACAAATTTACAACTAAGACTGCTCAAAAGTTTGCGATTCGAGTAACTGAATCAAAATGCCAAGTGGGGCTAAAGAAGACAATACTGCTTTCTGTCTTGAAGAGTACAAACTTTCCTCAAAGATTGCAAGATTGCTACTAAAGAATTTAAAATGCAGTGCCATTTTTTAAATACTAGGTCAAGGAGAGAAGAAAAATTGAATGGGATAGCAATAAATGACTTGCTCTCACAATGATCTTTCCTTGCAATCATTTTCTGGACAACATTTTGATCATCTCCAGCTTGGAGCTGGAGAGTGAAACAGAATCCATGAATGCCATGGCGTTCAAGATTTATTCTGTTCAATATTATTGAAGATCTAAAAGATATTTGTATAAGATTTGTAGAAATATACAAGAATTTGAGGAATATGAAAAACACTAAAATTATGATAATGCTGTGATGAAGTTTGATCACAGCTGACCTCAAAATATTCAATATATCAGTAATTGACAGTTTAGCTCAGTAAATAATATTTTGTTTTTCAAGTAGACCTGCAACATTTATAATACAAAGAGGCTACTTGGCCTCCCCACAAAGTCCATGGTATTCATGTGTCACACAAACATCTTCCCACTCCCATCAATCCTATTATCAAATTATTCTATACCTTCCTCCCTCATGTACTCATCTAGCTTCTCCCTGAATGCATCTGTGATTCACCTGAAGCACTCCTTGGGATAGCAAGTTACCAACTACCTTATAACAGTAAAGGCTTACAATAGTAAAAGATCCTGTTTTTGCACATTGTCCATTGCAAAAAGAACTGGGGCAAGCAATTCACTGCAATGACAACCCAAATTTAAATAGCACTTTGAAGGAGAGATATACAAAAATATGTAGAGGACTGTTATTTCACTACGCTGCCTCACAAAAAATGGTTTTCAAAAATGAAATATACTTCAGAAGACTAGAATGGTTTTCTTTGTGACTCTATTGGGAACTCCTATGCTTCTGTAAAAGTTTTTAAAATACTGCACCATGTAATTATTAGACCCAGATCATGTCATTTCATAATTTCTCCTGAATGATTGGCCCACACATAGCACTACTCAAAGAGCAACCTCTGGATCAAAATTGCCAGCTTGATCACTTATCCCTGCTCCTGGCTGTCCCCCAATAAGGCTGCTTATTTTAAAATAGTCATTGCACTTAATCTGCAGTCCATTGTTTGCCTTTTCTATCATCCTTATCAAGACTGCCTGTTAATTTAAGTAGCAATGATAGCAAAAATATTTCCAATACAAGGAGGAGAAGGCAGAATGCTTGAGAAAAGAAATTCAAGACATTCACACACTCTAATCACTATCCTGTGTGGATAAAGATGGGTCACCTCCAGAAACTTCTCAACTGCTGTATTTCTCTCTCTTTCTACTTTAACTGATTAAACAATATTTTTGTAGACATCTTTCAAAATAGATTGTTTTTCAAAACTGACAACTTAATGCTCACTTCCTTTTTAATACTGTTAATATTTTTAGGTTTTTTTCCAGCTCAAGCTGGTATAACCTGAGGTACAGGCATAGCCAAGCATACATTTCTCAATTACTGGGGACCTTCAAACTAATCTAGTGGTGCTTAGTATTGTGGGTTTCTGGAGATTTACATAAATATTGCTGTGTAGGCCTAATTGTTTAATGCTATTTTGTAGTGCCTTTGGGATGATACCAGTTGTAGACATTACTATGGGAACAATGTATACTCTTCGCCCCCTCCCCCACTCATGTTCCATAGTCTTTCAGTTTCCTCTTTTGATTCAACATTTTTCTGGTGATTTTCACTTATTGATTTCTGCATGTTGTGTGTGCTTGGAATGGCTATATCTATTAAGTAAACTGTTCTTGCTTGTTTATCCTGTAATATTATATCCAGATGGTTATTATGGACTGTCCTATCTGTAATAATGGATCGGTTGTAATATAATTTGTAGAACTCCAACTCTAAGATTTTAGTGAGTGATGTTTGCCGCTTGATTGTGCCTGTGTGAAGTAATCAGATTGAGTTAAACTGCTGCAGGATCCTGTAATGTGTTGGATTGTTTCTGGTTTTTCTTGGCATTTTCTGCATTTATTGTCTTGAATTTATTGGTCTCTTATTATGCATTTTTAAATATTTTTTGTGTTAACCACCTGGTCCTGCATTGCCACCAGAATTATTATTAATAATAATTAATAATAATAAATATTTAAGGCAGTCCCATGTGATTAAGAATGACTTGCTTCCACTCTGGGTCTGTGGGTTCCAAGGTGATTGATGAGGCCAATATGGAGCCTGCAGACTTCTGTATGGGGTGTGAGGTGCTTAAAATAACTGGGTGGGATGAGTATAGCTAGGTACTCAGTGGCTGGCATGGACATTGCGGTTTGAAGGGCCTACTCTATGCTAAATGTGTCTATAACACCCCCCCCCCCAACTTTACAGCAGCATTGTCAATAAAAAATTGACATTAAGTTACTCAAAGAGATACTGGGATAGGCATTCTTTTGATGTCATGGAAAGCCTCAAATTTGGACATCCAGTCTGTCAATACTGTCAATGTCCTCCTGAGATGCCAAACAGAGGAAGGAGGTGCCTCCCGCAAGATTTTAACAGCTCAGTTGGTGTGACATATCCCATGGTTGGGACTCACAGACACAGCTGCACTTTTCGTCATCAAACATTTACCCTTTGTGGACCAGGTGGACAAATTGGTTATGGCCTGGGTGGATTCAGTTGAGGGCTGCCCAATGTCTTTAGTGGGAGGTCAAAGCCATGGATATCTACTTGTTCTCTTGAAAGATTACCAACCTGAAAGATTAACTCTGGTTCCCCTTCTACGGATGCCATCCAACCAGCTGAGCATTTCCAGTGCTTCTATGTTAATTTCACATTTCCACAATCTATAGTTTTTTTTGATTTTCACTCCCACTTTGGTGTCAGTGATGAGGCATTTCTTCACTGTATTTGATGTACTGCACAATACTTTCCATTTGTTTGTAGCATTTGTGTTCAGTGCACAGATGTTGGGTGGCTGTTTCTCAGAAGTCTTGCATGATTTTAAATGTTTCATGAATTGCAAGTTTGGTGCTGCTTACGACATTTTTCAATTCATGCAGGATGTTGGAACTACAGTGAAGGAATGGGTGGGAATACAGAACAGAGGTTACATTCAGATCAAATATGATTTTAGTGAATAGTGAAGCAGGCAGGGCTTGAGGGGCTAAGTGACCTACTCCACATATTTAGTCAGTCTTTAAATAACAGGCTGCACCATTTGGAGACAAGCTAACAAAGCAATATAACTAGTGTGCATGCTTAATTGGCAATGACGCTGAGGTCTTTAAATTATGAGCATTAGTTATGCTACTGGAGCAATGTTCCAAAGGCCTGGGCTGATATTTGAGAGAATGGAGAGTTCAAACCTCATCAATGCAGTTCAAACACTTAAACACAATTTTTAAAAAAGGGAATTTAAACAAAATTGCCATTGGTAAAATAAACACCAACTTGCTGAATTGTGACAAAATCAAGACAGAAAACTCACCAGGGAAACAACAGGAATGAATTGGTTGAAGAATTCGAAGTTAGTAATTTTGCTCACTTCAACCCTCTGAAGTTTGACTGTAGACTATGAGGACTGAGTGAAAACGAACAAGAACTCTGTTTAGAAGCAATTACAAAATGTCTCTGAAGATGGCTGTAAAGCATCCCATACTAATTTCCTTGCTTCCATCAAATGTACACCTGGATTTCCAATCATCTGCCATAACTGTAAGAAATTAAAAAAAACACTGAATATGATCAAACCAATATTATCTACACACCATGGACTTATCCTCTTCCTCAAACTAACACCCGATCTGACCCCACTGTGCCAAGTCAGGAGGACAACACGATCCAAATGCAGGGTATCATAGCTGCCCAGTACTGACAAAATCAGAATACCAAAGTCATGCAAAACTATCAGGTGGACAAACTCTCAAAGTGGAGTACAGATGTGCATTGTGATCATACTGATATATGACATGGAATTAGACCCTACACTCAACTGCCCCTTGTCAACCAAGGTGTATATCTGAGCTAGTCATACTTGCCTACATTGGGCCCATATCCATTTAAACCTTTCCTATCTTTGTACCTGCCAAATGTCCTTTAAACATTATAATTATACCAGCCTCAACTACTTGCTTTTGCAGCTTATTCCATACAATCACCACTCTCTGCGTGGAAAAAGTTGCCCCTCAGACCGATTTTAAATATGCCCCTTTCATCTTAAATCTGTGCCCTCCAGTTTCAGACTCCTCTACTCTTATGTCCATCCACTTTATCTACACCACTCATGATTTTATAAACCTCCATGAAAGTGACCCCTCAGCCTCCTATGCTCCAGGGAAAACAGTCCCAGCTTACCCAACCTTTCCTTATGCCCTTCATTCCTTGTAGCATCCTTACTAGCTTAATGATTTCTAAAAAGGGATATCAGATACCAAAAGTCTTTTTTTAAAAAAAATAAATGCTATTTTTCCTCCACATACCCTGGTCAAAAAGTATGTGAAAGTTCTGAAAATTAATCACCATTATTCTTTAGCTTTTTGATATTCACCAGCAACATATTGAGCTGGTTGAGCCATAATATCAATCTTTCCCTTGCCTCTACCCCACCCTAGCACAGATAATCAAATTAAGTACAAATGGAAAAATTAACTTAAATACATTTTGTCAGCTTCAGATTCTCCTTCAAGTATTACTCAGAGTTATAGGCATTGTTACCCACTAATTCTATCCAATAGCATTACTCATCATTATGAGTCGCCAAGTAATTACAAGATATGCCTATTTATAAACTTCCTTCCTGAACGCAAGTTAGAACAAAGGTTTGAGTCCACATCTGGGGACGCAGATAAAGTAGTAGAGTCCAGATAAATAGGTCTCCGTCCAAATGGAGTTTCAACTGCCTTACGAACAGGATTCTTTTGGTTGGCGACAACAGATGTTTAAACTGCAGTTTTAAGCAGGAACAACTTAAAAGCTTGAATGTAGACTACTGTTCCTTTAACCCATCCAGCGCCAGATTGGCAAGTCACCCTGCAGCCATTCTGCTTACATGAGAAGTAAAGGTAGAATCAGCCCCTGCTCAGGACTGTTCCTAACCATGTGGATGAACGTACATAAACAAGAGGAGGCTATTTGATCTTTGTGTCTGCTCTGCTGTTCAATATGCTGACCTTTTACCTCAGGGCCTCCTTCTTACACTATCCCTGTATCACTTGATATCTAAAAATGTGTATATTTCTGTCTTGAATATACTCAGTTACTGAGCAGCCACAGCCCTCTTGGGTAAAGGATGCCTAAGATTCACTGTCTTCTGAGTGAAGAAATGTCTTTTCATCTCTGTCCTGAATAATCGACCATTTACTTTGAGACTGTGCTCCTTAGTTCTAGACCTCCCACCACCCCCAGCCAAGGGGAATAATAATTCCATATCTATATGCTCAATACCCTTAAAAGTTCTGTACATTACAAAGAGATCACCTCTCATTCTTCTGAATTCAAGACAGTACAACTCGAGCCTGCTTAATCTCTCCTCGTATATAACAAATGTTGCTATCCTGGGAATCAATCTAGTGAGACTTCACTGCATTCCTTGATCACAAGTATATCCTTCTTTCAAACATTGGACATAAAACAGCACAACACAGTATAGGCCCTTTAGCCCAGAATGTTGTGTGACCTTTTAATCTATTCAAAGATCAATCTAACCCTTCCCTCCAACATAGCCCTCCATTTTTCATTCATCCATGTGCCTCTCTAAGAATCTCTTACATGTCCCTACTTAAGAGTCTCTACC
The DNA here is from genome assembly GCF_048418815.1 of Hemitrygon akajei. Taxonomy (NCBI): domain Eukaryota; kingdom Metazoa; phylum Chordata; class Chondrichthyes; order Myliobatiformes; family Dasyatidae; genus Hemitrygon; species Hemitrygon akajei. The sequence goes on along the minus strand of NC_133141.1, from coordinate 21,921,413 downwards.
ACCACCCTTGGCAGTGTGTTTCATACCAGTCTGTGTTTAAAAAAAATCTACCTCTGATATTCCCCCGTACTTTCCTCCAATCAGAATCAGGCATGTGTCGTGAAATTTGTTAACTTAGCAGCAGCAGTTCAATGCAATACATAATATAGAAGAAAAAGTAATAATAAATAAGTAAATCAATTACAGTATATGTATATTGAATAGATTTAAAAATCATGCAAAAACATAAGTAATATATATTTAAAAAGTGAGGTAGTGTTCAAGGGTTCAATGTACATTTAGGAATCGGATGGCAGAGGGGGAAAAAGCTGTTCCCGAATTACTGAGTGTGTGCCTTCAGGCTTCTGTACCTCCTAACTGATGGTAACAGTGAGAAAAGGGCACGCCCTGGGTGCTGGAGGTCCTTAATAATGGATGCTGCCTTTCTGAGACACCGCTCCTTGAACATGTCCTGGGTACTTTGTAGGCTAGTACTCAAGATGGAGCCAACTAAATTTATGACCATCAGCAGCTTCTTTTGGTCCTGTGCAGTAGCCCTCACCCCCCATACCAGACAGTGATGCAGCCTTAAAATTATGCCCCCTCACATTAACCATTTCCACCCTGGAAAAAAGGTGCTGGCTGCCCACTCTATACATGCCTCTTATCATTTTATACATCTGTATTAATTCACCTCGCATCTTCCTTTGTTCCAACTTTAACTTTCCTCATAAGACATGCTTTCTAATTCAGGAAGCATCCTGGTAAATCTCCTCTGCACCATTTCTAAAGTTTCCGCATCCTTCCTACAATGAGGTGATCCGAACTAAACAATACTCCACATGTGGTCTTACCAGAGGGCACTGTCTCAGAATGGAAGGACGTCCCTTTGGAACAGAGATGGGGGGGGAAATATCTTTAGCCAGAGGTGGTGAATCTGGTAGAGCTCATTGTCACAGATGGCCGTGGAGGCCAAGTGATTGGGTATACTTAAACAAGAGTTGATAAGTTCTTGATTAGTAAGGTTGTCAAAGGTTGTGGGAAGAAGGCAGGGGAATGGGGTTGAGAGGGATAATAAATCAGCCACGATGGAATGGTGGTGTAGACTCAATGGGCCAAAAGGCTAATTCAATCCCTGACTAATGAAGGTCAACCACCATATACTTACTTAACCACCCTATCAACTTGTGCAGCAACTTTAAGGGATCTATGGACATGAATCCCAAGATTCCTTTGTTCCTCTACACAACTAATAATCTTATTATTATCCTTGTACTCTGCCTTTAACTTCGACCTTCTAAAGTGTATCACTTCACACTTTTCCAGATTGGGAGACCAGACCTATTTACAATAGTCCAAATAAGTCCTTGCCAAACTTAATATATTGAGAACAAAACATCTTTAGTCTTGTACTCAAATGCTCTTGCAATAAAGACGAGCATATCATTTGTCTTCCTTACTACAGTACTCGCCAAACTGAGATACAGTATTTTCATTGATGAGTATAAAACAGTTTCTAGGTCTCCCCAAAAAAAACTTTTCAATCTTTTAAAAAAACTTAGCTTTTGTAATTTTTCTACCAAAGTGGATGACCATACAATTCTCCAGATTATATTTTATCTGCTATGTTCTCTTTCAATCGCTTAGCCTGTCTATATCCCCTATGCTTCCTTGCTGCATCCACCTCATTGCCATAGTGTCATCATCAGCAAACTTGGATATATTATAATCAACTCCTTCATTTGTATTTGTGATATACATCATTAACCTCTGGGGTCCTGGTTCCAATCCTGATGGCACCTGATAGGTCACAGCCTCCCACCCCAAAAATGACTTGTTCATTCTTATTCTTTCCTGCTATTTATTAAATATTCATTAATCCTTGCCAGTATATTGCTCCCAGTACCACGCAGCTGAATTCTCTTTTATAACCTCCTGTATCAAAGATCTTCTAGAAGTCCAACTATGCATCTACTTGTTTATCCTTAAAATTCCATTAGTTACAGGCTCAAAAACATCCAAGTAACTTGTCAAATGTGACTTCCCTTTTATGCAAACACATTAATTCGTCCTAATTGAATTATTATTTTCCAAGTGCCTCATTGCCATTTCCTTAATAATAGATTTTAACATTTTCCCAACTATTGATGTCAAACTAGCCAGTCTATTGCTCCTAGTTCCATCTCCTTTCTTTCTTAAGTAGAGATATTAACTTTGTTTGCAAGTCCAGGAACCATTCTTGAAATCTATTGAGAAATCTACAGATGTACCATGGAGAGCATTCTGACTGGCTGCAACACCGTCTGGTATGGGGAGGGGGGGATGCTACTGCACAGGATCAAAGCAAGTTGCAGAAAGTTGTAAAATTAGTCAGTTCCATCATAGGCACTCATCTCTGTAATATATGAAAGACATCTTCATGGAGAAATGCCTCAGGAAGGTGATATCCCATCATTAAGGACCCCCACCACCCAGGACATGCCCTCTTCTCATTGTTACCATCAGGAAAAAGGTACAGAAGACTGAAGGCAGCCACTCAACGATTCAGGAACAGCTTCTTCCCCTCTGCCATCCAATTCCTAAATGGACATTGAACCCATGAACACTACCTCACTAAAAAAGGATCTACTGCTTTCCCGGCATTTATGACGAATAAACTCTTCTCAGGCTTCCAGTTGGTTACAGGTATCAATTATAAACGATGTTTTGATGACAAACTCTGCCATCTTCTTCAGGTATGATGCCAGGGTATGTTTAGTCCAGTGGCATTTATACCCCCGTAGTCAGTCCCTCCAGATTGGTTAGTCCTCATCTAATCAGGTTTCTGCTCTCCCACCTTGCTTACAATCGAATTCCACTTCTTACTTAGAATGAAACTTTCATTAAAATTCTTTTCCTCTAGTTCTATTTCAAAGGCTTCCTTTACCAGGCAGTCCCAAAAGCCACTGGCATGGCACAGTAGTTTAATGCCGTCAAAGTCAGTCCTATGACCAGTGTTCTGCTACCACCGATTTCTCTGGGTAACCCAAACTGATACAACAGCTGGAAGCCCAAGAAGAGTTTACCTCACTACTTTTTTTTTAAAAAAATGTATTTCTGAGTATAGAGAAATCAGCAGTAGCAGAGAACATGAACACACACAGGCTCTAGAAACTCAGGTCTGCTTTGATATTTAGACTATTCTTAAATTCTAAGCCCTTTCCTTGTCAAATGCCTTGGTCCCAACCCTCAGGTTTACTGCTCTTTTTGACAAAGTTACACAAGCTTTCCTTTGAAAAAGCATAAACAATGTGGTATTACTATTTTGCACACGGTCCATGTCACTTCACTTTGTTACTTACCAATTCTTGCATTGAGCAATACTCGATCACAAGTTTTTGAAGGTAAAACATTAAGGAGCATTGATTCAATCTAATTCACCAAATCCAATGATTCACGCAGGAGCATGAATAAATTTCTTATACTTCTTTGCCTCAGCATGGGCAGTAATGCCATCATGAATAGAAGTGCTATAAGGAGCAAAGGCAGTAAGTCTACCATCAGAAATGCCAAGAGTGAGTCAATGCAGCCTCAATTGATGCCTTTAGAGACAGCAACACCACAAATGTGAAATATATCTGCTGCTGGCAACCACCTTTCATAATGGGCTCTGCTGGTCTGACTGCTTAGATCACTCAGTGATTAGCTTTCTAAACACTATGTTATGTGGACTTTCCTCAATCAATGGGCAGAACCTGTCAAGTGAAGAAGAATCATCAACCAGAGACAACTCTGCTTCTCTCCCCACAGATCTTACCTGACTAGCCAAGAGTTTCCAGTTTTCTGTTTCTATTGCAGTTTACCAATCACGGACTGTCTTTGAATTCAGCTTATAAAACGCATATGCTGAATTCTATAGTACTAGGTATGATTAAATTATTTCTGCTTCAGGTAGTTTTGGGTAAGGAGGCTCTGACCCATGGGGATTGGTGCTGGGATCCCAGCTGTATAGTAGAGGATCGGGTTGACAGTCCAAATATTCACCCCACCCCTCCCATTATTGGTTTGTTTAATTATTCATAACAGAGCCATCATCAGGATACTGCCTCATTTTACAAATCAGTATCTCAGTATTTGAATAAGTGACTGTCCTGCTGTTGCAAATTACCCAGTTTAGTACTTATAATATATTTCAATTCAAATAAAAAGCCTAAGCAAACTAGACTTGTATTTATTGAAAGACATTTAAATGATTTACAATAAGCTTATTATCATAAGTGATATCCATATTGAAGTAAAGATGGAAATATTGAATTTCCTCCCACAGCTATGCTGCAGATGTATATTCCAAATAATTAGAGTACAGGTTCAAAGTTTCCACATGCAGGGTAAAAAAAAAACACAAGGAAGACTGGACAACAAACATTATTCAAGCTATTATTAAAAGAGGTAGAACCTACCAATGCATAAATTAAAACAAAAAGCTTGGCTCTTTTCCTTAAGTAAGGAAGTTGCAAACATTTTTATTTAATTTACAGAAGAACACACATATAATTGGCACTTGTGAGGAAACCAAAAATCCTTGAAACATTGCATTACTAGGAACAATTGGGCACCATGGTAGCACAGCAGTTAGCATGATGCTATTGCAGCTCAGGGCATTCCGGAGATCAGAGTTCAATTCCAGCACCATTCCGTAAAGTGTCTCTGTACGTCCTCCCCATTGAATGCATGGGTTTTCTCTGGGTTCTCCGGTTTCCTTGCACAGTCCAAAGACATAACAGGTAGGCTAATTGGTCATGTTAAATTGTTCCATGAATAGGTTAGGATAATCGGGTTTGTCGGGTGTTGCTGGGGTGGTGTGGCTCGAAGGGCTGGGAGGGCCTACTCCACGCTGCATTGCTAAAGAAAAAAATTAACAGTGGAAGGTTCAGCAGGCAGTTGTCAATTTCCAGAGTTATTTATAGATTACTGAACTCTGACTTCTGACTCGTACAGTTCCCCAAGCTGAGAGAAATACCGGTAGTCCCCGAGTTACGAACGTCCGACTTACAGACAACTCGTACTTACGAACCGAGAAAGGAGAACGCTGTCCGCCATCTTAAGTCGTTGCCGTTGACACTGTGTTGAGTGTTTAACTTTGTATTTGGCTTAAAATTTTCTTAGTAAGATTCACCCTGACCCCCCCGGTTCTGGTCGGCTGGTGGCGCAGTGAGATCAGCGCCAGGCTGGAGAATGGAGGTTTCCGAGTTCGATCCAGTGACAGACCACTCGTGTGTTGGGTTGATGTCGATCCAGTGACTCCCGTACCATCTGTGCTGGGTTGATGTCCAGCTCGCAACTCGACCTTGTAAAAAAAAAACACTGCCACCTCCAGTTTAAATTCCCACGCAGAATATTGTGGTTGATCAAATACCCAAACCCAGCACAGACCCCACTTGTCCCATTCAGCCTGTCTCAGTGCGGTGGTCGTTAGGACCCAGCGGACCTTGGGAGCCGGCGGAGCTCAAGACCCGCCGCCTGCAGTGTTTCTGTTCCGTTGATGGTGTACAGTGGTCCTTAAGACCCAGCGGATCTCGAGAGCCAGTGGAGGTCGGGACCCGACGCCCGCAGTGTTTCTGTTCCATTGACGGGAAGCGATCGCAATTGAAAATAAAGTGGAAATAATAAAGCGTTTGGAAAGAGGTGAAACGCCATCGGTCATTAGAAAAGCATTAGGCTACAGTCGGTCAACGATCGGAACAATTTTAAAGGATAACGGATAAAGTGAGAATAATGGAGCATGTGAAAGGCCCTGCCCCGATGAAAGCTACAATTATTACTAAGCAACGCAGTGGTTTAATTACTGGAATACATATGTTTCTTAAGTGTTTTATATGCATAGAAAGGTAAAATATATACTATATACTAAGACAAACGTTTGACTAACTGACGCTAAATAATACCGAATGTACTTGTTTTGACTTACGTATAAATCCGACTTAAATACGGACTCAGGAATGGAACTCGTATGTAACTCGGGGACTGCCTGTAGTGGTCTGATTGCAAGGGTCCCCTCTTGCTATGGTGATTTTTTACTAACAGCACCAACCTTGTGTCCTCAGAAACTGGACATTGTTATTGTAGTTGCGCAGAATGCAATAGCTAAGATATGTCAAGGTTGATTGCCTTTTACAGATTTTCAAAAAGGACAGACCTCAAAGAATATGAATATTCCCATCAAATGGTTCAGCATCTAAAATCATAATTCGCTTATATTTTGTATGTCAGATAGATACTGGCCTCGGGATATAGTGGCAAAGAGTTGGCCAGATGAATTGATTACAATTTAGTTTTTAAACTAAAATATTATGAGCAATATCCACAATGGAATCGAATTGGAAGTATTGAATTTCCTCCTTCAGCTACATGAAAAGCTGTTTTGTCTGATATGCAAAAACTTCCCTCCCTGAATCACTCTAACAGCATTTGCTTAGCAACATTTAACTGGCTGCTTTGGACATTCTACATTATTGAGTATACTGTGTTAAATCATTCTATATTGCATCTTGAAGCTGTATTTGATTAGTTAGTAATCCTTATAGATGTTGAAATGGGATACTTCTGCACCAAAGAAGGGGTCTGAAATTCATACAGATGATTCAGTAGCTTGACAACATCATATAAATGAAAGCTTAAAAGTTGAAGTGGCACACCCATCTCTAGGGAGAACACTTCTTTCAATGCATTGTGTGCTGTACTCCTTGCTATTTGAAGTCCACATTCCACTCCCATTACCCATCACAGACATATGCCAATATAAATCAACATGAATGGACTGGGTGGACACAGGCTGTTGGCGAATGCTCGTTTGATTTCCAGTACACTACTCACACTTCCCACAGAAGAGAAAAAATAAGGATGTGATGAGAGAAGTTTAATATTTTACTCAATTTGGATTCAGAAACAAACACAAAATATTCTAGATATGCATTTTTTTTTAAATTATCTCCTTCAAATCTTCTTGTGCAGAGAAGATTTACTTGACTTGTTACTATGGATCAACAGTCCAAATTTGAAATACGAAGCTCAGGAGAGTCGTAGGACCCCATGTGAAATATGCTTAGCATCTGCACATCAGGATGAACGGTGATCTTTTACCATTTATTTTAAGGCATGGTCTTGGGATTAACATCATTTGCTCAGCTGCATAATTTTAAGTTAAAGCATAACATTTTAAAAAAAGATTTATCTGCTATTTATCAAAGTCATGGACTATATTTTAATGGATTAACATGTACACACTAAAATACCCCACCTCCAATGTTTTTTTTAAAAAGTTGAAGATCCCTGTTGAAGACACCTTAGTAGCTCTCAATGCCCAAGCACATTAATAATGTTCTATAAATGCAAGTTCAGACATCCCACCCTGCAAAAACTCATTTCAGGGAGGTAGCAGCACCACCCCCACCCCTCCGCAACCCCATATTTCCCTCCCCCCGGTCGACCTCCAAGGGCGTATGTATACAAGACATTTGATTATGAAAGAACACAACTATTTATTTGATCACATATTGAAACTATTTACACACACACATATTATATATTCCTTGTTGAGTATTTTGCTGGCAGTCTCAATGCTAATAGCTAAATGCTAATGCAAATAGCTTTTCTATTTCTTTTGCAAACTTTCCGTGCACCGTGATGTGACTTGCTTGGCAGATTTGAGCATTTTGCAAGTCTACAGGGAGTTTGGTCTCATCACACAGGACATCAATAGAGTAGCTCCTTAGCAGCTAGCCAGCTAGTTTAAATAACGTTAGCTAGCTAATGAACAAATGATACCTATTAAACTCACCCCAACATGTCTTTTACAATCATTTAACCCACCATGGGCAATAGAAAAGTCACTGTTGCAAACAGTGCAGCGGGCAACGCTGTCACTATTTTTGACTCCTATTAGGCAGGGGTACTTTAGTGTAGTCTGGGATGAAGTGCGTTTTATATTTTCTTTTTTTGGAACACTCTGCCATGGCACTGCAGGACACTAAACTGAACTGATGGACAACGAAAGAGAGAGAGAGAGGTCGACTGTAAAGCCCGCCCACAGAGAAAACTGATAGGTCTACTTAGCACAAAAGAGACCAATCAGGATTCTCTCTCTGTCACTCTCTCGCTGTCATTCGCTCTCAAAAAAGAAAAATCGATTTCTGGGATATTGTATATAATTTGCGGGCGTCAGGGAGCCGCTATCAATATGCTGGAGACTCCCAGAACTTCCGGGAGAAGTGGGATATCTGCAAGTTACTGTTTGTTGGAGATGCAAACTGGAGGATAAAGATAAGGATATTTAAGTAGGTGTGATTTATTTTTTTTTTTAAACTTTTTTTTAATTGTTTTCAAATTGTTACAGAATAAATGTGCATGAAAAAAAAAAGTGTTACCCAGCCCCCTCCCCTTAACCCCTCCCCCCTAACATCCCTATTAAAAAAATAAGAAAGAAAAAAAAAGGGAATGCCTGGATGTTGGAAGATCCCCACATACTCCACGGAGTTCTCATTTTTTTTTAAATATATGTTAAAGTTCTTTTTCTTTTCAATCTATAATAATACCTAATCTTTCCACTTTCGTGGTATCCTGGGAAATCTTTATAAAAGTCTCCATGTTGCTATGTGTGTCCCCACCATTCATCCAGGCAAAAAGATAGAAAAAAATTAAAATATAAAGGAAAAAAAAAATACCCCCCTACTAATGTTGTGGAAAAAAGACACAACATTACCCCCCTCTGCTGTACGGGTCATGGCAACCGCCATGATTACACACGTGAATCCCGCAGTAACCGATCCACAGCCTCCCAGCTCCCCCGCAACATAAAAAAGTATATGTATAAGAAGAGAAAAAAAAAATACTATTCTCATTTAGTATTTCTAAAATTTTGCTTTTCTCTTCTGTAATATCCATAAATGTCCATCACTTCTGTTCCTTGGTTCTATCTTCATCTTTAATCCATTACGTTTGGAAGCCTCTATGTGTAGTTAGCGAATAGATGGAAGTTCTTGTACAAACTCCTCCGCTTTTCGATAGTCGGAAAAAAAAATTTTTCTGTCCTCCAAAAAAATTATCAGTGTTGCTGGATGACGCATTGTAAATTTATAACCCTTTTCCCATAAGGCTTTTTTCGCTGGGTTAAATTCCTTCCTTCTCTTCAACAGGTTGTAACTTATATCAGGATAAAAAAGAATTGGTTTCCCTGCTATCATCAGTGGCCCGTTTCTATTTTTGGCACTTTGGGCAGCGGCCTTCAGGATCTTTTCTTTGTCTTGGTATCGTAAGCATTTTATCAAAATTGATCGTGGGTTTTGGTCAGCTCGAGGTCTTGACCTTAAAGATCTATGCGCCCATTCAATCTCAATTGGAGTTTCTCTTTCCATTTTCAATTTTTTAGGGATCCATTTTTGAAAAAAATTTATTGGATCTTCTCCTTCTATATCTTCTTTAAGTCCAACAATTTTAATATTATTTCGTCTACTGAGATTTTCAAGCTTATCATTTTTTTCCATAAATTGTTTTCTTTCTGATGTCCAAGCAGTATTTTCCTTTTCCATTTTGTCCATTCTTTCAACCATGTCTTCCGTTGTAGTTTCCAAGTCCGTAATTCTTTTTTCCATTTTTTCCTGTCTCTTTGTCATTTTATCAAGCATAGTCTCCATATTGGTCATTTTTTTTTCGAGTTTTTTTTGGTTATTTTTAATTACTTTTAATGTGTCTAATTTACGCATTATTTGCCTCAAAGTCTTTTCTATATTTCTGGAAGGGCTTTTACCTCCTTCAGCTGATCCTTCCGAGAGATTTGACTCTCCCTCCGATTCGCTATCACTTTCAGTTGCAGTGGTAGCTGGGCTTTGTAGTTCTTTTTGTTCCTGTTTGCGCATGCTCCATCCTTTGCGTTTGCGCAGTTCACGATGGTTTTTTCCTTTGGGAGTGGCAAGCGTTGCCACCATCTCCTGTTCAGTATCACCGGCGATACAATGTACCTGAGATCGCGGCTCCTCGGTAGACGTGGGCCTCGCTCTTGTTCCAGCTTGCGTAGTCTTCCCGGTATTAGTTTTCTTCATCTTCTTTCCTTGAGGCATAGCTTGACACAGTCCGGAGTCGTTTATAAGCAACTTTTAGAGAGTATTGACTAACTTTTCTTCATTTAAACATTAATTTATTAACTTTTTACGGGAGAGCTGGGTCCCTGCGTCTCGATCCTACGTCATCACGTGATGTCCCCCTAAGTAGGTGTGATTGAGGGAAAAGGCACAGGACCTAGCGACAGGCCTAACTATATTTTCTAAATCCATAAGTGCTGGTCCACTTGTACTACTCCCACTTCTGTAGAACATTAACTTCAGTGCTAGCTCACCCTATTAGCCTTCCATAAAGATAGCTAAATGGTTTAATATTCAGCTCTAAGCATGATTTGGGAGTTCAAAGCATGAATAGCATTAGGAACTTAATGGGCATTATTAAATATTAGCTTATAGGAATGTTAAATGTTATTCATTTTTGGTAACTAGACTTCACTTAGATAGAACATAGAAATCTACAGCACATTACAGGCACTTCAGCCCTCAATGTTGTGCCGACCATATAACCTACGCTACAAACTGCCTAGAATTTCCCTACCGCATAGCCCTCTAATTTTCTAAGCTCCATGTACCTATTTAAGAGACTCTTATAAGACCCAATTGTATCAGCCTCTACCACCATCGCTGGCAGTGCATTCCACACACCCATCACTATTTGTATGAAAAACTTAACTCTGACATCCCCCTTGTATCTACTTCCAAGCACCTTAAAACTATGCCCCTCGTGCTAGCCATTTCAGCCCTGGGAAAAAGCCTGTGGCTATCCACACGATCAAAGCCCCTCATCGTCTTATACACGTTCATCAGGTTAACTCGCATCCTCTGTCGCTCCAAGAAGAAAAGTCCAAGTTCAGTCAACATATACTCATAAGGCATGCTCTCCAATTCAGGCAACTTCCTTGTTAACCCCTCTGCACGCTCTCTATGGTATCCACATCCTTCCTGTAGTGAGGTGACCAGAACTGAACACAGTACTCCAAGTGGGGCCTAACTAAGATAGCTCTAACATTATCTCACGGCTCTTGAACTCAATCCCACGGTTGACGAAGGCCATCACACTATATGCCTTCTTAACAACACTGTCAATCTGCGCAGCAGCTTTCAGTGTCCTATGGACAAGGACCCCAGGATCTCGCTAATCTTCCACACTGCCAAGAGTCTTACCATTAATGTTATATTTTGATTCAAATTTGACCTACCGAAATGAACCACTTCACACTTATCTGGGTTGAACTCCATTTGCCACTTCTCAGCCCAGTTCTGCATCCTATGATTTGAAAAGACAAGTGAGATTCAACCTACACATTATATGATGACTTTGTGCTTCCTTTCAATATCATACCTCAGCTGAAATTAAACCCAACAATGCAGAAGCCCCAGGTGGCTGACACACAAGCCACAGATTTCTCCCATGCTGCTGATGGCATGCTTATTACAAGATTAACAAGATTATTGATTGTGTAATTGAGGTGGGAGCAGAGCAGGATGAATCAGTGTGTGAATGTGAAAGGCAACAGGTGGGAAGAAGGATGAATAAAGAAAGGGGGGAGGATCCAGGGAAAAGCAAGTAAAATCTAAAAATGATGAGCTTTCAATCGACCAAAAGAAAAATGGTCTTAACAATTAATGAATGTCAATTAGAACAACCCAAGTCATAGAACATCAAAATGTTAACACAAATTTTTCAGCCCATTCCCAAAGTAATTAAATTTGAAGAGTGTGCAACACAAATGTGACAGCAAAAATATTCAAAATACAGAGATCAACTTCAGTTAAATTCAACTTGAAAGATTTTTAAAATTGTGTTTATCTTTGGTTCTAATCATTTCATGTTAAAAGTTCCAGAGAGCTACTCTCCTATCTGGTTGTTCATTGGTAGTAATTGGGCATGAGAGCTTTGAGACATTGCAACAATATTCCCAAAGTTTAGTCATTCATGACACCCTTAAGTCTTGATTTTCACTAATCAAGGATAGTTGAAGAAAACAGCACCAGATGTGGGATACTTGATGCCTGGGAATACAGTCAAGGAATGCTGAAATTAATTTGAAATGACTAAACAGTTCAAGCTAGCCCAGCCTAACTTACATCAACATCATCCACTCTGTAACCAAGCTCAACATGGTGATGTACAAAGGAAATATCAGTTCTGTTGAACATTCTTTCCTATGAAAACTGGGAATTTCTATGAAACTCCATTCCTGCCACAATGGACACTCACCAATATGATTACTGACAGAACCGTATCATAGCATCTTACATGCACCTCTGGCCCTGACACACCCAGAAAATAAGGACACTTTATGTCAGAATGCAGTTTCTGGATTTCAGTTTAGAATTCAACATTACAGTCCCACAGGCTTTGGTGAATAAGCTCCTACTCGGTCTAAATACACCACTGTTCAACAGGGTGTTGAACTTCCTAATGAACAGACCTCGAATAGTCAAGATGCACAACCGATCCTCCCTCCCCATCATCCTCAACACAGGTGTCTTCCATGGCTATGTGCTGAGCCCACTGCTGTATACACTGCTCACACATAATAGCACAGCCAAGCACCTGAGCAATCACATCAAGTTCGCTGATGACACAATAATGGTGGGGCTCATCAGCAACAACAATGAGACAGCCTAGAGAGAGGAGGTGGAAGAACTTGAGGCCTAGTTCCAGGCAAGTAGCCTCATCCTTAATGTCTGAACATCAACAAAGCACAGGAGCTGGTTATCAATTTCAGAAGAACTCGCACTACTCACACCCCTCTTTACATCGGCGGCACAGCAGTGGGAACTGCAAGCCATTTCAAACTTCTGAGAGTGCACATCACACATAAACTCTGATGGTCCCAGAACACATCCTACACAGTCAAGAAAGCTCACCAATGCCTCTACTTTCTGAGGAGGCTGAAGAGAACTGGACCTTGCACATCCATACTCGCATCATTCTACAGATACACTATCTGTAGCACCCTTATGAGCTGCATCATTGCTTGGTATGGAAACAGCACCAAGGTAGACAGGAAGGCTCTACAATGGATAGCCAAAACTGCCTAAAGCATCACTGCCACCAGCCCACCCACCATCCAGGACATATATAAAGGTGCTGGTAAAGGGCTAGGTGCCGGAGGCTATGTAGCATCTATGCCAAGAACATCAAACTCAAAAACAGTTACTTTCTCCAAGCAGTAAAGCTGATCAACACCTCCACCCACTATCTCCACCACTATATTATTTCCCATCAGTCACCTTATGTACAGCTTAGCGTCACTTTACGGACAATCAATTTATATTTATACATTTAAGCTATCTTATGCATTTATATTTATTGTGTGTTTTTAAAATTACTGTTATTATGCTCTTTATCATTTTTTGTGCTGCATCAGATCTGGAGTAACAATTATTTTGATCTCCTTACACTTGTGTATAGGAAATGACATTCAACTATTTTGAATCTTGAATGAAGGTTTGGATTCTTTGTTGTACGGAGAGATGATTCCACATTACATAAAATCTGAAACCCAGTTAAATCTTACATCATACTAGTCAAGTCTATGAACTTGTTTTGACAGCCCTGTAATTTGACATAATGTGTGAAACAATATTGTACTCTGACACACACTTCACAGGCATTGTGTGCATTGCTAAACGCAAGGGACTGAAAGGAATAAACAATTATAATAATTGTATGAAATGGAGAGGAGCAGAAGTTCATGTGGTGCATTAATAAAGCTACCTTTTGCACTCAGCAAATCCTTCACCCATGGTTAGCCTGTTTTTAAAGGTTTGATTTCAAGCCTTTAGTAGATCTGATCCTGGGATCCTGTCTATGGAGATAGAGAGCTGACATAAGAGTTCAGATAGGGTAGAACACGGTCCAATGCACCTGCTCCACCTGGCTTAGTACCTATGATCAGTACTGTAAAAAATGCACAGCTTTACATCAAAGCTGTCCTTAGTCCTAAGCGCTGTTGAGTTTCACAAAGCCTAGGAAACCTGACCAGCCATAGTTAAAAAAACTAAAATACTTCAATTGCCAAGCCATCTTGTGAGAGTAACTTGACTGGCTTTCCCTCATCCTGCCCATTAATCTCACAGGTGGGCAGGTTGGGGATCAAGATTCAGATCTTTAACAACTGATCTGATTTTAACTGTTAAAAGATTCAAGCTGATGCAATCTATACTAGAGGGAATAAAACTGACACCCAAAAGTCTTTACAAAGCTTGTAACACACTTGGTGGAATTAGGAGGCCACAAACTATGAAAGTGAAGACAAGAAATGGAAACTGCAAATGCTTACACTAAGTAAGAACAAAAGAAACCAACAATAGTCAATTAGCTCACCCAGCAGCTTGCAAGAGAAAAGCATGATTTTTCCTTAGGATCTAAAACTTTAGGGAAATATAAGCTTATCTTTCAGATTTGGTGGATCTTGTTTAAACACAGAAAACGTGGGTGAATTGTGGGTGGAGATTAAGCTGTTTATATAGTCATGTGAGTTCCCAAGAGTATGACACAAAGCAGCAGCTAAAAGTTCCCACATTTTGCTCTTCTGTTCCAGCTACCAGGCGATGGGAAGAGTGGATATTGTTGAAAATGGAGTACACACAAAGGTCAATGGATTGCTGGCAATGAAACATATGACTCTAATTGAATTAAGGGCTCAGATGGTATTATAAATCATAAAGGAAATGCCCAAGCTCACAATAAGGGTGGTCACTGTCATTCTACGCTGGGGGAATTTTAAAATGCTTACACTTTCAGGATTTATAGCAGGTGATGGATCCTGAAATATCATGGTTATTGGTAAATGACAATTACTATTATAGAAGGAATCAGTTTGACAGTGATGTCTGACACAAATTAAACTCAATGCAGACAATACACAGCTCTGATACACTACGCTTCCATAAAAATTGTGTGAAATAGGAACATTTTCAAAGTAATTCTAAACCGCTGGGAGGAAAAGGTTTGCTAACCCACCATAAGAACATATTGTTAAGATCTGAATGCTGTTGTGGCTTGGGGAAACGAAATATAGATCATTTATTAAAACACTCCATCTGCCCCCAAATAATTACTCCTGTTGAATTGGGCACAATGGTGACTGACTAGTTGCAGATCTTCTGTACTATTTATATCCAAGTAGCATCAATTCCTGATTGTAGGCACCCATTCCAATTAGGAGTAATACACTTGTGCACACTACAAATTATAAATACTGAAATAAGAGTAACAGTGCTATCTTCCCAGCTAATTCTCCTGAAGGTAAAAATGACACTGCTTATTCAGAAACACCATCATGTTGTGGAAACCTTAATGTGCAAGTGCTGATGGTAAATATATCCATTATTCCTCAGAGATATCACCAGAAATCAATTATGGCCCGACTTAGTTTCAATATTTATAGACATACTGGCGGCACAAAGAACAAGGTCCACAATTTCTAGCTAGATTCACAGCTTCACAGCCAAAGATATCAAGACCAACTGCAGTGCCCAATGGTTAACCTGATGCAAGTTTCAACCTGAAACGTTGACAATTTCTTCCCTTTTCCACAGATGCTGCTCAACCTGCTGACTTCCGCCAGCAGATTGTGGCTACACTAAGATCATCAGATTCAACCAGACTGATTTTCAACTGATTTTATGTTCTGCATTGTTTGGGATGGCACAAGAAGTTTGAGTAACTAGGGTAGCAAACAAAAATCTTTTAGCACCTACATATATCGATGCTTTATGGTCCACTACACTTTCAACAATGTTCTGTATTTATATAGCACCTTTTAACATGATAAGATGCCTCAAAGAATGGTGAGACAGACGTTTAGCAACAGGGGCTGATAAAGAGAGAAGGAAATACAATACAAGAGGCAAGACTTGAAAGATTAAAAATTTGGAAGGGTTGGGTGGGAGAAGGGTACATAGGCACGGCAGGTTTAAAAGTTTAAATTTGTACATTCAAGGTATAGGATAGGGTTAAAAATGGCTTGCACATTTCTTGAGAACTCCTCTATTGCCAAACAGCAGTATCACAGGCTCCCACAGCTGCCTGCCACTGTAAGCCACTCAAGAGATTGTAAACTTAACTCTGGTAAAGCACAATTGCAAGATTTTTAATAGTTGGAAACTGGAAAAAGTGACGAGAGCTGGTTTGAATCAGTCCAAGGGTGGGATCAGAAATTAAAAAAAGACTCTGAATGGATTACCAAAAACAAATAGCAGTTGTAACCATGAGGGAAAATCAAGTCAGACGTGGGAAGACTTTAAAAAAAGGACAAGTGACTATTTGTAGCACCGAATGGACCTTGCAGTTTTCCAAAAAACGTGCACATAATGTGTGTCAAAGAACATATGGAAAAAGTCATTTTCAGTAGAAGGCACAAGGTTAGGAGCCAAATACTTCCCACCAAGATAATCTTTCAGTATCCAAGACAGTGGAAAAAAGAGACAGTTTAAAAAAATAAATGCTTCAGTGATTCTAGTCACAGGGCGTGGCACCGAATGCCCTGACATACCACATGTGCATAGGATGCTCCCAATCATGTTAATGTGGTGGCAGAAGTCAGAAGAAATAACGTTGCATCATTTATACTTTACATCAGCTACAGTAGAACTACAAGTGAACCCAGCCAAATTTTTTTTCAAATCTGCAAAAGGCACAACAGATTCAGTCAATTGAATCAAGCCCACTGGTTTTCTTTGATAACATCTGTCACAGGTTCTGATTTCCAGTGGGAATGGGTCAGGTGATTTTTGGTCACATCTGGCTATTTTATCTAAATGGTCATTTTTCAAGCAGAAGTCCCAGAAAGCTACTGAAAGTGAGCTATTCAACCTAGCTGGTCATTGCCAGTGATCTCAAACCCGTTTTCACTTGACATGCACACTTCCAAATGAGATGTGGGGATGAGGCAGGGTGGGTAGTTGGGAAGGGGTAGATTGTGCTGAAACCATCATGGTACTTGTGTTCCTGCTCTGGTTGAGATCACCTAACCCAGCACAGCATGTGAGACCACCCCAGATTTAATGAGGAGAGAGAATAGTAATGGTGCTAGTGGGCAATGTGCTAACCTCAAAAATATGAGATTTGACTCAAATTAATGTCTGATATACACAAGGCCAAATTTCCATCTGGTTCCAACAATAATGATATCCAACCAAGAGGTTGGATGGCTTGGGCAAGTGGTTTGGGATGTGGCTAGGCACATACAATGTTGGTCTCCTGCAGTATGGGCAGTGATTATTTGTTGGGTGTTGGAGAAAACCCAATACTGTGGTGCAGGTTAGATCAAGTAGAGCTAAGGTGATGGTGGTGGTGTAGGAGTGGAGTTCAAAGGTTTCCTGTCAAGTCCAAAAAAATTCCCATCCCTCCAAGAGGGAGAATTGATTAATTAAAAAAAAAAATCAAATCAAACAATGTTTTCAACTGTTTTCTAGCCCGCTATTTTTTCTGCCCTATGTCCCTGGTGAAGTGAGTACAGTTTACACTCCCTCACTATAAAAATGTCATCTCGATGTAAATTATAACAAAAACTTTTGAACATCAATGAAGCATAGAAGCTTCTCAATCGAAGTTTGAGTCAGTTACATGAAGTGCAGCGGCCACACAAAGAGAGAGAGGGTGACTGACCTCGCTACACATCTATCAGAGTCCAAAAATGACTATCAGTAATTGATGTTTAAAAATGCTGCTTTCAATAATAGTTTCTCAAAACTACTGAAAGATAAAAATACTGCAGTTTTTGTAACAGCTTGGAAATAAGAAAATATAGGTTTTAAAAGTTCTCATGGTGATGCTCAGTTTTAAAATTCAGAATCATATCCATTTTTAAACTGAATTATTCTCCAGAGAGAGAACATACCCAGTACAAGTCCAAGAACATCAACAAGGAGAAAAAGTACAAGATATTCCAAAGAGTATTTACTTTGCACTAACTTTTCTGCTGAAGTAGCATAGTTATGCAGGCTTACAATTGTGTTGACAGCAGAAGCCCTCCAGTGCACTGTGCAAATGGCAGTTCATGAGCCATCAGGCCATTTGACCACAAAAAGGGGTGAGGTGAATTTGGGCCAAACAGATAAGGAGAGAAAACAGGGGTATGCTCACCTGGAATTGGAATTGGCTTTTTGGAATTGAAATTGTTTTATTCTTGCATACTGTTCATAGAGATCGATTCATTACACAGAACATTGGGGTAGTACCAGGTAAAGCAATAACAATGTACAATAAAGTGTAACAGCTACACAAGGCATGCAGTGTAGGTGGACAATAAGATGCAATATCATAATGAGGTAGATTGTGAGGTCAATAATCCATCTTATAATAGGGAACCTTTCAATAGTCTGTTAAAGCTGTCCTTGAGCTTGGTGGCAAGTGCTTTCAAGCTATTGTATCTTCTGCCCAATGGGAGAGGGGAGAAGAGAGAATTCCAGGATAGGTGGGATCTTTGATTATGGCTGGTTGTATTATTAGTAAGTGTAGACAAAGTCCACAGTTTCGATGATGTGCCGAGCTGTGTCCATAATGCGCTGCAGTTTCTTATGGTCACGGGTAGAGCAATTGCCATACCAAGCTATAATACATTCAGATAAGATGCTTTCAATTGTGCATCAATAACAATTGGTAAGGGTCAACTGGGACATGCCAATTTTCTCGAGTCTCCTGAGGAAGTAGTGACAATGGTAATCAACTAATATTGATGATAATGCACTTTGCAGTGTGGGACACCAAGCTGGAATTTGGGGTCAGAAACCTGATCAATCTTTTCTTCCCATTAAAAGCCATTGGAGGTTGAGTAGAGCAGCTATAATGTGTGACTTTTAAGTAACATACCACAGAAGAGTGCAAAACTGATCTGGATCTTAATGCATTCATAGTATTGTACGCACAACATGATCTGTAATTGGCCACTTTAGATACAGAGCACAGAATTAATGTTAACCCACATATAAACTTTGATTGCTGGCTCCCTTAAAAGTCCAAATACCAAATATCTAAAGACGATCAATGCCCAGGATAGGCTGCATAAAAAAAAGTAATTCCTAACCGTTGGGAAAGCTCTGCAGCTGTGGTATTCAAAATGGGAGCATCAATCACTTGAAGGATCTTCCAGTAAGATGGTGGCATGCTCTGATGCAGAGCCTCTATGGAGCCAAGGTGTTATTGTTGTTTTAAAATGTCCTTTCTTTAATGATCACAAGACATTGCTGGATATCACAAACTTCAAGTAATGCAGGTCTACCCCATCGAGTTGGTCACTGGGGAGGAACTGGACCTGGTGTGGATTGTGTTGCTACCTGCTACTGAGAGGCTGGGTCAGTGCACGAAGGCAATGTACTGTCTAACAGCGAGTGAGTGTCTTAGTCATTTTTCATGTGATCACAAGACCCTGTTGGACATCCGAAATGTGGCATGCTGCAAGTCCAGTTCCCTTGTTAATTGGTGGGATCGACAGCGGGAAGCTGTGTGGCCTTGGTTGCAGTGTAGACTAGGCCTCATGCTGCGGTGTCTCTTGGCACAGCTGCCCAGGAGAGGTGACTCTGGAGGTGTTGCAGCGTGGCGTGACCAGTGTTCGCTTGATGAAAGACAAGTTGCATCCGTCTGCAGACTACCGCTGCGGGCTTGTTCTTGCCAACAACATTCATGGACTCAGGCACTTGGGCTATGTTGTACCTTTTTTGTGTGACTATATGTTTACTGCTATCTTATATGCACTATATGTGCTGTGTATGACTGTTGGTTACTGTGTTTTGCACCTTAGCCCTGGAGTAACACTGTTTCATTTGGCGGTATTCATGTATGGTTGAATGACAATTAAACTTGAACTTGAAAGTTTGTTGAGTAGTCATTTAAAGTTTACTTCATTTTACAAGAAAGAATACTGCATTGAAAGATCATGGAGCAGGATTGGGTAAGCACTCAGGTCAAGTTAACCTTGGATTGCTGCTTACAAATGGGCATCCACCATAACTAAGAGCAGAAGAGAGACCACCTTGCTAAAGAATGAAAGATGTGATGCAGATAGGCTCTGGGTAAGAGGCCCTATCCCCAAGAGTCTGAACAGTCTATGGAAGAAAAAGACTTCTACAGAAGTAGGGAGGGAAAATGTCAGGTCCACTGGCTTCCCAAAGGCCGAAGGAGTGACAAACTGCAGTAATAGTGTTCTGGATTCCACAGGTGAACTCCCCCAACTTACAGGTGGTGGGTAATTATTAACAAGAAATCATACAGTCAACGGCACATGTACAAGGACATTCCCCCCTAGGGAGTCTGCTAGACCCAACATATTCCAGTTGAGGGGGGACTTCTGCTACCTTCAGCTCCTCATTCCAATCCAGGGTTCTGGCTGCATTGTTAAGTGTAAGTACATCTACAGCTATTGGGCCACTAGCAGCTATCTATCAGGGTCCTCAAGATGAAGTTTTACCATTGGGAGGCTTGGGGGGTGGGGGGGAGGTTCTCTGCAGTATTCTCCAGAAAAAGCATTGAGATTTGTTGGCATTTGCTGCATCCTCTACAATTTGGCCATCAAGAGGGTAGAATATAGAAAGGTCCACACTGGCCATGCCATCCTAGTGCCCATATCCTAATGACCAGCTGTACTACTTGTAGCCCTCTTGCCCTTCAAAGACATTACCTTACCCTCTCTCCTTAAGTTCACCATGAATCAAGGAAAGAGGAAACAGGCATACAATAACTGTGGCTGCAGCACTGCAGTGAAATCTGTGATGGCCAATTTATCTTGCCTTGACGGGTTTCAATATTCTCAAAGGCTACAGTCTGGATTGTGGGAGAAGTTCACTGAAATCTCAAGGACACTGAATAACACTTTTCCACATTATGCATGAGGAATAACATTTTTTCACATTCTCATAAAACCAGACTTTTCAGATGAGAGGACGTTGATGCAATGTAAGCAGTGCATGCCATTTTCTAACTGGAATGGCAGCAAGTCACAAAAGCTTGCTATCACAAGGAACAGCATCAATTTGGAAGCCAAACATTAATTGTCACTCAAGTATTTTAATACTTATAAGCTACCTTCCAGGTCACACATCTTCCTTCATCATAAATCAAATATAAAATCAGAGCCAGTGCTGTGGGCCAGGAAAGTGACTCCTCATCACTCTTGATGACAGACCCACTAACCATAAATAATAACTGCCAATACCCTGGTATACATCCTCACATTGCCACCCTTGCAACTTAAGAGTCCCTCATTCTGCATAAATCATGAAAGCCAGAAATCACTGTGCCAGTCATTCGCCTGCAGCAGTAATTCCATTTCTCTCTGCAGATACTGCAGAGCATTTATAGTGATTTTAAAAAGGATTTTTAAAGTATTCATCAAAACAACAAACTCTGACTAATCACTTTTCTGTATTTTGTTAGTGCCACTGCCCACTTTACCAATTCAAAGTAAAAGTCAAAAGTAAGTTTATTATGAAAGCAGTAATATGCTACCTTGAGGTTCTTTTTCTTGCAGGTATTTAAAGGAAAATAAAGAAACAATAGAATTTATGAAAAGATATACATAATCAAAAACGGAACAACGGATGTGCAAAAGAAGACAAATTGTGCTAATAAATAATACTGAGAACATGAGTTGTAGAGTTCTTGAAAGTAACTCTGTAGGTTATGGAATCAGTTCAGAGTTGAGGTGAGTGAAGTTATCCATGATAATAACTGTTCCTGAACCTGGTGGTGTGGGACCCAAGGCTCCTACCCAAGCAGAGAGTATGGCCTGGATGGTGAGGCTCCTTAATGATTAATGCTGGGTTTTTTTGTGGCAGCACTCCACATCAATGTGCTCAATGGTGGAGATGGACTTTGCCTGTGATGGACTGGGTCTTATTCATCATGTTACCCTCCACCCCCATTCTCAATGGCTGCACAAAACTGGTATATGGATGCTCCTTTGAAGAGGCTGCAAATGGTCATGAAAGGAGACATCAAACAGCTCTAGGCCCAGGCTGTCTTTGCTGGCGCTAGAGACAAGTGAGAGCATGTGACTGCACACAACCAATGTAATTGATTTTTCATACTACACAGTCAGGGTCAATTAGGAATAAACAATAAACATGTACCTGTCCCAAGGACCAATGAGAAAATAAATAACAAGAATATGTAATAAACAGGCCATCTTACATGTGTAGCAAGATTTAACAGCATGGAATTCATCACTTTAATGTGGTCCCTAAAAGCAATAGTCTGTTATCTGTCCTATTTTTCAGTATGTAGTTCAGTGCTAAAGTTTGTCTGGTGCATGAAGCACCTTCGGACATCTTAATATATGAAAGGTACAATATACATGAAAGCTATGATCAGAACTTACTCAATTCAATATATTTATATCTCTGAGCTATATTGTATACTAGGAAGCACACTAACCCTTCACAATAAAACAAACATAGAAAGGAAAACTGACTGAATTGCATGCACCCTCAAAAGCAAAATACATCATTTGTAATTTCAAAGAGATGGCACTGAGAAAGGTATATTAAAGTCAATCAAGGTACAGCACATATCACGGAAACACTATTCTGTCCCAAAATGCTCTATCTTCCCAGCTCTAACATAAGGAGTAATGAATGCCCACAATCTTTTTTCCAGGGTTGGGGAAAGAAGAACTAGAGGGTATAGGTTTAAGAGATTGATGAAACTGCACTATAATGGAATAAGCTGCCAGAGAAAGGTTATGACAGGTACATTAACACCATTTAAACAATTAAACAAGAAAGGAAAGGTTTAAAGGCATATATGTATGAAACATGAGTAAGTGTGACTAGCTTTGATAGGAATCTTGGTCAACATGGACCAGTTGGGCCCAAAGGCCCACTTCTATGCTATATGACTCGATGTCTTATTTTTAAAATTTTAAATATTTTAAGGATTTTGAGCTAATCTACAAAACATTGAGCATCACATCGAATCAAAAGAAAAAAAAATTACAAAACCTGTCAACAATTTACTAAAAATTAAAAACCAAAATTGTGAGGCTAAAAAAGTATTCATCCCCTTTGTAATCACTACGCTAACATTCCCACTTTACCAGCTCACCCAATTTGTTGATGTAGAAAATTGGAGGATCACCTGTTTTCAAAGAATTTATAAGGATAAATATCCCCACTCTGTAAGGTCCAGCAGTATGGTAGATTTTGAACAGGCCAAACCAAAATGAAGATAAAAGAGCATTCAGGACAAGACAGAGAACTAATAATAGAGAAGTGAAAATCTGGGGAAGGGTACAAGACCATCTCAAAGACTCTGAACATACCTCGGGGCTCAGTGCAGTCCATAGTGAAAAAATGGAAAAAAAATGTGAACACAACCACACTGCCTAGGTCAGGCCACCCCTCTAAATTTAGTTGTCTGAGAAGAATGGCACTTGTAAGAGAGGTTACTGTGATGCCAACAATCACTCTGAATGAGCTGCAGAAGTCAGTGGCTGTAACAGGAGATTAAGTTCAAGGCTTCACAATCTCTAAGGCCTTGCACAAAAACGGTATTTTTGGAAACTGGCAAGGAAGAGGCCCTGGTTTTAAAAAAAAAACATATCCTTGCCTGTACAGACTTTTCAAAGCATCACTTAGAAGACACTGCAAAGATGCAGAAGGAGGTCTTAAGGTTGGATAAGACTAAAGTGGAACTTTCCAGCCTCAACACGAAGCAGTGCGTGTGCCTCAAACCCAGTACTGCACATCAGCCAGCTAACACCATTTTTACTGTAAAAGTATGGTGGAGGCAGCATCACACTATGGAGATGCTTATCAGTAGCAGGGACTGGAAATCTGGTCAGAATTGATGGGAAGATGAATGCTGCTAAATACAGAGAGATCCTGCATAAGAACCTGATGGCCTCTGCCAGAGTTTAAACCGGGGAGCATGTTCATCTTTCAGCAGGACAATGACTCAAAGCGCACTGCTAGTGCAACTGTAGAGTGGCTTCAAATGAAGAAAATCGATGTCCTTGAGTGGCCCTGTCAGAGTCCAACCTTAATCCGACTGAACATCTCCAGCAAGACCTCAAGATTGCTGTCAATTGCCGCTCCCCAATTAACCTGGCACAGCTTGAACAATTTTGCAAAGAGGAATGGGCAAATCTTGCTCTATCACATTGTGCAAAGCTAAGGGACTTATCCAAAAAGACTAGGGCTGTAATAGCTGTGAGAGGTGGTTCAACTGCATATTGAGCAAAGGGGGATAAATACTCCTGAACTGCTGACACTTCAGTTTTTGAATTTTTAGTTTTTCATGCTTTTCAATTTTCCCTGTTTTTTGGGCTCTACTGTGAAAAAAAAGGAGCATGTGATTCACAAATAAAAACTCTCAGTGAAATTGATCAAAATCCCTGGTTGTAAAATACCTGACGAAGGGTCTCAGCCCGAAACGTCGACAGTGCTTCTCCTTATAGATGCTGCCTGGCCTGCTGTGTTCCACCAGCATTTTGTGTGTGTTGTTCCCTGGTTGTAATACTCCTTTGTGCTAACAAAGGGTTGGGGGCTGAATACTTTTATAAGGCACTGTAAATGGTATGTAATTTAACCCTATAATAAAGTTCAGAATTTAAGCATTCAAGCAATGATACTGGCAACAGTTGTCAAGTTGTTGCACTGAAAGCTAATGCTACCTAAAAACTAACAACTTTGGGGTAATATTTAAACTACCAGTATCTTGCAGCAATATTTAAACCTTGTTTTAATGTTTAAGCACATTTTTACATTCCACAGGTATAAAGGAGAACTGACAGAAATCTTGAACACACTGTACTAGATAAAATCCAGAGATTAACAAATATTTTCCTCTGTAGACATGCACAGCAATGGGACAAACTTTTAAAATACATCTGTCCAGAAATTGAATTTTACCCATTTTTGGTTCACTGAGTGGATGCTCTAACTCCTAATAAGGGGAGCCGCAAATTTGCAAAATGGCTGAATTTTGCCTTTGGAAAAAAAAGAATTCCTTTTTGCCAAATGCTATTGTTAAAATAATACCTGTGTGTTTCCCGGCAGAAGCAACATGCAGAGCTTGCAGCTGCTGCATCATCCCTACACTGATCACTGGGAATCAAGCCAGCACCCTTTACTACATTTTCCTTGGCAAATGTAGGAGTAGAATGGTGCAAGGCTGTCGTGTAGGTGATAGGCAACCCAACGGAGTGGGAGTGGAGGCAGGGGAGGATAGTCTGTCTGCTCAATGAGTCTAGTTACATCTCACTCCACCCCACCATCCTGAACCTCTGTGATCATGCCCATACATCCATTTTCATGCCCCAAGTGGTATCAAGCCACTTTCATACAGCAGCACAGACCTCTGTGGTTAAAAACTGTTACAAACCCATAGACACACAGAACTGATCTGCGACTAAATTAGATCAATCATCATTCAGACACAGAGGCAAAAGGCACGACAGAACGTTCCAGTAAAGATACTAATTCATATATGATTGGTAGCTTGGTCACTATTTGCAATTTGCTGGATGGTAATTGAAAAGTCTAGGCCTTAGATAGTACAACGTAGTCATTGCTGAAGAACTGAGAGTCACACACGCAACAATGTCATCATTTACCCAGAAGTGCCTGGTCCAACTTCTTAATGAGCAGCACTTTAACTGGAAATGGGTGCATAGCACTAAAATGTGCAAAACAGAACGTTTTTTCTTTGCATATTTTATGCATTACAGGCAAATGTCTGTTTCTTGGCAAGAGTACCAAAACAATTCCTTTTCTTTTGCAGAATCCTTCAATCACTTGGGGCTCTTTGCCAATTCTTCAAACGAGTACAAAATGTCCAAAATCTTACAAATGTTAAAGCAGTACTTTCTATAGCTACCTCAATCTTTTCCTTTAAAAAAAATCAAAGACTTGTAGCTGAAGAATTTTCTTTAATTGGGAGAAAGGCTGAATAGTCTGATCACCTTCAGTTTTGGTGCTGCTGTATTACTGTTCTCTTGTAATTAAAAGGAATCACAGGTCTTTGCTACTGAACAAAGTGGCTCTTGCCAGCTTCCCAAAGAAGTTATTTCCCCACAGGCCAAAGCCCATAATTAAAAAACATTTTGAAGTGAGTTATTTATCCACAATGATACCTGCCAATAAAAAGGCACATGAACATCCATTTACTATCAAACTAACTTAAGTGTCTATCTACAGTTCCATCACGGGCACAACCCTCCCCACCATCGAGGTCATCTTTAAATGGCAGTGCCTCAAGAAATCAACATCTATCACTAAGGACCCTCACTGTCTGGGACATGCCCTCTTCGTGTTACTATCATCAAAGAGATACAGGAGTCTGAAGATCCACATGCACTAATTTAGAAACAGCTTCTTTCCCTCTGCCATCAGAATTCTAAACAGCTCATGATCTACATGATTCCCTTTCTTGGACTATTTACTTTGTAATTTAATTTTTATGTATTTGCTCTATACTAATGCAGCCAGACAAGTTTCACCTTATACAAGTCAGTGATAATAAAAGGGATTCTGATTATACAGAGAAAAGCTGTTAATCCTTCACAATCAATGCAAGGCTAAAGGTGGAAGCAAAACAACTGAAAACAATCTCCTTACCAAAGGTGTTGAAGAAGCAACACTGTAACCTACATCTCAACAAAAGGAGAAAGGGTCAATTCATAGACTACTCGGGGGGGGGGGGGGGGGGAAGCTGTTTTATACAGTCACCCATGTTCCAACACCTACATTCAGTCCGTTTAGTTATTAAAAGAAAATCTGGACAATATGGTTGAATTCTCTTCCCATCCCCCAAACAATATTATTTATCCCAGTGACTGCATGATGATGGACTACGTACTTTATAAAAGCTTCTCCAAATTGGCTCAGCCAACTTCACATATCTTACTGAAACACTTTCCACTGCTACTCATGCCAAGGACTTACCAAAGTCAACGTTTCTATTTACTGTGGAAATATCACTTTAGCCTTTAAGTGTTGATTGCAAAGGAGAAACATGTTATGCGAAATATTTCATGCAAACTGAGCTGGTTTACAAGATCTTGATAAATTTGTAGCTTTTTACTTCCTCCCCCTTCACAAGGGCTTCACTTTCATCCAAAACACACAGTCTACATCCAGTGTCACTCAGTGCCGACTGACAGAAGACAGCTTTTGGGATAGACTGAGGCTCCACTTCACTTTTTTCTTTCCCCAGCTCACACAACCCATCTTCTGCCGACTGAGCACTCTTTACTTATAAGTCCAGCAAAAAAATGCAAAATCTCACCACAGTGAGCTTGTGAATTAATTGAAGATAGAATTAAGAGTGAAATATAGCTGACTTATTTATTCTAAAAATCACAGTTTCACCCAGTGTTCTGATCAACCAGGAACAGTGGCAGATGGCTCCTTGTTATCGATCAGTACTAATGCAGATATTTCTTGCACCCACCGTTGTCGAGAGCCAAGGGCACATTTTACTGCCGGAAATAATACTTCCCTAGGTGGCTGCTATTTTTTTCACCAATTTTCTACCATGGGGAAAATCATAACAGATATAAGAATCTGATCATGCAATAAATATAATCCATGGAGGAAGGCAGGAGTTGGTAGCTAACATTCAGCTGAGCTGTACAGTAGTTGTAACGATTAACAGAACATTGGCCTGCTGCGCCCTCAATCACTTTACTTCTAGCTGTAACTTGCCTCTGCTTTTCAGATGAAGTACTTAAGGTTTAATAGTGGCTTGAGACAAAGCCTTTATCCTTTACCTTTTTCAAATATATAATGGCGATGGGGCAAGGATACAGCATACCATAAAATGGTAATTCTTTTCATATGTATTCCATAGAAGTTTGATCCAAAGATTTAAATTTCTTGGCTTCACTTAGGTATTTATTTGGATTCAACCATACTGCTGCAATTTTTGCTGAACAGCTTATTATTAAAAGGTGTTTTTCAAAGTACACCTTAAAAACAAAGACATATGGCTTGTTCTATCATGTAATTTTGATTGAGATGTGCATTTTGAAATTTTAATTGAAAGTTTCTTCCACAGAAAATAAATAGATTAAATTCAAATATGTCTGACCAATGTTTTCGACGTAATCAAGAAATTGGTACTTTTTTTTACATTCTACTTGGTCTTGTTTTAAAATTCAACCATTTTGGATAAATCTAAGACTTTTATTGGAACAAATTACTGGAGTACAACTCCCACATAGTCCAATATTATTTTTATTAGGAGATATTGAAGGGACAATACCGAAACTTAAATTGAATAAGTATCAGAAAAAATTTATAAAAATTGCATTGGCAGTAGCTAAAAAAGTTATTGCAGTTACTTGGAAATCTGATTTATATTTAACTATGGATCGTTGGAATAATGAAATATATAGTTGTACTCCACTTGAAAAAATTACATATAATCTAAGAAATGAATATGATATATTTTTGAAAATTTGGCTCCCATACCTACAAAAGATGGGATTAAATATATAGGTCCTTTGAAGATAAAATTATAAAGTAATCGGGGAAAGTAAAAATAAATATTAAAATTATTTTGAACTCCATGGAGCATGTGGGGATCCTCCGATATCCAGGCAATCTTTCTCTTCTTTCTTTCTTTCTTTTTTTCCTTTCTTTAGATAAGGGTTAAGGAGGGGAGGGTTAAGGGGAGGGGGGAGGATTAATATTATTTTTATTTTTCTTACTAATTTTTCATTACATTTACTCTTTGTAATTTTCTAAAAATTTAATAAATAAAGAGTTTCTTTAATTTATTCTCCAAGACAACAGTCAAAGCCAGTTTAATCTTCCCCATTTACATCAGGATATTGAGGGGAGCACAACACTTAATTCCAGTTCTGGAGCAACTGTGTTCTGGACAGAACCTAGTAGACATATCACAATCTAGCACAAAAGTTCAAGTGCTTTTTCGGTTCTCAGGTCCCGTGTTAAAACTTTAACTAAAAATTGAGCATGGGCAAACTATTCAGAGTTCTCAGCATTAAAGCCTTTGTCTAGCAACTCTGCATGTCCACATGCAGGAGGTCAGTGGCATATGCCAGTGTTCAAAATGTATTTTGTTTGAACATCTCACTTTTTTATTCACTCTATTAAGAACATGGAGCTATCCAGATGGTGCATGGCGTGGTATGGCAGCAAGCCATAGAAGTAGGTGTCATTCCCAGCCCGTGCTGAATGAAGTGATTCAGTGTTCGAGCTCCAATCTGGCTTCAGTGTCACTATCCAGGTAATCTTAATGGGAATGCATGCGGGACAGCACTTTAGAGCATGGAATGAAGTCAGTCAGACAAACTGGTCCAAGATGGTGTTTATACTCCACACAAACCTACTTCCCTTTATCTCATCTATAAGCACATCTTAAAGCAAGTGATTATGCTCAGCAGTAATTTTCTCCATAGTTCAACAGACATCAAGGTGGCCTAGCAACTACCCAGAGAAACAGCAGGGTAGCCCAGATGGTTTTTTTGGAAAAAAAACCTGAGCTTTACTAAAATTCCACTGGTCAATTTCCTAATGAAA
Organism: Hemitrygon akajei; assembly: GCF_048418815.1. NCBI lineage: Eukaryota > Metazoa > Chordata > Chondrichthyes > Myliobatiformes > Dasyatidae > Hemitrygon > Hemitrygon akajei. The sequence goes on along the minus strand of NC_133141.1, from coordinate 21,891,840 downwards.
ATGGTTTGGAAGCGGCCATGCACCAATTAAATTTAGGCAGAGGAAAAGCACATCAGGGATGATAAGATAATCCCTACTACTAAGATAAATGATAGGAAGAATCTACAGGAAGGGAGGTTTACTTAACAGGGTTGGCAATCGGGCAAGAAGTGACCCAGATGAGCTATTCTGTTCTTGGCTCCACAAGGAAACAATTAAATAAAGAGCATCCCTTAGGCCAGGTGAGTCACTATCACTCTTTGTTCGGGCCACGGGTTAATAATTGCAATCAGTTATTGATGAAAGCATCACAGTCCAATTTTGGCAAATACACCCTATCCTCATTATATGTGGGGATACGTTCCTCACAGTCAACACATAATGTGAAAATGCATAATGTGAATGATTATTTAAATGGAGAAAACAGGGATGCATTCTGGAGGTCTTCCTAAATATGTTTTATCTGTAATTTATTCACATTTTCATACCAATACGACACAAAAGCAGTACCACAAGAGAACATTCGTATTATATTTCATCAATTTAAGGTAATATTCAACATAATAAGTCATAGAAAGTTAACATACTAGGGTGTACAGTACTCACCAACAGTGACTGGTGTGTTTGCTCTGGGAGATGAGTGGTTGTGCAGTGGTGTCAGGCAGCTTTACATGGATGAGGTGGATGGTTGTGGGTTGTCAGGATCATCAAGGACAGCAAGGGGTGAAGGAAGACTCACAGAAATCTCCTGCCGGTAGCAGGAGATGACACCGGTTTGAAGAAAGTGGTGAGGGTTATTTGCTTGGCAGCATTTTGTTTTTCAGCATAAATTTGCTTGTAGGGAAGAAGGGTTGACGGCAGGGAACGACTGAAATGCTGACTCCGTTCTAAACTTGGGTTCATGTCCATCGCCATTTGTGCCTTAAAAAATTCTCCCAGTTGCTTCTCAGCATTTTTCTTTATGCTTCTGATTGTGGACACACACAGCTGAAGTAGCGTCCCAGAGCTGTGTTACCTTCACCTGACGCACCCCTGTTGATAATTTTCAACTTTTTTTCAAGTGTTAAAGCAGTTTTTTGCCGCTTGGCTGATGGCCCAGGACTTGACGTTGGATGCTTAGGGGGCATAATTAAATATTTCAAGCACAAAATCACTGCACCGTAGGTAAAAAGAACAAAAGTTTAAGAGTGCAAGATCACACATCCACACATTGCCAAAACCAATGCGAGACTGGCGGGAGTGAGACTGTGAGCCGTGTACATATGGCTTGTATTGGCGAGAAAGCAGTGCTCCTCGCATAACTGTGAGTTTTGAACGCATATAAGGAGACGTTGGTAAAAACAGGTTCCTCGCATAACTGTCTGAAGTTATTGTCTGAAGATGCATATAACGAGGATAGGACGTAAATGATCTCAATGGGTTCAGTGAGGTCCCCTTTTCAGCCTACAATATTTAAATGATAGTTAACCAGATTAGGGGGAGGGAGGAGCAAGACAGAGGGGCAGCCCATACTCAACTAGTCTCCAACCACCTGGCAGGGATCAGCCTCAGAGTTGTGCAAGGAAAAAGACATGATGTGCGGAGTAGTTAAAACTTTTCTCATCCTACCACGTTTAACATGCTTAGCCATTGGCTGGCTGCTATTTATAACATTGAATCAATTTACTCAGCATGGACTGGAAATCACACCTCCCAAGAATGAGGTGGAAAAAATCAAGAAAACCCCAATGAATATGATGAGGCAAGGTGGGTCAAAAGTAACAAAGCTCACCTTTAATGTTGAGGAGAAGGCAGCTAGTGAGAATAACAAGAACCTGAAAAAATTTAAAGGACTAAGTACAGCCAGAAAGTGCAGGATGAAATCATACAAGAGGACTAAAGTTGATTACAGAAGGAAACTGAATCTAGGTCAGCTCTTGTTTACCCCACCCCACCACAAATCATTTGTTATTTACTTGCCTCTGACTAGTTGGCAGGTGCAATGTTCCAGTCCTGACACATCTACTGTTTTACTTGGAGGCTTCCTCATATAGACATATTTTGAGGCAGATGTTAGCTTGCTGTCTCTCACATAATCAAGCAACTGTAAATGATGCGGTTCTTCCTTCTCTCCTAGGAATTACTCTTCTGCACAATGACTGGCTCTCCAATTTATGCTCATGAGTTAGATCATGACTACTAATTTGTTTTTAATAAATATATCTCCATGTACACCGTCTGGCCACTTCACTGGATACCTAAGTGTAGGTTCATGGTCTTCTGCTGCTGTAGCCCATCCACTTCAAGGTTCAATGTGTTGTGCTTTCAGAGATGCTCTTCTGAACACCACTGTTGTAACGCCTAGTTATTTGAGTTACTGTTGCCTTCCTGTCAGCTTGTGCCAGTCTGGCCATTATTCTCTAGACCTCTCTCATTAATAATACACTTTCACCCACAGAACTGCTGCTCACTGGATTGTTTTTTGCATCATTCTCTGTAAACTCTAGAGACTGTTTTGTGAAAAATCCCAGGAGATCAGCATCATACCTCCCTGTCTGGCACTAACAATCATTCCACAAAGTCACTTAGATCACATTTCTTCCCCATTCTGATATTTGGTCTGAACAACAAATGAACCTCTTGGCCATGTCTGCATGCTTTATTGTATTGGGTTGCTGCCACGTGATTGGCTGATTAGATATTTGCATTAAAAAGCAGATGTACAGGTTTGCCTAATAAAGTGGCCACTGACTGCATACTACCACCAGTGTTTGCACACTCATGTATTCCATGATTCCAGAGCTATGGTTGCTGCTCCCTTCTTTAGGTACCCGCCGTTATGCAGTCCTGCTACTCTTCAATTGTTTTGCTATGAAGACTCCTTAACGTTCTGGAAAATGCTAGCTTTGTATTAAAATTCCAATTATTTTATGCCACAAACCTATTTACACTTTACTCAAAATTCCAATGCCTTTACTAGTCTATTGAGCAGAGCATTTTCAAAAGAAATTGGTCAAATAAATTTCAAGCCTAAGGAGTTACTTTTTTTTTAAAGGGGTTTGAAGGCCTGAACTGCTCAAATATCAAGTTCAAAGCCATCGTGGGATCATGAAAAACTTCAGTACTCCAAGCACAAACTACAAACTTTAAAAAACAAGCCAATAAGCAAATAAATACAATGTAATTTTTAGAAATATAATTCAACAACTTTTCAAATGCACAGCAGACACGTCTTACTCTGGGCTGTGAAATTCCAGTTATAAAGGTCATAAAATAGAAATACTGCTCTTAAATGCAAACCTCAGACAACAGCCCAAGACATGGTTGATAAAGACAGAGTAAAGCAGAGCAAACAAAAAACTTTGAGCAATATATCACCTTACATGATCCCTATTATTCTAAGACAGGTGGAGATTAATTTGAGTTGGGATGTGATTTGAAGTAACTATTTTTGACGGCAAATACATTGTACTTGATACCTTATAGTTGAATGTAATATTCTTTTCAAACACAGATTACCTAGAATCATAGAACTGCAACTGTAAGAAAAATAAATGAATAAATACTAATTACCATTAACATGGACCATGATCACTGATGAATTACTTCATAATTTTCAAATGTTTAATCAATTTTATGGTTCAAATGACAAATTCAACCTACCCAAACTCTCCTCTCAAGAGTTTAAGACACCAACAAATCCAGTGTCACAACCTTGCCCTAACACTGTAATATGTTACATCCAACTGAAATACCTCCAAGCAAAACCTCAAGAGAGGTGTAGAAAATATAGATTTTTACAAAAAGGTGTAAAGCAACGCATATGAAAGTAACTGTCCTCTGGAAACACAACCAAATTTCGAATGGAATGCAAAAGTATTTTTGACATAGTTGCCATCATCTTGATTGTGAGCCATATGAGGACATAGCCTGCACCAAGTTCTTCCAACTGTTACAATTCCAACCTCTTCACTTATACCATTCTTTAAGGAACATTTTAATGGTCTTTTTCCATTATGGCCTAGGTCTACCAAATAGTTTCTAGTAGATTGACAAATGATATAGTAGGACCAGAAATTATGTTACTCATAGTGTCTACCCAGGAAAGTTGGTATTGATAAAGGAACCAAATCAGTGATGCTTTGTTAATCTAGTATCATTTGAGGTTCTGTCCTTGGGTTTACCTTCGAGTGGTGAATGAAGTGATCTGGAATCAAAGCCATTATTAGACTTTTACTTGTTTACTTTGTTCTTGGGTCAACTTAAATATAGGTTTTACTAATGGTCTGTGAAGCTGAATGACTTGCACATGATATTCACACCTGGGTCCAGAGAGCTAGAATGTTTGAAGGTAGATGCATAAGCTCTTTTGAAGGAAATCATGCTCCGTGAGTGAAAAACTCCCAATTCCAAAATCTGGATGGAGAGTCATTATTCTGAGATAGATGGAATAAAATTGCATTATATTAACTGTACTTTAGGCTCATTCCAGATGTCCCAATCACCAAAGCAAGCTATTTCTTTGGGGGGGGGGGGAAAAATCACAGTACTGTGGTGACATTGTCCATCGTTTCAGGTAAGGTTTCTGGCAGAGACAAAGCTCGGCTCTATTTATTTTCAATTATTCTGTGGGCTGGTTCCTTATTCACATTATTTTCCATTGTTGATTTCATGATGCAATCATAACCCAGCACAAGTAATATTGGTTAACTGTAGTTAATGGCTCAATGTACTACAACAATGAACTTCCTGTACCTAATAAAGTGGCCATTAAGTGTATATTCATGGTCGTCTGTTGCTGTAGCCCATCCACTTCAAGATCCGACATGTTGTGCATGCCATTCTCCAATGACTTCTCTCATTAACAAGGTGTTTTTGCCCACAGAACTGCCGCTCACTGGATGCTGTTCGTTTCACACGCCATTCTCTGTAAACTCTAGAGACTGTTGTGTGTGAAAATCCCAGGAGATCAAGAGTTTCTGATATTGAAACCACACTGCTTAGCATCAACAATCATTTTACATTCGAAGTCACTTAGATCACATTTTTCCCCATTCTGATGTTTAGTCTGAACAACTAATGAACCTCTTCACTATGTCTGCATGCTTTTATGCATTGAGTTGCTGATTAGATATTGCATTAACAAGCAGGTGTACAGGTATACCTAATAAAGTGGCCAGTGAGTGCACATTGAATATATTGTGCTTGTGTTATTTAGCTCCCGCCTGCATCTTGTGCAAAGCCAGGTGATGTTTGTAGCATTGACCTGTAAGAGTTCCTTATTCGTGCTTGTACTATTCAAGTGAACACTGTAGCCATTATTGAAAACAGACCACATAAATCTAGTTTATTTATTTATTGGGATACTGTGCAGAATAGGCCTTTCCAGCCCTTTGAGCCACCCCACCCAGCAACCCTCCTGACTTAATTCTAACCTCATCACAGGATAATTTATAATGACCAATTAACCTACCAACCAGTATGTCTTTGGACTGAGAGGGGAAACTGGAGCAGCCGGAGGAAACCCACGTGATCATGAGGAGAATGTACAAATGTACAAACTCCTTATGAGAGTGGCGGGAATTGAACTCAGGTCACCTGTACTGTAAAGCGTTGTGCTAGCCACTACACTACCATGCCACCTATAGTTGCTATAGTTTGCTTTTGGTCCCTGCTTTAGTAAAAAATAACCAAGAGATAGCAAACAGCATTATGAAGGACCCCACGCACCCCTCATACAAACTCTTCTCCCTCCTGCCATCTAGGAAAAGGCACTGAAGCATTCATACTCTCACGACCAGACTATGTAACAGTTTCTTCCCCCAAGCTATCAGACTCAATACCCAGAGCCTGGACTGACACCTTACTGCCCTATTGTCTTGTTTATTATTTATTGTAATGCCTGCACTGTTTTGTGCACTTTACGCAGTCCTGGGTAGGTCTGTAGTCTAGTGTAGTTTATTTTTCTATGTTGTTTTTTTTACGTAGTTCAGTCTAGTTTTTGTATTGTTTCATGTAACACCATGGTCCTGAAAAAACGTTGTCTCATTTTTACTATGTACTGTACCAGCAGTTATAGTCGAAATGACAATAAATAGTGACTTGACTTGACTTTACATCACTGTTGCAATGCAGTCAACAAAAAGAATGAGGTTTTGGGAGGAGAGCTTCTCTGCAGGAGAAATGTATAATAGTGCTAACAATATGATAGAAGCTAGCTAGGAATAAGCTTGCTGAGACCACGAAGGCTTCAATGAGCTCTGGCTCATGAAAATAAACTACATTATTTGAATGGTTAAAGAATTAAGACAGTATATTTTTCTCTTGCAAAGTGAATTCCAGGAAACATATTTAAATAAACCTTTCACCTCAAACCCCCAAAATATTGCAGCTCAATAAATAGAGCACATCTTAGACACTTCCTGCACAGAACCTTTAAATAAACCTAATGATAGACTTAAGGAAAATGTATACTGTTGATTATAAATTGAAAATTAAACAATTCACTCCAAACAGTTTATCATGTGATTCTAAACAGTCTGTTACACAAAATACTTAAGAAGAAATGGTCATCTCAACAGATTTTTGCATTACTCTAGATATGCCTCATAGTAAATGCTTCAAACTCAATTAAAATTACCCCCCTTTGTCTTTGCCATGGTTCCATTAGAAATTCTTGGAAGCTGACTCTCCTGTAAACAAACACCTCCTCAAAAAAATTGGCAAATTGTATGCAAACATTTGTAGGGAATTTTCACTCTGTTGTAGCACAGCCCAACTATAATTATTTTGTCTCCTAGGAAGTACCATGGCTGCATCATTTGAGAGCAGAGTAGCAACTGAGAGCAGAGCTGAAATCATCTTTTGAGCCAGCCTGTCAAATATCAGGCAGGAAAGGAACTTAAAGCTGAAATCTATATTAACAAAAATTGTGACCATATTTATTTTTGAATATATCACTGAATAAACAGATCGTCTGTTTTTAAACTTGCTCCTTGGATGCAGGCATCGCTGATTTAATTCCTTTGTTACCATTAACAATAAGTGATGGGGTTTTTCCATATGCTGGTGGATTGCTTACAACAATTGAACAATGAGCTAGCTCAGTCCACCTCGTTCTGTGTACAGCAGATCAGATGAGGACATCTGACACCTTTCCTGTAAAAATTGCAATGGAAACTTATAGCCCAGCATGTCTTACAAGCTTGTCCTAATTTACTTCCAACTCACCACTGTCCCATCTTCCCTGATCAGCACAGTCTCATTCTTCCTTGCTTATGTTATGGTGCACACATAAAATAATAGTGATGCTCCATCAATAACTCTCTCTGAGATGTAAAGGCGAGATATCGGCTTTTATTGACTGGAAGAAGGAACAAGCAGTGGTTGACCACCACACTACATCCTGGAGACAGAGAGGCCGGGCTCAGGCCTCAATCGCCTTTATACAGGGGTCTGTGGGAGGAGCCACAGGAGCAGTCAGCAGGGGGCGTGTCCAGACAGGTATATGTAGTTCACCACAAATAGGGTCCACAAAGTTGTTAGCTGTTGTTGTGCAAGCCTTTGAGGATACAAGTAATATCTTAGTGATTTCACTTGAATTTCTGGAAAGTGTGCAAGAATCAAATGGCTACTTACCAGTCAGCCCCATTTAAACAAGCTACAAGATGAATGAGCAGTGCAAAGAGAAAACTTATACCAAAAAATACTGTAAGTTGTGTGGAGTTAAGCAATCAGCTTAGTGCACTTTCTAGGCATAATAATGCTGGGTGTACAAAACTTACAGTCATTTATTCTAAAAACTAAATTCCTTTATCTTTGTTACATTGATTGGTCTCCTAAGAGCATACTAATAGACCCATGCATCCTCAAGCTGGTAAGCAGCATTTTTAGAAAGAATCTGACAGGAATCAGGCGCTTATGCGTACCTTTCTCTTTACCCAATTACTTTTGGGTTCCACATGCAAAATTAATACTTGATAATTGTTGCAAATACAAGTCAGCCTGAATCAGTGTCAAAACTGAACCTGTTGAATTGGGGAATATACCATGGCAGCACTGAAATGTATACATTGGTGAAACTGCTTCATCAGTTGTGAAGTGACCAAATGCCAATCATTTTGCTCTGAAGATATAAAATACCCCAATTAGAATATGAAAGACTGCATAGAGACTCAATAACTTGAATATGCAAAAGATAGCAACATTCCCTACTGTGGAGCTTGCCTTTTTACAATTCCCACCCTGACACACAACAATAGTGCAATCATCATACATGCCTCACATGTGCTAAAGCTTTTGTTTGCATATTTCTCAATGCACGTGCGCCATTTCTCCTCAAGCTTTACCTTGTAATCCATTCCTTGATCTTCCGTTGACAGACAATCTTTATCGAAATAACGTTTGGCAAAACTTGATAGACAAACACAAGTGGGGGGAGGGAGCAGAGGTGCTGAGATGGTGGTTGACACAATGTGAAGATGGAGAGATGACAGCACAAATGGGAAAGAGCATTAGTAGGGCACTGTTAATCATCAGCACAGCTGTGATACCAAATAAAAGGAGGTGTTCTCAGTCCATGTGTTCTGTATCAAATGAGTGCCCGAAGCATTTGAGCAACCCTCCCCCTCCCCAAACCCACACCACCATCCCACACCTGCCTCACACAGCTGTTATAGTGTTAGTGAGTGATAGGTCACACATAGGTTAAGCAGATGCCACTGTAGTAGATTGTAGTGGAAATTAAACAATAACCTTGTCCAGCTACCCACAATCTTTAAAGCTGCTGCTACTCGATTACTACTATAGCAATGTCACTTAACAATATTCGAATATAAAATACTGAGAACACCAGATCTGATGTGGACCCCCACACTCATTGATTAATTTTTAATTATAATGTTTAACTCTTGACTATTTTGTCTTCATTCTATTTGCACACTTTTGAATGGCATGCAATCCTCTCTACACATGATGCTCATTAGAGCAATGAAACTTCGGTGTTTATAATTATTTAAAATTCTTTATTTTTCCAATTTGCTTCATTAACCTAATGTTTTACTCTGAATATTTTAAAGCATAAAATTAATTAACATTAAGATACATCTTACATAAACACTTGATCTTCAAACTTCTGAATGGCATACTATTTCATCCTCTTGTGCATATCACAGCTGTTTAAATCATGCAAGGTTACAAAAATACTACTGAAACTTAGAAAGCTTTTAATGAAGGGTCAGATTATCACATTTAGGGTCTTCTGTTATGGTCCTTTTGTCACTGGGAATCTGGTGTCGATTACCTATGGGAAGAAATTATCCAGCAGACAGAGGAAAAGTTTCAAGGATTGTTAAAGGCTTCTTAAAGAGATGCAATATTTCCACTACCTCCTGGGAATCTCTGGCCTTTCACTGCTCAGGAGAATATGGAGGCCCTATATTAACAGTGGAAAGAAAGTGCTTCCTCAAACTAACTACCTGCCCACCCTATCGATTATATCTTTCTTGCCAGGTGAGAGGGTTGCATTGTGGGGGTTGGTCTGGAGTTTGGATGCTGTGTGAATGCTATAAAAGGATTGATTGTTTATTTCTATGTTAAACCAGGGTTTAAACTAGCATTTGTGGAAAGTGAGGTGCATCGTCATTAAGGTATGTTTTTATGGATGCTGTGGGGATTAAGGTCTGGTGCAATACAAAGAGGGTATCCACATGTAATGCTTGTGTTCTAAGCAGGGTGGATATCTGAAACCCTGATGAACAGCAACTTAGAGCGCTGAGTTCTGTAAGAGTATTGGGGAAAGTTACACTGATTGAACAGTGTTTTGACCAGCCAACTGCTATGGATGTTGTGTTAGTCCAGACTACCAGTGACGTGACTGAAGTCGTGCCGCCCGATAGGATAGGGGCACCTGCAGAGGCAGGGCCATGGCTGGTTCACATCTCTAGAGAAGGGGGGAATATAGCTGAGGGTGAAGTCTTTAAAGACAGCTTGATCTCATTTCTGCAAAGTGAGGGAAAGGAGTTGTCTGAAGTTTAATAAGTCCTTCAGCTGTTGATTAAGTTCTGAGCTGGTTTTGGCTAATACACCACCGATTGATAAATACCAAAGTGTACCTGCGGAGAGCCAAAATTATCGTAGGCTGAGAAGGTTCTCTGGAGTTAAGGCCACACCCAATGGAGAATATGAGGCTTGGGCTGAGAAGACAACTCAGTTACTGGGTGAATAGCAGTGCTCAAAACATATGAAAAACAGGGACCGGTAGAGAGTTTAAAGGGTCTGGTAGCTGATATAGCGAGGTTCCTAAAGGCAGAAAACCTATTCGCCACATAAGCTAACTACATGCGAGCTCTGGAAGATGCTTTCGGCACTACTGAAAGTTCAGCCTATCTTATGGTGAAGTTTAGGCACACATTCCAGGAGAAAGGAGAGAAGCCATCTGCTTACCTTTTTAGGCTGGAGAAACTGCCGCACTGTTTGTGCCACAAAGGGGGCATTCAACTGTCTGAGAGAAATTGCTTGAGAGTGGCAATTGGGAGCTCCAGATTGCCATGGTGGCCAGAACAGAGAGAGACAGAAACACACGTGGTTTCAATTGGTTATGACACATAATGTTTTAGATGATCTTCAGTGTGAAGATTACAGGTATTTTCAGTAAGAGATCAGTATGCGTATGAGGAAAACGAAGTTGGCATTATGCTTTTCCACACATTTTCAAGTTCATAGCTGCTTAGAACAAAGCCAGCAAGCTCCCAGTGTTCAGTGAGCTCCAGGAGGCATTTCATATTACAGTGAGGGGTAGGGAACAAAAATGACTTCAAACAATAAGATAAAAGTTTGTCTTGCAAAGCCAGGAGTGTCATTCTTGTCCCCACTGTCCCTGTAAGGTCATCCAGTTAGTCTGTTCATTGGTAAGGGTGCATACATGGTGCTGGCATTCACAGGCAGATACTTAGAATTTGCAAATAGGTTCCTAAGACCAGTGAAGAGCCTCGATTTCAATCACTTGGTAAACTGACTCCCACCTGTTTCTGCCAGGGGCAATGAGTACCCACTTACAAATCAGACACCCAAAAAAGAGTCACCATTTCTCTGTCACCTTCTGCTAGAGGCCTCATAAATAAAGATGAGTAGCTTTTGAAAGAGGCCCAAATGCAAATCCAACAGGCACCATAGGAAAGTAACTGGATTTCACTTTGCTGGGCAGGGATACTAATAAAGGTTATACTATTAAACACTGCCACTGACATCTGGTTTGTAAGCATGGTTCCAAAGTTAGTTGATTTTATTTGTAGATGTTCACAGATTGCCTTTGGCCTTTTACAAGTGATAAGGATTACTGTATAAAAGGGAATGCTTAAATTCAACATTTACAATGCAGAAAGCCCAGACTAACAGACCCATTCAAACAGTACCTACAGCAGGTTGTAATTCTGTCTTGGGGCAATCAGACTATTATCCCTTGCAATTACCATGGGTGATTTGATCATTCATAACAAATAACAAGGCTGTCAGAAAAATATATAGACAATTCAGCAACACAATCCTATTGAAGGAGGAAGAGTCATTGCACATAAAAGTAGTAAAGTCCAAAAATTGTTGGCAGTCGTTTTGACAGTCTTTCTCCTGCACAAGTTTTTCAATTTTGCACACTTTCCATGATAGGTATATTTTACTGCATTTTATAGAACAAAATACCCACCCAACATTCAGATGATCCACAAGCGCTTCAGTGAGACGTGTAGCAGCTGCAACTGCTTCTCTCCGCCGCTTTTCTAAAAGAAAATGAAAAATCAAGATTGGTGGTGAAGTACATGATTATGCAATTCTATCCTCATCACCTAGAACTTAAGATAAATAACAACCACATCCAAGTGACAAAAGTTATACCTGATGTTTATCAAAATGCACACTTGGAATAATGCACAGAAGTGACTACCTCAAGTTCATCTGTCTTTGTGTCCCAATGGGAGAGAGGACCAAAATGGTATCCAATTGCTCCAATTTATATCTGTTCTGTTGTCAAATGATTGTATAGCAATAGCAAATAGTGGGAGTAAATCACAGCTATTCCTCAATAACATACTAAAAGCAGCCAACAAACAGCCCAAAATATACACCAACTGTCCCCCCCTTGCCCTGTCCTCAACATCAAATGTTTTCTGCCCAGTTGTAGAAAAAGCCTGGTGGGAGAAACAAGACACCTATTCATTGTAAACATGTTAAGATAATTTGGCAATAGAAGAATTGCAGTACCAGAGAGTCTACTAATATTACTTTAGGGTGTGAGAAACCATCAACAAGTTCATCTGTGTTATGTATGTAACGCCCTGGTTCATATTTTTACTGTTATGCTGTATGTATTTTATTTTGTGCTGTTCTTTATTTCATGTTGTGCTGTTTACACAGTCACAGAAAGCTAAAGCACAGAAACAGGCCCTTCGGCCTATCCAGTCCATGCTGAACCATTTAAACTGCCTTGTCCCATCAACCTGCATCCGGACCACAGCCGTCCATCTCTCCCATCCATGTACCAACCAAACTTCTCTTATTGAAATCAAAATGGCATCCACCACTTGCTCAGGCAGCTCAATCCACACTGTAGTTTCGAGGATTATTCCTGTTTCCCGACATTCAACAAAAGTTTAAATCTGTTTTATATATTTATTTATCTATTTGGCAATCAAATACGGAGTAGGGCCTTCTGACCCTTTGAGCCACACTGCCTCTGCAACCCTCACCAATCCCAAAAATGCTGATCATCATCATGGGACAATTTACAGTGAGCAATGAACCCGCCCGGTATGTCTTTGGACACTGGGAGGAAACTGGAGAACCTGGGGAAAACTCATGCGTTCCATGGGGAGGATGGACAGCAACTCCTTACAGATGACACTGGAATTGAACTCTGAACTCTGAACAGCGATGCGCTAACTGCTACATTACCATGGCAATTTATCCCACTAATTGGTGAACGATGATGTGTGCAGACTCCCCCAACTCCCTGGAGATTGCCCCACCACTGAAATGAGTCGAGGGACGTTGAATCTCCTCCGGGTCGTATCCAGAATGGGGTCAGTGGGCAGATCAGTTCTGCAACCCAACTCCAGGAAGTTGTCACTCCTCCACCGGACTCCATGACGATACAGGACCGTAGAGCGGTCTGAGTGACCGTGGGGAGACCTCTCTGGGAGATGGGGTTCTGTGTCCATGCTAGGGCACTCTGAAGAGATTCAGGTTGTATTGTGACATGCCCCAAAAATAACCGAGCCCCACTGATGTAAACTCTGACCCTACTGTTTAACCAGCCTGGGTACTTCCCTGAGCAGTGTAACTGTGGAACGACCGTCTCGGGAATCTTCCATCCTCCAGAACTGTTAAATGTGAGAACTGCTTGTTTTCAGCTTATGTTTGGGTTATTGTTGAAGAGATGAGGAGAAACATGTGCCATCCAAATAGGATGGTCGGATTAAGGGGAGGTTTCTCTGGTGAGGGACACTAAGGTTGGGCTTGGAGCTTTTGTTCGAGAGGAGGCGAAGAGAGAAGGCATTGGGGAGAACTGGCCATAGCATACGATCCGGTGGGAGACACGGTTGTTCGAGATGGATTGCAAGCAACATTCGGAAGATGGTGTGTATTTTCACGTTGACCGAAGGCCCAGCATGTGAGTGACAGAGAAGTTCCAGATGAGCTACAACTGGTGCACATTTGACTGTTTAATTAGAATGGGCCCTTTTCTTTTTGTTATTCTTTACTAACCCTTTTTTAGAATTCCTTTAATCACATGCAGTGTACTGTCTGTTATTTTGTGGTATTAATTTGTAATAGGGTAACAGATTACACAGCATCCACACAAACAGGGAGTTTGGGGTGGGCTTGTGCCTCAATTTCACAAGTTTGTCTTCCCTACACTTACGCAGCCTAGGAAACCAGGGTGTTTCATGTAGGGAAGATATTTTACATCTCACCATTCCATCTTAAGCCAAGAAATTATGCCATATGTTCTCTAGTACCTCACCCAAGTTTCCACTCTTCACATAGAAGTCAGTGTGAAGGACCTGCTCTATACTCTCATGTGGGTCTTGACTATATGCTGATCAGAAGGGGAACATAAATGATTTATCCATTCCCAAACAGCGGAACTCCAAACTAACAGGAGGAACTTGTTATCCACTCCCCTACCAATTATCTGATCACTCAGTACAGCAAAAAGATTGAACCCAAGGGTTTTTATGTCTGCGAAGGTCAGCATCACATTGTGTTGTGAAGTCGTCTTTTTCAAAATCCATCATAATACTGTTTGATGAATGGTCTCAGCCCCGAAACGGTGACTGTTTACTTCCCTCCATAGATACTGCCTGACCTGCTGAGTTCCTCCAGCATTTTGTGAGTGTTGCTCTAAAGCTTTCTTGTTTTTCATTTATTTTACTTCAGCAAGATTGATGCGGTAGTAGGGATAAACAAACCACCAATGTGCTGTACCACAGTGGGTTCGTTCTGCAGTTCCCATGGAGCACATTCTTAACCTTGATCTTACCACAGGAAAGAGAGACAAAAAGAAAGCCCTGAGCGGCAAGCTGAAACTTGTCCTCAAAGAGAAGAAATAAAATCAGGAGGGAAAAAAAAATCAACGCTGCATAATTTAGCACAAACTTTTAAACCCAAAAAATGAACAGGAATAAACAATAGCTCTAAAAAATTACATGCATGTGCTGCTAACTATCCCACACTTCATCTTCTTGCTTCTGAACAGTAAAAAAAAATCACCTCTGGTTACAAATTCTACATAATTATTTCAGAAATCTAGATCCATAGTTCCTGGACTAACCAATAATTTAGTGACTTCAGCATCGATATTTGCTGAAGAACACAAAGCAGAAGTAAAAATGTGGTTGGAGAGCAGTAATCAAACAAGACACAGTAGATATTATACAGCAATAGCAAAATATAAAGATCGATTAACGTCCTACCAACTTGAAGATTTCAAGCTTTATAAAGCTATATTCTTACTGGTAGAGACATTCTATGACAGATACCATAGCATCTGTCATGCACCTGGCATCAGGGTTGTTATTAGGCTGATCTACATCTCCACCCACTAACCCATCCCTCCACATCTCCACCCACTAACCCATCCCTCCACATCTCCCACCACCAGTACTTTATCATTTCCTGTCAGCCACCTTACATCAGAATGCTGCTTCTGGATTTCAGTTCGGCATTCAATACTATTGTCCCACAGACCTTGGTGAACAAACTCCTACTCCTCAGTCTAAATACACCTCTGTGCAACTGGGGGTGTTGGACTTCCTAACCAACAGATCTCAGGTAGTCAGGATGCACAACTGATCCTCCCTCTCCATCAACCTCAACATGGCTGCCCCCCCCCCCCCAGGGCAGTGTGCTGAGCCCACTGCTGTACACTCTGCTCACACACGACTGCCCGGGCAAACACCCGAGTAATCACATTGTCAAGTTCACCGACGACACGACAGTGGTGGGGCTCATCACCAACAACAATGAGGCTACCTAGAGGGGAGGTGAAAGAACTCGAGGGCTGGTGTCAGACAAAACCTCTTCCTCAATGGCAACAAGACAAGGGAGATAGTTATCAATTTCAGGAGAACTCGCACCACTCACACCCCTCTGTATATTGGCGGCACAGCAATGGAAATTGTGAGTTTCAAACTCCTGGAATGCACATCGCACACAACCTCTCCTGGTCCCAGAACACACTCCACACAATCAGGAAAGCTCACCAATGCCTCTACTTTCTGAGGAGGCTGAAGAGAGCTGGACTTTGTACATCTATACTCACGTCATTCTACAAATGTGCAGCAGACAGCATCCTAAAATGCTGCATCATTGCACGGTACAGAAATTGCACTGTGACAGATAGGAAGACTCTACAGAGGGTAGTCAAAACTACCCAATCAATACATCACTGGCAACCAGCCCACCCACCAGCAAGGACATACATACAGAAAGGAGCCAGTAACAACATGAATGATTACACCCACCTTGCTCATGGACTGTTTGTCCCACTCCCATCAGGGAGGAGGTTACACAGCATCCAAACCAGGACCACCAGACTCAAAAACAGTTACTTTCCCCAAGCAGTAAGGCTGATCAACACTTCCACCCACTAACCCACCACCACCAGTACCTTATCATATCCTGTCAGCCACCTTATGTACATACAGACACTCTTGTGCCTGGCATCACTTTATGAACATACAAGTTCATATTTATTGTGTTTTTATTATTGTTTTCTTTATCTTATTGTGTTTTTTGTGCTGCATTGGATCTGGAGTAACAATTATTTTGTTCTCCTTTACACTCGTGGACTGGAAATGACTTTAACAATCATGAATCTATGATGAAACACTGGTTATTGCAGGTATGAAATAGACCTATAGGTCTATTGCATTGAGCAAATCACTAAAGATCATTGTAATCAAAACCACCTTGTAAATTGTTCTCATGAAAGATCTACACTTGAAATATGACGTTGGAGAAACAAGGTATTGCAGATGTTGGAGTCCTGATGCAGGGTCTCAACCCAAAACACCAAGATTTCCTCCCCCAACACCATACAGAGGCTGCTCAACAGATGGAGTTCCTCCAGCAGATTGTTGCTTGAAATACAACCTTTACATTCCTCTTTCATACTTATCTAGGCCAAATTTTTATCCCTTTCATTTTTTTATATATACAACTTTGACATTTACACCATTAAGGTATCATTTTAAATGTAACATTTCATACAAAACAGAGTAACTTAACTTTTATTTAAAGGGGAACAGTAAATTTTCTGGCCTTTGGATGCTAGATCTAAACTGAATGACAATCATTTGGGAATTTTTTTTCTTTACTCTGACTGTGGGAAATGATGCTGGCTGGGCCTCAACTTGCCTGCTTGGAGAGCAACTTGAGTCTCCGGGGTAATTAGAAAAGAGCTGATTAAGACTATGCAATACCGGTAGTTTTATCTTCACTGCTGAAGAGATGCTTTGATAGTGTACTTGTTGATTCCACGTTTTCCAAGATATAAAATGGCATGGGAGTAGGAAGAGGAGAAGACCCTTGTCACACTGAGCTGATCAATTCAGTCAGAAAGTTGGCATGAATATTGCAAAATCATCTTGTGGGCTATTGGCAAACCACACCTCCATAACTTAAAAAGCTATTAGGTAAATTGTGACTGTTGTGACTTTTATAACAACTAATAGCCTTTTAAGCAAATTGCTAATGAAGGGAAAGCCTTAAATATCATGCAGAAGATGTTTTGCTATACAATCCACAAGTCAGATGTCTTAGTGCCAAGATGTTTTGTTTTTGAATAAACACATTTCTCCCAGGCACAGTAAGACCTGGTGGGGTACAACTTCACCAAAGCCAACATCTCCACAGTGCCTTTTTCAACTAATAACATTGCATATGCAGGCTAAATTGTGAGTGCCAGCTGACACTTCAACTACGGATGGCAACAATATTAAGCAAAGAGGCAAAGTCAAAGTAAACAGATCTTGATATAAATTCATCAGAATCAGGTTTATTACCACCAGCATGTGATGTGAAATTCATTAACTTAGCAGCAGCAGTACAATGCAATACATGGTAATATATAAAGAAAAATAAATTACTGTAAATATATATATTTATTAAAGATTCAAATAGTGCAAAAACAGAAGTAATATGCATTTAAAAAGTGAGGTAGTATTCATGGGTTCAATGTCCATTTAGGAATCGGATGGCAGAGGGGAAGAAGCTATTTCTGAATCATTGAGTGTGTGCCTTCAGGCTTCTGTGCCTCCTTCGTGATGGTAACGAGGAGAAGAGGGCATATCCTGGGTGATGGGGATCCTTAATAATGGACATCGCCTTTCTGAGGCACCGCTCCTTGAAGATGTCTTGGATACTATGGAGGCTAGTACCCAAGATGGAGATGACTAATTTTACAACTTTCTGTAGTTTCTTACGGTCCTGTGCAGTAGTCTCCCACCCCCCCCCCCCCACCCACACCCCATACCAGACAGTGATGCAGCCTGTCAGAATACTCTCCATGGTACATCTATGAAAGTTTGAGTGCCTTAAATGACAAACCAAATCTCTTCAAATTCCTAATGAGATATAGCCACTGTCTTGCCTTCTTTATAGCTGCATCGATATGTTGGGACCAGTTAGATCCCCAGAGATCTTAAGGCCTGGGAACTTAAAATTGCTCACTCTCTCCACTTCCAATCCCTCTATGAGGACTGGTTCACGTTCCCTCGTTTTACCCTTCATGAAGTCCACAATCAGCTCTTTCATCTTACTGACAATGAGTGCAAGGTTATTGCTGCGACACCACTCAACTAACTGGTATATCTCACTCCTCTATGCCCTCTTGTCTCCATCTGAGATTCTGACAATGGTTGCATCATCAGCAAATTTAAAGATGGTATTTGAGCTATACCTAGCCACAGAGTCATGGTTACTGAGGGAGTAGAGCAGTGGGCAAAGCACATACCCGAGGTGCGCCAGTGTCGATTGTCAGTAAAGAGGAGATATTATCACCAATCTGCACAGACTGTGGTCTTCCGGTTAGGAAGTCAAGGATCTAATTGCAGATCATCTGACCCATTTCCCACTGGATCTGCCAACCAAACCGCTCTCCTGAATTGTGCCAGCTAATTCCTAACCATCAGTCCCAAACCTCCTCAAATTCCAGACTCTCCTCCACCCTGAATGATACAGTTTGCTCTGAATGCTACACCACTGCAAATGTGCTGGCAATCATGTGTTACTAAATATCTCAGTGGTGGATACTTGAATAAAATGTTAATTGGCCTATCATGAATCAACAGACTTCAGGTGCCTTTACAGGCACTGACCAAATTTTAAGTAAGAGGGCTCCTGTAAATGGTGAAAAACTAGAAGCAGTGAAGATTTAGGAGTCCGTGTAAATAGATTAGAGTACCATGGACAGGTGCAGAAGTCAAGTCAAGTCAAGTCGCTTTTTATTGTCATTTCGACCATAAACTGCTGGTACAGTGCACAGTAAAAATGAAACAACATTCCTCCAGGACCCTGGTGCTACATGAAACAACACAAAACTACACTAGACTATGTGAAACAACTCAAGGCTACACTAGACTATGTAAAACAACACAAAAACTACACTAGACTACAGACCTACACAGAACTACATAAAGTGCACAAAACAGTGCAGGGCAATACAATAATTAATTAATTAATAAAATAATTAATAAACAAGACAATAGGCACAGTAGAGGACAAATTACAATATAATAACAAATTATGTAGATGTCAGTCTAGTCTCTGGGTATTGAGGAGTCTGATAGCTTGGGGGAAGAAACTGTTGCACAGTCTGGTCGTGAGAGCCCAAATGCTTCGGTACCTTTTGCCAGATGGCAGGAGGGAGAAGAGTTTGTATGAGGGGTGCGTGGGGTCCTTCACAATGCTGTTTGCTTTGCGGGTGCAGCGTGGATCTATGTGTTTCCTTCTTCCTATACTTCTATCCCAATTGAGCCTGAGGTTGGCAGCTGGAGTACTTTGCAGTTTTGGTGCCTGTGTATCTGTGCATGATACATTTGTACGGCTGCACTCCATTAATCCTACTTTTTGGTTTAAAATGTTTTTTCTATTATTTATCAACAATATTATTCCATCAGCAATGGATATCCACTAGTTTCAGGAGAGGTGTAGTGCTCACTGCAGCAGATTTAAAATTCACAGGAGAATTGCAAATCAACTTAGACCCAAAGAGATTGGCAATACTGCATTATGAGATATTTCTGCTTCAGGGATAACTTCACTCAACTTAATTTTCCCAACAGTGAACTAACTACTGTATTCCCACAACTTATGAACTCTTCATCTCATGCTCTCGATATTTATTGTTTATTTATTTAGAAACATAGAAAACCTACAGCACAATACAGGCCTGAGATCCCGCAGAACCCTCTCAAAGCCGAAGCCGTTCAGGGTGTCCACCCACTTATTACCTCCTTCTTAGAACAGGGCGTCCTGGTCCCCTGCCTCTCGCCCTGTAATACCCCGATCTTAGCAGTGCCAAAGCCCGGATGCCCCGAGTGGTGCCTCGTGCAAGATTTAAGGGCAATTAATGACATAATCGCTCCCCTGCATGCCGCCGTCCCCAACCCCGCAACCATTCTGGGCCAAATACCCACCGCTGCACGATGGTTCACTATTATAGATTTTCAACACGCCTTCTTCTCCATACCCTTACATGAGGATTCGCGCTACTTATTCGCCTTCACCTTCCAGGGTCGCCAATACACCTGGACCTGACTTCCCCAGGGCTTCAGGGACTCCCCCACTGTTTTCTCACAGACCCTTTGGGGCCAACTGAAGGACCTCACCTTCCCCAAAAACTCAGCACTCATCCAGTACGTTGATGACCTGCTTTTGGCTAGCGACACTCAGCACGCCAGTGAGGAGGACACAAACCATCTCCTCCACGCCCTACATTCCCTGGGATACGTGATTCCTCCGACAAAGGTGAAACAAACTCAGACACAGGTGAAGTTTTTAGGTGTCCTGCTTAGTGCCGCAGATCAAGCACTTACGGCTGACAGAACTCGACCCATAACCCAGACACCCCCTCCACAGACTCCAAAGCAAATGCATAAATTCCTTGGGCTAGTGAACTCTTGCAGGCAGTGGATCCCTAATGCTGCATGTCTGACTAAGCTGCTCACCCCTTTAGCCTCTCCAAAGGCCCCCCCTCCCTTGATAATGGACGAGCACCAATCGGCCGCTTTTAACTCTCTTAAGGCCTCCCTTTCTGCCACACCTGCACTGGGTCGGCCACTGTATGACAGGCCTTTTCAGCTCTACGTTTCCATTGTCGATTTATGTGCAACAGCTATTCTCACCCAGACACATGGGGACCAGCGGCATCCGGTTGCCTATTATTCAGCGCCACTGGACCCGGTAGCCCAGGGATACCCCCCGTGCACTCAAATTCTTCCTGCCATTTACCTTATGGTCACCGCAGCATCCAACTTAACCCTACATCAACCAGTGACGGTCTACTCTTCCCATGCGGTAACTGCCCTCCTAACCACACACCAAACTCAACATCTCACTCAGGCGAGACTCAGCCGCTATGAGATTGCTGTTCTCCATAATCCGTTGCTGACGTTCACCTATTGTACTACACTTAACCCTGCTACCTTTGTGGATCACCCGCCCGATCTTCTATCCGAGCCTCCCCACTCCTGCGTAGAGCGAAACCACTTCCTCATTTCTCCGCAGCCAGACCTCCAGGACACTGAGTTCGACAATCCGGACCTGATACCTTTTGTGGATGGTTCGTCCTCTGTCTCCCCGGACGGTGTCCGGCAATCAGGCTATGCCATTGTGACCCCACACACCACCCTGGAGGCGGCAGCCTTCCACCCACCAGCCTCGGCCCAACAGGCTGAGCTTTTCCCCCTCACTCGCGCATGCATCCTTGCCTCGGGTCAGACAGCCAATATTTACACGGATTCACGCTATGCATTTGGGGTCACTCACGATTTTGGCATACTATGGGCGCTGCGCATACTATGGGGCTTCCAAACGTCGGCTGGCAAAAGCATTGCCAACAGTCCCTACATTGACAATTTGTTCAAAGCCATCCAGCTCCCCGGTAAGCTTGCTATTATAAAATGTGCCGCCCACTTATCCGATGACTCTCCCGTTAGTAAAGGCATTGCCAGAGCAGACCTGGCAGCCAAGCGAGCCACCTCCTCTAAAACAATAACTGTGGATTCGGCCCCATGCCTTCTGCCTGCCTGGCAGCCGGTTGATAGCCTGGTAAGTGGTAACTATTTCCAAAACGTGCACAAACGACTGTATGGCACTACAACCATCATTTGCTATCCCCACCCCGCCAGTGTCTCCTCGCTCTTTACCGTTTTTCCGCACTGAGATCGTGCCGATCAACCCTTCCGATGTGCCCCCGCCAGCAAAACATTGCCTGAGGGAAAGAGGGTGGAACTCACCTATGACTCTTCCACGGCCCCTGTCACGGACTGCCTATTTCCCCCGTCCATCAGTAAGCGGTCAAATCATGGACTCCTTCCGCGGATGAGAAAAGATCTCTGGTGGGAGGGGAATCCCAAACCCCCGAAGGGTGACCGAGTATATGAGAACTGCTACTTCGGAACAGGGTGGGGATGTTCAGACGTGTATGTCTCGAATGACGTCACCTGCCTCTCCAAGCCCCGTAGGAAAAGGGAGTGTCACCCCACCAAGGACCCCTTAGGGATCTCTTGCTCTTGCCATGAGACAAAGTGCCAGCCCCTGGCCAAGGGGGTGCAACTTCTTTGTGGGGAGGGGAACCGCACCCACCTCCGAGTCAATGATCAGGTATTCCTACGACCTGAATATCGCAGGGGTGCCAAACGAGTGTACGCCTCTGCCAGTATAGCAGAATGGAGTGATGCCATACACCTAAAGGGTAAGGGTTGCACTGAGACCATGTATACCCTCCCGGGGTATTTTTTCTTCTATAACGGCATTGCCACCAACTTCCTGGAGTACCCATACCCTTCCTCGGTGGCCTATGGCACCCTCCTCCCTACTGCGGTCCCTTGCCCCGGAACTTGGGGTCCCTCACACCTGGGAGGTACAAGAGAGAGGTCTCCCAGGAATTTTGTGCAGATTACCAAGTCCTGACCACCCTAACCGCAGGTCAGGTGGCCGGATACAGGGCAGCTGGCTTTTTCTCTTTGGGGACATCAGGAGCCACTATGGCGGCCCACAATCGGAACTATCTGGCCTGTGATCTCATGAGCCTTGGGAACGCCACCAGGGGAGCATTGAGACTCATAACTGACAGCCTTAACCAACTGCGGCTCTTCTCCATGCAAAACCGCTATGCACTTGATTACCTCCTCGCCAGGGAGGGTGGGCTCTGTGCTATCGTAAAGGACAAATGCATAATGGGGCTAGACGATGCTACTGCCAACATAACGCGGTATAGGAACAAAATAGATGAACAGTTAGGATCCATCAAGGAAGGAACAGGTTGGGCAGGATGGGAGGACTGGGGACTAAGTGCGTGGAAGGACTGGTTGATCAATGGGGCTATTTACACGTTGACAGCTATTATAGGGATTTTTTTTCTATATCGCCATTGTCAGATGTGTTCTGAACCACATGATGGCCTCGTTAGGGGACCTACTGTCGGCTAAGCCACTGATGGAAGTACGGGCAACTGTCAAGGCCACTGAACTCCTCGAACCTGCACCAGAGGATTTTCACGATATTGATGAGTGATCACAGGAGGGAATGAGAATGTGAAGAGGGTAAGGGGTACCTGTAGAAGGGATGGGCGAGGGGTAAGTGTAGCAAACTATGTAGACAGGACCAGGGAGAGGATACGTCATTGGGGAAGTGTAGGAGAACAGGGAAGAGGTAGCTAAATTAAGGTGCCAGACAGCATGTGGCCACCACAAAGAAGAGGAACCTTGCGACCACAAGACGATGTGTTCGGCAAAGTATTTTCAGTTATATACCTATTTCGAGTGTTTTGCTTGCGTCCATACCCATTCCAAGAATTACGCTTGCGTCAATGCTTATTCCGAGTATTTTGCGTGCTTAGCTATGCAATAGCCAATCAATTGATGGATTTGAATCGGGAACCATATTTGCGAATGTAGTACCCTGCTTTTGGGTATAAGTATGACCTTTGTAAACCGACAAATTGGGAGTTGGCTACCTTACGCCCGAAGTGCGTGGGGCTGCGAACTCCTCACTGAATAAAAACTGTTTCAGAGGTAATTTCGTGTCTCTGGTGTTTTTCCTCAACTGAGCAGGTTAATAATTTCAGGTTGACAGGCCCTTCGGCCCACAAAGCTGTGCTGAACATGTCCTTACCTGAGAAATTACCTAGGGTTACCCATAGCCCTCTATTTTTCCTGAGCTCCATGTACCTATCCAGGAGTCTCTTAAAGGAACCTATCGTATCCACCTCCACCACTGTCGCCAGCAGCCCATTCCACACACTCACCACTCACAGCGTAAAAAAAAACTTACCCCTGATATCTCCTCTATACCTACTTCCAAGCACCTTAAAACTGTGCCCTCTCGTGCTAGCCATTTCAACCCTGGGAAAAAACCTCTGACTATCCACACGATCAATGCCTCTCATCATCTTATACACCTCTGTCAGGTCACCTCTCATCCTCTGTCGCTCCAAGGAAAAAAGGCCGAGTTCACTCAACTTATTCTCATAAAGCATGCTCCCCAATCCAGGGAACATCCTTGTAAATCTCCTCTGCACCCTTTCTATGGTTTCCACATCCTTCCTGTAGTGAGGCTACCAGAACTGAGCACAGTACTCCAAGTGGGGTCTGACCAGGGTCCTATATAGCTGCAAAATTACCTCTCAGCTCCTTTATTATTATTTTGTTTGTCTTTCTGTATTTGCACAATTTGTTATATCTTGCATGCTAGTTGTATGTCTATCTTGTGTGTGGAGTTTTTTTGTTGATTCTATTGTGTTGCTTCGTATTTACTGTGAAAACCCGCAAGAAAATGAATCTCAATATGGTTGCAGATACCATATGTACTTTGATAATAAATTTACTTTGAACTTTGAGAAACAAGTACATTTTTAAGTCTTTAAGATTGTCTCTTTATGCCCACCTATTACAGCAACACAGCTTCATTTTTAACTGCAATTCAAGTGCCAAACACTTCAGTGTACACTGCAACTGCAACTGAAGCTGGTGTAAAACATCCAGATGAATCTGACAATACCCTAGGGCAGATCACAGGTCAACTAAACAAGCACATGATCTTTACTTTGTATGGTGGCACATACACGATCACCTGATGATGGAGTTATCAAAACATGCAATGCTTTACAGCAAGATGACACTGAAGCTGGGATCAAAACATAGTTTAAATGAAGGGATTAGAGAAGCATTTTGAAAGGAAAATATAAAAGGGTACAAAGAAGGGGTGGAGAAATGAGATCAGAAAAGACATTTGGAATTGAAGTAGTAGTTGTGGCAAAAATAATATTGGCCCAATGATCTCCTTCTGTGCTGTAAATCCTATTAAAATATCTATGATTCACAAAGAGCACCTCCACTCTATTCCCAAAGCAGAAATTCCCAGTGGCCAAACATTTTAATTCCGATTTCCATTCCCGTTCCGACAAAACAGTCCACAGCCTCCTCTCATGCCAACCTCAGGACGGAGGAGCAACACCTTCTATTCTGTCTGGGTAGCCTTCAACTGATAACATGAATATCTATTTCTCCTTCCAGTAAAAAAAATCCCTCCCCTCTTCTTCTATTCCTCACTCTGGCCTCTTACCTCTTCCCACCTACCTATCACCTCCCCCAACACCCCTTCTTCTTCTTCCCTGACTCCCATTATCCACTCTCCTCTCGTCAGATTCCTTCTTTTCCAGCCCATTACAGTTCCCACCCACCTGGCTTCACTATCACTTTCTCTCTATTCTCCTTCCCCTCCCCCCACCTTTTTTATACTGGCACCTTCCCCCTTCCTTTTCAGTCCTGATGAAGGGTCTCCACCCAAAACATTGACTGTTTATTCATTTCCATAGATGCTGCCTGACCGGCTGAGCTCTCCCAGCATTCTGCATGTTACTTTGGATTTCCAAAGAACAGAGTGATCTAGGAATAATGGTGCATAGTTCCCTGAAAGTGGAATCTCATGTGGATAGGGTGGTGAAGAAAGCTTTTGGTATGTTGGCCTTTATAAATCAGAGCATTGAGTATAGGAGTTGGGATGTAATGTTAAAATTGTACAAGGCATTGGTAAGGCCAAATTTGGAGTACTGTGTACAGTTCTGGTCACTGAATTATAGGAAAGATGTCAACAAAATAGAGAGAGTACAGAGGAGATTTACTAGAGTGTTACCTGGGTTTCAGCACCTAAGTTACAGGGAAAGGTTGAACAAGTTAGGTCTTTATTCTTTGGAGCGTAGATGGTTGAGGTGGGGACTTGATAGAGGTATTTAAAATTATGAGGGGGATAGATAGAGTTGATGTGGATAGGCTTTTTCCATTGAGAGTAGGGGAGATTCAAACAAGAGGACATGAGTTGAGAGTTAGGGGGCAAAAGTTTAAGGGTAACACACAAGGGGGAATTTCTTTACTCAGAGAGTGGTAGCTGTGTGGAACGAGCTTCCAGTAGAAGTGGTAGAGGCAGGTTCAGTATTGTCATTTAAAGTAAAATTGGATAGGTATACAGACAGGAAAGGAATGGAGGGTTATGGGCTGAGTGAGAGTCAGTGGGACTAGGTGAGAGTAAGCATTCGGCACGGACTAGAAGGGCCGAGATGGCCTGTTTCCGTGCTGTAATTGTTATATGGTTATGTTTACGATTCCCATTATCCTGAGTATCAGTGACATACTTACTGTGACCTACAATTACATTTACAAACAAATGCCAATGTCAATCAGGGCAACATATCCCTAAATACACTAACTTCAGCTTTAATTCCAATGTTGGAATTATGGAAATATTAGATATGTTGTCCAAATGGCCTGGTTTCAGGATGTTAGATCTACATGATGAAGCTCAAAATGTTTTTTCCCAAAAATTCTCCATTCAGGCAGAATGTTCAAAAATTCATAGCATTAACTTCAAAGCACAGAACTTCTATAGTTTTCCAGATATTCTTGCCACTTTTATAACAGATTTTAAAAAATGGTGTTAAGGGATAAGGTGCTACCACAATGTAGCACCTTTACACAGCTCATAGACTATAAACCCACACAAATCACATAGGAACTATAGCATAATTGTACACTATTTGTACAAGAGATATAACAGTTAAAGCCCGATTCTGCTGGATCTAATCTATATATGTATCTTGCTTTAAAGTCTATCAGCATAGTTGCTCTTTCATTCCTAACCATTGATCCTTTCCTGGATCACCTTGCCTTCACTTTCAAAACCCTCCTCAAACTCCTGCTCAATTGTTCCATAATTCTTTTTCTTTTGTAAATGTCTTTCCTTCACAATGTAATATGCTGATGCCTTCTTGTTTTATATGGAAAATCTTAAAAAGATCCCAATTGATGTGATGTTAAATAAGATCCATAAATAGTAAACAGTATTTAATCACCCGCAACTAAAGAGGTAAGCGTGCAGTTAAAAAAAAAAATTAGGAAACATTATAATGAACACGAATGTTGTTTGCAGAATCTCAGATGGCAATAAGAAAGCATATTAGAGCAAAATAAACAGGCTAGTCGAGTAGCGTCACAACAACAATCTCATACTCAACATTAGCAAGACCAAGGAACTGATTGCGGACTTCAGAAAAGGGAAGTTGGGAGAATCCTCGTTGAGGGGTCAGCAGTGGAAAGATTGAGCCGTTTCAAGTTCCTGGTGTCAACATCTCGGAGGATCTCAAAATAGATAGTATATGATCAGCCATGATCTCAAAATGGCGGTGCAGGCTCGAAGGGCCGAATGGTCTACTTCTGCACCTATTGTCTATCTATCCTGGGCCTACCATATTGATGCAACCATGAAGAAGGTGTGCGAGCAGCTATACTTCATTAAGAGCTTGAGGAGATTTGGTATGGCACCAAAGACTAGCAAATTTCTACAGATGTACGGATGAGAGCATTCTAACTGGTTGCATTCTGGCAAGGAGGTGTCAATGCACAGGACTGCAAGGCGTCTCAGAGAGCTGTAGAGTCACCCAACTCGATCACGAGCACAAGTGTCATCATCATTAGGGAATCTTCAAAAAGCCATGTCTCAAAGAGACAGAATCCATTATTAAGGACCCTTGCCATCCAAGACATGCCCTCTTCTAATTACTACCATCAGGCAGTAGGTACAGGAGCCTGAAGACCCACACTCAAACATTCTAAGAACAGCTTCTTCTCCTCTACTATCAGATTTCTGAATGGTTCATTAACCCATGAATACTACCTCACTATTTTTGTGCATTATTTATTTACTTTTATTGCAACTTATGCCTCCAGTGTACAGCTGCTACAGTAAAACAAATTTCATGACTAATGTCGGTGACAATAAGCCTGATTATTATGTAATAAGCTAGTTGCAATTTGAAAGTTCAATTATATTTCCCACATTTACAGTTGGACTACTTTATAACGTGATGAATTAACACCAGCGAAAAACAAATAACAAACTTCTTCTGCAACTTGTAAAGTCTCCATGACAATTATTGATTAATGGTGGTCAGGAGGTGGAAACACCAATTTAAAGAAATACCACTTTGTTGTTTTCGAAACTGCTCTATTAATCTCAGCTGATTTTAAAAGGCATTGCCGTTACAAAGAAATGTTTGAGGGCCAAGTTATATTCTTGGGGGCGCCAGTGGCAATGGTGTTTTGTGCAGTCAGAGAAACCAATGTTCGTGATATTCTGACCATGAAAAGACAGAAAAAAATTTAAAAGCTCCATCAATTCAGACAGTAGCTTTCTACTCAGGCTAGAAATTCTCCAAGGAATGAACACTGTTTGCAAACAGGGTCAAAGTCCAGCATCTCAGTGCTTTATTCTTTTTACTCTTTTTAACTTGAGAAATGGGCCCAGACAGATTTATACTGCTGAGAAAAGTAAGCCACTAAATCCCTCATGATTTACTAGAAGACCAAGCTCCGAATCTGCAAATCATTACAGGTACAGAGCAAAGCATGAACACAGTGCATCTGAAATTAAATTTTAAAGTGCTGTATGCACCCAGCAAGCCAATAAGCATGCAAAACTCAGGGTCTTTTGGGACTTTTCTGTGGGCTGTAATCTTAATGACCTATCAAGCTCTTGGCAAAGGCCAATAAAAAGAAGTGAGGTGTATGCGGAGTGGCCATTGCTCGAGTGAACAGTGCAAGAGTGGACAGGCATTGGCTCAACCAGCTTGGGTGAGAACAGGCAGAAGCTCTAAGTTCTAGTATGTTTATTTTTCTCTTTCTTTGTCTATTAAGTACATAGATGTGATGAGAATGGGTCCAGGGTTAGTGGTATGTTCTTCATGCGAAATATGGGAATGCTGGGAGACCTCCAGTCTTCCTGATAACTACATCTGCACAAAGTTCATTTAGCTGCAGCTCCTTAGAGACTACATTAAGGAACTGAAACGGCAGCTGGTTGACCTTAGGCTCATATGGGAGAATGAGGAAGTGACAGATAGTTTCAGGGAGGTAGTCATTCCCAACTCCTTGCAGAATGCAGTTATCTGTCAGGAGAGGGAAAGGGGATAGATAGCCGGTGCAGAGTACCCTGTAACCGTTCCCCTCAATAAGTATAGCACTTTGGATACTGTTGGGGCAACAACCTACCAGGAGAAGCCACAGTGACCAGATCTCTGACACGGAGTCTGGCTCTGTAGCTCAAAAGGGAAAGGGGGCAGAAGGGGAGTGCAATAGAGATAAGGGAGTTCATAGTTAGAGGAGCAGACAGGCAATTCTGTGGACGTGAAAGAGACCTGGATGGTATGTTGCCTCCCAGGTGCCAGGGTCAGGGATATCTTGGAATAGGTCCACAGCATTCTAAAGGGAGAGAGTGGATAGCCGGAAGTCATGGTACATATCGGCACCAATGACATTAAGTAGAAAAAGGGAAGAGGTCCTTAAGAGAATATAGGAAGTTAGGTAGAAAGCTGAAAAGCAGAACTTCCAAGCTACTAATCTCTGGATTGCTGCCTGTGCCACGTGCCAGTGAGGATTAGTTGCAGATTAATGTGTGGTTGAGGAATTGGTGTAGGGTTCAGAGTTTCAGATTTCTGGATCACTGGGATCTCTTCTGGGGAAGGCATGATCTGTACCAAAAAAAACAACTTGCACCCAACCTGAGAGGGGGGGGCCATTATCTTTGTAGGCAGACTTATCAGAGTTGCTGGGGAGGGTTTAAACTAATTGGGCAGGGGGAAGGGAACTGGAATGATAGGGCTGAGAATAGGGCGGTTGGTATACAAGTAGATAATAGGGAAAAATGGCAGTCAGTGGGATGAGTTGAAGTGTAACATGGGGGCAAAATTGAAAAGGGTGATGAATACAGGACTGAGGGTGTTAGATTTCAATACATGCAGTATACTGAATAAGGTAGATAACGTTGTAGCACCCTTCGAGATTGGTAAGTAAGACGTTGTGGGTATCACTGAATCATTGCTGAAAGAATATCATAGTTAGGAGCTTAACCTGCAAGGATACACACTGTTTCAAAAGGACAGGCAGGTAAGCAAAGGGGGTGGTGTGATAATAATATGATAGAATTCACCCTGCAGTTTGAGAGGAAAAGCTAGAGTCAGATGTATCAGTATTACAGTGAAGAAAAGGGAATTACCGACACAAGTGAGAGCAGTTGGGCAAAGTTGATTGGAAGTGGACACTAGCAGGGTAATGGCAGAACTGCAATGGATGGAGTTTCAGGGAGCAATTTGGAGGACACAGAATAGATACAGAGATGAAGAAGTATTCTAAAAGGAGGAGGCAACCGTGACTGATAAGGGAAGTTAAATATAGTATAAAAACAAAAGAGAAGGCACATGATATAGCAAAAATTGCTGGGAAGTGTTTAGAAACCAAGATTAGGCAACTAAAAAGCCATAGAGAGAAAAGATAAAATATAAAGGTAAGCCGGTCAATAATATAACAGGGGATACCAGAAGTTTTTTTCAGATATATCAAGAGTAAAAGAAAGGTGAGAACTGCTGGAAAGGTAGCAATGGGGCCAAAGAAATGGCAGACGAACTTAAGTATTTTGCGTCAGTCTTCACTGTGGAAACAGTAGCAGTATGCCAGAAATTCGAGTCTCAGGGGCCAGAAGTGAGCGCGGTGCTATTACTAAGGTGAAGGTGTTTGGGAAGCTGAAAGGTCTGAAGATAGTTAATTCACCCAGACCTGATGGACTACACCCAGGGTTCTAAAAGAGGTAGCTGAAGAAATTGTGGAGGCATTAAAGATTCAAAGTACATTTACTATCAAAGTATGTATGCAGTATACAGCCTTGAGATTCATCTTCCCACAGATAGCCATGAAACAAAGAAACACCATGAAACCCATTCAAAGAAACCATCAACCACCAAACGTGCAAATAAAAGAACAAATTATGCAAACGACAAAAAACTAGTGAAAAACACAGAATATAAAACATCAAACCATAAAGTCAGTGAAACAGTCTAGGAACGTTCTGTTTAGTTCAGTTCAGTTCAATTCAATTTGGTGCTGTGTAGCTCATTGACTGCAGGCCACAGAGCCAGTCCATCCCAATCAAAATCACACAAAATAGCAATTAAAGAAAAGGAGTAACCAGAAACCCATTATAACATAAACTACAGAGTCCAATCCACAAACCGGGTCGATTAAACCTTGCCCAAGATCAAAGACTCAAGCAACATTGTCCGGCAGCATCAAGCAAGAGGGAGAGAGAGAGAAACTGGTCAAATGCATCTTATCTTCCTCTGGGAACAGCGAACAGCGAGCGGTGAGCAAGAGAGACAGGTCAAATGCAGACATATGGTGCTGAACACCTGCTCGTCTTCCAATCTCATCCTTGTTGATTTCAAGCTTGCTCAATGCTTTAATGGCAAGCAGTGGAGTTGATCCAGCCTTCTTGTCCTCCAGGCTGCACACGCTGCTCGAAACCTCACTGAACTCCCTCAGAGACAGCAAAGTGCCAGATTGCTCAATCAGCCCAAAAACACACCATCAAAATGTAAATCACAGCATCCAATAGTAGCAGAATCGTATTTGAAAGAAGAACTAAAAGAAGCAGTTTTGTGAACTGAATGAAGGGTGTCACCTATGGTCGCATTGTTCACTGATGACTTGAAAGTAATGATCTTTCAAGAATCACTAGGTTCTGGAATGGTTCCTGAGGACTGGAAAAGTGCAAATTTCACTCTATTCTTTAAGGGAGGGAGGCAGAAGAAAGGAAATTATAGGCCAGTTAGCCTGACTTCATTGGTTGGGAAGATGTTGGAGTCCATTATCAAGAATGAGGTTTCAGAATACTTGGAAACACACAATAAAATAGGCCAAAGTCAACTCGGTCTCCTTAAGGGGAAATCTTGCCTGACAAATCTGTTCAAATTCTTTGAGGAAATAACAGGTGGAATAGACAAAGGAGAGTCAGTGGAAGTTGTTTACTTGGATTTTCATAAGGACTTTAACAAGGTGCCACAAATGAGGCTGCTTAACAAGAACTCATGGGATGACAGGAAAGATTACTAGCATAGGCAGAAGATTGGCAGACTGACAGGAAGCAAAAAGTAGGAATAAAGCGCACTTTTTCTGGTTGGCTGCCAGTGACTAGAGGTGTGCCATTGAGGACGGTGTTGGGACTGCTTCTTTTCATATTATATGTCAATAATTTGGATGACAGAATTGATGGTTTTCTAGTCAGGTTTGCAGACGATATGAAGATAGGTGAAGCGCCAGGTACTGATGAGGAAGCAGGGAGCCTGCAGAAGGACTTGGGGGAATAGGCAAAGAAGTGGCAAATGGAACGTAGCATAGGGAAGTGTATGGTCATGCACTTTGATAGAAAGAAAAAAAGGTGTAGAATATTTTCTGAGCAGGGAGAAAATTCAAAAATCAGAGGTGCAAAGGGACTTGGGAGTCCTCGAGCAGGATTTCCTAAAGGTTAATTTGCAGGTTGAGTTGGTAGTAAGGAAAGCAAATGCATTAATTTCAAGAGGACTAGAATACAATGAGGGAGGATCTCTCTGAAACATATCAAATATTTAAAGGCCTAGATAGAGTGGATGTGGAGAGGATGTTTCCTATAGCGAGGGAAGTCTAGGACCAGAGAGAACAGACTTGGAATAGAGGGACATCCCTTTAGAACAGAGATGAGGAGGAATTTCTTTAGTCAAAAGGTAGTGAATCTGTGGAAATCATTGCAACAGATGTCTGTGAAGACCACGTCTTTGGGTATATTTAAAGTGGAGGTTGATATTTTCTTGATTAGTCAGGGCATCAAAGGT
Source organism: Hemitrygon akajei (assembly GCF_048418815.1). Classification (NCBI taxonomy): domain Eukaryota; kingdom Metazoa; phylum Chordata; class Chondrichthyes; order Myliobatiformes; family Dasyatidae; genus Hemitrygon; species Hemitrygon akajei. The sequence continues at coordinate 21,858,917 of NC_133141.1, read as the reverse complement.
TACAGAGAGAATGCAGAAGAATGGAACTGAACGGGATAATAAATCAGCCATGATGGAATGGTGGAGCAGACGCAAAGAGACAAATGGCCTAATTCTGCTCCCATGGCTTTATGGTATTAAAGGTGACAGGTGGGGAGGATATTAGACTGGACATATTAAAGGAATGTATTACAGTGGATTTCGGTTAATTGGGCAATCCGTTAACTGGGACAGCCACTTATTAGGGACAACTCTTAAAGAACAAAAACAAATTGAGAAAATAGTTGGGATTCCCTTTGTTTTATTTGGGAAATTATCTCGTTTAATTGGGGCAGGAGATAGTCAGTCACATGCAGTTGTGTGGCTGTTAGACATTACACTGGACACCAATTCAAAAAGCAGTGATTTTTGATCATTTTGGGTTTTTTAAAAAATATTAACAAAATTTTTTTGAGACTCTTGCCATCAAAAGATGACACTAGTCGAAAAAATACCCTACTGGACCAAATTAAAAGCCATCCACCCAACACCACTCATCATCAGCTGGCAAAGATAACTGGAGCACTGAAATCTACAATAGCACGCTTGATACATCTGCAAGATAAAACTGTGAGAAAGAATGGGCATTATACGAGGGACAACAGGGAACATCCCATAATCGAAAGCATGAAGCTAAGCATCCAGATGTTGAAGTGGCCCTCAATCAATGGTTTTCCATTGTAACTGGACGAGGTGTACGTGTCAGTGGATCTATGTTAAAAAAGTCAGAAGAGCTAGCTATGAAGCTAGGTCATGAAGACTTTAAAGCAACAGATGGTTAGTTCAAACACGAGGAAATCTGCAGATGCTGGAAATTCAAACACCACACACAAAACGCCGGTGGAACACAGCAGGCCAGGCAGCATCTATAAGGAGAAGCACTGTTGACGTTTCGGGCCGAGACCCTTCGTCAGGACTAACTGAAAGGAAAGATACTAAGAGATGGCTAGTGGTCTCAATGGAAATATTGCACCAAATTATACTCAAAAAAGCATTCAGCAAGAAAGGTAGTGCTGGTGCTGTAAGTTCAGAAACATGGAAATCTATAAAACATCCAGAGACAAGCAGATGATCCAAACATCCTTTTTATTTTACTGAAGGCTGTCATAAAAACATATTGCACATATAATCAGCAATGTGTGCCACAGTGGTGAACCAACAACAACATCCCAAGGTGCTTCAGGAACTGTCAAACAAAATTTGACACTTATTCACAGGAGGTGACATAGCCAGAGGACAAAAACCTTACCAAGAGTAAGGTCACATAGGAGAGATGTTCAGGGAGGGAAAACAAGAACTAATAGCAGTGGCAAGGGAAATGCATGGCTGTCAATTTCTTTCCCTCCAACATCAGATTTCTGAATGTTCACCACCCATAAACACCACATTATTCCTTTTTATATACTATTATTAAATTTTGTAATCTATATTAACTTTTAAGTCTGTGGGTTGTATGGCTGCCACAAAACAAATCTTCAGTCAATGATAATAAATCAAATTCTGATTCTGCAGTTGAAGCAATGCATATATCTTGGTGCACCAGCAGAGCAGTATTCCCCAGGGAATATGTCAGCACCATATGCAAGCCCAGAGTACCAGAAAGGAAGCTGGTTGAATAACAGGAAGTGTTCGCTTAGCAGAAGGCCAACTGTATTGTGTTTGACTGCAGACTGTTGCAACATTCATAGAGTCAGGGACTTGGACTATGTTTTTTGTGTGTGTGAGACTGTATTTTACTGCTATCTTATATGTGCCATCCGTGCCATGTGCTGTGTATGACTGTTAGTACTGTGTTTTGCACCTTGGTCTTAGAATAATAGTTTTGTTTGACTGTATTCATAGGTATTCATGTTTGGTTGAATGACAATTAAACTTGAACTTGAAACAGGACCTGGGGTTGATGGATATTGCTCTAATGTAGAAAAGTTGTGCTCAGCCCACTTGATAAATACTTAATACTCAGGCCTAAAAAGCACAGCATCAAAAATTTGCTGCTGATACAAAAATAAATGTTGTAATAAATAACATGGTGGACTGCAAGATTTTTAAAAAACACTTTTTTGATAGACAAATAAGCAAATAACTGCAGATAAGCCTGCATGACCAAACAAGGAATGGGCACATACACATGATGAAAAAATGCTGAACAGCGTGGGTGAATAAAAACATCCAGGTGTGAATCAGAATCTGGTTTAGTATCATTGGCATACGTCAAGAAATTTGTTATTTTGCAGCAACAGTACTTTGCAATATATAATAAAAGCTATACAGTAAGTATGAATAAAAAAAGAAAATTAAGTTAAATAAGCAGTGCAAAAGGAGAGGGAAAATATACTGAGGTAGTGTTCATGGGTTCATTGTTCATTCAGAAATCTGATGACAGAGGGGAAGAGGTTGTTCCTGAAATGTTGAATGTGTGTCTTCAGGCTCCTGTAACTCCTCGACATCACCTTTTGAAGGGGTCATGGATGCTAGAGAAACTAATGGCCATGATAGAGATGGCTGAGTTTACTACTTTCTGCGGCTATTTCTGATCTTGTGCATTGGCCCTCCGTACAAGACGCTGATACAACCAGTTAAGATGCTCTCCACATTACAGCCATAGAAATTTGCTTGAGTCTTTGGTGCCATACCAATTATCCTCAAACTCCTAATGAAATATCGCTACTGTCGTGCTTCCTATGTATGTTGGGAGCAGGAAGATCCTCAGAGATGTTGACACGCAGAAACTTGAAACTGCTCACTCTTTCCACTTCTGATCCCTCAATGAGGACTGGTGTGTGTTCCCTCAACTTCCCTTTCCTGAAATCCACCAATAAGTTATCTGGTTTTACTGACATGGAATGTGACACCACTCAACCAGCTCTATGCTTTCTCATCACCATTTGAAATTCTGCCAACAATTGCGTTGTTGACAAATTTATAGATGGCGTGGGAGCTGTGCCTAGCCACACAACCGTGGGTGTAGAGAGAGTAGAATAGTGGGCTAAGCATGCATCCTTGAGGTGCGCCAGTGTTGATTGTCAGTGAGGAGGAGATGTTATTTCTGATCTGCAAAGACTGTGATCTCCTGGTGAGGAAGTCAAGGATCCAGTTTCAGAGAGAGGTACAGAGGCCCAGATTTTGGAACTTGTTGATTAGAACTGGGGGCATGATTGGATTGAACTCTGAACTGTAGTTAATAAACAGCAGCCTGACATAGGTATTACTATTGTCCAGGTGATCCAAGGACAAATGGAGAGCCAGTGAGATTGCATATGCTGTCAACCTAAATTTGCAACAGGCAAATTTCAACAGGTCCTTGCTTAGGCATGAGTTGATTCTAGCCATGACCAACCTCTCAAAGCACTTCATCACAGTAGATATGAGTGCCACTAAGTAATAGTTGTTAAGGCAGCTCACACTGCTCTTCCTGGGCACTGGTATATTTATTGCCCTTTTGAAGCAGGTGGGAACCTCCGAATGCAGCAGTGAGAGCTTGAAAATGTCCTTAAACAACCCTGTTACTTGGTTGGCACAGGCTTTCAGATCCCACCAGGTACACCATCAGGGCCTGCAAAGGTTCACCCTCATGTAAGGTGTTCTGACATCAGCCTCTGAGACAGAGATCACAGGCCACCAGGTACTGCAGGGATTTGCAAAAATGCAGTTTGATTCTCCCTTTCAATGTGTGTATGAAAGGTTCTGAGCTCATGTGGAAGTGAAGCATCACAGCCATTCATGATGTTAGGTTTCACTTTATAGAAAACAATCGCCTGCATACCCTGCCAGAACTGACGTGTATTTGATTCTGTCTCTAACCTCAATCAGATTTGTTTCTTCACCCTTAAAATAGCATTCCACAGGTCATACCTGGACTTCCTGTATATTTTCTGGGTCACAGTCTTGAATGCCACAGTTCTAGCCCTCAGCAGACCTGAATCATCCACGGTTTTGGTTTGGGTACGTCTGGCACGTTCTCAAACACAGGTCTTGATGAAGTTGGTGGCAACTGTGATGTATTCATTCAGACTTAATGATGAATACTTGAATATTGTCCAGTTCATTGACTCAAAGCACTCCTGTAAGCACTTGATCCTCACCACTAATGCTATGATCTTTAGTCTCTGCCTATGCGCTGGGAGTAGAAGTACAACCAGATGGTCAGACTTTCAAAGTGTGGGCTTGGGATGGCTCGGTAAGCATTCCTGATGTTGGTATAACAGTGGTCAAGCATGTCGGCTCCTCTGGTTCCTCGAGTGAAATATGCTGATGGTAGTTGTTCAGAGACTTCTTCAAGCTTGCCTGGTTGAAATCTCCCACAATGATAGATAGGGAAGGCATCAGGGTTTGCTGTTTTATGCCTGCTGATTACATTGCTCAGCTCCTCCAGTGCCTGCCAGATGTTGGCCCGAGGTGGAATGGACATGGCTACCAGGATGATGGTGGAAAACTCCCTCGCCAGATGAAATATAGGGCATTTGACAGCTAGATGTTCCAAATTCTAAATAATTGCAAATTAGCAATTCCATTTAAAGCATGAATGCAAGTAATTAAAGTCACATTAGGATTTCACAACTAGCGGAAGAGAATACAGTAGCAAAGAGGTAACAATAAATCTCGACAAACCAGCGACTGGGTCAAAGTTCTAGCATTCAGTGGGTGACCAGTTTCACTACCCAGATCTAGACAGGCCACTACAGCCATGGGCTCCACGAGAATTGAAAAATACAAAAAATTTCAATAATAAATCTGAGAAGTGAAAATTTCAGAGATCACTAAAATGTTGTTTTTCGATATGAATAGGGATGAACCATTTGTCTCGTTGAATCAACATATAGGGACTATCAACTTTAAGAGTTTCTATTGAAATGAGAAGTATGAGATGAATGCCTTTCAAGTGTTGTAACAGAGAATGTCATGCTTAATGAAATAGTTAAAGCAGCTTTAGTTTATTAGCTGGTTTATATTAGGTATCAAACCACAAACAAGAGAAAATCTGCAGATGCTGGAAATCTGAGCAACACACAAAATGCTGGAGGAACTCAGCATTTTGTGTGTGTTGCTTGTATTAGGTATGTTACTCGCAAATTTGAACAATCAAGTGGAATGCAATAAACGCAAATTTGCTTCGGTACAGTATGTAGCAACACACCAAAAAGCTGAAGAACCCACTGAGCTCCTCCACCTTTTGGTGCAGGTTTCAGCATCTGCATTCTCTGATGTCTGCAAAGTATGCAGTCCATTTGACAGAATTTTGACTGAACAAAAAAAGTCATATTTTATTACACGTGGATAACCTCTCATGCAGACCTATTCAGCAGCACACCCCTTAGATTTTTTCAAAATATAAAAATGGAATCTTATGATGCTATGACGAACAGCTGAATCCACAAATCAGAACCAGAGGTTTGCGGCTACACTTCGTATATAGGCAGATCCTCGGGCTATTTGGACCAATCAGCATAAGACATAAACTGTCTCCATGGAGACATGGGCCTCGATCTCAGGCTGGTTCGCAGCAGTTAAATACTTTCAGCTAGCTCTCGTTTAATGATATAAAAAATAAACATTTGAACTCACCTTGTAGCTCTTTGCGTTCATTTTGCTTAGCTTGGTGATCTTTCAGTAAGCGGGACAACATACTGCAGACAAATTGTTGAAGAGAAGGAGCTCTGCTCCGTCTCAAACAGGAATTTGCCCCAGATCTCGCGAGAGCACTGGCAGCGTTCACGTGAACAGTGTGGCGTGGCATTGGCTGCCGACTCGGCGAATGGAGGGCTGGAGTGATGAAGGTTGCGCGTCTCACATACATAACATATAAGTATCTGGAGAGGGGGGAAAAAAACAATGCTGCGGGATGGGGATGGGGGTCGCTGGGTTTTCATAGCATTTGCTCCCAATTCATTCATTTTCAGATTAATTTATTTACCAAATGTACAATGAAATACCACGTTTACGTTAACAACCAACGCAACCAAATGATGTGATGGAGGCAGCCCTCAAGTGCAAACATAGCACGGGCATAATGTGCGTAAAAACAACACGAAACACAACATGCAACAAAATAACATCAAAACAACACCCATCCCACCCTCTCACATATACATACATATCTTTGGCCTTCAGCAGACTTGTTGATTTGCGGACATTAGCAGATTTCTGGGCTTCTGATGCACTGTGGGCTTCAATCGGTATCGACCCCAGGACTCGCTGATAATGATATTGATGAGGACCCTAAACATTAGGCCTCGAACTCCAGACTTGCAGAATCGGGACCCAAACTCCTTGAACTCAAGTCACACTGACTCGTGTACCTGGGGGGGGGGGTCACTGGCCTAGTGCCTCAGGCCTCTTGCCTGCAAGGAACTCCGATCCCAGAACCTGCTGCCAATTTGTTGACTGGATGGGGGGTGGGTTGCTGTGAGAGGAGAGTGTTGTGACACCAGCCTTCTTTGTCGCTGGAACTATATACTTGGACCCAAAATCCCTTCAAATGTCAGCATGCTTGAGGGTCCTGCCATTTACTATATACTTTTACAATTGTTTATTGAGATACAGCACAAAATCGGCCCTTCGAGCCACTCTGCTCAACAATCCCCCAATTTAACACGAGCCTGATCATAGGACAATTTACAATGACCAATTAAACTACCAACCGGCACGCCTTTGGACTGTGGGAGAAAACCAGAGCACCCGGAGGAAACCCATGCAGTCACGAGGAGAATGTACAAACTCCTTACAGGCAGAGGCGGGAATAAAACCTGTGCTGTAAAACATTGTGCTAACCACTACAGTACCGTGCTGCCCCACATCTGGATTAAACTCTGCTTTTCCGGTAACATTTCCAATTGGTCTATATCCTATCATCCTTTGATAACCTTCCTCACTCTCTGCAGTTTTTGTCCCTGTTCCTATAGGCATTACATCTGACTGCAGAGAGGTTGCCCTTTACATCAAATGATAATTGGAAATGTTTGTCCATGGTTTATACTTCTAGACCTCTGGACTCTGTCATTTTATATATATTCCCAATATTATTCTTCCCCTGCAGTCTGCAGTGTATCAGAAACATCTTACTTTTGAGTCTCAATACTTTCTCAAGGAGGCTACAGGTGCTGTAGCTGGAAGTATCAACTGTTGATGGAGGGGGCAGCATTTATTCATACGAGATGGCATGGTGCCACAGCCACTCCCCTAACATGACACTTCCCCATTCAAATGATGGACAAACAACAAATGCATTTTTACCCTGTCTCCTCCCACCATCCAGGAAACCAAACAATTCTACTAGATGAAGCAACAATTTAATTGAAGCTCTGTGAATTCAGTGTATTGCATTTGGTGCTCATAAAGTGGTTTCTTCTACATACTGGGTGACTGCAGCTTCTTCTGTTCACGAGGGTGACCTGGAGCTTCTATTGCTTAAATTTTCCCTCACTCCCATCTTAATCTCTGTCTTTGGCATTAGCCTCTTGCACTGCTCATGTGAAGTTCAACATAAGCTCAAGGAACAGTATTCAGGATTGGATATAAAGTACAGCAATTTCAGTTTGTATCAGAGCTAATGAAAGGTCATTAACCTGAAATCTAACACTCCTATTACAGGTACTGCTTGACCTGCTGTATATTTAGAGTAGTTTTGTTCTTACTTCAGATTTCCAGCACTGGCATGTTTTTTATTTGCTTTTCAGTCACATCCCTGGATTGGATCAATGTACAGTAGTGCACCAAGGGATCTGTATTAAAAATAAAAACACCACCGTTACTAAGGTAAAGCATTCCACACGTTTAAATATTTTGAAAAAAGTATACCTGTGTTGAAGTATTTAAGCTGTTTTCCCCACACCCACCTTCCAACTGATTTTTGTAAATTACCACAATTAATTAAAGTAAAAAATAACTGTTACACAATTTTGTCGGCATTGACTGCAAATTGGATGCAGTTTTTCCGAATTTCATTTTGCAACTCAGCTAGGACCCTGGTTACAGGCAAGTTCCCAGGAGTCTTTGAATAAGGTGTGACAAAAGAAGGTCTTACCAAGCTGTCTGAGCCTTTTGAATGAGTTTCTAAGTAATCCAGAGCCCGCTCCATAGAGCAGGATGAGACATGCCTGTGTTTCTTCTTTCAAAGAGTTCACAGGGAGTTTAGTGATCAGCAGTCTTTAGAAAGAGGATGGCTCTGTAACATCCTCACAGCTAGACATATTAAAGATCTACTCAGCCTTCTCTGCTGGTCTGTATGATATCAAGGCCATAAACAATGCAGCCTTCCTGAACCTTCCAACCTCTATCTCAAATGTTGTAGATGGCAGGAGACTCTAGACCAGCTCTTGGCTGTAGATGAGCTGATCAGATATATTAAGGGATGTCCTGCGTATAGCCATTGCAATGGTTTTCTGAAGAAAGACCACAGTGTAGGCTCCTCTTATCACTGGATAGCGAGGGGCTGGGCCCTGTGTAATAACGTCTCAGACCTATCACTAACGAGATTGAAGAACTGCTGGCATGCTGTAACACTGTAAATATTGTAGGTGAATGTAATGGCATACATGGCACAGTAAATGAAGACAATGCCATGTCCCATTTGTATAACTACATATTTAATCAATAAGTACATTTTGGGAGAAAAAGTACTAAAAAGATAATACCACCAAAAAAGTAGATTTTGGAAGGCCAATTTAGCACAACTTTCCTGAATTTTCAAAACCAAATCTTGCTGGGGGTGTTAAATAACTTAAAAGGAATTAAGTGTAATGGTAGGAAGAACTTGAGTTGGATAAGATTGTTTTATATTCCCTGTCCAGTAGATTGTGTTGTTGTTCATTGTGACTGTGATTGAAGTCACTGGAGAGACACTGAAGCTAGTGATATATTGGAGAAGTCTTGCTCATCACAACAAGCAGACATTCTTTTGGAGACCTTTTCAGTAGTCTCACAAACTCAAAAGTACATCATATTTTTATCACCCTTAATATCAAAGGCAACAGCAGGGGATTCAATACAATTTCAATAGTTACAATGATATTGTTTTCTTCAACACTTTGGGCTGACAGTGCTTCCTTTGAATTACATATCTACAGTGACAGACACCTCTGAATGATCAAGCACCTTCACTGGGGCAAACTAATTAACATAGAATGCCTAAAAGCAACTGAAGACAGAGAGCCAGATGCCCAAGATGAGTGTTTCTGTGAGCTGACTCTCTGAGTATGCAAATATCCTGAGTACACAAGTATCCCTAATATTAATTGTCTATACTTGCGACCGTGTTTGATATACTAAGTGACAACATCAGTCCGGTCTGCCAGGATCCTTGAACTTGTTTACTTAAACCCATTGTTATCCAGAGTGTTGCAGGGCAATTAACACAACTCCATTGTCTTAACATATGGCTGATTGTGAACCATATCTCTTTAGTCTGTGGGCCAGCCTGTTCTCCACATTCAGTGCAAAGGCATTCTTTTAACTTCAATTTACTGCTTGCAATTTACAATCCACATAAAGAACTAAGACTGGTTCTTATCTGAATTAACATCTGCCATATTCATTTAACTCCTAATGTTATTGATGGTGAGTTTGAGAAGAATCACATAAAAGAGACATTCAAATGATTTACTCATTATAACCTTCATCTGAATGAAACCACTAAGGAACTATTTCTTTTATGCATGGATGTTGCTGCTGAAGTCAATGTGGTAACGACCTGCTTTCTTGAGGTATGGCAGTGTATATGGTCAAAATATTCCCACATTGCAATTAGGCAGCAAATTCTGGGATTTGGAGCCATTCATAATGCAGCAAAGCCAATATATTTTCATGAGGATTCTGAGGATAATTTACAGACGTGGTGCTACCACACATCTAGGTGGCAGACTTTTGGAAGCGTTGTCGAGGAAGCCCTGGCAAGTTGCAGGACATGAAGTAGTTTGTGTGCCGATCAGTGGCAGGTAAATGCCCCAGGTGCCATGTCATTGCCTGATTTTGCCAAGGGAATATCGCACCATCTTCCTTTAATGATCAATGACATACCCCAGGTAAACTAACACTGAGTGAGAGGTTGTTGTTGCGGCATCACACAGCCAGATTTGCAGTCTTGCTGCCACATGCTGCTCCATCACCACCTTTGAAATGGCCATGACAGTAGTGTCATCAGTAAACTTGAACATGCATTGGAGCTGTGCTCAGCCGCACAGTCATAAGTGTAAAGTGAGTAGAGCAGGGGGCTAAGCTCACACCCTTGTGGTGCACCTGTGCTGTTGGAGGTTGTAGAGGTGATGTTGCTTCCTATCCAAATGGACTGGGAATACTGAGAAATTCCACAAAATGGTGCAGTGGTTAGCCATCAGAGAAATAGGGAAATTTTTTCCCTCAAATTTCCTACTTTCGTCTGGTGCAATTAAATGTGTGAGCCAAAATGAAACTTTAAGATGTAACTACTTCTTCATCTCTCACTTGTAGAGCTCTAGGACCAAGGGGTATTCTTACCATTTGGTGTTGCAGTAACTCAGTTGAGTGTATTGGTGTCTCATCATCATAGTTGGGATAACATACTGTTTATCTGATGTAAATTATGTGAGAAATTCATGGAAGAAGCATGAGGTAACCGGAAATGTAAAAATGTTGTTTACAAATTCCCATTTTCTGCCTGATCCCAAAACCCACATAGATTAGATGGACTTAGACGAATTGGAAGAAAGGGCAAAAAAGTGGCAGATGGAATAGAGTGTTGGGAAATGTATGATAATGCATTTTGGTAAAAGGAACAATAGTGCAGACTATTATCTAAATGGGGAGAAAATTCAAACATCAGAGGTGTAGGGGGACTTAGGAGTCCTCGTGTGAGACCCCCAGAAGGTTAATTTACAGGTTGAGTCTGTGGTAAAGAAGGCAAATCCAATTTGGCATTTATTTCAAGGGGTATAGAATATAAAAGCAAAGAGATAATGTTGAGGCTTTCTAAGATGCTAGTCAGGCTGTATTTGGAGTATTGTCAACAGTTTTGGGCCCCATATCTCAAAAAGGATGTGTTGTCATTGGAGAGAGTCCAGAGGAGGTTCACAAGGAAAACCTTTGGGCCTGTACTCACTGGAATTTAGAAGAATGTGTGGGGATCTCATTGAAACCTACCGAATTTTGAAATGACTAGATAGGGTTGATGTGGAGAGGATGCTTCCTGTGGTGGGGGTATCCAGAACTACAAGGCACAGCTCAAAATTGAGAGGCGACCCTTTAGAACAGAGGTAAGGAGGAATTCTTTCAGCCAGAGAGTAGAGAATCTGTGGAATGCTTTGCCACAGACTGCAGTGGAGGCCAAGTCTGTGGGTATATTTAAGGTGGAAGCTTATATCTTCCTGGTCAGTCACAACATCAAAGGAGGCAGGTGTATGGGACAGAGTGAGATCCAGGATCAGCCATGATGGAATAGCAGAGCAGACTCGATGGCCTGAATGGCCTAATTCTGCTCCTATGTCTTATGGGCTGGACAAGAATAATCTACCATGTTATTTTTAGCAGTTGAACCAGAGGGTTGACTGTGGAAGAGGGAAAGATGGCTGATGTCAATACATTCCCATCAACAAAAGCTCTTTTTGTGACAAAGGTCATCAATATTTTTGGTTGGTAAGATTCTAAACTGTGAATAAATCTCTTTTTGTTAAAAGGGAATGTTCATGGTGGCCAACCATTTTAACTCTCATAGTAGAAAAGCAACGCCTTATATTCCGAATGGGTAGCCTCCAACCTGATGACATGAGTATCAATTTCTTCTTACAAGCAAAAAAACTTCCTCTCCCCTCCCCTCATCTTCTATTCCCCACTCTGGCCTCTTACCTCTTCTCACTTGTCTATTACCTCCCCCAGGCCCCCTCCTCCTTTCCTTTCTCCTATGGTCTACTCTCCTCTCCTATCAGAATTCCAACAGTTTGTCAGGCAAGATTTCCCCTTTAGAAAGCTATGCTGACTTTGGCCTATTTTATCATGTGCTTCCAAGTACTCCAAAACCTCATCCTTAATAATAAACTCCAACATCTCCCCAAATATTGACATCAGGCTTTCTGACCTATAATTTCCTTTCTTCTGCCTCCCTCTCTTCTTCAAGAGTGGAGTGACTTTTGCAATTTTTCAGTCTTCTAGAACCATTCTAGAGTCTAGTGATACTTTAAAGATCATTACTAATGCCTCCACAATCTCTTTAGCTACCTCTTATCTACCTTACAGACTTATCTACCTTCAGACTTTTCAACCTCCCAAGCACCTTCTCCTTAGTAATAGCAACGATGCTCACTTCTGTCCCCTGACACTCTCACATTTCTGGCATACTGCTGGTGTCTTCCACAGTGAAGACTGATGCAAATACTTATTAAATTCATCCGCCATTTGTTTGACCCCCATTACTACCTCTATGGCATAATTTTCCAGCAGTCCGATGTCCACTCTCCTCTCTCTTTTACTCTTTATCTGAAAAAACCTTTTTGTATCCTCATTTATATTATTGGCTAGATTACCTACATATTTCATCTTTTCTCTCTTTATGGATTTTTAGTTGCTCTCTGTTCATTTTTAAAAGCTTCTCAATACTCTATCTTCCCACTAATTTATGCTCTTTTTTACTTTTGTTGCTTTTGACTTCTCTTGCCAGCCTTGGTTGTGTCATCCCCTCTTTAGAATACTTCTTCATCTTTGGGATGAATCTATCCTGTGCCTTCTGAATGGATCTCAGAAACTCCAGCCATTGCTGCTCCGCGGTCATCCTTGCTCGTGACCCCTTCCAATTAATTTTGGCAAGTTTCTCTCTCATGCCTCTGTAGTTCCCTTTACTCCACTGTAATACTGATATATCCAATTTTAGCTTCTCCCTCTCAAACTGCAGGGTGAATTCTATCATATTATGATCACTGCCTCCAAAGGGTACCCATTTTACCTAAGCTCCCTAATCAAATCTGGGTCCATTATCTAACACCCAATCCAGAATCGCTGTTCCCCTAGCTGCCCTAAAAAAACATCTTGTAGGCATTCTACAAATTCCCTCTCTTTGGATTCAGCACCAACTTGATTTTCCCAATCTACTTGCATACTGAAATCCGCCATGACACAACATTGCTCTTTTTACATGTTTTTCTATCTCCTGTTGTAATTTGTAGTCCACATCCATGCTACTGTTTGGGGGAAATATAACTCCTATCAGGGTCTTTTTACCCTTGCAGTTTCTTAACTCGCCCCACAAGGTTTCTATATCTTCCGATCCTATGTCTCTTTCTAAGGATTTGATTTCATATTTTACCAACAGAGCCAGCCTACCCCCTTTGCCTACCTGTCTGTCCTTTTGATACAATGTGTATCTTTGGATGTTAAGCTCCCAACTATGATCTTCTTTCAGCCACGACTTCAGTCCCCAACATCATGCCAATTTCTAACTAGAGGATCATCTACCTTAGTCCGTATACTGCATGCATTCGAATATAATACCTTCAGTCCTGTATTCATTACCTCTTCTCATTTGGCCAAAATGAAAAAAGGCCTCCCACTGACTGCAATTTTGTCCTATCATCTGCTTGTCCTTCCTCATAGTCTCACTACACACTGCAAAGTTGTATACTAGTTGTATACCATCTGACCCATCCTCACTCTGGTTCCCATACCCTGCCGAATTAGTTTAAACCCTATATATGGTATACATACTATGATAATTAACTTTGAACTGTGATCCCTTGATGAGGACTGGTGTGTGTTCCCTCAACTTCCCCTTCCTGAAGTCCACAATCAATTCTTTGGTCTTACTGACGATGAATACAAGGCTGTTGTAGCAACACCACTCAACCAGCTGATCTGTCTTGCTCTTGTACGCCTTGTCATTACCATATGAAAATCAGCCAACAATAGCTGTGTCATCAGCAAACCTATCGATGGTGTTTGAGCTGTGCCCAGCTAGTGAGAGTGGAACAGTGTGCATCCTTGAAGTGTGCCAGTGGTTGTCAGCGAGGAGGAAATGCTATTCCCAATCCGCACAGACTGTGGTCTCCTGATGAGGAAGTCAAGGATCCAGTTGCAGAGGGAGGTACAGGTTTTGGAGCTTTTTTGCTTCGAACTGATGGTATGATTGTGTTGAACGCTGAGCTGTAACCAATAAAACAGCAGCTTGATGTGGATATTGCTATTGTCCTAGTAATCCAACAGCGAGTGGTGAGCCAGAAAAATTGTGTCTACTGTAGACCTATTGTGGCGAAAGGCAAATTGCAATGGGTCCAGGTCCTTGCTGATTCTCACCATGATCAACCTTTCAAAGCACTTCATCACAGTAGATGTAAATGCAAATGGGCGATAGTTGTTCAGGCCACTCACCCTGCTCTTCTTGGGCATGGGTTGAATATCACCCTTTTGAAACAGGTGGGAACCTCGGACTGCAGCATTGAGAGTGTGAAGACGTCCATGAGCATCCCTGCCAGTTGGTTGGCACAGGTTTTCAGAGCCCTACCAGGTACACTATCAGGACCTGATGCCTTGCGAGAATTCACCCTCTTATAAGACGTTCTCACAACAGCCTCTGAGACAGACATCAGAGAGTCACCAGATGGTCCAGGGATTTGCACAGGTATAGTTTTCAAAGCGTGCATAAAATGCATTGAGCACATCTGGAAGTGAAACATCACAGTCATTCATGATGTTAGGTTTCGCCTTGTAAGAAGTAATGGCCTGCAAACCTTGCCAGAGCTGACGTGCATCCGATTCCGTCTCTAGCCTCAATTAGAATTGTTTTGTTGCTCTTAAAATAACCTTCTGTAGGTCACATCAGACATCCTGTATATATCTGGATCACCGGTCTTGAATACTACAGACCTAGCCCTCAGCAGACAATGGATCTCCTGGTTCATCCACGACTTTTGGTTTGGGTATGTCTGGTATGTTCTCAAAGGCACACACTGAACCACCCAGGTCTTGAAGAAGCCGCTGACAACTGTGGCGTATTTATTCAGCTTCAAAGATGAATCCATGAATGTTGTCCAGTCCACTGACTCAAAACAGCCCTGTAGGTGCTTCTTCAGCTCCCTCGAACATACCTTCTTTGTCCTCACCACTGGTGCTGTGGTCTTTAGTCTGTCCCTATACACCTGGTGTAGAAGTACAGCCAGGTGACCGGACTTCTGCTTATGGCAAGTAATTATAGTTATTGTGACACACTGAAATACATGGCCAATTCTAGTAAAAATTAAACAATTGACTCTTTTCATCCTGTGATGCACTGCAATATTAGACCATGGAAGGTAAATGTTTTCCTTTCCAGGAATCCAGTGATAAATATGCTAAAGTTCCATGAATAATATGCTTAGTTTGTTCCTTGTCAGTAAAGTACATTCATTGCCATGAAAAATTGGTCTCTGCCAAAAATGCACATTTGATTTTACATTTCTTTCAACATAGAAAGAAAATCACACTTCACATACTTTAGGAAAAGTATTTTCACTATAAGTACTTTAATAAATTACTGGAGATGCTTTGTTAAATTTACGAGATTTCCAAGATCACAGGAACCACAGTTGATTTATTATCCTGTCTGGTCATGTTATAGCATGCTGTTACTCCCTCCAATGTCCAGTTGAAAACAAGCTAACTGCATAGATGTGCACTTGAACAAGGAGTCTTACTGTCTGAGATGAGTTGTAAGCCAAAAACTGTGGAGGAATGAAACACATTTCAGTACGGAAGCAAACAGGATGGGGAAGGTTCAATACAGTCCACAATTGCTGCAAAGGGGAAGACATGCTGCAAAGGGCAAAGGTCAGGAGGATGTTAACTGGGCATGTATAAAGTTAGAAGAATTGCAAACAAAAGATTCCTGAGAAGTCTGCTGAATGGTAGAGTGGTGCAGCCAATGGTATTGCTTTCGTACAGCTTCAGCAATCTCAATTCGATTTGCCTCTGGTGCTGTCTGTGTGGAGTTTGCATGTTCTTTCTACAACCATGTGGGTCCCCCCTCCCCTGAGTGCTCCAGTTTTCTCCTATATCCCAAATATTTGCTGATTTGTAGTTAGCTGGCTTTGGTGAATTATCACTACTGTGGGTGGGTGGTAGGAAAATTGAGGAAATTAATACGTATGTGAGAGAAAGCATGTTACAGGGAAATAAATGTGCAATTGGACTGAAGGGGTCTCTGAGAGTTGACATAAAGTCAATGGGCCAAATGGCACCTATTATGTGAGAAAATATGAGTATGTTTTATGCACAAAGTCCTGAGTCAATTTGTGTAAGTGAAACTGAGGGATCTCCATAATAACTGCATTGTTCATGTTGCAAAAACATTCCCTTCATTTTCTCCAGTCAAAATTTCCATGGGAGTTTGCATGATGCAATGACAAAATCTCTTTTACTTCTCCTGTGAGGACAGAGTGTGGAGATGGGAATGGGGTCGGGTGAAGAGGTAAGGGGCTGTTCTGAGTTATACAAGAGAGGGAGAAAATGTAGCAGGTGTGACCTATGGAAGGTTATTTTAAGAGCAAAAAAACAATTAGAGACAGAATCAGATGCACATCAGCTCTGGCAGGATTTGCAGGCCATAACTTCTTTATTGTGTCAGGAAAGGGGAGAGAGAATTTTCCAACTAATACTCAATGCTGAATATATAGGTTTGCATTTAAAATTATTATTATACTGATAAAACATTGGCCAAAAGAAATCTGATTGCATTGAGCTAGATCCTTAGTCTCAGCTACAAAACATATTCCACAAAATCTAAGTCTGTACATAATTTAATATGTATATGTTGCAATGGCTGTCTATAAAAATATTGCACACAACGGGGCCACCTGGTTCAAAGTTCTTGAGGTGTAATACCAGTGGATTATTCTGGGATTGCAGTTACCAGTGCCCTCTGTCACTGACCATGAGGTCCAAGATGGAGAAAACAAAATACTTGCATTTACCTTTATTCAGAATAAAAAATATTTACTACAATAAACTGTTCAATGCTGTTCATTCTTTAGATTCATATTCAGTGCTTTCTGTACAGTTCTATAGCATTCATACACATCAATAGCATTGTGGCCACTCATGTGGCATTCTGGGGTGGTATACCACTACAATAATAATTGAGGGGATTCCTCCCCAACCCGGCCCGTCCCTCTCAGTAGCAGAAGAATCCTATACTGTGGTCCTTCCCCACCGAGCCCTTGTGATGACTGCGCCAAGCTTCAGTGCATCCCTCAGCATTTACTCCTGCAGCCTGGAATGTGCCAGTTGGCAGCATCATGCCACGGACGTCTCGATGTGCTGGCAGGCCAAAGAGCATCTTTCAACGAGTTGATGATCTGCCAGCATCACTTGAGTTTGTCTCTGTGTGTGTCCCTGGGAACAGCCCGCAGCTGCTCAGGATGAACCACATCATAGGCCCTTTCATCTTTCTCCACACCCTCTTTGCAAAGCCAGAGTCCACAAGGCAGGGATCTACCGTCTCTTCCACACTACAGCCATCCCATGGGCAGCGCGCTGTGGGAGTGATGCTCCGGGTGTCCAGGAAGGACCTGACTGGGAGGGCCCCCCTCTCACTGCCAGCCGGACAAGGTCCTGGTGCCTGTTGGTGAGGCCTGGTGATGAGGCATTCTGCCAGACGGTCTGGACAATCTGCTCAGGAAACCACCCCACTGTGTCCTTCGAGTTCTTCTCCTGTAGTGTCTGCAGGACATTCCATGCTGATCACTGCCTGATGGACTTGTATTCAAAGGTGTGGTCTGGAAGAAATTTTACACGGAGGACAGGTAGTGTGGCAACATTCAGCTGAGACGTTGCGTGGCAATGGGGCCAGACCCATCCTTTGTAACACTGGGTACAGATAGAACTTCAGCACATTTTGGTACTTGGTGACAACATATTTTGGTTCTATGGACAGCCTGATGCAGCCACACACAAAGGTGGTCATCAGGGCAAGGGTGACATTGGGTTTGTTTTTGCCCCCATTGTCCAGGGACTTGTGCACTGTGGTCCATCTGATCCCCTCCATCTTGCATCCCCAAATGAAACTGAGGACGTCTTGGGTGATTCCCAGGCTGGAGGAGCAGAGGATGGGCTATGCCTACGTCAAGTACAATAACCCTGAGAGCACCTCACACCTGATGACTAGGTTCTTCCCAGTTATCGATAGGGAGCACCTTCATGCCTCCAAACATCTTGAAGTTTTCAACATCATTAAACATATTTTAAGTGTGGCCAGTTTATATACAGCAAGCTCCCATAGTAATGTGAAAATGAACAGATAATCTACTGCTGTGATATTGATTGAGGGATAGATTTACCCGATGTTCAGAATGGTACCATAGATATTTTTGGGCCACCTGAGACCAAATGTGGCCTCCATTTAATGTTTCATTCAAAACATGGCACCTCCAATATAAACACATTCTGACTGGCTGCATCTCCATCTAGTACAGAGGGGCCACCGCACAGGATCGGAAAAAGCTGCAGAAGTTAGTAAACTCTGCCAGCTCCATCGCAGAGACTAGCCTCCCGACTACTGAGGACATCTTCAAAAGGCAATGCCTCAGAAAAGCAACATCCATCATTAAGGACTCCTGCCACCAAATGATACCCTCTTCTCACTACTACCATCAAGAGGAGGTACAGGAGCCTGAAGCCACACACTCTATGTTTCAGGAACAGCTTCTTCCTCTTCGCCATTAGATTTCTGAATAGGTAATGAACCTTTATGCTCTCTTTTTGCATGATATATTTATCTTTTTTCATATATACAGTATTTCTTGTTATATATTATAGTAAATTTTATGTATTGCATTGTCCTGCTGCCCCAAAAACCAACAAATTTCACAACATACATTACTGTTAATAAACCTGATTCTGATTCATAACCTCAGTTCTTATGCTCATGCACTGATGTAGAATTTGAACCCACAACCTGCTGGCTCAGAGGCAAAGGTGAGATGGTACCTCCCTGGTAGACTGTTGGCTTTTGTAGACAAAAATGGTATAGCTGCTGTCAAGGTATGGAATTTGCCCTGTTCTGCCAGCAACAGCCACGTCCTCTGCCTCTTTTGCACTTAGCACCCTGTGTAATTGGGGTGGGGGAGATATCAGGTTTTTCAAAGAGTAGAAATGTGGTTCCTGACTTCCAGAGACCAGGCTAATTCACCTGAATTCAATCATTTTTGGGGTTCTCATTTCTTCCATCTGGAAGTTCACTGTGTTTTGCCTTGTGCTAGTTTTCATCAATATACCAGTTCCACTGCATCAAGAAAAGCAGGTGCTTCCGTATAGGTATTCTCTATTTCTGACATTTGTTGGCAGTGTTGCCATCCCTTAAAAAAATGGAAAGCTGGCATAATTGGTTGCCTCTTCTCTTCCCTGACTGAATCTGTAAGGTTCCTGTAGAGATAAAGTGGATGGTCACCAGAATTTTCATTGACATCATAAGTAACTGAAGAGGACGTCGGCTGAAAATAGTCTCGTAAGAATAGTGACAATTTGGAAAGCTGATCTCTTAGAACTGGAGTAGATTGACAGAAATCCAGATTCCGTATAGTGTCCTTGTAGATTTCTCAGTATAGACAGAGCTATAATCAGTTGAGTGTGTCATGATCATTCAAAGTATTTTTACATATAAATATCTTTTCACTTTGATTTGATGTAAAGCTAGTTCTGATTTTGCAAAGTTGTTTCTATTTATCTGAACTATTTAGAAATGTAGAATTGGCCTGAAGGATGACTTATTAGATAAAGTAAAATAACTTTGAATTAAGAGAGTAATTTGAGGCATCGACTGTAGGAACTCCTGCGTAGGCAGGGAAGCCAGTGTGCCTCTTCCACAGCAGAGAGCAAAGGCCAACCTCTTCAGGCAAAAAGTAATCCAATAAGGGGCAGATAATGCCTGGAGCTAAGATTAGTGGAATAAAGAGGGTACATCTGGATCCCTTGGAGATAGGATTGAATTTTTAACTTCAGTAAGTTCTAAATTTTATTTACTCATGAAGTAAGAAAAGCCAGTGTCCTAGGTGACTTTGCATAGGCCAGCAAAACCTACTACAGTATAAATATAGTTGCATGAAATCTAGTCAAGGATCTGACACCCACCTACCATCTAAATGCACTAAAATAGGAGGGATTATACAGGGGGCAATGGCTTACAACTACTTAACTTCGAACATTCTACAGGATAAATAAGATCTGAGGGAGTTGCATAATAGATAGCATAACTTCTGAGCTGGCATTGTTGGAGCAATGTTAACAACACCCTTCCTAGGAAATCATCTCCCTTATTATTTTAAAGGAGAATTTGAGATAAAACACACAGCCCCTCAAGCATGTCAGCATGGTGGAGCAGTGCACGAGGCCATTAGCAAGATAATAAGATAACCCTGCTGTGAGCTTGAGAAATTGTCCAAGTGATAAAAAACAACTGGAAAGAAATTTAATGAAAAGGTGTCCAGTTGGGTCAGAAAGAGGATCCCTGGGTGCTATGTCCCAAAGTAAAATTGATAAATTTGATATATCTGAAGCTAGAGCATTCAGCAAGTATGACAGCTAGGTACAGTTTTCAATACAGAATTTCATACCAGCTCATCATTGCCAGTTAAAATGCTGAAAGAATGGAAGAGATTACACAGCTATGTAACATGTATAGAGCAGCCAAGATGATAATGCGTTCAGGGAATCAACTGTTAACACACTTGGGTTAGCTTTCATCTGGAAGGAAGAGACCTCACAGGCTTAATGATTAAGTCTATCCAACAAAAGGAATATTGACAAGCAGCAGGACCTACTGCAAAAGTGAGCTGTTCCACTGTCAGGAACTTCCTAGAAAATAGGCATCTTGATTTAATTTCAATAGATCGACTTTGAAGGTAGTTTGACTGATAGACCAATTACTCCATTTTGTATTATAAATCTACCCAACACTGCTATGAGATAATATAATGCTGTCTCAAAATGGGGAAAGTAGTTTTGGAAGAAAGTATAGCTTCTTTGGGAAGACAACATTGCTCCTTTAATATGCTTTTTAAAGCAGGCAGAACTCAACTTACAATCTGCTGGAGGAGCTCAGCGGGTCAAGCAGCATCCGTGAGAGGAAAGGAATTGTCGATGTTTCCGGTTGAAGCACCGCATCAGATGGTCCAGATAATTGATAATTCCTTTCGCCCCACAGATGCTGCTTGAACTGCTGAGTTCCTTCAGCAGATTATTTGTTGTTCCAGATCCCAGCATCTGCAGTCTCTTATGTGTCCTGGAGCATAATTTAAATGGTAATGGATGATAGCTAGATTCCTGATTGTATTCCAAAACACTAGGGTCTAATCATTTGGTGCTGGTAACTTCAAAAGATCAAAAACATAAATTCGCATTGCTCCAAATTTAAATTAGTAAAATTGCCACATACCTCAAAGGCTGCAGATACAGAAATGAACCTGCTATTAGATCTGCTGATAGACTTGGTGCAGCTGTTGACAGCATGGCCTTTGTCCACCTGGTGAATCAGTGCACAGAAGTTAGCTTAGACCAGCTCATTAACTCAGTAGACATGGCAGTCAAGCAGCTGAAAGCAGAAGTTAGCTTAGTCTCACACATATTATGAGTCAGAGTGAAAGTCTCCTCAAAGATGCTGCAGAGTGACCCTGCAAATCTGGTAAACAGCTTAGAGCTGGAAGCAGCACCTGACAGGTGTCAGGCGTGGTCACTAATGACCTGGTCTGAGCCCTAAAATAATGATTGATGAACTAGCTCATCTTGAGAGTCATGAATCTATGGGGCATCTGTTTTGTGCCCCAGGAAACAAAGCCAGTGGAAGAGATCAGGATCTAGAAGTTTTAAAAAGTGATTGTTGGAAAAGTCCATTTGAGGAAAGTGATTCAGCATTCTCTAAATGTGTGGTTGCTAGAATTTACAGTTGGCAAAAACTACAATGCTTTTATTGCATTAAAGCAAGCTGACCATTTTGTGATAAGAGGTTTGTGGAGACCTATTCCAAGAGGAGTCTGTCCTTTCAAGAGAGGAGCAGGGGGAAAATAATAGAAGTGTGGATTGTGCTTGAATGTATCATGTTTAAGCTCTGATTGTTATAGATACTGCCTGACCTGCAATGTATTTCCAGCATTCTGTTCTAATTTCAGCATTTTAATTTCTGCAACTTTTTACTTTGGTGCCAAGTGTTGGCTCAATTTTGGGAATAGCAACACTTATATGAGATCACATTTGACTGGCTTTCTGACATTGCATAATTTTAGATTTTCTTTCTTGAACACATCACCCACTTTAATAAGACATTGGTCTTCTACAACTTTTTCTACCATATCTGTAACAATTGGAATGATGTTTGTAATGTTTGATACTGCCACCAACCTCATAGTTCCCACACCCCGCACTTCCCGTTTCTACCTCCTACCCAAGATCCACAAACCTGCCTGTCCAGGTAGACCTATTGTCTCAGCTTGCTCCTGCCCCACTGAACTCATTTCTGCATACCTTGACACTGTCTTATCCCCCTGTGGTGAACTACATATACCTGTCTGGACTGCTCCTGTGGCTCCTCCCACAGACCCCTGCTGACTGCTCCTGTGGCTCCTCCCACAGACTCCTGCTGACTGCTCCTGTGGCTCCGCCCACAGACCCCTGCTGACTGCTCCTGTGGCTCCTCCCACAGACCCCTGCTGACTGCTCCTGTGGCTCCTCCCACAGACCCCTGCTGACTGCTCCTGTGGCTCCTCCCACAGACTCCTGCTGACTGCTCCTGTGGCTCCGCCCACAGACCCCTGCTGACTGCTCCTGTGGCTCCTCCCACAGACCCCTGCTGACTGCTCCTGTGGCTCCTCCCACAGACCCCTGCTGACTGCTCCTGTGGCTCCTCCCACAGACCCCTGCTGACTGCTCCTGTGGCTCCTCCCCCCGCTGACTGCTCCTGTGGCTCCTCCCACAGACCCCCGCTGACTGCTCCTGTGGCTCCTCCCACTGACCCCTGCTGACTGCTCCTGTGGCTCCTCCCACAGACCCCCCGCTGACTGCTCCTGTGGCTCCTCCCACAGACCCCTGCTGACTGCTCCTGTGGCTCCTCCCACAGACCCCCTGCTGACTGCTCCTGTGGCTCCTCCCACAGAGCCCTGCTGACTGCTCCTGTGACTCCTCCCACAGACTCCTGCTGACTGCTCCTGTGGCTCCGCCCACAGACCCCTGCTGACTGCTCCTGTGGCTCCTCCCACAGACCCCTGCTGACTGCTCCTGTGGCTCCTCCCACAGACCCCTGCTGACTGCTCCTGTGGCTCCTCCCACAGACTCCTGCTGACTGCTCCTGTGGCTCCGCCCACAGACCCCTGCTGACTCCTCCCACAGACCCCCTGCTGACTGCTCCTGTGGCTCCTCCCACAGACCCCCGCTGACTGCTCCTGTGGCTCCTCCCACAGACCCCCGCTGACTGCTCCTGTGGCTCCTCCCACAGACCCCTGCTGACTGCTCCTGTGGCTCCTCCCACAGACCCCTGCTGACTGCTCCTGTGGCTCCTCCCCCCGCTGACTGCTCCTGTGGCTCCTCCCACAGACCCCCGCTGACTGCTCCTGTGGCTCCTCCCACTGACCCCTGCTGACTGCTCCTGTGGCTCCTCCCACAGACCCCCCGCTGACTGCTCCTGTGGCTCCTCCCACAGACCCCTGCTGACTGCTCCTGTGGCTCCTCCCACAGACCCCTGCTGACAGCTCCTGTGGCTCCTCCCACAGACCCCTGCTGACTGCTCCTGTGGCTCCTCCCACAGACCCCTGCTGACTGCTCCTGTGGCTCCTCCCACAGACCCCTGCTGACTGCTCCTGTGGCCCCTCCGACAGACCCCTGCTGACTCCTCCCACAGACCCCTGCTGACTGCTCCTGTGGCTCCTCCCACAGACCCCTGCTGACAGCTCCTGTGGCTCCTCCCACAGAGCCCTGCTGACTGCTCCTGTGACTCCTCCCACAGACCCCTGCTGACTGCTCCTGTGGCTCCTCCCACAGACCCCTGCTGACTGCTCCTGTGGCTCCTCCCACAGACCCCTGCTGACTGCTCCTGTGGCTCCTCCCACAGACCCTGCTGACTGCTCCTGTGGCTCCTCCCACAGACCCCTGCTGACTGCTCCTGTGGCTCCTCCCACAGACCCCTGCTGACTGCTCCTGTGGCTCCTCCCACAGACCCCTGCTGACTGCTCCTGTGGCTCCTCCCACAGACCCTGCTGACTGCTCCTGTGGCTCCTCCCACAGACCCCCCCCTGCTGACTGCTCCTGTGGCTCCTCCCACAGACCCCCCGCTGACTGCTCCTGTGGCTCCTCCCACAGACCCCCCCCCGCTGACTGCTCCTGTGGCTCCTCCCACAGACCCCTGTATAAAGGCGATTGAGGCCTGAGCCCGGCCTCATTCTCCAGGATGTAGTGTTGTTCATTCTTCCAGTCAATAAAAGCCGATATCTCGCTTCTTACGTCTCAGTGTGAGTTATTGATGGTGCATCACCCCCCTTGTTCAATCTCTTCCCACCTATGTTCGTGACACTTCTCATCTTTGAATTTTTTCAATGATTTTAAGTTCCCTGGCCCCCACCGTCTTATTTTCACCATGGACGTACAGTTCCCATATACTTCTATCCCCCACCGAGATGGTCTCAAAGCTCTTCGGTTTTCTTTGGATTCCAGACCTAACCAATTCCCCTCTACCACCACTCTCCTCCGTCAAGCGGAATTAGTTCTTACTCTCAATAATTTCTCCTTTGGCTCCTCCCACTTCCTCCAAACCAAGGGTGTAGCCATGGGCACCCGTATGGGTCCCAGTTATGCCTACCTTTTTGTTGGCTTTGTGGAACAGTCCATGTTCCAAGGCTATACCGGTATCCATCCCCCTCTTTTCCTTCGCTACATCGACGACTGCATTGGCGCTGCCTCTTGCACGCGTGCTGAGCTCATCGACTTCATTAACTTTGCCTCCAATTTTCACCCTGTCCTCAAATTTACCTGGTCCATTTCCGACACCTCCCTCCCCTTTCTTGATCTTTCTGTCTCCATCTCTGGAGACAGCCTATCTACTGATATCTACTATAAGCCTACAGACTCTCACAGCTACCTGGACTATTCCTCTTCCCACCCTGTCTCTTGCAAAAAGGCTATCCCCTTCTCACAATTCCTTCGTCTCCGCCGCATCTGCTCTCAGGATGAGGCTTTTCATTCCAGGACAAAGGAGATGTCTTCCTTTTTTAAACAAAGGGGCTTCCCTTCGTCCACCATCAACTCTGCTCTCAAACGCATCTCTCCCATTTCCCGCACATCTGCCCTCACCCCATCCATCTGCCACCCCACTCGGGATAGGGTTCCCCTTGTCCTTACCTACCACCCCACCAGCCTGCAGGTCCAACATATAATTCTCCGTAACTTCCGCCACCTCCAATGGGATCCCACTACCAAACACATTTTTCCCTCCCCCCCTCTTTCTGCTTTCTGCAGGGATCACTCCCTACGCGACTCCCTTGTCCACTCGTCCCCCCCATCCCTTCCCTCTGATCTCCCTCCTGGCACTTATCCCTGTAAACGGAACAAGTGCTACACCTGCCCTTACACTTCCTCCCTCACCACCATTCAGGGCCCCAGACAGTCCTTCCAGGTGAGGCGACACTTCACCTGTGAGTCGGCTGGTGTGGTATACTGCGTCCGGTGCTCCCGGTGTGGCCTTTTATATATTGGTGAGACCCGACGCAGACTGGGAGACCGTTTCGCGGAACACCTACACTCGGTCCGCCAGAAAAAGCAGGATCTCCCAGTGGCCACACATTTTAATTCCACGTCCCATTCCCATTCTGATATGTCTATCCATGGCCTCCTCTATTGTCAAAATGAATCCACACTCACGTTGGAGGAACAACACCTTATAGACCGGCTGGGTAGCCTCCAACCTGATGGCATGAACATTGACTTCTCTAACTTCCGTTAATGCCCCTCCTCCACTTCTTACCCCATCCCTGACAGATTTAGTTGTTTGCCTGTTCTCCATCTCCCTCTGATGCTCTCTCCCCCCCCCCACCCTTTCTTTCTCCCGAGGCCTGCTGTCCCATGATCCTTTCCCTTCTCCAGCTCTGTATCACTTTTGCCAATCACCTTTCCAGCTCTTAGCTTCACCCCACCCCCTCCGGTCTTCTCCTATCATTTCGCATTTCCCCCTCCCCCTCACTACTTTCAAATCTCTTACTATCTTTCCTTTCGGTTAGTCCTGACGAAGGGTCTCGGCCCGAAATGTCGACAGCACTTCTCCCTATCGATGCTGCCTGGCCTGCTGTGTTCCACCAGCATTTTGTGTGTGTTGTTGTTTGAATTTCCAGCATCTGCAGATTTCCTCGTGTTTGCTCTTATAGTTTTAAGGTGCTTGGAAGTGGGTACAGAGGAGGTAAGTTTTTTTTACGCAGACAGTGGTGAGTGCGTGGAATGGGCTGCCGGTGGCGGTGGAGGCGGAAACGATAGAGTCTTTTAAGAGACTCCTGGATGGCTACATGGAGCTTAGAAAAATACAGGGCTATGGGTAAGCATAGGTAGTTCTAAGGTAAGGACATGTCCGGTACAGCTTTGTGGGCCGAAGGGCCTGTATTGTGCTGTAGGTTTTCTATGTTTCTATATTTCTAATGGTACAAAGACCCAAGCTAAACTGAAGAGGCAACAGCAGACACAACCATAGATGCTTCAGTGTTCCCTTTCGGCTTCTGTTTGCAGGTGAAAATGCCTAATTGTCATGTTATGATCATTCTTCAGCTACTTCATAGCTACCTACACAATGCTATCATCTGGAACAATCAAACCTTTATTACACTTTACTGTTGAGGCTTGACTGACACATACAATACTAGAACTAGCCAAATGGGTTTCAATGGTACTTTCTGGTTCTAGGTGTCTTTGAAAGGTTGCCCTGGTGTTATTCATGGCTCTGATACATAAGCAGCTTCTTCTTAAGTCTGTACAGCAGCGGATGTATGAGGAAGCACAACTAATCTGCCCCCAAAATGTCATTCCTTAAATAACAAGAATGCTCTTCATGAAATGTAAATCATACAACTGAGACACTGAAAATCTGAAATGGAAACATAAAATGCTAGAAATACTCAGCAGATCAGGCAGTATCTATGGAAAGCAAAATAGCTCACGTGCTGGTTGGGGTTCTTTGTCAGAATGCTTTACAAAACTGAATCTCGCCAATCTGTACTTACAGGCGTTGAGGGGCATAGTTATTGAAATACATGAATGTTAAATGTTTAATTTGAGTTCATTTTCTGGAAAAATTAACTGGCCCAGTAACACTTACCCCAATCTGCAATGTCATGCTCTGAGTTCATGATTTCCCGGAAAGTTATACTCTCATAGTGTGTGGACAATGCACGTAATCTGGAAAAATGAAAATGACTCTTTCAAAAGCATGACCTATCTTTGTAGTCATTAAAAACTATTTATCTATACTACAAGTTTAAATTACGATAATGCTTCAGTTACTCTTTCAGTAACCAAGCACTACTTCAATGATTCATTTATAATTGATGGAATAATGGATGAAGGCAAATTTCAATACACTAGGCTAATGAGATCATGAAGTCATTTTGCCAATTTCTTTTTTTACAATTTTCTGTCTTGCCTTTGCACCTCTCTACTAATAAAGCAGACGCTTGTGTATGTACGATTCCACATTGTGGCACTTGGTAACAAGTGGCCATTCGTCACGAGTATCTGTGGAAAGAGGTTCGAATTTTGCAGCTGAGTCCAATCTTGTCCTGAAATGCTAACCTGCTAGCATGATTGACTTGATAACAGTCAAGAAATGAGCCGTGTTTTTCTCTTCTCTTTTAAACAGAGACCAGAAGTTATTAAAAAAACTGTGCCCAGCAGTGGTATCTGAGAAACCCTTCCTTGAGACTTAAAATGCTTCAGCAAATATTGGGAACAGGAGTTAAAAGAAAAAAATGGTGAATAATGTCCCTTTGTGTATGGCCCTGTGACCTTTATAGAATTGTCTTTAGTTCACAATTTTTTTTTGCAGTCTGTTTTGCAGTACTGGCTAATCATGCTTTCAGTTTTAATAAAATGCTGACATTGTTTTTGCTCCACTTCACCCTGACAACTTCTCTTTTCCTTGACCCTCTGCTGCCCCTTCCTATTCCTGAATCATAACTTCTATCCCTTCCTTATCAATCCTAAAAACATTTTATAGAAGTTTGCTTCCACAGGGCTTTCATAAATGGTTTAAAAATTACATTTGTCCTTTCTTCAATTCATTTATAAAAGCAAATCAAGATACATGCAGCTAGAGCAGAATGGAAGCAAGCAAAATACTACTTGCATCTCCTGTCTTATTGAATCCACTACACAATATCACATCTCTCTTCAACAAGAAGCCTTGTGGCTTTTGTGAAATTATCATCCAGACCCCAAACATTTAGGCTGAGGCCTTCAAGTGCAAGCATTGCTGATAGCATTTGAATGCACACAAGATGATTTTATGATTTGAAATTGAATCATGCTACTGGGAAATAAGGCCGGCTGGTGGCGTAGTGGCATCAGTGCCGGACTTCGGAGCGAAGGCTCCCAAGTTCGAATCCAGCCGGCTCCAAAAACCTGGAGAGAGGTTTCAGATGCCCATATGATGAGCAATCACCAGAAAGATCGGTGCAAAAAGCTTGTCATGACGGCGCCCTGATGACTCCACCAGGAGTTAAGAGCGCACACACACAGGGAAATATCTGAAAAAAAAAGTTTATTTCAAACCCGACTTCAAATTTATTAGGGGTTTTAGGGTGGGAACAGACTGATGGGAAATCATGGATATGGTATCTTTTTCAGAATCTGTTCTTAACTAATTTAATTAGTTTTCTCTTCTTGCTTCTCAGAAATCTTCATGTCGAGTTTATGGTTGCTTTTAGTCAATACAGCTGGAAGGAATTTGCATACCAACAATCATCTAAAATGTTGCATGTAATTAAAATTATATTTGGGAAAAATTGCTTTGAAGAAGTTGCATGCAACAAAATGTAACTGAAGAAGGACCAGATTATAATTCAACATTTTTTTAATGCAGGATGACAGAAACATCATCCTCCCAGTATTAAACTGAGACTCTACCCCCATGCCTAAAGAAAGCAGTCATCCTCTGTCCCCTATCTTGTAAGTATGCTTCAATCAAGTTGCAGTCTTTTGTCTGAATCTAAAGGTGAATCTGGAGTTTGTGGGTTAAATTCACATACCAAAAGAGCAGAGATGTTTGCTAGTGCCCAAACAAACATTTTCTGCCTCAATCAATACCACCAAAAAAGAATAATTGGCTATTCATCACTTGGCTCTTTGTTATTCATCACTGTGACTTTTAGGTTTCTCAACATTGATCCCCAGGAGATCCATCCACAGGCACCAGTGGCTGTCTTGTCTTCATGCAGAAGTCTAAGCACTGGCAACAGCTGTCTCCATATGGCCACTGTAAACACTTAAATTATTTGAAATATACACTTCACCGCTCTGCCACTCATGGATTCTTGTCTTACTCACCTGCAGTACTTTGCAATCAAAATATCTGTTCATCGCTGACTTCACCCAGTCTGTACCAACTCTATCAGCCCTTTGAGCTTTGATCCTCCCAGGACTTCCGATGCATTTCAAGGATAACCTACTCGAATCTAGCACCTGGAACAACACGAACATAGCTTAATTTTTCCCCGTGTAGATTTTAATTTGGTAAGCTGGTTTGATATCATTGAATGTAACAACATTGGAAAGCTTTGTTTTGCATGCCATCCATACAAATAATTTTGCTACAACAGTGCATTGAGGAGTACAAAGGAGAACAATAACAGAATGTGGAATAAACGATTACAGTCATGGAGAGAGTGCACTGCAGGAAGACAATATGGTGCAAGGCCATAATGAGGTAGGCTGTGAGGTCAAGAGTCCACCTTATCTTGCCTGGAACTGTTCTGTAGTCTTACAAAAGCGGGATAGAAGATGTCCTTGAGCCTGGTGGTATACATCTTCTACCTGATGGGAGGAAGGAGACAGGGAATATCTGGGGTGGGTGGGGGTCTTTGGTTATGCTGGCTGCTTTACTGAGGCAGCGAGAAGTGTAGACAGAGTCCATGGAGGGGAGGTTGGTTTCCAAGACGTATTGAGCTGCGTCCACAACTCTCTGCGGTTTCTTGTGGTCTCAGGCAGAGCAGTTGCCATACCATGCCATGTTGCATCCAGATAGGATTCTTTTTACGGTGCATTGATAAATAAACGGACATGTCAACTTTCTTCCACCTCCTGAAGAAGTAGAGGTCTATTGGAGAACTTTATTGACCGTGGTTTCTGCATGTTTTGACTGTTGCTCCTTCACTTTTCCCCTTTTCCTGCATTTCACTTTCCACCTGTAGTCATTATACCTCCGTTCCTTACACTCAGGTAGACTACCTTTACAAATCTAATCAAATCTAGGCACCTGTTATCTTTAATGCTGCTAATCCAGGTTCGACTCATTATTAAACAATCTTGACCTCCCTTGGTAACTTCCAAATAGCAATTGAGGTGCTTTACACTCATTCTTAAAGAGCAGAAACACCATCCATAACTCTTGGTCCAATTTTCAATCACCCCCTCCATTCCCAGCGACCCTCTCCATCCAACATCATCTTTACAAGTACAGAAGATACAACTTCTGCTATCCTTACAAACAATCCAACCATTTTCTTTCAGGTCTTTGAAGATGTTTTTGCTGCCTAGGTCCTTTACCCTGTGTTTCTTACTATTTCATGTTTAAAAACCTCTTATTGGAGCAATAGTCCTTCTTAAAGTCATAAATAAAGTTGTATGTGACTGTGGATATGAAGCTATACCCTTGTATTTCTTGTTGCATCCACAACTTTGAAAACTCTATTTTCGCTTAAGAAATCCTCCATGTTCCAGTTGGGTGGAATTACCCTGATGTGATTCTGTAAATATATATTGAATTGTAGAGAATAACCTGCAATAACTTCATGACCCACTCACACCCCATAACCCCAGAAATGTTAAAATTGCTTGCTTCTATTCTTCATTTGTATACTAATATTGGTCAGCACACTGCTATGAACTTTGAAATACACACCTTAGGACAAAGAACAGTACAGCACAGGAACAAGCCCAACAACCCATTCAGTTGTGGCAAAATAATTAAGCAAATTACACCTAATCTCTTTGTGCCATATCCCTCTATTCAGCATATTCATATGCTTACCATAGCCTCGTAAACACCTCCATCATACCGGCCACCACCACCACCCCTAGCTGTGCACTCCAGGCACCCACCATTCTCTGTATAAAAAAAAGCCTTGCCCCACACATCTTCTTTCAACTTTCCCCCTTCGTCTTAAATACATGATCTCTAGTATTTGACATTTTGACCCTGGGAAAAGATACTGTCTGTCTATCTGTCTATCAGGTTTTCCTTCAGCCTTCATTGGTCCAGGAAAAGATCTTACTTTGTCCAAATTCTCCTTGAAGCACATGTCCTGTAATCCAGGCAGCATTCTGGTGAACCTCTTCTGTGCCCTCTCCAAGGCCTCCTATAATGGGGCAACCAAATCTAAATGCAGCTTATCTAGAGTTTTACAAAGCTGCAACAGAGCTTCCTGACTCTTGAATTAATAAATAATAATACAGTAACTTATTTACTAATAAAGTAAAACATCTTGTACACCTCTTTACTATCCTAACCACTTCCTGGGAGCTATGAACTTGGGACCCCAAGACCCTTCAGTACTTCACCACTGTTGAGGGTCCTGCCATTAGCTGTGTACTTTTCATTTATCAGAATCAGAATCAGGTTTATTATCACTGGTATGTGATGTGAAATTTGTTAACTTAGCAGCAGCAGTTCAATGCAATACATAATATAGCAGAGAGAGAGAGAGACAAAATAATAAATAAAATAAAACAATAATAAATAAACAAGTAAATCAATTATGTATATTGAATAGATGTTTTAAAATGTGCAAAAACAGAAATACTGTATATTTTTTTAAAAAGTGAGGTAGTGTCCAAAGCTTCAATGTCCATTAAGGAATCAGATGGCAGAGGGGAAGAAGCTGTTCCTGAATCATTGAGTGTGTGCCTTCAGGCTTCTGTATCTCCTACCTGATGGTAACAGTGAGAAAAGGGCATGCCCTGGGTGCTGGAGGTCCTTAATAATGGACGCTGCCTTCTGAGACACTGCTCCCTAAAGATGTCCTGGGTACTTTGTAGGCTCGTGCCCAAGATGGAGCTGGCTAGATTTACAACCTTCTGCAGCTTCTTTTGGTCCTGTATACCAGACAGGAGACCATCACTGTCTGGTATACCTCCATACCAGACAGTGATGCAGCCTGTCAGAATGCTCTCCATAGTACAACTATAGAAGTTTTTGAGTGTATTTGTTGACATGCCAAATCTCTTCAATCTCCTAATAAAGTATAGCTGCTGTCTTGCTTTCTTTATGACTACATCGGTATGTTGGGACCAGGTTAGATCCTCAGTGATCTTGACACCCAGGAACTTGAAGCTGCTCACTGTCTCCACTTCTGATCCCTCTACTAGACTTTAAACTAGTAAGATGGGGGGGCGGAAATCAATTTGAGGAAACTATGGGAGAGGAGGTTAGTTCACCAGTAGAGCAAGTAAGTAGACCGTGTGTGAGGGAGGACAGGCAGGTGATGGAGGAGGGATGCGCTCAGCCCGAAGTTGTAGGGGAGAAGAAAGAAAAGGATAATAAATTTGAATGCATTGCTAGGGATGAAAAGAGAGGAGGAGGTGGAGAGTATCTTAAATGTATCTATTTTAATGCTAGGAGCATTGTAAGAAAGGTGGATGAGCTTAAAGTGTGGATTGATACCTGGAATTATGATGTTGTAGCTATTAGTGAAACATGGTTGCAGGAAGGGTGTGATTGGCAACTAAATATTCCTGGATTTAGTTGCTTCAGGTGTGATAGAGTAGGAGGTTCCAGAGGAGGAGGTGTTGCATTGCTTGTCCGAGAAAATCTTATGGCGGTGCTTTGGAAGGATAGATTACAGAGCTCCTCTAGGGAGGCTATTTGGGTGGAATTGAGGAATGGGAAAGGTGTAGTAACACTGATAGGAGTGTATTATAGGCCACCTAATGGGGAGCGTGAGTTGGAAGAGCAAATGTGTAAGGAGATAGCAGATATTTGTAGTAAACACAAGGTGGTGATTGTGGGAGATTTTAATTTTCCACACATAGATTGGGAAGCTCATTTTGTAAAAGGGCTGGATGGTTTAGAGTTTGTGAAATGTGTGCAGGATAGCTTTTTGCAACAATACATAGAAGTACCGACTAGAGATGGGGCAGTGTTGGATCTCCTGTTAGGGAATGCGATAGGTCAGCTGACAGATGTATGTGTTGGGGAGCACTTCGGGTCCAGTGATCACAATAGCATTAGCTTCAATATAATTATGGAGAAGGACAGGACTGGACCTAGAGTTGAGATTTTTGATTGGAGAAAGGCTAACTTTGAGGAGATGCGCAGGGATTTAGAGAGAGTGGAATGGGTCAAGTTGTTTTATGGGAAGGATGTAATAGAGAAATGGAGGACATTTAAGGGTGAAATTATGAGGGTACAGAATCTTTATGTTCCTGTTCGGTTGAAAGGAAAGGTTAAAGGTTTGAAAGCGCCATGGTTTTCAAGGGATATTAGAAACTTGGTTCGAAAAAAGAAGGATGTCTACAATAGATATAGGCAGCATGGAGTAAAGGAATTGCTCGAGGAATATAAAGAATGTAAAAGGAAACTTAAGAAAGAGATTAGAAAAGCTAAAAGAAGTTACGAGTTTGGTTTGGCAAATAAGGTGGAAGTAAATCCGAAAGGCTTCTACAGTTATATTAAAAGCAAGAGGATAGTGAGGGATAAAATTGGTCCCTTAGAGAATCAGGGTGGTCAGCTATGTGTGGAGCCGAGGGAGATG
The DNA here is from genome assembly GCF_048418815.1 of Hemitrygon akajei. Lineage (NCBI taxonomy): Eukaryota > Metazoa > Chordata > Chondrichthyes > Myliobatiformes > Dasyatidae > Hemitrygon > Hemitrygon akajei. Next base: position 21,824,997 of record NC_133141.1, on the reverse strand, counting down.
GGAGAGATTTTGAACGATTTCTTCTCTTCGGTATTCACTAAGGAGAAGGATATTGAATGGTGTAAGGTGTGGGAAACAAGTAAGGAAGTTATGGAACCTATGACAATTAAAGAGGTGGAAGTACTGGCGCTTTTAAGAAATTTAAAAGTGGATAAATCTCCGGGTCCTGACCGGATATTCCCCAGGACCTTGAGGGAAGTTTGTGTAGAGATAGCAGGAGCTCTGACGGAGATCTTTCAGATGTCATTAGAAACGGGGATTGTGCCGGAGGATTGGCGTATTGCTCATGTGGTTCCATTGTTTAAAAAGGGTTCTAGAAGTAAGCCTGGCAATTATAGACCTGTCAGTTTGACATCAGTGGTGGGTAAATTAATGGAAAGTATTCTTAGAGATAGTATTTATAATTATCTGGATAGACAGGATCTGATTAGGAGTAGCCAGCATGGATTTGTGCGTGGAAGGTCATGTTTGACAAACCTTATTGAATTTTTTGAAGTAGTTACGAGGAATGTTGACGAGGGTAAGGCAGTGGATGTAGTCTATATGGACTTCAGCAAGGCCTTTGACAAAGTTCCACATGGAAGGTTAGTTAAGAAGGTTCAGTCGTTAGGTATTAATGCTGGAGTAATAAAATGGATTCAACAGTGGCTAGATGGGAGATGCCAGAGAGTAGTGGTGGATAATTGTTTATCGGGATGGAGGCCGGTGACTAGCGGGGTGCCTCAGGGATCTGTTTTGGGCCCAATGTTGTTTGTAATATACATAAATGATCTGGATGATGGGGTGGTAAATTGGATTAGTAAGTATGCTGATGATACTAAGGTAGGAGGTGTTGTGGATAATGAGGTGGGTTTTCAAAGCTTGCAGGGAGATTTATGCCGGTTAGAAGAATGGGCTGAACGTTGGCAGATGGAGTTTAATGCTGAGAAGTGTGAGGTTCTACATTTTGGCAGGAATAATCCAAATAGAACATACAGGGTAAATGGTAGGGCATTGAGGAATGCAGTGGAACAGAGAGATCTAGGAATAACAGTGCATAGTTCCCTGAAGGTGGAGTCTCATGTAGATAGGGTGGTGAAGAAGGCTTTTGGAACGCTGGCCTTTATAAATCAGAGCATTGAGTACAGAAGTTGGGATGTAATGTTAAAATTGTACAAGGCATTGGTAAGGCCAAATTTGGAATATTGTGTACAGTTCTGGTCACCGAATTATAGGAAAGATATCAATAAATTAGAGAGAGTGCAGAGACGATTTACTAGGATGTTACCTGGGTTTCAGCACTTAAGTTACAGAGAAAGGTTGAACAAGTTAGGTCTCTATTCATTGGAGCGTAGAAGGTTGAGGGGGGATTTGATCGAGGTATTTAAAATGTTGAGAGGGATAGATAGAGTTGACGTGAATAGGCTGTTTCCATTGAGAGTAGGGGAGATTCAAACGAGAGGACATGATTTGAGAGTTAGGGGGCAAAAGTTTAAGGGAAACACGAGGGGGTATTTCTTTACTCAGAGAGTGATAGCTGTGTGGAATGAGCTTCCTGTAGAAGTAGTAGAGGCCAGTTCAGTTGTGTCATTTAAGGTAAAATTGGATAGGTATATGGATAGGAAAGGAGTGGAGGGTTATGGGCTGAGTGCGGGTAGGTGGGACTAGGTGAGATTAAGAGTTCGGCACGGACTAGGAGGGCCGGAATGGCCTGTTTCCGTGCTGTGATTGTTATATGGTTATATGGTTATGAGAATCATAGATGTATGTGTTCCTTCATCTTACCCTTCCTGAAGTCCACAATCTGCTTTTTTGTCTTACTGATGTTGAGTGCCAGGTTGTTGCTGCGGCACCATTCCACTAGTTGGCATACCTCATTTGATCTCCCAAAGTGCAACACCCAACACTTGCTCAGACTAAATACCATCTGCCATTTCTCAACTCTATCTGTAATCTGCTGCATCCTTTTTCAGCCTTCTACACTATCCATAATGCTATCACCTGCAAATTTGCTAATCCGCCCATCCACATTTTCACATACAGCAGAGGTCCCAGTACAGATTCCTGTGGAAAACAACTAGTTACAGACATCTAACCAGAATAAGAGCCATTGACCACTACAGTCTGTGCTCTACGGGCAAGCCAATTCTGAATCTAAACGGCCCAGTCACCATGGGTCTCATACATCTTCATTTTTTGGATGAACCTACATGAAGGACCTTGCCAAACCACTTATTAAAATTCATGTAGGGGACATCCACTGCTCTACTTTCAATGATCACTTTCACCATCTCCTTGAAAAACTCAGTTAAGGAATCAACATCTAATACTGGAAAAGCAGAAATTTCCTTCAGTGAAATAGTAAGGAGAGAAATATATTCACTTTGGTTCCTGCCTGGGTACTTTTGGAATCCAAGTCACATTTTTCACAAACTTGAGATAACAATTGGCTGCAGAATGAGCTTCTGATCACATCTCCATGCCGTCTCAAAACTGCCAATGTACGGAAGCATTCATTTATAATTTTGTTAACTCAAAATTGGCCTGCTCTAATGCATTCCTGGCAGGCCTCCATTATATAATATAAATCAGTGTTCCTCAGAATTCTGCTGTCCAAGGCATAGCCTGCTCCAAGTCTCATTCAACCATTGTCCTGTATTTTTCTGACCTTTGCTGGCTCCCTGTATATAAAAGTCTCATTTCTTTTCAATTTATTCTTTTCTGTCTCTTTAACCCAACAAGTCTTGATGGCCTGCATGCCCTTTCAATTTCTGAGCCTCACTCGTTCCTGTTTGCAGTTGTTCCCCCAAATGGTAACTATGCTGCCTTGCCCATAACCTCTGCAATTTCTTCCAAAAACAGTTCTGCCTTTCGCTCATCCTTTAACGGATTCCATGAAAATCGACATTCTTGATCAAGCTTTTCCATCTCCCTTCTGATATATCTTCTGGTGCCTAGTGTTAATTTTCCTTTGCTGATATTCCTCTCTGTCCTAGACAGTCCCTCAGGATCAAGAACGAATTGCTTCCACTCCAGTTCCATGGGTTCTGAGGTGACTGTTGAGGCCAGTGTTGAGGTTCAAGTTTAGTTGATTGACATTTGATTGTACACATGTATCAACAATGTTCCTCCAGACCAAGGGTGCACAACACAATACATATAACTCACACTAAGCAATAATACCACAAATAAATTAACAAATACTAAAGTGCATTTATGACACAAGTTAAAACGTAAACAGTATAACACTACTGGCGCTTCTATGTGATGAGACGCGGGTGGTGGCAGGGAGTTCAGTTGTCTTACGGCCTGGGGAGGAAGTTGTTTCCCACCTAACAATTTGTGTCCTAATGCTATAATGCTTCTTCGAGTCATAGAGAAGTATAGCACAGAAACGGGCCCTTTGGCCTGCCTAGTCCATGCCAAAACCATTTATAGTGCCTATACTCATCAACCTGCACTGGGCCCATAGCCCTCCATATCCCTACTATTCATGTACCTATCCAAACTTCTCTTAACTGTTGAAGTTGAGCTAGTGCTGGCCAGATCATGCCACACTCTCACGACCCTCTGAGTAAAGAAGTTTCCCCTCATTTCCACCTTAAGCTTCTCACCTTTTACCCTTAACTCTTGACCTTTGGTAATAGTCCAACCCAATCTCAGTGGGAAATGCCTGCTTGCATTAACCCTATCTATACCCCTCATAATTTTGTATACCTCTATCAAATCTCCTCTCAATCTTCTACATTCTAAAGAATACAGCCCTAACCTATTCAATCTTTCCTTATAACTTAGGCCTCCAGACCTGGCAACATCCTTGTAAATTTTCTTTGCACTCGTTCAACCTTACTTACATCTTTTATTGTAGGTAGGTGACCAAAACTAGATGCAATACTCCAAATTAACCAATGTCTTATATAACATACCATCTTCTGTACTCAACGCTATGTCTATAAAGGCCAATGTGCCCAAAGCTTTCTTTACGACCCTATCTACCTGTGACGCCACTTTCAACAAATTATATACCTGTATTCCCAGATCCCTTTGTTCTATCACACTCCTCAGTGCCCCACCGTTCACTGTGTAAGACGTACCCTGGTTGATCCTACCGAAGTGCAAAACCTTGCATTTATCTGCATTAAATTCCATCTGCCATTTTCCAGCCTGTCCAGATCCCTCTGCAAGCCATGATAGCCTACCTTGCTATCCACTACACCCCCAATCTTGGTGTCATCCACAAATTTGCTGATCCAGTCAACCACATTATCATCTAGATCATTGATATAGATGACCTGGGTGATGGTAGGGGGTCACAGCGATAGTTGGACAGATGGGAGTGATCATCGACAATCCAAGGGCCCTGCGTGCGCAGTGCTCTGGATAAATATCTCTGATGGTGGAAGAGAGACTCCGATGATCCTCTCAGTAGTCTTCACAATCCTTTATAGGGACTTGTAGTGAGATGACTTGCAATTCCTGTAGCAGACAGTGATGCAGCTGTTCAGTACAGTCCCGACGGTGCTCCTGTAAAAATTGGTTAGAATGGGGTTGGGGAGCCTTGCTCACCTCAATCTCTTCAGTAAGTGGAGATGCTACTGTGCTTTCTTGACCAAAGAGGTGGTGTTGAGAGACCAGGTGAGATAGTCCATTATGTACACTCTCAGAAACTTGGTGCTTCAAACTCTCTCCATGGAGGAGCCATTTACATGCAGTGAGGAGTGGTTAGTCAGCACCTTCCTAAAGTCCAAAATCATCCCTCTGGTTTTATTCACATTGAGACTCAAATTGTAGTGCTCACACCATCCTACCAGCCACTCTGCCTCCTCTCTGTACGCCATCTCATCATCGTTATTAATGAGGCCAATCACTGTGGGAACAGCACTCTTCATATAGGGCAGGAGGTGACTGATAGGGTGGGTGGGTAGCTTGTGAGGAGGAGCTCTTTTTCTGCATCTTGCTCGAGATGTCTGTGTGTTCCAATGATGGACTAGAGGTTCCTACTACCATTCCAAATGCACCCTCTTCACCTTTTTAATGTTTATGGGCCAGAGGTTTCAAGAAGTTTGTGAGGGTGTTATATTTCTTTTAGGGGGCTTTCAACACATCCTTCAATCTTTTTCCTTTGTCTGCCTAGTGATCTGTTTCTAGATCAGAGCCAGGAGTAAGGTTTCTGTTCTGGGCGCCTAGAGCCAGGAATGGGTACAATGTGGCCCGCCCAATGTAGTTGACTGACTCGAGCCTCAATGCTGAAGATGCTGGTGTTCCATCACAGGTATGGCTCACTCCACTATCAAGGATGTTTACAAGAGGCAATGATTCAAGAAGGTGACATCTATCCAAACCGTGCCCTCTGCCCGATGCTGTGATCAGGGAGGAGCCTGAAGACCCCACACCTCAACGTTCAACAACAGCTTCTACCCCATTGTGTCAGGTTCTTGAATCAACATGAAAAACACTAACACTACTTCAGACTACATTTCTTTTCTCTCTCTCCCTCAAGTTGCACTAATGTCATAATATTTCTTTTGTTGTGTTAGTTACGTATAACTTATGGTAATTTGTCATGTTTGTAATGTACTGTGCTGCTGCTACAAAAAGCTTATTTTCATGACATTTTCTTCCCCAGGAATGCATGCCTTTGATAATAAGCTTGAACTTGAACTTTTTATCTGGGAGAGAATGTTAGTTATCTTGTTTTTCCAGTTATTTTTGAAGTGATGGTGTTGGTCATATTTTCCTAGAGCCTGTTGTATGTAATCCTTGCAGGACAGTAAGTTTCAGAAAGGGCAGGTTTATACAGGACCATCCTTTCTTATGCTTCAGTGAATGGGTCAACAATGGCTTGAGTGTTCGAATAATGGGGTTTGGATCATCTTGATCCGAGAATGAACCAACTTGCAATGATTTGCAACTTGAAAGAGATTATATAAATGTAAGTTGTTGTTGAATTTTGAATATAGTTCTGGGAAATATATGAGACCACAATCTTATTAAGGGTTTTTAAATGAAAAAAAGTACCATGAATTGAGACAATCTGCAGAAAACAACATCTCTTAACTCAGTGCCATTGTCTGTGGTCATGCATTGCTCACAACCATTGCCACAACTGCCTCTCAGTTCACAGACGATCAACAAATGTGGTATACGGTGCTTGTAAAAAGTATTCACCTCCTTTGGAAGTTCTCATGTTTTATTGTTTTACGATATTGAATTACAGTGGATTTAATTTGTTTTTTTTGACACTGAACAACAGAAAAAGACATTCGCGTCAAAGAAAAAACTAATTTCTACAAATTGGTCTAAATTTATTACAATTACTAAACACAAAATAATTGCATAATTAATCAATTCCTTCAAATCAATATTTAGTAGATGCACCTTCAGCAGCAATTACAACCTTGAGTCTGTGTGGATAGGTCTCTATCAGCTTTGAACATCTGGACACTGAAATTTGTCCCTATGCTTCGTTACAAAATTGATCAAGCTTTGTCAGATCACATGGAGATTGTGACTGAACAGCCCTTTTCAAGTCCAGCCACAAATTCTCAATTGGATTGAGGTCTGGGCTCTGACTTGGCCACTCTTGGACAAAAACTTTGTTTTTAAGCCATTTCTGTGTAGCTTTGGCTTTATACTTGGATCATTGTCTTGCTGGAAAACTAATCTTCTGCCAAGTTGCAGTTCTTTTGCAAACTGCATCAGGTTTTCCTCCAGGATTCCCCTGTATTTTGTTGCATTTGTTTTACCCTCTACCTTCACAAGCCTTCCAGGGCCTGCTGCAGTGAAACATTCTCACAGCATGATGCAGCCACCACCATGCTTCATGGTAAGGATGGTGTGCCGCGTTTGGCTTACGCCAAACATCGTGTTTAGTCTGAAGGACAAAAAGCTCAATTTTGGTTTCCAGACCATAGAACCTTCTTCCAGCTGACTTCAGGGTCTCCCACATGCCTTCTGGCAAACTCTAACCAAGATTTCATGTGAGTTTTTTTCAACAGTGACTTTCTCTTTGCTACTCTCCCATGAAGCTGCAACTGGTGAGGCAACCAGGCAACAGTTGTTGTATGCACAGTCTCTCCCATCTCAGCCACTGAAGCTTGTAACTCCTCCAGAGTTGTCATAGGTCTCTTGGTGGCCTTCCTCACTAGACTCCCTCTTGCATGGTCACTCAGTTTTTGAGGTAGGCCCGCTCTAGGCAGATTTATAGCTGTGCTGTATTCTTTCTGTTTCTCTGCAACTGGCTTAACTGTACTCCAAGAGATATTCAGTTTCTTGGAAATTTTCCTGTACCGGAAGACCACAGTCTGTGAGGATTGGTGATAACATATCCTCCTCGCTGACGATCAACACTGGTGCACCTCAGGGGTGTGTGCTCAGCCCACTGCTGTAATCTCTGTATACTCATGACTGTGTGCTAGGCATAGCTCAAATACCATCTACAAATTAGCTGATGAGGGGGCATACAGGAGTAAGACATGCCAACTAGTGGAGTGGTGCCGCAGCAACAACCTGGCACTCAATGTCAGTAAGACGAAAGAGCTGATTGTGGACTTCAGGAAGGGTAAGACCAAGGAACACATACCAATCCTCATAGAGGGATCAGAAGTGGAGAGAGTGAGCAGTTTCAAGTTCCTGGGTGTCAAGATCTCTGAGGATCTAACCTGGTCCCAACATATCAATGTAGTTACAAAGAAGGCAAGACAGCAGCTATACTTCATTAGGAGTTTGAAGAGATTTGTCATGTCAACAAATATACTCAAAAACTTCTATAGTTGTATCATGGAGAGCATTTTGACAGGCTGCATCACTGTCTGGTATGGAGGGGCTACTGCACAGGACCAAAAGAAGCTGCAGAAGGTTGTAGATCTAGTCAGTTCCATCTTGGGTACTAGCCTACAAAGTACCCAGGCCATAGTTAGGGTGCAGTGCCTCAGAAAGGCAGCGTCCACTATTAAGGACCTCCAGCACCCAAGGCATGCCCTTTTCTCACTGTTACCATCGGGAAGGAGGTACAGGAGCCTGAAGGCACACACTCAGCGCTTCAGGAACAGCTTCTTCCCCTCTGCCATCCAATTCCTAAATGGACATTAAAGCTTTGGACACTACCCCACTCTTTAAAAAATATACAGTATTTCTGTTTTTGCACACTTTTTAAAATCTATTCAATATACGTAATTGTTTTATTTACTATTATTATTTTTTATTTTATTTATTATTATTATTATTATTATTATTTCTGTCTGCTAGATCATGTATTGCATTGAACTGCTGCTGTTAAGTTAACACATTTCATGTCACATGCTGGTGATAATAAACCTGATTCTGATTCTGATACCAATCTCCTGACTTGTGCTTTTCAATAACCTTTTTGCGGAGTTGCTTGGAGTGTTCTCTTGTCTTCTTGGTGTAGTTTTTGCCAGGATACTGACTCACCAGCAGTTGAGTGTCCAGATACTGGAGTATTTTTACTAAAATCTATTGACACACCTTGACTGCACACAGGTTTATATATAGCTAGGACACCTTAATTAATTATGTGACTCCTAAAACCAATTGGCTGCCCGAGTGAAGATTTGGTGTGTCATATTAAAGGGGGTGAATACTTATGCAATCAATTATTTTGTGTTTTCTATTTATAATTAATTTAGATCACTTTGTAAGATCTGTTTTCACTTTGATACAAAATAGTCTTTTTTCTTTTGATCAGTGTCAAAAAAAGCCAAATTACATCCACTGTGATTCAATGTTGTAGAACAATAAAACATGAAAACTTCCAAGGGGACTTTTTATAGGCATTGTATAATACTGATGTTTTGTGGGATTACTGACAGTGATTTGACGCTCTCTGTTTTGCAGCAACTGAGGAATTCTGTAAACATGGCAGCTTGTTATTTTTTTGTTGTAGCGAGCTGCTTTAAAGATCCAGCAGTAACTTGTCAAAGTATGAATATCCATGGTTTATTGAGTCTATGCTAGCTGCCTGCAAAATACCCGAACCACAAATCACTCTGGCATACGTACTTCTTCTTTTACTGCTAATTTGTTAGAATATGCGACTCTTGTCCTTGAAAGGTTTGAGGTTGAACGAATAATACTGAAACAACTCAAAGGGATGAATTAATGGAAACACTGAGTCAAGAATTTAATGGACAAGACTGTGTGTGGTAGAAAGGAATCCAAGGCATAATGTGTTAACTATGTACTGTAAGCACCACTATAGGCACCAGAAGGTCAAAGTTTAACAGAAAATCATAGCCTATAGAATAGGCAGAGGGTGGAAGCAATCCAGGAGGTCCAGCACCTCACTGATATCCAGGACATGCATTAATTCCTATGACTGTTCATAATGGAAAAGAACCGCGATTTCATGCATCTGGAGTACCCAGAAGCCCAACATAAATGGTGGATGGAGCACGCCATCTTACAGACTACCCGCCTGCCTTGTTGAAGCACCCGCTGCCCCACTTGCAACCACCTTAGGTACCTCAGAGCCCACGGAACTGGAATGGAATCAAATCAACCTTGACTCCAAGGAACTTTCAAGGAGAAGTGAGAGTACTTTGAGGGGTGTCTACCTAGTGAATCTGTTTTTCAATTTTGGTTCCTGATTTGATTTTGGTACGCAATGCTACTCCAGGGAACTACTGATATTCTTAACTGCTTCACCATCAGGCCTGGGAACCCTGGATGAAATTCCCTTTTCCTAATTCAGGGCTATTGAAGCCAATTGTGGTAATCTATTAGAGATCAGGTAATTTACAGTGGAAAAACTTGACTTGCATTCTGCTCATACAGAATTGATCTGTATGAAAAGCTTTTTCACTGTACCTTGGTACATGTGATATTACTAAACCAATTTATTCTACACCTTGAACTTATCCTAACACCTGGCTTAATGGTATTGAAGTGTGGGTGTCCATCTCCACTAGATCATTAAAGGAGCTTTCTTTCATAATCTTTTGTGCAGATATCATTGTGTGCCCATTACTTGGAGTTCTGACCATCTGCAACTGCTAAAACAAATATTTTTGTTTCAGAGGGGTAAATGTGGAAGTAATTTAGTAAAGTCACATAATTACATCTTTTGTGACATTCTATTAGAGTGCTAGAGTCTTAGAAATAAGACTTTTAAAAAAGGGCCATATATTGTATCTGAGTCACAAGACTGAGGTTTCAAGCTCTTCCCATCCTTGAGCACAAATTTCAGCTGAGGGTTCATTGCGGAGGCGGTTTTTTATCTTTTTTTTTGAATCTGGTTAACATTTAATACCCATCCCTAATTACTCAAAATGTGCTGGCAAGTCCCTTTTTGGAAACACTACAGTCCGACTAATGAACATACTCCCACAGTGCCATTGATGGGAGTTCCAGGAGTGAGATACAGCAACAATGAAGAATCAACGTCAGAATATAGTGTCACTGTGCACCTGTTGTCCTTGTCTTTATTGATAATAGAAGTTATGTGTTGGCAGGAGCTGTAGGAGCAGCCTGGGCAAGTAACACAGGGCATTTTGTAACTGTGCTCCAGTGGTGGAGGGTATGTTGATTCAGCAGATTGCTTTGTCTTGAACGATGTTGAGCTTCTTGAGTGTTATGCTGCGCTCCTGATGATACCTTTCAGATGATATATTAAACCAAAGTCCCATTTGTCCTTTTTGCTGCAAGTACCTCAAAGAGCCAGAGACATAGTAGCAGAAGTATGATCGCTTGAGTTGAGTATGGTGTTCTAAGGGTTTGCCTTTTGGTGGGTCCTCGGGTGGCTGGAGAGACCAGTCCAGGATCCACATATTCTGGTGCACTATTGGCAAAATTAAGTGGTGGCTGTGGTTAGTGGTTGAGTCCTTTGGTTGTTTAGTCTCTCCTTTTGTAGTGCCATAATCAATGGCAACTAATCACAGTGCTTGTGGGAAATTACTATGTGCAATTGATTTGTGTATTTCATACATTACACTTAAAACAATACCTTATAGGCTTGGGATTATTCATAAGACTATAAGACCATAAGACGCGGGAGCAGAATTAGGCCATTCAGCCCATCAAGTCTTCTCTGCCATTCCATCACGGTTGATTTATTATCCTTTTCCTCCCCATTCTCCTGCCTTCTCCCCATAACCCACAATGCCCTTACTAATCAAGAATTTATCAATCTCTGTTTTAAATATACTCAATGACTTGGCCTGCTCAATTATCCATGGCAACAAATTCCACAGATTCACTACAGTCTGGCGAAAGAAATTCTTCCTCATCTCTGTTCTAAATGTAAGTCCCTTTATTCTGAGGCTGTGCCCTCTGGTCCTAGACTCCCCCACTATAGGAAACATCCTCTGCACATCCATTCTATCTAGGCCTTTCAATATTTGATAAATGTCAATGAGATCCACTCCTCATTCTTCTAACTCTTCTCAAATGTTAACCTTTTAATTCCCAAAATTATTCTCTTGAACATCCTCTCGACCCTCTCCAATGTCAGCACATCTTTTCTTAGATAAGAGGCCTAAAAATGCTCCCAATACTCCAAGTTTGGTCTGACCAATGCTTTATAAAGCCTCAGCATGACATCCTTACTCTTATATTCTTGTCCTCTCGACATGAATGCTAACATTCCACTTGTCTTCCTTACCACTAACTCAACCTGCAAGTCAACCTTTTGGGAATCCTGCACAAGGTCTTCCAAGTCCCTTTGCATCTCTGATTTCTGAATTTTCACCCAGTTTAGAAAATAACCTATGCCTTTATTCCCTATACCAAAATGTATGAAACTGTCACTGCTTTGCCCATTCTCCGAATCTGTCTAAGTCCTTCTGCAGACTCTCTGCTTCCTCAACACTATCTGCCCCTCCACCTGTCTTTGTACCATCTGCAAACTTGGCCACAAAGCCATCAATTCCATTATCCAAATCATTGACAAAGAACATGAAAAGAAGTGGTCCCAACACAACTCTTGTGGAACACCCCTAGTCTGTGACAACCAACCAAAAAAGTCCCCTTTATTCCCACTCTTTTATCTTTCCTGTAATACCATGGGCTCTTATCTTGTTAAGCAGCCTCATGTGTGGCACCTTGTCAAATTTCTTTCTGAAAATCCAAGTCTGCCCCCTGACACTCTCAAATTTCTGGTATACAGTTAGTGTCTTCCATAGTGAATACTGACACAAAATACTTCTTAAGTTCTTCCGCCATTTCCTCATCCCCTATTACTATCTCTCCAGCTTCATTTTACAGCAGTTCGATATCCACTCATTGCTCTCTTTTACCCTTTATATATCTGAATAAAAATTTTTGGAATCCTCTTTTATATTATTGGCTAGCTTTCCTTCATATTTCATCTCTTCTCACCTTATGATTTTTTTAGTTGCCTTCTTTTGTTTTTGAAAGCTTCTAAATCCTCTACTTCCCACTAATTTTTCTGATACTGTACTATATGCCCTCTTTTTTCCATCTATCCTGTGTTTGACTTGCCTTTTCAGCCATGGTTGCCTCATCCTCCCTTAAGAATACACCTTCTGAATTGCCCCCGAAACTCCAGCCATTGTTGTTCTGCTGTAATCCCTGCCAGTGTCCCCTTCCAATCAACTTTGGCCAGATCCTTTCTCATGCCTCTGTAATTCCCTTTACTTCACTGTAATATCAATACTTTAGCTTCTCCTTCTCAAACTGCAGCATGAATTCTATCATATTATGATCACTGCCTCCAAAGGGTTCCTTTACCTAAGTTCCCTGATCAAATCTGGTTCATTAATCAACACGCAATCCAAAATAGCATTTTCTCCAGTTGGGTCAATCACAAGTTGCTCTAAAAAGCCATCTCACAGGCAATTTTCAAGTGCCCTCTCTTGGAATCCATTACCAACCTGTCTTTCCCAATCTACCTGCATTTGAAATCCCCCATGAATATTGTAACATTGCCCATTTGACATGCCTGTTCTATCTCCTGTTGTAATTTGTATCCCACAATCTGGCTACTGTTTGGAGGCCTATATATAACTACCAATCAGGGTCTTTTTACTCTTGCAGTTTCTTAAGTCTACCCAGGTCCTGAGGGTATGAATGGCAAATTACATTTTTTAATAAATTGTTTAGCTGGGCATTTTTCTATTCTAATTTTGCCGTTTATCCCAACCCAACAGCACTCTTATTATTTAATAACCTGTAACCCTCACTTCCTCCTGCATGCTCTCTGAGAGCCCCACAGGTGGAATCCCTTTCCACTGTTTTACCTAACTGGCCATTTGTCATTTTCACCATTGATTGTGAGGGCAGCTGAACAGCTGAGCCCGATCATGTCCACACAAATGCACTTTGCAGCAGAGGTCACTGGTTTGTGTTCAGAGACAGAAAGCCTGGCTGCTTTTAACCCCTATAAATCCAGGAATGGTGAGGGCAGTTCTGCTTTCGAAACTGCTGCTAAGTGTGTACAAGAGTTCGTTGTGCTGCCACAATATGGTTTAATGGGTGGGTTTGATAAAGTCAGAATTGTGCATTCTTCTTGCAAAGGAAGCATATTACATTTGCAGAGGTCACGAGCTATATATAGGCCTAGAGATTGAAACCAATTGCGTGATATTGGCTGAACAACAATTATTTTCTACCAGGAAAACTACTCACTTTGTTGTTGGTTCTTCGAAAGTTCTTTTCCCTCTGATATTTCCATACTTGTGCATGGCAACATAGATACTGGAGAAGGCAATTCAGCCCCTTGAGTCTATTCCAGCATTCAATGATATCATAGCTAATATGTGACCCAATTGCATGTACACATTTTTGCACCATATCCCTATTAGTTTTAGTTGGCACAAATGTACAGGGTCAGATTCAACATTAACATTTGACAGCTGTTATCTACGGAAGAGAATTCCAAACCACGAGCATGTAGAAATGTTTTGAAACTTCACTCCTGAATCCAAGTCATATTCAAGGAGTGGCACCTTAGGAAGGTGGCCTCCATCATTAAGGATCCCCATCACCCAGGCCATGCCTTCTTCACACTGTTACTGTTGGGAAGGAGGTACAGAAGCCTGAAGGCACACACTCAGCAATTCAGGAACAGCTTCTTCCCCTCTGCCATCCGATTCCTAAATGGACATTGAACCCTTGAACACTGCCTCGCTACTTTCTGTTATTTTGCACCACTTATTCTAACTTAACTATTTAATATATACTTAATGTAATTCAGTTTTTTCCTCTATGTTTATTGTACTTCTCCATGTTCATTGTTCTGCTGCCACAAAGTTAACAAATTTCATGACATATGCCAGTGATATTAAACCTGATTCTGATTCTGAACTACAAATGTAAAGTACTGGAAATCCTTGGAGGGTCTATATGCATTTGTGGAGAGAGAAACAGAATTAACATTTTATCTCACCTTATCATTTCCCTTAAATATCATAAACTTCAAACAAGTCACCCCTTGACCTAAATTCTGGGTCTAATTTGTGCAATCTCTCTTCAATTTAACTCTTGCAGTCCAGCCTGTGATTCTGGTGAACCTACACCATTCCCCCTCCAGGCCCAGTATAATCCATCCTAAGCATGGTGTTAAGACAACTGCTCCCAATGTTTCCATTGTGTTCTCACCAAAACCTTGTATAACTGTGGTATAACCTCTACTAATTTGTAATCCAGCAAAAAACAAACAAACAGCTGCATGAATTTGGTGGGTTGACCAGCATCTATTGGGAGAAAGGAGTTGTCTGCATTTTGGGTTGAAATTCTGCATCAGGACTGATTCCTTACCCTCACAGATGCTGCTCAACCCACTGAGTTCCTCCAGTAGATCATGCATTGCTGAGATTCCATCATCTGCTGTCTTTTATGTTTCCAAATCCAAAGGCCTGCCTTCCAGTAGCCTTTTTGAATCTTTTCTGTATCTCCCAATGGCACGTAGTCATTGATGTACGAGGTCTCTTTGGACCTCCCCACTTTCAGATTTCACCACAGAGAAAATGCTATGTTCTATCCTTTTTAGGTTCTAAGTGGTTGACCTCACATTTGGCTACATGAATTTCCATTTGTCAGTCTTTCCCATTTATATGTTTCTATTTTTTGTTGAGCTTCAATTTAATATTGATCACAATGCTACTTATTTTTATGTCACTGGCAGACTTGGATATATGTTTATTTCTCCATTGTATACTGCAGAGTTTCCCACTAGTCATGTCCTACCATTCTGAGTACCTGCCTGTGATCCTCTGCTCTCTATCCCTTGATGCTCAGCAGATTTTCATGCAATGTCAAACAAATGTGGTCAGTTACAAGCTACGTTTAATAAATATAAGTAATTCAATCGTCCCTATTACATAAGCTGTGAACCAAAAGTAACAGCGCTGTGAGATATTTCAATTTTCTTCCGTTCAGTCTGCTTGATAAAATTACCTTACGTAATTCTGCACGGCATTAATTTGTTAAATACGCTTCTCCTTGTGATTTCAAATCTAAAACAACGTAGTGAGGTGTGAAAGGGTTACTGTTAGTGTTGTCGGACTTCAGTGAGAGCCCGTGTGTATGTGAGGGCGGGAGGGAGGGTTTTACTAACACCACCAGTAGTGGCTGCGGTACATTCCGTCTCCTGTAAACACGAGGTCGCACACACTCAGCCAGTCAGTACCTCTCTGTCAAGCTGGGAAACAGCTTCTCCTGCACCAGAGACATTACAGTAATGACACCTCTCCTGCGCGTGTGTTGGCTGCTCTTGGCAGCCCGCGGCTCGGCGTTTAATCTGGAAACAACTAACACGATCGCAAAGGAAGGCGAGAGAGGGAGTTTGTTTGGGTTTTCCGTAGCTTTACACAAACAAAACGGCTCGGACGCTCAGAGTTGGTGAGTTGAAAAATATATTTTGAATATGTAACGTTTGTCTGAATTGATGCCAGATAAACTGCAGGAAAGATAGAAAAAGTGCAGATTGATCAAGTAGTGTGAATTTTATTACTTGCGGCTGGGAGAAGCGGCAAAGGATGATGTTTACAGAAGATACTTACGCAGACGTGACGTTCACAGATTAACGGAACGGAACAACTCATTTGTCTGTGTCAACTTATTTTTAATATATCTCTTTGCGAGTATCCCAAAAAGGCAATGCTTATACTTCTGGGGCACGTTTAAGTTTTTTTTAGAGCTTAGGTATTGAAGCCGGCAGCCGAGTGTTACCAAACAGTGAATTCTTTCTCACCATCCTTGCGTTGAAGCAAGTCTGTTATTACCGTGCGGAGTTGTACATTAACTAGCCCGTGTTCCTGTATGTATAACGGCATTGCAAGGTGCAGTGGGAGTTCTAACACGTCAATGTCTGTAGTTAAACTTGAAGGTTTGGATGCAGGCAGCAACATATTAAAACGTGATTTATTCCGTGTAATCGATGCAGAAATCCCTTCCAACCCTGCTTTTAAATAAACAAACAATTGTTTTGTGGAATTTAGAAAGATCGCTGCAGCGCCGGCCGATCTGTCTCGATAGTGATTTCAACCTGCGAGAGCTGTCTTTAGCCGCCTGCTCTCCTCCCCAACCGAATCGTTTTATGTTTTAAAATCTAGCTGCCTTGGTGGGAACCGCTCATGAATTATTTAAGAGCACTTGATAAAATCTACTGCGGCCAAAGAACTAATTGACAATGCTGGGACAATGTTGGTTTAATTTTAGGGCGATTGAGTTGGGATTCAGGCGTGCACTAAGTTTATACTTCAAATTGTCGACCGCGTGTGAATACTCGCATGGCATAGCTACACACTGACAACGGAAAAGTTGAAGTTGGTTAACTATATGGGTTCCCCTTTGCTTCTGAGTGGGAAGATTGCACGTCCAAGCCCAATTCGGACCAGGATCGTGCATGAATTTCAACGCCCACATCTTGTGTCCTGCTGTAGGATTGCTGCCCAGTCGCAGGTGCGCCCTATTCTACAAGACCATCCCCTTAGAACAGAGTTGAGGAGGAATTTCTTCAGCCAGAGGGTAGTGAATGTGTGGAACTCATTGCCACAGACAGTTGTGGAGTCCAAGTCATTGGGTATGTTTAAAGTGGAGGTTGATAGGTTCTTGATTAGTCAGGGTGTCAAAGATTATAGAGAGAAGGAGGCAGGAGAATGGGGTTCAGAGGGTTTATAAATCATCCATGATGGAAAGATGAAGCAGGCTCGATGGACTGAATGGCACCTTTGTCTTCTTGTTTTATTCTCTAAATCCTGACGGTTCTCCCAGGTGGATGTTAAAGTTTCCATGGCACATTTTCTAAGAGAACAAAAGAAAGTAAGGATAGGAGTGAGCCACTCCTCAAGCCTGCTCCATCATTCAGTTTGATTATGGCTGATCTACCTTAGGCCTTTCAACTTCTCCTCTATGCTAGCTTCCCATAGCTTTCAATTCCCTGATCTTTCAAACAAGTGCTTCCCAGTCTCCCTGTCAATATTTATCCCCCAATCAATACTAAAACTAATTATCTGCTCAATGTCTGTGAAAATAAGGGAAAAAAACTCAAATGCTGAAAATCTAAAACAGAACCAGAAAATCTGGAAACAATCAGCAAGTCAGGCTGTATCTGTGGGAAGAGAAACAGAATTAATGTTCCAGGGTGAAGGCTGTTCATCATGGGAAGGAGACAACAGAAGCTTGTAAAGCTGCAGGGAGGATGGGAGGAGGAGTGTCTCTGATAGGATAAAACAAAGGTGACCATGGGGTTAAGCTGTAAACAAGGTTTTCTGATCAATGACAGAGTGAGAACATAGTCCTGCTTGTCCTTCCCTGTAGTTTGCAAATCCTACATTATTCTCTCAATGTTTCTCACTCTATAGCTGTCCCCACTCACATTGTTCAGATATCCATGTTTGCAGCTTAGTCTTGTGGACACACAAGGGATTGCAGATGCTAGATTCTGGAGCAAACAACAAACTGCTGGAGGAAACCACAGTCAGTCCGATTTTAACCTCTCACGTCCCACCCACTCTGCAGCTTTACAAACTTCTTCTAACTCCATTCCATTTCTGACAAAGGGTCTCAATGTGAAATGTTAGCTCTGTTTCTCTTTCCCAATCTGCCCTGCCGAGCATTTCTGGCACTATCTGTTTTTGTTTTAGTTTTGGATCTAATCATGATATCACTTTGCTGAATACTCTGCCCAAATGAACTGTTGTGTTTCCTACTTTAAAATATTGACTACACTTCAAAATGTACATAATTGGCTGTACAATGCTTTGGGGCATTCCAAGGTTATAACAACACCATAGCAATAACAAAAACTAAGGAATTATGTGTATGAAATTTCTACAACTGGATGTTATAACAACCACCTGCACCTGAATAGTGCCTTCTAAGTTAGGATGTCATCAGTGATTTTCAAAGAGCATTTGACAGTGAACCACACAAGGAGATATTAGAATAGGTAATCTCAAGCCTGATCAAAGAGAAAAGATTTAAAAAGAAGTCGAAAGGTATGAAGGAGAAGAAGAGTTATGGTGGTTTAGGGTGTGAATTGGCAGGTGTAGGCATGGGTGTGCAGTGAAAGTGGGGTCTCCGTAACACATTAGAATTGAGGGAGTTGGGGTTGTAAAGCTGGAAGTGGTTATAGGGTAGGGATGAGGCCTCCTGGAAGGTTTTAAAAACAAGATTTTTTGTTTAGATCCCATTGTCAGCCTGGGTACCAATATACATGGGTGATTGTAATTTGCTGTGAGTGTGGTTATGGACAGCAAAGTTGTAGGTGAACTCAAATTCCTGGTGGGTGGAGAATGAAGAGGCTGTTGAGGAACGAGTATTGAAATACAGGTTGACCTTCTATAATCCGGCACCATTGGGACCTGAGGAGTGCCGGATTAGTGAAAATGCCGAATTACAGAAGGATCACATTAAGCAATAGCTAACCGCCTCATCATACCTTTAAAATATCATGTAAATCAGAACAGTTAGATAATAATGAAACAGAAATATTAAATGAGTAGCGTGAAATTTTAATAAAGTAATATACTGTACAGGCACAGATAAAATAAAGGGTACAGGTAAATGTAAAGGAATTAACTTATACAGAACAGTTGAGCACTTCCAATTCTAAAGTGAGACATTTAATATACCTTCAGGCAAAGTTACATGTCTGCAAGTGTGGGGTTGTCAGGATCATCAACATCTTCATCTTGAAAAATGAGTGAAGCATCAGGAACTGGTGCTGAAACTGGCACAACAGTTTCTTCAAAAACTGTTGATGTTGGTGGCAGCATATCTGGGTGAGCAGAAGCAGAAGTCGGAAAAAGGAGGTCTTCTATACGCCACATTTCACGCGACTGCCAGGCGGCCAGGGGTTTGGCGCTGGGCTCTTCCCTCTTCACTCACAGTTACTGAGGGAATCCTCATTAGTTTCTTTTCCTCCACTTAGTAATATGCTTAAATTCAGCGGGTTGCCACGTCTGATCTGAGTTCAGAAGAGAATGGAGATCCCCGGGTGACAATGCGCGACTACTGGTAGGTGGGCAAGAAGGCGGACCAACTCAGCGTGCACCAGCTCCTCCGCTGCTAGTGCATGAGACATTCAGGTGCCGGGCGGCCGCACCTCACACAAATGATATTAATAAATGCAGGAAAACAAGCAGGAATCTCCTCTCCGTGCTTACAAGAGCGCGCCAACACATGAACAGATCTAGCACAACCAAAACAATGCGCAGCAGATTGGTATGGGGGCCCAGGAAATTTGAAATTACAGTTGCACAGAAAATTTGAAATCAGTGCCGGATTATCGAAGGAACCGGATTACAGGTTGTCGGATTAGTGAAGGTTGACTGTAGCAAAGTTTAGAAACATATTGTAAACAATCAGGAATTCTTTCTTGGAAGCAAGATTAGGCCAGGCTGCCCTTACCCCCGCAAAGCTGTCCAGCATTCATGACTGATTCGAATACCAATGCAATGACAGTGGACGGTGAAGTAAAGTGTCTTGTGACTGACAGCAAGTTAAAGGAAGAAAGGATCACTAGCTTTAAGTATTTATTGAATGATTAGCTCCTCACACCTGGTGTGTATATGTAAATACATACAGTACTGCTTTCCTTTAGGGAGCAGGTACTATGTAATGGAAAGTAGAACAGGAGTTTCTTTGGAAGTGTATCCTTGTACAGCAGTGCCCCAGTGTGTGCCATAATGTAGAGTCCCCAGGAACCGGTCCGTGTATTGGGGTCTGGGAGAGTGTGCTATTGTGCAGAATGTCTATAAATTTGTTGACATGTAGCATTAGCACAAGATTAATGAAGTTGATTTTAGAAAGCTACGCAATTGCTACTGTGTATGTGACAAGTATTTTACTGCTAGCTGAAATTGACACTTATGAGAAAATAGAATTTTATTTTAAGTCGCAGTTAGCCTTTGAACACATTCTAAGAGGGATATTTAATTTGTGCCTGTAATGTTTCAGTGAGTCAAGGGGTCTGCACACAGTTTATTGGATCTATCTTGGTATAAAGACTTGGAGGCAAAAGATACAATAACATAAAGCAAATATTCATAAATAATTAGCAGGTGTCCCATTTTAAAAGCACTCATCTGCTCTCAGCCAGTTTTTTCTCCATCTGATGGAGTGTTACCATATAACTTTAAGGACAAGTCATCATTAGTGAGGAGAGCCCATGCAGAGAGGGACTCAGAATGCTCCCAGACACACCACTGTGTGTGGGTATGTAGGGGTTAACAGAGGTCTCGATTGCACAGGGTAGTTATGCAGGCCCCTCAACTATAAACGCACCCATGACCCCTTGGTACCTTTAAATCTGGCCAGTTAATGGGGATCGGTGCCCTTATTTGGTAACACTGCATTCGTTCCGATTGGAGACCAAGCAGAGTTATTTGAAGGTTGTCTTTTTTTATTTTTGTCTGACTCCGGGAATACATATCATTCAGTTTATTAACACCCATTAGAAACATTATAAAAATATCCCAGAGTCACATTGACAGCACAGCGTCCAGTTATATACATTATTGAAGAATGCAGGGTGTGTGTGTTCTGACTCATTTATCCATCTATAACTTCTGGAAAGCAAACCGCCTTTTTAATCTATACTGTACGTTCCTTTCTGCTTTTTTTCTCTGTTTTAACCACTTCTCTATTTTGCCTTTAGGGCTATTTGACCATGGAGGCATCCAGAGTAACCCAAACCCTGTCAGAACTTGGAAAACCCCTATTTATTTACTCAGTCACTCACCCAATTTTCCTGGCACCTGAGGTCAAGTTTTGCTCATTCAATTCTGCTCTTTTTTCAAATGGCCACATTCCCTTTGATTTCCTATTCTTTTTTGGCTGCTTTGCCCATTTTTCGTACACTGATTCAGTATTTGTTTGCACTGTTGCTCTGTGCAATGCTGTATAAACAAGGTGGAGATTGTATCCCATTCAATCGCCCCTTTCCAATGTTTATTTCAGGACATGAAGATTATTTTCTTGGCTGGGGCCTCCACCCAACCAAAACTGGGTTTAAAGAAGAGCACTTTATCTCTGTATATTCAATATAGATCAGCTGGATTGATTATCCAGGTCCCTGGATCCTTCCCAATAGACATTCCCTTGGGATGCTGTGAGAAGGAGCAGCTAGTCTTTAATTCTCTCTCTTTTATAAGACAGCGTTAGAAGGGCTACTTCAAACATCTGTGCCTGGATAATGTGACTGTCTCAGGGGCCTTGTTGAGAGACACCTTTCTCAACAGGGAATTAGTTAAGGAACAGATTGCGGAAACCATACTGTCGAATTCAAGGTTGTGGAAAGTATGCTTGTAGGGCGACACTTTCAATAACCAGTCAATTTTTCAAGAATTCATTGTAACACTTAACAGCTGCTTACAGTATTGAAGCGTGTAAATAAATCACTCTCAAATGAATTGTTTGCCTATAGTGGACCTGGCTTATTAAAGTTGAAAATTATTTGTCAACTATGATGGCTTTGTTTTGGTCTGACAAGGAATGACTTCAGCAGCCTAGGCGGTTTGAGATGGTGGCTTTGCAGTGAGGGTGTGGACCTGATGGTTTCCAGCAGCTGACAGGATCACATGGGCACTTGTGGAAAACATTGTCATGCCAGGCTGCTTTTTCTCTCATGCACATAAGCAAAGAGA
This sequence comes from Hemitrygon akajei, assembly GCF_048418815.1. Classification (NCBI taxonomy): domain Eukaryota; kingdom Metazoa; phylum Chordata; class Chondrichthyes; order Myliobatiformes; family Dasyatidae; genus Hemitrygon; species Hemitrygon akajei. Next base: position 21,802,948 of record NC_133141.1, on the reverse strand, counting down.
GGCAAGTGTTTGTTCACTAATATATCTCAGTGCAGTCAGGAAGACAAAGGATGGGGTGGTGGGCCTATAGATGTAGATCTATAGTCTACATCTGAGCTCCATTGGGCTACTAGATAAAACCCTTCTTCACTGAGTTATAATGAATTACATTAAGGACAGAACCAAGGCTAACAAATTATGATTGTCATTGGAGACATTCTGTTTGTAACTCCCTTCAGAATGTTATTGGAAGTTTAGGATCTGGTGGGATAATAATGTGCTTTACATTGTCTTCTTATAATGAAACATAACTTGAATTTCAATTAATTCCTCATTTACTTTGTATTATTTCCTTAATGACAACACCCGTTCATCATTTCAAATGATACCGCACAGAAAGGGGCTACTCTGCCCATCATGCCAGTGCCAATTCTTTGAAATTGTTCTATCATTAGTCTCACTGAAAATACTTTCCAAACAGTCACACTCACTCACTCACTCCCAGTGGCAGTGCAACTTTTCCTTTTTAAGTGAATATGTGATTCCCTCTTTGAAAGTGACAATTCAATTAGCTTTATTCTCCCAGTGAGTGCACTTCATTCCATGACCACTTGTTGCATGAATCCTTTCTTGCTTCATCTCCCCTCTAGTTCTTTCTTCTGACACATCTTAAATCTTAAACAAACCTTCTTGCCAATGGAAATTGCTATTCTTACTTACTGTCAAACCCCTCGATAGTTTTGCACGTTAGGATTAAATCACCCCTTAACTATCTCTTTAAAGAGAATCTTATAACTTTTTAGGCTCTCCCAAGCTGATCTCATCAATGATGCTATTTGAGAAGATATCCTCTACCACCTTGACATATTTCCTAACATGTGATGCCTTGAATTAGTTATAGTACTCAGTCATGGCCTAATCAGTTTTATGAAGGTTTAGTATAGTTTCATATTTAGGCGCATTAGTATAGGTTTAGCTTAGTCCATGCCCTCCTCTACTGTCACGATGAGGCTAATCTCAAGTTGGAGGAGCAACACCTCATATTCTGTCTGGGCAGCATCCAACATTTTGGCATGAACATTGATTTCTCGTAACTTCTGGTAAATTTCCACCCCCCCCCCCCTCACTCTGGCTCCCCTTTTACCTCTCCTCTTGTTCTCAACTGCCCATCACCTCCCCCTGGTGCCCCTCCTCCTTCCCTTTCTCCCATGGTCCTCTCTCCTCTCCTTTCAGATTCTTTCTTCTCCAGGCCTTTACCTTTTCCACCTATTACTTCCCTGCTTCTTACTTCATCCCCCTCCCCCACCCATCTGGCTTCACCTATCACATTCTATCTTGCACCCCTTTTCCTCCCCCACCTTCTTACTCTGGATTCTTTCCCCTTCCTTTCCAGTCCTGATGAAGGGATTTGGCCCGAAATGTCAACTGTTTATTCATTTCCATAGATGCTGCCTGACCTGCTGAGTTCCTCCAGCATTTCGTGTCTGTTGCTTTGGATTTCCAGATTCTGCAGGATCTCTTGAGTTAGGTATCAAGTCCTTGCTCATATATTAATTAATTAAATTATCAACCTATCAATTATCAATTTATCTCTCTGTCCAATTAATGGCATTTATCATAATTTCTGCTGCCTAAGTCTTAAAAAAATTTCATGTTGGTGTAGTTGAGCAGCTTATGGATTGCCTGGTAACTTTACCAGCTTGACAAAGTTACCAATCAAGAATCCATGAGTGAATTGTCATAGAGTCAAATCACATGGACATTGGTTCTCCAGCCCAACTGGTCCATGCCAAACCAACATTCCCATCTAAGCTAGTCCCATTTGCCCGCATTTGACCCATATGCCTGTAAACCATTCCTATCCACGTACCTGTCCAAATACTTTAAATTGCTGTTATTGTACCTGCCTCAATCATCTCCTTTGGCAGCTCATTCCATATCAGGACCACTCTCTGGATGAAAATGTTGCCCCTCAGGTTCCTGTTAAATCTCTCCTCTCTCCACCTTAAACCTATGCACTCTACTTCTTGATTCTCTAACCATGGGAAGAAGAAGAGTTAAATAGACAAGAGTAAAGTCACAAGCAAAATTGAGTACATTAACAAATTGATGTGTCTGAGACTCTTCATTGACAGACTGCAAAAATCCAGCCTGAAAACTAGGGAGTGGCATCTGAGCTATTGACCCAGTGCATACATTATAAGCAAGTAAAGATAATTAATTTAAAATTAAAAACAAAAGAAAACACTGAATTTGATTCAGGAGATGCTGAGCTGGTCATTTTGTGTGTCAGAGCATGTCTGTCAATAGCAGTTTCCAATTTCAGATGATTAGAGTGTGCCCTGAATTCATAAAGACACACTGCAGGTTACAAGCCCCTGGAGTGTGCGATTTTCATTAAGTGAATGAAAGTCTTGGATCCCTAAACTAATTTCTCATAGTCCCATGCAATTTGCTCTTGCTGTTTGTGGAACTAAAAGCCCAGTCATTATTTTTGAGGTGTGTGTGTGATGCTGGGAGTAGGGAGTGTAGTTGTAGTGATAGTAAAGGGTGGGGGGGGCAGTATGCTGATTTAGAATTTTGAGTTAAACACATGGATGAAATTCTTCATTTTCACAAGGCATTAATGAGTTGTTACATGCAATTGATCCTGCTAGGCTTCCAATAGATGCAATTGCACAAGATCTTCTCATGAATCAATTTGTTATAATCATGGGTTTAAGTAATTCAAGGTATTCGAAAACTTTTGCCTGCAAGTTAGTTGAAGCAGAACCACTGGATGTGGCAGGAGAGATCACGCCATGATCTGTGGAATAACCCAGTTCTGGAGATATTCTGTGGCCCATTCCCAGTTTTATCACCTCTTCTCACAAGCATTTCCTTCAATTGAGAGAGACTGTGCATAGCTGCACAGTACTTGCAGCCTTTAGATATCTCAGCCACTGTTCCTGTTCACTGTCCAGAAACAATCACTGATAGGTCTTATAATAAGTGAATATTTGGCTGTCAAGTAGGTTTCCCACACTTTCCGTGTATGGGGAGAATTACCAGTTGATTTCCAGTTCTGAAAGGCAGATGGAAGTGTTCCTGAGCATAGGATCATGTTACTCCATCAGCCATGATCTTATTGAAATGGGGGGTGGGGTGGGCAGGGGTCTTATGGCCTATTAAAATAAAGTACTGCAAATGCTCTGTTTTATTTTGAAACACCGAAGATTGATAATTTTTCTAAATATCTCTGCCAGATTTATTTTCATTATATCTATTATACTGTAGGAATTGTTATGATTTTTTGAGCTGGTTTATTTCCCTGCTCTACAAAAAAATGGGGTCGTTCAATGTATGATTTGCTGACTTTCCGAATTGTTGGTAAATTGGGGTTTGGTATTGTTGAAGTCTTTGAATAAACCACATGATCAGCAAATATGTTGCTCAGATTGTGATAGAGCAGCATATTACACTGACATAAAAGGAATTATTGATGATTCTTCTCTGCTGAAGCCCACTTCTGCCTTACCCTTTCAATAATCGAGCAGGGTGGCTACTGTGCTTTGTATCAGTGTGATGCATTCTCAGCGGATGCTGAGAGCTAACCGTGCTTGAACTTGTCTCCATCTTCCCACCTCGGTAGGTTACAGTCAGTCAGAGACTTCATGAGTGTTGCTGTACAGAGGGACTTTGGGGTTAGTTCATAGCTCCCTGAAAATGATGTCAAAAGTGGTTAGGGTAATGAAGAAGGTATTTGACATGCCGACCTTCATAGCTTATGTTGAAAAATAATGGTGTTTTCATTTCTGAGTGTCTATTAATGTATTGGTGATGCATATTGAGCAATATTTGGAAACACAAGGAATAGAAATTCATATGAAATGATGCCAGAGTGTTTCAACCAGCTCCCTGCAGATCTAATCACTAATTCTTTTGTAGTCATTATACTCTCTTCAATTCACTGTGTAATGACTTGATCTGTATCAGCAGGATGCAAAATAAGATTTTCACCGTATCTTGGTCTTTGTGATAATAATTCACCAATACCAATAAAAGTTAAGTTGTCATGTTTCAACTGTACAAAATATTGCTCGGGCTACACTTCTGGTCCCCACACTACAGGAAGGATGTGGTAGCATTAGAGAGAGTGCAGTAGAGATTAACCAAGTTGTTGCCTGAAACGGAGAGCTGTAGTTAGGAGGAGAGTTGTTCTCTGTAGTAAACTGAGAGGTGATCTTACAGGGAGTAGATGGTATCCCCACTGAAACGCTAAAACATGGCAGAGAGATGCTTCAGACATATTCACAGCTTCTTCACCCACACCTGGGAAGAAGAGGACATGCCAGTGGACATCATGATAATGACCACCTTCAACAAAGGAGGCATTGATATTGATAACCACAGAACGGTTTCCCTGCTGTCTACCACAAGGAACTACATTATAACTATCCTCCTCAGTTATGTCCTCCCAGTGGCTGAAAGAGTTGATCCCTGATTTGAAGTGTGAATTGTGTTCACCTGGAGGCAGAGTGAACATGATCTCACTGGCTGATAGCTCAAAGAGCAATTTAGGCAGTGGCATCAACCATGACTTATGGATGGCCATCAGTCAGCAGTGATTCCTGTTCTATTTACTTTGAAGATTTGGACTACTGTAGCAGCACTGTTTCCTCTATGCTGCGCGGGTGCATGGCCATGCAGTAACTGAAATGCTCCCACACATAGCCTTTGTTGTAGTGCAGTTGGAATTTTGTTTTATGTAATGTTAATATAATTTTGAAATCTATGTTAATATAATTGTGAAATACATTGTAATTAATTATGTTAATGAATATAATCCAACCATTTTCTAAATAATAAATGTACCACAACATTTTAGAGCTTCAAAGTATTTACATTGTCAGTGTTTCAAGTTACAATGCTGATACAAGTTGTAACAATAAACACAGAATGGAAGTCGGTAGTTCATTGTTAATAAACCACCAGCCCGTTGAATGCTGGCGCCATCTAGTCAAAACATTTTACTTTTGCCATTGTGCCTGTCAGTTGTTTTGACTGCTTGACATCGTTTACGTGTGTTGTGAGTTGTGGTTTGTGTTTGTTTAATGTGCATATTAGCAAAAAAAACATTTAAAGTGTCATGCAGTTTTCAGGCTGTGTAAAGATTTCCTGCTCAGGGCAATGGTTGTTCTACACAGTTGTAAGTATAAATAGAGGGAATGTTGTGTAGCAGGCACCTCAAGGCACTGGAAAAGTACCACCAAAGCTGCCTCAGCCACATCATCAAACCTCTGAAAGAATCAGTGAATCAAAGTCAGCACCCACTTCCAGCCAACATCCCCAGCACTGAGGTCCTAATTACACAGTTGGATACATTTGTGTGCCCACCTAACCCAACACTCCATGAAGACATTATTCTGAACTTAGTCATTGGAAGAGATTATTGTCTAGGCAGACAAAAAGATTAAAGGATGTGCTCAAACCTTCAATGAAGAAGTGCAACATTCCCACGGACTCCTGCAAATCTATGGCCCATGGTCACTCAAAGTGGAGAAGGAGCACTCGGGATGATATTGAGAACCTTCAGTCCATATTACAGATGCACACAGAAGTCATGTGTAAACAGCAGAAGGTCTGCAGAAATTCACAAACTGTCCATTTATTTGCCCTGTCCCCTCTGTGGAAGAGTCTGTGGGTCCAACATCGACTGGATCAGTCATTTCATAACCAACCAAACCAGAGTAGAAGCAGGTCATCTTCAGTCCTGTGGGACTACATAAGGAGGAGGAGGTCAATGCTTCTTTCTGTTTCCTTATCCAAAACAAACATTGACCAATTTTGCAAACCAGTATAATTGGGAAAAGTCGTTGAAGGACTGGGTCAGCAATAACCCCAGACCTGAACCTTATTCCCTCCTCCACTGGTTTGGTTGACAGGCTCTTCCGCCAATACCCTTCCAATTGCCACCAGTTCAGTTGCTGACTGCTGCAGCATCATTGCTCTCATCACTACTGGTTTAATAGAATTGGATTTAAAAGCTGCCGAATCAGTGTCGGTTTTAGCTGAACATATACTTTAAAAAAGAACTTATTTTAAACAATAGAAAACAAAAGCCTTTGCTCTGTCCACCACAAAAGGCAGGATTTTCGATGGCCACCTATTTGAATTCTACTTCCCAATCACATTCAACATCTTGGTCTATGTTGGCCTCCTCAATGGTCATGATGAGGCCATCCTCAGTTTGGAGGAGCAACATCTCATATTGTGTCTGGGTATCCTCCAACTGGATGGCATGAACATCGATTTCTCTAACTTCCAGTAATTTCTCACCCCTCTCCCTTTTCCCTTTTTCCATTCCCTATTTTGGGTCATCATTTACCCCTTCTCCTCAACTACCCATCACCTCCCTTTGGTGCACCTCCTCATCTTTCTCCCATGGTACACTCACCCCTCCGATCAAATTCCTTCTTTCTCTTCTTCAACCCTTTACTTTTTCTACCTATCACTTCATCCCCACTTTCCTACCCACCCGCTCACCTTCTCCCTCACTTTCTCCCTCACCTGGTTTCACCTATCAGCTGCCCGCTTGTATCCTTTCTTCTCACCCCACCTTCTTGTTCTGGCATCTTCACCCTTCTGTTTCCATCCTGGTGAAGGGTCTCAGCCCAAAACAGTGACTGTTTATTCTTCTCTACAGATGCTGCCTGACCTACAGAGTTTCTCCAGCATATTTTGTGTTTTGCTGTGGAATTCCAGCATCTGAAGAATCTCTTATGTTTATGAATGTCTATGACAATTATTTTTACACAATTTACAGAAGAAAATGATTGGCTCTCACCATCTGACACTTGCATGACCTCCAGGCAGTTTATTTCACTTAACTTTTAAGTTTATATACAGGGTGGTTTTATTGATAGGCTCCAACCACTTAATTACCAGGTGATAAAACTGAAGGATCTCCATTTTTATGGTGCCCATAGGGGACTCTGGATGTTTCAAAGTGCCTCATGGTCAATGAAATACTTTTGAAACCTTGTTACTGTTGTCTCATTGGGAATAAACAGCAGGTTCCTACAATCATAGTAAAATATTGAGCCAGATCTTTCTCTGACCAGTCAACTATCCAAGCATGCTGGATTAGTGTCTTCTCAATCCCTTGGAACCTGGAGCCTTTACTTGGGTGTAACCTTCTGCTGGGAAGTCAGTTAGCAGATGACAGGCAAGGCCAGCAGGGCTTTTCATTTGAATTGTTTGTTGCCTGAAATATTGACTCTATTTCTCTTCCCACAGATACTGCCTGACTTGCTGAGTATTTCCAGCATTTTTCTGCTTTTGTTTTAGATTTCTAGCATCTGCAATTTGTTTTGATTTTCTGAGCTTTTCAAAGCATTGCTGAGAGGCCCCTCCACCACAAGTAGTCTGAGAGTGGGTTTAGCATTGTCCCCAGGATTTCCAGCTGTCAGTGCTATTGAGATCAACGTAAGACTATAAGACATTGCAGCAGAATTAGTCCATTTGGCCCATTCAATCATGGCTGATCCATTTTTCCCCTCCCCAGCCCTGCTCCCCAGTGTTCTCTCCGTAACCTTTGATGCCATGTCCAATCAAGAACCTATCAAGCTCTGCCTTAAATACATCAAACGATCTGGCCTCCACAACTGCCTGTGGTAACAAATTTCACAAATTCACCACCCTCTGGCTAAAGAAATTTCTCCACATCTCTGTTTTGAAAAGACGCCCCTCTATCCTGAGGCTGTGCCCTCTTGTCCTAGACTCCCCCACCATGGGAAACATCCTTTCCACATCTACCATGGCTAGGCCTTTCAACATTCGAAAGGTTTCAGTGAAATCCCCCCTCATCTTCTAAGTTTTAGAGAGGACAGACCCAGAGCTATCAAACATTTCTCATATGATAACCCTTTCATTCACGGAATCATCCTTGTGAACCTTCTCTGAACCCTCTCCAATGCCAGCACATCTTTTCTTAGATGAGGAGCCCAAAACTGTTCACAGTACTCAAGAGGAGGCCTCACGAGTGCCTTATAAAGCCTCTGCATCACATCCCTGCTCTTGTATTCTAGACCTCTTGAAATGAATGTTAACACTGCATTTGCCTTCCTCACCACCAACTCTACCTACAAGTTAACCTTTTGTGTATTCTGCACAAGGACTCCCAAGTCCCTTGGCACCCCAGGTTTCTGGATTTCTTCCCTGTTTAGAAAATAGTCTGCACATTTATTTCTACTAGCAAAGTGCATGACCACGCATTTTCCAATATTGTATTTCATTTGCCACTTTCTTGCCCATTCTCCTAATCTGTCTAAATCCTTCAGCAATCTTTCTGTTTTCTCAACACTACCTGCTTCTCCACTAACCTTCGTATCAGCTACTAACTTGGCAACAAAGCCATCTAAATATACATCATAAAAAAAGCAGTCCCATCACCAACCCCTGTGGAATGCCACTAGTCACTGGCAGCCAACCAGACAAAGATCCTTTTATTCCCACTCGCTGCCAGTTGCTGCCTCCTACCAATCAGCCAATGTTCTAACCATACCAGTAACTTTCCTGTCATATCATGGGCTCTTAGATTGGTAAGCAGCCTCATGTGTGGCACCTTGTCAAAGGCCTTCTGAAAGTCCAAATATACAACATCCACTGCATCCCCAAAGAAACCTTGAGAAATCCCCAATCTCCTCAAGGAATTCCAACAGGTTTGTCAGGCAAGATTGTCCCTTAAGGAAACCATGCTGACTTTGTCCTATCTTGTCAGGCTAACTGGTCTATAATTTCCTTTCTGCTGCCTTCTTCCTTCTTAAAGAGTGGAGTGACATTTGCAATTTTCCAGTCCTCTGGCACCATGCCAGAGTCCAATGATTTTTGAAAGATCATCTCTAATGCCTCCATAATCTCTACCGATACCTCTTTCAGAACCCTAGGGTGCAGTTCATCTGGTCCGTGTGACTTATGTACTCTTAGGTCTTTCAGCTTTCTGAGCACCTTCTCCCTTGCAATAGTAACTGCTCTTCCCTCACACCCCTCAAAATCTGGTACATTGTTAGGTCTTTCACAGTGATGACTGATGCTAAATGTTAATTTAGTTCATCTGCCATCTTCTTATTGCCCAATATTATTTCTCCAGCCTAATTTTCTCATGGTCCTATATCCACTCTTATCTCTCTTTTATTTTTCTTACATACTTGAAAAAGCTTTTGCTATCCACTTTGATATTATTTGCTACCTTGCTTTCATATTTCATCTTTTCCCTCCTAATGATTCTTCTAGTTGCTCTCTGTAGGTTTTTAAAAGCTTCCCAATCCTCTATCTTCCTGCTAATTTTTAATTTGTTGTACGCTCTCTCTTTTGCTTTTATATTAGCATTGACTTCCTTTGTCAGCCATGGTTGTATTATTTTGCCATTTGAGTATTTCTTCCTTTTTAGAATACATTTATCCTGAACCTTCCTCATTTTTCCCAGAAACTCTCCCCATTGCTTCTCTGCTGTCATCTCTACCAGCAGCTTCTTCCAATTTACTTCAGCCAACTCCTCTCTCATATCACTGTAATTTCTTTTACTCCACTGAAATACTGCTATGTCAGACTTTACTTTCTTCCTATCAAATCTCAAGTTGAACTCAGTCATATTGTGATCATTGGCTCCTAAGTGTTCTTTTACCTTAAGCTCCCTGATCGCCTCTGGTTCATTACATAACACCCAATCCAGTATAGTTGATCCCCTAGTAGGATCAATGACAAACTGCTCTAAAAACCCATCTCATAGGCATTCAACAACTCACTCTCTTGAGATCCATTACCATCCTGATTTTCCCAATCGACCTGCATGTTGAAATCTCCCATGACTACGATAACATTGCCCTTTTGACACATATTTTCTCTTTCTCGTTGCAATCTGTGTTCCACATCCCAGCTACTGTTAGGAGGCCTGTATATAATTGCCATCAGGGTCCTTTTACCTTTGCAGTTTCTTAACTGAACCCACAAGGATTCAACATCTTCCGATCTGATGTCACGTCTTTCAAATGATTTGATCTCATTCTTTACCAGCAGAGCCATGCCACCCCCTCTACTGACCTTCCTATCCCTCCGATACAACATATAACCTTGGACATTCAGCTCCCAGCTCCAACCATCCTTCAGCCACGATTCAGTAATGGCCACAACATCATACCCGACAATCTGTAGTAGTGCAACAAGATTTCTCATACTCCATGCATTGAGATATAACACTCTGAGTGCTGAATTTGCTACCCTTTTTGATTCTGCATCCCTAATGCACTGATACTCACCCTGTTGGCTGCAATTTTGTCTTGTCATCTGTCTGCCCTTCCCCACAGTCTGACTGCACGCCATCGTTGCTTTTTCACCATCCATCCTATCCTGAGTCCCTTCACTCCGGTTCCCACCCCCTGCCAAATTAGTTTAAACCCGTCCCAACAACTCCAACAAACCTGCCCGCGAGAATATTGGTCCCCCTCGGGTTCAGGTGCACCGTCACTTTTGAACTGGTTATGCCTCCCCCAGAAGAGATCCCAATGATCCAAGAACCTGAAGCCCTGCCCCCTGCACCAGCTTCTCAGCCATGCATTTATCTGCCAAATCATCCTGTTTCTACCCTCACTGGCACGTGGCACAGGCAACAATCCAGAAATTACTACTTGGGAGGTCCTGGTTCTCAGCTTTCCGCCTAGCTCTCTAAATTCTCTTTTCAGGGCCACTTTGCTTTTCCTTCCTATGTCATTGGTACCAATATGTACCAAGACATCTGGCTGCTCTCCCTCCCTCTCCAAAATGCTGTGGACACGATCTGAGATGTACCTGACTCTGGCACTTGGGAGGCAACATTCACTACACCTCCTCCCTCACCCCCATCTGGGCCCCAAGCAGTCCTTCACTTTACCTGCAAATCTCCTGTGGTTGTTTATTGTGTCTGGTGCTCCCGATGTGGCCTCCTCTACATTGGTGAGACATGTTGTAAATTGGGGGACTGCTTTGTCGCTCACCTCCACGCCATCTGCCATAAGCAGGATTTTCCAGAGGCCAGACATTTTAATTCCCATTCTCATTCCTGTTCTGACGTGTGAATCCATGGCTTCCTCTTGTGCCAAGATGAGGCCACCTCCAGAGTGGAATATCAACATCTTATATTCTGTCTAGGTACCCTCCAACCTGATGATATGATTATAAATTTCACCTTCTGGTAAACAAATATCACCCCTGCTTCCTCTATCCCCCACTCTGACCTTTACTCCACCCTGGGTCCCCTCCTCCTTCCTTTTCTCCTATGGTCCACTCTCCTCTCCTATCAGACTCCTTCTTCTTCAGCCCTTGACCTTTCCCAACCACCTGGCTTCATCTATCACCTTCCAGCTAACCTCATTTCCTTCCTCTCCACGTTTTCTGATGTTTTTCCCCTTCCTTCTCAGGCCTGATGAAGGGTCTCGGCTTGAAATGTTGACTGTTTATTCATTTCTATAGATGCTGCCTGGCCTGCTGAGTTCCTCCAGCACTTTGTGTGAGTTGCTCCTATGAAAGTATTGGCAAGATTATTATCTGCCACGGTAGCGTCGTGATTAGTGCGATGCTGTTACAGCTCGGCTTGTTACAGTTCAGCGTTCAATTCTGACATCATCTGTAAGGTGTCTGTATGTCCTCCTCGTGGAATGCATGGGTTTTTTTGGTTGCTTCAGTTTCCTCCCACAGTCCAAAGCCGTTCCAGTTAATAGGCTAATTGGTCATTGTATATTGTCCTGTGATTAGACTAGAGTTAATTGGGGGTTGCTGGGTGGTATGGCTGTGTTTCTAAATAAATAAGTAAATGAGATACCAAATGTCAAACAAGCAAAAATCTGCAGATGCTGGAAATCCAAGCAACACACACAAAATGGTGGAGGATCTCAGCAGGCCAGACAATGTCTATGGAAAAAAGTTCAGTTGATGTTTTGGGCTGGGACCCTTTGGCAGGACTGGTGATCCTTCGGCAGACCTGCTGAAGGGTCTCGGCCCGAAACGTCACCTGTACTTTTTCCCATAGATGCTGCCTGGCCTGCGGAGTTCCTCCAGCATTTTGTGTCTGTTGACGTACCAAACATAGTTGAATTAAATAGTCTCTTTATTGAAACTGCAATAAATTGAGACACTAAGTTAAACATGCCTCTGTATGTGTGTGGGCAGCACAGTTTTCCCTTTCAATGGTTTTGTAGCAGGAGCTTGTCCATTACAATCACTTGGATCTGCACTTACAGAGCTTATCTGATCTAGGGTGTTAACCGTGCACCAAAATTATGCAGAATTGACCTAACTAAAACGTCATTTGTATGAAAGTTATCCCTTTCAGTGGGTTTACAGTAGAGGTTATATGACCTGGGGTTAATAATTACCACATTTGTACTAAACTCTTGACTGAAGGTTATGTATATTCCTCTTACTATTTAAAAGTCATGGAACGAGGACACAGAGGAGGAGTTTGACAGGCTGGAATAATGCAGGTATTTATTTTACTCTAACAGAAAGGGCATCGCATAACTCAATATGGACTTAAAGGAATGAAATGGTAGTGGCACATAATGCAGGTATAATTATCCCCAAAGAATTTATGTATCTTTAAACTAGGGATCAATTAATTTCTGACCACATGACTGCTTGGGTTTCCTCCAGGTGCCCTGGTTTCCTTCCACATTGCAAAGACGTACGAGTAGGGTTAGTGACTTGTGGGCATGCTATGTTGGCACTGGAAATGTGGCTGCCCAGCACAATCCTTACTGTTTTGATTTGATTCAAGTGATGTATTTCACTGTATGTGTCAATGTACATATGACAAATAAAACTAATCTTTCTCTTTCTAAGGGTATTTTCAGAAAAACATCTGTTTCTCAGAAGGAAATATCTGACTGTCAGTTTTTACAGCCTGCTGTATCTTTATATAGTGGCATGCAAAAGTTTGGACACCCCTGGTCAAAACTTCTGTTTCTGTGAATAGTTAAATGAGTAGAAGATGAACTGATCTCCAAAAGTCATAAAGTTAAAGATGAAACATTCTTTTCAACATTTTAAGCAAGATTAGTGTATTATTTTTGTTTTGTACAATTTTAGAGTGAAAAAAAAGAAAGGAGCACCATGCAAAAGTTTCGGCACCCCAAGAGAGTTGAGCTCTCAGATAACTTTTACCAAGGTCTCAGACCTTAATTAGCTTGTTAAGGCTATGGCTTGTTCACAGTCATTGTTAGGAAATGCCAGGTGATGCAAATTTTAAAGTTTTATAAATACCCTGACTCCTCAAACATTGCCCCAACAATCAGCACCCATGGGCTCCTCTAAGGAGCTGCTTAGCACTCTGAAAATTAAAATAAATGATGCCCACAAAGCAGGAGAAGGCTGTAAGAAGATAGCAAAGCGTTTTCAGGTAGCCGTTTCCTCAGTTCGTAATGATATTAAGAAATGGCAGTTAACAGGAACTGTGGAGGTCAAGTTGAGGTCTGGAAGACCAAGAAAACTTTCTGAGAGAACTGCTCGTAAGATTGCTAGAAAGGCAAATCAAAACCTCCGTTTGACTGCAAAAGACCTTCAGGAAGATTTAGCAGACTCTGGAGTGGTGGTGTACTGTTCTACTGTGCAGCGACAACTGCACAAATATGATTTTCATGGAAGAGTCATCAGAAGAAAACCTTTCCTCCATCCTCACCACAAAATTCAGCATCAGAAGTTTGCAAAGGAACATCTAAACAAGCCTGATGCATTTTAGAAACAAGTCCTGTGGACTGATGAAGTTAAAATAGAACTTTTTTGGCCGCAGTGAGCAAAGGTATGTTTGGAATTAAATACCAGCAAATTCTGGGAGCAAACATCACACTGTCTGTAAAAAAGCTGAAGATGAAAAGAGGATTGCTTCTACAACAGGATAATGATCCTAAACACACCTCGAAATTCACAATGGACTACCTCAAGAGGCGTAAGCTGAAGATTTTGCCATGGCCCTCACAATCCCCTGACCTAAACATCATCGAAAATTTGTGGATAGACCTCAAAAGAGCAGTGCATGCAGGGTGGCCCAAGAATCTCACAGAACTAGAAGCCTTTTGCAAGGAAGAATGGGCAAAAATCCCCCAAATAAGAATTGAAAGACTCTTAGCTGGCTACAGAAAGTGTTTACAAGCTGTGATACTTACCAAAGGGGGTGTTACTAAGTACTGACCATGCAGGGTGCCCAAACTTTTGCTTCGGGCCCTTTTCTTTTTTTGTTATTTTGAAACTGTAAAAGATGGAGATAAAAAAGTAATCTTGCTTAAAATGTTAAAGTAATGTGTCATCTTTAACTTTATGCCTTTTGGAAATCTGGTGATCTTTTACTTGCTTAGCTATTCACAGTAACAGAAATTTTGACTGGGGTGCCCAAACTTTTGCATGCCACTGTATCTTTAGTTTTCCCATTCCGCTTTTCTTAATCTGCTGTTGTCCATTTCCAGATTGGACCTGGCCCATATGACCACTCTTTGTGTAAGCTAAGATAGTGTCAATGATGATATTAGAAGGTAAACATTCAATGTATTCATGTGACATTTCCTCTGCCTGTGATCCAAGCAGGAGCAATGCCTGTCTATAAAGAAACAGGGAGAGGAATGAACATATTAAATATTTGTCTGCTAATATCACCAACAGTCAGTTCGAGACTGGAGCATTGGCAGTTTTTTTGACCATGTAAGGTCACTTCTTCTAAGCCCGATTCATTTCAGACCAAAATCTATGCCCGCTCTTTTCAGATTTATTTACTGTATGCATTACCTCATATTGCCCTACTGTACATTGCACTGTTCCATTGCTTTGCATCACTGTATTGATTGTCGTATTTATGATTACCATGTACATTGCTTACTCTGTTAGCTATCACGGACAAGGAACTTCATTGCACCCTGGTGTATATGACAGTAAGCTAATCTGAATCTGAAGAGGTCAACACAAGAGATTCTGCAGATGCTGGAAATATTGAGCAAGCCACACACAAAATGCTGGAGGAACTCAGCAAGTCAGGCAGCATCTATAGAGGGAGTAAACAGTCGATATTTCAGGCCAAGACCCCTCATTCCTGATGAAGAGCCTTAGCTCAAAATGTTGACTGTTTATACCTCTTCATAGATGCTGCCTGATTTGCAGAGTCCTCCAGTATTTGGTGTGTGTGTTAATCTGAAGAGGTGCCTTGTTTGAATTCTTAATGGCATATCACCATGTTCCAGAAAATCAGGGTGTTGACGCCTGTTCTTGTTGACTTTGGGAAGTCTTTACTTACTGAAGTGGACGGAGAGGAAATTATTTTAAATTACTTTTTAATTTTTTTTACATCCATATCCTGACCCTTTAAGCAAGATCCCAAATGCCTATTACCTCATTGTTTGCAAAAGCTTACTGTGCACAAATTGTTTATGCTGTATCAATGACTACCTTTCAAAAAGTATTTTAATGGTTCTAAAGTCATCCTAAAGTCACAGAGATAATGACAGAAATGCAAATATTTCTGAAGATTAGTTTTGGCTCCCTGGTAGATAAATAGATAAATCAATTATCTGGCATTGTAAAGGACCATATAGAGTCACAATGTACCACATTATATCCTCCATCTGAGCGTTATTAGCTGATCTCAGTTGAGGCGGCAACTGAGGTGGCAGTGGGGACCTCCGAGCGAGGGAGGGGTAGTATTAGAGCAGAGCCAGTCCTCCTATCCCCTGTTGGAAAGCATACACGCATGGATATCAGATATGCAACAATCAGGCTTGCAATTGATGTTCTTCCCAACTGGATAGCTAGAAGCAGCTACTCACCGTGTGGGCCCAATAGTCACTTCAGTCAAATGCTGTAAAAGATCACATTTCCATATTTATCACTGTTTTGGGGAATGCTTGGACACAAAGCATAGCTGAGATCAGAGGGTTCTCATCACAAGCTCCAAAACTAGCCTTTTCTGGTATAATATATTGATTCTTTAATTTTTTGTAATTACTTTCCTTGCCTATGCAGAAGAATGTATTTACAAACAAAACACCTGAGTTAGTTTTCTAAATGCTAAACAAGCTTTCCTTCTTGTATTAAGAAAACATGTCAATTAATCTTGCAGAGTAAGGGTGACCATCACAGTGGGCTTGCTGAGTTTAGAAGTAGACTCAATTGAAATGTGTGGCCTTCCATCAGATTTTCTATTGCTTCACTTTTTCCCTAGAAGATAAATGGAGTCCATTCTTGCTAAGTCATTGGAAGAAATGCATTGGAAGCACATTGCCACTTTGATGAAAACATTCTAAGATGACTGATAGAGCCAGTCTTCTGAATAGCTCTTCACAATTGGTGATGATGTGATGGAGCTGTCTTCTGAAATGAGTGATAAGGCAATATCGAACATTCCTTGCTCCCCAGCCCCAGAATGCAATTGGTTTTGCGGTGTCAATTATAGCACAAGTGAAAAATCCAAGCTGAAGTGAACACATGTGAGTTATCATTCAACACTTGGCATTGCCTTCTGTAGTCTAAGAATACAAGAACAATCTCTCCCTATGAATAAGCAGCATATCTCATTAGTGACAGTGTGAACTCTAGATGTTTTTTTGCCCCCTGCCTGTGAAAGATCTCTGTGAGACTGTTTATGCTGGTATGGTGCCAGTATTGGGTATGACGGTTGAGGGTGTCAGTCAGGTGGTTTGATTTATTTCCTATTTTCTTTTGGTTCTTCTAGTAATGAGTGTGACTGGAACATAGAGCTTCCAAACATGTATCTAAGATAAGCAGACTGGATAGGTGCCACATTTCCATCTCCAACATAGGATTAGATAGTTTAGCTCATTAGTGGGGATTTGGAAGGGGCGGTGATAATTCAACCTTCTATTGGTGATACCAACTTTCAGGTGAGGTGCTAAATGGAAACCCAGTCTTCCTTTTAGGTCGCTATAAAACCTTACAAGGCACTGTCTTTAATAGTATTTTAGATTTTAGATCTCCTTTTGGATGATGTTAGCTGAGGGTAAATGTTAGCCAGGGCTTTGTGCAGTAGAGAGAGAGAGAGAGAGGGATTAAAATAGAAAAGTGGTGTTAAGGTATAGGATCAGCTGTAATCATCAAATGGCAGAATCAGTCCAAGGGGCCAAATGGCCTCCTCCTCATGCTTCTGTTCCTTATGTTCTTATAAAGGAATATGTGTATTCTGCACAGAGCCCCGGCCAACATTCACCTTCAGCTAACATTATCCAAAATGAGCTCTAACATTTATTTCTGCTTGCCAGTTCCCTCTGAATATAAATTGTCTGTTCAATTATTGCATTACAGTAGTGAGTGTGGTACAAAAGGAAAGTCCCTTCAGGCTTACAATTATTGTGAGGCGTGTGAGGAAATTGTAAGTTCATTTTTTTTTCCATCTAAAGGGGAAGAGAATCAACCGGTTACCTACCCCTGTCCAAACTCAAACTTCCTTGCCCGTAGATCAACATCTGTGGGATTTGTGAATAGTAGGCAGTTGCACTTGGGAGAACTCGGATGGATTTTGCTGGTCTGTAACAAGATCAAAAGGAAGAGATGAGTCATGCCAGTGACTGTGCTTCGAGAAGTGAGTCCTGCTGGTATCTTTTGGGCATATATTCACCCTAAGGATATAGGTGTCACTGGCATGGCACTTCTCCAGGTGCCCTTAAATGCCTTACTGGGTCACCTCAGTGTACAGTTAACAGACTGGAAGCAAGCATAAAGGAAGAACTTGCATTTATGTCACGTCTTTCATTTCCCAAAGCACCAGTGAAGTACTTTTGAAGTGTAATCACCGTTGTAATAAGCCAGGCTGTGTAAGGATGACAGGTTTCCTTCCCCCAAGGACCTCAGTGAACCAGTTGAATCTTTGCAACAGTCTGGCAGTTTCCTGTCACTCTCACCAATGTAATCCTTTTCAGATTTTTGAAAAAAGCACATTCAAGTAGTCAACTTACCTCGATCTGATTTCATCTTACCACTCGCTGATTAGCATAGCAATTTTACCACTGCCGTTCTATATCCTAAGCAGTAGAGACCTTGCTGGTAATTTCACTTTTTAAAGAGGAGTCATGCTGGTTACATTGGTTCTGCTGACCATGCCTGTGCAGATTGCTTGAAAGTACATGGTTATGAATGATTCATATGGCCGTCGAAATCCGGGAGCAGCTGTTCTACAAATTGCTTTGTGGTGGAAGAGCCTGGATCTCTAACCTTTGGTGTCCCTGAGGACCGAGCTCTGCAGATAGTGGCATTTTCTTTTTCAATGACTATGGAATTTGTGTGGCATATATTAAGGGTGGGAAGCATTTAACGCTTTAAACCCCCATCATAATTATGTCACAAATCATGGGGATTCATTGAAATAATCTTACAGAGGAGTTTTGTCAGTCCTGATAAATGGAGCAATGCTTCATTCGACCAGTTTGTCACTTGAGTCTTGAGAGGGGGGATGATTTGCATTGCTTACAACTGCATAATTTTCAGTGTCTTATTTTTATTCAGAAGTGTGGTTTTTCAATCGTGAAGCATCAAAAAGCACTGCAGACATCATGTGCTTTGCTGTGATACCCTGGGAGCTCTGTTCAAAATACCCACAACAAATGTGACTTTATCACTGTAAAATTATTAGTTTAATCAGCTCTAGGTTGTTGGGAAACCAAACTGGTCTGTCTTTATTCTCTACTCCCTACATCCTTAACTTATAATTTTGAAGTGGCTTTAACATAATAAGACATCCCAAGGCAAATCTCAGTGGCATTACTGAACAAAATTTTGGACCAAAGTACGTATGTAAGGAAACATCAAATCCAATCCAGCTTATTACTGCCCAATCAGTCCACTCTCAATCACCAGCAAAGTGGTGGAAGATGCAAGTGACAGTGCTTCCAAGTGGTACTTATTTCAGCATTGCCCAGATTGGGTTTTGACAGGACCATTCAGTTCCAGACCTAATTACAGTCTTGCTCGAAACATGGACTAAAGAGCTAAATTCTTACGCGGATGTGAGATTGATGGCCCTTCCCATCAAGGCAACATTTTGAGTGTAACCTTGTAAAACTGGTTAATGGACATCAAAAGGAAAACAGTCCAGTTGTTTGGTCCAGGCCTTGCACAGAGGAAGTTGGTTTTGGTTGTTGGAGGTCTATCATACCAGCTCTAGGACATCGCTGCAGGAGTTCCACAGGGCAGTGTCTTCAGCCCAACCATCTTCAACTGCTTCATCACTGACCTTCCTTCCATCATAAGGTCAGAAGTTCACTGATAATTGCACAGTGCTCAAGTCCATTCGCCACCCCTCAGAATCAGCATCAGATTTAACATCTCCGGCATATGTCGTGAAATTTGTTTGCTCAGCAAGTGAGGCAGCCTGTATCTGCCACAGGAAGATCCAGACAACAGCCAGGCATGGCAAATTATATCCATGCCACAAATATGTCAAGCAATGACCATCTCATGCAAAAGAAAGTCTAACCAACTACCCTTGACCTTCAGTGGCATTGCCATAGCTGAATCCCCCAACGTCAATGTCCGGGGGGGGGGGGGGGGGAGGGTCATCATTGAACTAAGCCAGCCCATAAAGCTGTGCCTCCAACAGCAGGCCAGAGGCTGTATTTTCTACAGCAAATGAGTCAACTCCTGACATCTCAAGATCCTTCCACCAGCTGAAAAGCACAGAAATATGAGGGAATACTCTGCACTTTCCTGAAAGAGTACAATGCCATCATCACTATAACACTCGTTCACTGAGTGACCACAGTCGTTACTCTCTACAATAGATACTGCAGTGATTCACTCAAACTACTCTGGTAGCAGATGCATAAGAGCATCTCAACCTGCAGGTTCCCTTTCAAATCCCACACCATCATGATCTGGAAATGTATTGCCAGTACTTTGTTGTTGTCTGGTCTAAGTCCTGGAACTTCCTTCTCAACAACTTTACGAGGACAGCTATGATTCAAGAAGATGCCTCACCTCTGCCTTTTCAAGGGTAATTTGGGATGTGCAATAAATGCAGATCTTACCAGTGACATCCAGATTCTGACAATGAATACAAATGGAGACCAAAGACTTATTCAAAGTTTTTCAAAGAATATGAGGGCAGGAAAAGGGTTCAGAGAGTGCAGCCAAACCATGGTGTCCATGCAGCTGAAAGTACACCTGTCAATGATAGGTTGAAGTAAATACAGGAGCCCTGAACTAGACTAGTGCAGAGGTGAGTAAATGCAGTGTGTTTAGTAAGTGGTTTACACTGAAGCCATGGTGTGCTGTTGATGGAGGGAATAAAAGTTTCCAGTGATGGTGGATGAGGAGTCTTTCAGGTGGGCTGCTTTGTCCTGGATCACATTGAGCTTCCTAGGTGTTGTTGGGATTGCATTCAAGCAGGCAAGTGGAGAATGTTGCATCACCCTCCTTACTTATGTAGGTGGTGGAAAGACTTTGGGGTTTAATGGGTGAGTCAGTTGTCACAGAATGACCCAGATTCTGGCCTGTTCTGGTAGTTAGGCCAGTCAAAGTTTGGGTCAGTGATGAGGTCTGGAATGCTGGTGGTGGGAGGCTTGGCAGCAGTAATGGACTGAGTGTCAAAATTCACTGGTTGTACTCTCTGTTATGGAAGATGGACATTGCCTGATAGCTTTGAGATTCAAATGTCACTTCTGTTGACAGATGATGCCTGAATGTTGTCTAGGTCTGGTTGAAGGCAGGCATGGGCTGCTTCATTTGCTGAGGAATTGTGAATGGAGTTGAACAATTGTCAGCAAACATTCCAACTTCTGACCTTATGGGTCATGATGAAAGAGAAATTTCTTCACTTAAAGGATTGTGAATCTTTAAATTTTTCTACTCCCATGTGCTTTGGCAGCTCAGTCGTTGATAGATTTCTGGGTATTCAAGGAATCAGGGGTTATGGTAATAGGCCAGAAAAATAGTGTTGAGGTGGAAAACCAGTATGAATCTTCTTCGAAGAAGATTTTCTGAAGAATTTTAAAGAATTTTGGAGCAGGTGAGAGGGGGAAAATGGTTTTGCCCTGCTCCTTTTCTTTTATGTTCATAAGTGGCTACTTACATAGGCGAGGTAGTGGAGAAAGGCCCTCAACTACTCTCCTCCAGAAGTCGTACCTTTATTACTAACAAGCATCTTAGATTGATTCCAAGCCAGTGTCTGTTCATTATCAGTACTTAGACTAGGAGATAAAGAGAAAGAGACAGAAGAAGCAAAGTCTGCCTAAGATGTTAAGCTTCACTGGAATAACACTCATAGAAAACATAGAAAATAGGTGCAGGAGTAGGCCATTCGGCCCTTTGAGCCTGCACCACCATTCAGTATGATCATGGCTGATCATCCAATTCAGAACCCTGTACCTGCTTTCTCTCCATACCCCCGATCCCTTTAGCCACAAGGGCCATATCTAACTTCCTCTTAAATATAGCCAATGAACCGGCCTCAACTGTTTCCTGTGGCAGAGAATTCCACAGATTCACCACTCTCTGTATGAAGAAGTTTTTCCTCATCTCGGTCCTAAAAGGCTTCCCCTTTATCCTTAAACTGTGACCCCTCGTTCTGGACTTCCCCAACATTGGAAACAATCTTCCTGCATCTAGCCTGTCCAATCCCTTTAGAATTTTATACGTTTCAATAAGATCCCCCCTCAATCTTCTAAATTCACTCACTTATTCATATCTGCCAAATTGGAGGTTGGGTGTTCGGAGAATGTCAAAAACCACTTGCAAGCACATCAGGAGACAAGTGAGGAATTTCCGAAGGAGTTTAGTAACAGCACCCACTCCAATTATGACCTTACAACTGATGTAATCCGGTTCTCAGCACCAGTCTGTGTAACTTGAAGGAGCAGACAGCAACATTTGTATTAATAAGGTCTTATTATAATATCAATACTCACATAAATGCCTTTTATTTAAAGAAGAATTTATTGAACTGCTCATGGGGGTGTAAATACAATGTGTATGTCAGTTTACTACTGAAGATGCTAATTCTTGCTTAATGTCCAGCAGAATGTGGCAGGTGGTTTTTCAAGCAACATTTTGACTGCTCCCTGATTTACCCCATGTGCCTTCAGGAGTGTACACTGCATGGGAAAGAGCAAATAAAAAGGCAAAATAACAAATGTCACAGGGCAGTTCTCTGCACCTTTCTTCATAGTTTCCAATAGTGTTGCTTGCAGAAAGCAACAGTTCTGATACTGCACGTGGTAGGACTGACCATGTTTGTGCCTGTCTGGAGCCCATGTAATGATTTAAAAACAGAATGAGACACCATTTCAAGCCTCAAGCCTGTGCTGGATCAGACGACACTTATCATTTGAATGGGTGATTGATTGCGGCACCAATCAATTAAGTACTCGGTCACACTCACTGAAAACAAATCCATTTCCTTCCATTTTAAAGAGTAGTTCTGCATGCTGCTGGGCGCGCTGCTGGTTGTTTTACTTCTGACACATGTTTGCTGATATTGCAAAATGTAAGGCCTGTTTAAGTCGTAGTATATGAATATCGGAGCACAAGGTTCTGGCCAACACCTGAAAAATTGGGTTCAGAGCATTCGGAACTGAGCTCAAGCTGTCCAAATCCATTTCATGGAATGATCTCTTCAGCTGTTGAGCAATTTCATCCTGAGACCAAGTTCTCAGAGCAGCGTGTGATAGTCTTTTTTTTAACTCATTGTTTCCTTATACTGGTCGCAGATTCACTTTTCTTTGTTATTTCTGTTTTCTTTCTGAAGGACTGAACAACAGTATCTAATTCTCCAATGCCCAGCATCTCCGTCCTTTCAGAAAGCTCTTGGGTTAGAGAAAAGTTGGTGGGTCTCAGCCCTTGGAAAAGGCTTGACATATTTCATATTTTACAGAGTGGAGTTGTAGAGCCAAGAGTTTGTAGAGAGGGGAAAGAGAAAGGCACCAATGTATAGTATTGGGTTTGCTGATTGCAAAGTTCTAAACTCAAACCAAGACCCTAAGCCCTATCTGATATAGATAGCTATGGGTACCTGCACTAAAGGGAGGTTATACTGTAACTACCCAATCTTCAAAGGCCAGTTCACTTCTTTGTTTAGCCTCCTTGGTGTGTTTACTGCCAATGCCAACGATTTGAGTGGTGAGTTCCCCTGCCTACCAAGGAGCAGATATTTCTAGCTAACGAAGTAGTTTAAACATTTAAAACACTTAAATTCTTAAAACATATTTAAAACTCACAAAGGATTTCTATTTTATAAAAGATTTCCAAATTACAAACCATTTCTAAACCACAAAGGATTTCCAAAACACAAGTACAATCCCTATAAGGTAAAAAGACATACCCACAAGCCACAGACAAATCAGCTGTCTGTCACAGAAATCGAAGGCAGCGGAATGGTTTCTCCTCATGTTTCTGGCATTCTTCTTGATGTTCCTGGACTATTCCTAAAAAGCTTGAACTTCTCTCTTCATTTATGCTGGCTTTTTTGCCACTTGGGTGACTTTGCACATGTGATATTTTTCAGATACCTTTTAACACAAGTGGCCTCAGAGCTTCTGCAGACAGAGTTGCCAGGTACCCACAATTAATACTGTGAAACGGACTCTTTGACTCTTTGACACTTTGACACTAATGGACACTAATATTCCAACTATTAATAAATTAGCTTATTTAATATGCTAAATAATATTTTTATCCATCTGGTCCACAAGCTTCCTTGAACTAAACAACTTTTCCAGAATTGCTGTTTAAAACAAGCCCAATTAAATGACCCATTGTCTTATACTGCACCTCTCCAGCAGTTAGATCAGGTGCTATGGGGCTCTATCGACAGTGGTTTGCAAAGCTGTCTTTTTAACTTCAAGCTGATTGCTGCTTGTCATTTACATTAAAAACTGAAAACTGGCTCCCACTTACAACCAGAAGTGAAACGAAGAATATTGGTCGGAAGCTTAACTTATTCAAAAAGAACACTTGACTCTTTAGAAGTTTACAGCTGCTGTGTTTGGAAAGCTGGGCTTGGCACAAACTAGGACCCCCCAACCAGCACAGTGAACATCCATCACACCAGACCAGATTTAGGCTCTACGCCTTCTCTCAGCAGTGTGAGCACCAGCTTGAGATGGTGACAACACCCAGTGGAACTGCTGACTATATGTCTTCTAATGAGTAAAGAATAGCACAGATGTGGTCAGTATGTTCTCTTGGTACAACCTGGGAAGTAAGAAGCAAATAAATGTTTGTTTGTCCAAGTGCCAGTGAGAGCACCTTGTGATGTGTTAGTATATGAACTTTTAGAACCAATACAGACTGGGAAGATACCCTGTCAATGTTGGGCCAGCTGTTTCTCCCAATGTTTCTTCTTTCCTTTTGCTTCTGATGGTGGGAAAGGAAATGTGGGCAAGGGGAGTGGGTTAGCTAACCACTTCTGTGTTAGTCAGTCACCATTCACCTGTTGATTGCAGGTCAGTGATTCTACAAGTTTATCATGGTGGCTGTTGGATATGAACAAAGTTGGTCATTTACATGAGAAATTCGTCAGATGCTGGAAGTCCAAAGCAACACACACAAAATGCTGGAGGAACTTAACAGGTCAGGTAGCATCTATGGAAAAGAGTACAGTTGATGTTTCAGGCCGAGACCCTTCAGCAGGACTGGAAAGGAAGAGGGTGTGAGTCAGACTAAGAAGGTGGGGGGAGGGGAGGAAGTAGTCCAAAGTGGCAGGTGATTGGTGAAGCCAGGAGAGGGGGAAGGGTGCAGTAAAGAGCTGGGAAGTTGGGTTGGTGAAAGAGATTAGGGAGTTTCGTCCCAAACTGTTTACTGTTTAATCTTCTCCATAGATGCTGTCTGGCCTGCTGAGTTCCTCCAGCATTTGACTTGCGTTAGGTAGGGTGGCAGGTACCTATGGAATTGCTTGCCAGTATGTCTCCCAAGAGAGGGAGAGGTGACACAGATCATCTGTCAGTGTAGTGTGCTGGTATCTAAAGGCACTGCATTACACTGAAGAGCATCAAGAGCTTGGCACTTGGTACAGTAGGTTTGTGGCAATAGCATTGGCCCAGAAATCAAACTTACCGGTAACTGTTCTCAGACACTTCAGACTGACACTGACAGAGGCCACTAACTTCTGACTCTGTTTGAGGTGATGGAAAAGGGCATGATATTGATTAGATCAATTTATTTTCATACACACTAGGGTTCAATGAAATTCCTTGTTGAAATGAGCTCACAGATTAAACAGCGTATGTGGTCATAACCAGTCATCTGGGCTTTCAAATGCCTGCTTTTTCTTCTAGAAGGTAGAAGTGAGAAAAGGGAGTGGCCAGGGTGGTAGACATTCTTGACACTATTATTAGCCTTACTGATGCAACGCACCGTGGAGATGGACAGAATGGAAGGAAGTGATGAGCCTGTGATAGCTTACCACCTTCTGTGTGTGCCTGCGTCCAGAGCAGAACAGTTGACAAACCAGGCTGAGGTGCAGCCCACATAGTGCATCTGTAGAGGTTTAAGAGAATCCTCGTGGGGATGCCAAATCTTCTCAGATGCCTAAGAAACTGAATGCATTGAGAACTTAAAATGCAGGTGAATGCATCTATTGTTGTCATTTTGTCATATGATATTCTAGTGCTGCATTATTAGAGGCGTTGTGTTTCAGTTGAAGCAGTAAGCCAAACCCCAGTTACCTGCTCAGATGGATCCAAAAGTTCCCAAAGCACTACTTGAAGAACATGGGAGCCCTTGTCAATGTCCAGCCAATGATTAATCAATATTAAAATAAATGGACGAGCTGCTCATTATCCTATTGTGGGAACTCATTGTGTGAAAATTAGCTGCCAAAATTTCTTCATTACACACAAATATATAATGCTTCATGGTTGCAAAGCATTTCCAGACTCCCTGAAATGAATGTGAGAAGTGCTACAGAAACCTATGTCTTTTATTTTAGTTGTCTTCACAGATAAAGAAATACGGGTCTTGAAATTACTCTAGTGTTTTCTTTTGTTATTAAAACAGCATTCTCACTCTCCAAACATACTATATAGTCATTTAAAAAGTGAGGTTTTGCATTGTGAGGTTCAGAGAACAGCGCTGTTGGATCTCCCAGTGTAACACCACACTGACTCTGTTCGTTTCAGCACAGTCTTCACTATTGATGTTCTTGCCTCTGCCAGCATGTAGGCCAGCAGGTGTGATCACTGCAGCCAGCTGTTAAAGGGACACACCACAGTCCAGCTGTTAGAGAGTGTTGCTACTGAATGGGTGGATGTTGTAGTGATTGGAGGGGAATGGAAGGGTGTTCCCAGGGGATCAGAGGGACTGGTACAGGCCAGTGAAGGACAGAACCCAATTTGCACCGAGGTGATGGTGGCCCTCCAGGGTTACAGCCCAGTCCTCCTGGGGAGAGGTTGCCTCAGAGGTCTCTGTGAGGGCGAGTACAACCTCTGAGTGTCTATACATTAGGGAAACTTCAATGGAGGCAATTCCCCATGCCCACTCTCCTGCTCCCGGGGGCTAGAAGACAAGCAGAGGAATTCAGAACCAGATTTATTATCATTGATTTAAATTATGTTAAAATTAAAATTAAGTCCAAGTTCAGGTTCAAGTTTATTGTCATCTGACTGTACATATATACAACCAAATGAAACAACATTCTTCCAGATCTCAGTGTACCCACCAGACATATATCACACACAGCACATAAAACAAAACATTATCACAAGTAAGTTAATAAAATATAATTCGAATGCATGCAGTGCCCAGCACAGATAAACAGTAAACATTACAGTAACAGCTCGGTGTCCCAGTGACGAGACCTCGGTGGTGGCAGCGTATTCATCAGTCTCACAGCCTGAGGGAAGAAGCTGTTACCCAGTCTGGCAGCCCCAGTCCTGATGCTTCTGCACCTCCTTCCTGACGGTAGTCATCAAAGAGATTGTGGGATGGGTGGTCAGGATCCTCAACAAAGCTTCGGGCTCTTTGTATACAACGCTCCTGGTAAATGTCACAGGTAGGGGTGTGAGACCCTGGTGATCCTATCGGTGGTTTTTCCTATCTTCTGTGGTCCAATACTTGCAGCTTCCATATCACACAATGATGCAGCCAGACAGGAACTTCTTGATGGTGCTCTTGTAGAAAGTTGTTAGAATGGAGGTGGGGAGCCTTGCATGCCTCAATCTCCTCAGAAAGTGCGGACGATGCTGTGTCTTGATTAAGGAGGAGGTGTTGTGGTTAGATTGTCTGTTATATGAGGAGTGTTTGTTGGCTGTGGTCTTACTCACTGGAATTTAGAAGAATAAAGGCATATCTCATTGAAACCTATTGAAAATTGAAAGGCCTGGATGGAGTGGGCAAAGAGAGGATGTTTCAAATAGTGGGAGATTCTAGGACCAGAGAGCACAGCTTCAGGATAGAAGGACGTCCTTTAGAGCAGAGATGAGAAGGAATTTCTTTAGCCAGAGGTCTGTTCTGGTGGGTGGTGACTCTGGAATTCATTGCCATGGACAGTTGTTGAGGCCAAGTCATTGGGTATTTTTAAAGCAGAGGTTGATTGGATCTTGATTAGTAAAGGTGTCAAAGGTTATGTAGAGAAGGCAGGAAAATGGGATTGAGAGGGAAACCTAAATCAGTCACGATTGAATAATGGAGCAGACTTGATGGGCTGAATGGGCTAATTCTGTTCCTCTGTCTGAATGTCATATGGAAATCTGTTGTTTTGCAGTCAGTTTCTTCTATTTAGCATGACCTCCCTAAAACAGAAGTGAGCAGCAAATTGTGAAATGTGACAGAGGTCAGCAGTAGCAGCCTGGAATGGCCTTGAGGTTAGGATAGGTGACCTTGACTTGCAGTCAAGGTCCACATGGGAGATTGTATCTGAAGTTATCAATAGGAGGTCACAGATAAATAGCCTGGTTTCAGGTGAACTAGGTTAGTAAAACCTTTCCGTTCTGTGAGTAAACAATAACTGTTTAAGACAAGCAAGCTTGAAAATTTCATTGCAGATGAATATTTTGTGTAGCAATAATGCTGATGACATTAGGGGTGGGGGTATATATTGGCAGAAAGGTTCTAGAGAGAATGGAAATCTTGCCCAAAAATGTGAACACAAATTAACCGAAGGGAGGCTAAGACACCCAGAAATGTGTTGCAAAGTTGCCTTTATGAATTAGCTCAATTTTCAACGACACGGCAACTTTTTTTAGAATCAACTGAGCAAATTTCTAGTCTCTGTTCTGCAAAAGTTGCAAGTGGTATTGTCAAAGCTTCCCCTGTAAAGCAAGATCTTTTGTTATTTTTGTCAACAGTTTTCACCAGCCTATTTTCACACATGAACCAGAACTTGATAGCTATCTGTCAGGATTGTGTCTGATAACATTTAACCATATTAAAAAAGAATCCTTTATTGGCTACCTGGTTCTCTGATAAACTGCTTCTTGTCCATTATTTTCACTTTAGTAAAGGAGCAGCCTCTATCTTAAAGCTCATCAAATTAAAACAATAGCATTTTCTTTTGCAAAGTTACTCAAAATGCTTACAAATTTCTATCCAAAATTGGCCCAGTTCAGTTGCTCACTGAGTGAAAGATCAAATGCTAGGCAACACACAAATGAACAATGAGGGAAGAACAGAGGTTGGATTGAATGGAGTCACCAAAGAGCAATAGTAATGCCAGGGAAAGGTATTGAAGTGAACAGTGTTGCTGGCTTCTAGAGGAAACAAGATGTGATTTTAAAGGAAGAAAGAATTCAGTGTTATAGGAATGCATCAACAGCTAGGTACACTGATCATATCATTTTAATAATGTTTCGCACGATGTAGCAGTTAGTGTACCACTTAACAGCACCAGTGATCAGAAGATTGTGATTTTTGAGCGTATCCTGTGCTCAAGCAGGGTTTGATGAAGTGGGGGTTGCTGCTAGACCATGGAAGCATGGATGGAAATGGAAGGAGGAGAGGATGGTCAATTTTTTCACTGCCAATGGTTACGTAATGACCCTTGCATTTGCGTGGGTGTCAGAGAAATACAGCACCTGGCTTCACTAACAACTTGCGCTTACAAACTCGACAACTGTTGGTGAAGACCAGCACAGTGCATGGCCAAAGGGTTGGCAGTGACCCAAACCGTAGTAGTGTGGGGATGGGAGGGATGAAATTTGCCAGGAAGAAAGAGTGTCTGTGGTTTTACCCATGCTTTTGTTAACACATAACCTTGTATTATCTCAAATTTTCCTATTATGGAAGATGAAGGCCAAAGCAAAACTTTGACAACCGAGCTTCATTGTTCTTCCAGCAGAAAACAAATTTATGAAATGGTCAAACTGCACAGCCTTGATCAGCTGTGCAAGATGACAGCTGTGGGGAAGCTTCCTTATCTCAGGCTTAACTGACAGGAAACCTCTGAAAACAGCAGCTGGGCAGACTGTCGGAATGTGAGAAGGAATCCATCCCCAACAGGGAATCTGGCTTTGCACTGATTGTAACCTGGTGCATGCCAAGTGCAGCCACATTCTCTGTGAAAACACATTGTCTTTTTCCTTCTGTGGGTTGACCTCAGTGATCAAGTTAGCCTCTTCATGATAGCGCTTTCTGTAACAACCTAGATGTTCTGTTCCTGAAACAAATTTTTCTCAGAACATTCTGTGGTTGCTGTTTTATGGGACTGTCGTTACAGTCCTTCCTTCTTGTATCAAAACTGATCAGGTACTATAGATCTCTCTCCCAAAATATGTAGGTTAGTTAATTGGTCACTGTAAATTGGTCCAAGTTGTGAAGTCTACAGGTGGAATCTATTAGAATGGGATGTGAATGTGGGGAGAATAAAATGAGATTAGTGTAGATTTGGTGTAAATGGATGGCCAACACACACACAATGGGACAAAGGGCCAGACTCCATGTTGTGCGACTCAGCAGAGTATCAGTATCAGTCATATCTTAAGGTATGAATTGCCAGCCTAGTAAAGCTACAGTACAGGATTATAATTGTGCTAAATATCCAAAGCACCGTTCAATAGACAGAGCAAAGCAACTCCACAACCAATGAATCAGATCAAAGCAGTGCAGTCTTCCCAAATCCAGTCAGGAACAGTAGTAGACTAATGGGAGGAGAAGACTTAAAGAACATGCCCTTTCTCAGGCACAGCCATATTCAGCCAGAAGTGTTGAATGGATGATCCATTCCACTCCTTCCAGAGATCCTAACCAACACAGAAGCCAATTCAATTTACTCCATATGTTGGATATAGCAAAGGCTTCAAGATCAGACAACTTCTCAACAAAGACTGAAGACCTGAGCTCCAGAACTGCTGTGCCTTGAACCAAGCTGTTCTATCTACTGGCAGTGTAGAAAATTGTCCAGGTATGTTGCCATTTCCAAAAATGCAAGACAAATCCAATCTGGTTAACTACTGCCCATCAGCGCTCTCTGTAAAGTGCAGAAAGATATCATAGACACTGTGATCAAGCTGTACTCACCCATAAAATGAACACTGATGCCTGGCTTGGGTTTCATCAGGACCACTTGGCTTCAGACTTCATCACTGCCCTGGTCGAGGCATGGATCAAAGAACTTAATTCTAGAGGCGACATAAAAGTGATTGTCCTTGGCGTAAAGGTACTGTTTGATTGCATGTGATGTCAATAAGACCTAGTGAAACTGAAATCAATGAGCATGACAGGGAAACCACCCCAATGGTTGGAGTTACACCTCACAGAAAGGCAGCTGATTATGGTTGTTGAAGGTCAATCATCTCAGCTCAATTTTCAAATCTACTTGCAATTCCTCAGTAAATAAAGCAAGACCACAGTAACATTCAGTCATGTGCCGATGAGGCAACAGTTGTATCTCAACTTCCAATGAGACAGTCTTACCATTTACCCTTGATGACTATCACTGAGACCCACCATCAACACTCTGATCAATACCGAACAGAAATTTCTCCATTTTCTCGGATGAGTGCAGCTCCAATAACTCTCAGGAAGCTCAACACCATCCAGGACAAAGCTGTCTCTTTGATTTGCACCCCATCCAACACCTTGAACATTTATTCCATCCACTATGGTGCACCATGGATGCAGTGTGTTCCATCTAGAATGCAGTGCAGTTACTCACTCAGGCTATTCCAACGGCACTTTCCAAACCAATGCCCTCTACCAGCAAATAGGATGAGACGCCTGTGCTCACGGGGACACCGTCATCTGCTAATTCCCCTCCAAGGCGTATGCTATCCTGACTGGAAATGCATCACTGATGTTTGATCATTACTGAGTCTGAATCCTGGACCTCCTTATCTTCTCCAGAAGAACTGCACTGCACCACACCACATTCTCAAGGGCAATTAGGGATGTGCAATAAATGCTGGGCTGTGTCAGCGATACACAGATGTTGAAGAATAATTTTAAAGAATGATACATAATGAAGAGGAGGAATCCTATTCCAATGAATAGTAAGTGCAGGAAAAATGATGCAAGGTCATGTAGTTAGACTGATGTACCACTAGACCAATCCATAGTCCTAGTTTCAGGTTTGGATCTGGTGCATGGGTTAACTTTATAATCTTTGGGCAGAAATTTAGTGTAGCTGTACTAGTCGCCAATAGCATGGCACAGCTTGCATCTGCAAAAGCAGATAATATTGTTCTGTTATGCCTGTAGGAATTATTGAATGGGAGATGAGTGTAAGTTTCTTGGAGATGAAGGTAGGTAGTTTCAAAAGTGCCAGTTTATCCTCTTCAATATACAGGCAATCTCCAAAAGCAACAACTTGCACGTATGTAGCATCTTTTTAACATTGTAAAACATTATAAAGCACTTTATACACACATTATGAAACTAAATTTGATTTCAAGTGACAGAAAGAGTTTGGCCTCAAATTTGACACCAAAACTGTCAGTGCTCACTACAGTGAAACTGCTGATTACTTTTGATGCCCACACTTGTCTAGTTCAATATGGAATTCCAGAACTACCATTAGTGATGCCCCACTCTTCTGCAAGGCTGCTGTCATCACCAGTACAGTCAATGATTAGACAAGAGCTTTTACTTTTAAATGCAAGAGTTTTAACTTCTTATGCACTATTCTTGTAATGAACAGTGAGAATGTTACAAAATCAAAGGATGCTGGAAGCACTCAACTGCCTCAGTGGGAAGAGAAACACAATTAACATTTTAGGGCTCTTTATCAAAAATGGTAAAATGAAGAGACAAGGGTGTTTTACATGGCGCACAGAACAGAGGAAGTGTCTGCGACCAAGGTTGTCAACATGTCAATTATATTTAAATCTGACAGCTGGAACAAAATTAAGTTGCGTCATATTGAAACACAACACATTTTGTTCAGGCTCATTTGTCTAAAAAAAAGAGCCTATCATAAATGGTTCAACTCAATGTTAAATCCCAAGAGTTGTAACGATTTTCCTACAGATGTGCTGTGCTTTTGTTTCAATGTGCCATGTTTCAATTTAGCTCTGCATCACGTTGTTCATACCGCAGTATGATAAACTGCTCTTCAACCTACGACAGATCTGCACTTCCTTTGTCCTCTCTACCCTCCCCCTCTCTAATAGTTCAAAACAAGGCTTTCTTCTCACTAAAGTGGTTTTAATGAAGAACCTGGACCTGCAATTTCACCTGTTTCTCTCCGCACTGATGCTGCCGAGCTGCTCGAGCACCTTTGGCATTCTCTGCTTTTGTTTCAAGTTTCCTGCATATGCAGTTTTTTGCTCCTGAGAATGTTACACAGTGTTGAATGGGGTGTAATTGGATTTTTAATGGCGTTCTAGCCCACAGTACTGACAAACAACCCCTCGGCCTGAACACTCATTTTCTGTTTTCAAAATTAATCGGATTTCTAAGTTTATGATTTTACAGCTTCTACCTTGACCCATGCATCTGTTCTGATCTTTTATTTCTTTCCCTGTAAAATACATCCAAAGATATACATTAGTGCTTTTTTGCTTTCTTCACCTTGATTGGCGGTCCAACTAGCTTGATGCTATCATAGTTTCTGCATGCTACAGGTGCCCAGCTGAAGCCACCAGATAGCATCCCTCATGTCAGCGATGGGGAAAAACAACTCCCCATGACACAGTCCTAAAGTTGCCATCCATCTCTGAGATTGGCACTAGTTGCCATCTCCATGCTACTGACCAGGAAACTGGAGCAGATGACTGAATGCTTGGTCAGAAGTTAGGCTTTGAAAGGGTCTCTGAAAGGAGGGATAGAAGTGGGAGGTTTATGGAGGGAATCCCAGAGCTTGGCTGATAATAAGTCTGCAATAAAATCCAGCGATCAGCAGGATGCAACATGTGGAGGAGTGCAGAGATTGGGGTGGGTTGTCAAATTGGTGGGAGTTATTCCAGGGAAGATTTGTACCCCTCCAGATTCAAACTGGCACTTAATTACAGATCTTTTAAACCCACACAGACTTCACCTTTGCCTTGTTAAACACATTGATAATTGAGATTCCAAGAGTCTATATTGTTCTTAGATGCTTGATAAGGCAAAGAGTGAAGACTGGCATCAAAAGGGTTAAGGGGTGATTAAGGCAGCCTGTTCTTGGAGTTTTGCTTCAAACCGTGTACGTAGCAGTGACCTCTGTAGTAAAGCAACCTCGGTGCCCATGAGCATGTATGTAGCAGTTGTATCATTGAACAGCTTATAAATAAAACAGAATTTCATCAATCTGGGCCCTGGGTGGGAGTCAGGAATCCATGATTTGCTGCAAACTTAAGAATGCAAAATTTGCAATGACTGAGCTCTCTGTTGGTTGGGCATTGAAGTTATTGTTTCAGATGCTGTCTCATGTTTCAATAATGTGCCCCCACACTATAATATATATGTGAAAGGGTCCTCCTGGAGATAAGCATTCATTTACACACGAGTGAGTCATGTTGGACCTCTGTGATTGCATTAATGCCTGGATTTTGTCCAGAAAATGTGACAGGTCTCCATTTCATGGCCAGTTTGCATTGTTTTTGTCGGCACACTCTTTGACAGTCTGTCAATCATGTTGTAGAGGTTGAGTGGAATAGCTTACCATAGCAACGACGATAAAAGTTAGTGACCTTGGTCAGGAGCACCCCTACATAGTTCATTAATATTAATAAATCTCTCAAGGAAAAAAGCAGATGAGTGTCCTTGGTGCAGTAATGTGTGGGCTGGGAGTCGTGGGCTGTGAAAGGCAGGCTCCTCATGTAACCTTTGGAATATTGCACACTGAAAGAGAAGTATAAAAAGGGTTCTTTTGTCCTCCTTAAAAGAGAATTTAAAGCTGTTCTGATATCTGATTGGTGATTTAAGGCATGCAGACTTAGAAGAGCCAGGTTTGATCCCTGACCTTGCTTGATTTAGCTGGTGGATGGCAGTGAGTTAATGGTCCATTGCCTTGATATGGTCCACATTACCCATTAATAAAAGTCATCCCAGGTTTCACTCCCAGCTGTGAGTGGATGGTGAGAGAGGGCAACCTTAAGCTCTGTTATACCACCCCTTCCTCCCATATACACAAAGCCCACCGTCACAGAGTGGGAACATTTACCTATATAAAGGATGGGCAACATGGCAGCGTACCGGTTAGTGCGATGCTATTACAGTTCCAGAGTTCAGAGTTCAATTCCGGCGCCGCCTGTAAGGAGTTTGTACACTCTCCCCGTGAACTGAATTTGGGTGCTCCGGTTTCCTCCCACAGTTCAAAGACGTACCAGTTAATAGGTTAATTGGTCATTGTATATTGTCCTGTGATTAGGCTAGGGTTAAATAAATGGGTTGCTAGTGTGTCTTGTTGGGCCAGTAGGGCTTATTTCGTGCTGTATCTCCAATTAAATAGAGACATAGAAAACCTACAGCACAATACAGGCTCTTCGGCCCACAAAGCTGTGCCGAACATGTTTTTACCTTTAGAAATGACCTAAGGTTACCCATAGCCCTCTATTTTTCTAAACTCCATGTACCTGTCCAGGAGTCTCTTAAAAGTCCCTATCATATCCGCCTCCACCACTGTCGCCGGCAGCCCATTCCACGCACTCACCACTCTCTGCGTAAAAAAAACACTTACACCTGACATCTCCTCTGTACCTACTTCCAAGCACCTTAAAACTATGTCCTCTCATGATTGCCATTCCAGCCCTGGGAAAAAGCCTCTGACTATCCACACGACCAATGCCTCTCATCATCTTATACACCTCTATCAGGTCACCTCTCATCCTCCGTCGATAAATAAATAATTCAAATAAATATGGTCATCACTCAAGTAAATAATAAATTTGAGTGATGACCATAGAATGGACAACCAAAGTGCACCAACAAACGAACTCAGGCCTTGTTTGGTTTGGGCAGGAGGGAACATGGGATAAGTGTTCGAGAAATACTTTTTTGGAAGAGTACAAGCAAGCGTCAGACAATTATAACTAAATAGCAATGTGGTTAGAAGCAGGTTACACGCAGTTTCTTTGCGTTGACCAATAAATGGGCTTTGCAAGCAATATTTTACCGAAACCATTCCATTTCCCATTCTCACCTCCTTTACTTATTGGATTCCAGCAATGACGGTCTTGAAGACTGCTAATTTCTCTCACCACCGCCCCTCCCCACAAATGCTGCTCAACCTGCTGAGTTCCTCCAACAGATTGCTAATTAAAACTATAATCTGTTGTCAGTGCTGATCAAACATAGTGGGTACACTAACCTTGGGCAGTAGCATAAAATTGACACTTTTGGATTAACCCCCCCCCCCCACTCTCACTTCATTTCCTCTTCCATTGTTTACAGTGGACATGACAGTTAGGTCAATGGGTATTAATTTGATATTGCTCTAGCTTAAATAATTTCTGTTGTTTTTGTGGTTGCTATCTGCATCATCTCTTATGATTCACAAATTATGATTCTATCATAAATAGCTCCGGAAACTGTGTCCTTTGCAGATGAAGTGGAGCACAGCTCTCAAAGTGGGTGTTGTCCCTAACCCAGTGGTCTAATGCATTGATCTACTGAATGGTGTGGTACTGATCCACACAAAATGGATAACCACTGGCTTGCACCAATGTGCTCAAACTGGAGTAGAGAAAGGTCGGTAAAGAGACCTTATTCAGATAGACACTATGTTGACTTAAGAGAAGACTCAGTTGTGACAACACCCTTGCCTAAATGCTTTGGTCATTCTTTGGATCTGGGCCTGCATGTGAAGGAAGTGGTGGAGTCTGGCAGGGACTGAATCTTCCGACAGCTCCTGGACTTTGGTATAAAAATGTAGGAATTTGATATTTTGGACCCTCATCATCGTCATAGAGGGATGCTATTTTGAGAAGCTACTTGTGTCTATTATTTCTGTCTTGGCGTGGTACAGGCTGCAGCGATGTATAAAGAGAATCAGCCACAAGCTTTTGAATCATTTCCTGGAAGGTATGGATTTCTGTCAGTGTGACTAACAAGTTCAGGCAGCTGAGATTCAGCTCACAATGCTGCTCTTGCCGTAAGTTGTACCTATTACTCACTCCTGCATCTAGAAGGTGACTGGAGTTGAGCTTTGCAGCAAATGTCTTGAAGTTGTGCAGGTCCAAGTTAAAGATGAGACAGTCTCCACTTGCAGGGGTGTGAGGTGGCAGGGCTGATAAGAACTGTTCTAATCTCATCTTTATCTTGCCAGTTGACTACTTTAAACTGTGCCCTTGATCCTTAGCAATGAGTGGGTGCAGGAGTGTCAGCCAACACTCTTGCATGCTGCTCAAGTTATTGTGTAGAGGCATTTTTCACCATTTCTTCTAGCACTTTGCTTGTATTTTATGAGGCAGAGTTGCTAGTTCGACGCTCAGCCCAGCAATGGATGGAAAATGTGCAAGGAGCCGGCTGGATTCATCTGCCTACTTAGTTGGACGTAAAAGATCCAACAATACTGTGTAGAGATGAGCAGGAATTCCATGGTGGCCAATGTTCATCCCTCAACCAACAGTGCAGTCTCAAGGCATAACAGAGAACATGAATAATAAGAAGTGAACTTCAAAGTGACATTGAAAAACTGGCAAGACTCTCTTTGGTTTGGTGTGTCTTAAATCCTTCTTTGATATGTTGTTACTTTGTAACATAGCTGATGTAACCCTCTTACCATAGGCTTCTAAATCTTTCAGTAGTTCTTCATTGTTGCTGTTGTCATCATCAACACAATCTCCTTGAGCAGGTGAATAAAATGCCCAACAGCATTACCATATTAATAAAATAAAGCATGGTCTTAAACCAGGCTATTACACTAGGATTCAGTCACATGCAGTTAGACCCCATGTGATAAGAGGGTTTGCTCTGTGCTGAATCCTATTACCTTTATTCTTCGTATTCTGTGGTTTGCTGTTCTGAAAAGTGTAAAAACATGTTTGACATGCTCTTTTACATGTTTTCTAGAGGAATCCTATGAACACGGGCAGCATTTAACTCCAGTTAGGCCACCACATTGCCAGTTGTCTGTCAGCCTCTCACACCCTAATGGCACTGCCAGCTTCAATTCCACCCCTTCAACTACCTGCTGGTGAAAACTTTACCCATTAAATCCAAACAAGTGTAATCTAAACTCGGGGATCATGAGACAAACCATAATCTCTGATATGAATAGAAGTTGCCAAAGGTGCTATATTGTATGAATGCAAGTACTGCTGCACTTTCAAATTGCTTCTTAAATTTTCTTTTTTCTATATCTCTGTGGATGTTTGACTGCAGAAGTTACTGTAGAATGTATGTTGTCTTTGTTAGTAGGGAATCCAGATGCCGAAAACATGTGCCCATCCTGCCAGGCTCAGGCATGAAATCTATCAGTTCTTCCCTTCCCCACTCCCTGGCCTGGGCTTTACAGTCCAATTGTGCTTACTGTGTTTACCTGGCTATGATCAGATTTCCACAGACAATTCCCCAAACGAAAAGTGATTGGTGAAATCACGAGTATTATTAGGCATCAACCTATTTGATGTGGTGGCTTTGATGTTAATTTTTATCCAAACTTTATTTTGTAACTGTAAGTAATCCTACCGTAGGTGCAATTATGCTATTTTTTAGGAAGATGCTCAAAATAAAATAGAGTCACAATCCTTGGGAAGAAAATTTTCTACAAACGGTAAAAGAAAAGCCTCATGATCTAAGTTGCCACATCAAAGCACGATCTTCTTTTTCAGAGGCTTACTCAGATCCAAATAGTTTGTGTTTGCTTGTCCTTAGGATATGCTGGAGCCTCAGAGAAACTAATATAATGTGTTTGAAGGAATCATTAACCTGATCCCTTGCTGGTAAAGTAACCTTGTAATAACTCACATTTTCAAAACTTGCCAACACTTTATTACACCTCTTCAGGACTCTGAGTGGCACCAGGGGTAACAGCACATCTGTAGTGCTGACTGGTGCTCTCCAGTGCTTGGCCGAACTGTGTCATGTGACCAGTGATCTCTTTTACACTGTTGGTGCTGTGTGTATTGTTATGCCAGAAGCTGACTGATTTGTGCTCAGCAGCGCAAACCCACCGGAGGTTGGCTACCCACGTGTACACTGAACAGGGTAGTTAACTTTGGGTACAGCTGTACAGCTTTGGGTTTGAGGCTGGAATAAAGCCAAACTAGGTGACGGCAAATACCAACAATGAACCAACTGGGGGCCTGTGCCAGCCTGGCTGCTTCAGGCCACTTTTAGTGAGATACGCTTTTTAATTTCCAGATCTTTAGAAGTTTTAATTCAAGTTCACAACCTGCACTGTTGTGATTTTGGCTGTGTGTTCAGGTCTGTGGATTACTAATCCAGCAACAATGGTGTTGTGCTATATTGCACACCATTAACTAATGCTTGACTGCGGAGAACATCATAACCAACTTCATACTATCCCTATTTAAACACCGTCTGATGTGAGAAGATGAGATTAGTTTATTGTCATAAACACCAAGTTGCGGCTAAATGCTTTGTTTGCATGGGCTGGCAGATAATAAAGACAGCGATGAGCATAAAATAGCCAAATGGTGCAAAGATTATAGTGCAATCCGAGAAGTGCAAATATAACTGCTAAAGTAACCGTAACAGAATAATTGGGAGAGGTGGAGTTAACCAGACTTTACACCAGAAACCATTGAAAGCAGAAATATGATTCTTTTAGTCCTAGTCACATTCAGCCTACATTGTTTTGTGGTTATTACTTTATGTTTTCTTCCTCTTTTTGTTACGAGTCAGACAACAGTGGAAGATTTCCACTGTATGCAATAAAATGATAAACCTTATTATTAAGAACTTGGTTAAGATTCTTTACATTGCTGTGCAAATGAAATTTTTCCCTCCCTTCCTTATCCCACGAGCCAGGCTTTCCTACATTGACTTTAAACCTTTCTTTATAAAGTTCTTTAAGCTGATTCCTTTTAAAAGTTATGAGTTGTATTTCAATAACAGAGGTATTAGTAATAGAGAGCCCCTTGTCCACTTGAAGGATGGTTAGCTATCAGGTGACAGTAGCTGTATAGTGACAGTATCAGGTGTGGAGCAGGTTAAGACCTACAAGTATCTGGGAGTACAGTTAGACGAGAAGCTAGACTGGACTGCCAACACAGATGCCTTGTGCAGGAAGGCACAGAGTCGACTGTACTTCCTTAGAAGGTTGGCGTCATTCAATGTTTGTAGTGAGATGCTGAAGATGTTCTATAGGTCAGTTGTGGAGAGCGCCCTCTTCTTTGTGGTGGCGTGTTGGGGAGGCAGCATTAAGAAGAGGGACGCCTCACGTCTTAATAAGCTGGTAAGGAAGGCGGGCTCTGTCGTGGGCAAAGTACTGGAGAGTTTAACATCGGTAGCTGAGCGAAGGGCGCTGAGTAGGCTACGGTCAATTATGGAAAACCCTGAACATCCTCTACATAGCACCATCCAGAGACAGAGAAGCAGTTTCAGCGACAGGTTGCTATCGATGCAATGCTCCTCAGACAGGATGAAGAGATCAATACTCCCCAATGCCATTCGGCTTTACAATTCAACCGCCAGGAGTAAGATATGTTAAAGTGCCGGGGTTAGGACTCAATGTATTTAAGTAAACTACTTAAGAACTTTTTAAAAGCTATTATTAATGCTTTTTGAGAGGGTGATTTTAGATGCATATCATATTTTTACTGAGTTAAGTATTGTATGTAATTAGTTTTGCTACAATAAGTGTATGGGACATTGGAAAAAATGTTGAATTTCCCCATGGGGATGAATAAAGTATCTATCTATCTATCTATCAGTAGTGATAAGAATAGGATTTGGATCAGTGCTGACCATTGTGCAGTGGATAGATTCATTCATTGCCTGTCATTGAATGAGGCTACATAATGGCAGTAATCAGAGACAATATAACAGTGGAGACTGAACTAAAAGATCTGATGATATTTCTTAATTATATCAGAACCAACCAGTGAATAGCTTCAAATCTCAAGGTGTGGGCATCACCTCTACTTTCTTAGAAGTTTGCGAAGATTCAGCATGTCATCTAAAATTTTGACAAATTTCTAAAGATGTGTGGTGGAGAGTGTACTGACTGGTTGCATCACAGCCTGGTATGGAAACACCAATGGCCTTGAACAGAAAGTCTTACAAGTAGTGAATATGGCCCAGTCCATCACAGTGAAGCCCTCCCCTCCACTGAGCATATTTACAAGGAGGGCTGTTACAGGAGTGCTCCATCAGGAAGGAGGTACAGACACGCCAAGTCCCACACCACCAGGTTCAGGAAAAGTTATTATCCCTCAATCATCAGGCTCTTGAACCAAAGGGGGATAACCACTCACCCCAACACTGAACTAATTCCAACACCTATGGATTCACTTTTAAAGACTCTACAACTTGTGTTCTCGATATTTATTACTTATTGTATTTATTATTATTTTTATTCTCTATTTGTACTTGCAGACTTTGTTGTCTTTTGAGCATTGGTTGTTTGTCCATCTCTGTTGTGTGCGGTTTTTCATTGTTTCCATTGTGTTTCTTTCTATTTACTATGAATGCCCTCAAGAAAATGAATCTCAGGGTTGTATGTGGTGACATATACGTACTTTGATAATAAATGTAGTTTGAACTTTGGACTTTTTCTCCTATATGTTTGACTCAACCTTCTGTTTCTGCTCTTCTCCCCAACTGGTCATCCTCTGTCTATGTGCATATCTCTCTGTCTCTCTCTCTTCCCCAAGGACCTCCAGTTTTACAGTCATTTCCCACTGCCTCATGCTGGCTGAGAACATTTAACCCAGCACATTGACATCTGCGGCAATGAGTGCAGTACAGGATACACAATATCTCGCCAATTAAAACTGAAGTCTGAAAGTGACATCTTTGGTCAAGCAGCAGAGGGCATTGAATGGAATTTTACCCATTGCAGTGGTGCCTTCAGAGGAGGCAGCATCTGGGGACGGGGCTGCAGATCAAATATATTGTACATGTCCAACATAGAAAATGTACAGTGTGAACGTGGCATTGTAACGAGGAGAAGAACAGTTATTGTCAATCACAATTAGAACAATGTTATAAAATCTGACTGTGAACTCCAAAGTCTTGCATGAGGCTAATGATTCCTAATAGGCCTGCATCTATTACAGCCCAGCACAAAAGCTACAAGGAGCCTTTTATTTTTGTGTATATCCAACAGTAAATCAACCTTTTGGCCTGTGATGTGCAATCAGCCTTTTAAATGCTTCAGTTGTTCCTGTAAATACCGACTGATCTATTCAATTTCACCTCAGCAGGTTGTGCATGACACTAATGTCTGTGATGTCTAGACTCCTACGGAAGTATAGGATTCTGATCTGTTTGCCATGTCCCACGAGGTATGGCCTGCACCACATTAAGTCCCTCAGCATGGCTATTGAATGAGATCTGGTTATAGAGAGGGACTTGATCAGGCCTACAGTGACAACACTTCAGAAGTGACTATAAAATGCTTGAAGTTATGAAAGGCACTCTAGAAATGTGAGCTATTATTGGCATAAAGGGTTGGCTGTTTCCTAGCTAAGGGTTTGTTTGGCAGAAGCCATTGTTTTTCTTGTTATTTCTTTGGCCCAATCAGTGTCTTTCTTCCCTGGATGGGTGTCTCTTTAGGGTTGAGGTAACACAGCTGCCAAAGTGAGATTGGAACTCAGTCTCCTGTGGCAGTCTCACTCATCTGTTACTTAAAAATGGAGCAGATGTGCAGTACTGCATGGTGCTGTTTGTTATTTGATGCTCATTGATCTTATTCTAGCTTATTAATGATACCTGAAGGGACAGATGTGCCATTGGTAACTCTCCAATTGAATACTTGAATATCTAAGCTGCTCCTAGTTGGATAAACCATGATGAGTCCATCAGTCGCCTCTGTCATTGCATGTTTGCTCTGGTTCAGTTTAAGAAACCGTAGCGAGGTGTCAGCTATAGCTCAGTAGACAGTGCTGCTGCCTGTGGGCTTTGAGGTTGTGGGTTCAAGGCCGGGTATCTGAGGACAAAAATATGAAGGCTGACATTCCAGTCCGTCAGCTGAGGTGTTGAGTCTGTAACCCTCAGGTTTGGCTGGCGGCGTTAGTCTAGGGGAAGACAGTCTCAGGCCCCTCCAAACGTGTGAAATCTCATGTGTGTGGATGCTGCGTGATGTTTTCCCCTGTAAAATCAGTATCATGAAATAACAAACAGTACACCATATGCAATTAAACGATTGAGC
This sequence comes from Hemitrygon akajei, assembly GCF_048418815.1. NCBI lineage: Eukaryota > Metazoa > Chordata > Chondrichthyes > Myliobatiformes > Dasyatidae > Hemitrygon > Hemitrygon akajei. Next base: position 21,760,344 of record NC_133141.1, on the reverse strand, counting down.
TTTATAATCCTTAATCTGGCTATCGGGTTAGTAAAGAAAACAAAACGAAAAGGACCCATTTTAATGAAACAGTCTAATGCGTACGTTGGAGCTCACAGTTTTCCTCCGTTAGTCCTCCATCGATTTCCCTCGGGCGTCGTCAACTCCCAACCCTATTCCAAGTCCACTAGGTCCCGCAGTCTACGACCTCTCCGTTCCAGCATCTTCTCTCTCCATCTTCTGCCGAGCAAAAGCCTGCGAATCCCTCACTCTTGGGCACACAGGAAAGAAGAAACACTGCCCTTATTGGACGGCGCACATTCCAAAGCCCCCGTTATCTCGAGTCATAATCCAAACACTGCTGCTACAGAGAAACCATTACACTAGCAGTGAAACCTTTCCCAGGGCATTACAAGTCTATCAGGTAAATGTGAAAGATCTCATGGCACTATTTTCAAAGAAGAGCAGGGCGTTTTTCCCAGGTGTTTTGGCCAACTGGTACTCATTGTTCTTTGTGGGATGTTGCTGTATATAAATTAGCTTTTACTCTTGGTGAAACAATAACTACACTTCAAAAGTGCTTCGATGGCTGGAAAGCACTGCGGGATGTGTTGCAGGAATGTACAGTGGTTCTCCCGAGCCTGCTTGGTCTATAATACATGAGGATTTCTCTGTGCACCGTTCTATTGTGTTGTAACTGCAGAGCATTTTGTAGATAGTTAATGCTGCATATTTTAGAAACAATCGTGAGTTCTGTAGGATGGTGTGGGATACTTATTCGCTGAGTATAGAGATCTTTTCTGTTCTACCATGCCTTCAGATTTGAATCACAGTATCAGCTGTGCCTTTGCCTCTGTGAGCACAACTCATCCTTCTGAGTCAGAAAGTGGTGGGGCCAACTTTCTGTCCAGTGACTGTAAGCAAAAAATCCAAGCTGATGTTCTGAGTGCCAGAGCTGAAGGCACTGTCCTTTGGATGAGGTGTTGAATAAAGGCTCTATGTGCCCTCTCTTAGACTGATGTTCAAAGAACTTATGCTACTATTCAGAAGTTCAATCTAGTGTATGAATCAATACTTATCCTTTAACTAGAGCTTGTATATTGCAGAGAGTTGTGAGCGCAGCCCAGTCCATTTTGGAAGCTAGCTTCCACTCTACTGACTTCCCCACTGTCTCGGGAAAGCTGCCAAAATAATCAATGACCCTCCCACCCCATAAATTCTCTCTCCTTTCACCTCATCAGACAGAAGATACAAAAGCCTGTGAGTACATACCACCAGGCTCAAGGACAGCTTCCGTCCCGCTGTTGTTGGACTCTTGAACAGATCTCTCACATGCTAAAAGATGAACTCTTCATCTCCCAGTGAAATTCGTTGTATTCCTTGCACCTTATCGTCTACCTGCACTGCACTCTCTCTGTAACTGTAACACTAGATCCTGTTTTCTTTTACCACTTCAATGTGCTTGTGTATGCCATGATATGTCATGATTGTGAGGCATATCACTCAAACAAAACTTTTTCACTGCATCTCAGTACACATGCCAATAATACACGATACTGTGCAAAACTGTTAGGCACATATATAGCTAGGGTGCCTAAGACTGTATTTGTCAATGTGGAGCAGAGAGCGAGTTTGTAAATCTGGCGGGAGCAAAGGATGTTGGGGATGGCAAGGGTGGAGCACCATGGGAGGGGTGTGGGACGGGTGGCAGAGAGGAAGTACCAGGGGCATGGGGTGCTGCAGATGCAGACACACCCAGCCCTGAGACACCAGGCAAGGTCATTTGATTCCAAACAATTGGTTTATTGATCATTACAGAATGTCTCTCTGGTGCTTCCTGCTTCCTCCCCTCTCCCTTTCCCTTTTCCCAACCATGATTCCCCTCTCCCTGTCCCCTTCCCATTCTCAGTCTACAGTCCCAACCATGAGATGGCTTTCTGGAGATTGGACCTGGACCTCTTGTAAATTTCTTGATCACCAGACATGAATGCCTTTGACCTGGTCCTAAGCAGATTGCAGATCTCATGGCTCATGCAGGGCTTCTGGTTGGGGAAGACGCTGAATGAATTACCAAAACCAATAAAACAGGTGATCTAATCAGTCTGTCTCTCAGGCCTTTACTGTGCAAATTTGCTGTTTCATTTCTGCAAAGGCGAGTGACATTTAGGCTGTAGAGTTGAGTTATATAACCAGATGTTATGGAAGCCGCTATATGAATATAAGCCCTTCCTTTAATTCTTTGAGAAGTATGCAAATATTTTCTTAGAAGAGATTGGCTTCGAGCTCGGTTTGTGTCCTTTTGCGGTGTGCCACAGACTTGTTGTGGTGTTGCTCATTGGGTAACTCTAACTGTCAGCTCGGCGACTCGGATAGTTTCTCTATGTGTGAGGAGCCACTCTTGCAGCACACTTAATCCTCTTCTTGCTCCAAATGATGTCACCCCTTTCAGTCTCTTAATTTCTGACTTTTTTTTAACTCTCACGGTTATGGCTTGCAGACACGGTTGTCAGCCTGGAGAAATCTTAACAGCTGTCATCACAGCAGCTGGCTTCATCCCTACACAATGAATGCTTTCAGAGGAAAAGGTTGAATGCCCGGTCTGGAGTTGCGAGCCCCATGGACCTAGATTCCACAGTCAGCATTGTGCATCTAAATAGTTCCCTTTGTGTTCTTTCTTTTATTCTCACTTCCACTTTCCCTTTCTCTCTCATACTCATTTTTCTCACCCCCTTACCATCATTGTTTTTTTTCCTTTTGTCTTTATCAATCCCTCCCTGTTTCCCTCTTTCTTATACATTTTCCTTCCCTCCATCCCTTTGTTAACTGCACATTTAGCCACACTCAGACTGGAAGTCTGGAGTAATCTGACTCCTCGAGCATTCAAGCAGCTCAAAGATCAGAGAATAGCTGCCGATTTTGTTATGGACACATTATCTTGTGCTGAGGATAATTCACAATGCAGTGTACTTCACCCTTCCTTAATACCAGCTGGTACAGGGAGACCCTGAGAACGTGTCAATATTTATAGGAGGTTCCGTAGAGTGTGTGAGTGTTTACAGCATGCCCCGGGGAGAGTGTTGGTATTTGTAGGGGGCCACCAGGGAGTGCGTCGGTATTTACAGGGGGTCCCTGTGAGTGTGACAGTATTTACAAGGGGTTCCGTGGGAGTGTGTCAGTACTTACAGGGGGTCCCTGGGGAGTATGTCAATATTTACAAGGGGTCCCCGTGAGTGTGTCAGTGTTTGCAGGAGTCCCCATGCATTTTAAAAGACTTAAAAGTTTGAATATCTTTGGTATTGCTTGCATTACTGAGCTTCCCCAGCTGTTGCGAAAGTCACAGTGCATATACCAATGACTGAAAGCTGAATAGTGTATTCATTCTGCTTCAAAGTTCAAAGTAAATTTCTTATCGAAGTATACCACCTTGAGATTCATCTCCCTACAGGCAGCCACAAAACAAAGAAACCCATTAGAACCCAGTAAAACTAAAGAAGACTGTCTAAACACCCAATGTGCAGGGGGAGAAAACAACTTGTGCAAACAATAAACGTAAGCAAATAGCATTCAGAACTGAAGTTTACAAAAGTGAGTCCATGGCCACGAAGTGAGTCGCAGCTGATCCAGGAGCCAGTTAGTTGTAGGGCACAGTCACAGTTCAGCACAGAGATGAGTAAACCTCGCGAGCAGCTAGCTGAACACTGGCCCCGACACCCTGGCCTTTTCAAACCAGTCCGACATTTAAACCGGCCAAACAGTGGGTCATTCCTTGCTCTCGGACTCGAGCCCTGCCGCTTTGATAGGCTCTTGGGCACTGGACCCACTGCTTAGATTCAGCCCATACCTTACCTTTCCAATCTGGCCCAGCAGTTAAATCGGTCAAACATTGGCTCACGGGCCCAGGCTCCTCCACCTTGACTCTGCCTTGCCCTCGTTCTGCCACTTTGAATTGGAACCTCCAAGTCCGCTCCAGTAATGGCGGAACATTGGCTTAGGCCTGAGCCCCGCCACCTCAATTCAGCCTGTACACAACACCACACAACTGTCCTGCGTCTTCGAGGCTTCAGTTCACACTGCAAAACTGCCATGTAGTACAAGCGGTTCAAAGTTCAAATCCAGTAACAGGCTATTGATTGCAGTGATTGTTTCCAAGAAAAAGTGTGATTACTAATGTAGTTAGTAGTTTTGTTTGCTGCCAACAAGTTGTCATTGTACTTCACCAGGGCCATCTTAAACCGGACATTTGTTTTTCGCTATTTTTGGTAAGCTCATCAGACCATACCAAAAATAACATTGAATTAGTCAGTTTTATATTTCATCTTTTGTAACTAATTTTTCATTACCCTGTCCAAACGGTCTTTGTCCATAAGTGAGTCTTGCCTGTAAGAGTCATTATAGCCAAGTCCACTGCTCTCTTTAATTGGCAGATGTATACTTCTAGCAAGGGACATTGAGCAGCCAGCTGGGGCAAGAACGTTGTCTTGGCTTTTGTACCAAGCCACAGCCAGTCCACAACCCATTTTGTGGTCAGCTAGCTTGTTGCAAAGCCTGGGATTTCCCTCTCCTGCTTTTCATCAGATGAACTAGATGAGCTCGTGAGGAAGTTTATTTGAAACCAGCATTAATTAAATGACCAGGCATTGCTTTATTTCTAAAGGTTCGCTGATGCCACAAAACAAGTCACCCACCCAAAGCACCTTCTTGCCACTAATTGTCTCAACACTAACATTCACAAACATCTCAGATCCAACAATGCAACAGCTAACAAGTATCACCTCCAATCACCCTTCCCCCTCCCCAGTAAATGTTGCTCTTTGTCATGGTTTTCTCCTCTGCGATCACTGGAAAACGTGGTCAGCCTATCTCAGAATCAGATCACTGACTTAGATGACATGAAACTTGTTGCTTTTGCAGCAGCAGTCCAGTGCCAGGACATGAAATCACTATAAATTACAAATAAATAAATAGTGCAGAGGAAAGGAATAATGAGGTAGTGCTCATGGGTTTATGGACTGTTCAGGAATCTGCTAGCATTGGAGAAGAAGGTGTTTCTGAATCATTGACTGTGGGTCTTCAGACTCTTGTAGCTCTTTCCTGATGGTGGTAATGAGAAGATGGCATGACCCAGATGGCCAGAGTCCTTCATGATGGATGCTGCCTCTTGAAGATATCCCTGATGACACCCTTGCTCTCAATCATATGTTGTGACCTCCCCTCAAACGTTGACGTGTAACAGAAGGGCCAACCTGGCTTCACATTCTCCTGAGTGGGATAGTCTCGTTTCCACTTGGTACCTTGGCTTAATGTTACAGTGGTACGTAGGGTCTAGACTGACAGTTCAGTAGAGTACCCAAATGTCAGAGGTACCATTTTTTAAACTGAGGCCCCATCCACTGTGTCAGATCAATGCAAAAGATCAAAGGATAGCATTTCAAAGAAGTGTTAGAGAGTTCTTCGCAGTGCTCTGGGGCCAATATTTATCCCTTAAACATTACTGAAATTCATTATGTAGTCATTTTCACACTGATGTTTGTGGGATCTAGCTGTGCCTAACCTTTCAACTCAACATCAGAGACTCCACAGCAAGAAGCATATTATACAGGCATGGGACAATAAGTGGCACGTAACACTCCCACATGTGCTAGCTGTCAACATCTCGGGATTCATTGGTTTTATCAGAGACTTAACCAAATCAACCACATGAATACCATGTCTATAAGTTTAAAGTTCAAAAGTTCAAAGTAAATTTATTATCAAAGTATGTATATATGTCACCATTTACAACCTTGCGATTCATTTTTTGCTGGCATTCTCAATAAATCCACAATAGAATAATAATCATAATAGAATCAATGAAAGCCCTTACCAACTTAGACATTTTAACCAGTGTGCAAAAAACAAACTATGCAAATATAAAAAAAATAATAAATAAGCAATAAACATTGAGAGCTTGAGAAAAGTCTTTGATAGTGAGTCCACTGGTTGTGAGAACAGTTCAGTGATGGGGCAAGTAATGCCGAGTGAAGTTATTCCCTTTGGTTCAAGAGCCTGTTGGTTGAGGGGTAATAACTGTTGCTGAACCTGGTTGTGTGAGTCCTGAGGCTCCTGTACCTTCTTCCAGATGGCAGCAGTGAAAAGAGAGCTTCTCCTGGGTGGTGGTGGTCCTTGATGATGGATGCTGTTTATCTGCGACAACACATTGTGTAGATGTGATCAATGGTGGGGAAGGCTTTACCCATGATGAACTGGGCCATATCCACTACTTTTTGTAGGATTTTCCATTTAAGGACATTGGTGTTTCCATACCAGGGTGTGATGCAGCCAGTCAATATACTTTCCACTACACATCTATAGAGGTTTGTCAAAGTTTTAGATGTCAAACCAAATCTTCGCAAAGTACTCAGAAAATAGAGGCACTTCTGTGTTTTCTTCGTAATTGCACTTACTTGCTGGGCCCAGGACAAGTCCTCCAAAATAATAACACTGAAGATTTTAAAGTCACTGACCCTCTCCACCTCTGATCCTCCAATGAGGACTGGCTCACGGACCTTTGGTTTCCTCCTCCTCAAGTCAATAATCAGCTCCTTGGTCTTGCTGACATTGTGCTCTTAGTTGTTATTATGGCACCACTCAGCCAGATTTTCAATCTCCCTCCTATATGCAGATTCATTACCACCTTTGATTCAGTCTACAGCAGTGGTGTCATCAGCAAATTTGAATATGGCATTGGAGCTGTGCTTAGCCGCACAGTCGTAAGTGTAAAGTGAGTAAAGCAGGGGCTATCCACACAGGCTTGTGCTGCACCTGTGCTGATGGAGATTGTGGAGGAGTTATTGTTGCCAATCCAAACTGAATGGGGTCTGCAAGTGAGGAAATCAAAGACCCAATTGCACAAGGAGTTACTGAGGCCGAGGTCTTGAAGCTTATTGATTAGTTCTGAGCTGATGATGATATTGAATGGTGAGCTGCAGGCGATAAAGAACATCCTGATATATGCATCTTTGCTGTCCAGATGCTCCAGGGTTGAGTGAAGAGCCAATGAGATGGCATCTACTGTAGACTTGTTGTTTCAGTAGGCAAAGTGGAGCAGCTCCAAGTCACTTCTCAGGAAGGAGTTGATATGTTTTGTCACCAGCCTCTCAAAGCACTTTATCACTGTGGATGGACTGTAAGTGATACTGAACAATAGTCATTGAGATAGGTTCCACATTCTTCTTTGGCACCGGTATAATTGGACACTGCTTGAAGCTGGTGGGTTACCTCAGACTGTCAAGACGAGCAGTTAAAGATCTCAGTGAACACTCCAGCCAGTTGATCAGCACAGGTCTTTACTACTTGGCAAGTACCCCATCTGGTCGGATGCTTTTTGTGGGTTCACCCTCCTGAAGGCTGCTCACACGTTGGCCTCAGAGACTGAAATCACAGGGACATCAGGGGCTGTGGGAGTTTGTGAAGGTTCCTCAATGTTTTAATGGTCAAAGCAAGCATAGAAGGCATTGAGCTCATCTGGAAGCAAAGCCCTGTTGTCATGTATGTCTCTTTTTAAAAATTTTTTTATTAATTAGATGCCACTAAGTAGATGGCAATGCCTTAACCATTTGTGTGTTGTAAGGCCACTAGGGCCCCTTCCATCCTTATCAAGGGGAGTGCTAACCTTCTCTCCTTTTATACAACACATGTATGTCTCTTGATTTTACTTTATAAGAGATGATAGCATTCAAGTCCTGCCATAGCATTCTTCATTGACTTCAACTTTAGTCCAGAATTGCCACTTCACCCGCAAGATGGCTTTCCAGGGATCGTATCTGGACTTCTTGTAACTTTCTTGGTCACAAGATTCTGACCTGGCCCTCAGCAGATTGTGGATTTCCTGGTTCATCCAAGGCTTCTGGTTAGGGAAGAATGAATGCTTTTGTGGGGACACACTCGCCTAAAACTGTTTTAATAAAGCCTGTGATAACCACGGTGTGTGTTTATTCAGATCCACAGGTGAGCCCAGTGAGCTTGAATACAGCCCAGTCTACCTACTCGGTACATAAGAGCAGGTTTGAAGTTAGGTATCTTGTGAAGAGTGCCTCACCTCCTGACACACATCTACCATCTACAAGCACAGATAAGAAGTCTGATGGAGTACATTAATTTAGATGGGTGTTGCTCCAACAGCACTCAAGAAGCGCAACACTAACCAAGATAAGGCACCCTGCTTAATTGGTACACCATCTGCCACGGATATACAGTGGTTATAGTCTGTAACATCTACAAACTGCACTGCAGTTACTTGCCCAGGCTTCTCTGACAACACACACCAAACTTGCAATCTCTACCACCAAGAAGAATAAGGTTAGCAGGAACTGAGAAATCTTATCACTTGCAGGTCACACACCATCCTGATTTGGACAGTTCTTCAGTGTCACTGGGTCAAACTTCAGGAACTCTCTCCCCAAAACTACTGGGAGCACCTTCACCAGAAATATTGCTGCAGTTCAAGAAGGCAGCTCACAATCACCTATTCTAGGACAGTTAGGGATGGTCAATAAATTCTGGCCTTGGCAGCAAATCTCATATCAGAAGTGAATTAAAAACACTTCCTCCATACTGGACTGAACCAGCCTTTGCCATTGCAGATGAGCATTGAATTTCTGCTTTGTATTATTATTATTATTATTTTTATTATTTTTATTCACCTAAATAATTAGAAATTTTATTACTTAATGTGATTAATTTGTTTTATTTTTGCAGAAACTGAGGTATTTTGAAATAGAAAAATTTTACTAATGGCATCTAATCACATTAGCATCAAAGTTTTTCTTACATTCAGCGTTCCCTCAAAGTTTTTTTTACAGCTGCTCTGAACAGGAAATTTTTACACAGCCTGGAAACTGCGTGGCTCTTAATTTTTTTTTGTAGATGGTGTCGCCGTTCAACAGGCCGGCAGGTATTAACAATGAACTACCAACTTCCATTCTGTGTTTATTGTTACAATTTGTAACAGTGTTGTCACTTGAAACACTGACAATGTAAATACATTATAGCTCCAACATCTTTCAAAGTAAAGGTAGTAGGACATTTATTATTAAGAAAATTTATAGATTATATTAACATATATTTCAAAATTATACGAACATTATATTAAAGGAAATTCCAACTGTGTGGCAACAAAGTCAATGTACACATGAGCATTTTAATTACAACGTGGCTGCACCCCATGCAGCATAGAGGGAACAGTGCTTACATTCATTATTTGAGGAGGAAAACAAATTGGAAGTACATTGGGCTTCGCTTGAAAGAACTTTTCCCATTAATGGAAACATGGAATGGGAAATGTTCGTTCACCATAGAGCAGAAGGCAGATTGCTTTAAATACAAATCAATCTGACAGGCTCTATTGAGATGTGAGGTCATGCAGCAGAATTAGAAACAACTATGAGTATGTTTATCCTCTTCTATTTGGAAACAGGTTTCAACACTATTAAAAACAGGGGAAAATGTAAACTCAGCAGGTTAGGCAGCCTACGTGGAGAAAGAAACGAAGTTAACTTTTCGGGACTGTGACCTTTTATTGGAGTTAGGTGCCATTCAGTCTCTCCTGCCTTCCCTTTTGATCCCTCTTCCCACCTTACTTGGCTGACACTTTTAAGCTTGCTTCATCTTTCCCTCTTCTGACAAAAGATCTTTGACCTTAAATGTAAATTCTTTTCTCGCTCCACAGACACTGACTGACCAGCTTAGCAGTTCCAGCAGTTTTCATTTCACATTTCCTGTAACCACTCTGTTTCACGTTTTCTGCACTGGATTTCTTTCTACATAAGATATCCTGAGAGTTCATCTCTCAAAACCTGGCTTATTTTCTGTTTTTCCTCATTCCATCATCTTTTTCTTATTTTCTGGTGCTCTATTCCCTTGCCATTCTAAAATGGAAGTAGCAGGCGATTCCCATAGCAACCCACCCTCCCTCCATATACTTATCAGTCTCCATAAATATCTCCACCCAAGCTGCTGGGTTGTGCCTGTGACTAAATCCCTATCCCCATATCCACCCTGCTGGGCTGAGTATTGTTGCAGGAATCAGGAATGAAATTGGAAATTGCAAAATAGAGCTGCTACTTTGGTATCACAGCATAGGGAGCAGAACAGATTCACAGCTGACAGTACCAAACTGGGATGGGGTTGCTCTCTGTGACTAGATCCTGGAAGCTGTGTTTTTTGGGAAGCTCAGCATTTTTTCTAAAGGAACCTAGGTTTCTCAAAATTCAAAGTAAATTTCAAACTGAATTGATCATCAAAGTATGTATAAATAGGCATCCGTTAGTCTTGAGAGACCATGGGCTTGGAAAGTTTCCAGGGAGCAGGCCTGGGCAGGGTTGTATGGGAGACTGGCAGTTGCCCATGCTGCAAGTCTCCCCTTTCCACACCACCAATGTTGTCCAAAGGAAGGGCATTGGGACCCATACAGCTTGGCACCGGTGTTGTCACAGAGCAATGTGTGGTTAAGTGCCTTGCTCAAGGACACAACACACTGCCTCAGCTGAGGCTCAAACTAGCGACCTTCAGATCACTAGACCAACGTCTTAACCACTTGGCCACGCACCAAATATGTCACCATATACTACCTTGAGATTTATTTCCTTTCAGGCATTTGCAAGAAAATAAAGAAATACAATAGAATCAAAGAAAATCTACGCACAAAGACTGACAATTAACCAAAAGAAGACAAACTGTGCATAATTAATTAATTAATACTGAGAACACGAGTTGTAGGGTCCTTGAAAGTGAGTCCATAGGTTGTGGAAAGTGTTCAGTGCTGGGATGAGTGAGGTTATCTACTCTGGTTCAGGAGCCTGATGGTTGTAAGGTAATATTTGTTCCTTAACTTGGTGGTGTGGGACCAGAGGCTCCTGTACCTGCTTCCTGTTGGCAGCAGCAAGAAGTCAGTACAGCCTGGATGGTGGGGGATTCTTTGATGATGGATGCTGCTTTCCTGTGGCAGAGCTCTTTGTAGATGTGCTCAATAGTGGGGAGAGTTTAATCTGTGATGGGCCTGGTTGCATCCACCTTGCTAAGATTTAAGCATATATGGATATGAAGGTGTAGTATATGGTTCTTGACTGCATTAAATCATCCTTCATTGACCTGAACTGTCCCCACCATCAGTCAATTTGAAAAGTGATTATTAAACATCTTAGTTATTCCAGACATGCAGAGAGTGCAGCAAATGATTGTTAAAGTGTTTCATGGGTTCACTTTGAAAATTAATTTAGACTCTGCTAATCAGTGAGCTGCTCAGTGTGAAAATCCTGTGGATCAGAGTTCAGAAGACTGGGAAGAAGCACTTCCTGTGCATGTGCTGAATTAGCTGATTCCCGGCAAGCAACGGTAGAAGTGTTGCAACCTTTTTCTGTGTCCTTGAGCAGGAGAGTAAAAGCATGAAAACAAATGAGTCAGGTTTCCTAGTCTTGATAGCAGGGCCTGAGATGCACAGGGAATGCCAGTACTCCGGTACTGCCTGGAGTTTCAGGAGGATGTGATGGTCATTGCTGCAAGCAGCCCAGGAGAAATATCACCGATGAATTGTGCATACATGCTTCTATTTTCTTCAATCCCTTTCCTCAAGGTGTAAATGGGAAGGGAGCAGAATGGGTGGCTGCTAAACCATCAGGACTACCTCCAATTGACCTTAGGTAGACTGATGAAGGATAGTTGGTACCGAGGCACACAGCCCGAACAGCACCCTTTGAACTGTATGCAAGCCAGGGGCAGTTGGCTAACGGGGGGGGGGGGGGGGGGGGGGGGAGAGGGGGTCTTCTCTTTTTTGTTTCAGCATTAAATATTCAATTGTTGAGGCTAAATCTGCTGCAGCTGTGTATGCCAACCAGAGCTTTACCTTAAAAGGGATGGAGTTGAATTACTCTGGCCAATGACTCCTGGAATGCAGTTACTCTAAAGCCTTCCAAGTATTTAACTGTTTACAGTGAGACTGAGGCTGCCTGTCAGGTGACTGAGCTGGCAAGGGTTAAAGGTCTGCAGATGATGTCATTTCTTCCCAATCAGAATCTCCCATCACTCACTAAGGTCAGGAGAATTACTTATTAAGTCTGGTCAATACTGTTAAGTGGCAATATCAATTTACAGCATATTTTTATTACTTAGTAATTTGTGGTTCGTTGTCTCAATGTCACCCACTCCCATTATGAGCATTCCACTTATCTTCTGAGCCACAGGGCTTTCTGCCATTAACGTTACATACCTTCCCTTATCCTTCAGATGGCTGAATGACATGGAGTGTATGACCTGTGAAGAGGCCATTCAGCCAAACCAGTTGTGCTAATGTTTAACCTTCACTCGATCAGAAATCTTAATCCATCCTCTGTATCCCTTTGCCTTTATTTCCGCCTACTCTCAATGGGCTCTTCAGTCAGCTCCTTCATTCTCTGCCTCAGGTAGTGCATTCCACAGCCTCAGAAGTCTTTCAGTTAAGGTAATAATAAATCTACTCTCTGCCTAAAGTCCTGCACATTATTGTTTCACTCTAGAGTACTCAATCACTTGTTGCCAAAACCCCATCTGTTGCACTAATGACTTTGTGGGATGTGGGTAGGTGGGAAGAGCATTGGCCATCAGACCTGCACTGTATGTGACCCCAGGCACACCAATGTGGTTGACCCTTAAATGGCCCAGAAGGCTACTCAATTGAATTAGGGATGAGGAATAAATACTGGCCTTGCTATGGTGCCCAGATCATAAATAGAAAATATGTGGGGTGTCAGCTGGGGTGAGTCCAAGAAGGTGTGATATAGAGACTTTATGGGGGTGAAACACACATTGGTCATTTGCGGTTAGACTCACGATTGTGTTTGCCTTTTGGTAACTATACTCTCAAAGTCAGTGATCATATTTTTCTGATAAGATGGTGATGGGCTCGAATGCAGTGGCATCCACGGGGTCAACCAAAGATGTTATTCTTTTTTAAACATTTTTTTACAATCACAAGGCTCTGCTGGACATAAGGATTTAAATACTACAGGTCTGCCCCATCAGCAAGTTGCGAGAGACCGAAGGAGATGGAGGGTATGAATTGTGCTACTCCCTGCGTCAGGGCGGTGTTGGAGTGGGTGCATGAAGGTGTGCAGTCTAAGAGCGAGTGATTGTCTTAGTTGCTTTCCTCGTGATTGCAAGGCCCTGTTGGACATTGGTGGTGTGAAAGGTTGCAAGTCCAATTCATTGGTTGATTGGCGAACGGCAGGGGAGGTGTGTGGCCTCGAGCTGTGGCGTCGCCTGTTTGCAGCTGCCCAGGGGGAAGCTTAGGAGTCGGGCATCCCACAGGAATGCTGGAATGGTGCAGAGCAGCCCCACCGAGTGTTTGCCCAGCAGAAGACAAGCTATATTGGGCTTGACTGCAGACTGCTGCAACATTCATGGACTCAGGGACTAGGATGATTTTTTTTTTGTGTGACTGTGTTTTACTGCTATCAGATATTCTTGCTATCTTATATGTGCCTTGTGCTGTGTGTGACTGCTGGTACTGTGTTCTGCTGCTCATCCCCAGAGTTATGTTTCATTTCCCTGTATTCATGTATGGCTGAATGACATTTAACATGAAAGCATACAGGCATTTGATGCCTGATAAGAGATCAGGAGAATGCTATTCTGTTGATGGAAGTAAGCAATGAAACTTCACAGTTATTAATAATGTGTGAGGCAGTATTCTGATTGCATAGGAAGATCTGAATCACAGTTAATATTTAGCTGGTGTCCACTCCCTTTACTGCATCTTGCTAAAGTGTTTTGCTCTCTGTAATATTCTGACTCAGTCATATTTAAGCTGTCAGCTGAGGTCACTTCCACTTAAGGAAGATGAAAGCTTTCTCAACTTTGTGGGCTTCATGTTTAAATGTTGCCTGCTTTTCTAAAGTACTGCTCAGACCCCATCATGAGTGCTGAGTTCAGTTCTGGGTGCAGCACTTCAGGAAGGAAATACCAGCCCTTGAAGGAGATGCAAAGGAAATTCACCAGAATGACAAAAGCCTAATTTATAAGAGCAAATTACAAAGATGAGACTTGTATTTCCTTGAAATAGCATGGTTAAAATGATTTGAGGAGTTGATGGGGTATGTGGGGCTCCAGAACAAATGGATAAAATTTGAAAATTTGAGCAACACATTTGCACACAGTGGGATCTAAAGTTTGTCCTTCCCACAGCTGACTGCTAAGGCTCAGGGCCTGCTGAAAATGTCAAAACTGGTGGATTTTTGTTCAAATACAAATCAGCTATGATCTCATTGTGTAATGGAACAGGCTTGATGGCTGAATGCCCTGCTGTTGTTACGTTCATACGCTGATTTCCAAGAATTAGGTCATAGAAACATAGAAAACCTACAGCACAATACAGGCCCTTTGGCCCACAATGCTGTGCTGAACATGTCCCTACCTTAGAAATTACCTCAGGTTACCCATAGCCCTCTATTTTTCTAAGCAAATATGTACAAGTGATGTACACATCAGACTTGTGACATAAACACATGTTAATTACTGTGAGTCTGCGATAAATTTTACATCCATGGTCCGAAGCTCTTGGTACCTTCTGGATATTATTGCATTGTACCTACCAGCACTACAAGAGAGCACGCAAACCACTCTCAATACACAAGCGATGAGGCTAGTCACCATTACTGGCGTATACTTGGTGCCTGACTAAAAAAAATAGCAACAGTTTGAAGAAGCTCTTTGAAGCACCTACACCCTCAGTAGATCAACCACACTCACCACAGGAGCTCAAAGCTCATCAAGCGGCATGTGCTGAGATTTTCCTGGTTGCACAGAGTCAGTAAACCCATGTCGTAGCGATTAAAATAAAAGGACCGACTGGCATGTGCTTAATTTTCATATAACCACATGCCGGTCGGAGTACAGAGAGACCTGAGTGGGGCAGTTTAGTAGGAAACAGGACAAAATGTCAGCTCAGTCACAGGGCACCCAGGAGTGCATAATTGAGAATGTCAGTCCCTGCCAATGCCCATGGAAAGGATGATGATATCAAGTGGAGAGAAATAGATGTGATTTGTAGAAATGGCTGGAAACTGCAAGACTCCAACATAAAAGTAGAAATAAAAATGCAAATCATTAGAGAAAACTATTGATATAGCAGCAGATTGTTCTATCAGGAAATTACCTACCACAAGAAATTCTATGTCAACTCTTTGAAGGATTGAGGATTGATTTCATTTTTCCACAGTGAAGACTGAAGCAAAATACTTATGTAGTTCATCCACCATTGCCTTGTCCCCCATTACTACCTGTCCAACATCATTTTCCAGTGGTCCTGCCTCTCTTTTACAGTTTATATATCTGAGAAATGCTTTTGGTAACCTCTTTGATATTATTGGCCAGCCTACCTTCATATTTCATCTTCTCTCTCCTTATGGCTTTTTTAGTTGCCTGAGGTTGGGTGGGACAAAAACCAGAGGTCATGAGTTAAGGGCGAAAGGTGAGATGTTTAAGAGGAACGTAAAGGGAAACTCCTTCACTCAGAGGGTCGTGAGATTGCGGAACAAGTTGCCAGCACAAGTGGTGCATATGAGCTCGATTTCAACATTTAAAAGAAGTTTGGATAGGTGCATGGATGGTAGGGGTATGCAGGTTGATGGAAGTAGGCAGGTTCAGTATGGACTAGATGACTGAATGGCCTGTTTCTGTGCTGTACTTTTCTATGACCCCATGACTCTTCTGTGGGTTTTAATAGCTTTCCAATCTTTGAATTTCCAGCTAATTTTTGCTCTAATATACCCTCCCTTTTGCTTTTATATTGGCTTTGGCTTCACCTGTCAGACACGGTTGCATCATCCTGCTTTTAGAATAAAACATATTTGGGATGTATCTATCCTGCACCTTCTGAATTGCTCCCAGAAACTCAGCCATCTTTCTTCCATAACATTCTGTCTCTTTCAACAATCAACTTCCCAGCTCCTTTCTTCATCCCTCCTCCTCCAAGTTTCATCTATCACCTGGTAGTTCTCTCTCCCCTGCCCCCACCTTTAAAATCTATTCATCACCTTTTTTAATCCAGTCCAGTCAAAGAGTTTTGGCCCAAAACATCCACTGTACTTGTTTCCATAGAGGCTGCCTGGCCTGCTGAGTTCCTCCAGCATTTTGTGTGTGTTGCTCGGATTTCCAGCATCTGCAGATTTTCTCTTGTTGAAGATTCAATCACTATTGTTGGTCAAATGTTGTTTGATGCTGAGAAGAGGATGTTAATATTTTTATGTTGCCAGTTGAGGAAGCAGTGATGGTTTGGCATAAAGGGGATGGCCTGTTCCCATTTGCTTTACTGAAAATGCACCTTTCTGTACTTACTCAAAGATGGAAATAAATCTTGGTTTAATGTCATCTCCTTCAGTTCTGCACTGGGGGTGTTAACCTAGATTGCTCAAGTCCTGAGGTGGTATTTTGTTTTCCAGTCATCTTAATCCGAGTTATTCCAGGTTGCCTGAAGAACACTAATGTTCTTCATCCGGTGCTCCCGGTGCGGCCTCCTCTACATCGGGGAGACCCGACGCAGATTGGGGGACCGCTTCGTCGAGCACCTATGCTCCGTCCGCCACAACAGACAGGATCTCCCGGTTGCCACTCACTTCAACTCTCCCTCTCATTCCCATTCGGCTATGTCCATACATGGCCTCCTCTACTGCCATGATGAGGCCAAACTTAGGTTGGAGGAGCAACATCTCATATACCGTCTGGGTAGACTCCAGCCCCTTGGTATGAACATCGAATTCTCCAACTTCCAGTAATTCCCTCCGTCTCCATTCTCCCATCCCACTTTCACTCTGTCTCCTCTTCTAGCTGCCTATCACCTCTCTCATGACTCTGCCTTCTTCTACTAGCCATAGTGCTTTCCCCTTAGATTCCTTCTTCACCTCTCTGGCCTATCCCCTCCCTGCTTCCCCTCCCCCACCCCTTGATCTTTCCTCTGATTGGTTTTCCACCCTCCCCGCACCTTCTTTATAGGGCCCCTGCCCCCTCCTTCTTTAGTCCTGACCCGAAACGTTGACTGCCTCTTTCAACGGATGCTGCCCGACCTGCTGAGTTCATCCAGCTTGTTTGTACGTCTTGATTTGACCACAGCATCTGCAGTGCACTTTGTGTTTACTAATGTTATCTAAAATTAATTAAGAATGGAAAATAGTGGATATAACAGAAATGTTTTCATGTTAACTCAGTTTATTTATTTTCGCAATCCTGGTTTTGGTAAGATGGAGAAATATTAGTATTGGTATAGTTTGTCAGTTAATATCCCTAGCTTCTGGACCACATGAACATCGATGGAAGTAGGAAGAATGCTTTGGGTTTCCTATCTCATTTGTCAATAATGTTTCACTTCCAATAGAAAGAAAAAAGGAATAAAGAATTGAAAGGGATGTCCTGAATTGTACTAGTCACTGTTGCTGGAGATGTTGTAGATGTTTGCATATGAACTCCCAAAGTATGAAGTATGGAGTCCTTCAGTACAGCTGGAATAGGATGAGAGAGAGAGAGAGAGAGAGAGAGAGAGTGTGTGTGTGTGTGTGTGTGTGTGTGTGTGTGAGAGAGAGAGAGAGAGAGAGAGAGAGAGAATCAGAGTGTGTGTGTGTGAGAGAGAAAGAGAGAAACAAGCTTACTGAGGCCCGTACTATTCTTATACTGCCTTCAAACAATAAGACAAAATCTAACCACACATCAAACCATTCATTTAATATAGCTTGTGACAAAAACCAATAGGAAGGAAGAGAGGAAAAATCAGGCCTGGGGTGATAGGGAGGGCGAGGATAAAGGACAAGCTCAATGATATTTTAGTCGTTCCAGCACTCTGCCTTCATTGGGAATTGAGAGGAAGGAATGTACAGAATTAAAACAACGCTTCTGTGGCTTGTGCCCAGGATTTTGGCCTGTAATTCTTTAAGGATTCAGCCTACTTCTCCTCATGTAGCTGATGTTTAGTAATGCTGAGTTGCTGGAATTTGTGGGAATTCCCTGATTGCTCGTAAGGGTCGAAACCTCCAGTCACCCTTTGAAAATGAACGTTAGCAAAAGAGTATACAGTACAAGCCCCTTGTTTGTCAGACAGGACAACCAATCAGTTTCTGCCTTACTAAGTATTATCTGGTGCTGAAATAACTCGAGAGCAGACTGTAAACTAATGGCAAACTGTAAGCAAATGGCAACTTCTTCCATTTATGGCATAAGGGATTAACAACTACTATTATAAACTGGAAATCTTGAGCAACACACACAAAACGCTGGAGGAATGCAGCAGGTCAGGCAGCATCTATGGAGGGGTCAATGCTTCTCATCCTTATGGACGGTCTCGGCCTGAAATGTCAGCTGTTTATTCATGGATGGGGCCTTACTTGCTGATTAACTCTAGCATTTTGTGTGTGTCTTGCATCTACTATTAAATCAGTCACATGTCTCAAGAAAAGTCTTTGAAGTAAAAGAATGTATGTTACCCTGATAGGGTTAGGTGAATGGGAATGTGAAGGTGTGGAGCTTGTAGACTGGCATAGACTTGTTGGGCTGAGTGGCGTATCTCTCCACTGTACATCTATTGTAATTCTGTCAGTTTCCATTCCAAAGTAGTGCCCAAATCATTCTGGCACTTAAAATGGCACCAAGTATATTCTGTGCAGTAAAAATAATGCTAAATATTATCACAGTAAGTTTGTTTTCATTCTTTCCTCAGCATGTGTGTATGCAGAAAATTGACCACAATCAAAGGTTGCATAGAAAAAACATCTAATTCTGATCTTAAGTCATTCCTTGGTGATCTGAGGACACTATTAGCTTTTGTGCCCTGACCAGTGGCCAAGTGGCTGACCTCCTCCTTTAGTGTTTTAGTCTCTATGTAAGTTTCATCATTAATCCAAGAATTGCTCTTACATTGGCCTCTTGTTCTCCGTCTTTTTCGAAGTGTTGAGTTACAGTATTTCTCCACTTTCGATTTTTTAATTCTCATATTGCTGATGATTTTTGAGCAGCACCTAACTATTCAGACCTTGTTGAGAGCATCAGTCATGGTCTGAACATTGAGGCAAGCCTCTGAACATCCACACTGATACCCTCTCTTTCTTTAGTTTCATACAAACCTGAGATAGGGCTGAAATGTTCTTGCCCTGTTTCCCTGATTTCTTTATCAAGAGCACTGTTCTCCACTGAAAATTCTCATGCCCAGGGTGGATCGATGTGTGAAATCTGCCTTTAAATGTTCTTTGTATGTTTGTCCATTTTAGTGGCCAATAGATGTTTTAAAGTTGAAAGAGTAGAGAGAAAATTTACAAGGATGTTACAGGATCTGGAAGACCTGAGTTTTAAGGAAAGATTGAATAGGTTAGGACTTTATTCCTTAGAATGTAGAAGACTGAGAGGAGATTTGATAGAGGTGTACAAAATAATGAGGAGTATAGATAGGGTAAAGGCAAGCAGGCTTTTTTCCACTGAGGTTGGGTGGGACTACAACCAGAGGTCATAGGTTAAGGGTGAAAGGTGAAAAATTTAAGGGGAACTTGAGGGGAAACTTCTTCATTCGGGGGGCTGTGAACGTGTAGCACAAGCTGCCAGCGTAATTGGTGCATGCGAGCTCAATTTCAATGTTTAAGAGAAGTCTAGATAGGTACAAGGATGGTAGGGATACAGAGGGCTATGTTTCAGGTGCAGGTTGATGGGAGTAGTCAGTTGAAATTATTTTTGGCATGGACTAGATGGGCTGAAGGGCCTGTTTCTGTGCTGTGTTTTTCTTTGACTCTATCAATTAACCAATTAACTTGGACCTTTATTCTTATGGACTTAAGCAGTCCATTTCATGCAGGTTGAGGACTTGACTCACCACTGAAGAACTTAATACTGGATGTCTGAAACATGACATTTCCTCATGAAATTCATTATCCTAAGGAGTAATTAGTTCATGACCTTCCCATATATACTGTCAGGTTATACTCCACTAAACCACACAGAGGCATTAAAGCTAATACATAAATACTGTGATAAGTCCTGTGCTTCCTCATGTGCAGGCCAACCAATTCTCTACCTTTGTATCCTACTCCTGATGTAATCTCTGCAGGGGCAGCCTGCCCTTGTGACTGAACCCTTTATTTATCATGGGTTGAAACCTTGAGAGAAGAACCTTTCACACATATAACTTCACAGTATGTACCTAGCCTAAAAATTTCAGTTCTAGTTCCCATTCACATTCCAACATGTCAGTCCATGGTCTCTACTGCCAGGATAAGGCCACACTCAGGTTGGAGGAGTAACATGCTGGGCAGTCTCCAACCTGATGGCATGAATACATGAATATCAATTTCTCAAACTTTTAGTAATTGCTTCCCCACCCCTCACCATTCCCCATTCTTGTTTCCCTCTCACACCTTCCCTTCTTACCTGAATCACCTCCCTCTGGTGGTCCTTCTCAGCTCTTTACTTAACCCCTGCCTGGTTTCACCTATCACCTGCCACCTTATACATTGTCCTCCTCTACTCCCACCTTCTTTTTCTGACTTTTGCCCTTCCTTCCCAGTGTTGATGAAGGGTCTCGGCTATTATCTTTGACTATTTACTCTTTTCCATAGATGCTGCCTGACTTGCTGAGTTCTTCCAGCATTTTGTATGTGTTGCTTTGGACTTCCAGCATCTGCAGATTTTCTTGTGTTTCTGAAAATATTGCTGTCTTCTTCGCTCTATGTTGCTATTTACGTTTACTAAATAAAAATGAAGTAACACTATGTACTAGTGGATGGACTAACTGTTCTCAGTGGCAGGTGCATTTGGGATAATTCAACTATATACTGTGCTTTTCCTTCTCCATATTCTTTGCCTCTTCCCAGTAAAACTCTCCTATGCCCATCCCTAATTGCACGAGGATGTACCCCTATAGTTATTCCCTTCCAATCTGTTCTTTGTCTTGATTTTTTTTGATGATTTATTAGGACCACAAATATAACTGAAGGAGCCCAAAATTATATTTACAAATCAATTTGATTGAATCATCCTTTCTGGGAATAGAATTTAATCTGACTCTATTGTATAGGTTAATCATTTAATTCTTAAGGATGGAGTGAACATTTAGCTCAGTGGTACCATTTCAAGCCTGTTTCAGGTGTGGAGTTCAAACCCCAATCTAGACAGCCCAAGTGAATAAAGCCTGGAAATTCAGCCCTGACACCCAGAGGATCATCGCATTCAATGGGGTGTGGCAGCCCATAAAGATTACAGCTCCCTCCCTCTTGAAATTGGCTGGTGTAAAGTTAGTTATGGTCATATAAATATGGGAGAAGTGTATATTTTGTGGCATGTTGGATTGCTAATGAACCCACTGATCCCTCACACCCTTCTCCAAGCAAAGAGTGCAAGGATACAGAAGCCAGATGTTGTGGGATATAAGAGTAGGAAGGCTTACCCCATTTAGCTAAAACTCCCTTAATGTCTCAACAAATGTATAAAGTAACTGAATGATAAACACATAAGTATGTGTGCACTCATAGTGTACTGTGTAATTACAGGGCTCTTAGAGGATACAGCACAGAACTAGTTAAAATCTTGATGCCAGTTGAGTTTTCTCCTTTATTTATTTGAGCACTATCATAGGTTCAGTTTGAGGGTAAATTCTGTTGTAGTACTCACTGATCCCAAAATGTTTTCACATGAAATGCAGAATTTCTCATTTAACCTTGAGACTTTCCTATGAAAAGTAACCACTTACCAAAATATGTAAGAATCTGAAGGGGGTGGACAAGATAGATGCTGAAAGGATGTCCCCTCTAATGGGAGTATCTGGAGTTCAGGAATATAGTTTGAAAATAAGGGCTTGCCCTTTTCAGATGGGTCTGAGGAAGGATAAGATGCTCTAATCATCTTATTTTCACCATGGATGTCTAGTCCCTATATACCTCCATCCCCCACCAGGAAGGCCTCAAAGCTCCCCATTTCTTTCTGGACACCAGACTCAACCAATTCTCCTCCACCACCATTCTCCTGCGTTTAGCAGAACTTGTCCTCACTCTCAATAATTTCTCCTTTGGCTCCTCCCACTTCCTTCAAACACTCACATGGGTCCCAGCTATGCCTGCCTGTTTGTCAGCTACGTGGAACAGTCTATGTTCCAAGCATACCCTGGTAGCTGCCCTCCCACTTTTCCTACGTTACATCGACAACTGCATTGGTGCTGCTTCCTGCACCCATGCTGAGCTCATCGACTTCATCAACTTTGCCTCCCACTTCCACCTGGCCCTCAAATTCACCTGGTCCATTTCCGACACCTCTCGATCTCTCTGTTTCTGTCTCTGGAGACAGTTTATCTACTGATGGCTATTATAAACACACTGACCCTGACAGCTACCAGGACTATAGCTTTTCCCACCCTGCTACTTGTAAAAACTCTATCCCCTTCTCTCAATTCCTCTGTCTCTACTGCAACTACTCTCAGGATGAGCCTTTTCATTTCAGAACTGAGGAGATGTCCTCCTTCTTCAAAGAAAGGGACCTCCCATCCTCCACCATCAACACTGCCCTTAATCACATCTCTTCCATTTTGCACATGTCTGCTCTCACCCCATCCTCCTGCCACCCCACCAGGGATAGGGTTCCTCGTCCTCACCTACCATCCTACCAGCCTCGCATCCGGCCCATAATTCTCTGTAACTTCTGCCTTCTCCAATGGGATCCCACCACCAAGCATATCTTTCCCTCTTTCCCACTTTCTGCTTTCAGCAGGGATCGCTCCCTATGCGACTCTCTTGTCCATTTGTCCTTCCCCACTGATCTCCCTCCTGGCACAATACTTGCGAGTAGAACATGTGCTACAGCTGCCCTTACACCTCCTCCCTCAATACCATTCAGGGCCCTAAACAGTCCTTCCAGGTGAGGTGACACTTCACCTGTGAGTCTGTTGGGGCCATCTACTGTATCCAGTGTTCCCTGTGTGGCCTCCCTGTGAGACCCAACACAGATTGTGAGACCGCTTCACCAAGCACCTAAGCTCTGTCTGCCAGAAGAAGCAGGATCTCCCAGTGACCACCCATTTTACCTCCACTTCCCATTCCCATTCTGACATGTCAATCCATGGCCTCCTCTACTGTTCTAATGAGGGCACACTCAAGTTGGAGGAGCAACACCTTATATTCCGTCTGGGTAGCCTCCAACCTGATGGCATGAACATCAATTTCTTAAACTTACAGGTAATGCCACCCCTCCTCTCCTTCATCATTCCCATTCCCTTTTCCCTCTCTCACCTTGTCTGTCCATCACCTCCCTCTGGTGCTTCTCCCCTTTTTCTTTCTTCCATGGTCTTCAGTCCTCTCCTATCAGATTCCCCCTTCTCCAGCCCCATATCTCTTTCACCAAACAACTTCCCAGCTCTTCACTTCACCTCTCCTCCCCCTCCCGGTTTCACCTATCACCTTGTGTTACTCCCTCCCCTCACCCCACCTTCTAACTCTGACTCCTTGTCTTTTTTTCGTCAATCCTGATTAAGGATCTCGGCCCATAGCATCGACTGTACTCTTTTCCATAGATGGCCTGCTGAGTTCCTCCAGCATTTTGTGTGTGTGTTGCTTGGATTTCCAGCATCTGCAGATTTTCTCTTGTTTATGATTGGTATCTTGGAAACTCGGGTTGACCTCTTGGAACCATGGGCTGGAATCTCAGAAACACAGGCTTGTGCTGTCCTCTTGGGGCTTCCGACTGGCTTCTTGGGATCTCTGGCTGATCTCTCGGAATCTCCGATTGGTCTCTCAGAGCCTTTAGAATGACAACTATTCTGCCAAAGGGCTAACCACCCCTTAATGGTGCCAGAAAACCAATATCTTCTCTCAGAAATGGAAAAGTAACCATGGGTATCCAAGGATTAGGGGAATATCTGGAGATTGAGTAAGTTGAAATTGAATTGTCTCCTCATGTATATCAATCATTAACAGGCAAGGAACAGAAAGATAGGAAATTTGTCCAGATTCCAACAGTCAACTGTACAGGCCTGAATCAGTGAGTGATTGGTCGAGACGTAATTTGGGAACTTAGATCCTCTCAGCAAGTCCAAGATCAAAAAAAATTCCTTGCCGAACCAGAGTCTACCAGTACCCCAAGGGAATGTTGATGTTCCCCCCAAGACAATAGGGAAGGTAACACCACTCCAGAATTCGTCGAACTGGGAGAGACTGGAGACTATCACAGTTCTCCTCTCACTCGACAGTCCTGGGAGTTGCCTGACATCTTGAGCCAAGAGACTTGAAGATGGCCAGCCTTACCCCAGTATAGACAACTGCACTGCTTCAGTCATCTCCTTCACTCTGCTGAGGAGAGCCGGGTCCTTCCCAGTTGCATGGGCTCCTCTGGAGAAGACTGCAAGGATCTGGCCTGAGTCTCAGATTGTGGAAATGGAGAAGGCATTGTGAAATTTTGAGAGCTGGCTCTCTGGGCAAACTCACCTCACCTCTCTCTCCTTCTCTCAGATATGCGATTAGCAATTCTAATAGCCATATGCATAAGCTCCTTCAAATCCTCGACCAGGTCCCCGGTCACTAGAACATGCTTGAGTTGGTCTTTTAATCCTCATTGAAACAGGGCAACCAAAGCCTCTATGTTTCACCTGCTCTCTGCAGCTAAGGTCTGGAACTCAAATGAATAGTCAGCAATAGATCGTACCTCCCAATGCAAATGGAGAAGTTAGCTGGCTGCCTCTGGGAAACTTAGCGGGTTGTAACTTGAACGCTAGAGAACACAGAATTGGAAGTTAATTAATCCCACACAGTAGTTCTGGGCAAATGTAGCAGGATGCATAGGCGAATGTTTAGAACCCGAGTCCATCCTTGAAGAACACAACTCTTGCCTACCGGTTTCAGCGTCTTTCTACAATGATGCTAGTGTCTCCTGGAATAAATGTTCATGCCATCCAGCTGCCTCTCTTTGGCAGGTCAATGCCATGTGGAATTGATCAAATTCTGCTGGGTCCATGGTGGCTGAGTCCTGCTGTAATGAGATCTTCAGGCAAGCAAACCCAGGTGCGGAGTAAACTCGAGGCTCGAAGGTTGAAGGTAACAGAGGAATAACAAATGACTCAGAGCATACTTACTCAAGAGGACCAGAGTACACAGACCCAAATCCAGGACCCAGCAATGAACGCTCGTCATGATGAACTTCAATAGTGCATATAACACAGGAAACCCCTGCGTACCAAAATCAAAATTCAATAAACTAAAAACAGGATGCATGAGGAAACAGCATTCAAAAAACAAGCAGCACAACAAAACACAAGGAACACTTAATGACTAAGCCAGTCACTTAACAAGTTCTAGTTAAAACAAATCAGTGATGTTCAGGTGTGTCAGTGTGCCAAGGCCTGTTGCTCTGTAGTGCTCCACACTGGTCTGAAGAATTCATGACATGTATTGCAGGCTCGAGGGGCTGATTGGCCTTTTCCTACTCCTATTTCATAGGCCCTTATGCCCCTGTGCACTAAAGGGCAACTGTGTTCAGAGGCACAGTAACCATTACATCATCAAGTAAAAGAAAACAATACTATCAGAAAGGAAAGCTTACTTGAGCCTTATCGAGCTTGAATGAAAAACATTAACATCTAACTGCAGTTCATTAGAGCTGAGTGGGACAGATTTTTACCCAGTTTGTGGGCAGTGACTAAAAAACAACTTCAAAAGTTAGGTTATCAGTTGTTTTTTAACTGAGGCTGTTGATTATTGGCAATTGTGTACCACAGCACTGACGTAAACACTGCCATGTGTAGAATTAATTTATCTTACAGAAAATTACACCAACTTCCAAACTGCTGCTACATTTTCCCTGAAGAGATGTTTGACTTGTAGCCAAACCAAACCTTCACTATGTGCTAGTCATAAGACAGCTCATTAATTTTATTTTCTTCTTTTCCAAAGAAGCTATAAATTCTAACTCGGCTCTTTGAAATCAGTTAAGAATGAGGAGATGCCCACCCTTTGTTTTCCTCTTCATTCCTTCTTTGGGAATGCAGAAAAGCAAATAATATTACTTTGAATTACATAGATCAAACAGGATAGGATCAGGCATCTTTCCAGGGTGTAAGCTCCTTTCAGAACTCTTCCCACCATTGCATTTTCCCTAATCAGTATCTCTTTCTATTTTGTTATCCCTCGTGTGTTTATCCAGCTTGTATCTGTCTTTATAACATGCACATACGTTGACTTGACTGAAACTATTTTTATCTTCCTGGATTCCCAAGAACTTTGTTCCCCACTGAGTTACAGAGCTACAGACAAGGGCTTGCTAAATCCTTGTATGTACATTTCTATGCACTGTAAGTTTGGTGTCTGGAGGCCATCAAAAGTGCCTAAGAGATAGTGTAGACAGAAATTTTGGTTTCAGGTCAATAATAGTTCCCCCTGGAGGAATTGTGCAGCCCTTGCATGGATCGGAAGCCATTCAGATGCACGGTATATTGATACATGCTGTGAATTATAATTGAAGTCATAAGACAGATCCTTGTTGCTCATAGGTGTGCCACAGTGATCAGTCCTGGGCCCTCAGCGACACACAGTTTATATTACGTGAAAAGACACTAGCATTTCCAAAGTTCCTGGTGATATAAACCAAGGTGGACATGTGAACGCAGAGTGATTGAAGAGGATGTAGGTGGAGCAGTGGGCAAGGGCTTGACAGGTGACACATATTGTAGGAAAATAGTAAGAAGAATGAAAAAGTAAAATACTTTTTAGCAAAAAGTATTGACAGAGGGATCTGGTTGTGCTGGGAGAGGTGACATGAAAAGCAATATGCAGGTACAGCAAGCAATTAAAAAGGCAAGCAGTATATTGGCTTTTATTGCAAAGAAAATGTAGTTCACAGATAAGAAAGTCTTGCCGAGATTGTAGAGATCTTTGGTGGGACCTCACTTTGAAGTACTGTGTGTAGTCCTGTTCTCTGTACCTACAACAGACTACTGTGGAGTGTACATTTACAAGATCATTTCCTAGCGTGAGGGCTTATGAAGAGGAAATGGTTTGCTGCCACTCTCTGGAGTTCAGAAGGATGAGAAGTCATATCATTTACATTTTACATCAAAGATTCTGAGAGGGGTGAAGAGACACTTTCCCTGGCTGGACTGTCTACGAGTATGGGATATAGTCTTGGGATGGTGAATTAAATAAGGAGAAATTCCTTTGTGCAAAGTTGTAAACCTTTGGAGTTCCCCACCTCAGACAAATGATATTGTTACATTTTCTGGACTCTACAAGGTATCTGGTGGCATCCGTTAGTCTTGCGAGACCAGGGATCTGTACCTGGAATGGTTTCCAGGGCGCAGGCCTGGGCAAGGATGTATGGGAGACCGACAGTTGCTCAAGCAGCAAGTCTCCCCTCTCCATGACACCGATGTTGTCCAAGGGAAGGGCAAGGGCCGATACAGCTTGGCACCGGTGTCGTCGCAGGAGTTGCCAGAGCGAGGTTGAAGACAAGGTCGGACTGCCTTAGGGACTCCAGCTCCAGATTTGTCCTCAGGGTTTACTCCCGAAGACTTTCCCATGAGTGGGTATGGCTGCAAGGCAGCGGAGGTTTGAAATCAGAGTTTTCCCTCTCTTAGATGGACTGCCTTCCCAGGCTGACGAGCTCCATCTACCTGAAGCACTGGTTTTAAGGCACCAGGACCCGCCTTCGCTCCTTCTCCTGTCAGTAGAAACATTTTCGCCGGGCTTAGAGGCTGAGCCACACGAAAAGGCCTGGAGTTGGACTTGGTTGTCAGAGGCTATTTGAGGCACATGCCATGAGGAACATTTTTAGGTAGTGGGAGCTTGTCCCCACTACCACCGCTCGGCTTGACAACCTTGGAATCTAGAGATATAGGAAATGAGGGGAAGGTGTTCTTGAGGCACAGGGGCAGCCCTGGCACTGACTTGTGGTGGAGGTTCAAGGAGTCTTATGGCTATTCTCTGATTTACTGTATTTTTATTTTCTTGTATCAAACGTGATAGAGATGGGGAGAGAGCTGCTAGATTTGGAGGTTCCTAAAGTGTTGTCATGTAAATTGACATGCTATAAACGTTTCTCTCAGTGCAGTTTAGAGGAATTTTCAGAAAGTTGTGTGCACATTTTTGATGAACTTTGTTTCTTCTTACAACTTCATCAGTTTTCTTACAAAATATTTAATTTTTGGCTTTAATTTTGATTAATGGAAAATGGACCCAGAGTGAACCTCGAAAATGGTGTCACAGGTAGATAGAGTCGTAAAGAGAGAATTTTGGCACATTGGCCTTCATAAATCAACGTATTCAGCACAGGAGTTGGGATGTTATATTCAAATTGTGTAAGATATTGGTCAGGCCTAATTGGGAGTATTATGTGCAGTCTTGGTCACCTACCTACAGGAAAGATGTAAACACTGTTGAAAGTGCGCAGAGAAAATTTACAAGAATGTTGCTGGTAATTGAGAACCTGAGTTATAGGAAAAGGTTGACTAGGTTAGGACTTTATTCTCTCGAGAATAAAAGACAAAGGTGAGATTTGATAGATGTATAGATAAGGCAAATGCAAGCCAACTTTTTCCAGTGCGGTTGGGTGAGACTAGAACCAAAAGTCATGGGTTAAGGGTGAAAAGTGAAATGTTTAAGGGGAACATGAGGGGGAACTTCTTCATAGAGGCTGGCGAGTGTGTGGAACAACTTGCCAGTGGAGGGGGTGGATGTGGGGACGATTTCAACATTTAAGATAAGTTTGGATAAGTACATGAATGGGAGGGGTATGGAGGGCAATGGTTCAGAGGCAGGTTGACGGCACTAGGCAGAATAATAATTCGGCATGGACTAGATCAGCCGAAGGGGCTATTTCAGTGATGTAGTACTTGATGACTCTATGACTCTAATAGTAGCTTTTAAAATTATTTTGGTTCTTTATGTCTTCGCTGCGAAGTGAAGGGTCTTTGGAGACATTTTAACTTGCTGCCTTTTTCCTTTCTCTCCCCTTACCAGGAAATTTGGTCAGAGCTTAAAGGGACTTGAGACAATGAGCCAGAATACTTGGGAGATTGTACCTGTAGTAGCAAGGGTTGTTCATAATCTTTCACTCCTTTTATTCCTCTTTTTCCCTTATTCTCATGATCTAAGAAAGTACTGGAGGTAGCCTGGTGACAGCATGAGATTGCTCATGAAATAAACCTGTAAGGTCTAGTGGAAAGATGCATGTTAAACAGATTGCTGTCTAAAGATTCATTAACAAGAGGCTGAATCCAGGGCTGTTTGCCTTATTCATAACCGAAGATTTTTATCAGATGCTGTCACAATCCAAGAGGCAAAATTCAGAGTTTACTATCCTCTAGAACATCAAAGAGATTCCTGATGACAGATACGTTTGCTCTGGTTTCCCTCTTTCAGCCTTTAGCTCCTAAATTTAAACCTTATTTCCATGCTGACCTTTTAAAACATACACAAAACTCCACATGTGAGACAATGTCAGCTTCCTTCTCCATTTTTGGGTCAAATGTACTGCAGGGTAAATTGGGAACATTACAGCTCCCCGTGAATCAAGTTTAGAAAGCTCTTCTGATTGTGGGTGGGGTGCTGAGCAGGGCCCCAGTTTCTGAGTTTCTGAATTACTGATCTTGATCAGGACAATATTTGGAGCCATTAAATTGGTTCAGGGCTCTAAAGTTGGAAGGGGTGTGAAGAGAAATAAGACAGGGTTCCTCCTCCTAGAGAAAGCCTCATTTCTATTTCTCTTCGTCTTTGTTTCTCCCTTTCCTCTGTCTATCTGCCTCTTTGTCTTTCTTCCTTGAGGACCTCCAGTTTTACAGTCATTTTCCATTGGCACGGGCTGGTGAGAACATTTCACCCAGCACATCAATGTCTGTGGCAAAGAGTGCAGGACAGGGTATGGAATATCTTGCCGATTAAAACTGAAGTCTGAAAGCAACCACTTTGGTCAAGCAGCAGAGGACATTGCATGGAATTTTACCCAATGCAGTGGTGCCTTCAGAGGAGCTGGAATCTGGGGATGGGGCTGTAGAGCAAATAGATTGTTCATGCCCAACATAGAAACAGTATGAACGTGGCATTGTAACAAGGAGACCCTCTCTCTTTCTCTCTCTCTCTTGTTCTCTCTCTTGCTGTCTCTCTCTCTCTCTCTCTCTCTCTCTCTCTCTCTCTCTCTCTCTCTCTCTCTCTCTCTCTCTCTACGTCTACTGCTGGAGATGCCTTTTTCTCTCTCTAACTTAATCTTACAATTATCTGGTTGCTTCTTTACCATTTTCTGCAAACAAGCAAGTGGTTTGTTATAAATGAAAAAAAAAACACAGAAGGTTATAAAGCCCTAGCAGTAACAGGGTAGAAGTGTGTGACAGGCTCCTTGGGATAACTGGAGGAATTGAGTGATTTCAGGGACAGGTTACTGTTACAGGTACGGTTGCCTACTGTTAGGGTTGTTGTATGTTACAGGGAAGTACATTATTTCTCTGTTTAGCATTAAATGAACTACATTTCTGTAATCTCAGAGTTTATTCAAGCTGTGTGGGTTCCAAGCGCATTTTTAAAACAGAGATTCCAGTAGCTCATCAATGTGCAAAATCTTCAAGCAAGCCGAATCCTATGCAACCACTGGAGGTGCAACATCTGCGCCTTTACCCCTCCATTCTTATCCTCTTGGCTTCCATTCTTTTAATTTGCTATATATGTACAATATGTACTTGGTCAGCTGGCGCATGGCCAAGTGGCTAAGGCGTTGGTCTAGTGATCTGAAGGTTGCTAGTTCGAGCCTCAGCTGAAGCAGTATGTTGTCCTTGAGCAAGGCACTTAACCACACATTGCTCTGCGACAACACCGGTGCCAAGCTGTATCGGCCCTTGCCCTTCCCTTAGACAACATCGGTGGCGTGGAGAGGGGAGACTTGCAGCATGGGCAACTGCCGGTCTTCCGTACAACCGTACAACAATCAAAGTCGATGGACAGCCAAAGAAGAAGATATGTACTATATTTAGTTAACTTGAGATAATCTCCTCCACATTAGGCTGGGTGACCACAATATCTCAATTCATTATGGAAGTGATTCCCTGAGCTTCCAATTGTCTCTTCAGCTCTCAGTCCCAGTCTGAGCTCTCTTCTTCCATTTCAGCGTTTAACCGAACAGAGGCAACAGTGATAATAGATCCGGGTTAGTTCAAAATTTGCTGTATCTTGGTTAGGATCATAGCTTCAAGAGTGTTCACAGGACACAAAGCAGAATTGCAACAGGGTCCATCTGAGCTTTTGTTACTTTAAAAGATTTCACATGGGTTTCTGGGTTTATCATTGTCTATCTCATCGGTGAAAATCGAAATCTGTCACTTCACTGTCTATTAAGAAGAAGCTTTTCTTTTGAAACAAAAAGTGTCAGCAGGTAGTCAGCATCTATAAAGAGTGAACCATATGAATACGGGGTGGCACGGTAGCATAGTGGTTAGCATAATGCTGTACAGTACAGGAGACCTGGGTTTGATTCCTGACACTGCCAAAAGGAGTTTGTATGTTCTTCCCGTGACTGCGTGTGTTTCCTCCAGGTGCTCTGGTTTCCTCCCACAGTCCAAAGGTGTACCAGTTGGTAGGTTAATTGGTCATTGAAAATTGTCCTGTGATTAGGCTAGGGTTAAATTGGGAGTTGCAGGGCAGTGCGGTCCGAAAGGCTGAAAGGGCCTACAGTATACTGCTTTGTATCTCACTAAAATAAATAAAAATACAAATTAGGAGCAGGGGTAGTCCATCAGCCCCTTGAACCTACTCTGCTATTGAATAAGAGCATGGATGAACTGACCTTACCTCAACCCGGTATATCTCTGCCTTAAAAATATTCAAAAACTCTGCTTCCACCATCCTTTGAAGAAGCGAGTTCCAAGATTCACAACCCTCTGAGGGGGAAAAAAAATCACCTCCTCTCCATTTTATATGAACAATCCATTCTTTTTAATCCCTAGCTGAATGCTCTTACACAGGAGGAAGCATCCCCTCTGCATCCTCTTCAGGCTCTTAAACATTTCAGCTTATATGACCTTTCATTAAAACAGGGAAAAGATGGAGCCTGAGAATGCAGGACAAGAAGTGAGGGGAGCAGAGAATTAAAAAGAGGAAGGTCTGTAATAGGATAGAGACAAGGAGAGATTGAATGAAAGAAGGGGTGATGGTGCAAAGTGTAAGTGGGGTAGTTTTGGGATAAAAACAAAAACAAAAACCAGGTGGGTAGATGAGTTACAAATAGGACTGGCAGAATCGCCATCTGAAGCTTTGAACTCAATGTTGAGCCTGTGCCCAAATGACGTGCTGCTCCTCGAGTTTGAATTGAATTTCTATGGAACGCCATCGGAGACTGCGGACAGAGAGATCAGAGTGGGAGTAGGGAGGGAAATTGAAATGACTGGGAGCCGGAAGATCAAGATCATGGTGGCAGACTGAATGGAGGTACTCCATACAGCAGTTTGGTGTCTGGTGTAGAGGAGGCAGCACCTTCGGCACCAAATGTAATACACAAAATTGGAGAATGTAGAAGTAAATTGCTGCTTCAGCTGGAAAGAGGGACGGTAGGAAGGGAAGAACTTGGTAGGTTAATTGGAGATTAGAGACTGTGAATTAACCCTTTGTGTGTGTGTTGCCAGGTGAATTGGGGAGGTGGGGACTGAGGACAGGTCAAGTGGACAAAGCAAGAAACAATCTGTTGGAGGAACTCAGGGGGTCAGGCAGCATCTGTGGAAGATTCCCCACCATTGAGGAGATCTTCAAAAGGCTGTGTCTCAAGAAGGCGGCATCCATCATTGAGGGCCCTCGCCATCCCTCACATATCCTTTTCTTGCTACTGCCAGGTGGGATACAGCAGCCTGAAGCCCCACACTCAAAGTTTCAGAAACAGCCTCTTCCCCTCTGCCATCAGATTTCTGAATGGACAATGAACCCATCAACACTACCTCAGTATTCCTCTTTTGTTCTATTTATTTACCTTTTTTTATTGTAACTTATTGTAATTTTTTATGTATTATTCTGTACTAGTGCCACAAAACTACAAATTTCATGACCTATGTTGGTGATAATAAGCCTGATTCCAATTTTGTGAATCATGTCTCTGAAAATAGGATAATTGACATGCAGGGTCCTGGTGCAGTGTCCGGAGCAGAACGGTTGACTATCCCACCTGCCTGACCCGCCGAGTTCCTCCTGCAGTTTGTTTTCTTGTTCCTCCAGTATCTGCAGACTGGTGTCTCAAGCAGACCAGGTCCTGTGGCAGGTGAACTGACTCGGTTTAGCATTTGAACCGAAGCCTATGTGAAGGTGAAACACATGCATGATGATATGAGTGTGAAGGTCTGGTCATGGAATGGAACTCTACAGGAATGTGCTTCAAATAGCAGCACCAGGGCTCGAGGCTTGAGACTGTCCAAATAAGGCAGGGAGTTTTAATACAGTTAAGGGACAGTAAACTGCCTAAAATACCAACAGCACAATAGGGCTCTGTACTACAGTTCACTGGGGAATGCCGAAAGAGTAAAAGCACAACACTTCTCCTTAAACTGGGTTTATACTACAGTCAACAGTAGATAAACACATACCTGATCCAATCCAAGCACCGAATTCCAAACGACTAAAATCACTTCTCATTCATTTATTCTTGCCATGCATGACTTTCGATCAAGGGATTGAAGGAAAATCTAATCCCAGACCAAGCCTGTTCAATTTATTGGTTCCCTTTCTGAAGGATCAGTGTATATGTACCCCGCTTCTGAGCGAGAATAGCTCATACTCGATCTCCAGTCTTTTCTGATCTTTGGCAGAGTGCAGTGAGGAGCTGGTGAGGTGAAGAAGAGGCATCTAGGGTTCCTGGTCTTCATCACTGGCCAGTGTTCCTGGCCTCAAGGTGTATTATTAGATAATAATTAATACATTACTTACTAATACATTAGATATTGATAGGTATGTTAGATAATATACATAAGACATTAAGATAATAATGCCTTTAAAAATAAAATACATTATCTTAAAATCCACTGATCCTGAAATTGGAATGTTCTAAGGAAATTGGTTGAATTGTGGGTTCAAGCCTGAGATGTGAGTGGCTGTGGATTGATGGGGGCGAGGGGAGTGCTCGGCGCAGTTTCACATGTCTAGGCTCCTTGTGTTAGTGTGGTAGATGCAGAGAAAGAAATCACAGACTATGTGGACTTTGCAGTGAGTCCACAATTTTCCTTTCAGGTTGACTTTATTTTGCTGAAATTGAAATGCAGAGTGCACAACACAGTCCAATTCTGAGCCACTGAAATACTTATCTAAGGGAATTGCACAAAATTTGTGTTGTGGAAAAGGAAGTCAGCCAATCCATAATTGTGTCTTAGTACATCATTAAAAACTCTCAAACCAAGCAACACAGTTTTTAACAGTGAATAATCAAAGTTTTCATCAGTTTACAGATTTCGAGAGATTATTCTGGAGAAAGCTGTAAAACCACGGCTCCCCTAGAAGAGCGAGAAATCATTGATACATTTCCTGCACATGTGGCTACTCCAGAAGTGGCCTTCCGTTAGAGGAGCAGACAGGAGTTTCTGTGGACATGAAAGAGACACCTGGATGGTATATTGCCTCTCAAGTGCCAGGGTCAGGAATGTCTTGGATCAGGTCTTCAGCATTCCAGCTGGGGAGGTTGAACAGCCAGAAGTCATGGTACATATTGGAACCAACATTTTAGGGAGGAAAAGGGATGAGGTTCTGAAGAGAGAATATAGGGAGTTAGGTAGAAAGCTGAAAAGTAGGATTTCAAGGGTAGTAATCTCTGAATTGCTGCCTGTGCCACATGCCAGTGAGGGGAAAATAAGATGATTTGGCAGATGAATGAGATGATTTGGCTGAGGAATTGGTGTTGGGGGCAGGGTTTCAGATTTTTGGATCATTCGGATTTCTTCAGGGGAAGGTATGACTGTACAAAAAGGGCAAGTTACTCCTGAACTTGAGGGCAATATCCCAGTGAAATCTTTAAAGAAAAGGCAATTCTGGTTTGGGTGTTGTGTAATGAACCAGATTTGATTAGGGAGGTTGAGGTAAAGGAACCCTTAGGAGACAGTGATCAGAATATGGTAGAATTTACCCTGCAGTTTGAGAGGGAGAAGCTAAAAGCAGATGTATTGATATTACAGTGGAGTAAAGGGAATTGCAGAGGCATGAGAGAGGAGCTGCCCAAAATAGATTGAAAGCGAACACTAGCAGTGATGATGGTAGAACAGTAATGGCTGGAGTTTCTTGGAGCAATTCAGAAGGCACAAGATAGATATATCCCAAAGAAGAAGTATTCTAAAGGCATGATGAGGCAACCGTGACTGACAATGAAAGTCAGAATCAGGTCTATTATCACTGGCATATGTCCCAAAATTTGTTAACTTAGCAGCAGCTGTTCAATGCAATACATAATCCAGAAGAAAAAAATAAGAATAAATAAATAAATAAATAAATTACGTATATTGAATGGATTAAAAATCGTACAAAAACAGAAATACTGTATATTTTTAAAAGTGAGGTAGTGTCCAAAGATTCAATGTCCATTTAGGAATCAGATGGCAGAGGGGAAGAAGCTGTTTCTGAGTCGCTGAGTGTGTGCCTTCAGGCTTCTGTACCTCCTCCCTGATGGTAACAGTGAGAAAAGGACAATGTCTGAGTGCTGGGGGTCCTTAATGATGGACGCTGCCTTTCTGAGATACCGCTCCTTGAAGATGTCCTGGGTACTTTGTAGGCTAGTACCCAAGATGGAGCTGACTAGATTTACAACCTTCTGCAGCTTCTTCTGGTCCTGTGCAGTAGCCCCTCCATACCAGACAATGAAATCAGAGGTGCATAGGAACTTGGGAGACCTCGTGCAGGGTTCGCTCAAGGTTAACTTGCAAATTGAATTGGGGATGAGGAAGGCAAATGCAATGTTAGCATTCATTTCTAGAGGACTAGAATATAAAAACAAGGATGTACAGGTAATGCTGAGGCTCTATAAGGCATTGGTCAAACTGCACTTGTAATATTGTGAGCAGTTTTGGGCCCCTTATCTGAGAAAAGATGTGCTGGCATTGGAGAAAGTCCAGAGGAGGTTCACGGGAATGATTCCAGGAATGCAAGGGTTAACGTATGAGGAGCATTTGAAGTCTCTGAGCTTGTACTCACCAGAGTTTAGAAGAATGAGCAAGGGTCTTATTGAAACCTATCAAATATTGAAAGGCCTAGATAGAATGGATGTGGAGAGGACGTTTCATATAGTGGGAGAGTCTAGCACCTGAGGGCACAGACTTGGAATAGAGGGACATCCCTTTAGAACAGAGATGAGGAAGAATTTCTTCATCCAGGGAATGGTAAATCTTTGGAATTCATTGCCACACACTGTCAGGAAATGTAGAGGTAGCTTGACCGAAAAGCAGAGCTGTGGAAATGATTCAGCAATGAATGATAACTTTGGGAATAGACTTTTAAAAAAACTATGAGCCATGAGGGGGCCACAAAACAAGTGAGAACAAACGCCACAGACAACAAGGTAACTGAAGGCTAGGAGCAACTGGTTGAGGCTAGCTGGTTCAATGAGTGAACAAAGGTCTAAGGATGAGAGGTTAAAATAGGCTTCTGGTGATGAATTAGAAATGTGGTAGGTGACTCCTATTAGCTGGATGGAGATTGAGAGAAGCCTGCAGGTACAGGCCTGTCACAGATGGCCATGGAGGCCAAGTCACTGGATATATTTAAAGTGGAGCTTGATAGTTTCTTGATTAGTAAGGATGTCGAAGGTTATGGGGAGAAGGCAACAGAATAGGGGAGAATAAATCTGCCATGATGGAATGGTGGAGCAGACTTGATGGGCCAAATGGCCTAATTCCGCTCCTACGTCTTATGGTCTTATGGCTTAATGTCTCATCCGTATGTCTGTGCCTCCCACTCTAATATACTGGAGCACCAGCCCAGATTATATGTTCACGTCTCTAAAATGAGGCTTGATCATTATCTCTAAATGAGAAGCAGTGTTACTCTCCACTGAGCCATGGTTGAAAGTTTGCATTTGTGCCTTGGTTCTGGTTGAATTGGGTGTGGTGCCAATCAGAGAAGCCATTCAGCGGATTGCCCTCTGGGAAGCTGGCACATCAGTGACCACACTCATCCTACTTCTGGTGTTCCCACAACTGATGGTCTCACTGTAAGGACCCTGTTACATTGTTATTTCATACTCATTATTTATTGCTATTTATTTATATCTGCATTTGCACAGTTTGTTGTTCATTGATCCTGTTTACAGTTACTGCTCTACAGATTTGCTGAGAATGCCCGCAGAAAAAGAACCTCAGTGTTGTATGCGGTGACATGTATGTACTCTGATAGTAAGTTTTACTTTGAACTTTGAACTTGGCATATCTTGGTGTCTGGCCTGTGACACCAGGGTACCAGCTGATGTCATTGAGATAATCTCAAGCTGACCAAAAGATGTTAATGAAAGGTTGGGTGGCGTATTCCAGTTAAAACTAATTACCGACGACATAGCAGAGTCCTTCGCACAGCCCAGCTCCGATTGCCACTCAGAAACTGAGTTATATATCCCTGATGTATATTGTCTGTCAGTCTATTGCTGCCACACTCTAAAATCCTTTCTTTTGTTTATTTGCAGGATTTTGATTGGAGCACCTCTGGCTCGTGCGCAATCGCACCAACATGCAAATCGCACTGGAGGACTCTTTGCCTGCCCAATAACCGAAGACGTTGAGTGTAATCAAGTCAGCATTGATAATAATGGTCAGAGCAAGTCTTTCTGTTAACCATTTCATTCAGTTCTCTTCACCCATTTTGAGTTTGTAATCCTTGCTTATTTTTATATTTATTAATTCTGGAGAATGTAGAACCAATTTCATTTCAGACTTTTAAAATATTTTTTTTCATGTGGCTGCTCTAGCTTTCTGATTGAAGCAATACATGTCCATGCCTGAAATTCCTTCTAGATTATAGCTGTAAGCTAAAACATTGACCCATCATTCAGAGCAGTGCACAATGAGGTATCTTTCAGTACCCTGCTTAAAATCTAAAGTTCGGCCACTAAAACATGCAAGGAGGAAATGAACAGTTGGAAAATCAGGTGGGAAATGTTACAAGAAGCCACCCTTGCTTATCGTTTCAACACCCCAACCTTGTCATGGTTCTGTTCTGAGGACACATGTCTATTTCCTGGAAAGCTTTAACTAATAGACAGAAAGATTTGGACAAAATGAGAGACTTCTCCTTCATAATTTTCCACATAATTTTTGAATGAATGACATTCTCACTAGTTTACCACAACTTACCTTCATTTTGCATCTGTAGTGTTGGAATATATCTTAAGGTGCTTTTGGGGACAAAATCTGATACCAATGCGCAGAAAGACCTTACAGGACCTGTGGTCAAAGGCTTGATTAAGTAAGTTTTAAGGAATGAAAACAAAAAAACCTGCTGGAGATCTGAAACAAAAGCAGAAAATGCTGTAAACACACAGCAGGTCAGGGCTCTTCTGCCGAAGGGTAGACAGTGAATATTTTGGGAACAGATAGGTTGAGTGAGCTAGGACTTTTCTTTTTGGAGTGAAGGAGGAGGAGGGGTGACTTGATGGAGATGTAGAAGATGATGAGAAATAGTTTGGGTGGACAGCCAGAGAGTTTTTCCCAGAGTGGAAATGGTTAATGCAAGGGGGCACAATTTTAAGGTGATTGGAAGGAAGGACAGGGGGATGTCAGAGGTAAGTTCTTTACACAGAGAGTGGAGAGTGAGTGAAATGCATTGTCATGGGTGGAGGTTGAGGCAGATACATTAGGTACATTTAAGAAACTCTTAGATAGGCGCATGGATGATAGAAAAATGGAGGGAAAGTTTGGATAGGTCTCAGCACAAACAAGAGAAAATCTGCAGATGCTGGAAATCCGAGCAACACACACAAAATGCTGGAGGAACTCAGCAGGCCAGGCAGCATCTATGGAAAAGACTATTGTCAACATTTTGGGCCAAGACCCTTTGGCAGTACTTTTTTCCATAGATGCTGCCTGGCCTGCTGAGTTCCTCCAGCATTTTGTGTGTGTTGTATGGATAGATCTTAGAGTAGGTTAAAAGGTCAGCACAACATCTTGGGCCAAAGGGCCTGTACTGTGCTTTACTGTTCTATGTTCTTTGTACAGGATCCTTTATCAGGAATGTCCATTGAGGAGGAAAGAGAGGTTTAGTGAAGGAATTCCAAAGTGTCAGGTTCAAAAGCTGAAGGTGTAGGCTAGCAAAGACAGAAGAGATTAATAAGCAGGGCTCTGCAAGAGGACAAAAATTGAGCAGACTAAAGATTTAAAGATTACCAATTAGCTTTACTTATCACTTGTACATCAACGCACTGAAACATATATTGAAATTGAATTATTTGCATCAATACCCAGCACAGTCCAAGGATGTGCTGGGGGCAGCCTGCAAGTGTTGCCATGTTTCCAGCACCAACTTGGAGTGCCCACAACTTGCTAGCCCTAACCTGTATGTTGTTGGAATGTGGGGGGAAACCAGAGCTGGAGGAAATCCATATGGTTACGGATAGTGGTGGGGACTGAAGCCCGATCAGTGATTGCTGGTGCTGTAAAGCATTGCTCTGACTGCTATGCTACCGTGCTGTGTATTTTCAGAGGTCAAAAGGGCTGAGGGGGTCAGTAGAAGAACCTGAAACCCAAAATGAGAATTCAAAAAATAATTCATCCCCATTAATTCCTCTTCAGTTATGCGTTACCTCTCTATAATCAGAACCGTTCTGTATGTACGTGACATTTCGGGTTTCTGCCGGTACGGAGCCTTGAGTGTTACGGATTGTTTTAAATGGGAAAGACCCAAGGATAGTGTCAGTGAAGATTAACTAATAGAGTTAATGTAGAGTTAATATTATTATTAATAATAGTAACTAATCAACCTTCAAGGTTGGAAATGGATAGAAGATGAGTTGAATTGAAGAAGTGATGGTAGAGTAATGTCAGGCCTTTGCTCTGAGGCTGTGGAGGTGGATTGCAAATCTCAGGGTCTTCTCTTCCGATGAAAGTATAATATACTGACTTATTCCTGCCCCTATGTCGGAGTTTAGATTTATTGAACTAAGCCTGAGGTTATCCATCTGAAGATCCTTTTATTCATATTTGTATGTATGAAGGAAGCCAACTCCCAGAACAATCCCATTCATGCTATTCCCCTACTTATTAATTATATTCAATAAAGCACCTGTGAAGCTGCTCGTGATGTTTATTACATTTAAGGTGCTATATAAATGTTTGTTGATGTTTGAAGATGGGTTTGATTATTATTTTGGGATTGACTTTGACATCTTTGTATGTTGTACTTTAGCAGTTTACAACTGCTTTTGCTTAAATATGATTTGTTTCAGTGGCATGAAACATTCTGTGCAAAAGAACTGGTGAATATGAAATCAAATAACTCATTAAAAAAGGGGAAAAATGCAGCCTGAACTAATGATCTGAAAGGAGCAAATATGCAGTGCCTTGTAAAAGTATACAGTGCCCACATCCATTTTCACATTTTACATGATTTTAAACTCATCGCCTAAGTTTAAAATATATTGAAATAGGATATTTTGAGCTAATCTACAAAACATTGTGCATCATGTCAAATCAAAAGAAAAATTCTAAAACCTGTCAACAATTTATTAAAAACCAAAATTGTGAAGCTGAAGAAGTATTCATCCCCTTTGTAATCACTACGCTACCTTTCCTACCTTACCAACTCACTCAATTTGTTGATGTAGAAAAATGGAGGATCACCTGTTTTCACCGAATTCATAAGAATAAATACCCCCTTTCTGTAAAGTCCAACAGTATTGTAGATTTTCAACAGAACAAACCAAAATGAAATCAAAAGAGTATTCAGGACTAGTCAAAGAAATGATAACACAGAAGCATGAATCTGGGGAAGGGCACAAGACCATCTCAAAGGCACTGAACATACCTCAGAGCTCAGTGTAGTTCATTGTGAAAAAGTGGAAAAATATCAAACTACAGGCACACTGTCCGGGTCAGGCCACCCCTCTAAAATTAGTCACCAGAGAACTTGCAAGAGAGGCTACTGTGACACCAACAGTCACTCTGAATGAATTGTAGAAGTCAGTGGCTGCAACTGGAGATTAAGTTTGTGGCTCCACAATTTCTAAGGCCTTGCACAAAAAGGGTATTTATGGAAGCTTGGCAAGGAAGAAGCCCTTGCTAAAAAAAATGTATATCCTTGCCCATAAAGGTTTTGCTAAGTGTCACTTAGGAGATATTGTAAAGATGTGGAAGAAGATCTTGTGGTTGGATGAGACTAATTTGGCCTCAACACTAAGTTGTATGTGTGTTATAAATCTAATACTGCACATCAGCCAAGTAACACTGGCCCTACTGTAAAGGATGGTGGAGGTAGCATCACACGATGGGGATGCTTTTCAGCAGCAGGGACTGGAAATCTGGTCAGGATTGATGGGAAGATGAATGCTGCTAAATACAGAGAGATCCAGGATAAAAACCTCCTAGCCTCTGTCAGAAAGCTTAAACTGTGGAGGAAGTTAGTCTTTCAGCACGACAACGATCCAAAGCACTCTGCAGAGCAAAAATGGAGGAGGCTTCAAATGAAGGAAACTGATGTCCTTGAGTGGCCCAGTCAGAGTCCTGATCTTAACCTGATCGAACATCACTGGCAAGACCTCCAGATTGCTGCCAAATAACCTAGCCAACGTGAGCAAGTTTGCAAAGAGGAATGGGCAAATCTTGCTCCATCATGTGCAAAGCTAACAGAGACTTATCCAAAAAGACCACTGGCTATAGTAGGTGCGAGAGGTGGTTCAGCTAAGTACTGAGCAAAGCAGGGTGAATACTTTTGAACTGCTGACATTTCAGTTTTTGACCTTTTAGTTTTCCATGCTTTACCATTTTCCCTGTTTTTTTCGACAGTACTGTGAAGAGGAACGTGTGATTCACAAATAAAAATTCTCAGTTAAATTGATCAAATTCCCTGGTTGTAATACTCATTTATGTGAACAAAGGGTTGGGGGCTGAATATTTTTACAAGGCTCTGTAGCAGTTCAAAAGAAGGAAGTTCACTGTTAAATGTTTAAAAAATGCAAGGCACTTTGTACAAAAGATAAAGCTTGTTGGTATTTGATACTGTGTTGTTTTCAGTGGGGAAGCCATGTTCATGCAATAGCTGGTGGGATCTGACTAACAATCGGGCCTGACACTCTGTGCGTTTCTGTCTTTTCCAGTTGACCTGGAGAGAGAGAGCAAAGAAAACCAGTGGTTGGGGGTGACTGTCAAAAGCCAAGGAATTGGAGGGAAGGTTGTGGTGAGTTGATAACGAGAAGCCAAGGAATTTGGAATGATTATATAGTGTATCTGCTGGAAGACACAGTTTGAGCAGTTAAGCTATGCCTTTGAACAGCTGTGAACTGGTAACCGATCAGACATGGAGCGACTGCATTCAAAATCAATTTAATCCTTAAATATTTCTTTGATTATTCAAGAATGGAGTCAATAATGCTGGTGCAGGGATGGTTGGAAAATGTTTAGAAGGCTGTAAAAGGGTAAAGGGAAAGGTGGTTATTAAACCTTAAAAAAAGAACAACATTGAGGTGGAACTCGATGCTTCCTTGGTCACTGGCTGGGCTAAGCTTTTTGTTGCATTTTAACAGTTGCAGTACCTTAGGTCTGAGAGGTATGTTCAATTCAGAAAGACTGCATGAAGAGATTTGGATTAACCTACTTGACAGGGACACTCCTTGGCTGGAAGTATGGAAGTGACAGTATCAGGAAACTGTAGCTTGGAGAGGATTCAGTTTCAAATTTATTTATTTTTCAAATTTACATGGAAACATAGGGTAAAATTGCGTTGTTTGCGTTAACAATGAGCACAACCTAAGGATGTGCTGGGGGCAGTCCGCTAGTGTCACCACACATTCAAGGTAGTATGCCCACAATGCTCAGCTGAACAACACAGAACACACCAAGTAACAAAACAACAACAAAATGAGCCCACTGCGGTTTCTTGCCTTTCGATCTCTGGTGGGATCGCTCTGCTACCGGAGAGGGGAGAGCCTGCCACTATGCCTGGAGAATGTTCCCCAGATTTTCTGCATTTTGGATAAAGACTTGGACTATAGACTTTTTTCAGTCATGGATTTTTTATATTCTGTGTTTTTTGCCCAATCTTTCTCGTTTTTGTGGGTGGGGAGGGATGAAGTGCCTGTTCTGATTTTATTCCATTTTTTGTGTGAGGAAAAGAGATTTGGGGGTTGATAATCACGCTGCCATTCTTTCTTGGTTTCATGACTATCTGGAGAAGATGAATTTCAGAGTTGTGTACTTCAATAATAAATGAATCATTGACCTTTGGACTCCATCCTAGTTTCTAACTCCTCCACATTCCTAAATCCTAATACGACCTCTAACTCCACCACATCACTGTCCCGGAACCCTAACATGACCTAACCCCTAACTCCCCCTACCTGTCCCCAGAACCATCACATACAAACTTAAAAAAAGTAACTAGGTCTGAGCCATCATCTTGGACGGACACCGCAGCTTGGTACCACCTTGACCAGAAGAACCCCAAAAGGATCGGGCAGTTAATTTACAATCATTGTTTGACTTCTGGGATCCACTTAAAACGCGAAAAACAACAAAAGTTACTGAGCTTAAAGGAGCGAGAGAGTGGAAAGGATTGTTGGCGGTAGTGGTTCAGGGATAACCTATCTCTGATACTAATGCAGCTGCAGTGTCAGCCTGACCCTCCCCTATCAGGTTTCCCTGACAAAGTTGTCAAAATTCACCATGTAGGCAAAAGGCAAGCAGAAATATCATCAAAAGCTGTTAAAAGCAACCGTTTCCCTTTTAAATGGTTTTGAACTTGAAAGGATGCCTTGATGAATGATCATGAGACCCATCAGAGAAAATAAATGAGGAAAATCTCATCTTAAAAAGGCACACAGTCTCATCACATAATCAGCATAAAGCTCATCTCATGATCAGATGTTTGTGGGTTCAAATCCCAGTCTGGTCTGTTGCTTAATTTTTTCTGTCACTCTGTGGTTGAGATCCAAGTGGGCACAGTCAAGTGATATTACTTTCATGTTACTTTGCTGCAAGGTCACCTCTTACTGGTTAGCTGCACAGTAGCTTTAAATGCATTTGGCTTTAGCTGAAGCTATTTTGCAGCCTGGGATCAAGCAGAGCACCATTTTGATTAGAATGGCTGTTTTTGGCACTAACATTAAGATCTCTGATATTGAACCAGACTCCAGGAACAATAAACATTTCCTCAATACTGATCAGTTGCATTTTGACCTTGCCAATTTTCTGCCTCCGTTTCTTTTTTAAAAAAAAAGTAATTTACAATTTTGTTTTTG
The DNA here is from genome assembly GCF_048418815.1 of Hemitrygon akajei. Classification (NCBI taxonomy): domain Eukaryota; kingdom Metazoa; phylum Chordata; class Chondrichthyes; order Myliobatiformes; family Dasyatidae; genus Hemitrygon; species Hemitrygon akajei. Next base: position 21,715,992 of record NC_133141.1, on the reverse strand, counting down.
TTTTCTTACCACATGTTGCCTCCTGTAAGCTTAGGATCCTTCAGCTCTCTCACAAGTCATCATTTTACTGTATTACCTGTGCTACTGTGCATTAACATTGTGGGCAATTTCAATGGTTCCATTTAATATCAGCGAGTGTACACAGTATACAGCCTGAAGTTCTTGCTCTTTGCAGACATCCACCAAAACAGAAGAGAACCCCAAAGAATGAATAGCAGTAAAACGTTAGAACCTCAAAGCCCCCCTCCCCCCTCCCACGCACAAGCGGCAGCAAAGCATCGACCCTCTCCCTCCCTCAGCAGGAAACGTCAACACCCACCACCCACCAAGCAAGCAATAGCAAAGCCCCCAAAGAGCCCCATGATCTGCAATCCAACAAAAAGCTATTGTTCACATGCCACAGTCTCTCTCTCTCTCTCTCCCCCAAACAAGGGACAGAGAGGTGTCATCCCTTTTCCACAGCGAGAGGGGAGACCAGCAAAATGCAACAGCTCACTGATTGTGATGTTACGGTCTGACGTGTCGCTTTTATTTCGAGTTCTCCAACTCAAGAATCGACAGCAAACTCTACCCTCCCCATCGAGAGAAAGAGAGAGAGATCGCCTGAGTACAGAGGTCTCCGACAGCCGACCCGCTGCTCGCAATGTTCTGTTTCTCCTGCGACGCCTCAGTTGGTGACACTGGCATGGAATCGGGTCGGCCACAGGGCTGCAGGGCCTTACCACAAAGGTGCACGTCCTCCAGGCCGCACCCTGAGGAATGTTGAAATATGACCAGTTGGCAAGCTCTGGGAGCAGAAACCATCACCGCAAAGAACTGAAGTTTGAATGCAGCTGGAGATGACAGACTCCGACAGAACTCCATCCAAAAAGAGACATGAAAGGGAAGAAATTGAACTGTTTTGCAGACGAGCTTGAACAAGCTGCTCTCTGGCGACAGCTCCAGTTTGACTGCAAAATAGTTAACGACTGAAACTGATCTTGCCTTAACCCAAGATTCAAGCATATCACTTGCAGTGGGAACTGCTGACTGTAATGAGGAGCAGAGCATTGGGCAGATCTAGCTCAGAATGACCACTCAGAGCAACAAAGGGTCTCCATGCCCTTTCTATGGCCACCTCCCACTCGGACACCAACACCCAAGAAGGGAAAAATCAACAGGAAATGGTGAATACATCTCAGTCCGTCATCGGCAGAGCCCTCGCCACCATTGAATATATTTACATGGAACGCTGCCGCAGGAAAGCAGCATCCATCATCAAAGACCCCCAACATCCAGGCCATGGCCTCTTCTTGCTATGACCATCCAGAAGAAGGTGCAGGAGCCTTAGGTCCCACACCACCAGGTTGAAGAACAGTTATTACCCTACCACAATCAGGCTCCTGAACTGGCATGGATAACTTCACTCACCTCAACTCTGAACTGATTTCCCATTTGCGCCACAACAGTGTAGTGGTCAGCGAGACCCTAATACAGCTCAGAGCGTTGGAGTTCGGAGTTTCCAACGCCACCTGTAAGGAGTTTGTCCCTTCTCCCCGTGACCATGTTGGATTTCTCTGGGTGCTCCGGTTTCCTCCCACAGTCCAAAGATGTACCTTAATTGTAAGATGTAACTTAATTGGTCATTGTAAATTGTCCTGTGATTAGGCTAGGGTTAAATAGGTAGGTTGCCACTACTACTACTACATCGACTCAGGCCTAGGGGGCCGGCGTTGGGAAAATCGTTGGGCAATCATTGGGCCAGATGGCCTATTCTGTGCTGTATCTGTAAATAATAAATAAATAAATACATAAACAGCCAGATAAATAAATAAAAATCTACAGACTCAAGGACTCTACAACTCATGTCCTCAGTAGCATATAGTAATATATAATATATAACTTTGATATTAATCCACTGAGCCATAAACCAGGGATCTTGTGGTACTCTATGAGAAAACTCACAGGGCTGACAACCACAGCTATCAATGGTTCTTTAAGAAGAGCATACACACCTGACCTTTCAGGATGGTGCAGGCAGCTAGCGGTTATCCTGAGATAGGGGAAGAGTTAAGTGACTCAATTAAAGGAGTGAGTTTCAACAGCTGTAGGAAAATTGTGTCTGTTTACTGGAGACTCCAGAGCCAATAGTCTTACATTTGGGGGTGAGAATTTAGAACTCGCCCTCACGTGGTGTGGGTGAGTGGAACAGAAGGGATACGTTTAGAGTAGTAGATGATGGAGGATGGAGAAATGAATGGAAAAGTGTGGGGGAGAGGTTCTCATGGACCATAAATGTCAGAATTGACCTGTTGGGCCAAATAACCATTTATTGCCATATAAATTCCAAGTGAGTGTCTTAAATTGGTTGCAGACATGTGCCCATCGCTATGAGGTGAGGCAGCGCGTGAATCAGCCGGAGGAAACCCGGGACATGATTGGCCGTTGCTACGTCCTGAACCAGGATTTAACGATCAAAGACGAGTTGGAGGGCGGGGACTGGAAATTCTGCGAAGGCCGCTCGCAGGGTCACCACCGATTCGGCTACTGCCAGCAGGGCATCGCAGCGGGCTTCACTCCTGACAACCACTACGTCTTTTTCGGTGCCCCAGGCACGTACAACTGGAAAGGTCAGTCACTTCCAATTTTGTGTGAGAAGGGAATTGATGGCCTTCTTGCTAAGGTGACCAAGATAATGGACATTGTTGAGTGATGAAATCATCACTGTCACTTACTCATCCTGTGAGTCATGGGATCAGTTTGCAGGCACTGAGCTATCTATAGTTTGCATCTTCGTTTCCTTTTCTGACCAGAGACACACTGCACTGTCACCTTGAACTCTAAGGTTTGAAGCAAATGGGCACTATTCTCTCAGAGCTTGTGCCTGAGGCAGATGCAGTCCTTTCTCTTGATACTGTGTAGATGTATGTCAGGTGAATGGCAAACACTAGGCATTACTTTAGGCAGTTTGGTGCTGAGGAATTTTAACCCCACCCCCAACCAAAAACTTCCCCCTGCCTGCCACAGTGGTTGATGGTATGAGCAGCCAGCAGAAATATCAGCGTCTTTAATGGGCTATTTCCAGCTGCTAGGAAACATTGAGAAATTTGTGGGTGGGGCAGTGTTATTCAGCAAGTTACATAATCCGCTGCGTACAGCGGACATAGGGCATTAACACAAAGATATCTACTTGCTTGCTCCATATCCATCCTCAACACTTGGAGTTATGGCAGCTGTTCCATTCAACTGCCTCCAGTGTAGCCAGGTTTTGATTAGAATCCAACTCAAACCGATGGTGTAGAAAGTCAGCTCACTGTCAGAGGTCAAAACTGTCGGACTGGACATATCACTCCGAGAAGTTCTGAGAATTGGTGGTGTAGGGAATGGCAAGATGCCATTCATACGAAACAAGATGCTTTCCTGAGCTTGGGTTACGTATGCTACAACTGATCTTGAAAACACAAAGTAATTGAATCTTTCACCATTGCAAACGCAAACATTAACCTGAAAAGGACAGAACCATCCCTGTTAACAACTGAACAAGGAGGTTATGTGTTCAGATCCATTATTTAAGAGGGATACAAGTTGTAACTGTGTGACGGCCACTCATGTTGAGTTAAGCCTGGGAGGATTCTGAAGGAGTCTCTTACCTGCTCATGTATATTCCAGATGTTTATTCCCTAAAACTTTATTCCTGAATCAGGAAGAAGTTTTCCTTCCATGATCTGCAGATGACCCATTTTGCTTTAAAGTAACATTTTGCCATTTTTGTTGTCAGGCAAGAATTTTAAAGGAACATCTGTAAACTCTAACAATATGCTGTAAGTAGCAACCATGTGCCTATGTTTTCCTGGATTTCTTGTATCCATCCGTGAAACTTTCAGGACATATTAAAAACTATTGGTAAACATCCAGGGAGTTCTGTGATCTGGCTTCAAAAAGTTTGTCAGCTGCCCAAGCAAAAGCAGTGCTCAATTACAGTATAAAATATGCTTAACTGACACTGTAGAATAATCTGTTGATGGCAGTAGCAGAGCCACTGGAACTCCTGGCAGTACCAGAAGCGATGACCCGTTACCCTCAATCATTTTGAGGTGGGCCAATGAGATTGGTTCCATTTAAAGCCTAGGACTTCCCTGTCACCCATCTTCAATCTCCATGTTGGGCCTGCAACTCTTGACCGACTCAACTTCTAGGCAAGGTAAGTCACCATTCCACGTTTCATGATCTAGTCCACTTCATTGATTTCCCCTCCTGCCAAGTTGGCCAAGTTTTGCTTTCAGTCTCTGTGTCCTCGCCCTTTACCCAGTGTGGATTCGATAGGAAAGACTTGTGTGACATGCGACCCAGGAGCAAAGACCCTGCTCGTAACGCAGGTCTTAACCTGGGCAGTGTACCGTTACTCACGTACAATGTTGAGAACTAATGCAGGTGTATGGTACATCTTCTGTTATTTTTTGCTTCATTTACCTCTCAATATTTTTAGGTAATGTTCGGGCAGAACAGCTCAGTCATACTTTGGTCTACATGGGCATCTATGACGACGGACCATACGAAGTGGGTGATGAAAGAAAGCAGCTAGCTGAGCTGGTTCCTGTACCTGCCCATAGCTACTTAGGTAGGATATTTGTCCAGTGCAGACAGAGAGCGGTGACTGGAGGTATTCCAAGAGAGCTGAGGGTTCCATTTAGAATCACCACCAAAATACTTGGCTTGACTGTTTTGGGTTCCCAACACCTGTTTTGATTTTAGTTGTTCTCATTTTACTTTCTGTACCTCATGAGCAGGCTTATTGTAAAGTGTGAAAGCACTCCTGCTGGATTTACATTCACCACCAAGTCACATAAGCCGTGCACTGGTATTGTACTTCTGCATGGGGCATCACAGCGTGCAATACCATTAAAGGGCATGGCCTTTCTTGATGGTGCACTGTCTCTGCACCATGCCCATCATGGTAACCTGACAGCTGAGTTTTTCAGATAACACTGGCTCTGATAACAATGGCCTTTGGCAGTTTTCTGAAACCAGGGACTCCAGTGAAAATAAAGAATGAGTTCCTGCTTGTGGTGAAGTGCAAAACATTATTTGCCTCAACCCCACACTGCCCTCTCTGATTTATGACTGGAAATTCAACAGTGCTATTATTAAACCCCGAGGAGCCCTCAGCTGCTTGTCCAGTCACCGCCCTCTGCTGTACGCTTCCTTCTGAAGTCTAACTCATCTTCTTCTTCTCCCCCTTCTCCTATTCCCTGTCCGTCTCGAATGCACAGGTTTAATATTTCTGTCAACAACCAGTAGTTCAGACCCTGATCAGCTGGTTTACAAGACACCGGACCCTGCTGAGAAAGCAGCCAGAAGCCCTCATGACGTAACCCAACATAGTTACTTAGGTTTGTAACTGAGCATGTGCCAGGGAAAGTGTGCAGCCATTCCCTCTCGTGTCTTTATCTGTGTCGAAACATTTTGTGCAGGAAAATTGAAAAGGCAAAAAGCAAAGCACATGTTGTGTTTCATTTATAAGGCTCCATATTTCTGCACATTTGATGGTCACATGAATGTCACTGCTTCCTGTTGGTCAGGCTCCTTAGAACAACCTGATAACCAATCATTTGGAGGTCTACCATGAATGTTGATAAAGACTAGAGGTGAATGCCAACTGTAAAATAGGAATAGTGGGGGAGAACTTTTTTGTCAGCAACAGTGAGATTACTTTGATTTCAGTTAGGAAAGCGATAGAGTACAAAATGGATTGAAAAAAAGAGCAGAACAGCAAGCAGAAATGGAATATGGATCCTAAGATCTTGGAAAATGTCCTAATTCCTACTATTCTAAGAAAGGTGGGAAAATATGAAGTTACCAGACTCTCAACTCTTTTTAGTTGAGTTGAATTGATCCATTAGGAGACAGATTTAAGCTGAACAACTTTACTAAATGTTAACAAGATTGAAAATAGAAAGAGTGAAAGTTTAGCTTCCTTAAAAGCTCTCAGGTGAAAGCCTTGTCCCTGAGTGTACTTAACTGCAAGGAAGCTGTCTTGTTAAAAGTGACATTACTGATGTTCAAGGAACCATATGGAAGCAGTGATGTTGCGTGTGAGATGAGTGCATAGCTCACAACGTCACAGTCTGTTGAATTGACTTCAAGCAAGCTGTTATGATCCAAGCTCTGGTGACACCAAAGGAACTTTTGTGCATTAGTTGGAAGTATGCCCAATCAAAAACAACTTTACTCAATTCTGGTAGTATATTACACAGTTGGCTGTCAGAGAGTATGGCTGCCTGCCATTGTGCCTGCAAGGAGTGCTTCTGATTATTCTGCATGTAATGTCACCAGCATGTTTCAGTTAACTGCTCTTAGTGCTGAAACCTGGTGCCCCCCCCCCCCCACATGGAAAGGGTGAACCTAAGAAATGGCTCTCTATGGTTGTCAAGGTTGGTCGCTCGAGATATATCTCAAATGCTTGTGAATGACTTTGAAAGATTCCCAATTAGACATGTCAAATTAAGCTTCTACAAAATCATATCCTTCCTATTACCCTTGAAGATTTGAATGAGATAGAAAGTGAATCCAGCGCATATGACTTCCACAGATATTTCTGGGAATCTAATTCTAATTCAAATTACCAAAGTTATGAATTTCAGGTTTGTGACTTGTCATTGTCAACTGAGGCACTTGGAAATTGGACAGCATTGTGCCTGTTTTATGGGTATAAAAGAAAAAGTCCAATTTTGTTAGCTAACATCCTTCATCCTCAAAAATATTCAAAAAATATCCAAAGGCTGTTAGCCAACCTGAAAACTGCCTAAGACAGTTGCAGTGAGGGTCCTGGTGAATATTTTAGGATCCCTCTGGGGTCCTAAAAAGGCTTGGTTATTACCAGCCTCAGTTGCTGCCTCCATTGGCAGTGGAACCTGAAACTCAGTCCTGTTGAAGAGCAGAGATCCTTGTGGAGCTCTCACTTGCTCTCCAAGATTATTTATATGAAGCCCAGGAACATAATTGAAATCAGACTCAAGCCTCACAGACCAGGCATCTGCTGGGGCTACATCCCTCCCTTTGTAGCTGATACCAGGCATCAATGAATTCATACCCCAGAATTGCTTGTCCATTGTTGTATCAACAAACTCCAACCCCCACCCAGTGCACCTGAACTACGTTTTTAATGCACTTTTTTGTGCATGTATTCAAAAGGATAATAAAGTAGGAAGTGGTTGTGGCAGGAAAGAACGCTAGCCTAAGCTTGCATCCAGTGAAGATAATTGGGAATAATGTCATCTAATGGATGTCAGGCTTGAACAATAGAAACCACCTGTCAATTAATATTGGAACTTAGGTATGTTGCTGAGCAGTGTAGTGGGAGCCTTCCTCAGATGCCTGAGCTACTCCTGGTCTGAAAGCACTGAGACAGGTGGAAAATATTCCTCTTTGTAGCCATCCCTCATATTGAAAGTATCATCAAAGGGCAACATGCAAGAACTTAAAGGCATGTTTCTGAGAAATCCAAGTTATATTTAAAAAGACCAATTGCAATTAGTAATGCACACCCAGTCCATGTGGATGGTCATAATCTGCTTGTGCTTTGTCCATGTGATTCGCTGTCAGTGGCATGTTAGTGCCTGTTGCATGTTTCTTATAGCTTTCTATGTTAGTTGGATACTTGTCATGTCATTTCCAGTCTCTATTTCCACCCTCTTTGCACATGCTTTAACAGTTGCACTGACCACCTCCTCTCCCTGTCACTTTGTCAGATTGTGGACTAGTAGTGTACAGCAGTTCGGAACCAGCCACGAAATTCCAAACAGTGCAGTCCCAGCTTTGATTCCGTCATGCTGCAAAGCAAGTTGACCATTTGAAGCCAAGGCAGTGGTGAATGTTGGCTTCAGTCCCACTAGGCCATCCAGAAGTGAGCTACACTGCTGCTCTTCATTGATGATGACAACTGCATGTCCCACATGTTCAGCTAGTCAGACTAGACTTATAGCCTGAAGAGTGGCCAAAATTATCAAAGGGAATCTGGAATCTGCACCCGTCGATCAGTAGCCCAACATGACTCCTTCAAAAGAAAGAAAGAGAGAGAGAGAGAGAGAAAGTAAGAAAGACCAAGAGGGTTCAAATTCCAATTTGCCTCGATGAGACCCTGGTTCATACAAGAGATGAGCTCCAGGATACCAATTATTTTCATTTCCAGCTTGAATTCGAGTGATTAGTTTTGGACTTGATGTTCTTAAAATGGGTGGTTGGTAAAGCTAAGGGCTGGTTTACTCTGAATAACTCTAGTCCTCTCATTGGCCAGTACAGTTCCATCACCATACTTCATACCTAATATTTCCATTGACTCATGCCAGTAATTTGACCTGTTAGTTTCTATCAGTTTTAATTGCTGCCTGATATAGGAGCCAAACATTCCATCCTTTAAATTGCTGCCAGCTTGCTTGAGTTGGACAAATAATTGCAGTAACAGCAAGAATACAATCATCTGCTTCACTCAATTAATGACCAGCCACTAGGTGTCTTCATTGCACTTGCCTCTCAACATCTTGGAGAGATACTGAATGCCTGTGATGCCTCATTTTTTCCCCAGCACACCTTTTCACAACCCTCACGGCTACAACTCAGCACACCATTTTTTGTCTTGCATGGGTTGAGGAATTGGAGTTGGCACTTGCATAAGTTCATCGAGTGTTTATGACTTCATACTTAACCCTACCTCAGCATCTTGAAGATTGCTTCACTCTCAAGCCACTGTGGCAACCCCTCAGTGAGAAAATTCAGAACCGTACTCTTTACAGAATAAGTACTTGTTAAAAGATGAATTATCATATTTGCTTCATCAGTCTGAGGGGGAGTTGTGTATCCTGTTACTTTCAATGATTGCTCTGTAGGTCTACACTGAATACTTCAAGGAGCATTATTGTCCTTTTGGGAGCTTGTGATAGGCTTCTGGTCATTGGATCCTTTGAAGGAGATCCAAATTGTACAAGATGTTTTTTTCTGATAAATTACATACTTTTATCATTACATTGTTTATAAATGAATTTCTATTTTCAAGGTACTTCCACTTTTGAATGAAAGAAGATGAGCAGATTGAGCATGTGTTGTGCATATTTTATATTAATTTTATATGCTACAAGTCTTTACCATGGTATGGCTGGATGTGAGCCTATGTCTTACCACTCCATGGTTTTAAAGCCTGGAACTCTATTAGAAATGTAATTTACTACAGAAATCTTGTAGCGGGGATATAGTCAACCTAGAAGAGCTGTCCGCCAGACTGCACAGGTAACAGCCTGACAGAATTCCAGTACAGGCGAACCCATCATTGGAAGCATTTTGGGGTGGTTGCATTCCAAGAAAATGGTCTATATCGTGATTTTCTATAATGCCAAGGCATGTCATCTGTGCAGATGTCAAGAAAGGCAAGTTAGAAAAAATTTGTCTTTATTTACTTGCTTTCTAATATTTTATTCTATATATCAGAATTTTTACATAATGATTTGTGAATTCTGTAAGCACGAGTTTCTATTACCTGAGAGGCCATAGTGTGGGGATTGCCTGTATTCCAGACTCCTTCATCACAATTCCAGAGCACATCTAATCCCACAGCCTCAGTACCTCCTTGTGCAATTAGATCCTCAATTTCCTCACTTGCAGACCCCAGTCATTTCGGATTAGCAACTACATCTCCTCCATGGTCTCCATCAGCACAGCTGCACTGCAAGTCTGCATGCTTAGCCCCCTGCTCTACTCACTTGACACTTATGACTGTGTGGCTAAGCACAGCTCCAATGCCAATTTCAAGTTTACTGACGTCACTGTTGTAGGCTGAATCAAAGGTGGTGACAAATCAGCATACAGGAGGGAGATTGAAAATCTGGCTGAGTGGTACCACAACAACCTCTCACTCAATGTCAGCGAGATCAAGGAGCTGATTATTGACTTCAGGAGGAGGTGGAAAATGGAGGTCCATCAACCAGACCTCATCAGGGGAATCAGAGGAGGAGAGGGTTAGCAACTTTAAATTCCCTGGCATTAGCATTTCAGAGACTCTGTATCTGGGTCCAGCAAGTAAGTGCTATTATGGAGAAAGCACAACAGTATCTCTATTTCCTTAGGAATTTGCGAAGATTCGGCATGACATCTAAAACTTTGACAAACATCTATAGATGTGTGGTGGAGAGTGTATTGACTGGCTGCATCACAGCCTGGTATGGAAACACCAATGCCCTCCCCACCATTTTGTCGCAGAAAGCAGTATCCATCATCGGGGACCCCCACCACCCAGGACGTGCTCTCTTCTTGCTGCTGCCATCAGGAAGAAGGTACAGGAGCCACAGGACTCACACCACCAGGTTCAGGAACAGTTATTATTCCTCACCCATCAGGCTCTTCAGCCAAAGGGAATAACTTCACTCAACTTCATTTGCCCCGTCACTGAAATGTTCCCATAACCTATGGCTCACTTTCAAGGACTCTTCATCTCGTGTTCTCAATATTTATTGCTAATTCATTTATTTTATTTTGTATTTGCAGTTTTTTTGTCTTTTGCACAATGATTGTTTGTCCATCGTGTTGAGTGTGGTCTTTGATTGATTCTATTGCGTTTCTTGGATTGACTGTGTATGCTTGCAAGAAAATGAATCTCAGCGTTGTGTATGGTGACGTAGATTTGATAATAAATTTACTTTGGCTTTGAACTTTGAACAGGCAGTGACAGTGGTGTGCAGATAGAAAGGAGTAAGCTTGGAAGTCCTGTACATTGAATTAGGCTCATGAAGTCTCATGGCATTAGATCAATTAAGGATTGGCAGTAAATGCTGGCATTGCTAGTGACTACCAGATTCCGAAAATACATTTTAAATAGGACCAACTGGTATTGCCCCATTTTCTCAGCACTGCCCTGAACAGCTTGTTATAGTAGATTTGCTTAGTACTGCCAAACCAAATAGATTAACTCAATAAATTTCCTCTGCTTTTGAAAGCACTATACAAATGGAAAAGAGCATCATAAATCCACACAGAGTAAACTTTTAACCACCTGTGAGTTTATATGCAAAGAAACTAATATGAAAATAGTCCTATTCACATGAATTTTCCATCAATTATATTGAGAGAGCCTCAATGGCAGTTTTCCTTTTGAATCTTCCTCCGAGCTGCATCACCTCCAGAGACTTTTCCTAGTCCACTGGCTACCCCGACTCCAAAACCTTTGGTGGGATTGGAGTCATATATATGCCAGACTTGGCTGATGATAATAACATTCTTTACTTGAAGGGTATTAGGGAACCATCCATGGTCACCTTACAAAGGCCAGCTTTCACTCCAGCTGCCATGGTGGGATTTGAACTGCTGCCCCTGTATCAGTCATCCAGAGCTCTGGCTGTTAGTCCAGTAACTTAACATTTATGTTAATATGCCTCCACATCTGCACTGTACTAATTTGCATCAATTGTAATAAAACATAAAAATAGATTCCTGGACACAACTACCAAAACAAAACTAGCCGGCTGATCTGTCTGGATGGCACACAAAGACTTTCACTGTACATGTGGCATTGATAAATCCATATGAATCACCAAAGAAATACCTCACAAGAATTGCCTCTGTGCTGGCTTTGGACATCAGGTGTGTTTTGTAGAGAATTAAACTTTCCCTCTGTGGAATCCTTGCAGAGAGAGTCCTCGCCATCCAGAGTAGACACCTCCGTTTTCAATTGGTTGGCTCTGTACAGGCTGCCATGCCCTTGATACCATTCTCCTCAGCACCCACCTGCCCCCGGCAAGCCTTTGAGTGCGGTTAACCCTCTCACAAGTGGCAAGGTGGTAATTGATAATTGGTTTATTATTGTAACATGCACTGAGATACAGTGAAAAGCTTTTATTTCATGCCATCCAGCCAGGTCATTGCTTACGTACTGTAAGTACACTGCGCTGGTACAGAAGGTGTTACAGTTACAGAGAACGAGCAGTGCAGGTAAACAATAAAGCGTAGGGGTCATGATGATGCACATTGTGAGGTCAAGAGTTCATCTTTATCATACAATATGTCTATTCAAGAGTCTTATGACTGCTGGATAGAAGCTCTTCTTAAACCTGGTGGGTTACATATGTATCTTCTACCCAATGGACAGAGAAGAGAGAATGACCAGGATGGGAAGGGGTCTTTGATTATGTTGGCTCATTTCCTGAGGCAGCAGGCAGTGTAGAGGAAGTCCATGGAGGAGAGGCTGATATGCGTGATGGACTAAGCTATGTCTTGGGCAGAGCAGTTGCCACACCAAGCTGTGATGCATCCAGTTATGACTGGTTTGGTAACAGGGTATAGGTGTTATCATTTTGTAATGCGCTTGCTCTGTTCCTACCTGACCCATTCCTTCCTTTACCTCTGCCAGTCGGGATAATATATTGAAGAACCTCTGAAATGGCCTAGCTCTCTTACTGATACCTCTAGTATGTTCCTTTGAGCCTTTAATGCAATGGCAGAGCTGGAGAGAGTGATTTTCATTGTTATGCTCGAGCTGAGAATGATGGGAATGAGCGAGCCAAAGGGAAGCTAGCTTTTGACCTTTTGTTTATAACAAGCAAGAGAAAATCTGCAGATGCTGGAAATCCGAGCAACTCATGCAAAATGCTGAAGGAACTCAGCGGGCCAGGCAGCCTCTACAGAAAAAGTAGATTTAGAAAAAAAGCTGAGGAGTAGATCTTAAAGGTGGGGAGGGAAGAGAGAAACACCAGGTGATAGGTGAAACCTGGAGGGGAGGGATGAAGTAAGTAGCTAGGAAGTTGATTGAGGAAAGGGACAGAAGGCCATGGAAGAAAGGAACAGGAGTACAAGAGAGAGGCGATGGGTAGGCAAGGAGATAAGGTGAGACAGGAAATTGTGTGGCGGGGGTGTGGTGTGGGCCTTTTTTCTCCAGTCCTGCTAAAGGGCTTTGGCTTGTACTCTTTTCCACAGATGCTGCCTGGCCTGCTGGGTTCCTCCAGTTTTTGTTTGTGTTGACCTTTTTGTTTATGTCAGCTTTCTCTGCCCACCTACCCTGGCTTTTCCCCATGAACTCAGTGCTCTCTCCTCCACACCACAATCCAAACCACAAGCTAGTAATCAGCCTGCCAATGTTTTCAGATCGTCTTCATAATGAAATGTGCAAAACACATGACCAGACAGCTCTGCTGTTCATCAAAAGATTGAATTGTCGGCTACTTGGAAGAGTAACTGGAAGTTGCAGACTGGAAAGTTAGCTGAGCCAGAGCCTCACTGGAGGGACTTCAGCTTTGAAATTCCTTCCATGGCTTCGCTCTCCTTCAGCTCTACCACCCTCCGAGATATTTTCCAATCCTGACCTCTTGATTACCCATGAGTTTAGTAGCCTGGGCTTTAAAATTCTGTAATTCTGTAATTCTTCTTTAAACTTCTCTGCCTCTTGTAAATTCTGATCCCTCTTTAAAAAAGCTCTTTGATCAGCCCTGTGGCTGTCTCTTGACATTTCTGTCTGTTTCTTTGTACAAAATTTTATTTTATGTCATTCCTGTGAAACGTCTTGGGACATTTTGCCAAATTAAGTGCATGATGTTGTTGATGGGCTATGGTAGAGATTATTTATCAAGAACTTCTTTCTGAAAGCCTCTTTTAGGCCCCAGTTAATAACCTTTAAAGTGCATTTGATAATAACTCCAAGAAAAGCACATTCTGGTCTCCTGACCATGGATGTAATCTATAATGGGCTGTCAAAACTAGCCTGGTTTAATCATAAAGCAATAGTCTCAGTAATGTAATGATTATAAATGGATGTCACTTAACTGCCTTTATTTTATGAGGAGTTAAGGTGCCCTTGAATATATTTGAATAAATAAGGTGTAGAAATCAGACAGGAGGTACCCATTGATGCACCATCAATAACTCACTCTGAGACGTAAGAAGCGAGATTTCAGCTTTTATTGACTGGAAGAATGAACAACACTACATCCTGGAGAATGAGGCCGGGCTCAGGCCTCAATCGCCTTTATACAGGGGTCTGTGGGAGGAGCCACAGGAGCAGTCCAGATAGGTATATGTAGTTCACCACACCCATGTATAGAGTATTTTGACTTGTTCATAGTCATAGTGATAATGATGTAGTGAAATTAATAATTCGATTGTTGGCACTCAATTTGGCTGAATCTCATCAAACATTTGACCCATGTTAACAGGTTTTCTGAAAAAAGTCCCGATATTCTGTGAGGAAAAAAACATTGAGCATTCGGAGCAATAAAATGGCTGCCTCATCTCATGAGATTGCACCTTGTGAATCCAGTGTTTCCTTCTTTACTTGTTGCATACAGTGGAGTAGCTGAGATCTGAGAGCTGCAGCAGTTAATTCATTCCCCCAAATTAAAGGGTTATTTGTGCCACTGAATTTGCTTGCTTGATTTGATTTAACTGATGTACAGTTTTGGAGAGAAGCTATTTTTAAACTGCACCAACAAATAATCTATTTACCTTTTTTGTTGAGGTGGGCATTGCACTTGTGGTCAGTCTAGCTGAGAGGAAAGATATTTGGGAAGGAAACCAGGTTTTTTAAATCCCAGTTTTGATCTCTGTGGATCTGTTATGTGAACAGAGAGCCACTTGCTTAGTGTGATCATGTTTTTGCATAGTGTACAGTTTTTTTTCTCTGTAGCCTGCACTTGTCTTAACTGAACCAAACCCCAAATTGAAGCAAACTGGCATAAAATCACTGTGAACTAAACTGAGTGCATTGCATGTAAATTCAGTCTGGGTGCCTATAGGAAACTCAGCTTTACTCCCAGTCACCACGTAACAAGGGCTCAGGAAGTCAATTCAGCTTGTTGGTGGTACCTGTCCCGATGAGCCAGGAGCTTGTGAGTTTGAGTCTCAGTCCCGTCTCTGAGTCCATGGGTTCTGCTGATGCTTGGTTTAGAGCTGAGAGAGTACAGAGCAGTGTTTTTGAATGTGGCTCAAATCTGAGCTTTGTTTGCTTGTTAACCACTTCTTGCCTGTGGCTTGTGGAAAGCAATGGAGTTCTTCAGGGGGTCGGGATTATGGATTATTCCAAAATTTATCAATTGGATCTGGCTGTGCATGAACTGGCAGCATTCAATTCAGGTTTTGCAGCAAATGGCTCTAGATCAAGTCTCTGACCACACGATACATTTATGATCCTGTGATGCCTCTGTACTGTATTTCCCGTTGGTTTACTTGTTCATTAACCAGTTTAATATAGTTCATTAACTATATTCATGGTCCGAGTTCCTGTCCAGCCATTAAATCTTATTTTATCTTTTGCTGTCCAGTCAAGAAGCCATTTCCTTCAGGAATCAGCCAGGCAGCTTTTGGAAACAATGTATTTTGAAGCCCATCTCAGTTTTTTTAAAAAAATACCTTGCTCTTAGCTGTTTAGTCAAACAGATGTGCATCATTCCAGATTCACCAGACTTCACTGGGATGGTAATAAGCATTTCACCATTCCTGGACAAAGACCAGATGAAAGGAACCTTATCTTGCTGCACCAGCTGGGATTTCTCCCCATAGTCACATAGTGCGCCTGACCTCAATAGAATGGCTAGTGAATAGTCACCAGAGGGCTATGTATAAAATTCTATAGTGATTCTCACTCAACAGCTGAGGAAGAAAGTAAGCAAACTGAAGGTGAAATATGTTGATATGTATGGGAAGCCATTTTGTTCATTTCCTGTCATGCTACCCAAATGAGCGTCCTGGGCCCTTCACAAATGGTGGTGTGGGTGGTGGCTGAACGCCCAAAGTAGATGTGATGTGAGGGAAAATAAACAACAGCGGAGGTTGAGCCTCTCGTGTGGTGAGGTCCAGCAAGCCAAATTACTGGGGCTGCATTGAGGAATCGCATAAAATGTTTAATAATTGAACAGTACGAGCCTTATTGTGAGTACTTCGTTAAATATGAGGATAAGAAGAATGGAGGTGTTATCAATATTGACATTTCTTCCCCTTTGTATCAAAACCGATCAGATATCGGAGAGCTGTAACCCAGGCTGGTTCCTCAGCAGCTGTAAATTGCCTCCAGTTTGAAGGCAAGTGGCAATGTCTGGAAGAGTAACATAGGATTAGTGCTAATGGATGGTTGTTAGTCAGCAGGGACTCATGGACAAAAGGCCTGTTTTCACGCTGGATGACTCTCTGGCACTTCTCCCAGAAAGGTAGATTGTTCACCTTGGTGTAACCTGCCCTAAACTGAACAGAGGACATTCTGCATTTACAAAAAAAAAATCTATTTCTTAATTGTTAATTGCCATTTGACATTGCACACATCTTCACACAAAAGCAGTTACAAAGACTGAGACTGGCTATATTTATGGCCAGTTCACATCCACAATTACTAGAAGCCATTTCTTTTCCCCACCTGACTGTTCCCAGGTGTAAATCAGGTCCTACTGCCTTTGTGCCATTCATTCTTCATGCTGTAAATTACAAGGGACTGGGATGGGGAAATGTTCTGGTCAACAATGCGGCTGTCTGAAGCCCTGCTACTTGTCTGATATTGTGGTGATCTTTCAGACTGGGTGTAGGTCCTGGCATACTGCTGCATCGTTTGGGAGGTGCACCCTTTTGCTTTTCAGAGCTGCCCTACTGAACTGGGGCACTGCCAACTGAGCCCTGTTCCGGGGCCACTTTCCGCTTCCATTCACACTGTATTGAAGGAATCGCAGCTCTCTGGCCTCCCATTGACCCTCAGTGTTCATCAGGCTTTGAGCATTTTGATGTACGAGCTCACGGCACATCATCCTGGGATGCCAATGTTACAGACCAGTCCTTGGCCTGGCATCCCTCCATTGTAGGAAGGTGCAGAGCCCACCACGTAGTATTCCACAGGTTGTGGACCAATGATGGATTAATACTGAACCAATAGGAACAGGGATGTGTGTATGGGGGGTGGGAGAACACACAGAAAATAGCAGCAGTAGGCTACCCCAGCATTCAATATGATCGTGACTGATCAACTCCTCCTGCGCTAGTTCCTCAGAACCCTTGATCCCTTGATCTATTTAAGTATTTATCTATCTCCACCCTAAATAAAACTAATGATGCAGCCTCCTCCACCCTCTGGGGCAGAGAATTCCAGAGACTCACTGTCCTCTGAAAGAAAAAAATTCTTGGCACCTCATTTTAAAATGACTGCCCCTTATTTTGTAGCTGGATCCCGTTGCTTGCAACTCTCTCACTAGTGAAAATAACTTCAGCATTTATCCTGTAAAGACCCCTTCGGACTCTATAAAAGGAAAATCACCCCCTCATTCTATACTCCAATAAGTGCAGACTCAGGGCTTACCCCAATCTGCTGATAATCACTGAGTATGTAAAGGATTTTTGCATATTCTTGCATGTGTAATGTATATGTGTACTTGCTTCTGTAAAGCTCAAATATGAAGTCCTGTGCACACAACCTGGCTAGACATCGTCAACAACAAATCTGGAAATTAAACTGGTTGAGGGATTGGTTCACGTTAGAAGCTATCTTTGCTTGTGGGATTGGGCTGGATTCTAGCCCAAAATCAGTGAAGATGGACAACTTCACGATCTGCTGGTTTTAAGGATGATGTGTGATCTAGGTAGTATGAACCTAGTCTCAGATGGATGTGAGCCAAGAGCAGGGGTTAGGCAAACCTACTGACCCTCAGAGCAGCACACAATAATATTCAGATATCCAAGAGCTACAAGGCATACAGGACTCTTATACATGAATTTTATTGCTGACACTCCACCTTATAAAAAAAGACAACTCAGTAAATCGGTGCCTGTTGCATCATGACTGATTACTGCTGGTGTTGGAGGCCCTGCGAGTCTCTACCCTAGCTGTAAGCTTTGGGAAATCTGGTGTTGGTCTATTACTGTCACTTGTACGGAGGTACAGTGAAAAGCTGGTCTTGCGAAGTCCTCCTACAGATCAGATCATTACACAGTGCATCTAGGTAGAACAAGGTAAAGCAATAACAGAATGCAGAGAAAGTGCAGTGCAGGTAAACAATGAGGTGCAAGATCATAACAACGTAGATTGTGAAGTCAACGGTCCATCTTATTGTATCAGGAAGCCATTCAATAGTCTTATAACAGTAGGATAGAAGCTGTCCTTGAGCCTTGTGGTATATGATTTCAAGGTCTTGTATCTACTGCCCAATTGCGGCTGGGGTGGGTGGGAGAGATTGTGTGGGTGGCCAGGGTCTTGGATTATTTTGGCTGCTTTACTGCGACAGTGAGAAGTATAGACAGAGCCTATGGAGAAGAAGTTGGTTTGTATGACGTGCTGAGCTGTGTCCACAACTCTTTCTTTGAGTCAGGGAGCTGAGGCGATGTGGCTAGTAAGGACTGAGCTCACAAACTCCATTGTGGAATGCAGTGAGTCACCACAGGATGTGCTGAAAATTGAAATGAATCACTTGCTACTTTTCTTCATTCACCGAATGTGGATATCACAAACAATGCCTTCTTTAATAGCCACCATAATTGCCCCTGAACTGAGAAGGCAACCACATTGGTCATATTTAGACCATATTGGGTAAGGATGGTAGATTCCGTTCCCTAAAGAGTGTTAGTGATCTGGATGGCTTTTTACAATAATCCTGTCATTTCATAGCTACTCTTACCGAGTCAAGCTTTTGACTTAAATTCTATATTTATTAAATTACTTGAAATTAAATCTTCAAACTGCTGTGATGAGATTTGAACTCACACCTCTGGATCTGTCCAACATTCTGACTGCTAGTCTAGTCACTTAACTGCCATGCTACTGTATTCTGTTCTTGAGCAGAAGTTGTTTTGCTTCCAGAAACCAATTGTAATCAGTGATTTATGCAACATCTTTGGAGCGGAGTCCAACTGGAGTTCCACTAATTCCTTTCCCATACTCAGTGCTTCTGTAACCATGATTTTGGGAATCAGGGAGCCTTCAGTGAGCACAGTAACCATAAATGGATATATAAGAAATGTGAGGCAGCATCTCCACTTCTGCAAGTGTTCAAAGAGTTCAATTGGCATGTGATGTTCTTGTGAGTTCCTTAGCCTCTTCTTTGGTGCCTTGCAAAATTTTCCTCACCATATATTTATCCATTTCCCTCTAGAAGGTCTCAATTGATCCGGTTGTCACCACATGTGCAAGTAGCGTGTCCCAGACTCTGACAACATATTGCATTAAAAAAAAGCAATGTATTTTGCCACTTGCAGATGCCCCATAATGTCAAGGGATAACTTCAGATCCTGGACTAATTGCTTGTCTTGAAGTTGTCTGTAGGATTTCCCCTTTCTTCCAGAAAACTATTGATGGGCTCCAATAATTCCATGGACCTATACACCAATCATTTCACAGTGCACTAGTGAGCAATGTCAGTAGGCTAGTCTTCATTCCAGCTCCTTGATGAAAATTTTCAACAGTCGGCGAGTCTTCCCATGTAAGCGGATAAGCTGGCAATTTCCAGGATAGTTTAAGTAACATTTTAAGCATCCATTTGCACGAAATTCTGGAAATTTGGAATCAAAGTTTATTCAACCTTTAAGAGCCTACATCTTTTCCTATCGTTGCTGGTACTTTGCCCACTGTAACACTGAATGGTTTATGGAGTATTACATCAGCATTTTCCAATACTAAGTCAAATACGTTCTTTGTCAACACTGTAGGTTTTAGTGCCACTAAGTTCAATGTTAGCACTCATGTCTGTGGAAACCTTGAAATCAAATATTACTGGTTATAGTTTATCTTCTGTGTCTGGGTTCATCGGGAGCAGGACTGAGTAGTGGAAAATTCTTCACATAACTTTGTATGCTGCTTGCAAAACCAGGACTGATGTGTGAGATAATGTCTCTCTGTAGCAATTTGTTTAAAACCAAGTATTTTAAGACACCTAGACTGCAGTTGTACATTCCAGTGAAGCACAATTGATCCCCAACACTGACACACAAAGTCACTGATGCAGATTTTTTGAGTGGGAAAAGGTTGTTCCTGGTTGCTGTGGCAACCCACCCACCCCATAAATGACCAAATACAGCACCACGGTCTCTTGTAATCAAAGCCAAAAACAATTTCCATCATTGCACACTTTGAAAGTTGGGCATTGTGGCCACTGAACACTTCCAAATGTCTAGAATCTATTTTAACCCAGTTGTTGCCACTCTCCTCTCAGCCTCCTACTAACCCGATTAGGAAAATGATGTAGGTAGGAACAGTCTACCCGGTGTTCCCTCCAGCAAAGTGAGTGGAGAGTAATATTGTGCATAGAGTAAAATAGGTGACAGAACCACTCCTATTGGTTTCTGGCCAGAGCTTATTAGGATTAGCCCCAGTGTCCTTTTACACTCTATGTTTCTAACAAATGTTTGCTTAATTTGCTGGCTCAGGTAACATGACTGATACGTCCTGCACCATACAGCATAATGTGGTTTATACTAGAGTCCTGAGCAACGCCTAATCAAGGTTATTAAAATAAATGACTTTACCTCATCCCCTTGATGACACCCTAACTGATCCCACCCCAGGTCCTCTATGCCCAATGCTCTGTTCCTAAAATTCCTTGCACATTACTCATGCCAATATTTCCATAGCCAGTGCTTTTTTGTTTATTAACTGCTTGTGCCTCTTTCAGGATTCTCTGTCGATTCAGGTAAAAGTCTCATTCGACAGAACAAGTTGAGTGTCGTCTCTGGGGCACCAAGAGCCAACCACAAAGGGGCAGTGGTGATCCTGAGGAAAGAAAGCGTCAACAGGCTAGCACCTGAACACATCTTGTGGGGAGAGGAACTCGGGTCATCGTATGGCTACTCCGTTGCCACGGTGGACCTCAACAGTGATGGGTGAGTGGAAACCCGTGAACTTCTTAATTGTCTCATTCCCAGGTCTTAGCTCTGTGACTCCACCGAGATCCCTGCGTTCCTTGAATTCAGGCCTCTTTTGTGCATCCTCAATATTCTTATCTTTGCCAACAGTGGATGCCTGATCCTAGGCTCAGAAATTCCCTCTTCAAACCTCTCTGCCTCCATTTCTACAGAAGAGTAAAAGAAAATGGCAGATGCTGAAAATAAAAACAGAAAATGCTGGAAACACTCAGCAGGTCAGGCAGTATCTGCAGAGAAAGAAACTGTGTTAACTTTCTAGGTCGGCAACTTTTCATTAAGACTTAGATACTGCCATGGGCAAAGCAAGCCATCTCCATGGAACATAGACTACATTCTCTGCAGACCAGAAGAGGATTTCTAGCATTCTATGTTTTTATTTCTGGACCTCTCTCTTGCTTTAGCATTTCCCTTAAGTCCTTCTTTGTCCAAACTTTGAGATCTGCCCGGGTGCCTCACTGTGGAAGTGTAAGACCTTGGAATTTATTCCAATCTGAGTGAGCTGAGGCAGTACCATAAAGCCTTGAAGTGCTTGAACTGAATTGGTGATGTATTGTGTGGCAACACACACAAAATGCTGGGGGAACTCAGAAAGTCAGGCAGCATCTATGGAAATGAATAAACAGTTGACGTTCCGGGCTGAGACCCTTCATCAGGACTGGAAAGGAAGGGGGAAGACACCAGAATAAAAAGGTGCGGGTAGAGGAAGGAGGACTAGCTAGAAGATGATAGGAGGTAGGTGAAGCCAGGTGGGTCAGAAAGATAAAGGGCTGGAGAAGAGGGAACCTGATAGGAGAGGAGAGTGGAACAAGGAAGAAAGGGAAGGAGGAGGGGACCCAGGAAGAGGTGATAGGCAGATGAGAAGTGGTAAGAGGCCAGAGTGAGGAATAGAAGAAGAGGGGAGGGGGAGGGAAAGTGCTTTTTTTTTACCAAAAGGAGGAATTGGTATTCATGCAATCAGGTTTGAGGCTACCCAGATGGAGTAGAAGGTGTTGCTCCTCCATCCTGAGGGTGGCCTCATCGTGGTACAAGAGGAGGCCATACATGTCGGGATGGGAATGGGACTTGGAGGCCTCCAGGAAATTCCGCTTTTGGCAGGTGCGGCAGAACTGCTCAGCAAAGCAATATGGCTGTTTTCATAAATGAGATATGGGCTGACTCCACCATAGTCAGATCAAGGATAGCCTAGGGAAAAGTCGGCAAGCTCATGGGTAAACATTCCTTCCACATTATTTTGCAGGTGGATGGACCTTGTAGTTGGTGCTCCATACTTTTTTGACCGAAAGGAAGAAATTGGTGGTGCTGCCTATGTCTACATCAACCAGGCCGGCAGGTTGAATCGAGTAAACTGTGTCCGTCTGAATGGGACCAAGGACTCCTTGTTTGGACTGGCTGTGGCTAACATTGGGGACATAAATCAGGATGGGTATGAAGGTAGGTCTGTATTCTTCATGTACAAAGAATTCCCGGGGATGGGGCTTGCACAATTTTTGTCTCAATTTGATGTAAGTTATTTATCTTATAAATTCTGAAATGAAAGAAGGAATTAGACCTATAAGCTCACTGAGGGTCCAAGAAAAAGAAGATACCTGAAATACTAATTATGTTCACTTTTAAAATGAAGAATGTTATTGGGGTTGAGTTTACAGCCTTCCAGGGTCAAGAGAGAACGAGCCCCTGGACATTGCCAGAAGTATACCTATTGGAAATCCCTTAGGAAAAAATTAGATTTGCCTTTCTGTTTCTTTTTGAGCAATTTCATTTAATAGTATAATAATATTGGACATGAGAAGAAAAACAGGGTGGTGCATTTGATAAAACATTTAGGAATACATACAACCAGAGAAGGTAACCCTAATTAAGGCCTTCATGATTCATTGTTCAACTGGCAAAAACAATGAGCTGCACGCCTATGATTTCCCACACAGTGAGCTTCAAGCATCAGCCGTACCAGCCTAGGGAGCCAAGGTGAGTAACAGGTTAAAGGATAGAGAGCCAGCCCAAACATCTCTTGCCGAATGTTTGAGAACCTGCTTGGTTTGGTACACATCATGGGATAGTGTTTGAATAGGTTGCACAAAAAAGATATTTTGTGCTAGAAATTTCAAAGGCTGGGAAAACAGTACTAACATCATAAATTGAGGGGCACCTACTTCCACTCGGTGTCTGCTTCGTTCAAAGATTCCAATGGAATGGGACCTTACAATTCAAATGTAATGTCATGGATAGAGGTGGGTGTGGTGGGATTATATTTCCACCTGAAACACCCATCAGTAGCTTCTTTACAATAGACATTTTAACATTTCTCCCATGTGAAGTGAGCCAATTTACTTTAGACAATCTCAGCCATATATTGCCAATGTTGGATTTTTGGTGCTGACCAATTACAGACCTGTGGTTAGAAAGGGACAATATGCAATGCATTTTTAAAAAAGGATTACCTTTGGCCTCAAGGTCTACACACCAGCATAGTGCCAAGGTGAAACTTTGTTTTTCTTGCACTTTCTGTGAGGTAGAGGCCAGAAAATTGCTTTTAAAGCTGTGGGTGCTTTTCCATCAGACCATAAGATCATAAGATATAGGAGCAGAAGTAGGCCATTCAGCCCATCAAGCCTGCCAACCATTTCATCATGGCTGATTTATTATCCCTCTCAACCCCATTCTTCTGCCTTCTCCCTGTAACCTTTGATGCGTTTACTTTGAACCTATCAACTTCAGCTTTAAGTATACCCAATGACTTAGCCTCCTCAGCCATCTGTGGCAATGAATTCCACAGAATTCCCCTGGCTGAAGAAATTCCTTCTCATCTGTGTTTTAAAGGGACATCCTTCTGTTCCAAGGGTGTTCCTTCTGGCTCTGGACGTCCCACTTTAGGAAGCATCCTCTCCACACCCACTCTATTTCGGCCTTTCAATATGAAGCTAAGTACCAACCACAAGCCCCATCTCCCCAGTCAGGGTTTAGGACAGTGTTGGTGTTGGATGTTCTGCTTGAGTGCACTCCCAATGGAGAGTGGCCCGAGGAATTCTGATGTGCCCTGTGTCTAACTTTAACATTCGGAATGTTTCAAACAAAAATTTTTTTTAAAAAATATATAAAATGGCCTGAACAGTTTAGGTATGGCAAAATTATTTCCCATAGTAGGGGAGTCTAGGACAAGAGGGCATGACTTCAGGATTGAAGGACATCCATTTAGAACTGAGGTGTGGAGAATTACTTTAGTCAGAGGGTGGTGAATCTGTGGAATTTGTTGCCACGAGTGGCTGTGGAGGCCAAGTCATTGGGTTCATGTATGGCAGAGATAGATAGGTTCTTGATTAGCCAGGGAATCAAAGGGTATGGGGTGAAAGCAGGGGAGTAGGGATGACTGGAAGAGTTGGATCAGCCCATGATTGAATGGCGGAGCAGACTCGATGGGCAGAATTGTCTACTTCTTCTCCTATATCTTATGGTCTCATGGTCTAAATAAAGCTGATTGCTCACATTTCACAAACTTGAATAAACTAATGGATTTCCCCCTTTTTTCACATGAATTGATTTTGTGACTGATTTTATGAAAGTGCTGCAGAGAAGGAGATCGATTGTCTGGCCCCATGAGCAATCCAATTGGTCCCAGACTAGCATTGTAGTCCTGTAGTCTTTTTGCCAGTTGAATCTGCTGCACCATCCTGTAAGAAGGTGCCTTGTAGATTATCAGTCATCATTATGCATACACCATTTTCCTAGTTAATAACTTTGTAACGTATTTTTTTAAATTGCTGCAAAGTAACTGTTTCCGCCTTATTGTATGGCATTTCCTTCATCCAGCTTGTGTCCGCTTCCCCTGAAACTTTTTGAGAAAGTGCGCCATCTGGTGTCATACTTAATGAATGACCGCTGCTGCAATGTGTTACGGACAGGATGACACCAAACTGTAATTTCTACAGCCATGCAACCTGTTGGAATTCATTCATCAGGCTTGCAGTTGAGCATGGTGCAGACGGCTGATAACATTTTAACCCAAGCAGGCTTAAGATGTTGACCAAGGTGCCCACCTGAACCATTTTCCCACAAGTGACCCATATCCCTTGAAATATTTCCTGTCTGTACCTGTCTAAGTTGTAAATGGACCCACCTCTGCCATTTGTTCTAGGAGCTTGTTCTGGGTGAAAAAAATGTCCATCAAATCCCTTTGAAATCTTTTCTTCTCACTTTAATCTATGCCTTCTAATTATAGTTTTTCCCACAATCCTGGGCAACAACTAAAAAGCCCAGCTAAAAAGATGACGTTCTGGGAAAACTGTGGCAACTCTCCAACAAATTGAGAGTGTGTGATGGTATTGGTTTATCATTGGCACACGTAACCAGATACCATGAAATGCTTGTCATACGGATCAAATATTACGTAATGCATCGAGCTAGAATAAGGTAAAACAATAATAATGCAGAATAAAATGTAAAAGCTGCCAAAAAAAGTGCAATGGAGATCAACAATAAGGTGCAAGACCATAACAATGTAGATAGTGAGGTCAAGAATCTATCTCTTAGTATAAGAGGTCCGTTCAAGAGTCTGATAACAGTAGGATTGAAGCTGTCCTTTAGCCTGGAGGCTTTTGTTTCTTCTGCCTGATGGGAGAGAGGAGAAGAGAGAATGCGGTGGGGGGATTTGATTATCTGTTGAACATCATTTTGATGTCCCTTGGGCTCAGGATGGCAGTCATAGTGGGAGAAAAGGAGTACAAGACACACAACTGGAGATTGCTGGATGTGTTTACAAATCCCAAACACAAAGGTCTGATTGAGGACAATGTAGCAGCGAATCTCCAGTGCTGGGAAGCTGAGGAAACACAGGAGGCTGTTCAGCCTGTCCCACCAGCCAGTGGGATCATAAACTGTATCCTAGCTCCATGTGCCTGCTCAGTCTCTATGTCCTTTAGTCCACTCTGGAGGGTGAGCTATTATCAATCTCACATTAAAAACGGTAAATGAAGTTGGTACCTGCTCTTTGAGAGGGAGAGTTCCATCTTTCCACCTCTTAATGCGTACAGAGATGTCTCTGAACTTCACTCGTGATTGGCAGGGCTCTGATTTTAAAGCATCGTCCTCTTGCACTAGATCCCGACAACAGTAGAAATAGTTTCCGAGCTGCATTTTACAGGATAAATTTGTGCTGATTGATTCCAGCAGTCTGGAAGTGTTTTGCTCAGCATGCTGTGTCCCTTGCCTGTGCTGACGGAATACCTTTCTCTTGTTTTATAAGACATTGCTGTTGGGGCCCCATATGACGGACAGGGCAAGGTCTACATCTACCATGGAAACAAGTTTGGACTGAATCCAATTCCTGCTCAGGTACCCAGCAAGGATTTACATGTTGAATTAAAGCCACAACTGAAGCTGTTGATAACGGATCTCACGTGAAGCCTTAGATTCTATTTCTAACCAAGTCAGCTGACCTTTGCAAGCTTTGCTGTTTTATAAGACATTAATGTTGGAGGGCTGGGTGATGCAGCGGGTAGTGGGGCTGCCATACAGATCCTTTGCGTAGGGTGGTAAATCACAGGGAGTGAGAGAGAATAGGGAAATGAGTGCAGGAAGGAGATTGATGGAAATCAGGGAGAATTGGTGGGCTGGCTCAGACTCAGTGGGGGACCTATTGCTGTGAATTCAGTCCAGGGAATTAGGACCTCCTTTGCCTGTTGTTAGGATCCAAATGAAACGGGTTGCTTTGGTGACAGCCTGAGTGCAAGGTTATGCCACAAAGCTGTCTGTAATTTGGGACAAAATTTAAAAGATTAAAGATTTGTCACATGTACATCAAAACGTTGACACGTTGTTTGAGTCGACGACCAACCAGTCTGAGATTGTGCTGGGGGCAGCCCTCAAATGTCGCCATGCTTCCGACACCAATATAGCATGCCTACAACTTACTAACTCTAACCCATGTATCTTTGGAATGTGGCCGGAAACTGGATCACCTGGAGGAAACCCACACAATCACTGGAAGAACCTACGAACTCCTCCTGGACATGGGCGGGAATTGTACCCCAGTCCTACAACTGGTACTGTAAAGTGTTATGCAATTGTGCTACCCTAGATTCACTAGCAAATCAGAGGGTGTGATCCCTCCCTGCCAGCAACAAAAAGGCTGAGCTGGATCAATTTACCATGAGCAGGCATTGAAAAACTCTAGTTGTCCTGCCTTGAATTAGTGCACTTTGCTGAAGTGCTTAATCTTACCCTCACCTATATTATATTTGATCTTGGAGTTCACAGCAGAAAGAGTGAGGAAGTTTTCCTTTCCTCAGTAGAGGAGAAGAATTTCAATATGATAGTGGGCTTTGGAAGGCTGAGGAACAATTTAGCAATGGAACTCCAACGTTCACCGATGAGCTCCTTTGGCATTGGACCCAGTTTTCCATGCGTCCAGTGTCAAGACAAGTGCACAACTGATTGATATAGATAGTTGTATAGAAGGCTGGAGGCAATGAGTATCTCTACTGAGAGGGAGCCATTTTGACTTTGACTAAATCTATAAGACAAGCAATATTTGATGAGCTGCCCAGTTACTCTCAAACTGAGGTTGAATCAGGAGAACATGGGAATGGCCGGCTTGTCCGACAGCAACTAATTTACACTTTTGCCCTGAATGAATAAATAGATAAGGATTGTTGTTTCAGGGATTTTTTTATAAGGACTGAGTAAGAGTGAAGTACACTTGTTTACCAATGTGATGCTTTGCATTTCTTTGAATCCTGAACTATGTTTCCTTGTCATAGATAATTGAAGGAGAAACGGTGGGAGTGACAAAGTTTGGGTACTCCATAGATGGAGGAATAGATATCGATGATAATTTTTACCCAGACATGGTGGTCGGGTCACTTTCTGACTCTGCAGTTCTGTTCAGGTGAGACGTCACGGCGAACACCTACCTACATGGGGTGCTCAACAGCTGGGGAAAGCAGCAGAGGCCAGGAACCCTAAACATGGAAAAATTTGCAAGCCTATAGAGAAATAACTGGGTTTTGGAACTAGTGAGCTGGTCTGATAGAGAGCCAGCATTGGCACAATGGGTGGAATGGCCTCTTATTCTATGACTGTCTTATGATTCAATGTAAATGAGAGGCACCTTTGTAGGTATTCTGGAAGAAAACCTAGTGCATAAATCATCTAGGCCAATCCTGTGACTAATAAGTGGAATTGGGATATAATATTTATTGTGCTGTTAAAATGTGCCAAGTGTGATTTTAAAGTAGTGTGCTTTTGTGGTCACTTTAATCTGAAGCATAAAGAGAGAGAGAGAGAATAGGTACAAAAATGCTCAGCTGACCCAAAAGTTTAGGAACATAGAAAAACATAGAAAACCTACAGCACAATACAGGCCCTTCAGCCCACAAAGCTGTGCCAAACATGTCCTTACCTTAGAAATTACCTAAAGTTATCCATAGCCCTCTATTTTTCTAAGCTCCATGTACCTATCCAAAAGTCTCTTATAAGACCCTATCGTATCCGCCTCCTCCACCTTTGCCGGCAGCCCATTCCACGCACTCACCACTCTCCGAAAAAAAAACGTACTCCTGACATCTCCTCTGTACCTACTCCCCAGCACCCTAAACCTGTGTCCTTTTGTGGCAATCATTTCAGCCCTGGGAAAAAGCCTCTGACTATCCACACGATCAATGCCTCTCATCATCTTATACACCTCTATCAGTTCACCTCTCATCCTCCGTTGCTCCAAGGAGAAAAGGCCGAGTTCACTCAACCTGTTTTCCAAAGGCATGCTCTCCAATCCAGGCAGCATCCTTGTAAATCTCCTCTGCACCCTTTCTATGGTTTCCACATCCTTCCTGTAGTGAGGCGACCAGAATTGAGCACAGTACTCCAAGTGGGGTCTGATCAGGGTCCTATCTAGCTGTGACATTACCTCTCAACTGTTAAACTCAATTCCACAGTTGTTGAAGGCTAATGCACCGTATGCCTTCTTAACCACAGAGTCAACCTGCGCAGCAGCTTTGAGTGTCCAATGGGCTCGGACCCCAAGATCCCTCTGATCCTCCACACTGCCAAGAGTCTTACCATTAATACTATATTCTGCCATCATATTTGACCTACAAAATGAACCACTTCACACTTATCTGGGTTGAACTCCATCTGCTACTTCTCAGCCCAGTTTTGCATCCTATCAATGTCCCACTGTAACCTCAGACAGCCCTCCACACTACCCACAACATCCCCAACATTTGTGTATCAGCAAATTAAATGTCCCAGCCCTCCACTTCCTCATCCAGGTCATTTATAAAAATCACAAAGAGTAGGGGTCCCAGAACAGATCCCTGAGGCACACCACTGGTCACCGACCTCCATGCAGAATATGACCTATCTACAACTGGGTTGGATGTTTATTTAGGCAGTTACCTGTTCATAACCTGAACCGTTTGTCGTATGGAAATGAACAACCACAGTGTGTAGGAGAGGGTCACAGAAGTTGTGGGAGAATGAGCAGGCACAGGGAGAGCAACAGCCGGCCGGCCTCACTGACTCAGTGAATGAGTGTTCCTGGATCTGTTCAGCTCCACCCAGACCTCGAGCGTTGTGGCCCTGAGGTGGAGAGAGGAAGCACAGGGAATTGCCCCAATCCCATCCGGCAGAAGATGCTGGAGATCCCAGCAGCTGGCAAATCCATCTCCAACTTTCCCACCGGTCTCCCTAATGCTCATCCATATGTAGAGGTTGTCCACTGATAGAGCATTCATAGCCCTGAATGCTGAATCAAATTGCATCATTTGAAACAGCAGCCAGCTAGGGATTTGACAATGTCAGAGGTGCATTCATAGTCTGGAGTTGGGGAGAAGTTGGTTGGCATTATGCCAGATTTCCAGCATAAAATGAGTACAAGGTGTCCACTTTCACAATGAGACAGCCTGTGCTTAGTCTGCCAGTTGCTGAGCACATTTTTCAGGCATTCTTGAGACAAACATTAAGAGCAGGCCTTATGCCTCTGGAATGAAGGGCTTAGAGCCCACTGAAGACCCCTTGGTTGTCAGTGAGCTATGTGTTTCCCAATCACACCAATCAGCAACAGGACTTTTGCATTTTCTATATAAAAAGGGGTATGAGCTCTCCAGGTTACAACGAAACTGCTGAAGGACCTCAGTAGGTCGCGGAGTATCTGTGGAGGGAAAGGAATTGTCAACGTTTTGGGTCAAAACCCTACGTCAAGATTGGATGCAGTGTTTCAACCCAAAATGATGACAGTTTCTTTCTCCCGACAGATGCTTGTCAATCTGCTCAGCTCCTCCAGCGGTTTTTTTGTTTTCCAGATTTCAGTGTCTTCAGTTTCCACGAGCTCTCCAACCCCAGCTTCCTACCAACCTCCCCACTCCACCACAACGACAAGGGCATTCCAGATTCTAGTACAACCCTCATGGGACTTACCAATCTAGCCATCTAGGCTCTCTGTCTGAGGATGTGTAATACCCTCTCCCCCAAGCATCTCGCCCCAGTCCATAGATAAAGCACAAGGATCAATTAACATTGGGGACATGCTGCTTTTGAGACTGCAACTTTAACTCTTGAAAGATGTCAGCAAAGAAAGGTGCACTGAGAACGCCTAAGAAGTTCCAGATCCGAAGGCCGAGGTTAATAGACTGCAGTCAAGCCTATGTTCGGTTTTCCCCAAGTGAGTTCTGAATCTTTGTCTTTTTTTCCTCAGAGCGTGTCCTGTCATTAATGTGACAACACAGGTTTCCATCAAACCCCAGCAGATTGACCTGGAGTTAAAGAACTGCGTAAAAATCTCAGGGATCTGGTAAGAATCTATCTCAAAAAGGACAATGGAACCCAGGGGGATGTTTCCCTGAAGCAAGGCAGCAGGAAACATCTGCTCTGGCTGCACCAGGGGTCATTTAGTCTGCTCTCCCTTGAAAGGAAATTGTATTGCAATCACCTATTTACAGATTCTCCAACTTGTTAAGATTCCGAAAAGAAGTCAAAAGAGAAGACTGAGGGGTGTGGCTTGATTAAGGCTTCCTCTTGAAGGTAGATCCAAAACTTAGGCTGTAAATATAGTAAATGCAGGCAACATTTCTGGAGAAAATTCTTTCTCCAGAGAGTGAGGAAACTCACTAACCTGTTTCTCTGCTGTACATTCCATGTGGTTCAATGTAAAGCAGAGATTCCTGTGGCTTGATAAGTCAATGCACATCTCTGCACTGGTGAGTCAGTTAAAGAGGGAAGGTCGACTTCAGCATTGGCCTCAGTACTCCTGGTCTGAGGTAAAAATCAGCCTAGACACCCCCCATGTACTGGGTGAAGTCCTGTTGGGGAGGGAAGGAGATTCACTCCTTGCTCATCATGTAATGACATTGTTAGTCTGCTCACAAACAATAAGGCTTACAGCAGACAGGGCTATGTGAATAGGCTAAGTTCTGGGCTACCCAAACTCAAATTAGCCCACTTATCACACTGCATATGAAGGGTATAGCCAGGAATGGATAGTGCAAGGGGGCATAATTTTAAGGTGTTTGGAGGGAAGTACAGTGTGGAGTCCAGAGTTAAGTTTTTTCACATAGGGTGGTGAATGTGGGGAATGCCCTGCCAGGGACATTAATGAGAATTTTAGATACATGAATGATAGAAAAATGGAGGGTTATGTAGGAGGGAAAGGCTAGATTGATCTTAGAGTAAGTTAAAAGGTCAGCACAACATCATGGGCTGAAGGACCTGTAATGTTCTATGTTCCAATAACAAATGAGGGTGGGTACACAGAGACTGCTTGTACCCAAGGAAAGATGTCCCACCAGCTTTCATCACCTTGAAGGAAGGAGGGGAAAACCAAAGGAAGCCCACTACCCCCACCCCCACCATTTCACTTCATGCCAGTCTCCTGTTTATGGACGAAAGTTCCAGCATCCTTCCCTGTGCACATGAAAGTTGCTGCCAGTGTCACAGTGAAGACCTGCGCAAACCAAGCACTGCAGAGCAGCAGCAGCAAGAAGGAGGACGCGGTTTGGCAGCATCTTTTTGCGCTGAACTTGTGTTAGGCTAAGTGAAATTGGCATAATAGCCA
Organism: Hemitrygon akajei; assembly: GCF_048418815.1. NCBI lineage: Eukaryota > Metazoa > Chordata > Chondrichthyes > Myliobatiformes > Dasyatidae > Hemitrygon > Hemitrygon akajei. The sequence continues at coordinate 21,684,122 of NC_133141.1, read as the reverse complement.
CATTTCAAATGCAAGCATCTCTAAGACTCCCACTATGGTAGCAGCTGGTGTGTTTTCAATCCCTTAGCTGCACTGAGTGGTCTTCGAATTTGAAGAATGATGAGCTCCTGCCGACTGCATATTGTGCAAATTGAGTATTCCATTCATTAGCATGGAAGGAGAACCAACAAGTGCAAAAGGTAGGGCTCCCTGTGTGGCAAGGTGCCACGTCTCAGTGATCTCGCTGGAAGTGACTGAAGAGAATAATACCATCCATAGGAACCTATGGTTAAGGAGGAACGTTGTGTGGCCTCCTGGTTAAGAACCAGCTAACTTGAGATGCTCTCAACAAAATGGAAGGCCTCAGGTTTCATGGGATCTTTATAGGTTTGTTTGATGGACATCACCAGTGTCAGCTGGTCTGTTGTCCAGGGGATGATATCCTTGCAGGGCATCACTTTTGCCAGCAGAGTTAGCAAAAGCAGTGGGAGAAGAGGCCACAGAACTGCTGGAGGACACAGGCTGAGATGCTAAGGATATTATGGTATAGTGTGGAACTGGTAGGTGACCACGCTTATACAGAATGATGGGAATGCTTGCCCTCATCACTGGGGAGCACTTTAGTGTCTGGAATGCCCATCTTTTAAAGGCAGAAAGACTGGAAAACCAAAGGTACCTGATAGAAAATTAGTTTGGGGTATCTTTATGTCAGAGCACGGGTGAAACCTAGATCATGCTACAACCAGGGTGACTCATTAATGTGCAATGACGCAACATTCGGCTCAGTTTAACACGTGTATTTAACTCGCGTATCAGTCTCCCCAGCCAAAGGGCTAGAAACAGGCTACCTGCAGAGGGATCCAGTAAGTGACAAGAAGTGTTCCACCAGGCCTCCCACGGCAGGAAGACTTGATGCTATTCTGCCTGAAATCCACAACTGCAGATGAACCTCACTAAGCCTGTCAGTTCCTCGTACACTGACTCATCCCATCCTCACCAGTCTAATTTATAGCACTTAATTGACGTTCATGTGATTTACGGCTCATTTGCCACTTTAGCCTATGGCCTCTCCTCAGTGGCCTTGAAGGAAGTGAGGATTTTACCATGAGGCTGGGGTAGTGGTGTTAGCTGTTTTGATGGTTTGAGCCATGGATGCCCAGTGTTGTGTGGGCTGCATGCCGCATGGCCCTGCTCATGGTTTCTTGATGCTGCTGGCCTGATCTGTAACTGCCTCAGGCATGGTGGCCAGTTCCTCTTCGATCTTTGCACTGCAGCAAAGTCTGTACACGCCTGCTTCAACAAGTCTCTGTGCTGCACCCCGATCCTTGCTCTGTACCTCAAGCAGGCTCAAATGTTCATGGTGCTTCTCAGTTTACAAGAGTACGGTCTGCATGTTCTAGCAGGTGATTAGGTGGAGACTCAGAGTCCAATGAGTCTGACTGTGCTGCATGTTTTCCTGTGCGTCTGCGCTATTGGCTTCTTTTGTTAAATCTGACATCATTTTCTGTTCCTATTCCTGTGGGTTTAAGGGACTCCAATGAGTCTTTCAATGATTTCCTTCCCGTAAGTGTTAAGGGTCAGGGGCGGAGATATGGAGTTGGGTCGCGGATAAGCTGTGATCTGATTGATTGGCAGAACAAGTCTGAGGATCCAAGTGGCCTGCTCCTACGTGCACTAGAGCCTGGGAGAGATGGGGGTGGGGAGCGCTATCACTGATTTCCTTACCCCTCTTCCAGAGCTGAACCCAGTAAGCCTGGATGATCTCAGCCATGGTATCTGCCTTGCAAAGCAGTCATACAGTCGGCACAGCAGAGGGTCAGAGTGGATGCTGGGTGCAGTCAGCGAGTGGGTAGCACACGATGTGGCCACTTGCAGAGTTTCTGCTGGCAACAGACTGGCTTTGGAAGACTGAAGCAATGCTCAGTTAACCCTCGCATGGCTCTGGGCTAGGCAGAGAGGGAAGTGACTCACAGGAAATTCTCTGACCCCTGAGTTTTCTCTGTGACAGAAATCATAGTCAAACCAAGCATGACATGTAGGTCACCTGGTGTTTATGCAATAACCTTTCCCTGCTCTGAAGCCAAGCCAAGGATCACCGTCAAGAAAAGCAGGGATGCATGTGGCCAGGTGCACCTTTTATAAAACACCTGCACAGTTTTCAATGTACACACACTTCTCAGTTCTGTTTCGATGTAGTGTCACCTGCAAGCCTCTGATACATCCGGACCTGTCTATCGGGAGGGAGGTCCAGAAGCCTGAAGACCCTCACTCAGCGATGCAGGAACAATTTCTTCCCCTCCGCCATCAGATTTCTGAACAGTCCTTGAACCTATGAACACTGCTTTTTAATGCACTATTTATTTCTGTAATTCTATGTCTTTGCACTGTACTGCTGCCGCAAAAACAACAAATTTCACGTTGTGTAAGTCAGAAACAATAAAGCTGATCTGGTGAGTATCCAGGATTGGAACTGAAGCTTCTGACCATGGCATGCTTTACCATTCCCCACTGAATTGCTGCTGGATTAGGATATATCTGTTGCTTTGAACCGTGGGAACTAAGAGAAGGGTAGGAATCCACAGTGTTAACAATTATATTTTGGTGGTTGTTTATGTTCTAAGTTACAATGTCTTTTCTGTCCCACAGTATTGATGTCAAGGCCTGCTTCAATTATAAATCGAAGCCTGAATCCTACAACCCCAGGATTGGTAAGTTCAACAACAGAATGGCCCGTGTCGTCCATGTGGTGTTTTTTTTAAAAAAAGGGGTAATGGTTATTTCATGATGCATTAACTTGTGTGGAAATCCACATTCCAGATAGGACAGGTGAAAGATTGAGCAGTAGCCAAAGACCAGGGTTTTCTATGGGGTGCTGAGTGCCAAAAGGTTGTCCTTGAGAAAAATGTTGGCACAAGTTGTTGAGGTCAATCATTAATTGAACCTTTACTCTGCAGAACACTAAAGGAGTACGACATCACACCAGAAAATATAACAGGGAAGGAAAGAAAATGGTGTCGTACCACATCTCATAAAATATCCAGAAATTCTTTATGTGGTCCAGATTCTTTTTTTTGGAAAAAAAATTATCAACCCTTCCCCCCTCCCCTTAACCCCTCCCTCCTAACATATCCCTATAGAAAAAAGAAAGAAAGAAAGAAAGAATGTCTGGGTATCGGAAGATCCCCACATGCTCCATGGAGTTCATAATAGCTTTAATATGTATATTTATTTCTTTCCCCAGATAACCAATAATTTTATCTTCCAGATTCTTGTGAAGTGTTGTGATAGTTGTTGAACTGGCAAAAGCAGCAGCAATATTTTGTGCATGGTAGAACTCTTGCTAACAACAATAAGTTGACCTATTTTGTGTGAGGGTCAGACGTTGGCCGAGACACCAAAGCAGAACCCCCAGTCCTTCTCAGGGATCAGTAAGATCCATTCCACTCCATCGAATTGGCAGATAGAACCTCGGCTTATCATCTCTTTAGTAACCCAGTGCACCTTCTGATCAGACTACATGCGCACTTTCAGAAAAGCGGCTTTGAGTTAACATCATTCAATCTCTGAGGCAAGTCGGCTGCTAACTGAGCCGAGCCAACATTTCCTGTGGGACTGTGAGCCCTACCGGATGACTGGTATTGGAGCAGTTACGAAGTGGCAGGAAGGAACTCCTTAAACTTTCACCTACCATTTACGCCCCTCTGCTAAGGATCTAGCTGAGGAGCAGTATTTATGGGGGCGTGATATGGTGGCCAAGCTTTGCAATCTACTCTGGGCATAACTGGCAGAGTTGATATGTTACACCATGAGGAATCCTGCTTTCTCATGGATATGGCCTGGCGATCGTGCTGGCTGTTTGAGGCAGGCAATGGTGTGATTGTATATTGCACCTTGAAAATCTTTGTGCTTGAAGGAAGCCTGACTATAGGCCTCCTTCAGTCAGGAGCAGCTTGGCACCCAACCGAACAGTATCATCTGGGAAATGTGTCAATCCCTCCGGAATGCTGTGCTCCCTTTCATAATGCCAGCTGCTGGGTACTGTGAGTGGAGTGTGTAGCAAATTGCTGTCAGTTTCACTATATTGTGTGAAATGCAGGAAAGAAATGAATGCAAACTAATAATGTTTCAAACTAATTGAAATGGAAGACACTGGCTTTTTCATTTACACTTCTCACCTTTAGTGTGCAATATGCCATGCACACCTACAGTGAGGTGTTCTAAGTTTCCTGCCTGCATTCTCAAAGTGTTATTTCCATTCCTTTCATTTTCACCTTGCAGATTCTCACCTCTCAAAGCACTTAATTTGCAGTGAAGTTTCGTAAACTTCCGCAGGCAAATGCAGCAGCCTTTTTGCGCAAAGCAAGATTAAACCAAAATGGCGGCAAGGTGTGTTTTAATTAGGGAATGAGTCCTCCCTGTTCTTAACATGGCATGGAATTTTCAGCATCCGCCTAAACTGAGGTTGGTTTGGGGCGCGAACCCAAAAGCCTCTGCGCAGAGGCGAGTGCAGCAAGCTGGCAGTTTTTTCTTATTTGCAACAATTGATTGATGGCGCTGAAGGGTTAGTGCTTCAGGTGCTCCCTGCTGGCACGTGAATGGAGAGGAGGGTCGCAGATTCTTCCTCACCCCCAACCTGCCCCCACTCCAATCCCTTCTCCAGCCAGCCCTCATTGAGGAAGAATGATCTGTGATTCATTGTCGGCCATCTTTAATGCTCGAACAACTTCTGATTTTTTTTAATAAACAGTTCTATTTTTGTAAATTGCACTTATGAAATGAGAATACTTGGCATCAGTGAGGGTACCAGAAGGGAGGCTTCTGGAGAAACCATTCCAGAATGGATTGACCAACAGGTGTCTGGTTGTGTGGCAGTCACTGGGATATGTTGTACCATGTGCTGTCCTTGTTGCTTTCAGTTCTCGGGTTCACAATTGAGGCTGATGCACTGGAGGGTGATGGGCAGAGGAGGAGACCTCCCCGCGTGTCCTTCCTGAAAAGGCAGTTCAGTTATCCAGAAAACCAATACACTGGCGAGGTGGTCCTGAGAAACCAGAAGGAGGATAATTGCATTGATGTCACAATGAAACTGCAGGTAAGGCTGAAAGCTACAGGTGACATGGGCACAGCAGATGTGAATTGGAAGTGGGATGCTGATGATTACCATTTGCTTTGGCTGGCAGGAGAACATCAGAGATAAACTGCGGCCCATTCCCGTGACGTTGACTTATGTGATCAAGGAAGCCAAGCGCAAGAAGAAGCAGGCTGAGAAACAGCTGACTAGTTTGATGCCTGTCTTGAATGCTGATATTCCAAACACAGTAAGGGAGGAGGTAGGTGCTCCTGAATCTCCTGCTGTGGACCTGCACAAGGCTGGGAGTGGGATTTCAGAATTAAAGTGTAATTAGTTTGCCTGGGATCCTTCATGGGGAGGGGGGGAGGGGCACAGAATCATTGACAGAGTCCTGTACATAATCCCAAGACAGGATCAAATCGCGCCATGCCAACTAGAGGCCGAAGTGGGCAGTTGAGGGTTCTGCTCGAGCTGCTTGCCTGCCCCTCTTCTGGGATTCCATCCTTGGAGAAGGAGTATGCGGCACTAATGGGTACTTTAGGGACCTTCTGGGACCAGTGGGCACTTTGGGGGCTCGAATTTGTTATGGATAGTGATGACTGTGTTATAATTTGAAACTACTGACTGTAAATAGTTGAATCGTGGAATACTATGGTATTGTAATTATGTGATGCTGTAATCTCTGAATAAATCTCCTTTGGAAAAGAAACAAAATGGCAACTGGGGAGTTAAAACTGTTAATTAAATAAATTTGCAATTATCTTCAGTGACGCTAGTTCACTACTGACCTTCTGGAGAGGAAATCTGCCACCCTTGCGTGGCCTGGCCTATGTCCACCCTTAACTCTGAAATGGTCCAGCAAGCCATTTTGTTTAGGGGCAATTAGGACCGAGCAAAAAATGCTGGCCTTGGCCACATCCCATGAATTGATTTGAAAGAAAACAATTATGTAGGAAATCTATCTCCTTGTAGGTTGACTGTTTTGGAATGTTGGTCATAGTGTTCAATTAGCGGGATGAGTGATTTTCTGTAACTTGTCTCATCATGGTTTCAACACTAAGAAAGAAAGACGTAGTCCTACAGCATGCTTCATGATCCCAGAATGCCTCAAAGCCCTGTAAACCCAATCAAGTATCTTTAAAACATACTTATGATTAAAATTGGGACATGCAGCAACTAAACTGTGCACAGCAGACTCGATGGGCCGAATGGCCGACTTCTGCTCCTTTGTCTTATGGTCTTACACAGAGTCTGGTGCTGATGGCCCGGTAATCTGTTTCACTGAAAATGGATGAAGGATAAATATTGGCCAGGCCACTTAAAACACCTTGGTTTTCTTTCCAAGCACCATGTGAGAGCGGGTGGGCTCTTGGCCTGCCTGTTCATTCAAATGACAGCAAGAGCACAAAGCTCCCTCAGTATCATGCTGCGATGTCAGCTGAGATTTCAGCGGTCAAGTGTCAGAGTGGAAATTGAGCCTCAAACCTACTGGTGCAAGAACACTTTTGAGGGCTGACATAGCCACCAGGTTGGACTTTAATGCTCACAAATCAAATTGTACTTTGCTGACAGGTCTCCTGTTGTCTGCTTGCAGGTGAACTTCCTGAGGGAAGGCTGTGGGCCCGATAAGATTTGTCAGAGTAATTTACAGTTGAATTATAGATTTTGCACCAGGGATGATGATGATGTTTTCCATCCATTGCCACTGTACGTATGGTTCCTTGTATCTATATCCACAGTATTGTAAATGTCATGTTTCAGTTGCCACTATATCACTTATTTTCTGTCCTACTTTTCCAACTCAAAGTGTACAATACATAGGAAATCTGAGATTACATGTGCATTGGACTCTTAGCAAATTTCACATTTGCCCCTTATTGTGCACTCCTGCTGTGCCTTGGTCAGATACAATTTCAATCCCTGACTGTCACTGTGAAACTCAGCTCTTCACAACAGTGAGTTCAACCTGGTGTCCAAAGAAGATGGCAATGCTGCTGGCTTAATGCGGGTTTGTCCAACTTGAATCCATGTTTGGAACTTTTGTTACTGCAGTGTCCACCATCTCTGCTACCCTAATTTGGCCCTGGGGTGAATCCTGCTTGCCCTCTTCCTGCTCATAACTTCTGCATATCCTCTGTCCCACTCCAGCTTGCCATCTGTGTTTTCTCTTTAAAGTTACTCCTGCCTTCTCTAGCCTGGGCACTTGCCCTGCACGTCCTCGTTGAACTTCCTCCTTACATTAAATGCATGCCCTTTAGTATTAGACATTTTGACCTTCGGAGAAAGATACTCGCTATCTGCTCTATGTCCCTCATAATCGTATAAACCTCTATCAGGCCTCACCTGAGCCTCCACTGTTCCAGAGAAAACAACCCAAGATTGTCCACCTCTCCTTGTTGCACATAGAACATTACAGCACAGAAACAGGCCTTTTGGCCCTTCTCGGCTGTGCCGAACCATTTTTCTGCCTAGTCCCACTGACCTGCACCTGGGCCATATCCCTCCATACATCTCTCATCCATGTACCTGTCCAAGTTTTTCTTAAATGTTAAAAGTGAGCCCGCATTTACCACTTCATCTGGCAGCTCAATCCACACTCCCACCACTGTGGTCTCTGTGTGAAGAAGCCCCCCCCCCTAATATTCCCTTTAAACTTTTCCCCCTTCACCCTTAACCCATGTTCTCTGGTTTTTTTCTCCCCTAGCCTCAGTGGAAAAAGCCTGCTTGCATTCACTCTATCTATACCCATCATAATTTTATATACCACTATCAAGTCTCCCCTCATTCTTCTACACTCCAGGGAATAAAGTCCTAACCTATTCAACCTTTCTCTGTAACTCAGTTTCTCAAGTCCCAGCAACATCCTTGTAAACCCTCTCTGCACTCTTTCAACCTTATTAATATCCTTCCTGTAATTCGGTGACCTCACCAATGCTTTATACAACCTCACCATAACATTCCAACTCTTATACTCAATACTTTGATTTATAAAGGCCAATGGACCAAAAGCTCTCTTTACTACCCATCTACCTGTGACGCCACTTTTAGGGAATTTTGTATCTGTATTCCTAGATCCCTCTGTTGTACTGCACTCCTCAGTGCCCTACCATTTACCTTGTATGTTCTACCTTGGTTTTTCCTTCCAAAGTGCAATAGCTCACACTTGTCTGTATTAAACTCCATCTGCCATTTGTCAGCCCATTTTTCCAGCTGGTCCAGATCTTCCTGCAAGCTTTGAAAACCTTCCTCACTGTCCACTACACCTCCAATCTTTGTATCATCAGCAAATTTGCTGATCCGATTTACCACATTATCATCCAGATCATTGATATAGATGACAAATAACAATGGACCCAGCACTGATCCCTGTGGCACACCACTAGTCACAGGCCTCCACTCAGAGAAGCAATCCTCCACTACCACTCTCTGGCTTCTCCCATTGAGGCAATGTCTAATCCAATTTACTACCTCTCCATGTATACCTAGCGACTGAATCTTCCTAACTAACCTCCCATGCGGGACCTTGTCAAAGGCTTTACTGAAGTTCACGTAGACAACATCCACTGCCTTCCCTTCATCCACTTTCCTTGTAACCTCCTCGAAAAACTCTTAATAGATTTGTTAAACATGACCTACCACGCACAAAGCCGTATCGACTCTCCCTAATACGTCCCTGTCTATCTAAATACTTGTAGATCCTATCTCTTAGTACTCCTTCCAATAATTTACCGGCCTATAATTTCCCGGATTACTTTTAGAGCCTTTCCCTAATGTCCCTAATTCAGGCAGTATCCTGTGTGCCTCTTCTGTACCCTCTCCAAAACCTCTATATCCTTCCTATAATGGAGTAACCACCATTTATTGCAATATTTTGTATGTGGTCAGAGTTCTTATAAAACTGCAACATTGTTTCCTGACTCTTGAGTTCAGTGTTTCAATTAATAAAAGCAAACATGCCTGCCATATGCCTTATTTATCACCCTGTGAATGAGTGCAGACACTTAAAGGGAGCTATGGACTTGAGCTCCAAGATCCCTCTGTACATAATGTACTTTTGCTCTCCCAAAGTGCAATACCTCACACTTACCTGAATTAAAATCCAGCTGTAAGCAGACAAATCTTACGGTTCTATAATTTATAAATACTTTGAACTTTGCCATTTCTCCAGTCATAACTTTCACTGATCTATATCCCACTGTAACCTTTGGCAATCTTCTGCATGATTCATAACCCCACCGATCTTTGTGTTATCTCCATACTCATAAACCCACCTTTTTATGTTTTCATCCAGGTCATTTATATTTACCGTTATATCACAAACAGAGTAGGTATCACTAACACCAGTATGGATCTCTGTGAAACAGCACTTGTAACGGACCTCCCGCTGGAATAAGTTCCATTGAACTCTACCCGGTGTCTTCTCTGGGCAAGCCAGTTCTGAATACAATCAGCCAAATTACCTCAAACCACACATTCTGGCACTCACAGAGCATGCCCACAATGCTTGGCAGAGCAACACAGAACACAACAAGCAACAAATCAACAACAGCAAAACAAGCCCTGTTCCTCCCTCTCTCCCAACCCCTACCCACACACATCCCAGATCTGCTCACCCTCCAACCCCAGAACTATGCATCTTCAGCCTCCAGCATCCAGATGACTCGGACTCACAGACATTGATGTCCTCAGCAGACGTGCAGCGGTCTCTGGTATCATCTAAATGTTGAACAATGTCCTGTACTTTCAAATTTGAGGGTAGATGGCCACCTTCTGTCACTTACGCTAGACATGCTACATATGAGCAGTGGGTGTCTTCTTCCACAACACATATCATTTTAAATCGATGGAACTGAGCTTAGAGATGTTGTGTTCACTGGTGTATTTCAAGTTGTGCACAAGTGACCAAGGACAGTTTTCTATCTGCTCGTGTTCGGGTCCTGAGAATCCACATGCGGGCAAGCACTCACCTATCAGTAAATTAAGATTAACTTTTTGAGAAAGATTTTAATAGAATGCGTGTTTTCAGCTCAAACCAGATTATGGATCAGGAAGCTTGCCAGAATCTTAAGGTTGTTATTGTGTAAAATTCATTCTGAAACAAAACAGAATAGTGCTTATGGATTCAAAATGTCAAATGTCACAGAAACATAAATGTTCCTAAGGTATACAATATGAAGGAAGTAAATAATTTTGCTGAAATTTAAGATGCAAGGCATGATATTATTTCTTATAAGTGTCTTTACAGATACCGTACATAGAAATTACAACCGAAGCTGGCGTCCTCTCTGATGCTAATTGTGGATCCTATTCCTTGTTCTCTCATCTGTTTGCCCAGCTTCCCCTTAAATACCTCCTGAGTCACCTCAGTCACACCCTGTGGAATCAGATTCCTCATTTCCCCATTCTCACCACTCTCTGGTATTTCTGTTCAATTTCCTACAAGGTGTTCTAATATTTTTAAACCTGAAGTTTTCACCCTTTACGTCATCATCTTAGTTCTGAAATTCTGTTTTGTGACGTGTGGATGGGGGTGGGGGGGGTGGGGGAGGGAGAGAATAAGGCAGAAGCTTAACCTAGTTTCCTTTCTCTGCCAATTCCTTGTTTAGGCTGGCCTTTTTGCCCATTTTTCCTAGATGGAATCATGTTTCCACCTCCTTTTCTGCTCCACAATGCTCTGAACTAACATGCTGAAGGATAAGGTGCAGTTGTGAGTGTAACCTTACCTGAAGGGCAGTGGGTTAGTTACTTATACTGCACCATCTTCATTGCAGAGATGAACAAAGAAGGCAAATCTTTTCCCTCAGTGACCAGAAGTACATTGCTCTGGAGATCAAAGTCACAAACTCACCGTCAGACTCCAAGAACCCAACTAAAGATGGAGACGATGCTCATGAGGCTGTTCTAATCGCAAGCTTTCCAGACACACTCTCCTACTCTGCCTTCCGATCATCTCAGGTACAAGAATACTGTCAGCTTCCCAGCAGAAGGGCCTGGAGCTTTCTTTCTGCATAACAAACAATCATTCAATACAAGTCTATTTCAGTTGAGAAAAGCCTATGGTGCGGGTGTAATGGTAGGTTGCTAGATTGGTATCCATGGAACCACAGATTGTGTGCAAGTCCCATCATGACAGCTTGGGATTTGAAATCCAAATAATTTAGAAAGCAAAGTTGTTAACAGTATCGATGACCACAAGAGCTTCTGTGTTATCCTAAAAGCCCATTGCTCTTCCTAAGGGAAAGAACTCAGCCTTTCCTTGACTGTATGTAAACCTAGACCCACCAATTGATAACACACACAAAATGCTGGAGGAACTCAGCAGGCCAGGCAGCATCTATGGAAAAGAGTGCAGTTGATGTTTTGAGCCAAAACTCTTTGGCAGGACTGGAGAAAAAAAAGCTGAGGAGTAGATTTGAAAGGTGGGGGGAGGGGAGAGAGAAACGCCAAATGATAGGTGAAACTTGGAGGGGGAGGGATGAAGCAAAGAGCTGGGAAGTTGACTGGTGAAAGAGACAGAAGGCCATGGAAGAAAGAAAAGGAGGGGAGGAGCACCAAAGGGAGGCGCAATAGGCAGGCAAGGAGATAACATGAGAGAGGGACAAAGGGATGGGAAATGGTGAAGGGGGGGAGGCATTACTGGAAGTTTGAGAAATTGATGTTTCTCAAAATGATGATGTTTCATCTGGTTGGAGGATACCCAAACAGATTATAAAGCATTGTTCCTCCAACCTAAGTGTGGCCTTATCTTGATAGCAGAGGAGGCCATGGATGGACATATCGGAATGGGAATGGGAAGTGAAATTAAAATGGGTGGCCACTGGCAGATCCCGCTTGTTCTGGCTACTACCACCAATTGGTAGTTGACTTTTAACCAGCCTCTGCATGAAGGAACACTGGATCAGTAGACAAAAGTAGTTGGTTGTGTTCGTACCAAGCCTATGGCTTGTAGGGGAAGAGCCAGCTGAGGGAGAGGAGGAGCTGCAGGGATGGTCTGTAATGGGCAACAGCTGCCTGCAGTTTGGCACCGGTTTGCTCAAACCTGGCAGCCTCAGTTGGAGAGGCTTCAGGGAACCTGACTGATTTGCAGCGTGAAAATGCACCAGCTTCTTAGAGGAAGAAAGGGCCACAGCTGCAGTAAGGGGTGTTTCTCTTGCACATGGGGCCTTTATTCTGTACATGGGCTGGAACCTCTCTCGGAAAATATTGACACCAGATGAGAAAAAATAAAATCAAGGCCGATATCCCTTTGGTCATTGTTGACATTTTTTACTTTATTTAGTGATACAGCACAGATTAGGCCTTCTGGCTCTTTGAGCTGTATTGCCTAGCAACCCCTGACAATCCCGATTTAACCCTAACCTAATCGTGGGACAATTTATAATGACCAATTAACTTACTGATACTTCTTTGGAATGTGGAAAGAAACTGGAGCACCCGAGGAAAACCCACACACTCCACGGGGAGGACATATGGACTCCTTACAGAGGATGCTGGGATTGAACTCTGAACTCCAACACCCGAGCTGTAATAGTGTCATGCTACACTACCGTGGCACCCGCCATTGCTCACCGTAAATTTCCCAAAGTAAATTAGGAAACAATCTGGGTTCTAAGCTCCTCCACCATTGAGGCAGTCTATTTCCTCCATAGGTCTATGCCAGTTAGCCGGCTGGTGTTGTAGTGGCATCGGCACCGGACTTTGAGGCAAATGGTCCCGAATCCGGCCCGTTCCTTGCACGCTTTCCATCCGTGCTGGGTTGAGCATCGAACTAGCAACTCGGCCTTGGAAAAAAAAAGTCAAATGCTACAGAAATGGTAAAAATGCCACCCAAAGCACCCCAAGGCGTGAAAGGAGCCAGTGAATGCTCCATATAAGCCTCCTCCTGTTGTTCTTCATCTCACCCCATCACCACAATCATTTCTCTTTCTCCTTCAGTTAGATATCTTACTTAAAGGTATCTATGCTGTTTGTCATAATTAATCCTTGCAAACGTGCATTTCATCTACGTACTGTTCTCTGGGGAAAGAAGCGATTCTTGAATGGGCTTTCTTGATATTGTGCTATTCCAAGGATTAAGTCAGAAGGTGACGTTGTTGCCTTTAAGGAGAGGCAAGCCAAGTAAGTGGAAACATGTTGTCCACATCTACCCTACCAAAAAAACCTTTTGAAGAGCTCTTTACTGGGGAAGAGAACCCCATGCTTTCTTGGTTGTTATAATCTTTCAGTTCTGGTATCATTTTTTGCCAGTATTCTGGGTCTATAATAGGCCTCAGATGTCCTAACACTGAGCCAAGTCAATGCACAGCCCAGTTTTTATTAAAGAAACATTCCCCTCATTTAACTGTTTAGTAGTTACTTTCATTTGTTTGGCAAAACTGGAGATGAAAGGACAGACAGCCTCTTCTGCTTTTCCCTTCCCCAAAAGGGCTTATCCCACCTGACCCCTCTTTCTTGAGAACACCATGGCTACTTTAATCTTGTCTCAGACTTCCGCTATCATTCAAAATTAAAAAAACAATAAACGGTCCTCAAACTGAACTGGACGTATGTAGTACAAGATGGGGACCAAAAACACTCATTTCCAGTTTAGAACATAGCTAACTGTATGAATAAGGCTCACAAATAATTCGAAAGAGTTAACACATGCCTCTTCTTGCAGGACAAGAACCTGGTCTGTGTGGCAAATACCAACGGTTCTCTGGCTGAATGTGAACTGGGAAACCCCATGAAGCGAGACGCTCAGGTACGCAAGTGTGGCCCAGTGTTTTCTCCTGGCAGACATTGAGGAGCATGCTGTACTCGATCTTTCTCATGAAAGAAAATTTTTTTAAAATATTTGAAAAATGTAATTGATTAAAATACATCAAAAAATATTAGAGTGGCATAGGTGAAACATAACTGACCTTTTTCACTCTGCATCTTCAGGCTGAGAGTTCCAATCCAGGGAGTGTGTGATGGGACGGTGTGGAGGGAGCTTCACTCTGTGTCTGACCCCGGGAGTGTGTGATGGGACAGTGTGGAGGGAGTTTCACTCTGTGTCTGACCCCAGGAGTGTGTGATGGGACGGTGTGGAGGGAGCTTCACTCTGTGTCTGACCCTGGGAGTGTGTGATGGGATGGTGTGGAGGGAGCTTCACTCTGTGTCTGACCCCGGGAGTGTGTGATGGGATAGTGTGGAGGGAGCTTAACTCTGTGTCTGACCCTGGGAGTGTGTGATGGGACGGTGTGGAGGGAGATTGACTCTGTGTCTGACTCTAGGAGTGTGTGATGGGACGGTGTGGAGGGAGTTTCACTCTGTGTCTGACCCCGGGAGTGTGTGATGGGACGGTGTGGAGGGAACTTCACTCTGTGTCTGACCCCAGGAGTGTGTGATGGGACGGTGTGGAGGGAGCTTCACTCTGTGTCTGACCCCGGGAGTGTGTGATGGGAAGGTGTGGAGGGAGATTCACTCTGTGTCTGACCCCAGGAGTGTGTGATGGGACGGTGTGGAGGGAGATTCACTCTGTGTCTGACCCCGGGAGTGTGTGATGGGACGGTGTGGAGGGAGCTTCACTCTGTGTCTGACCCTGGGAGTGTGTGATGGGATGGTGTGGAGGGAGTTTCACTCTGTGTCTGACCCCGGGAGTGTGTGATGGGACGGTGTGGAGGGAGATTGACTCTGTGTCTGACTCTAGGAGTGTGTGATGGGACGGTGTGGAGGGAGCTTCACTCTGTGTCTGACCCCAGGAGTGTGTGATGGGACGGTGTGGAGGGAGATTCACTCTGTGTCTGACACTGGGAGTGTGTAATGGGACGGTGTGGAGGGAGTTTCACTCTGTGTCTGACCCCGGGAGTGTGTGATGGGACGGTGTGGAGGGAGCTACACTCTGTGTCTGACCCCGGGAGTGTGTGATGGGACGGTGTGGAAGGAGCTTCACTCTGTGTCTGACCCCGGGAGTGTGTGATTGGACGGTTTGGAGGGAGATTCACTCTGTGTCTGACCCCGGGAGTGTGTAATGGGACGGTGTGGAGGGAGTTTCACTCTGTGTCTGACCCCAGGAGTGTGTGATGGGAGCTTCACTCTGTGTCTGACCCCGGAAGTGTGTGATGGGACAGTGTGGAGGGAGCTACACTCTGTGTCTGACCCCGGGAGTGTGTCATGGGAACTTCACTCTGTGTCTGACCCCGGGAGTGTGTGATGGGACGGTGTGGAGGGAAATTCACTGTGTCTGACCCAGGGAGTGTGTGATGGGACAGTGTGGAGGGAGATTCACTCTGTGTCTGATCCTGGGAGTGTGTGATGGGACAGTGTGGAGGGAGATTCACTCTGTGTCTGACCCCGGGAGTGTGTCATGGGAGCTTCACTCTGTGTCTGACCCCAGGAGTGTGTGATGGGACGGTGTGGAGGCAGCTACACTCTGTGTCTGATCCTGGGAGTGTGTGATGGGACGGTGTGGAGGGAGCTACACTCTGTGGCTGATCCTGGGAGTGTGTGATGGGACGGTGTGGAGGGGGCTTCTCTCTGTGTCTGACCCTGGGAGTGTGTGATGGGACGGTGTGGAGGGAGATTCACTGTGTCTGACGCCGGTAGTGTGTGATGGGACGGTGTGGAGGGAGCTTCACTCTGTGTCTGACCCCGGGAGTGTGTGATGGGATGGTGTGGAGGGAGCTTCACTCTGTGTCTGACCCCGGGAGTGTGTGATGGGACAGTGTGGAGGGAGCTACACTCTGTGTCTGACCCCGGGAGTGTGTGATGGGACGGTGTGGAGGGAGCTACACCCTGTGTCTGACCCCAGGAATGGGTGATGGGACGGTGTGGTGAGAGCTTCACTCTGTGTCTGACCCCGGAAGTGTGTGATGGGACAGTGTGGAGGGAGCTACACTCTGTGTCTGACCCCGGGAGTGTGTGATGGGACGGTGTGGAGGGAGCTACACCCTGTGTCTGACCCCAGGAATGGGTGATGGGACGGTGTGGAGGGAGCTTCACTCTGTGTCTGATCCTGGGAGTGTGTGATGGGACGGTGTGGTACATCTCTATGTCTGACCCCGGGAGTGTGTGATGGGACGGTGTGGAGGGGGCTTTACTCTGTGTCTGACCCTGGGAGTGTGTGATGGGACGGTGTGGAGGGAGATTCACTGTGTCTGACCCCGGGAGTGTGTGATGGGCCAGTGTGGAGGGGGCTTCACTCTGTGTCTGACCCTGGGAGTGTGTGATGGGACGGTGTGGGGGGAGCTTCACTCTGTGTCTGATCCCGGGAGTGTGTGATAGGACAATGTGGAGAGAGATTTGCTCTATATCTGACCCTGGGAGTGTGTGATGGGACGGTGTGGAGGGAGCTTCACTCTGTGTCTGATCCCGGGAGTGTGTGATGGGACAGCGTGGAGGGAGCTACACCCTGTGTCTGACCCCAGGAGTGTGTGATGGGACGGTGTGGAGGGAGTTTGACTCTGTTTCTGACCCCAGGATTGTGTGATGGGACGGTGTGGAGGGAGCTTCACTCTGTGTCTGACCCCGGGAGTGTGTGATGGGATGGTGTGGAGGGAGCTTCACTCTGTGTCTGACCCCGGAAGTGTGTGATGGGACAGTATGGAGGGAGCTACACTCTGTGTCTGTCCCCGGGAGTGTGTGATGGGACAGTGTGGAGGGAGCTACACCCTGTTTCTGACCCCAGGAATGGGTGATGGGACAGTGTGGAGGGAGCTTCACTCTGTGTCTGACCCTAGGAGTGTGTGATGGGACAGTGTGGAGTGAGATTCACTGTGTCTGATCCTGGGAGTGTGTGATGGGTCGGTGTGGTACATCTCTATGTCTGACCCCGGGAGTGTGGGATGGGACAGTGTGGAGGGAGCTACACTCTGTGTCTGACCCTGGGAGTGTGTGATGGGACAGTGTGGCGGGAGCTTCACTCTGTGTCGGATCCTGGGAGTGTGTGATGGGACGGTGTGGAGTGAGCTACACTCTGTGTCTGATCCTGGGAGTGTGTGATGGGACGGTGTGGAGGGGGCTTCTCTCTGTGTCTGACCCTGGGAGTGTGTGATGGGACGGTGTGGAGGGAGA
Source organism: Hemitrygon akajei (assembly GCF_048418815.1). Lineage (NCBI taxonomy): Eukaryota > Metazoa > Chordata > Chondrichthyes > Myliobatiformes > Dasyatidae > Hemitrygon > Hemitrygon akajei. The sequence goes on along the minus strand of NC_133141.1, from coordinate 21,667,036 downwards.
TTCACTGTGTCTGACCCCGGTAGTGTGTGATGGGACGGTGTGGAGGGAGCTTCACTCTGTGTCTGACCCCGGGAGTGTGTGATGGGACAGTGTGGAGGGAGCTACACTCTGTGTCTGACCCCGGTAGTGTGTGATGGGACGGTGTGGAGGGAGCTTCACTCTGTGTCTGACCCCGGGAGTGTGTGATGGGACGGTGTGGAGGGAGCTACACTCTGTGTCTGTCCCCGGGAGTGTGTGATGGGACAGTGTGGAGGGAGCTACACCCTGTTTCTGACCCCAGGAATGGGTGATGGGACAGTGTGGAGGGAGCTTCACTCTGTGTCTGACCCTAGGAGTGTGTGATGGGACAGTGTGGAGTGAGATTCACTGTGTCTGATCCTGGGAGTGTGTGATGGGTCGGTGTGGTACATCTCTATGTCTGACCCCGGGAGTGTGGGATGGGACAGTGTGGAGGGAGCTACACCCTGTTTCTGACCCCAGGAATGGGTGATGGGACAGTGTGGAGTGAGATTCACTGTGTCTGATCCTGGGAGTGTGTGATGGGTCGGTGTGGTACATCTCTATGTCTGACCCCGGGAGTGTGGGATGGGACAGTGTGGAGGGAGCTACACTCTGTGTCTGACCCTGGGAGTGTGTGATGGGACAGTGTGGCGGGAGCTTCACTCTGTGTCGGATCCTGGGAGTGTGTGATGGGACGGTGTGGAGTGAGCTACACTCTGTGTCTGATCCTGGGAGTGTGTGATGGGACGGTGTGGAGGGGGCTTCTCTCTGTGTCTGACCCTGGGAGTGTGTGATGGGACGGTGTGGAGGGAGATTCACTGTGTCTGACCCCGGTAGTGTGTGATGGGACGGTGTGGAGGGAGCTTCACTCTGTGTCTGACCCCGGGAGTGTGTGATGGGACAGTGTGGAGGGAGCTACACTCTGTGTCTGACCCCGGTAGTGTGTGATGGGACGGTGTGGAGGGAGCTTCACTCTGTGTCTGACCCCGGGAGTGTGTGATGGGACGGTGTGGAGGGAGCTACACTCTGTGTCTGTCCCCGGGAGTGTGTGATGGGACAGTGTGGAGGGAGCTACACCCTGTTTCTGACCCCAGGAATGGGTGATGGGACAGTGTGGAGGGAGCTTCACTCTGTGTCTGACCCTAGGAGTGTGTGATGGGACAGTGTGGAGTGAGATTCACTGTGTCTGATCCTGGGAGTGTGTGATGGGTCGGTGTGGTACATCTCTATGTCTGACCCCGGGAGTGTGGGATGGGACAGTGTGGAGGGAGCTACACTCTGTGTCTGACCCTGGGAGTGTGTGATGGGACAGTGTGGAGGGAGCTTCACTCTGTGTCGGATCCTGGGAGTGTGTGATGGGACGGTGTGGAGTGAGCTACACTCTGTGTCTGATCCTGGGAGTGTGTGATGGGACGGTGTGGAGGGAGATTCACTCTGTGTCTGACCCCGGGAGTGTATGATGGGACGGTGTGGAGGGAGCTTCACTCTGTGTCTGACCCCGGGAATGTGTGATGGGACGGTGTGGAGGGAGATTCACTCTGTGTCTGACCCTGGGAGTGTGTGATGGGACGGTGTGGAGGGAACTTCACTCTGTGTCTGACCCCGGGAGTGTGTGATGGGAGCTTCACTCTGTGTCTGACCCCGGAAGTGTGTGATGGGACAGTGTGGAGTGAGATTCACTGTGTCTGATCCTGGGAGTGTGTGATGGGACGGTGTGGTACATCTCTATGTCTGACCCCGGGAGTGTGTGATGGGTCAGTGTGGAGGGAGCTACACTCTGTGTCTGACCTTGGGAGTGTGTGATGGGACAGTGTGGAGGGAGCTTCACTCTGTGTCTGACCCCGGGAGTGTGTGATGGGACGGTGTGGAGGGAGATTCACTCTGTGTCTGACCCTAGGAGTGTGTGATGGGACGGTGTGGAGGGAGCTTCACTCTGTGTCTGATCCCGGGAGTGTGTGATGGGACGGTGTGGAGGGAGATTCACTCTGTGTCTGACCCTGGGAGTGTGTAATGGGACGGTGTGGAGGGAGTTTCACTCTGTGTCTGACCCCGGGAGTGTGTGATGGGACGGTGTGGAGGGAACTTCACTCTGTGTCTGACCCCGGGAGTGTGTGATGGGAGCTTCACTCTGTGTCTGACCCCGGAAGTGTGTGATGGGTCAGTGTGGAGTGAGATTCACTGTGTCTGATCCTGGGAGTGTGTGATGGGACGGTGTGGTACATCTCTATGTCTGACCCCGGGAGTGTGTGATGGAACAGTGTGGAGGGAGCTACACTCTGTGTCTGACCCTGGGAGTGTGTGATGGGACAGTGTGGAGGGAGCTTCACTCTGTGTCTGATCCTGGGAGTGTGTGATGGGACAGTGTGGACGGAGCTACACTCTGTGTCTGATCCTGAGAGTGTGTGATGGGACAGTGTGGAGTGAGATTCACTGTGTCTGATCCTGGGAGTGTGTGATGGGACGGTGTGGTACATCTCTATGTCTGACCCCGGGAGTGTGTGATAGGTCAGTGTGGAGGGAGCTACACTCTGTGTCTGACCTTGGGAGTGTGTGATGGGACAGTGTGGAGGGAGCTTCACTCCGTGTCTGACCCCGGGAGTGTGTGATGGGACGGTGTGGAGGGAGATTCACTCTGTGTCTGACCCCGGGAGTGTATGATGGGACGGTGTGGAGGGAGCTTCACTCTGTGTCTGACCCCGGGAGTGTGTGATGGGACGGTGTGGAGGGAGATTCACTCTGTGTCTGACCCTGGGAGTGTGTAATGGGACGGTGTGGAGGGAACTTCACTCTGTGTCTGACCCCGGGAGTGTGTGATGGGAGCTTCACTCTGTGTCTGACCCCGGAAGTGTGTGATGGGACAGTGTGGAGTGAGATTCACTGTGTCTGATCCTGGGAGTGTGTGATGGGACGGTGTGGTACATCTCTATGCCTGACCCCGGGAGTGTGGGATGGGACAGTGTGGAGGGAGCTACACTCTGTGTCTGACCCTGGGAGTGTGTGATGGGACAGTGTGGAGGGAGCTTCACTCTGTGTCGGATCCTGGGAGTGTGTGATGGGACGGTGTGGAGTGAGCTACACTCTGTGTCTGATCCTGGGAGTGTGTGATGGGACGGTGTGGAGGGAGATTCACTCTGTGTCTGACCCCGGGAGTGTATGATGGGACGGTGTGGAGGGAGCTTCACTCTGTGTCTGACCCCGGGAGTGTGTGATGGGACGGTGTGGAGGGAGATTCACTCTGTGTCTGACCCTGGGAGTGTGTAATGGGACGGTGTGGAGGGAACTTCACTCTGTGTCTGACCCCGGGAGTGTGTGATGGGACGGTGTGGTGAGAGCTTCACTCTGTGTCTGACCCCGGAAGTGTGTGATGGGACAGTGTGGAGGGAGCTACACTCTGTGTCTGACCCCGGGAGTGTGTGATGGGACGGTGTGGAGGGAGCTACACCCTGTGTCTGACCCCAGGAATGGGTGATGGGACGGTGTGGTGAGAGCTTCACTCTGTGTCTGACCCCGGAAGTGTGTGATGGGACAGTGTGGAGGGAGCTACACTCTGTGTCTGACCCCGGGAGTGTGTGATGGGACGGTGTGGCGGGAGCTTCACTCTGTGTCTGACCCTGGGAGTGTGTGATGGGAGCTTCACTCTGTGTCTGACCCCGGGAGTGTGTGATGGGAGCTTCACTCTGTGTCTGACCCTGGGATTGTGTGATGGGAGCTTCACTCTGTGTCTGACGCCGGGAGTGTGTGATGGGAGCTTCACTCTGTGTCTGACCCTGGGAGTGTGTGATGGGACGGTGTGGAGGGAGCTACACCCTGTGTCTGACCCCAGGAATGGGTGATGGGACGGTGTGGAGGGAGCTTCACTCTGTGTCTGACCCTAGGAGTGTGTGATGGGACAGTGTGGAGTGAGATTCACTGTGTCTGATCCTGGGAGTGTGTGATGGGACGGTGTGGTACATCTCTATGTCTGACCCCGGGAGTGTGGGATGGGACAGTGTGGAGGGAGCTACACTCTGTGTCTGACCCTGGGAGTGTGTGATGGGACAATGTGGAGGGAGCTTCACTCTGTGTCTGATCCTGGGAGTGTGTGATGGGACAGTGTGGAGTGAACTACACTCTGTGTCTGATCCTGGGAGTGTGTGATGGGACGGTGTGGAGGGAGATTCACTCTGTGTCTGACCCCGGGAGTGTGTGATGGGACGGTGTGGAGGGAGCTTCACTCTGTGTCTGACCCCGGGAGTGTGTGATGGGACGGTGTGGAGGGAGATTCACTCTGTGTCTGACCCTGGGAGTGTGTGATGGGACGGTGTGGAGGGAACTTCACTCTGTGTCTGACCCCGGGAGTGTGTGATGGGAGCTTCACTCTGTGTCTGACCCCGGAAGTGTGTGATGGGACAGTGTGGAGTGAGATTCACTGTGTCTGATCCTGGGAGTGTGTGATGGGACGGTGTGGAGGAAGCTTCACTCTGTGTCTGACTCCGGGAGTGTGTGATGGGACGGTGTTGAGGGGGCTTCACTCTGTGTCTGACCCTGGGAGTGTGTGATGGGACGGTGTGGAGGGAGATTCACTGTGTCTGACCCCGGGAGTGTGTGATGGGCCAGTGTGGAGGGGGCTTCACTCTGTGTCTGACCCTGGGAGTGTGTGATGGGACGGTGTGGGGGGAGCTTCACTCTGTGTCTGATCCCGGGAGTGTGTGATAGGACAATGTGGAGAGAGATTTGCTCTATATCTGACCCTGGGAGTGTGTGATGGGACGGTGTGGAGGGAGCTTCACTCTGTGTCTGATCCCGGGAGTGTGTGATGGGACAGCGTGGAGGGAGCTACACCCTGTGTCTGACCCCAGGAGTGTGTGATGGGACGGTGTGGAGGGAGTTTGACTCTGTTTCTGACCCCAGGATTGTGTGATGGGACGGTGTGGAGGGAGCTTCACTCTGTGTCTGACCCCGGGAGTGTGTGATGGGATGGTGTGGAGGGAGCTTCACTCTGTGTCTGACCCCGGAAGTGTGTGATGGGACAGTATGGAGGGAGCTACACTCTGTGTCTGTCCCCGGGAGTGTGTGATGGGACAGTGTGGAGGGAGCTACACCCTGTTTCTGACCCCAGGAATGGGTGATGGGACAGTGTGGAGGGAGCTTCACTCTGTGTCTGACCCTAGGAGTGTGTGATGGGACAGTGTGGAGTGAGATTCACTGTGTCTGATCCTGGGAGTGTGTGATGGGTCGGTGTGGTACATCTCTATGTCTGACCCCGGGAGTGTGGGATGGGACAGTGTGGAGGGAGCTACACTCTGTGTCTGACCCTGGGAGTGTGTGATGGGACAGTGTGGAGGGAGCTTCACTCTGTGTCGGATCCTGGGAGTGTGTGATGGGACGGTGTGGAGTGAGCTACACTCTGTGTCTGATCCTGGGAGTGTGTGATGGGACGGTGTGGAGGGAGATTCACTCTGTGTCTGACCCCGGGAGTGTATGATGGGACGGTGTGTAGGGAGCTTCACTCTGTGTCTGACCCCGGGAATGTGTGATGGGACGGTGTGGAGGGAGATTCACTCTGTGTCTGACCCTGGGAGTGTGTGATGGGACGGTGTGGAGGGAACTTCACTCTGTGTCTGACCCCGGGAGTGTGTGATGGGACAGTGTGGAGTGAGATTCACTGTGTCTGATCCTGGGAGTGTGTGATGGGTCGGTGTGGTACATCTCTATGTCTGACCCCGGGAGTGTGGGATGGGACAGTGTGGAGGGAGCTACACTCTGTGTCTGACCCTGGGAGTGTGTGATGGGACAGTGTGGAGGGAGCTTCACTCTGTGTCGGATCCTGGGAGTGTGTGATGGGACGGTGTGGAGTGAGCTACACTGTGTGTCTGATCCTGGGAGTGTGTGATGGGACGGTGTGGAGGGAGATTCACTCTGTGTCTGACCCTAGGAGTGTGTGATGGGACAGTGTGGAGTGAGATTCACTGTGTCTGATCCTGGGAGTGTGTGATGGGTCGGTGTGGTACATCTCTATGTCTGACCCCAGGAGTGTGGGATGGGACAGTGTGGAGGGAGCTACACTCTGTGTCTGACCCTGGGAGTGTGTGATGGGACAGTGTGGAGGGAGCTTCACTCTGTGTCGGATCCTGGGAGTGTGTGATGGGACGGTGTGGAGTGAGCTACACTCTGTGTCTGATCCTGGGAGTGTGTGACGGGACGGTGTGGAGGGAGATTCACTCTGTGTCTGACCCCGGGAGTGTATGATGGGACGGTGTGGAGGGAGCTTCACTCTGTGTCTGACCCCGGGAGTGTGTGATGGGACGGTGTGGAGGGAGATTCACTCTGTGTCTGACCCTGGGAGTGTGTAATGGGACGGTGTGGAGGGAACTTCACTCTGTGTCTGACCCCGGGAGTGTGTGATGGGACGGTGTGGTGAGAGCTTCACTCTGTGTCTGACCCCGGAAGTGTGTGATGGGACAGTGTGGAGGGAGCTACACTCTGTGTCTGACCCCGGGAGTGTGTGATGGGACGGTGTGGAGGGAGCTACACCCTGTGTCTGACCCCAGGAATGGGTGATGGGACGGTGTGGTGAGAGCTTCACTCTGTGTCTGACCCCGGAAGTGTGTGATGGGACAGTGTGGAGGGAGCTACACTCTGTGTCTGACCCCGGGAGTGTGTGATGGGACGGTGTGGAGGGAGCTTCACTCTGTGTCTGACCCTGGGAGTGTGTGATGGGAGCTTCACTCTGTGTCTGACCCCGGGAGTGTGTGATGGGAGCTTCACTCTGTGTCTGACCCTGGGATTGTGTGATGGGAGCTTCACTCTGTGTCTGACGCCGGGAGTGTGTGATGGGAGCTTCACTCTGTGTCTGACCCTGGGAGTGTGTGATGGGACGGTGTGGAGGGAGCTACACCCTGTGTCTGACCCCAGGAATGGGTGATGGGACGGTGTGGAGGGAGCTTCACTCTGTGTCTGACCCTAGGAGTGTGTGATGGGACAGTGTGGAGTGAGATTCACTGTGTCTGATCCTGGGAGTGTGTGATGGGACGGTGTGGTACATCTCTATGTCTGACCCCGGGAGTGTGGGATGGGACAGTGTGGAGGGAGCTACACTCTGTGTCTGACCCTGGGAGTGTGTGATGGGACAATGTGGAGGGAGCTTCACTCTGTGTCTGATCCTGGGAGTGTGTGATGGGACAGTGTGGAGTGAACTACACTCTGTGTCTGATACTGGGAGTGTGTGATGGGACGGTGTGGAGGGAGATTCACTCTGTGTCTGACCCCGGGAGTGTGTGATGGGACGGTGTGGAGGGAGCTTCACTCTGTGTCTGACCCCGGGAGTGTGTGATGGGACGGTGTGGAGGGAGATTCACTCTGTGTCTGACCCTGGGAGTGTGTGATGGGACGGTGTGGAGGGAACTTCACTCTGTGTCTGACCCCGGGAGTGTGTGATGGGAGCTTCACTCTGTGTCTGACCCCGGAAGTGTGTGACGGGACAGTGTGGAGTGAGATTCACTGTGTCTGATCCTGGGAGTGTGTGATGGGACGGTGTGGTACATCTCTATGTCTGACCCCGGGAGTGTGTGATGGGTCAGTGTGGAGTGAGATTCACTGTGTCTGATCCTGGGAGTGTGTGATGGGTCGGTGTGGTACATCTCTATGTCTGACCCCGGGAGTGTGGGATGGGACAGTGTGGAGGGAGCTACACTCTGTGTCTGACCCTGGGAGTGTGTGATGGGACAGTGTGGAGGGAGCTTCACTCTGTGTCGGATCCTGGGAGTGTGTGATGGGACGGTGTGGAGTGAGCTACACTCTGTGTCTGATCCTGGGAGTGTGTCATGGGACGGTGTGGAGGGAGATTCACTCTGTGTCTGACCCCGGGAGTGTATGATGGGACGGTGTGGAGGGAGCTTCACTCTGTGTCTGACCCCGGGAATGTGTGATGGGACGGTGTGGAGGGAGATTCACTCTGTGTCTGACCCTGGGAGTGTGTGATGGGACGGTGTGGAGGGAACTTCACTCTGTGTCTGACCCCGGGAGTGTGTGATGGGACAGTGTGGAGTGAGATTCACTGTGTCTGATCCTGGGAGTGTGTGATGGGTCGGTGTGGTACATCTCTATGTCTGACCCCGGGAGTGTGGGATGGGACAGTGTGGAGGGAGCTACACTCTGTGTCTGACCCTGGGAGTGTGTGATGGGACAGTGTGGAGGGAGCTTCACTCTGTGTCGGATCCTGGGAGTGTGTGATGGGACGGTGTGGAGTGAGCTACACTCTGTGTCTGATCCTGGGAGTGTGTGATGGGACGGTGTGGAGGGAGATTCACTCTGTGTCTGACCCCGGGAGTGTATGATGGGACGGTGTGGAGGGAGCTTCACTCTGTGTCTGACCCCGGGAGTGTGTGATGGGACGGTGTGGAGGGAGATTCACTCTGTGTCTGACCCTGGGAGTGTGTAATGGGACGGTGTGGAGGGAACTTCACTCTGTGTCTGACCCCGGGAGTGTGTGATGGGACGGTGTGGTGAGAGCTTCACTCTGTGTCTGACCCCGGAAGTGTGTGATGGGACAGTGTGGAGGGAGCTACACTCTGTGTCTGACCCCGGGAGTGTGTGATGGGACGGTGTGGAGGGAGCTACACCCTGTGTCTGACCCCAGGAATGGGTGATGGGATGGTGTGGTGAGAGCTTCACTCTGTGTCTGACCCCGGAAGTGTGTGATGGGACAGTGTGGAGGGAGCTACACTCTGTGTCTGACCCCGGGAGTGTGTGATTGGACGGTGTGGAGGGAGCTTCACTCTGTGTCTGACCCTGGGAGTGTGTGATGGGAGCTTCACTCTGTGTCTGACCCCGGGAGTGTGTGATGGGAGCTTCACTCTGTGTCTGACCCTGGGATTGTGTGATGGGAGCTTCACTCTGTGTCTGACGCCGGGAGTGTGTGATGGGAGCTTCACTCTGTGTCTGACCCTGGGAGTGTGTGATGGGACGGTGTGGAGGGAGCTACACCCTGTGTCTGACCCCAGGAATGGGTGATGGGACGGTGTGGAGGGAGCTTCACTCTGTGTCTGACCCTAGGAGTGTGTGATGGGACAGTGTGGAGTGAGATTCACTGTGTCTGATCCTGGGAGTGTGTGATGGGACGGTGTGGTACATCTCTATGTCTGACCCCGGGAGTGTGGGATGGGACAGTGTGGAGGGAGCTACACTCTGTGTCTGACCCTGGGAGTGTGTGATGGGACAATGTGGAGGGAGCTTCACTCTGTGTCTGATCCTGGGAGTGTGTGATGGGACAGTGTGGAGTGAACTACACTCTGTGTCTGATACTGGGAGTGTGTGATGGGACGGTGTGGAGGGAGATTCACTCTGTGTCTGACCCCGGGAGTGTGTGATGGGACGGTGTGGAGGGAGCTTCACTCTGTGTCTGACCCCGGGAGTGTGTGATGGGACGGTGTGGAGGGAGATTCACTCTGTGTCTGACCCTGGGAGTGTGTGATGGGACGGTGTGGAGGGAACTTCACTCTGTGTCTGACCCCGGGAGTGTGTGATGGGAGCTTCACTCTGTGTCTGACCCCGGAAGTGTGTGATGGGACAGTGTGGAGTGAGATTCACTGTGTCTGATCCTGGGAGTGTGTGATGGGACGGTGTGGTACATCTCTATGTCTGACCCCGGGAGTGTGTGATGGGTCAGTGTGGAGGGAGCTACACTCTGTGTCTGACCCTGGGAGTGTGTGATGGGACAGTGTGGAGTGTGATTCACTGTGTCTGATCCTGGGAGTGTGTGATGGGACGGTGTGGAGGAAGCTTCACTCTGTGTCTGACTCCGGGAGTGTGTGATGGGACGGTGTTGAGGGGGCTTCACTCTGTGTCTGACCCTGGGAGTGTGTGATGGGACGGTGTGGAGGGAGATTCACTGTGTCTGACCCCGGGAGTGTGTGATGGGCCAGTGTGGAGGTGGCATCACTCTGTGTCTGACCCTGGGAGTGTGTGATGGGACGGTGTGGGGGGAGCTTCACTCTGTGTCTGATCCCGGGAGTGTGTGATAGGACAATGTGGAGAGAGATTTGCTCTATATCTGACCCTGGGAGTGTGTGATGGGACGGTGTGGAGGGAGCTTCACTCTGTGTCTGATCCCGGGAGTGTGTGATGGGACAGCGTGGAGGGAGCTACACCCTGTGTCTGACCCCAGGAGTGTGTGATGGGACGGTGTGGAGGGAGTTTGACTCTGTTTCTGACCCCAGGATTGTGTGATGGGACGGTGTGGAGGGAGCTTCACTCTGTGTCTGACCCCGGGAGTGTGTGATGGGATGGTGTGGAGGGAGCTTCACTCTGTGTCTGACCCCGGAAGTGTGTGATGGGACAGTATGGAGGGAGCTACACTCTGTGTCTGTCCCCGGGAGTGTGTGATGGGACAGTGTGGAGGGAGCTACACCCTGTTTCTGACCCCAGGAATGGGTGATGGGACAGTGTGGAGGGAGCTTCACTCTGTGTCTGACCCTAGGAGTGTGTGATGGGACAGTGTGGAGTGAGATTCACTGTGTCTGATCCTGGGAGTGTGTGATGGGTCGGTGTGGTACATCTCTATGTCTGACCCCGGGAGTGTGGGATGGGACAGTGTGGAGGGAGCTACACTCTGTGTCTGACCCTGGGAGTGTGTGATGGGACAGTGTGGAGGGAGCTTCACTCTGTGTCGGATCCTGGGAGTGTGTGATGGGACGGTGTGGAGTGAGCTACACTCTGTGTCTGATCCTGGGAGTGTGTGATGGGACGGTGTGGAGGGAGATTCACTCTGTGTCTGACCCCGGGAGTGTATGATGGGACGGTGTGGAGGGAGCTTCACTCTGTGTCTGACCCCGGGAATGTGTGATGGGACGGTGTGGAGGGAGATTCACTCTGTGTCTGACCCTGGGAGTGTGTAATGGGACGGTGTGGAGGGAGTTTCACTCTGTGTCTGACCCCGGGAGTGTGTGATGGGACGGTGTGGAGGGAACTTCACTCTGTGTCTGACCCCGGGAGTGTGTGATGGGAGCTTCACTCTGTGTCTGACCCCGGAAGTGTGTGATGGGACAGTGTGGAGTGAGATTCACTGTGTCTGATCCTGGGAGTGTGTGATGGGACGGTGTGGTACATCTCTATGTCTGACCCCGGGAGTGTGTGATGGGTCAGTGTGGAGGGAGCTACACTCTGTGTCTGACCTTGGGAGTGTGTGATGGGACAGTGTGGAGGGAGCTTCACTCTGTGTCTGACCCCGGGAGTGTGTGATGGGACGGTGTGGAGGGAGATTCACTCTGTGTCTGACCCTAGGAGTGTGTGATGGGACGGTGTGGAGGGAGCTTCACTCTGTGTCTGATCCCGGGAGTGTGTGATGGGACGGTGTGGAGGGAGATTCACTCTGTGTCTGACCCTGGGAGTGTGTAATGGGACGGTGTGGAGGGAGTTTCACTCTGTGTCTGACCCCGGGAGTGTGTGATGGGACGGTGTGGAGGGAACTTCACTCTGTGTCTGACCCCGGGAGTGTGTGATGGGAGCTTCACTCTGTGTCTGACCCCGGAAGTGTGTGATGGGTCAGTGTGGAGTGAGATTCACTGTGTCTGATCCTGGGAGTGTGTGATGGGACGGTGTGGTACATCTCTATGTCTGACCCCGGGAGTGTGTGATGGAACAGTGTGGAGGGAGCTACACTCTGTGTCTGACCCTGGGAGTGTGTGATGGGACAGTGTGGAGGGAGCTTCACTCTGTGTCTGATCCTGGGAGTGTGTGATGGGACAGTGTGGAGGGAGCTACACTCTGTGTCTGATCCTGAGAGTGTGTGATGGGACAGTGTGGAGTGAGATTCACTGTGTCTGATCCTGGGAGTGTGTGATGGGACGGTGTGGTACATCTCTATGTCTGACCCCGGGAGTGTGTGATGGGTCAGTGTGGAGGGAGCTTCACTCTGTGTCTGACCCCGGGAGTGTGTGATGGGACGGTGTGGAGGGAGATTCACTCTGTGTCTGACCCCGGGAGTGTATGATGGGACGGTGTGGAGGGAGCTTCACTCTGTGTCTGACCCCGGGAGTGTGTGATGGGACGGTGTGGAGGGAGATTCACTCTGTGTCTGACCCTGGGAGTGTGTAATGGGACGGTGTGGAGGGAACTTCACTCTGTGTCTGACCCCGGGAGTGTGTGATGGGAGCTTCACTCTGTGTCTGACCCCGGAAGTGTGTGATGGGACAGTGTGGAGTGAGATTCACTGTGTCTGATCCTGGGAGTGTGTGATGGGACGGTGTGGTACATCTCTATGTCTGACCCCGGGAGTGTGTGATGGGTCAGTGTGGAGGGAGCTACACTCTGTGTCTGACCTTGGGAGTGTGTGATGGGACAGTGTGGAGGGAGCTTCACTCTGTGTCTGACCCCGGGAGTGTGTGATGGGACGGTGTGGAGGGAGATTCACTCTGTGTCTGACCCTAGGAGTGTGTGATGGGACAGTGTGGAGTGAGATTCACTGTGTCTGATCCTGGGAGTGTGTGATGGGTCGGTGTGGTACATCTCTATGTCTGACCCCGGGAGTGTGGGATGGGACAGTGTGGAGGGAGCTACACTCTGTGTCTGACCCTGGGAGTGTGTGATGGGACAGTGTGGAGGGAGCTTCACTCTGTGTCGGATCCTGGGAGTGTGTGATGGGACCGTGTGGAGTGAGCTACACTCTGTGTCTGATCCTGGGAGTGTGTGATGGGACGGTGTGGAGGGAGATTCACTCTGTGTCTGACCCCGGGAGTGTATGATGGGACGGTGTGGAGGGAGCTTCACTCTGTGTCTGACCCCGGGAGTGTGTGATGGGACGGTGTGGAGGGAGATTCACTCTGTGTCTGACCCTGGGAGTGTGTAATGGGACGGTGTGGAGGGAGTTTCACTCTGTGTCTGACCCCGGGAGTGTGTGATGGGACGGTGTGGTGAGAGCTTCACTCTGTGTCTGACCCCGGAAGTGTGTGATGGGACAGTGTGGAGGGAGCTACACTCTGTGTCTGACCCCGGGAGTGTGTGATGGGACGGTGTGGAGGGAGCTACACCCTGTGTCTGACCCCAGGAATGGGTGATGGGACGGTGTGGTGAGAGCTTCACTCTGTGTCTGACCCCGGAAGTGTGTGATGGGACAGTGTGGAGGGAGCTTCACTCTGTGTCTGACCCCGGGAGTGTGTGATGGGACGGTGTGGAGGGAGCTACACTCTGTGTCTGACCCCGGGAGTGTGTGATGGGACGGTGTGGAGGGAGCTTCACTCTGTGTCTGACCCTGGGAGTGTGTGATGGGAGCTTCACTCTGTGTCTGACCCCGGGAGTGTGTGATGGGAGCTTCACTCTGTGTCTGACCCTGGGATTGTGTGATGGGAGCTTCACTCTGTGTCTGACGCCGGGAGTGTGTGATGGGAGCTTCACTCTGTGTCTGACCCTGGGAGTGTGTGATGGGACGGTGTGGAGGGAGCTACACCCTGTGTCTGACCCCAGGAATGGGTGATGGGACGGTGTGGAGGGAGCTTCACTCTGTGTCTGACCCTAGGAGTGTGTGATGGGACAGTGTGGAGTGAGATTCACTGTGTCTGATCCTGGGAGTGTGTGATGGGACGGTGTGGTGAGAGCTTCACTCTGTGTCTGACCCCGGAAGTGTGTGATGGGACAGTGTGGAGGGAGCTACACTCTGTGTCTGACCCCGGGAGTGTGTGATGGGACGGTGTGGAGGGAGCTACACCCTGTGTCTGACCCCAGGAATGGGTGATGGGACGGTGTGGTGAGAGCTTCACTCTGTGTCTGACCCCGGAAGTGTGTGATGGGACAGTGTGGAGGGAGCTACACTCTGTGTCTGACCCCGGGAGTGTGTGATGGGACGGTGTGGAGGGAGCTTCACTCTGTGTCTGACCCTGGGAGTGTGTGATGGGAGCTTCACTCTGTGTCTGACCCCGGGAGTGTGTGATGGGAGCTTCACTCTGTGTCTGACCCTGGGATTGTGTGATGGGAGCTTCACTCTGTGTCTGACGCCGGGAGTGTGTGATGGGAGCTTCACTCTGTGTCTGACCCTGGGAGTGTGTGATGGGACGGTGTGGAGGGAGCTACACCCTGTGTCTGACCCCAGGAATGGGTGATGGGACGGTGTGGAGGGAGCTTCACTCTGTGTCTGACCCTAGGAGTGTGTGATGGGACAGTGTGGAGTGAGATTCACTGTGTCTGATCCTGGGAGTGTGTGATGGGACGGTGTGGTACATCTCTATGTCTGACCCCGGGAGTGTGGGATGGGACAGTGTGGAGGGAGCTACACTCTGTGTCTGACCCTGGGAGTGTGTGATGGGACAATGTGGAGGGAGCTTCACTCTGTGTCTGATCCTGGGAGTGTGTGATGGGACAGTGTGGAGTGAACTACACTCTGTGTCTGATCCTGGGAGTGTGTGATGGGACGGTGTGGAGGGAGATTCACTCTGTGTCTGACCCCGGGAGTGTGTGATGGGACGGTCTGGAGGGAGCTTCACTCTGTGTCTGACCCCGGGAGTGTGTGATGGGACGGTGTGGAGGGAGATTCACTCTGTGTCTGACCCTGGGAGTGTGTGATGGGACGGTGTGGAGGGAACTTCACTCTGTGTCTGACCCCGGGAGTGTGTGATGGGAGCTTCACTCTGTGTCTGACCCCGGAAGTGTGTGATGGGACAGTGTGGAGTGAGATTCACTGTGTCTGATCCTGGGAGTGTGTGATGGGACGGTGTGGTACATCTCTATGTCTGACCCCGGGAGTGTGTGATGGGTCAGTGTGGAGGGAGCTACACTCTGTGTCTGACCCTGGGAGTGTGTGATGGGACAGTGTGGAGTGTGATTCACTGTGTCTGATCCTGGGAGTGTGTGATGGGACGGTGTGGAGGAAGCTTCACTCTGTGTCTGACTCCGGGAGTGTGTGATGGGACGGTGTTGAGGGGGCTTCACTCTGTGTCTGACCCTGGGAGTGTGTGATGGGACGGTGTGGAGGGAGATTCACTGTGTCTGACCCCGGGAGTGTGTCATGGGAGCTTCACTCTGTGTCTGACCCCGGGAGTGTGTGATGGGACGGTGGGGAGGGAGCTTCACTCTGTGTCTGACCCTGGGAGTGTGTGATGGGATGGTGTGGAGGGAGATTCACTCTGTGTCTGACCCCGGGAGTGTGTGATGGGACGGTGTGGAGGGAGCTACACTCTGTGTCTGACCCCGGGAGTGTGTGATGGGACAGTGTGGAGGGAGCTACACTCTGTGTCTGACCCCGGGAGTGTGTGATGTGACGGTGTGGAGGGCGATTCACTCTGTGTCTGACCCCGGGAGTGTGTGATGGGACGGTGTGGAGGGAGCTTCACTCTGTGTCTGACCCCGGGAGTGTGTGATGGGAGCTTCACTCTGTGTCTGACCCCGGAAGTGTGTGATGGGACAGTGTGGAGTGTGATTCACTGTGTCTGATCCTGGGAGTGTGTGATGGGACGGTGTGGAGGAAGCTTCACTCTGTGTCTGACTCCGGGAGTATGTGATGGGACGGTGTGGAGGGGGCTTCACTCTGTGTCTGACCCTGGGAGTGTGTGATGGGATGGTGTGGCGGGAGATTCACTGTGTCTGACCCCGGGAGTGTGTGATGGGCCAGTGTGGAGGGGGCTTCACTCTGTGTCTGACCCTGGGAGTGTGTGATGGGACGGTGTGGAGGGAGTTTCACTCTGTGTCTGACCCCGGGAGTGTGTGATGGGACGGTTTGGAGGGAGTTTCACTCTGTGTCTGACCCCGGGAGTGTGTGATGGGACGGTGTGGAGGGAGCTACACTCTGTGTCTGACCCTGGGAGTGTGTGATGGGACGGTGTGGAGGGAGCTTCACTCTGTGTCTGACCCCGGGAGTGTGTGATGGGAGCTTCACTCTGTGTCTGACCCCGGAAGTGTGTGATGGGACAGTGTGGAGTGAGGTTCACTGTGTCTGATCCTGGGAGTGTGTGATGGGACGGTGTGGTACATCTCTATGTCTGACCCCGGGAGTGTGTGATGGGACGGTGTGGAGGGAGCTACACTCTGTGTCTGATCCTGGGAGTGTGTGATGGGACGGTGTGGAGGGAGCTTCACTCTGTGTCTGACCCCGGAAGTGTGTGATGGGACAATGTGGAGAGAGATTTGCTCTATGTTTGACCCTGGGAGTGTGTGATGGGACAGTGAGGATGGAGCTTCACTCTGTGTCTGACCCCGGGAGTGTGTGATGGGACGGTGTGGACCAGGGGTTCTCAACCCATTTCTTGCCATGGACCCTTACCTAAAACTGAGAGTTCCGTGTACCCCAGGTTGGGAACCCCTGGTGTAGAGGGAGTTTCACTTGAGTCTCGGTTGTTTTTTCCCCCCCATTTTATTTCCTTTTGCTGTCTTTGCCCCATTTTGTGTTTCTTGGGACAGTGTGAAAGATGGTTTTCTGGACAGTTGCTGATTGGAAAGTTGCTCGGTGCGTGTGTGAGTTAAATAGATCAGAAAGCACTGATACTACGTTCTTTATCTGCAGGTTACGTTTTACCTGATCCTAAGCACTTCTCTGATCACCATTGAGACCACCACTCTGCCAATTATTCTTCAGCTCACAACGTGAGTGTTTTTTTGGATCTTGAAGTAGAGCAAAATTGTCTTTGATTATGGTGGCTGCTTTCCTGAGGCAGCAGGAATGTCGGCAGAGTCCATGGAGGGATACTGGTTTCTGTGATGTGCTGATCTGTGTCACACCTCTCTGCAGTTTCTTGTAGTTGTCATACGAAGCTGCATGTGCCTGGATAGGATGCTTTCTGTGGTGCATCTACAAAATCTGGTTTGGGCCAAAAAACATTGAGTAAGTAGAGCTGCTGGTGAGCTTTCAACATGGATGGACCAGGACAGGTTGTTAGTGATGTTCGCTCCTGGGAATTTGAAACTCTCAACCGCTCAACCTCAAACTGTTGATGTAACTAGGAGAATGTGCACCGCCCACCCTTCCTGAAGTTAATAACCAGCTCCTTTGCTGACACCGAGGGAGAGGTTGTTACCATGACACCATGTTACTAGACTCTCTATTTCCTTCCTGTTACAGCAGAATCAGAATTAACCTTAAGTGAGTCCTATTTCCAGTTATTAACCAAGCGGCTGTGTACTTGCACTCTTTTCCTTCCCTTTTGAGTGCAGATGTGATTACTTTTGCAGCCTTAGCTGAACGGCCATCATCTTCCTTCAGGCAGTGCATGACATAGGTTTATAGATTTGCTTCTGACTCTGTTAGAAGCTCCGTTATAGCAGAGCACTTCGAAAAGTTCAAGGTAATCAGGCAGAGGCGAGATGGTTGCAGCGGTCTGAGATGCAGAGGTGTCAGTGCAAGATCCATGAAAGGATAGTATGTGGGTAGCAGGGAAACTAACAAGATGTATTGTTATTACTCAGGGGTGAATACCAAATAGAGAGGTTGTACTTCAATTGTAAAGGGCTTTGGTGAGACCTCAACTGGAGTATTGTTGAGTATTGCTCTCCTTAGTTAACAAAGGATGTAGAGTAAATGTGTTGGAAGCAGTTTAGAGAAGGTCTACTGGAATATTGGAGACACAAGAGACTGCAGATGCTGCGATCTGGAGTAATGCACAAATGCTCAGTGGAACAAGCAGTATCTGTGGAAGGAAAGGGATAGTCACCGTTTTGGATCGAGACTCTGCATCAAAGATGGGCATTGAATTTTCCAAATTCACATACCCTACACTCCCTGCGCTCCTTTCTCTCACTTGATCTTGCTGCTGCTCCCCCACCCTCTGTCACCCAGTTTCAGTCCTCTCCTCCATCTGGTTCCACCTGTCTGACTTCCACACACTGCACTTCCTGGTTCTCCTGTCTATTCCCTCAACTGGTTCTATCTGCTCAACATTCCCCCTTCTCTGCCTTCCACTTGTCACCTTCCTTACTTCTTGGATTCCAGTATTTGCAGCCCCATGTGGTTCCACATCACCTTCTAGCCTCAATCTCTCCCTCCACCGGGCGCCACCTGCCTATCATTCCCCTCCTCACCTGGCTCCACCTAGAGGAAGCCAGCCCCTAACTCACCATGTCTTCTGACCTCTTCTCACTCTCAGTCTTGATGCAGGGCCACATCCCAAAACGTTACCATTCCTCTGTTCCCTCAGATGCTGCCTGGCCTGCTGAGTTCCCTCAGGAGTTTGTGTTTTTTACTGAAATAATACAGAATGGGCAGATTTCTCATGAGGAAAGGCTGGATGTATACGACCCTGAGGGTAGGTGTGGGAGAATCTATATCTAGGGGCTGCTGCTTCAAAATGTTGCATAAACCGGTTAAAACTGAGATGAGGCAAGACTTCTTCTCTCAAAATGTCATGGGTCTTTAGAACTTGTTTCATCCAGGGCAATGGAATGTTTATAAGTCAGGGGTCAATTTCAAAGAATATTTATTATTAAAGTACATATACTGTGTACGTTACCAGATTCATTTTCTTGCCAGCATTTACAGGAGAAATAAATACAGTACTATGGACTATAATGAGAAACTATATATAACTTGACAAAGACTGACAAACAACCAGTGTGCAAAAGAAGGCAAACTGCAAATAAAAAATAATACTGAGAACATGAGTTGTAAAAGATTCCTTGAGAGCGAAGAAGCAGTTTGGAGATGCGGTGAGGAAAGTTATCGGCGCCGGTTCAGGGGCCTGATGGTTGTAGGGTAATGCAATCCGGAGGATGAACAAGAATGTGAAGTTGCGGATGGAGTCAGATTAGCCATGGTCTTATTGAATAGTGAAGCAGGCCTCAAAGGTCAAGTGGGTAGACCTGCTTCTGACACATATGTTTGTACGATGTGCACTTCCTGTTGCTCAGCATTTCTCCATAGCAGCCAAGATCAAGGAATACAGATCTTATCCTCACCCCCCCACCACCACCCCTGCCACCCCCAATGCCCTTTGGCAAACTATATTGGTGATGTCACTCTGTGTCAGAATGGGGCATGGCCATCTTGGTCCCTTCCTGTTGAAGGAGCCTGTTGCCTGTCAGTCGCAGTTGTACTAAGTCTCTCAGCAGAGGGGAGTGTTGCCGTGATGCCCCTTTCCTCCTGGTACAAGGGCGCCACCTGGTGCAAGCGATAACTATTACAGCATGCTTTTGCTTATTTCTAATTCTGGCAAAAATTAGAACGGATTGTTTTGATTTAATAATAAATTATCAAGTTTATTATGAAGATGCCTCTGAAATTCTTCTTTGCTTCTCTTCACAGCATAAGTGAACAAAGCAATTTGAACCCTATCACAGCCACTGCCCACGTGATGATCGTTCTACCACTTTCCCTCTCTGGGTAGGTGCTTCTTTCTCAACAACACTGTTCCATTGGTGGCTGTTGTTTAACAGACCAGTGTCAAAGTTCAGAGGGTCATACAACAGGTTAGTTGCTGACTTGGATGTAAACCTGAAGAAGAGAGAAGGTATAAGAGGTGCCATAGGATGTCTGCTTTGGACGTTTTGCATAAAATAACTTTGAGCAGTCTCGTTCCAGAGACCCTCTGACATGCTCCCAATGTATGAGAACTATACAGGCAAGCAAAGTGTGGTCAATGTTAACAGGTCATTATTGTTGTTAATGAGATCTTCAGAATCAGAATCAGAATCACAATTCGATCTAATGTCACTGGCATATGTCATGAAATTTGCTAACTTTACGGCAGTAGTACAATGAAATACATGGTAAATAAATATAGAGAAAAAACTGAGTTACATTAGGCATGTAAATAACAAATCAAAAAAAGTGAGGTAGTGTTCACGGGTTCAGTGTCCATTTAGGAATCAGATGGCAGAGGGGAAGAAACGGTTCCTGAATCGCTGAGTGTGTGCCTTCAGGCTTCTGTACCTCCTTCCTGATGGTAATGGTCAAAAACTTGGGAAGCTGTGAGACTGTGAAAGGCACCAAAGAGATGTAAGTCTTTCTTTCTCGCAGGATCCCAAAAGCCTCAGGAGAATGAATAAACACATGACTTTATGTCAGTGATATTAGCTGAGGAATTAACAGGGCACTGGGGCAGGCCCTGCCAGTCTGCATCCCAGGACTTAAGACCTACATGAGAGAGTGGATTTAATGTCTCATTGGAAAGGCATCACCTCCAAAGGTCACCAAAGAGTAAAATTCATCTTTTAAAAGGAAGCCAACAGAAGGTGGTGACTATGAATATTATCCAAACATAAAGAGTTGCTGTCACTTGTGCTTTTAAAAGACACCATCTCCTCAAAACAGTTTGCAAGGAGTGAAGTGTGCTATGGCTGTGGGGCAGGCTTCAATTAGTGCCTGATAATAGAGGTGGAAAGGCAGGTGACGGAGAACGACAGTGGGGTGGGGGGGATGTAGCAGCATAAGTGGGTGACTGAGGTCAAGTTTGGGGGTGGGGTTCATTGAGACGCTACTGTGAACGAAAGGGAGAGGTAGGGAGGGCCGGCTGCAGCAGGAGATTCAAGCCCTCTCAGGGATTTTTAAAGAGGCTTTAAAATGGGATGCAGTAAGATCTGGGCAGCCAGTGTAGGTCCATGTGGAGTTACAATGCCTCCCTGTGAGATACCAATGACTGTAGTCAGGTTTCCTAAATTACAAGCCATTCCTCTCCTTGCACCCAGCACTAACTGTTATCTTACAGGTGTCTAGGACCTTTCGATCATCAAGGAGTTGAATCAATTGCCTCAGAAGATTATAACTTCTCCCCTTCCTTTCAGTCCTGACAAAGGGTCTTGGCCTGAAACGTCGACTGTTTACTCTTTTCATAGATGCTGCCTGACCTGCTGAGTTCCTTCAGTACTTTATATGTGTTGCTTTGGATTTCCAGCATCTGCAGATAGTCTCATGTTTGTTATAATTTGGCGCATTTGTATTAATTGCCAGTCTGTTCCATTGTCTCCTGATGTTGACCCTCTTTAACGATTTGGTCACTATTACAGTGGCGTTATTCATTGGGAATGTACAGCAGAGTATTCAGTAGATTTTCTTTAATGCTGGCTCTTTCTACCTTTCACAGATCTGTTACACCTAATTATGTCTCTTTTGGAGGTGAAATTGTGGGAGAGAGTGCAATAAAAGAAGAAGATGAAGTAGGGAGCATGGTTGATTATGAATTAGTGGCAAGTATATAACACTTAACTGTTCTCAATTTTAGTTGTGGCTTGCAGACATTCATCATTTTTCCCACATTGTTTCTGGAGAGGGATTTCTTCCAATCACATTGGAGGTATATGTATGCTACTCCAGATAAATTTGGCAGTCACTAAGTTTTTTGGACAATCTGGTAGTTTCATTACTGAGAGTGGCTTTTTAATTCCAGGGTTTTGGTGCACTGGAATTCATTGAAGAGGGAAGGGGTTTGACCTGGAATAAGGATGGATTTGTTTCACTGGAATCCAATGTATAAGGAGGGAAGGGGAAATAATTTGGACTCTTGAATGCAGAATATGGTTTACAGTTTTGGTTTTCCAAAACAAGGGAGTGGATGGAAAGTTGGTTTCTGCTGAATTCACTAAAACAGCAATGTTTTGTCCTCAAAGAGCATGGCCTACATATAGTTGTGTGTCCACACATAGTTATTTTGAATGAAATTACCCTTTGGGAATGTGTAATTTATGAATTTATCTCCTTTTGCTCTACATTAGAATTGCATTTGCAAGTTATCTTGGATGATACTTTTTGCTTAATGGTTCAAACTTAGTCTACCTTGTTATACCCTTGTACCTTATTGCTTGTCTGCACTGCACTTCCTCTGTAATTTTAACACTTTATTCTGCATTCTGTTATTGTTTTCCCTTGTGCTACCTCAAAGCATTGTTGTAATGACATGATCTGTATGGATAGCATGCGAAATAAAGTTCTCACTGTATCTTGGTAGCAATATGTAAAAGACAACTGTGCAAGTACAAAAGGAAAGAAAAAAATGATGATAATAAATAAATAAGCAATAAATATCTAGAATATGAAATGAGGAGTTCTTGAAAGTGAGTCCATGGGCTATGGAATCAGTTCGGTGATGCGGCAAGTGAAGTTAATCCCTTGGGTTCAAGAGACTGATGGCTGAGGGGTAATAACTGTTCCTGAACCTGGTGGTCTGAGCCTTGAGGCTTCTTCCTGATGGCAGCAGTGAGAAGAGAGCATGACCTGGTGGTGGGAGTCCTTGAAGAAGGACTTCTTTCCTATGACAATGCTCCATGTAGATGTGCTTAGTGGTAGGGAGGGCTTTAACTGTGATGGACTGGGCTGTGTTCACAATTTTTCGTAGGATTTTCCATTTAAGGGTAGGCAGTGATGCTCTCCATGGTACGTCTATAGAAATTTTTGAATATCTTTGGTGGCATACTGTACCAATTCTCCTAAAACTCCTAATGAAATATAGCCACTGGTGTGCCTTCTTTGTAATTTCATCAGTATGTTGGGCCCTGGATAGATGCTCAGAAATATTGACACCCAGGAACTTGAAACTGCTCACCCTTTCCACTTCGATGAGGACTGGTGTGTGTTCCCTTGACTTACTCTTCCTGAAGTCCACGATAAGTTCTTTGGTTGTACTGACATTGAGTGCAAGATTTTTGCTGCAACATCACTCAACCAGCTGATCTATCTCACTCTTGTTTGCCTCCTTATCAACATCTGAAACTCTGCCAATAATAGTTGTGTTGTAGGCAAATTTATCAATGGTACTTGAGCTATGCCTATCCACACAGTCGTGGTATAGAGAGAGCAGAGCAGAGGGGTAAGCACACATCCTTGAGGTGCGCCAGTGTTGATTGTCAGCGAGGAGGAGATGGTATTTTTGATCGACACAGACAGTGGTCTCCTGATGAGGAAGTCAAGGATCCAGTTGCAGAGGGAGGTACAGAGGCCCAGGTTTTGGAGCCTTTTGATTAGAACTGAGGGTGTGTGTTACGAGATGCTCCCAGCTGCATTAGCTCTGGGATTTAGACTTTCTAGCTCTCCAGAGTAGGGTAGCTGCCGCAGTCCCTTTAAGGGTTCAGGACAGTCCTGCCAATAGGCAATCATGTTTTGGAAGCCAAGAATTGAGTATTCAAGGAACAGCTGAACTGTCATTTGGTGCTCAATCATAAGCCCAACTAGAGACATCTTTTAGCAATTTCTCATTCCAACTTGATATTGTGTCTTGATGCCAGCCTCGGATACTCCAGCACTTGGGTCCAAACCACCCTTGTCAAGGTCTCGTCACAGTATGATTGAGCCAACATGGACCCAGCAGGGTATCAGGGTCTCTCGGTCGCTGTCAGTGAGAGGATTTCCAGACAGAACCTGGAGATAAACGATTGCCAGGTCACCGTATACCAGCTATCACAAGGAGGAGGCCAGAGTTGCTCAATTGAGTCTGTCAGCCACTCTGTGGAGCTAGTACATCTTCTGACCCCAGAGAGGTTTGACAGAGACCTGATTTCTTGCTGTGGCTTCCCAACTCAGTGCTCACTGGTGTTCAAACTCCAGACATCCTGGTTCCTTTTGGAGTGCAGAAAAATGGCCTTTATGATCTCTCTCCTGACAGGGAGAGCCCTCGCCTGGACCATCACACATTGGGAACGAAGATCGGAGATTTGTGCGAATTCAGAGGAATTCATGGCCACCGTGAGAAAGATATTTTATCATCCCACCGCTGCAAACAGAGCCTCAGATGTCTGATGAAGCTGTGTCAGGGAAGTTGGTCAGCAGCCGACTACGCTATTCAGTCCCAAACTTTGGCACAGGAGAGTGGTTGGAACAGGGAAGCCTTAGCCACGGACTCTGGGTTGAACTAAAGGATGCCCTTCCTTGGGAGAATCAACAGGGGACTTGGAGGTCCTCATCGACCAGTGCATCCGCCTTGACAGTCAGCTGGCAGAGCGTAAGAGGGATTACATTCCGAGGCCGAAGAGGGCTAGCCCAAGCCCGGCCTCAATCTCAAAGACCTAACTTGTTCAACCTTTCTCTGTAACTTAGGTGCTGAAACCCAGGTAACATTCTAGTAAATCTTCTCTGTACTTTTTCTATTTTGTTGACATCTTTCCTATAATTCGGTGACCAGAACTGTACACAATACTCCAAATTCGGCCTTACCGATGCCTTGTACAATTTTAACATCACATCCCAACTCCTAAACTCAATGCTCTGATTTATAAAGGCCAGCATACCGAAAACTTTTTTCACCACCCTATCTACATGAGATTCCACCTTCAGGGAACTATTTGTGAACTAACCTCCTCTTCCTTAGTCTCTTCAAATTGATTCCCACCCCCCAACCATTTTAGTTTAAAGTCTCCCCAGTAGTCTTAGCAAATCTCCCCGCCAGGATATTGGTCCCCCTGGGATTCAAGTGTAACCCGTCTTTTTTGTACAGGTCACACCTGCCCCAAAAGAGGTCCCAATGATCCAGAAACTTGAATCCCTGCCCCCTGTTCCAATCCCTCAGCCAAGCATTTATCCTCCACCTCATTCCATTCCTGCTCTCACTGTCGCGTGGCACAGGCAGTAACCCTGAGATTACTACCTTTGCGGTCTTTCTTCTCAACTGCCTTCCTAACTCCCTATATTCTCCTTTCAGGACCTCTTCCCTTTTCCTACCTATGTCATTGGTACCTATATGTACCACGAACTCTGGCTCCTCATCCTTCCACTTCAGAATATTGTGGACGTGATCAGAAACTGGCACCAGGGAGGCAAACTACCATCCGAGTCTCCTGATCGCGTCCACAGAATCGCCTATTTGACCCCCTAACTATCGAGTCCCCTATCACTGCTGCCTTCCTCTTCCCTTCCCTTCCCTTCTGAGCCACAGGGCCGGACTCTGTGCCAGAGGCACAGCCACTGTTGCTTCCTGCAGGTAGGCTGTCGCCCCCCAACAGTACTCAAACAGGAGTACTTATTGTCAAGGGGTACAGCCACTGGGGTACTCTCTATTACCTGACTCTTCCCCTTCCCCCTCCTAACCGTGACCCACTTGTCTGCCTCCCGTGGCCTCGGTGTGACCACCTGCCTGTAACTCCTCTCTATCACCTCCTCACTCTCCCTGACCAGACCAAGGTCATCGAGCTGCAGCTCCAGTTCCCTAATACGGTCCCTTAGGAGCTGCAGCTCGGAGCACCTGGCGCAGATGTGGACTTCTGGGAGGCTAGGAGACTCCAGGACCTCCCACACCCGACACCAAGAACAACAAGCTGCCCTCACACTCATACTTCCCCTTTTCCTCAAATAACAGGAAAAACTGAAACCTAAACCTACCTTGCCTTGCCCGTTTCCACCTAAGCCCATTGAGCCAAAGCCCTTAAGCCTTCACTCTGCTCCCGGCTCACTCTGCTGCCCGCAAACAATGCTGTATACGGCTGTGTCCTTTTTAAATCTTCCCCGCTTCACTGCCCAACGTCACACGCCTGCGCAGTCCCGCCTCGCTTAACTCCGATGAGAAAAAGAAAAAATCAAAATGACTCCCGCCGCTCTCCCGTTCTGATCCTCCAACTTCCTTCTCCGAATTCACCAAGAATGACCTGTCACTCAGGGATTGCCACGACCCCTGAGTTCCTCAAGAGAAGGTATTGGTGGCCCGGAATGGTGAAAGGGGTTCGACAACACATGCAGGCATGTGAGATGTGTGGCTGGAACAAGGAGCCCAGTACACAACCTCAAGGGCTCCTCCATTCCCTTCCGGGCAGACCAGGGGCATGCATCTCCATGGACTTTGTCACGGGTCCTCCACCTTCCAGGGGGAGGACCATGATGGTAACTGTCAATTGATTTTCAAAGGCCTGCAGATTCATTGCCTTGAACAAATCGCCACCTGTGGTGGAGACAGTTGAAATTGTCCTAGACCATGTCTTCTGAATCCATGGTTTCCCGGTGGACATTATCTCGGATTATGGTCCAAAATTCACGTTGCATTTCTGGAGGTTGTTCTGTAAGCTGATAGGGGCAACAGCAAGCCTTTCCTCTAGGTTTCACCCACAGTTTAACGGCCAGACAGAGCGGACAGAGGTTTCCCACAACACCTTACAGCATTCAGCACACAGGATGTCCCCAGGACCCTAAATATCAATCTCACCTTCCACATCACTAAATAAAAACTTGTCTGCACCAGCCTTCAGCCTCACCACTATCAGCTCTGCCTCCCGGTTTATCGATGGGGAACGGGTCTTCGTGGTGAAAAGACTTTTGGACTCACGTACTGTTCAGGGTGGTTGGCAATACCTCGTGGACTGGAAAGGACTCGGACCCGAAGAGAGGTGTTTGGTGTCTGAAAGAGCCATCTTGGATCCGGCTCTCATCCACATTTATCGTCACTGCCTTTCCGGGCTGCCAGGGCTGTCAGAAGTCAGCCATAGGGGAGGGGATTCTGTTACAAGATACTCCCAACCGAGCGAGCTTCTGGGATTCAGGCGCTCTAACTCTCTGGAGTATGGATAGCTGGTGCAGCCCCTTTCAGGGTTCAGGACGGTCCCACTAATTGGCAAACATGCTTTGGGCGCCAAGAATTGAGTGTTAAAGGAGCACCTGAACTGAGGTTCGGCACTCAATTGTAAGCCTAACTGGAGAAATCGTCTAGCGTTTTGTTTTCGCTCAGTTCTCGTTCCAGCTTGATACTGTGTCTCGATTCCAGACTCAGATACTCCAGCACTTGGGTCCAAACCATCCACGTCAAGGTCTCTCGTCACAGTACGATTGTGTTCAACACTGAGCTGTAGTCAATAACAGAAGCCTGACATAGAACTGTTATCCAGGTGATCCAAGGCTGAGTGGAGAGCCAGTGAGATTGCATCTGCTGTAGACCTATTGTGATAAAAGGCTAATTGCATAAAAGGTGCTGAGCTCATGTGGAAGTGAAGCCATCCATCACAGCCATTCATGATGTTAGACTTCACTTTGTAGGAAGTAATGGCCTGCAAACCCTACCAGAGCTGACGTGCATCTGATTCTGTTTCTAACACTTAACAGAATTGTTTCCTCGCTCTTAAGATAGGTCGTACCTGGACTTCTTGTATAGTTCTGGATCATCAATCTCGAATGCCACAGATCTAGCTCTCAGCAAACTACAAATCTCCTGGTTCATACATGGCTTTTGATCTGGGTATATCCAGTATGTTCTCAAAGACACACTCATCCACACAGGTCTTGATGAATTCAGTGACAACTGCGGCATATTTGTTCAGACTCAAAGATGAATCCCTGAATACAGTCCAGTCCACTGACTCAAAGCAGTCCTGTGAGCGCTCCTCCGCCTACCTTGACCAGACCTTCTTAGTCCTCACTGCTGGTGTTGTGGTCTCTAGTCTCTGCCTCTACACTGAGAGTAGAAGTACCGCCAGGTGATCGGACTTTCCAAACTGAGGGTGTGGATAGCACGGTAAACATTCCTGATGATGATATAACAGTGGTCAAGTGTGTTGGCTCCTCTGGTTCCTGGATATGTTGGTGGTAGTTGTTCAGAGACTTTTTCAAGCTGGCCTGGTTGAAATCTCCCACAATGATAGGGAAGGCATCAGGGTGTGCGGTTTCATGACTGCTGATTATGGAGATTAGCACTTCCAGTGACTGCCAGATGTTGGCCTGAGGTGGAATATGCACACCTACCAGAATAATGGTGGAAAACTTCTTCAGCGGATAAAAAGGATGATATTTGACCACTCGATGTTCCAGGTCCAGTGAGCAGGATTGAGACAGAGCCACCACATCTGTTCATTACAAAGAGTTAAACATACTACACCTCTTCTGCCTTTAAAAGACTTAGCTGTTCTGTCTTTATGGTGAATAGTGAAGCCATCAAGCTGCAGCGCTGCGTCCAAAATGGCTGAGGATTTCCATCTTCTGTGAAGCAAAGTACACAGCAGTCCCTGATGTCCCTCTGGTACAGCAATCTTGCTCTAAGGACTTCAATTTTATTTCCCAGAAACTGTACATTCACCAACAGAATAGTGGGGGTGGGGGTCACAGTCTCTGTGTTTCAATCTTACTTGCAACCCAGCACGCTTTCCGCACTTCCCCTTTCTTAAAGAGAAACTGCACTCACAACCTGAGTCTGCAGTCCAGGATCTGTTGATTTCAATAATCGATAGAGTTTTTTTAAATACATCTTAAAATGATTCAGCTTACTGAAGTAAACATGGCTGTGACTGTGGATTTCAGCTCTATAGTTCTGAATGAGAATATCTGATGATTCCCATCAGAGTTGCACGCAGCAAGTCGCCCCTTATCGGCGCCATCTTTCTGCGAATAGTGTTACCCCAATATCACAGGACCTTTCTGACCTCACGTGTTTCTGCAAAACTATCAGAAAGATGAAAACCTGCAGTAAAAGTGACTTCTAAATCATAATTTTACCGAACAACTTTCAGCTCTCCCAGTCAGCTCTATTACTCCTGTATACAGTTCATTAACCACACGTGACAACTTTCCAACAAGAAGCAGACAGGAGGAACAGTTGAATCTCCTTTTGAATAGTTGCCAGGAAGGGGGGTGGAAAGGGTTTACTTGGCCTATTGTCAGCTGTGTTTGAACATGGGTAGGAGACCCTCCCCTGTGCATGGCAAAAGCCAAAGATAATTGTCCACCTTCTCAATCATCAGGTGCTGAACACGGGAAAACCTTTGAAAGCTTTGAGCTCTGCTTTCCTGAGTATCCGATGGCCTCACGAGATCAGCAATGGCAAGTGGTTGCTGTACCCAATGAAGATAGAATTTAACGGCAATGAGAATACGCAGTGCTCTCCATTCAATGCCATCAACCCTCTTGACCTGGTAAGCTTCTCTGACGAAATGCCTGTCTCCCTTTATGCATCAGCAGACATCGAGATGGTGAGAAGGTAAAATGACCAAGCAGCTTGCTCACTTTACACTGTTAGACCAAGTTAACATCTTTCTAATCAGTTGCATTTTCTGTACCAAAAATGCATTGCTAAGAGATGTATTATTGGTACAATGATTAAGTCGAAGGTAAGAAAGCTATAAAAGCAGGAGGGCTATATTAATGGGGATTGTAGCTTTCCCAACATTGGCTACGACTACCATAGTGTAAGGATGTGAAATTTATTAAGTGCATGTAAGACAGTTTTTTTTGAAACTTTATGTCACTAGTCCTGTCTTAATTTAGGAAATGAAACCGGACATGTAGTGGAAAAGTCAGTTGGGGACCACATTGGGGTCAGTGACCAATGTGAGCTTCAAGGTATATAAAAACGGAACACAAGATGTTCTACAGATGCTGGAAATCCACAGAGAAACACACAGAATGCTGCAGCAACTCAGCAGGTCAGGAAGCACCTTTGGAGAGGAATCATCAGGACTCATGTAGAGTCTCGGCCCAAAACGTCAACTGTTTATTCCTCTCCATAGATTCTGTGCTGACCAGCTGAGTTCCTCCAGCATTTTGTGTGTGTTGCAATATAAACAAGGATTAGGAAAGTCATCAAAGTTAAGATTCTTATTTGAGGGAAAGCTGATTTTGAAGACCTGGTAGAAAGTAGAAAGAGAGCAGATGCTTATGGGTAAAACAATATCTGACAGGTGGAGTCTTTTAAAAGGGTTAGCAAGTGTTCAGGGACTGCATGTTCCAGTAGTGGTAAAAAGCAATGAGCCAAGATGAAGGAATCTTGAATGAAAATGTTATTTAAGGTTTGATTAGGAAAAAAGGGAAGCATATTAGAGTTGTAGCTAACAAGTGAGTCCCATAAAGAATATAGAGGGCATAGAAGAGAACTCAAGAAAGAAATTAGGAGGGCAAAATGAGACCATGAAAGATTCTTGGTAGGCATGATCAATAAGTCCTAAGTCATTCTATAAATGTATTAGGAGGAAGAGGGTAGCAAATAAGTGTGGGTCCCTGTAGCAACAAATGGGATCATCTATATTTAGAGCCAGGAGATGTGGGTGAGGTCTAAAATGAATACCATCTGTATTAATCAAGGAGAAGGACGTGGAGGATTTTGAGTTCAGGAAGGGATACGTTGATGGTCTGGAGTATGTCTTATTAAGAAGGTGGAGGTGGAAGACAAAAGGGCATGAGGAGATCTATCCCAGGTACATAGGAGAAATAAGGTAGAGAGTGCTGGGGTGCTGATGGAGATTCTGTATCTTCATTAGCTACAGGCATAGTACCAGAAGACTAGAGGATAGCTAATGTTGTTCCATTTCTAAGGATAGCAGAAATAAGCCAGGCTGGCAAGCCTTACATTAGTAGTAGGTAAATAATTTGAGAAAATTCTAAGGGACAGAATTTATGTACATTTTCAAAGGCAAGGACTGATTAAGGTCAGTAAGTATGGCTTTGTGTGGGGCAAGTCCTATCTCACGAATTTGAGGAAAAGCAAAGGAAACTGATGAAGGTAGGACAGTAAAATGTTGCCTCGACATGCACGATAGGCTTGTCCAGAAGGTTAAGGCATATGCGATTCATGGAAAAGTGGCTAATGGGATCCAAAATTGGCTTGGTGACAGGAGGCAGAGGGTTGTAGTAGAAAGATGTTTCTCTGATTAAGTGTGACTGGTGGTGCTGGGGCCTTTGCCATTTGTGGTATACATGAACATGAATGTAAGAAGATTCAGTAGGTTTGCAAATGACACAAAAGTAGGTGGTTTAGTGCAGAGCGAGGAAGATTGTCTAAGCCTACAGCAGGATACAGATCCGATGGAAAGTTGGGCAGAGAGATGGCAGATGGGATTTAATTCTGACAAATGTGAGGTGATACACTAAATCAGATGGAATAGGACATGTACAATAAATGGTAGGGCACAAAGGAATGTGGCTGAACAGAGACACCCAGGGGTATAAAGCAAAGATGTGATGCTGAGACTTTATAAGGCATTGGTCAAACCACATCTGAGTACTGTAAGCAGCTTTGGGTCTCATATCTGAGGAAGGATGTGCTGGCATTAGAGAGGGTCCAGAGGAGAATTACGAGAATGATGCTGGGAATTGAAAGGGTTACCATATGAGGAGTGTTTGATGACCCTGGGCTTATATTCACTGAAGTTTAGAAGAATGAGGGGCTATCTCATTGAAACCCATCGAAAATTGAAAGAATAAGATAGAGTGGATGTGGAGAGAATGTTTCCTATAGTGGGGGAGTCTAGGACCAGAAAGAACAGCCTCAGAATAGAAGTATGTCCCTTTAGAACAGAGATGAGGTGGAATTTCTTTAGCCAGAGGGTGATGAATCTGTGGAATTCATTGCCCTAGATGGCTGTGGAGTCCAAGTCATTAGGTATATTTAAAGCGGAGGTTGATAGGTTCTTAATTAGTAAGGGCATCAAAGGTTATGGGGAGAAAGCAAGAGAATGGTGTTGAGAGGGAAAATAAGTCAGCCATGATGGAATGGAGATGCAGACTAGATGGACTGAATGGCCTAATTCTGCTCCCACACATCTTATAGTCTTATGGAATGTCTGTGACAGGGTGGAGAACAAGAGAGAATGAATGACACAGGTACTGTTGGTGCTATGGTCAAGGTTTTGTTATTCTCACAACACACACAAAATGCTGGATAAACTCAGCAGGCCAGGCAGCATCTATGGAGAAGAGTAACCAGTTGATGAGGTAGAGCATTGCTGGAACTGTAAGAAACAAAAATCTGCAGCTGCTTGAAATCTAAAACAAGAGTTAGAAACTGTTTTATCAGGGATTGCAAAGAGGAATTAGATAGACGCTAATTATCAGTGGCACAGGGAAAGGGCAAGGGAATTGGACTGACAGGATTGGACTACAGAAAGCTGACATGAAGCCAATGGGTTGAGTGATCTCTTTACTGTTCTGCAATGGGTTCTATGCTTCAGTGTGCCAGCCAAGTCACCTTACCTCAGGTACATAGTTCTGTTACCCGACTGTACACATGCATTAACATCTTTCTCAGTGGATGTTGGAATGAAGCTTATTAACAGAAATTTAGAAGTGGGTTTGACACAATATCATGTAATCTTTCTTTCCTCTTTGTAGACATTTAGCAACAGAAGCCAAGCAAAACCTCGTGCAGAACGGCTGCAAGGAGACGGTGGAGACCAGCGACAAATGGTGGCTCACCAGACAGGAACAAAGAAGAGTCTGACCCTGGTAACTGACCAAACTGTTAAACAGACTTAACGAATGTAGATAGAAGATAACTAAAAGACACAGATGAGTGAAGTATCTCCAGAAATAACCTCAGTTCATTGCCTTGTTCCAACACGGGTCTGATTTATCCATAATCATGTGAGTTTCTATTGAGTTTAGTGACCGATCCACACCAATACCTAACCAACACATTCCTGGTCACATGTCATGCAGCCATGCCAATTATGACAACTTTGGCTCTTGATTGGCTAAGATTGGAGCCACCCTGAGCTCTTGAGTCATCTCCACTTCCAAAGTGAACAGGGAATGAAAGATCAAGAAATTAAGAGATTAAGTATGAAGGACAAGAGGCATAGAATGTGAGCCATTTGCCACAATAGGTCACTTTACAAATCAGGTAACAAATGACCATACCCACTGTTTTCACAGACCTGTCAGTAGTAGGTTTTAAATTGCAACTGTTCTGAGTCTGATTTTTATTTTACTTCAAGGAATATAGGAAGTTTACTGAACTATTACAGCCCAAAAGTCAAAATTTCCATTTCTCATGTGTCAGACAAGCTTGCAGAATAGTCATTTCCCAATAGATTAAATTAACGCCCACCAGCTCAAACCTGCACACAATATTTAATGAAACTGCAATGCCTGTTGCAGAGCATCAATGTGAAAAGTAGGTTTTGTTTCTAATAAAAACACAAAATGCTGTCAGAACTCAGCAGGCCAGACAGCATCTGTGGGAGGAGGTAGTGATGACATTTCGGACTGAAACCCTTTATCAGGAGTTAGGTTTTGTTTCTAATTGTTTTTAACATCTACCCACAGGACTGTGATCAGGGGACAGCTAACTGTGTTGTCTTCCAGTGTCCCCTGCAAACCCTGGACACAACCAACGTGAAAGTAAGAGCACGACTGTGGAACAGCACTTTTCTGGAGGTAATTTTACAAGCACTTGTAATGCCAGATCATTCCGGCCTAAAATGCTGTGATGAAGGTCTCCCAGCACTGCCGAAGGAGGTTTGTCAATTAAATGTCACCTCATTCTAATTGTTGGTGACCATGACTCCAAGATTTAAGACTTAACAGAATTCAGGACAAATATCATGAAGTTTTACAGAAACAGAATGTTTAGATGATGATGCAGGTTGATTGAATCCAATTAATTGTCAAGTAGGCTTGAGTAGGCTCCTTCTGTTATCATCCATTTCTAGCTTCACCAATACCAGAAGCACAATTGATATTGGAAACTGAAATGTCACATTATTCAAGTTCAAGGTTATTGTCATACAACAAATACACATTTATACTGCCAAACAAGACAACGTTCCTCCGGACCAAGGTGCACAACACAGGACATATAACTCACGTACGTAACACATAAAGTAATATCACCACAAATAAATTAACAAATAATAAGGTGCATTTAGGACAGAAGTTAAAAAGTAAACAGTAGCGCTCCATACGTGATGAGACCTGGGGGGCGGCAGGAAATTCAGTAGTCTTACGGCCTGTGGGGAAGAAGCTATTTCCCATTCTAACAGTTTTTGTCCTAATGCTACGGTACCTCCTGCCTGATGGTAGGGGGTCAAAGATAGATAGATAGATAGATAGATACTTTATTCATCCCCATGGGGAAATTCAACTTTTTTTCCAATGTCCCATACACTTGTTGTAGCAAAACTAATTACATACAATACTTAACTCAGTAAAAAAATATGATATGCATCTAAATCACTATCTCAAAAAGCATTAATAATAGCTTTTAAAAAGTTCTTAAGTCCTGGTGGTTGAATTGTAAAGCCTAATGGCATTGGGGAGTATTGACCTCTTCATCCTGTCTGAGGAGCATTGCATCGATAGTAACCTGTCGCTGAAACTACTTCTCTGTCTCTGGATGGTGCTATGTAGAGGATGTTCAGAGTTTTCCATAATTGACCGTAGCCTACTCAGCGCCCTTCGCTCAGCTACCGATGCTAAACTCTCCAGTACTTTGCCCACGACAGAGCCCGCCTTCCTTACCAGCTTATTAAGACGTGAGGCGTCCCTCTTCTTAATGCTTCCTCCCCAACACGCCACCACAAAGAAGAGGGCGCTCTCCACAACTGACCTATAGAACATCTTCAGCATCTCACTACAGACATTGAATGACGCCAACCTTCTAAGGAAGTACAGTCGACTCTGTGCCTTCCTGCACAAGGCATCTGTGTTGGCAGTCTAGTCTAGCTTCTCGTCTAACTGTACTCCCAGATACTTGTAGGTCTTAACCTGCTCCACACATTCTCCATTAATGATCACTGGCTCCATATGAGGCCTAGATCTCCTAAAGTCCACCACCATCTCCTTGGTCTTGGTGATATTGAGATGCAGGTAGTTTGAGTTGCACCATATCACAAAGTCCTGTATCAGTTTCCTATACTCCTCCTCCTGTCCATTCCTGGCACACCCCACTATGGCCGTGTCATCAGCGAACTTTTGCACATGGCAGGACTCCGAGTTATATTGGAAGTCTGATGTGTACAGGGTGAACAGGACCGGAGAGAGTACGGTTCCCTGCGGCACCCCTGTGCTGCTGACCACCGTGTCAGACCTACAGTCTCCCAACCGCACATACTGAGGTCTATCTGTCAAGTAGTCCACTGTCCAATCCACCATGTGAGAGTCTACTCCCATCTCCGTTAGTTTGTGCCTTAAGATCTTGGGATGGAGGGGAGGGATCATTGACAATGCTAAGGGCCCTCATACGCAGCAGTCCTAGTAAATATCTGATGGGTGGAAGAGAGACCACAATGATCCTCTCACCAGTTCTCTCAGGGTAAGTATTTTCTAATGAACTCAGATACTGGGGCAGAGTAGTGGAAGGTGGAGTGGTGCAGCTTTCAGGTTCCAAGGTCTATGCACATGTTGCCAAATTTGGCAGTGGTGAAAATGTTGGCCCACATTCCTTTCCCTCATGTCTGTCTATTGACTACTTTTTGCTTCATTCTTGTACATAGATATTGAAGGAAAATGGTCAGGCATGGTGGTGTTGACTACCCCACAGAGGAATCATCTTGTGTCGTACTTGTCTTAATTCAGACATCAGGTGGGGGGGGGGGCAGAATTCAGAAAGGCTTTTCAGTTTTATTGATGCGTTAACCTGTCTTTGAAATTACAGGAGTACGCATCACTCAGTGAAATACGTGTGGTCATTCGTGCTGAGATTAGTGTGAAATCAAGCATTAAAAACCTTAAGGAGAAGACTGCTACACAGGTATGGAAGTAACTACAAATCCAGCCTTTACTGCCAGTTTAGGCCAGCTTTTAGATCTGGCACAGTGGGCTAGACTTGGTGAGAATGCGTGAGATTGTTTAAATTGCATTCCAGGTGCACCATGTACAACAGAAAGATTCACTGAATGTCCCATTAGGGAATGGATTAATGCACAAGGCTGTATGACCCATCTCTCACCTCTCCTATAACCATGACAGAACAATCTGCCTGGATATTGCCCAGCAAGAGAATGCTAGGGACTAGACTCACTGGCCTCCTTCCCTCACTAGGGTCACCTTCTAATCAAGTTTGCCTGGAAATATCTAAAATGGAAACCAGACAAAAGAAGTCATTAAAAAAATGTCAATTTCTCTCATAAGTTCCATAATATTTATAGAGTAATTATTAAAAAATTCAGTGAAGTTGTAGCATCATTAAAGGGTGCACTGCTGTCTGCTCCCCATCCCTTGATTTTCACAACCCCTCACCCATATTCCTAAAGGTGACCCATAGAACCTTTGTAGTAAAAATCTCCTTGATGGAAGCACTTTGAGACTTTAACCACAGCACTGACTTCATTGCTTGTGAACCTTGTCTCCTTGTAGCTTTTCCAGACCCATTTCAAAAACTAAACACACCTCAGCACGTATGTGCATAAAATTGCTACATAGCCAGAGATTTTAACTTCTGTGAGATTCTGTGAGAGTGTATTAGAATTGCCACTTTAATCTCTACAGGTTACCTTGCCAGTATATCCAGAGAAGGCAGGTGTAGTATATGGAGAAACACCTTGGTTGATTATACTGATTGCAGTCCTAGCAGGAATCCTGGTATTGGCTCTGCTTGTTTTTCTCCTTTGGAAGGTAAGCACAGATCTCATCTGTACATCTGGGTGTTGGTGGTGTCGACCTATGAGGTCTGAGGCTTCAAACTTAGAACCTAGATATAACATTATGGTAAAAAAATACAAAGCATAGTCCATCTGAGCCTGGTCCAGATTTTACTTTCAATTCAAAGCATTATGAAAGATTTAGAAGGTGCAATGCTGCCTTTGGTATATATTTCATCAACAGATGAAAGTTATGAGGATGATTGCCTTCAACTTTTTTGATCAGTTTAGTTGGAGTCACCATTTCTCAATCGGTCAGTTGTGATTTGTTGGTGCTTTCTGTAAGGCCTGATAGTGAAATGCGGCATTTGTTTTCTGTTCATCAAGTTAGGTCAATCTTGGGGCACCTTTGAATATCATAGAAATCAACTTCACAGTATCACACATTTCCTCCCATTTGTGAGGGGCAGATTTTTTAAAAAGTAGAGAGTGGTAGGTATGAATGTGCTGCTATGAACGGTGGTGGAAGCAGAGGCAATAGTGGAGTTTAACAGGCTTTTAGACAGGCACACAAACATATAAAGAATGGAGGGATACAGGTCATGTGCAGGCAGATGGAATTAATTTGGCATCATGGTCAGCACAGATTTTGTGGGCTGAGGACCCTGTTCCTATATGATATGATCTTGACACTGCTTCACTTATCCTTCTGTGTATTAGCTACTGTCGCCCTATCATAGATTGGGATTTACTGCGATCCTTCCTGATGATAATGTGCCAATTTGGCTATGGCTTTATTGTTCTCTCACTTTTTACTATCTTTGTAAGTTAGATATGAAATGTAGAAGTAGTTTCAAGCATGTTTGACATACAATTGTAATTTCAATTCTTGATTGTAAGGGGTGGATTATGTCAGGGCACCATTTGCAACTGAATTGTAAATGTTCTTTGGGAGTAGGCCTTTTACTTTGCTACATGTATTGCCCAGAAAAGATCTTCCCAAATGATTGTTAAAAATCTATAGAAGGGGTTATTGTGCTTTGAAAATGTGTTATGAGCAGAACAATGTGGTTGCCTTGGAATGAAAAAGGAACAAACTGGGGTTAAGGTATTGAGGTGTTTGTAGGGTTCCGAATTCCTCTCATTTCAGGAGTTATTTCATGGGATCCAGAGATTTCGCCATCAATTTGAAGTAAGGAGGCATTCATGAGGGAATTTGCTGTCTGTTGAAGAAAAGAAATCCCAACTCCAGTCATGTTCTGACCATTGATGTCTCTTAACACTGAGCCAAATTGAATTCCACTTGCTATTCTATTGACTGCATTCCTGAAATGAGAGCCTCAGTTCCTGCACATACCCCTGTTGTTCCTTTGGATGCCGGATAACTTGTCCCTACTTGGTTTGCCTGCCATAACACTGGACCAACGTTGCTTCCTTATAGTGCGGTTTCTTCAAGAGAACAAGCAAAGAGGCTAAGTATGAAACCGAATATCACAGGGCCCATCTTCAAACCCAGCCATCTGACCAGGACAAACTGGCCACGGAGGCATAATGCTGACTTCTGTAGCGGTAATTGTAGTGCCAGATCCCTGCTTGATCCGGGGTATAGTGATATAGTGTGTGTCTTTTGCACGGTATTGAGTGCTTGTTCTGCAGGTGGAGGAGGGATGGTGTAAGGATTATAAATAAATAAACTATAGATATTATGTTTAATGATAGCTGCAGTTTAAATGATTTGGACAGAGGATTTCACCCCTGTTGCATTTCCCATTGAGCAGCCAAAGATGTCTTAAAGGGATGTTCCCTAATTCACAGTTTCAACCCCATTATAAATCAGGAAACTGACTGAGAACATAAAGATGACCAAACTCAGTACTCAACTCACATCTTTATCAAATTGTGAAGTCTTTAATGCAAATGCAGTGAATCTCCAACCGCCACTTCAGATTAACACTGTCTTGTGTTGTAAAGCCACCTATTCTTTACTGGGTTCCATAAGTTGTTTGCCTTGATAATGTCAATGAGGTTTTGTGTGTGGTCAAAGGGAGAGATTGGTGGTCGGGAGCCATATTCACTGTATATGCAGGGTCAGAGCCAAAGGCCACTTGAGATCTCTAGCCCATTGTGAGCACTAGTGGGGACACATTCACCTGCTGTGATGGGGCATCATCTGCGATGTTTAAAATAGTCCATGTGTTTTGCTTAAGTAATAATCCTTACATTCTTCACCACTCCCTGCACTCTGTGTATCATTAGGCAGCAATGGACAGCTTTGCGATGTGCATTAGGCATGCATTTCTGTTTATTTCTGTGACTTTCCTCCCCCCTACACCTTGTGAAGTTTGGATTTGTTTTCAGTGTGTACACAGTAGGATTAGCCTGAGATGCTTTGCATGAAACACATTTTATTTGAATGTTTTATATCCCCAAGGAATCAGACATGTCCTCTCACATGCTTGTGTGTGTGTGCTTTGTTTCACTTATTGAAATAGTTTTTTCCCTTTCTGGTTGAGATAAAGCTCACCTGGACTGATAAGCCATTTGGATTTAATTTGCATGAAGTAACATTGCCACAAAGCAATAATTTCACTTTAGGAAGTATTAAACACTCTCTCTGTTTCTGTTTTTCCTCCTTTGCTTTCTTCCAAGAGTTTCCCAAGGCTGCTTCTGAACAGGTTGGCTCTACTTACGAGATTCTGTAATTGTGTGGCTTCCTTCAGCTCAGAGTTAGTGCACAGGGCATGGAACATCTCCCATTTGGGGCTGTATGGAGGGATGGCAATGTTTACCATTCTCAGACAAATGTAGTTAGAAATAGCCTCAGCATCAAAGGTTTGACTGTGGTAGAAGTCTGCTGTAGAAAGAGAAAGATTAATGTGAAGGTACTGTACATCAGGATCTCCCAAAGTGCTCAGGGCCAATGGAAACCCTTTGAACTGTGGTAAAGCAGGGCAGACAATTTATACACGATATGCTCCCACAAGTATCAGTGAGATACTACCTAAATAATAAATCTTTTACCATAGTTGGTTAAGGCGTAAATTAGGACACCAGGGGTAAATTTCCCTGCTCTTTCTGAACACATGAGATGGTTTACATCCACTTGAGAACACAGATAGGGCTCTTAGTTTAACATTGCGGTGAAAAGGGTATGCTTTTGACAAAGCAGCACTCCCCAACACTGCACTGAAGTGTCAGTCTGATTTATTTAAACAAATCTCTGGAATGGGAGTTGAACCATAACCTTATAACTCTGAGGTGAGAGAGTGAAACCAAGTGAATTTCCTGTCAGACATATTTGCACAGAAATGGGGTAGGCGTGTGGAGATTAGTGGGGTGATGGTGGTGAGGAGGCTGGGAAAGACTCACATACAAAGGCAGATGCCAAGCGTTGCTGAAAGAAACTGCCCCTGGCCAGATCCCATTTTGCTGATTGGTTTTACACAGTCCAGGAAGCAGAAATAAATTGCATTCTCTCTTCTCGTCCTTTGTAGTGTGGATTTTTTAAGCGCTCCCGTTACATCGATAACGTCCCTCAGTACCACGCCGTGCGGATAGGAAAAGAGGAGCGACAGCTACACGTTGATGAAAAAAAGACACAATATCAGAAGGAATGGATGACTCACTGGATTGACAGTGACGGCTACTCATGAACCTTATTTATTTTTATATACTTTAATAAGCAGCTTAAAACAATGCCCTCCCCAACCTCACAACTCCCAACAAACATGTATGTTTCTGATTATAGCACCTACCAGCTGCACTGAAAACGAACAAGGTGACACTCTGAGACAGTGAGAGCGGCAAACTTGAATCCTGAATCCAGAGCAGATGCTTGACTACTTTCTGTTGGCGACGCTTCCACGATCTCATTGTGCATCACAATGGTGCTTACCACTGCTGAATTAGAAGACTTGACGTCATTCTTATTAGTTTTTTTTACATACTGTAGGTAGTAAGCACCCACCCCTCTGCTAGTGTCCACCTCTTTTACCCCGACCTAAATCATGTTACCTGTTGTTATGCCACTGTGGTTCAGATGCCCAACAAAATATTCTGTGATTTGGTTTCCAGAGTTGAGTGTGAGGGGAAGATAGTAGAAAAAACACCAGATCCTCCTCAGGTGTGACTAAAACAGGACCTGTTGACTGCCCATTTAGCTCACATTCAGAGCTGATTGAACTGGCTGTTTTCGATTTGCTTCCAGAACAAGAAAATAGGGTTTTGCTTATCAAGCTCTCTCCAGCCAGTCTGATGCAGACTGTCTGTGACACAACAAACAAAATGTCAAAAGTGAAGGGATAACACGGAACTGGGATTTGAGGTGATGAAATCACTTCTTAATATCACATTATAATATGAGAAGGGAAACTTATATTGATGAGATGCTTTCATGTCCCCTGGACTTACCAAAACAGTTCACAACTAACTGAATTGTTTATTTTTAAGTGGGATTGCTGCTGTTAAGGGAAGAAATGTGGCAGCCAATTTTAGCACAGCAAGATTCCACCAAAGAAAAGGGAATGAGGTGACTGACCTAGCATAAAGGTCAACCATTCGGCCAATTGGCCCATGGGAGTATTTTTGTGCTGTGACAAGCTTCCCTCCACCCCATCAGCATAAGCTCCTCATCTGATTCTCTGCCCTGTACACTGTTTGAGCTGAGTCACCAAGACCACAACTGATTTATCATATAGGTCGAGCCTCTAAGTGCATGAATAAGACCTTCAGTCTTGTCTTAAAATGGCCAAGGCAATCACTTTGGCAGCCATTAGGCACTCATTCCCTAATAACTAAAGTAGATCAGAAAAACATTGCGTCACTTAGTGCAATCATGTCACGTTTCATTTAGTGACACCATGTCAGAGTCAAGTCTGGTTTCACATTAGAATGGTAAATTGCAAAATAACTCCTTCCAACAAAGTAAGTGTCTGTTACTTTTTGTGAGATTCAAATTTGATATCTGTTTAGTCATTTGTTTGGATCTGATATTTTGATCACATGAACCTGCCAGTATAACTGTCTGGTTTATCTTGTGGAACACTTTATGAGGAGAATTAGACAATCATGGGGAAGAGATAAGTACCTTCAACAAACCCACCCCACCCCCATATTTTAATGTTTCCCTTGCAATATTTTAAACCTGCGTGATACCAGTTTTTTGAAACTGAAGCAATCTTTCTCTCCCCTATCTCCTTGTCTTTTTTCTGTCCCTGTTGATTTTCATCTTCTCGCTCTTCCAGGCCACACCACTCTTTGTTTAGAAATACATCTCAGACAGAATTCTGGGTACAAAACCATACCTAAAGACTGCATGGCACAAACAAATGTTGCTTCAAAATTGTTATCAAATTGTGACCATTAGAGTAATAATTGCCTATATCAGTCAATTTTGTCTTTATGTCTTAAGCCATGATCCTATAGTTGCATAGTTTATGCTTTGCAATTGAAATAATTGTATCCATCATAACCCACGATTAGTGATGTTATCTTACACTGCAGTTGCAAATAAATAAGGTGAGGTACTTAGCAAAGAATTGCCCGAAAAGGTCCACTTAAGTCATCAGAATTAATAGCTGGACCTGAGTAAATTAGATTTGTCAGGTTTAATGCCATAAAACTTTTGCTGCTGGTTCACTCCAGGAGCTGATCTCAACTGCTGAATTCAAGTACCTGTTCACTGTTTCACTGTCAAGTAATACTTGGCATGAATTCTGCACTGTCATGCACTAGACATAGCTCCATCTCTGTTGTTAGTCAGTACCCTCTGATGATGAATACCAAGGACAGCTAACTGATACTAGTTTTAGACTTCCTCAGACAGAGCAGTCTCTTAGCTTGCCCATTCGAAAATCATTTCAATGCTCCTATCCTTGCTAGTTTCTTCCCCACAGTATAATCAGATCAATTCCAGTGCACTTTGAAAAAAGGCATTGGTTAAGGTTTCAGGTTTCCCTGAACTAACATTCTCCCCCATTGTTCCCTAAGATCTACTTTGATGACCATATTTTCATACCTTCGGGAGTATATAACACATGTCATGCTCTCTTTTTGTTTAATTTTTGTTCCTTAGAGCAGTGAAGAGATTAAGAAATGTGCAATGGATGTGCAACAAACACCAAGCATTCACTGCTGCAGAGATATAAACCAAAAAATGATGGAAACACTCACTGGGCCAGAGAGATCCTTTGGAGAGAGTGAAAGAGTTGATCTTTCATGTCAATGGCCTTTCAATGATTAGAAGCATTCTATATCCACAGATGCTGTCTGACCAGTAAAGTGTTTCCAACATTTTTGGGGGGTTTTTTGTTTCAGATTTCCAGTGTCTGCAGTGTTTTGCTTTTAGATGCCCTCAACCAGTCCCACTGGATAGTGCTTCTCAAAGAGAGCCAGGGCCTGTGGGCAGGCACTTCAAGTCAAGTACATGTCAACAATTTGCATTGTTCTCAAACCTTAGAAATAGCTATGAGTGGGCTCTGTTTGTGGATAACCATGCCCTCACTTGACCTCCACTGCCATTAATTGTGGATGGAAAATGTGCAAACCCAACCTAGAAATATTTGAGAGTTACTTTCCCATTAAACAGGATCAATCTGATTTTGATTGGGCATCAAGCTTAAATACTCCACTGTGGTAATCAGAAACATATCAATATGCCTCCTGATTTGCTTCATTTTCTATTGTCTGAATGAATCTGTGCATTTGAATGTCTTGGCACATTGAATATGATTAAGAGACTTATTCACAAAACAGACCAATGAACAGGACCAGACTACAAGTTTGTCACCTTTAATTTGGCATTTTCTTTTCCAAAGTATATTCCATGTTTCAGAAATTGCCTCTTGGCATCCTCTTTCTCCTGCAGAAAATGTTAATTCTGTGCGCAGGAGATCCACTTCCACCTCTCATCAGGCCAAAAGCTCTCTGGCTGATTATTCTGGGAAATGCGCTTTAAGGGAGAACCAGAGTGTATTATTGACCACCAGCTTATTTTGAGATTCTCTGC
Source organism: Hemitrygon akajei (assembly GCF_048418815.1). Classification (NCBI taxonomy): domain Eukaryota; kingdom Metazoa; phylum Chordata; class Chondrichthyes; order Myliobatiformes; family Dasyatidae; genus Hemitrygon; species Hemitrygon akajei. Next base: position 21,623,958 of record NC_133141.1, on the reverse strand, counting down.
ATCCCAGGCCAGGTTGCAGAAGGTGTTATACTTCCTGCAACACAGCATCTTTTGCTGTTTCTCTGCAGTTTTCAAAGGTGACTCAGTGCGTCCTGATGCAGAGGCCCTAAGATAGAATTGGTCTTCAATGTTTGTACAAAGCAGGTCTGCTGTCATCTACACTCCATTATTCTCTTCCATTGCCTTTTTAAAAGCAAAATTAAGCAGCTCCTCACAACTCAGTTCCACTCCTTTTACCTTGACCCAATTTCAATCTCAGACTGCGAGATGTGGAATTGGCCAGAATCCACAGGATTGGGTGATGGTGGGGATGGGGAGAATGCTGAGGGTGCAGGGAAAATTGGAGGGGCTTCCTATTCCTCAATGTTGTCCTGCCACCAACCGTACAGAAGCCTCTGTGCTTCATGACTTTATCCTGCATTGGCTGGTTTGCATTTGACTGGTCCTGTTGACCTTGGGGCTGTATTGTGAGTACAGACACTGAATTACCATCTACTGAATCTTTAAAGAAAGTCTTTATTGTGCAGCAACAATAATTATTAGTGACCTGAAGTGACTTCAACTCAGTTTAGTGTATGGTACTGTACAGTGTTAAATCAAATGTATGCATCAGTTGAAGTGTGCATTATTTAACATTGTACAGGAGTGAAGCCTTGGTAGTGTCAGGTTGGTGTGCAATGTTTCCCAGACTATAAAGACGACCAGTGTGACTTTATCAACAAGGACAGTGGCAACACCCCTTTTCAGTAACCCTTTAATCTTTGTTTCATGGTTAAGATATTCATACTTGTATATAGTACTTTGAGGAAGTCACATTCCACTGTCTTACATTTTAGCCCTTCTCAGGAAATATGTTGTTCCATGGCAAAGACAGGTGGCTAAACTTCAGGCTAGTATCAACCTAAAGTGCCCAAATGCTTAGTTTTTTTTGGACATGAAATGGACACATTTAATCTAGAACCAATCCCACAGATGTGGGTTGGTAGGTTAATTACCCTTATTGTGTGAGTGGTAGAATCTGGGAGGAGTTAATAGGAATGGAGGGAGAAGAGGTTAAAGGGATTGCACTGTGAGTCAGCAATGACTTAGTGGACTGAAATGGTGTCCTATGTTTTAAATAAATAGGGAATATGGAGCAGGATGTGAAATATGGAATAAATGACATTTTCCTCCAAAGAACCCTTTCAGATTAGCTGAGATTTTATTGAATGGCAGAGCACACTCAAGGCCAATTGACCCACTCCTGTTCTTACTTCCTACGTTCCCTGTCTTGTCCCATCTACATTTTGTAAGGCAGATGGCTTGATTGGGAATTGAACTCAGGTCGCTGGGTTGAAAGTGCAGCGCACTACCACTGTGGATTGTGTGGGAATCCTGCAGACTGGAGTTGATGTGCAGATTCAAAAGCAAGTTTTACTTTCTTTTAGTCAAGAAGGACAAAAAGCAGGCAAGGGCAAAAACAAGCAACCAGTCCAACTCAAAAACGTAGTAATCCACACACAAGTTCCAAGATCCAAGATCTTGATGCACAAAAAAGATCCAGAAATGACAGGTAGTAAGCAGACAAAAAAAACACAGAGAAAAGCTCAAAAAAGAAAAAAAAACATATGTATCAGAGGTTTTTGCTATTTACAAGATCACACTGAAGACTGAGCATAGATATAGGAAGCGGGATTTGAATACACACGTGTTATGTGCATTCAATGATCAATAACAAGAGAGTCCAATCAGTTCTGTAAATACCCTTGGGGAACTGTGTCTGTCCCTATTGGCCAACCCCAGAATAGACCAGAGTCCTAACAGGATCCCCCTCCCCTAGGAACGGCTCTTGACTTTCCCCAGGGACGATCAGGGTGGTGGTAATGGAACTCCTGAATGAGATCAGGATCCAAACCATTCTGTGCCGAAACCCAAGAGCGTTCTTCAGGCTCATGACCCTCCCAGTTCACTGGATGCACCCATGGGCCCAGCAAGAGTCCAGCAGGTGGTGGACTGCATATACAGGCTGACCATCAACAAGCCTTGAATGGGGGGGGGGGGGGGGGGTGTGGCTTGTAGCAGGAGCCAGCTGACTGGCAACCATAGGCCTAAGATGGAAAACATGAAAGGTGGGGTTAATCCAAATTGATCAGGGGAACAGGAGTGAACTAGAGCCACGATCCTGGAGCTCAAAACAATGGGCTCAGGGTCCCCTTTTGGAACCGGAGGCTGGAACAGGCTGAACAGGCTGAACAGGACAAAATAGAACCTGTTGAAAAACAGAGCCCACTGGGTTTAGTCTTTTGACTTGCTGAATGTACTCTGGGTTTTTGTGGTCGGTCTAGACAGTGAAGGGATGCTGGCCCCATGCAACCAGTGTCTGCACTCTTCCAAAGTTAATTTGATAGCCAAGAGTTTCTTTCTGTAGGTGCAAGACAATGTGAGTAGAAGGCACATGGATGGAACTTGTCAGATGTCTGTTGAGACAACACTGCTCCAACACCTACATCCACTTTAGCTATGAAAGGGAGAGTAGGATCAAGGAGGTCCAGCAGTGGGGTGGTCCTGAGCTCTAAGAAAGCTCTTTCTTCTTCAGAGGTTCAGGTGAACTGGGTGGTGGCCTCTTTTTGGTCAGGGCAATGAGAGGTGGTGCTATAGAGCTAGAGAAATGGATGAATTGTTGGCAAAAGTTGGCAGAACCAAGGAAGCATTGTACCTGCCTGACAGAAGAGGGTTTGTCGCTAGTCCCTGAATGTTTTGATCTTCCTGAGATCCATCTGGATTCTACCCTGGAGGATGATGAGCCCTACGAAGGAGAATTCAGATGCATGGAATTCACATTTCTCTGATTTCAGATAAGGTGGCTCATGAGGAGGCACTGGACGATTAGTCGAACGTGATGAACATGCTCATGGAGTGACTTGGAGAACACCAGAATATCTTCAAAGTAGATGAAAACAAAGCGGTTTAACATGTCGCGCAGGACATCACTGATGAGGGCTTGGAACACAGCTGGAGCATTACTAAGTACGAACAGCATAACCAGGTACTCAGGGACCGGTAGGGATGTTGAATGCCATCTTCCACTTGTCTCCTTCTCAGATGCGGACCAGGTAATAGGCATTCTGGAGATCCAACTTGGTGAAAACTCTGACTGCTTGGAGTAGCTCAACTGCCAATGACATCGATGGGAGGGTAACGATTTTTGACAGAGATTTTGTTCCGTCCATGATAGTCAATGAAGGCCTCTGTCCTTCTTCCCCACAAAGCGAAAAAACCTGTTCCCATAGGGGAAGTAGATGGTCGGAAGATACCAGCAGCGAGGGCCTCCTTAATGTACTCGTCCATTGCTACCATCTCGGGACCAGCAAGAGAATATTCTACTTCAATGAGGGCAGGTACCAGGGAGTAGATCAATGGAGCAGTCATATTGGCAATGAGGAGGAAGGGTTGCGGTTCTTCCCTTACTGAAGACCTCCTTCAGGTCCTGGTACTCGGAAGTTCAGAAGACTCAGGAGATGTAGAAGGTGGTGTAGAGAAGAGGCAGGCAGCATGACCGTAGGGCCCCACTCAAGTACAGTTCTGGTAGACTAGTCAATATGTGGGTTGTGGCAAGTTAACTATGGGAATCCTAAGTCAACAGGGAATTGGGGGAATGGATGAGATGAAGTTGGATTTCTTCATGATGATTATTAATAGAGAGACGCAAGGGGACAGTGAGGTGATGAACACTGCCATTACCCAAAGGTCTTCCATCTAGGGCATTTACAGCCATTGGGGACTGTGAGAGTGTTGAGAAGATTTGTCGCAAGGGAAATGTCCATGAAACTATCTGCTGCACCAGAGTCCACCAGGGCTTGGAGGGCGTGCTGTTGGTCCTCCCAGGATATGGAGATGGGAAGGAGGACACCAGTGACTGAGGTCTTGGGAGTGAAAGAGGACCCTATCGCAGCCCTCCCTCCTCTGGATGGGTTTGGGCTTTTCCCAATAGCTCAAGACAGGTTGACCTAAAGAGGTTCTGTTTTCCATAATAGAGGCAAGACTTCACCCTCATTCTACGGTTTCATTCAGCCTGAGCAAGTCGCATTCCTTCTAAGCTCTTCCAAGGCAGTGGCCACTTGAGGGCTCTATGGTGGAGGTAGTAATGTCCATACTGTGGTCTTGAGTGCATTAGGAGCTGAATGGGGTTCCCTTCATCTCTCACAAAGGCGATTGTTCAGTTGAATGGAGAAGTCAATCAGTGTCCAGATCGCTCAGCGCATCCCTGGATGCTAACTCATCTTTGATGGCATCTGAAAGCCCATGTTGAAAAGCAGCAATGAATGCTTCTCAGTTCCATTGGCTCTCAGCAGCTAGGGTGCAGAAGGAAATGGCATAATCAGTGACACTGAGGGTGCCCTGATGGAGTTGAAGGAATCGTTTGGCCACTTCACGACCGCTGACTGAGTGGTTGAAAACCCTCTCCAACTCATCCATGAGGGGTGTGTGGGTATGTACACCAGAGGCTTTTAGATAGATAGATAGATAGATAGATAGATAGATAGATACTTTATTCATCCCCATGGGGAAATTCAACTTTTTTTCCAATGTCCCATACACTTGTTGTAGCAAAACTAATTACATACAATACTTAACTCAGTAAAAAATATGATATGCATCTAAATCACTATCTCAAAAAGCATTAATAATAGCTTTTAAAAAGTTCTTAAGTCCTGGCGGTAGAATTGTAAAGCCTAATGGCATTGGGGAGTATTGACCTCTTCATCCTGTCTGAGGAGCATTGCATCGATAGTAACCTGTCGCTGAAACTGCTTCTCTGTCTCTGGATGGTGCTATGTAGAGGATGTTCAGAGTTATCCATAATTGACCGTAGCCTACTCAGCGCCCTTCGCTCAGCTACCGATGTTAGCCCGCCTTCCTTACCAGCTTATTAAGACGTGAGGCGTCCCTCTTCTTAATGCTTCCTCCCCAACACGCCACCACAAAGAAGAGGGCGCTCTCCACAACTGACCTATAGAACATCTTCAGCATCTCACTACAGACATTGAATGACGCCAACCTTCTAAGGAAGTACAGTCGACTCTGTGCCTTCCTGCACAAGGCATCTGTGTTGGCAGTCCAGTCTAGCTTCTCGTCTAACTGTACTCCCAGATACTTGATCGCACTGAAGAATGAGCAAAGTAAGGTACAGGAAGAAGGATTGGAATACACTGACATTAATTGGGAACATGTTCAGTCAATGATCAATAACAAGAGAGTCCAATCAGTTCTGGAAAAACCCTCAGGGAACTATGTCTGCCCCTGCTGGCCAACCCTGGAATAGACCAGAGTCCAAACACTTAAATGCAACACAAAGAAGAAATCTTAGATCAACATCAGGGCAGGTGATTCTATCTGAACAGAGGGTTGAGGAGATACATGTCTAGGTGCTGTAATTAGTTCAAGTTTTCTCCCATCCCTCCCCTTCCACCCTCCCTCAAATTCTGATTGCAACCTGCATGCTCTGCCAGTAAGAATTGTTTAGCAGAGCAAGTACAACATTGTTTAATCTCCTAAGTGTTAATCCACTGGAAGATGAGGAGGTCTCAGCTAATGTCAAGTTCAGCAGCAAGCAAATGGTCATCTAAAACTGTCCTTGGCAAAGAATATTTGCTGTTTATTGCCACTGGATTCAAGACAGGATGGAGCTTAAAGAAAAATGAAGAAAATCTGCACATGAACTCAGTCAGTGGTAACAGATATAGGGGCAAGTGTTTGTGTGGGATGCCTATTTCAGGACTTCTGTTAGTGTAGTGCCAAAACAGCAGTAGAAGCATCAGTCCCTGATCAGCCCTCCCCAAACCGCTCCTTCCCTCCCTTAGCTTGTTATTTCACATATAATGCACTCAGTGGAGCTGATTGATCTTTTTCATTGCCTTAAACCTGATCAAAGGAACCTCCTCCCACAGCTTTCTGGGGTTTTTGCAAGACACTTCTCTGCCAAAGAACCAACTATTCAACAAACAGGGGACTGGCAACAGTATTTGCAGTGTTTGTATAGAGCAGAGGTGTTGTTCAAACAGGCAAAAGGGGTGTTATCAGTGTCGGAGCACTACATGCAGAATTATTTGACAGAGCTTTATTCTGTCCAATCCTGGAGACTTAGAAAAACTAGAAAGGTTTTAGTTGTTGGTATCACTGCAGTCAAATGTTCCATTCCAGCTTCTCTCAACCTTCCCATCACCCTCTGAAGGATTCCAATGAAAAGGTGCATTGTCAATAAATCATTAAAGGACATTTGTAGTAATTATCCATTGGAGGTAATTCTCACTTGAATACCATTTAATTACCTCACCAAATATTGACTGCTCACCAACTCTGCAGCACTTATTGGAGCTAACAGTTACAAATCCTAACCAACTGGTGGTGACCAGTGTTTCCAATTAATGAGTGCACTTGTCTTACCATATACAGGGTGCATTGTCTTTTATTATTTTTAGCATTTATGGGAACGTGCTCTAATCCAAGCTGCTAGTAAGGAGGGGATACAGTCAGAAATTTGGTCCCATAGATGTTGTAATATTTTTAATGTGTACTTCCTTTGAACACAACTACCTGTAGGAAATATACACGGTCAAATACCTAATAATGCCAACAAAATTCTTCAAGTCATTGGAACTTATTTTTTCACTCTGCTCCTTTTTTAGCCTTTAGAAATGACCTGGTATCACTGCAGGTTCAATGCTGGACCAGTCCCTTTGTCCTTGGGTGGCACAGTACCCAAAGGGAATTAGAAGGCAATAGATGCTAATTTTGACCGAAGCAATGGTGAAGGGTCAGACTGAGGTAAATCAAGAAGCAGTGGTGGTTGACCAATAACCAACTTGGAATTTTACAGCCCACAAGAACAGATGATTGACAGGTGGGGTACCCACTGCAATCGGGTCCCAGATGAAGCTGAGTTGGCATGACCAAATCTTAACCTTCTCAGAATGAAGTGAAAGAAAGACAAGTACCGGTAAATTAGAAACAATCCCACTGAATGTCAACCCATGTAACTCATGAGTACAAGCCTAAAAGGAAGGATATTTTATGTTCCTTACATCACAAATTGGTTTACTGATAATAAATCACTGGTTACAAATTATTCCCTGATTGCATTTCCTTGAGAAATTAGTTAACAGCAAATGTCTGTAACTGTTCTACCTTATAATTTTGTGCCTTAACTTACCTGCTTCAATGCTCCCTTTTGTTGTACACTTTGCATCGAATGTGTTTAAATATAGACATTTTTCTCTAATAGTTGATGTTCAGTACACTTTATCATGCCCGGTGATTGACCAGTTCCTACCTTTAACACGATTTCTTCATTAGACTCTATGGTTGGGTTAGAAGAGATAAAATGATTAGTTCTGTGTTGACACAGACACACCAATCCAATGTTACTGCTCTTTGATCATCTCTCCTGGAAACTTGCTAAGAGTGCCATATCTTGGACAATGCCAACAGACCCCCACTCCCCATACTCTCATTTTTTTTTAATGGCCTGGCCTTTACAGGTAGGCCATTGGTGCAATATGGTGCTGATTTCTCAAACTGGTGTCCTTCATATTGGAAATTACTCTGAGGAGTAAAGTTCAACCACAAGCCAACAGATTCCCAAAAAAAGATTGGAAAGAGAAGAGGGAGGGGGGAAAAGAGATCTCAGTGCATTTCATCAAAATTTCCATGGATAAATTATTGCTGATTTTCTCTACCTCCCACAGTGAGTGAACTTGGTCAAAGCAAACGGCCGGGGAATGAATATTAGCATATACACTGATTGTGCATCTGCACTGGTCGATCACTAGTCATGACCTTTCACCTGAATATTTTGATGTCAAGTGATAATGTACCCACGTCCAAATACAACTGTCAAATATTAATATAGCTCAGATAATCAAAGTGCTCCATTTTTTAAAAATGTGGTTGTATATAAATCTATATTTGGGTGTGGTTGCTTTGTACATTTTGTTAACAAATTTCATTTCTTTATTGAATGTTTGTCAAGCAGTTTACTTATTTAATGTTCAATTCTCAGAAGTAATAAAAGTTGGAAATGTCCAATATTGTGTTATTTCATCTTTTTGTTTTTGAAGTCTTAGAACAGAAAATACTGGGGACACTCAGTAGGGCAGGCAGCATCTGTGGAATGAGAAATTAAGTTACTGTTTCAGGTTCTGTAATGTTAACTGTTTATCTCTTCTTGTGACCTGTTGAACATCTCCAGCTTGGTGTTTTTAAATTGCAGATTACCAGCATCTGCAGTTTTTAAAAACTTTTCAATTGTTTATTTATTTATTTCTTTATTGAGATACAGCACAGATTAGGCTCTTCTGGGCCTTCAAACCACACCATCCAACAATCCCCTGATTTAATCTGAGCCAAATCACAGGACAATTTACAATGGCCAATTAATTTACCAACCAGTACATCTTTGGACTGCGGGAGGAAACCAGAGCACCTGGAGAAAACCCATATGGTCACGGAGAGAATGTACAAACTCCGTGCCTGCCTTTCTTGAGAATACTGATTCATTGCTGGGGTAACTCTTGCAGAAGTTCCACCTGCCTGGGTTATTCCACCAACACCTAGAGATCCTGTCCGTGTGAAAAATAGTCACTAATCAATCTAGCAGAGAGTGGTTATAATATGGAATTCATTCCCACAGGGAGTGGTTGAGCAAAATAGCAGAGGTGCCTTTAAAGGAGACTGGGGAACCCAATAGGGAGGAAGTTCTAGAAGGATGTGCTAACAGAGTTCCATGAGAAGAAATGGGAAGAGGCCCTTGTGGAGGTGAACACTAGTATAAAGCTGTTTCCAAACTATGCATTCAACTATTTGTTGTTGATCATATGTGGGCCTTGGGGAAAAGCCATATTCCCTGTGTGGTGATGCTGGCTGCTTTCCAGTCTTGACTGCATTTATATCCAGGAGTAGAAATTCATCAGCACCATATTAGCAATGCACAAGGGTCTTTGCTCGTTGCACCAATTGCTGTTTTGGTTGTAGACTCATCCCAACAAAATTCAGTTGCACCTGAGGCTTCAGATGCTGTTTAATCTGGCCATTAAATACTTTCCTCTGTGTGCTGTGTCGTTGTGGATTGTACAAACTCCCATGCAAGTCCAGGCTATCTTTAATTCAAGGGACCAATGAACAAGAAGAGATCAGCCAGTCACATGTACAATCCTTAAAGGACTGCCCTCCCAATATTAAATAAACCACAAGCAGTATGCTACAATTTGTACCTAAACCCAGCAAACCACAGCCAATTACATGTCCTCAACAAATATCCTGACTTTGCACAGAACGAAGCTATCTACTTGTTAACAAAGGATACTGGTAGTTCCCTCAAAGCTTTTCTCACACAGATGTTTTATAAGCTGACACTAGAGAGGGTTCAAAGGAGTCTCAGGAAAATGATTCCAGGATTGAACGTCTTGTCATATGAAGAGCATCTGATAGTTTAGGGCCTGTATTCACTGGAAATTGAAGAATGAAGGATGACCTCATTGAAATTATCGAATGTTGAAGGGCCCCGATAGAGTGGATGTGGAGAGGATGTTTCCTATGGTGGGAGAGTCTAAGACCGGAGGACACAGCCTCAGAATTGAGGGGTCTCACTTCAGAATAGAGATGAGGAGGAATTTCTTTAGCCAGAGGGTGGTGAGGCTATGGAATTGATTGCCACAGGTGGAAGTGAAGGCCAAGACATCGGGTATGTTTAAGGCAGAGGTTGATAGATTCTTGATTAGTCAGGGCATGAAGGGATACGGGGAGAAGGCAGGACACGAGCTGAGAGAAAATGAATCAGTCATGATGAAATGGCAGAAACAGACTTGATGGGCCAAATAGCCTAATCCTGCTCCTATATCTTATGGTCTTACACCAAGAACTTCATTATATAATGGTCAGTATGGAAATCTGGTGCCTAGCTAGGGTACCTAAGACTTTTGCACAGTACTATATTTCTTGATTTATCTGTGTAAATGGTTAGAATGCTACGGAGGCTAGTACCCATGACGGAACTGTTACAAGAGTCACCCCTTGTAATAATGATCAGTGAGGCACAGAGAATCTGTAGTTACCGACAAGTATTTATTTATTATTTCAACTAAGAAGGCAGGTGGGCTCACACTCTTATCTACCTGTGTGCTCCCTACTAGAACCCCTGACACTCCATGAACAGTCAATGAAGAGAAAAAGATATTATCTGGGAAAGGAGTCTATGCTGACCAGGCGTTCTTCGTGGTCCTGATCTCCACGTGTCCGTGGGGTCCTCCTTATTCGCAATGGTTGGTCTCTGGCTGCTGGAGAGTTATCACCCCTGCGTATTTGGAGCTCCTGAGTCTTATACTGTTCCTCATTAATTGAGCCATTGGATCTCCATCCCATTGGCTCAAGGTCAGCTGGCCTACCCGGGTCACCTTCTTACTGGTCATTGTACAGGGCTACAGCCAACATTGTTTCATGGCTCTGTCCACCCCAGCCTTGTGTATTTGTGCCTTTGCTCTCCGACTGGCCTAAACCAGTTAAATGAGTCTAACGAGATTACCGATTGCAGGTCTGGCATTTTACAAACAAATAACTACTCCTCTGAGAATGGTCTCAGGTTTATTGCTCTGATTAGATTGTCCCGGGGTCAAGAATCAGCTCAGAGTCCATTCCCTTTACATACCAAATGGCTACTTGTTGGAGAATGGTCTCAGGTTTAGCAGATCATTACCTGAAGCTTCCTGTGTTCACATTCAGTTGCTCTGATTAGATTATCCAAGAGCAAGAAACTGTTCCGAGTCCACAAAATGAGGGGGAAACAAAGACAACTGGTTTGTCTGCTTCCCCTGTCCTTGATCAGACTGAAGTTTCTTCTGGCCAACAGAGCTAACTAAGTATACAACTATACGCAGTTTATTTAGATCCTATGCGGTAGCCACCCTCCCCCCCCCCCCCCCCCATACCAGACAATGATGCAGCCAGTCTGAATGCTCTCCACGGTACATCTGTAGAAGTTTTTAAGTTTTTGAGTGTTTTAAGTGATAAACCAAATCTCCTCAAACTCCTAATGAAATATAGCCATTGTCTTGCCTTTATAGCTGCATCAATATTTTGGGACCAGGTTAAGTCCTCAGAGATATTGACACCCAGGAACTTGAAATTGCTCACTCTCTCCACTTCTGATCCCCCTATGAGGATTGATTTGTGTTCCCTTGTCTTAACCTTTCTGAGGTGCCCAATCAGCTCTTTTGTCTTACTGACATTGAATGCAAGGTTGTTGCTGCGACACCACTCAACTAACTGGTATATCTTGCTCCTGTACACCCACCCATTACTATCTGAGATTCTGCCAACAATGGTTGCATCATCAGCAAGTTTATAGATGGCATTTGAACTATACCTAGGCACACAATTATGGGTATAGACAGAGTAAAGCAGTGGGCTAAGCACACATCCCCGAGGTGTGCTAGTGTTGATTGTCAGCAAGGAGGAGATACTATTACCAATCCACACAGATTGTGGTCTTCAAGTTAAGAAGTCGAGGTACATAGTCCCAGGTTCTGGAGTTTTTTGATCAGGACTGTAGGAATGATGGTGTTAAATGCTGAGCTATAGTCAATGAATAGCCCCCTGACATAGGTATTTCTATTGTCCAGGTGATCCAAAGATGTGTGAAGAGCCAATGAGACCGCATCCACCATGGACCTATTGTAGACCTACTGTAGGCTTGAGACTCCTGTCTCAGCAAGGACCTGGGCCCAATGCAATGTGCCTATTGCCACAATAGGTCTACAGCGGATGTGATCTCATTGACTCTTCATGCGGCCTTGGATCATCCGGATAATACGAATAATTAAGTCAAGCCGCTGTTCATTGAGTACAGCTCAGCGTTTGACATAATCATTCCTACAGTTCTGATCGAAAAGCTCCAAAACCTGGGCCTTTATACCTGCCTCTGCAACTGGCTTCACAGCTTCCTCACCAGAGGACCACAGACTGTGCAGATTGGAAATAGCATCACCAGCTCACTCATAATCAACATTGACACACTTCAAGGATGTATGCTTAGCCCACTGCTCTACTCTCTCTGCACCCATGACTATGTGGCTAGGCACAGCTCAAATGACAACTGTAAATTTGCTGTTGATTTGTTGGCAGAACTTCACATGGTGGTGAGAAGGCATACAGGAGCAAGATATACAGTAGCAGCTAGTGGAGTGGTGTCACAGCAACAACCTTGCACTCAACATCAGTAAGACCAAAGAACTGATTATAGACTTCAGAAAATATAAGATGAAGGAAAGCATACCAGTCCTCAAAGCGGGATCAGAAGTGGAAAGAGTGAGCAATTTCAAGTTCCTGTGTGTTGACATCTCTGAGGATCTATCCTGGACCCAACATATTGATGCAGTTACAAAGAAGGCATGACAGTGGCTTTATTTCAATAGGATTTTGAGAAGATTTGGTATGTCACCAAAGACACTCACAAATTACTACAGATATCCCACGGTGAACATTCTAAATGGCTGCATCACCCTCTGGTATGGGGGCACGGAGGGGGGCACTGCACAGGATTAAAATAAGCTGCAGAAAGTTGTAAACTCAGACAGCTTCATCATGGGCACTAGCCTCCCCAGCATTCAGTACATCTTCAAGGAGCGATGCTTCAAAAAGTCGGCATCCATCATTAAGGACCCCTGTCACCCAGGACATGCCCTCTTCTCATTGCTAGCATCAGGAAGGAGGTACTCAATGATTCAGGAACAGCTTCTTCTCTTCTGCCATCAGATTTATGAATGGACATTGAACCCATGAACACTACCTCACTACTTTTTTTGCACTGCTAATTTAATTTAAGTGCATATACACTTCTTATTCTAATTCACAATTTTTATTATGCATTGTAATTTACTGCTACCGCAAAACAACAAATTTCATGACATATGCCAGTTATAATAAACCTGATTCTGATCCTCTGAGGTGTCAGTTTGTTCTTGCTTTGTGCTTTATACTGTTCCCTTTGCATGGAGAATTGGACAGATTCACATTATACTAGAGGCCAGAATGTCCTGGGTAAAATTCCCAGCGGGATCCTTCATGAGCAACATCTTAGGCATTGGTAAAATAGGGAGACTGAGTCCCTCACTGTCACACTATCTCTGTCCTTGAGCATGTCTTGCTGCTTTGTCAAAGACCTGTTATGCTTTAAAATAGGCAAAAGTTAAGTTGCTATTGGCTCTTCTGAATGCCACATCCATCCAATGCTTCACATTGCTGCAGCTTCTCCTTAATCTAGGAAGTTAATGATAATAAGTTACAGCCCTTGTGTGGTCAATCAATTCTTCAGTTATATTTGTGAAACTCCTTTTTACTGGGTGTCACTAGAGATATGGCTTATTAGCCCCTCGCTAACAGTCACCGAACTCAGCAGTGAGAAACCACCTTTCCAGACTCCATATGTCGAGGGTCGATATGACTTGAGTCCTGCCAAACCTGTGAGGTTGGGATGGCTCCCCTACCTGAACCCCAATCTGTGTGAATACTGTGTAACTTATTGCCCCCATGCAATCGCCCGGCAGCAAGAAATAACAGATTGTACACTGCATACAATTATAAAGAAAGTATATTTATGAATGTTAGATTAACCAAACAGATATTAAAGAAAAGAAAAAAACAAAAGGGCCCATCATAATTAAAGAGTCAAGTGTGCACAAGTTGGAGCTCAAATCTTCCAAACTTTGTTGTGTCCAATGACTTCACAGCGCCAACTCCTAATCACCGATCTCCAGTAGAATTCCCCTTCTTGGACTCCATTGAATCACCCATTCCCGCCGGATCAAATCCTATGGCTGGTTTTCTCAAGCTTCTTCTCTCTCCATCTCCCACTGAAAAAGACTTCGATGCACATCAGTGTCCGTCATGATTCCTCTCCCCCAGTGTTCTCTAAAACCTTCTCCCAGTTCCACCATACTGATTGGATGACACAACTTTCCTAAGCATCCCTGATAACCCAAACACTACTAGCAGAACACACTGCTTCTACAGAAAACCATTACATGAAATACCCTACAACATTATCAGTAAAATCTTTATCAGGGCATTACATTTGTAAAATTTAATAGAAAGCAAAGCCCTAAAGATAACACTGGTAAAGTGTCGATAGAGTGAAGGCAGTGGGCATCACAAAGACGAGCCAAATTTAAAACACATTACCAAAGATGAAATACTGGTGGTCCTAAAGCACATTAAGATGGACAAATTTTCAAAGGCATCCTTAGACCTCATGTTAAGCTAGGGAAGAAATTGCAGAGGCCCTTGCAAAGATACTTGTATCATCTTTAGCCATGGGTGAAGTTCCAGAAGACTGGAGGGTGACTAATGTAAGTAGGGCAGTGAGCCCAACATCATTGGCAAGTAAGTTACGGGAGGAAGTGCTGAGGGACAGGATCTACCTGCACTTGCATAAATAAGGACATGTTCGGCACAGCATTGTGGGCCAAAGGGCCTGTATTGTACTGTAGGTTTTTCTGTTTTTCTATTATGGGTAATCAGTATAATTTAAGTGTGTGGGAAATGATGTCTCACAAATCTGTTAGAGTTTTTTGAAGAGCAGACCAAGAAGACTGATGAGAGCAGGATAGTTGACATTGTCTAAGTGAACATTGTCAAGGCCTTTGACAAGGTCCCACATTGAAGCATAGTCTGTGACATTAGAGTGTATGGGTTCCAGGGAGATCTACTTAAGTAGATACATAACTGGCTTGATGGTTGAAAGTAGTGAGTGATGGAAGGAGGCAGTTTTCAGACTGGAAGCCTGTGATTAGTTCCATAGGGTTCAGTGTTGGGCCTACTGTTGTTCATCACTTATTTAAACAATTCAAGAGAGAAGTATAGTTAGTAAGGCATTGCACGGTTATGGCAAATGGATTTCAACTTAGATAAGTGTGAAGCAATGCATTTCGGATAGTCAAATCAGGATAGCACGTATACAGTGAATGGCAGAGCACAGACAACTGTGGTAGAAGAAGGACCTGAAAGTACAAATGCTCAGTTTGCTCAAAGCGGCTGCACAAATAAACTGGATGGTGAAGAAAGCATTTAGCATGCTAGCTTTCATCATTCAGGGCACTGGGTTTAGGCATAGGGACATGATGTTGCTGTTATAAGTCACGAGTGAGGCTGTACTTAGAGTATTATGTATAGTTTTGGTCACCAACTTATAGGAGAGACATTGTCAGGCTGGAGAGGATGGATAAGAGAATTTACAAGGATGCTGCCTGGACTAGAGGGCCTGGGTTATAGGGATAGATTAGCCAAAATGTATCTTTATTTCTTGGAGTCTAAGAGTGTGATGGATATTCACTTCCCAGGGCCTGAGAAGCTAACCTCAGTTTTCTAGCACAGTAGCATGACCTTTCTGAAGGGTCAGAGTTGTTTGTGACAAGAATAAACTTCTAACCAATATTCCTTGCTCAGCTTCTTGTTGTAAACAAGTAAACAGTGAGATCTTGTAGGCCCATGTTTAATTAACATAAAACAATGGTGTTATGTTAACTGGGCTGCTTCAAGCCAGACAACACTGGCTAAGTTATCAGCACCATTGTGACTGAGTTCAAGGAAGCTTGTAGACCAGAATGATGTTGTCAATTAGCACATCAAACATGGTCACAGGTTTAGTTGGTCAGGATATTTGTGTACTCAGAGAGTCAGCTCTCACAGCATTAGTTTTGGGTGTCCAGGATCTCAATCCCCAGAAGATTTTAGACCATCTGCGTGAATTATTTTATCTCAGCAAAAGTATCTGAAAAACATCACATGCGGATAATGTCAACTAGTAGCAACCAGTATAAATATTGGAAAGCATTGGGGATTGTTGGGAATGACAAGGAGATTGACGGGAAGATGGGTGACAGAAAGAAGAACTAGAATTCATTCCTCAACCTTTGGTTTCTGTGCCAGGTGACTTGTTTATCTGTAACTCATTGGTATGTTCCTTTAGCTTGTAAGAATTGTACTTACGTTTGGAAATCCTTTGTAGTTTATAAATCCTTTGTAATTCAGAAATCTTTTATTAAATCAGAAATCCTCTGTGAGGGGTAAATGTGTATTAAGAATTATTTATCTAAATTTAAACAGGTATCATTAAAAATAAAATAAACTGTGTTTAAACTTCTTTGTTAGCTGTAAATATCTCCTCCTCTGTAGGGAGGAAGGAGCAACCACTCAAGCAGTGGGTATTGGCAACTAGACTGCTCTGCAGAGAATCGACAGAGAAGTAAGCTAGTCTTTGAAGAGTAGGTTGATACCTCCCTGTAGTGAGGGTACCTGTAGATACCGATATTGGATAGGGCTAAAAATCACCTTTTGAGTTTCGGGCTTTGTAGACAGTGAACCCAATAACATTATAGTTGCATTTTGGAAAGTTAACACGGGTAGGGCTTTCACAGAGAATGGTAGAACCCTGGAGAGTGCTGTAGAACAGACAGAACTACACTGTTCCTTGAATTTGGCATCACAGGTAGACAGGTTGGTGAAGAAGGCATTTTGGCATTCTGGCTTTTATCTGTCAGAGCACAGAAGGGACTCTCTTTGGTGTAAAGTTGAAGGATTGGATACAAACTTTCCAGCCCCTCAGTTCAGCACACTAGTTCTCTGGCTTTGGACTTAGGCTGAATGGAGCAGTGAGTGGGAGGGTGGTACTGCAGATGGAGCAAAGGTGCTTATCCATCATACCAGCTAGGATCTCCCAATGACTAGCCATTTTAATTTCATCTCCCATTCTTACACCAACATGTCTATCCACAGCTGCCTCTATTACTGAGTTAAGGTTAGACAGAGATTAAAGGAACAATGCCTCATATTCCTCCTTGGTAGTCTCCAAACTGATGGCATGAACATTGATTTCTCCTGCTTCAAGTAACTATTACCCTCTGTTCCCATTGTGTTTTCTCCTGACCCCACTAGAGCCCATCTGCCCATAACTCACCTATTCCTCCTAACATTTCCCCTCCCTACCTCCTTCCCTTTATTCCATTGTTCACATTCCTCGCCTATCAGATTCCATCTTCTTCAGCCCTTTGTTACTTCCATCTATCACCTCCCAGCTTTCTCTCTCTCTCTTTCATCATTCTAACTCTACTTCCACCCCCTTTCCGCACCTGCTTATCACCCTTCTCAGCTGAATCCACCAATCACCCACCACTTGCTTCACTCCTTTCCCTCACACTTTTATTCTGGCTTCTGCCCTCTTTCTTGACCCAAAGCATTGACGTTTAATTTCCCTCCACAAATGCTGTCTGGCCCATTGAGTTTCTCCAGCATTTTGTAGATAGAACAATTTTTGCTTTACACACATTGAGAATTTGCACATATTTTTCAGCATTACATTCAAAATAACAGAAAAATTGTGTGTATATTTTTTGTGAAATATTAAACAAGAAATAGGAAATTTGACCCACTGTGCACAAGTTAGCTATATTGCCATGGAATTTCCCAAATATATTTTTCCACAATGGAGGAGGCAAATATGTACAGTTAAAAGCTACATTTAACCCTGTTATGTCTTGTAACTCCAAAAATGTTAAAGTAATTGAAAGGAAAAGACGAGAGCCCAGAGAAAACATCTCTTAGTTTAGTTCTTACTTTAGTGAGATGCACACATATTACATGGTGGTGTGATGACGTACGCCATTCACGTGTATTTACATATAACCCATAATGAAATGAACAACAATGCATAATCAAACAATATGTTTACAATATTACTCAAATACTACTGAACTATTAAATATACAACAAACTCAACATCACATTAAAACAAAACTAGGATGTTTATTTAGCATCAAAATCAGTCCACAACAGTTGCATTCCACAGACAAACCTTCCATGATTGTTTTAAACAGGAGATGCAATAACCAAATAAAATGACTATGTGACTTTGATAGGACTGTGTGTGTATTGTTCTGTTAGTTTTGTTTTCAAAGAAAATGGAGTCTACAGTAAATGCTCCTTATAAGGACCTCATTACTAAGGACATTGGCCTAGGAGAGGACACAGATACTTTTTTGCTTATCCATCCAGTTGATTTGGAGGACATGGCAGGGATAATTCTGCTGTTGTCTCTCTAGTGCCTTGACATGCCTGCTGCAGGCAGTCCAGATGTCGGAAGCATAGGGATTAGACCACAAGTTTTGTGCTTGGTTTGAGGTCTTGATCTCAAAACAGCTTCAGATCAAAGACTGTGTCAGCACATTGAAGGTAATCACCTCTAATCTTGATGCTTTGAGATATCTAACTCACAAGCCTTGCCCATGTGGAATATCCTTGTATAGGAATTTGCTGCCAATCAACAAATTCTCTCCTACATCAAAAGAAAAGTTACTGTGCTGATCTTACTAAACTCATGAGCTTCTATTAAAACTGGTGTTCAGCTTGACTGGATCTTCTGATCCACTCAACATCAACAGGATGGTTCCCATAAGGCCAACAATTATCTTGTCTGTGTCAGGATTCTCTCATGTTAAGAGTGACTAGTTTGGTTTTATAATAAAATATGCACAATCATAAACAGCAGGGGTATCAGAAAACAACCACTGATAAACTGCTACACTGTATGTAAGTCCCCAAATTAAGTTCCACAACAACTAGCCTGCAACATCTCTGCATTATTAAAGAATAACTCATCCTTGTCAGTTTTCTCAAAGCTTTCCACTGAAAAGCAGCAGGTACCTAGGGTGATGTACCCATCACCCCACTCTTCAACCTTGGTTCCCCCTCAACTCCTGCCTGAGATTATTAGTAGATTCATTGAATTATAAAGTACAAAAACAGGTTCTTCACCTTATATGTCTATGCCAACCAAAATGCGTATCTATGCTAATCCTATTTACCTGCATTTGGCTCATATCCATCTTAACCTTTCCTATCAAATGTTCTTATGTGAATGCTATTTAAATATTGTAATTGTACCCACATCTACAACTTCCTGTGACAGCTCATTCCATAAACCTACCACTTACTGTGTGATAAAGTTTAGTTTAGGTGAAGTTTATTATCATATGCATGTGCAGTAATATATACAATGAAAAACATAGACAAACATAGATTTAGACAAACACAACAAATTACACAGTGAAGAAAAAGACTATTCAAAACAAGACATTAATGCAAAAGTCACAATTAGAAGCATCAATGGCAGTGCAAAAGGTGATCTGTAGTGTTCTGTTGTTGGGGCAGGTATAGGATTCTGCAGATTAATTCAAGAACCTAATGGTTAGAGGAAAGTAGCTGTTCCTCAACCTGGTGATGTGGGACTTCAGGCTCTGTATCTCCTGCCCAACAATGGCATGCCATGAATCATGGGAATCCTTGACGATAGTGAGGTGCATTCTAGAGGCAGCACTTTATGTATATTCTTTTGATGGCGAGGAAGGCTATGTCTGCTATACCCTGCAGCCTCTCATGTTCCTGTGCATTGGAATTGCTATATCAGGCTATGCTGTAACCAGTAAGAATGCTTTCTATGTTGCCCCTAAAGCCCTTTTAAATTTTTTCCTGCTCCTTAAATCTGTGCTCTCTAAGTTTAGTCTCCTCTACCCTGGGGGAAAGACTGTAAACATCCACTTATCTATGCCCCTTATAATTTTATAAACCTTCAAGGTTAGGGCATTGAGTATGGAAGTTGAGATGCAATGTTGCAATTGTGCAAGATGTTTGTGAGATCACTTGTAAAATTGTGTTCAGTTTTGGCCACCTTGCTATAGGAAAAAATGCCATTAAGCCAGGATACATGGACTATAGAGAGGTTGAGCAGGTTGGGATTTTATTTGTTGTAGCATAGGAGACAATGGTAATCTTATAAAGATGCATAAGATCATGAGGGGCATAGATAGGGTGAACATGCAGTCTTTGTCCCAGGGTTGAGGAATTAAGAACTAGAGGGCAGAAGCTTAAGGTGAGAAGGGAACGATTTAATAAGACTCCAAGGGGTAATTGTTCCACCCTGTGCGTCATCAGTATATGGAACCACCTGCCAAAAGTGGTTGAGGCAGGTACATTAACACTATTTAAAATGTTTTCAGACACATATATGGACATGAGTGATTTAGAAGGATATGAATCAAGTGTGTACAAATGGAACTTTTGGGCATCTTGGTCTGTATAGAGCAGTTAAGCTGAAAGGCCTGTTTCCATACTGCATGATACAATAAGGTCACCCCTTACCCTCCTTCACTCCAGGAAAAACAGTCCCAGGCATCCAATCTTTCCTTATAACTTAAGCCCTCCAGTCCAGACAACATTGCTGTGAACCTTTTCTGTGTAGTAGTGTACTGTAGACAATTTTTGCCACCGCTGAATTGTTGGGCCAGCCACCAAATTCGCGCACAGCAAGATCCCAGTACTGCAAGCAATCCCTGCAAATGATCCCGTGCCGGTTATGGAACATCACCCAAGTGCTCGGGATTATCCGCCTCTGTAAAACGGCACCCCTCGGGTCTTGTTGGCATCAGTTTAAAGACAGACCTACCACCACTATCTTGAGGAGCAACAGTCGCTTCAGTCTTTGGTACGACACAAAGCAGCTTCAAAATAAAATAATACATTTATGTATCCTGCACGCCAATAGGTACTAAAATTATTATTTTAAGTATTAACATAATAATAGTGTGGTTTCATTTTGTCTACTAACTATATAAATCACAATGAATTATGTAATTGCGAAGCAGGAGGTCGGGGTCATGACTAATTCCTGTCGTGTTATGTAAGGAGAGATTGGAGAGAGAGAGAAAAAGTGAGTGAGCGAGCGAGTCAGTCTCACACTTCCTGGTCCGTCACTTAAAGCGTTTGCGGCAACTCGCTTGGAGGATGTCAAGCCAAACACTCGGGCCGAAGCGGACTACGCAGGTAGCGCCTTCACACCCCGGCCTCTGCACAATGATCACCACCACCAGGAATATTTTTATGGGCAGGAAGAGGAAAAGAGCTAACCCAGGCTCCAAGAGGTGAGTGTTGCTAGGTTGGCGTAGCGCCTTCTCTCCTTTCTTCAGGGCGCCGTTTCTCCCGTGTACTCTGACGCAGTGCACAGGTACCGAGGAGGGGGTGGGGTGGGGGACTCGTGCTCCAAAACCCGCGAGGAGAGGTTTCCACGCGCATGGCGCGAGGGTGAATCTGGGGGCGGGTGAGGGTTGACGGCACCAGGGCTGAGGAAAGTTGAGCAGGGACCGTAATGGGGATTGTCTGCCTCTCGTATTCCTTGCAGTATTGGATCCACAGGTGTCTGCATTTTGTGTGTGTTTATTATCGACTTGAGCTGATTGATTGGCCAACCTACGCTCTCAGATTGTTTTCGAAGCCCTTTGCAGCGAGTGTGTGTCTAATTATTAACTGGCAGGTAGCCAAGCTCAAATGGGTTCCAAGGGGGTTCTTGTTCTTCGACGTGCATCGTCATAAATAAATATTTCCATTAGTTTTACTTGTTTGTGGAGTATTAAATTCCCCTCCCCTTTGCTTATTTGCTTCTGTCTTCGACCGTTTACCTGTGCGTCAGCCAACTGCATCTGTTTCTTTAAAATAAAGCATTTGCTTTGAGTGTTGTACTTTGCTGCAAGTCTTGAGTTACCTTGGAAGCTGAAGTGTTTTACATTTCCCAGTAATTCTGATACGAGGCGGTGTTATTTACTGGGCGAGTTGTGCAACCAAGTTTCCCGCATAGTCGACATCCCGTGATTTACCTTCAGCACATTTTTTTTGAGACAAAATCCTCTGCAGTTACTCGGTCCGGTTACTCCGGGCAGTGCCTCCCAAGCCAGAAACCTCTATTGCCAAGAAGGATAAGTCAAACACAATACCCCCAGAGTCACACATTGTGCTAACCTGCAAATGTATCACCGATCTCTCATTGTCACTGGGTCTAAATCCTGGAAAACTGTCCCCAGTAACATTTTTTGAGTACTTTAACCATGTTTGTAGTGTACAGTGCTGTTGCTTTAAAAAACTAATTTTCATCATATTTATACCCTGGGTATGCAGCAGTTCAAGAAGACAAGCTCATCTCCACCTCTTCAGGGGCAGTAAGGGATAAGTTCTGATTGGCAGTGACAAACACATCTCAGGATTAAAGTTTTGTTCTCAGATCTGGTAATAACTTATCTGATGGAGTTCTTAACCCTCACTACAGTAAGAATGCAGCCTAGCTGGAAATGGTACAAGAGAGACATATTTGAATAATTATGAGACTAGATGATGAAAACACACGTGATTCAATTCATTGAGTAGGAACTTGTCATTGGAGAGGGAAAGACTGAGGGGTGGGAATATGACTAGTATTAATACCGAATCTACAGGGCCATCAATGATACTCGATTGTAGATGAGACTGTAGAGCAAGAATATAAGCTATAAAGAAATGATTAAAAAGGATGCTAGATAGCATAATTTCACTGAGGGTGGTTGGATTTTGGAATAGCTCACCAGTAGAGAATTCAGGGGCACCAGGGTGAACTTACAGTCTTAAAACTTTTGAAGAGAACTGGAATTCTCCTGGTATCCAACATCCAATATTCAGCTGTCAGTCAGCACAATAAGGAGTAAATTCTCTAGTCATTTTTTGGCATCTTGCTGTGTGCCATTTGGTCCATCGTTTCTCCCTATTATACAACAGCAACCACCCTGCAAAGTATTACATTTGCTGTAAAGCACTTTGGGAAAACAGGCTCTAGGTAAATGTTAGCAACACACAAAATGCTGGAGGGACTCAGCAGGCCAGGCAGCATCTACGGAAAAGGGTACAGTCAATGTTTCAGGCCGAAGGGTTTCGGTCTGAAACATCGACTGTACTCTTTTTTTTCCATAGATGCTGTTTGGCCTGCTGAGTTCCTTCAGCATTTTGTGAGTGCCGCTTGGATTTCCAGCATATCCAGATTTTCTTTTATTTGTGCTAGGTAAATGTCAGTTCATTCTAATCTTATCAATCCTGGGGAAAAATAATTTGGATTTGTACAGTGCATTGCATAGTGAATTCAAAAGTAGTCACTGCTTCTTTTAAGAAATGCAGCTGCCAATTTTTATGTGGGCCTATCCTCTAGGTCTCAGTAACAATTGAAATGAAAAAGGAAGGCTTAAGTCATTAGGCATGGAAACAGGCCCTTGGGCTCACAGAGTCTGTACCGACCATCCCATTTACACCAATGCCATTTTATTCTACTTCCCCATCACCTCAGTCCAGATTCTACCACTCATTAAAACACTTGGGACAATTTACAACCCCCAAATAACCTTTGAAACGTGCACTTCTTTGGGATGTGGGAACTGGAGGAAACCTATGTGGTCACAGGAAAACATACGAACTCCACACAGGTGGCACTAGAACTTGGACCTTTCAAGCTGTGGGGCAGTGGCTCTAATAGCTGCACTGTTGTCCAGGTTGGTATTTGAATACCATCTTGGACAGGTGTTAAAGGAAACCGTGTCATCAGCTAAAGGGAAAGACCAATTAGGTGCATATTGATTTGGATTTGCAACATTCCACATGTTAAATTTAAGAAGGGAGAACCGACACGGAATGTTTCGAACAGTGCCAGGAGGCCCTCGAGTTTTCTGTACTCACCTAGTGTAGAAACCTCTAAACATTTGAACTTCATGTCGCAGGAGGCCACATAAGTGGCAGTGTTGCTCCATATGCAGAATGTGTGAACACTACCAATGTATAGAGTCAATAACATTTTGAATGTATGTACAGAATAACACTGAACACAAAGATAATCTTGTACTGATTTTGATTGCATGTTAATGAATGAAGTTTATTTTGAAATAATAACTTTACTCACCTGTTTGGTGACAAAACTGAAAGTTCACTCTTGAGCCCTTGCTGATTAGCACTGGGGTAAATTATGTCACATTAAAGGCCGTCTTGGTTGCCAGCACCCTGCTATGCTTCTGTGACATTAATGTGGCTCTGTTGCACCTATCAAGGTATGTGGGGTGTGGGGAGATCCTGCATTACGTGCTGTTTGTAAAGCACTGCAGTCCTGGTCTCCAACATCAAATATTCAACTATTAGCAGCACAATAAGCAGGAGATTCTCTGCTCATTAACCATATTGGGATCTTGCTGTGTGCTATTGGTCCATCACGTTTCCCTATCAAACATTTGCAACCAGGCTGCACTTGTGAGGTGGGGGGGGGGGGGTGGTGGTGGGGAAGGAATGGAAGCTCCAGATAAATACCAGTTCATTCTTATTTTATCAATACGTGGATTCCAGTTAATTGGGACACATCATGACCAGTACATTTTGGCCCAATTAAACGGCTGTCCTAATTAGCTGAAGTTTCGTGGAAAGTGTAGTGTATTTAATATTGTAAATATATTGTTTGACTGCCTGTGACTGGCTTTGTGTCTGTGAACTCACTTCCATGAATTTCAGTTCTGAATGTTATTTGCTTACCACTATTGTTTGCACAATTCTTTTTCACTACACATTGGGTGTTTGACAGTCTTTTTTTAATGGGTTCAAGCGGGTTTCTATGTATTGTGCTGGCTGTAAGGTAATGAATCTCAAGGTTGTATATAGTATACATTGATAGTAAGTGTACTTTGAACTTTGATTAAGCATTCTTGGTTTACATAATTCATTACGGGTTGTATGTAAAAGTATGTGAATGGTATGCGTCATTACACTACTACATCAAATGTGAGCGCCCCACTAAAGAAAAGAAAGAACACGTATCCCTGGCTCCTTATGTTTTTCATTTGAGTAGTTTCTGGACTTCTAGAACATAAGTGACGACAAGGAAGTTTTAAAATGAATCCGAGATGATGACTAACCTATTGAAGTGCAGCACATTTTTCTTTGGAAGGGGGAGAGAGCCATTTGAGGTTTTTTTTAAAAATGCACAGCACATTATTATTTGGCAGGGGAGAGACATGGTAGAGTTTAAAAAAAAAAAAAGACAATGAATGAAATTCACAGGTTTATAAACAGTGAATGGTGGCATCTGTCGGTCTCGAGAGACCATGGATCTGCGCCTGGAGTTTCCAGGGCACAGGCCTGGGCAGGGTTGTATGGGAGACCGGCAGTTGCCCAAGCTGCAGGCCTTCCCCTCTCCACGCCACCGATGTTGTCCAAGGGACAGGCACTAGGACCCAAGCAGCTTGGCACCGGTGACGTCGCAGAGCGATGTGTTGTTAAGTGCCTTGCTCAAGGACATAAACAGTATCAGTTAATAATAATCATAAATGTTTATTAAAAAAAAAACAAAAGTGGCTGGCTACATCCGCAAGATAAACTCATTTGATTGTACAACAGGTAACTGGATGACGTATACTGAACGAATTGAGCAGTATTTTGAAGTAAATAGCCAATGAAAAGCAGATGCTAGTGTTACTGAGTGCAGTGGGTGGAAAAACATAAAGTTTGCTTGGGAGTTTAACTGCCGCAACCAAACCAAGTGAAATGAGCTTCACTGATATCATGAACGTAATGCAGGAACATTTAGAACCAGAACTTTTGTTGTTTGGAGAATGCTTATGAAACCTAAAGTGGAATCAAACAGTAGGGGAGTCCATTTCAGCTTGCATGGATGAATGAAGAGATTGTCTGAGCATTGTCGGTTCACAGATGGGCTTAATGATGCACTGAGAGATTGTTTAGTTTGTGAAATCTTAGAAGAAGGAATTCAAAATTGGCTCCTAACTGAAGCAGAGCTCAGTTTTAAAAGAGCAGTTGAAATTGCTGTATCAATGGTAACAGCAGCCAGAGGCGCAATTGAATTGTGGTCTGGAATGAAAGTGAGTGTAAATAGAATTGCAGCGTTTAAACAGACACTTGCATGGCCGAACAAATTATGTTATTGTTGTGGCAGATGGTCACATACACCAGATTGATGCAGGCTTGGAGGCAAAACTTGATCAAAGCGCAACGAAGAGGACAAAAGTAAATGGATTGCCCAGGGAAGAGAAAAATATAGAAAGTCAAGTTGCAGTTTCCAAAAACACTGATTTGCATCTTGTTGATAAAAAATCTGATGTTGAGAGTGATACTAACAACAAGCAACATGGCTTACACCAGAAGTGAATGGCAAATTAATTAATATGGGATTGGATGCTGGCTTGGCTGTTTCAGTCATTATACAAAGTGAGTTTGAACAGCATCTCCAAGATACTGAACTGAAGCTTGCAGGTATCCAATGAAGAACTTGTACTGGAGAAAAGATAACTCCTGTGAAACTGACATTCATGACAGTGAAAAACAACAAGTAATAAGCCACATTGGGTTTGTATGTGGTAGAAACAAGAAGGTCGTGACTGGCCTAGACAACTATGACTTGATTGGAGATCCATCTACTATTTGCATGTCACATCTTCTGCAATAGTCAACTGAAAGCGAATTAAGAAAGGTACTGGATGATGCCACAGCAGTGTTCAGGGATGGCAATGGAAAACTCAAACATATCAAGGGTAAAATAGTGTTAAATGAAAATGCCACACCCAAGTTTTGCAAAGCCCATCCATTTCCTTATACCATCTGTGATAAAGTAGCCAGTGAGCGAGATCACGTGGCAGCTGAAGGAATTCTATCCAGGGTTGAGTGGAGCCCATGGGCAACACCAGTGGTCCCAGTAGCCAAGAAGGATGGGTCTGTCAGGATCTAATGTGATTTTTAAGGTCACCGTCAACTCGGTACTGAAAGTAGATCAATAGCCTCTGCCCAGGATATCTTTGTAAACCTTTCTGAAGGGAAATACTTCAGCAAAGTGGACTTAGCTGAGGCCTACCTATAGATGGAGATGGAAGAAGAGTCTGAAGTTTTTCTCACCATTAACACTCCTGAAAGGCTTATTACTATAAAAAGCTTATTTTTGGAGAAGTGTCTGCACCTACACTCTAGCAGAAAACTATAGACCAGGTGCTGCAAGGCTACGCAGGCATTCAGTGTTACCAGTGAGGATGACAAGGAATACCTCCAAAATCTCAAAACAGTGCTAAAAAGATAGGAAGATTATGGGCTCAGAGCATAACATGCCAAGTGTGAATTCTTTAAACCAAGCGTCGCTTAATGTGGTTACACTATTGATGCACAAGAACTACACAAGCATGCTGAGAAAATTCAAGCAGTTGCAGGTGCTCCAGGACTAAAGGACATGTCACAATTGTGGTCCTTTTTAGGATTTGGCAATTACCATAACAGGTTCCTGCCAAACCTGGCTGCTGTGCTCCATCCCTTGAAATCATTACTACAGGTCGGGAAGAAATGGCAGTGTGAGGTGACTTTCCAAAAGACAAAGAAATGGTGACATCAGACACTACTCAGATATGATCCACATTGCCCAGTGAAGCTTGCCTGTGATGCCTCACCTTGTGGTGTAGGTGCAGCCATATTGCATGTTCTGAGTAATGGAAGTGAATGCCCCTTAGCCTTTGCCTCACATTTTCTTAGTGCTGCAGAGAAAAAAATTACGCACAGATTGACGGAGAGGCCTTGGAGTGTAAAATGTTTCAATCAGTACTTGTATGGGAGAGAGTTTACCCTCATTTTTGATCATCAACCACTAGTGTCAATTTTCAATCCACAGAAGGGTTCTTCATGAACAGCAGCGCAACAAATGCAGAGATGGGCTCGGTTTTTTGGTAGATACAAGTACACGATTGAATTCAAGAGGACAACTAATCATGGGAATGCTGATGAATTGTTCTGTTTATCCTTGGAAAAGGAAGTACCTGAAAAACTTACAAAAGCGGGCACTCCTCTTGACGTATTCTTCCTAACGCAAATTGAAAGTCTCCTTATTACGGCAGAGATGATCCAAAGAGAAACCAGAAAAGACCCCACACTGTCTCAGGTCTGCATGGTCACCCAAAATGTCTGGAATATGCAGCAGAAATTCCATTTCCCCATTTTTACCAGTGACAGGATGATCTTGCTGTTGATGGGAGTTGCCTTATGTGGAGATTGGGAGTTGTTGCACCATCCAAACTGAGAGCTAAAGTTTTGGAGGAGTTGGATAGCAGTCATCTAGTCATGGTCAAAATGAAAGCATTGGCTTGAAGCTTTGTCTGGGGGCCTGGGATAGATCAGATTGAGCAGATTGCCATGCACTGTTTGGGATGCCAACAGGTCCAGAAGATGCCAAGACCAGCATCTCTCCATTCCTGGGACTGGCCTGCATTGCCCTGGCAGAGTCAATTGTTAGCGAAGAAAGATGTCCAGACCTATTGTTTCCTGCAGTCCCAGAGTCAACTCCTACAACTACCATGGAGGAGGCTCCAGAACCTGAAATAGTTTCACAGGCACAAGTTTTACCTGCCAATAAAAGTGAACCATCCCCTGTCAGGAACTGTAAGAAATCCTCCACAGCAATTAAATCTTTAGGTCTGAATGGGACAATTTAAAATTTACTCTGCTGTGGAGTTCACGGCTAAGCAGGGAGGAGTGTAGAGCATGTAATAGTTAAATTATATTTGAGTAATATTGTAAATATATTGTTTGATTAAGCATTCTTTGTTTACATAATTCATTATGGGTTGTAGGTGAATGGCATACGTTATTATACCACCATATCATATGTGAGCACCTCACTGAAGAAAAGAAAACTAAGTATCCTTGCTTCTCATGTTTTTCTTTCAAGTAGTTTCTGGAGTTACAAAACACAACAGAAGTAGTTTTTAAAAAAGACAAACTACAATTTAAATGAGTAACAAATTATATATTTAAATGAAATGCATAATAAATTATAACACTATCAATATTACTACAGTACTTATAAAACTGTTTGTTCCTAATAGCTATCAATGGAGGAATTCATACAGTGCACGCTGCTGTGTTCTTTTGACTGTAAATTAATAAAATCAGTGTAGAAAACCAAGTGTAGATAATAGACTGCCTTCATTACCTTCCTGCAAGAAGTAGTGTCAACAATCACTGCTATTTAATTTGCTGTCAGCCCAAATCTCTAACGTAACACAAGCTTATGCAACTGAGAGTATTTAAAAACTGTTAGCTCTGATCACAGTGTAATGTATAACGGCCAAACAGGTGCTCGTGATTGAAGCTAGTTAGAAACTGTTGCACCTTCCAAATCTTCTTTTTCACAGTACCATTCAAGATTATTGTCAATACTTTAATTCTTCATGGTTCCTAACTTGCTGAAGTAGTGAAATAGTTTCATTTTCACTCCTGGCTGTTTCTGGCATCTCTGAGCCTGAATACTTGAATCTGCAGAGAGAAAACAGTATTTTTTGCTGCTTGTTTCATGCCAGTTGTCAGTGACAAAAATCACTTTTTTTGAACACGAACACATGTAACTGGCGCTATTTAAAATTGTTTTGCTCTAAGTACAGTGTAGTGTCTTAATGGACACACAAGTGCATGTGACGGACACTAGTTAGAAACTGTTCAGCAACAGTCTCCTGTCCTAATTAAGTACATAGTGTCCCAAATAAAGGAAGGAAATCCTGGCTATTTTCTTGATCAGTTTTTGTTCTTTAAGAGTTGTCCCAAATCAGCAGCTAACCAGATTAACTGATGGCCCAAATATCTGAAATCCACTATATAGGTTTAAAAAAAAAATTGGATTTGTATAGTGCATTGCATGGAGTGACTTTGAATGTAATCACTGCTGCTTTTAGGAAACGCAGTGACCAATTTTTATGTGGGCTTGCATCTTGATTTCTAACAATTGAAGTGGGGGAAAAAGGCTTTGGTCATGAAGTGTGGAAACATGCCCTTTGGCCCACATAATCTATGCTGACTATCAAGCACATACTTACACTGATCCTGCACAAATCTCATTTCCTTCTCCGGGCATTCCCATCAACTCCCTCCAGACTCTACCACTTATCTACACATTAGAGGCATGCTATTAGCCAATTAACCTACTAACCCACATGTCTTTCAGATGTGGGAGGAAACTGAAGCACTTGGAAACCATATTGATAGAGGGAGAATGTAAAACCTCCACATAAGACAGCACCGGAGATCAGATGGAATTGAGGTCATTTGAGCTGTGAGGCAGCAGCTCAACTAGCTGTGCTGCTGGGCCATTCATTGAGGCAGAGTACTGGAGGGGAACTGTATACCAGGAGATGGGGAGGAAAAAATTGCCACAAAGTGAACCAGAGAGTGCTTTGAGTTTTTGATGTTGATCTCTGCTTCCAATGAATTGAATTCTGAGCTGTTGTAGCAGGAAACTTATTGAAAGTAATTCTCATCCCTTGTGTCCACATGCTAAAAGTACATTACACCTGCTACCACAGGCTTGTAAAAGCCACAATGTTTTGACTTAATTCTTTTGCCATCAGACAGCAGATTTAATGTAACCACTGTGGGAGTACTTGCACTTTAAAATTGCAATGTTCCACTGTAGTTGGAAAAATTAAATCCTGCGTTTTTCTACGTAAAAAGGATTAGGTTGCTTTGACACTCAATTGGAGCCTTTCTGTTAGAATGGAACATTGAATATGTGTTAGTGTATTTTAAAAAAAGAGCAAGTGGTGCAATACTTGAGGGATGTTGTTGAAAAGTAGAGCAGTTCTGCTAAACTTGAGTCAAACCACGTTCAGCATACGTGCACATGTCTGGTCTCCCCACTTTGGTAAAGATATAGAGGAACTCGAGTCAGTGTGTAAAATATTTAGTAGAATGGTTCTAGAATTGGAACCTTGTACCTATTGGAGTGGTCAGAACTGGGAAGCCGAGTGGTAATCTGATGGATGCCTTCAAGAATATGACAATGCTTTGAAGGGTTTATATTGAGAACAGTTTTCCATTTGTGATGGAGGCCTGAACGAATGGCTGTAAATATGTTGTCACTAATGAGTCTGATCAGAAATTCTAGTTAGTTTTTTTTTCCTGAGAATGGTGAGAATGTGAATTTGTTCCCGTTTGGGGTGGGTCCACACAAGGCGAAATTCAATAAACACATAAAGGAAGAAAAGGGTTTGTTTTTGGATTTGTATACAACATAGAAGGAGGCATCTTTTATTTTCATCCACCAAAAGTGGTCAACCATTTTAATTCCAGTTCCTATTCCCATTCTGACATGTTGCTCCATGGCCTTCTTTTTTGACACAATGAAACCACTCTCGGGCTGGAGGAGCAACACCTCATTCCATCTGGCTAGCCTCCAACCTGATGGCATGAACATTTGATTTGTCAGTCTGGTAAAGTTTTCCCCCCCACCCTCCCTCTTCTCTCTTTGTCTATTCTCCACTCTGGACCCTTGCCTCTTCCCATCTGCTTATCATCACCTCCTGGTGCCCGTCCTTCCCTTTATCCTATAGTCCATTCTCCTTATCAGATTCCTTCCTCTCTAGCCCTTTTCCCAATCACTTGGCTTCACCTATCACCTAGCTAGCCTCCCCCTCCACACGCACACATTTTATTCTGGCATCTTCCCCCTTTCCAGTCTTGAAGAAGGGCGTCAGCCCGAAACAGCAACTCAGGGGAGGGTGTGTGTGTGTGTAAACAATTAACCTACCGACCCACACATCTTTGTGTTGAGTGGAAACCGGAGCATTCGGAAGAAAGCTAAGCAGTCATCGGGAGATCATGCATTCCCCATACAGACTGCAGCTGAGGACAGAACTGAGCCTGGGTCTCTTGAACTCTGAAGCAATGGCTCTACCAGCTGTATTACTGTACTTGTAGAACAACAGGGGCTGTCACATACAATTTTGGATGCAGGCATTTGTTTCTGATTTGCATTCATAACATTTACATTTCTGACCATGGATCTTCCTCACTGCTGGGTGAAGCTTTTGTACCTGGTAACATTTTAGGGAGGCCAAGAGAGTGAAACAAATTATTCTCCCTGACCCCTACTTTGACAGTTGCAGTCCTTTGCTGGCAGTGAGGCTTTGGCCTTGTGTGGGCACCTGAATGGTTTTGTCTGTGTGCAGCAGCAGTATGGCTGTGGCTCGAGGGTCAGGTGCTGTTGTCATTGGCAGGAATTGGTGGCATTTTGGAATCTTTGCCTGTGACGTTGTGGGAAGAGAAATGGCTGCACAGTAGATGTGTTCCCATGAAAGTAGTTCTGTGCAATGGCTTTGTTGCCAGTGGAACTATTGGTGTGGGCAGCACCATCTGGTTCTGTACAGAGAATACTGTTAGGCAGCTTTACTGCCTTTCCCATCTGCAAGAAAAGGGATCTCACAAAAAGCCAAAGGCCCTCAGTTAGCCTTCCATCAATAAGCACCCCACTGAGAGTGGAGGTGTAGAAGGAGTGGAGGCACCCTTCCTAGCATTTTTGGTTTGGAATCTATCCTGTTTTGTCCTCCCCTCCTGCTCTAAATCCCAGATGGTGTTCTGCCCATCTATTCCCTGTGTAACTCTGCCATGTTTAATGAAAGTGAAAGGGAAGGTCGATTGAAGTGTTCACAAGGCACTAAGGGTAATAAAAGCCTATTGGAGGAAGAGGGAGAAGGTGGTCACTCTTTAAGTTCAGGGGAAGATTTTTTAAAAAAAATTATTGAAATGCAGCACAGAAATGGCCATTTTGGTTCTTTGAGCCGTGCCGGCAGGCAACCCCCAAGCCTAATCTCGGGACAATTTGCAATGACCAATTAACCTACCAACTGACACATCTTTGGACTGTGGGAGGAAGCCGGAGAACTTGGAGGAAACCCACGCGGTCACGGGTAGAATGTAGAAACCCCTTTGCAGACAGCGCGGAATTGAACCCGGGTTGCTGGTACTGTAAAGTGTTGTGCTATAAGCCTCAATTTCGACTGCTGAAGGATATCTGACATCTTGTGTGCATGTGATTTTTTTTGGTCGTAAACAGCTATTTGATTTATCCAAGAAGTTGTGTTAATTCACGGGTCAGTATAAAGTCTTATCTGGGAGCCATGGTAATGACTGCTAGGTTTAATTACAAATAAACTGGCATCCAGCTTACCTAATACTTAGATCTGTGTGATTTGTATGGATATTTGGGATGGGAGTATAGTGACTTTGGGGGAGAGGAGAAATGTCTAAAATTGAGGTAAATGGGCATAATGTTGTTAAATAGTCTTAAAACCTGACCGATGGTATAAACGATAGCATCAGCCTTTGCTGCCTCCCAGGGTAATTATGGATAAGAAGATTCCTGTAGATGGGTGAATCTACAGGAATATTCACCTGTCTGCAGGAATCTTCTCCTTCTCATTTCGTATCTTTCTTCACTGACTCCTGGCTTTGTTACCTTCTTGCCTTCATGTTGGTCATTCTTCCAGCTTGCTGTAGGGTGGCTGCCCTAAGGGGAAAAAAGTCCAGTTTTGAAGAAAACGACACATTTCAAATTTGTCCAGTTTTACCTTTCCAATTTCCTGCTGGAAATAGCTTTTGTGCTAACATATTAAGAGTGTGAATTGCATTAGAACTGGACTGCTACAGGAAATGTTTCTAAATAATAGAAATTAATCCTTTCATCTAATAGAACCAACTCTTTTTTTGGTGTTCTTCAGAGGGTATTTTATGCTTGCCTACTATGTTGCCTGTCTCAATAGATACACAGTTTAAAGTTGTTTTTCTTCCTCCCTTCCCCCTCTCTCTCTGATAGCTTCCCTATTCCTGAAGGTATTTACTTGATGAGCCTTATTTGGCTTCAGGCACTTTACTTTTTGATTATTCATGATCAACCACTGGGAGGCTATGCTGCTGTATGTGTAGTTACATGGATTTTGTTTGACGTGGACACTCTGTAAAGATGCTTGACGCTTCAACAAAAATACCAACTTGCATTTATATAGCACTTTTAACATGCTACGTTGCAAGAAGCTGTATTATTGTCTAAAATCTGACACCAAGGAGGCATCAGGAATGGTGACAGAAGCTTTGTCATGGAGGTGGAGGGGTTTAGGGAGAGAATGCCAGAGATTGGTGTCTCAGCAATGGAAAGAGTAGCCCACCATTGGCAGGGCAATGGTCACTTGGCAAGTGCAAGGTGTTTGAATTGAAGGAGCGTAGAAATATAGGGTTGGATAACAGAGACAGTTATATGAAGGGATTTGAACACAAGGGTGGGGGCTTTTAAATGGGTTCAATGCCAGTACAGATAATCGAGTATTGTGGGTGTGGGGGGGGGGGGGCTTGCTGTACAGGAGCCAGTATGCAGAATGTGAGTGATGTATGTCAGCAGCAAATTCTGCTGGAAGCTGACATGTCTTAACAGTCCCCCACCAGCTTCAACTCGGGACCTGTGACTAACAGTATCTCTAATTAGCATGATCACTGCAAACCCCTGCTGCCCTCACAGCCAACTCGCCTCCCCTTTCCTGATGGCTCTGACCTCTTTGGTGGATGCGATTGAAGCGATAAGTGAAAGTGCTGCTCTGCCCTTGGAAGGGGAGGGGATTGCCCATGCCTCTAACCAGGCTGACTCAGAGCCAGCTTTCGCTTGTGTTCACTGGGTGGGAGTGAACAGTCACCCGTGTACATTGACTGGTCGTCAGTAAACTGTAGATGGCGGCAGGGGCTGTGGGGAAAAGCCAACACAGTGACGTCAGGGACATGAAAAAGACCCAAGTTCAACAGCATCCTGATATTTGCACGCAATTGTGGTTTTGAAGAAGAAACCCTAGAACTTCTTATCTATTGTAACTAGAATTATTTCTTTAAATGTCAAGGTAGAAAGAGTGAGTATCCAATGCTCTTTGTTGTTTTCAGTGCATTTTTTTTTACTGAGTACAGACTGTAGAACTTTGGTCCTCCCTGACAGCCCACTTGAATTTCTCTGTATCTCTATCTTGTCTTTCATCTTCCACCATTGTGACTGTAGTAGACAGCTTTTTAATCTTCCCAACACCAACTAGTGCAGTGTTACTCTCTAATCCTGTTCTGGGCAGGCTGTGGTGTGAGGCTGGTACATGCTAAGGAGGGGGACTGGTTCACTGCCCTGGATCCCTACATTCTGTAACCTGGCTTCCCACAACTTTCAGCAGTCCAGGAGGGGACATAGTGCAGTTGTTTCCTTCTTCCTTCGAAAAGATTGAAACCTATTCAGTGCCAACAGGAAGCAGACTTGTCGGGACTGCTGAACAGACAGGTAGCGAAGGTGGGAGGTGTGGGTGTGGTCAAGGGTCAAAGCCTGACCTTTTCGCCACAGCCTGACATGGAGTTGCGAGCAGCCTCTGATTTCACTGGTCTGTACCCATCACTACAGCACTGAGCTTATGGAGCCAGGGGAGTTGATACTTAATATTTGCAGGATGAGCTGCTCACTTGACCCATCACACTGTGGTGCAGGTAGTTTAGGAGAAAGGAGAAGGTAAATCAAAACTCGATGGTCATGCTCTGATAATGTCCCTGGCAATTGGTAGGGGAAGACTCCTTTTTACCCTGCTGACCATATCAACTCCCTTCTTCACTGCATCAATTCCTGCCTTTTCCTCCAGCCTCATTGCCCTGACTGCACTATATTGTTCCGATCTCCTGGGTGTTTCTTACTTTCCTTTGTTTTTACAGCACACAGAGAGGTAGTCATTTCATCGCATAACAAGATGGATTTGCTGTGATTAACTCCATTAGATATAGGATTCCCTTGCAAATGTTTTTGAAACATTGTCAAAATTAAAGTGGATGGAAATGACATTCAAAAGAATGCAAAACAGAGTGACTTGCAAAAAAAAATACTATATCTGCCTTGGCTGCTGTCATATTGGCATCGACCAGATCTAAAATTCTCAATTTGGAGCTCCTTTGACCTCGAACCTCCCTGTTGCTGTGATCTCCAACCCCATAGTCATGCGCTCCTTTAATTTAAAACACTTGCACATTCTCAGTTGCTTAGATCAGTTATCACTACCAGCAGACTTGTAGACTCCACTATTTCACTATCTGAATTCAAAAAAAAGTTGCAGTGTTAAGGATAATTTCAGGCTGGAAGCAGCACAGGGCAAGTGGAGAAAATTTGTGATGCACATGGACTATGATCGTGGCCATCACTCTGCTCTGACACTCTTTGCAGCATTTTACTCAATTAAAGATCCAATATAAATGCAAGATGAAACATTGCTACTTTTTCATTTGTGTCTGTGTCATTGTGTTTATCACACTTTCTTCCACTCTATTTGTCAGCTCTCTCCGTTCGTTCTCCTCTTCCCCCCGTCTCTTATTGAGGAGGCAACATACATCCATAGTGCTGGTGCACTTTAAGCAGGTCAGGTCTTTGTGAAGTGAGCATGACTCAAGTGCAGTGCGTGTAGTAGTCATTCAGGAACAGTGCAACAATCTGCTGGTATTCAAACAATGTCAGCCTTTATCTCTGCTCCATTGTGTAACAAACAGGGTTGATAGGTGCTCTGGCCTGGAATCCTCAATATGAAGCTTGGCAATAAGTTGTCAACATGAAACCTTTCGTTGTAATTCCCATGCAAATATAATTTATTGTCCAATATCCACTTGTTAACTTTGAATGCTTTTGTTGAGAACACCTCTGCTTGAGTTTGGCTGGCAAGACTTTTCCCTACCTTTTTTTCATCTTGCTCTGCCACCAGGAGGTATAGGCTGCACTGATGCCGAACTGGCCTGTTGTGGATGTCTTGAGCATCAGCCACAGTGTGGCACCTCAGGTTCCATGAGTTAGGCGAGCCTACTCTATGTGGGTGTATTCTTGAACATTTAATCACCCATCAGAACTTGATACGTGATCAATCTGATACTCCATGTACAGGCGCATTACCTTCAATTAAGATTGCTGTTTCTCACAGATCATAGCCCTAGTAAACCCCAAAACTGCTTGTGT
Source organism: Hemitrygon akajei (assembly GCF_048418815.1). Classification (NCBI taxonomy): domain Eukaryota; kingdom Metazoa; phylum Chordata; class Chondrichthyes; order Myliobatiformes; family Dasyatidae; genus Hemitrygon; species Hemitrygon akajei. Next base: position 21,587,246 of record NC_133141.1, on the reverse strand, counting down.
GACCAATAGCAACAAACTGATGCCCTTGTTTTATTCACGAGATTTGCACCTTTCCATTAGAAAATACCTTGGCTCTGATCTTCTAAAACTGGATGGATTCCAAGCCTCCTTTGGTCAAAGATGTTTTTTAAATTAAAATCTGACTTATTGTTAATACTGATTGAAGTATGTGTCAACTTTTATCCTTTTCACAACATGAAATATGAATAGAGGTGAAATCAAACTTCCATTGACCCTCCCACCACTCCTTTTCGTTTCCCTGCTACAATTGTATTCTCTTCTCCCACAGTCTTCTAGTGGATAGCAGCCAATTCAGGGACATTCTTGATTATGTGACTGAAATGGTGATGGTTGGTATTGCATGGGGAACTATTTTCAACATAAATAACTTTTCAAGGGTCAGCCAGGCTAAAGTTTTGTTTGGAAGGTATGTCAGCAAAACAACCTTGGGTTAAAATACTCAGAGTAATTTGTGAGGATGAATTATTAACAACAGTGTTTTACAAACTTTGGAGTATGTTGGATCAAAGTTTCAGATATCTGAGACTAACTGTAAAAACTGGAATAGCAAAACCAGTTCCCTGTCCTGAGCCATTTATTATTTCTGATGCTCATAGTGCGGCCTGTTCTCCATCAGGTATTATCGATGTGGGTTGGTGGATCACTTCATTGAGCACCTTCGCCTCAACAGTCAGGATCTCTCAGTGGCCATCCATTTTAATTCCAATTCCCATTCCCATTCCCATACTGCCATGTCTGTCCACGTCCTCTTCCACTGCCAAGTTAAAACCAGATTCAGGTTAGAGGAACAACATCTCATATTCTGTCCGGGTGGTCTCCAATCTGATAGCTTCAACATCATTTTCTCAAATGTCCAGTAAACCACTCCCCTGTGCCTGTTACCCCTTCTGTTCTTCTCTTCCCCCCCCCCCCCCGGCTCCCACCACACTCTGTTTATTTAATAGTCTACTGTCCTTTCCTATCAGATTCCTCCTTCTTCAGTCCTTTGTCTCTCCCACCTGTCGTTTCCCAGCTTCTTATTATTTCCTTTTTCCCCTCCCATCTGGTCTCACCTATTACATGCTAGCTTGTGTTCCTCCTCCTACCCTTTTATTCTGGTTTCTATCTTTTTCCTTTCCAGTTCCAATCAAGGGACTTGGCCCAAAATGTTGACAGTTCATTTCCCTCCATAGCTGCTGTCTGACCTGCTGAGTTCCTTCAGCATTTTGTATGTGTTCATCCGGATTTCCGGCATCTGCAGTGTGTCGTTTTCCCTGTACTATATCAGTGTCCAGTGCTTTATCTACATTTCAAAAGTACCTTTCGTGATCTTTCAAAATGGTTTGCAGTCAATGGGGTATTTTTGGAATGTAGCCACTTTTATAATATGGCATGGCAAGCCTCCAGAAGCAGTGATGCACTGGTGGCCAGGTAATCTGTTCCCGTGATGATGCTCAGTTGATAGTTTGGTTGAATGTAGGTCCAAGGTGTCTAACCAGTCACTAATTGTATTGAAGTTGTTTCTCACTGTTTGTGTGAGGTCAGCCTGTAGCACTGTTCAGCTTTTAAATACAAAACAAAATCTTTAACCTGTATGCTGCAGACTTTATGCTGTACAATTATCACCTTGATGAGCTGTCTAGTATTAGATTCTGGGCTCAGTTCAAAGAAAAAATTGGAAAACCTCTCTTCTACTTGGTGTCAAAGTTGGATGAGAACCCTAGTGACCTTCCATTGAGCTCTGAGCCCAAGGTCAAAGTGATGTTCAGCTGCAATCAAGGCATGGATTTTTCATGTGCAATGTAGATTGGAGAGGATCAGTGAGTCAGTTGTATTGTGCAATTCTTTTTCAAAGTGTTCCTGATGAACTGGGTGCAGTAGCATAGATAAGTTACTGGGCTGATAGTCAGAATTCATTGTACAGTAATTGAGTTTGAAATGCATTATGGCAGCTGGGAGTTTACATTCAAGCAATTAAATGAAAGTGAAATTAAAACTGTTAGTGGTAACACAAACTGCCAAAATGTTATTAGAACCATTTGCTAATGGCTTTCGGGAAGAAATGTTAACTCCTTACCCAGCCTTGCCTGTACATGACTCCATTTCCACCATTGTGGTTCATTCTTGCTTGTCCCTTGAGCTGAGGAGGATGTTAGTGTTGGGCAGTAAATTGTCAGTGATGTTCACATCTATTGAATGAATAAGGAAGTATAAATTTGGGAGGTGAACTGTTTGGTGTTAACTGTATGGTTGCCATTGTGGAATAGTTTTCTGTTTCATGGAGTTGTTATAGTACTGGGATAGGACCCTCATCTTTAACGTTGGAACCCTGATCTTGAATCTTTGTTCCCTACTTATAGTCTGTTCCTAAGGCCCTTTTTAACCTGTTCCAATATCTAGTTCCAGTGACTGATCTGAGAACTAACTCCATATTCTTTTCCTTGTACCCATTAATTATCTTGCTTAACAAATATCTCAAATTTATAATTGATGCTAGGTCCATTGGTGTTTGCAGTTAGTTCTAAACCAGTCATTGTGTAGGAATACTTTCCAACCAGACCTGAAAGGACTGGCTCTAATTTTGAGATCTGGCTCCATGCCTCAACTTGCAGACAACACACAAAATGCTGGTGAAACACAGCAGGCCAGGCAGCATCTATAGGGAGAAGCACTGTCGACATTTCGGGCCGAGACCCTTCGTCAGGACTAACTGAAAGGAAAGATAGTAAGAGATTTGAAAGCAGTGGGGGGAGGGGGAAATGCAAAATGATAGGAGAAGACCGGAGAGGGTGGGATGAAGGTAAGAGCTGGAAATGTGATTGGCGAAAGTGATTCAGAGCTGGAGAAGGGAAAGGATCATGGGACGGGAGGCCTAGGGAAAAAGAAAGGGGGAGGGGAGCACCAGAGGGAGATGGAGAACGGGCAGTGATGGGCAGAGGGGAAAAAAGAAAAAGGAAGGAGGGGGAGAAAAGCTAGATAAACCAGGGATGGGGTAAGAAGGGGAGGAGGGGCATTAACGGAATTTAGAGAAGTCAATGTTCATGCCATCAGGTTGGAGGCTACCCAGCCGGTATATAAGGTGTTGTTCCTCCAACCTGAGTTTGGATTCATTTTGACAATAGAGGAGGCCATGGATAGACATATCAGAATGGGAATGGGACGTGGAATTAAAATGTGTGGCCACTGGGAGATCCTGCTTTCTCTGGTGGACAGAGCATAGGTGTTCAGCAAAACGGTCTCCCAGTCTGCGTCGGGTCTCGCCAATATATAAAAGGCCACACCGGGAGCACCGGACGCAGTATACCACACCAGCTGACTCACAGGTGAAGTGTCGCCTCACCTGGAAGGACTGTCTGGGGCCCTGAATGGTGGTGAGGGAGGAAGTGTAAGGGCAGGTGTAGCACTTGTTCCGCTTGCAAGGATTAGTGCCAGGAGGGAGATCGGTGGGAAGGGATGGGGGGGGGGGACACGAATAGACAAAGGAGTCACGCAGGGAGCGATCCCTGCGGAAAACAGAAAGGGGAGGAGGGAAAGATGTGCTTGGTAGTGGGATCCCGTTGGAGGTGGTGGAAGTTACGGAGAATTATACGTTGGACCTGGAGGCTGGTGGGGTGGTAGGTGAGGACAAGGGGAACCCTATCCCGAGTGGGGTGGCGGGCGGATGGGGTGAGGGCAGATGTGCGGGAAATGGGAGAGATGCGTTTAAGAGCAGAGTTGATGGTGGAAGAAGGGAAGCCCCTTTGTTTAAAAAAGGAAGACATCTCCTTCGTCCTGGAATGAAAAGCCTCATCCTGAGAGCAGATGCAGTGGAGACGGAGGAATTGTGAGAAGGGGATAGCATTTTTGCAAGAGACAGGGTGGGAAGAGGAATAGTCCAGGTAGCTGTGAGAGTCTGTAGGCTTATAGTAGATATCAGTAGATAAGCCATCTCCAGAGATGGAGACAGAAAGATCAAGTAAGGGGAGGGAGGTGTTGGAAATGGACCAGGTAAATTTGAGGGCAGGGTGAAAATTGGAGGCAAAGTTAATGAAGTCAACGAGCTCAGCACGCGTGCAGGAGGCAGCGCCAATGCAGTCGTCGATGTAGTGAAGGAAAAGAGGGGGACGGATACCCGTATAGGCTTGGAACATGGACTGTTCCACAAAGCCAACAAAAAGGCAGGCATAACTGGGACCCATACGGGTGCCCATGGCTACACCTTTGGTTTGGAGGAAGTGGGAGGAGCCAAAGGAGAAATTATTGAGAGTAAGAACTAATTCCACTAGATGGAGGAGAGTGGTGGTAGAGGGGAACTGGTTAGGTCTGGAATCCAAAAAGGAGTGGAGAGCTTTGAGACCTTCCTGGTGGGGGATGGAGGTATATAGGGACTGGGCATCAATGGTGAAAATAAGGCGGTGGAGGCCAGGGAATTTAAAATCATTGGAAAAAAATTCAAAGCGTGAGAAGTGTCACGAACATAGGTGGGAAGAGATTGAACAAGGGGGGATAAAACAGTGTCAAGGTATGCAGAAATGAATTTGGTGGGGCAGGAGCAAGCTGAGACAATAGGTCTACTTGGACAGGCAGGTTTGTGGATCTTGGGTAGGAGGTAGAAACGGGAAGTGTGGGGTGTGGGAACTATAAGGTTAGTGGCAGTGGATGGGAGATCCCCAGAGCTGATAAGGTTGGTGATGGTGTAGGAGACAGTGGCTTAGTTCTCCTTAGTGGGGTCATGATCAAGGGGTAAATAAGAGAAAGTATCAGAGAGTTGTCGCTGTGCCTCGGCCAGGTAGAGGTCAGTACGCCAGACTACAACAGCTCCCCCCTTATCAGCGGGTTTTATAGTGAGGTTGGGATTGGTGAGGAGGGAGCGGAGAGCAGAGCGTTCAGAAGGAGTGAGGTTGGAATTGGAACAGGGTGTGGTGAAGTCAAGATGGTTGATGTCCTGTCGGCAATTAGCAATAAAGAGATCCAGAGCAGGCAGAAGACCATTGACTTCTCCAACTTCTGTTAATGCCCCTCCTCCCCTTCTTACCCCATCCCTGACATATTTAGTTGCTTGTATTTTTTTCTCTCTCTCTCTCTGCCCATCACTCTGCCTGTTCTCCATCTCCCTCTGGTGCTCCCCTCCCCCTTTCTTTCTCCCTAGGCCTCCTGTCCCATGATCCTTTCCCTTCTCCAGCTCTGTATCCCTTTTGCCAATCACCTTTCCAGCTCTTAGCTTCACTCCACCCCCTCCGGTCTTCTCCTATCATTTTGCATTTCCCCCTCCCCCCACTACTTTCAAATCTCTTACTATCTTTCCTTTCAGTTAGTCCTGATGAAGGGTCTCGGCCCGAAACGTCGACAGTGCTTCTCCCTATAGATGCTGCCTGGCCTGCTGTGTTCCACCAGCATTTTGTGTGTGTTGCTTGAATTTCCAGCATCTGCAGATTTCCTCATGTTTCCTCAACTTGCAGAGATTGTTCTTCTTGCCCACCCTAAATATCCCTTTCATCTCTTATGAACTTCAAATGGAACCCCCCTTTAACATTCAGAGGATATTACATTCTGTTGAGGATCATGCAGCTTGAGCTACTCTTTCCTGACCTTGACCTCGTATTCACTTTTTCTTCTGATCACCATCATTCTCAATTGTCTGAAAACCTCAAAATCTCTATCTCAGCCTTGAAACTCTTCCTCCATTGATGGCAGGCTAAATATTCATCACCCAAGGGGAGAAGAGATGGAATCTAAATACAGAGGCATATCTTTGGGATGTACCCAGAGGAAACTCACATGGTCAAAGGAAATGTGCAAACTCTACCTGCACATAGCACCAGAGATCTTGACTGAAGACAAGACAATAGAACTGTGAGGCATGATGTTAACTGTACTGCTACCCTTCTGCCTCAGCAGGGCTCATGTCTGACCTGTGACCCAGCTCTTCTCTAATTTTCATCATATCCCTTTGTACAACTGGTTCACAAAAATCCATCAGACCTGCAGTTGATTGGCCCCTCATTAATTGCCCTTTGCAGGAGAGTTTCAAATGATCATCACTGCATGTAGAAGCATTGCCTAACTCTTGAAAGTTTTGGTCATTTTTTTAAGATCTGGCTGCCTGGTGCCAGACTCCCCAAACAGTGAATATGGTTTCCCTCTGTCTACTTTTATCAGTTCCACTTCATAAATGAAGCTACATCAAGCCACAGTAAGATGGTGGCATTTAATGCATTCATTTGTAGCAGAATGGGAACAGTGCTCAGGCAATAAGGAGGGGGTACAGCACAGATTCATTAGCGTGTTACCCGATACCAATAAGTATAAGTGGAACAAAAGACTTAACAAATTTGGAATTAGAACACAGGAGATTACTGGGCAATTTGATAGAGATGTTCAAAGTTACGAAGGAATGTTGTGAGACTGAATATGTCTAGAATGGCAGGATTAAGATTAAATGTAAGTGATTTGGGATGGGGAATATTGGAAACCTTTTCACCCAGCACTGTCAGGCACTGGCTAAGCTGGGGATAGGCACTGACAGTAATGTTCAAGAGTTGGTTAAGTAAGGCTGAAGGGATGGGAATAAAGGGATATGGAAATAGGGCAGGCACATGGGACTAGGATACAGCTCTGTGCAGAATAAACATCAACAGTTTTGTTTGGTTGAACTGCAGCTTTTCATCTTGTAATGTGCTCAAAATGTACATGGAGTGTAGAACTTGAAGAATTTATTTAAATCTTACATCCATCTCACAACATGAGGGAGTAAAAATCTTTGCGTTATGACTCCATCGCAATGTACGGACATGTGAATTTAAAAGTCTAATGACCTGTGGAGAGAAGCGGAACCTGTCGGTCCTGGCTCTAATGCTGTGTTACCATTTGCCAGATGGAAGCAGCTGAAACAGTTTGTAGTTGGGGTGATTGGTGTCCCCAGTGATCTTCCAGGCCTTCTTTACACCTGCTGCTGTAAATGCCCTCAGTGGAGGGAAGTTCACATCCACAGATGCACTGGGCTGTCTGTACCACTCTCCGTAGTGCCCAGTGATCAATGTTGGTGTGGTTCCCTTGCCAGGCAGTGATACAGCCAGTCAGGATGCTCTCAATGGTGCCCCTGTAGAAGGTCTTGAGGATTTGGGGGCCCATGCCGAACCTTTACAGTCACCTGAGGTGGAAGAGATGCTGTTGTGTTTTTATTTTGTCAGAAAGCCAATGTGTACAGTCCAGGTGCGATCATCGGTGAGGTGTATACTGAGAAACTTGAAAATACTCACCTTCTCAACTGCAAACCCATTGATGTTGGTTGGTCCGAGCCTGTCTCCATTCCTCCTGTAATCCATAAACAGCTCTTTTGTTTTTTTTTGGACATTGAGGGAAAGGTTGTTATCCTGGCACCACTGTGTCAGGGTGTCAACCTCTCCTCTGTGGGCTGTCTCATCACCGCTAGAAATAAGGCCAATTGAAGCCATGTTATCTGATTTGATCAACAGATTGGAGCTGTGTGTGGCAGTACAGTTTGGGTGTATAGGGAATAGAGAAGGGGACTCGGAACACAACCTTGGGGGGCACCTGTGTTGAGGGTCAGAGGGCCAGAGATGAGGGAACCCATCCTTACTACCTGTCGGTAATCCGATTAGGAAGTCTAGGATCCAGCTGCACAAGGTGGGGGTACAGGTTGAGGTCTCTGAGCTTCCTGTCAAGTCTGGAGGGAATTATGGTGTTGAATGCTGAATTGTAGTCCAGGTTCAGCATTCTAACGTATGCATCCCTCTTCTCCAGGTGAGTGCAGACACTGTGTAGTGCTGTGACTATGGCGTCATTGGTAGACCAGTTCCGTCGGTAGGCGAATTGTAGGGGGTTCAATGTGAGTGGTAGCATGCTGCAGATGTAGTCTTTAACCAGCCTCTCAAAGTATTTGCATAAAATGGAGGTGAGTGCGACGGTGCCAATTGTTCAGGCATGCTGTCTTGATTTTCTTGGGTACAGGGACAATGATGGACGATTTGAAACTGGAGGTCATTTCACACTGGGAGAGGGAGAGATTTAAAAATGTCTGTAAACACACCAACCAGCTGTTCTGCACACACTTTGAGGACCCGCCCTGGGATGCCATCCGACCCCAATGCCTTGTGGCTGTTGACACGTTCAAATGTGCTATGTACCTCTGCCTTGGGGATGACCAAGGTGCAGGTCTTGTCAGCAGCTCTCCTCGGGGTTCGGTCCTAACATAGTCAATTCAAGGTTGATTTTTAAAAAAAAAATTAATTTGGCTCATCCGGGAGTGAGGCAGCAATGTAGGCTGTACTACTGCATTTCCCCTCGAAGTCCATGTTGATGTGTAGTCCTTGCCATATGCTGCGTGTGTCATTGTGGCAGAGTTGTGACTGGATTTTGTCCGTGTTGCTATCTTGCCACCTTGATAGTTCTACATAAATCATAGTGACATCTCTTGAGCTCCTGTTGGTCTCTGGAGGCGAAGGCTTTATCCCCTACACTGAGAGCAACACACACTGAACTATTTATCCAAGGCTACTCTGTGTGTGCATGTACATATGTGTACTGCAGTTGTAGTCCTTGACCAGCCTCTCAATGTGCTCTGACCAATGCCTTCTAAAGTCAAGTGGGCTGCTTATTCCTGGATTGCGTCAAGCTTGAGTGTTGGAACTGCAGTCACCCAGGCAAGTGTTCTGTCACACTCCTGATTTGTGCCTGTAGATGGTAGCATGCTTTGGTATGTTAACAGGTTAGTCACTGTGCAAGATACAGAGAGTCTGACCTGCTCTTGTTGCCACAGTAGTTAGGTGTTTTATCCAGGAGTGTTTCTGACCAGTTGTGACCCCCAGTATGTTGGTGACCAGAGAATCAGGAGTTGTATTGGCATTGAATGTGATGGGCAGGTGTTAATATATTCCCTTGAAGTTGCCTGTCGCCTAGTGCCATGCCTGTCCAAGTCATGTTGTGTGCAGGCACAAACAGCCTGACCTTCTGAACAGTCGGTAGTTTATGCTGAAAATAAAGGCTTCATACTGAGCAAGAACTAGAATGAGCCTTTGGGAAATGGCAGGGGAGAATTTTCATTAAGAAAATTTGGGGACAGGATGGTTAGGTAAGAGTGGTTCCGAGATTGCGGTAGAGGGAGGGAGGCATTTCTTTGAAACAGCCCCTTTCTTCTGTTCTACAGTATCCACTCGGGCTGTCCAGATGATGACTCTGAAAACGCTGCTGCTTTTTTTTCTGAATTTTTCTTTTAAGCATGCAAAGACTTGCATGTTGCAGAGTGCAGGCAGCTTTGGTGGGAAGGAAAGTGAACTGGAATTTAAGGAAGGGGGAAGATAAAAGGGTCGTCTTGGAGAGAGTTTGAATAGTTTAAAAAGCATGTTGCTTAAAGAGAGATCATAATTCTTTGGAGTGGAAGGAAATTTTTGGTGTGGTGTTGTATTACCTGGTGCTAAAAGCTACTCAAAGGATAGAGAGGGTGAAAATCAGCACACCACTTGAGTTTATAAAGCAGTTTATTACATTTTAGGAGTACGAGCAATAAACATACTGGACACTACTTTGGATGGGGCTGAGGTATATAAAATCATGAGGGGCGTTGATAAGGTCACAGTCTTTTCTCAGGTGGAGAAATCTTAAGCTGGAGGGCATAGGCTTAAGATGAGAGGGGAAAGATTTAAAGGGTTAAAGTGAGAGTGGACCTGAAGGCAAGCTGTTCACTCAGTGAGTGGTGGGTATGTGGAATGAACTGGCAAAGGTAGGTATAATTACAACATTTAAAAAGCATTTGGACAGGTTCATAGCGAAGATTTAGAGAGTTGTGATTCAAGCACAGGCAAATGCGATTAGCTCAGATAGGCATCTTGGTTAGCACAGATGAGTTGGACCAAAGGGCCTGTTTCCATGCTGTATAACTGAGTCTGTAAATCAGTAGCCACTTTGCGCACAGGAATAGCGCATTGATATTAAGGAGAAGAATAAGAGTTAACTGCTTAAAAATATTGTCCCCAATCAGGAAAACTAAATTTGCCATAAAGGGAAAGTAGCATCAATACATTGTACTTTGCTCCAAAATACATTCGACTGCAATTTAATTGAAAAGTGTTGGCATTCAGAGGGATCCTGGTGTCCTTGGACACAATCAGGATCAGATCTGGTCTCATCAAAGTGTATAAGGGTCTTGATGTGGCAGATACAGAGATAGTTTCCCTGCCAAAAATCAGGGGTCACAGTTTCAAAATAATGGACAGAGGTGACAAAATGTTTCTTCAGATAGAGTGTACAGAATGTTTGGAATTCTATCTAAGAAGGTTTTGGAGGCTCAGTCACTGAGAAGATTTAAGATAGATTTATGGAAGATAGAATTTTTAAAGATATTAATGAAATTGAAGTATGTGAGGTTAGTGTAGCAAAGTCATGTTGAGGGGAAAGATATCATGATCTTATTGAATGGTAGGGCAGACATAAGGGCATATGTACTCCTGCTATTATAAGAATAGAAATCTTGAACAGCCCCTTCAGCCCACTATGATTGTGTCATCTATGATGCCAAATTAAATAATCCCACCTGTCTGCATATGGTCCTTATTCCTTGCAATAAACTTTGGAGGCAGAATGCAATCTGCTGATGCTTTCATACTCAGGTTTATTATCACCAGCATGTGACATGAAATTTGTTAACTTAACACCAGCAGTTCAATGCAATACATAATCTAGCAGAGAGAGAAAAATAATAAGTAAAATAAAACATTGTAGCGATGTACTACATACAGAGCTAGAGACGACACGCAGTCGGTAAGTCGTTTCGAGACTAGTTTATTCAAGCTTCGCGGTGCTGGCATTTAATCCCTCGCGCCCGCCCTCTCCGGGCGGAAATGACGTCAGAGGTGCATTACCAAAGTCTCCCCCCGTGTGCTGGCTATTTGTGAGCCGGTTCGCCTGCGCAGAAAGTGGGTCGCCACAACATAATAAATAAACAAGTAAATCAATTACATATATCGAATAGATTTTTTAAAATGTGCAAAAATAGAAATACTGTATATTTTTTAAAAAGTGAGGTAGTGTCCAAAGCTTCAATGCCCATTCAGGAATCGGATGGCAGAGGGGAAGAAGCTGTTCCTGAATCACTGAGTGTGTGCCTTCAGGCTTCTGTATCTCCTACCTGATGGTAACAGTGAGAAAAGGGCATGCCCTGGGTGCTGGAGGTCCTTAATAATGGACGCTGCCTTCCTGAGACACTGCTTCCTAAAGATGTCCTGGGTACTTTGTAGGCTAGTACCCAAGATGGATCTGGGTAGATTTACATGTTTAGCAGTGCTGAGTGGGATGGATTTCCAGGCAAACCTTTTAGATAGATAGATACTTTATTCATCCCCATGGGGAAATTCAACATTTTTTCCAATGTCCCATACACTTATTGTAGCAAAACTAATTACATACAATACTTAACTCAGTAAAAATATGATATGCATCTAAAATCACCCTTTCAAAAAGCATTAATAATAGCTTTTAAAAAGTTCTTAAGTAGTTTACTTAAATACATTGAGTCCTAACCCCGGCACTTTAACATATCTTACTCCTGGCGGTTGAATTGTAAAGCCGAATGGCATTGGGGAGTATTGATCTCTTCATCCTGTCTGAGGAGCATTGCATCGATAGCAACCTGATATTGGGATATTAATGATATTGGGATGGGATAAATATGGATTGGAATATACTGCGGAGCAAAGACAGAGTCTCAGTTTAGATCTCACCAAAAGTGAATATAGGCTGATTAAGAAGATGGTGAATAACCCAGTGGTGGTGTGTTTGAGTACGTTAGGACGCTGAGCGATCTGAAGTTGGATTAGTCACCTGGACCAGATTGATTACACCCCAGGGTTCTGAAAAAGGCAGTTAAAAAGAGAGTGGAGGTGTTGGTAATGATCTTTCAAGCATCACAAGATTCTGGAATGGTTCCAGAGGACTGGAAAATTGCAATTGTCACTCCGTTCTTCAAGAAGGGAGTGAGGCAGAAGAAAGAAAATTATAGGCCATTTAGCCTGAATTTAGTGGTTGGGAAGATGTTGGAGTCTATTTTTAAGGTTTCAGGATACTTAGAGGCACATGATAAAATAGGCCAATTTCTTTAAGGGGAAATCTCGCCTGACTAATCTGTTGGAATTCTTTGAGGAAGTGACAGGATGGACAAAGGAGAGTCAGTGCATGTTGTTTACTTGGATTTTCAAAAGGCCTTTGACAAAGTGCTTAACAAGACGAGCCTGTGGCATTACAAGAAAGCGTGGATAGAAGATTGGCTGACTGGCAAAATTGGTTAGCTACCTGTGTTCCACAGAGGATGGTATTGGGACACTTCACGTTATATGTCAATGATTTGGATGATAGAATTTATGGTTTTGTGGTCAAGTTTGCAAATGATGCAAAGATAGGTGGAGGGGCAGGTAGTGTTGAGGAAGCAGGGAGTTTGCAGAAGGACTTGGACAGATTCGGAGAATGGGCAAAGAAGTGGCAGATGGAATACAGTGTTGGGAAGTGTATAGTCATGCACTTTGGCAGAAGGAATAAGGATGTAGACTATTTTCTAAACGGGGAGAAAATTCAGAAATCGGAGGTGCAAAGGGACTTGGGAACCCTTGTGCAGGATTCCTTAAAAGATTAATTTGCAGGTTGAGACAGTGGTGTGGAAAACAAATACAATATTAGCATTCAGTTTGAAAGGACTAGAATATTAAAGCAAAGATGTAATGCTGAGGCTTTATAAGGCATTTATCAGACTGCACTTGGAGTATTGTGAGCAGTTTTGAGCTCCTTATCTAAGAAAAGAAGTGTTAGCATTGGAGAAGGTTCGGGTGATATTAATGAGAATGGTTCTGAATGAAAGGGTTAATTTGAGGTACATTTGATGGCTATGGGCCTGTACTCACTGGAGTTTAGGAGGTGGCATGAATCTCATTACAACTTATTGACTATTGAAAAGCCTAGATGGAGTGAATGTGGAGAAGATGTTTCCTATAATGGAGGAGTCGAGGACCAGAGGGCAAAGCCTCAGAATAGAGGGATGACTCTTTAGAACGGAGATGAGGAGGAACTTCTTCAGCAGAGGATAGTGATCTGTGGAATTTATTGCTTCAGACAACTGTGGAGGCCAAGTTATATGGTATATTTAAAGCAGAGGTTGATGGTTTCTTGATTAGTCAGTGTCAAAGGCTATAGAGAGAAGACAGGAGAATGGGGTTGAGAGGGATAGTTAATTAGCCATGATGGAATGGTAGAGCAAATTCAATGGGCCCAATGGCTTAATTCTGCTTCAATGTCTTGTGGTCTCCTAGTGTAAGGTTGGTTAGTTGGTGTGAATCAGCCTTAATGTCAGGGGCAAATTGTAGCTGGTTGAGAACAACAGATAGGGGCAAAGGAGAAAGTATCTTGGAATGTGTATCGAAAACAGGATGTTCAAAGTTTGGCATGCAGTGGAGGATATGTTGGGACAAGTATAGACTTACTTAAGACTGGAAGAAGTACCTTGTGCTTAATCACGCAATGTAAATTTGCACTTGCATTGCATCGACTGGCAAGAGTGAAGGGGAACACTGATTCGACTGGGAAAGAAACCATTCACGCTGTTGTGAAATTGCCTCTCAGTTCTTTGTTTTAATTTGGCGTGTCACATTGTCGCAGCTCATACCATTCTGTGGCTAAGGTTTTGGGTGTGGATGAGGCGGTGTGGGTCACATCACAATATATGAGTATGGTCTGACATGTCATTACAAGACTGAGGGATTGCTCCTCTGTGACAGGCACTGAAATATGCCCCTGTCAACCTGCTCAGTAGGGAATGGGGACACAGTTTCTCCAGGTGTTAACTTGGCCACTGAGAAGAGTTTGTTTGCTTAATTGCCTTGTTTTTTAAGGGATTTACATTGTCTGGATACAATCACTGGACTGCAATTAATTCATTCTGTGCTTCCTGAGACATTCCTATGCACTTGGATGTCCTGTAGAATCTTAAAACATGTGAGGAGACTAATCAACCTCTCTATTCAATACAACCACATGCATTGCATTTATCTGTAGCTCTTCTTGGGATGTAAGCAGGCAAACGTTGCTTACAATACTTGATGGGAGTCAGTTCTGAGTAATAGAATTAAAAATTTAGTCTGTTGGATAATGCCTTTGGTCAATGTTAGCATCAGGGATGTAGGATGTTAAAAGGCACTAAATCAGAGCTATTTGGTCCGGTCCTTCATAAGAAGATTAAACAAATGGGGTTCCGAGGACTGGAGTTAATTTGTGAAAATTAACGTGAAAAGAAAAAGATTGGTCAAGACAAATGTAGGTCCTTTACAGTCAGCAACAGGTGAATTGATCATGAGGAACAAAGACATGGCAGACCAATTGAATAACTACTTTGGTTCTGTCTTCACTAAGGAGGACATAAATAATCTTCTGGAAATAGTAAGGGACCGAGGGTCTAGTGAGATGGAGGAACTGAGGAAAATACATGTTTGTAGGGAAGTGGTGTTAGGTAAATTGAAGGGATTAAAGGCAGATAAATCCCCAGGGCCAGATGGTCTGCATCCCAGAGTGCTTAAGGAAGTAGCCCAAGAAATAGTGGATGCATTAGTGATAATTTTTCAAAACTCCTTAGATTCTGGATTAGTTCCTGAGGATTGGAGGGTGGCTAATGTAACCCCACTTTTTTAAAAAAGGAGGGAGAGAGAAACCAGGGAATTATGGACCGGTTAGTCTGACATCGGTAGTGGGGAAAATGCTAGAGTTGGTTATCAAAGATGTGATAACAGCACATTTGGAAAGAGGTGAAATCATCGGACAAAGTCAGCATGGCTTTGTGAAAGGAAAATCATGTCTGACGAATCTTATAGAATTTTTTGAAGATGTAACTTGTAGAGTGGATAGGGGAGAGCCAGTGGATGTGGTATATTTAGATTTTCAAAAGGCTTTTGACAAGGTCCCACACAGGAGATTAGTGTGCAAATTTAAAGCACACAGTATTGGCGGTTTGGTATTGATGTGGATAGAGAATTGGTTGGCAGACAGGAAGCAAAGAGTGGGAGTAAACGGGACTTTTTCAGAATGGCAGGCAGTGACTAGTGGGGTACCGCAAGGCTCAGTGCTGGGACCGCAGTTGTTTACAATATATATTAATGATTTAGATGAGGGAATTAAATGCAGCATCTCCAAGTTTGCAGATGACACGAAGCTGGGCGGCGGTGTTAGCTGTGAGGAGGATGCTAAGAGGATGCAGGGTGACTTGGATAGGTTAGGTGAGTGGGCAAATTCATGGCAGATGCAATTTAATGTGGATAAATGTGAGGTTATCCACTTTGGTTGCAAGAACAGGAAAACGGATTATTATCTGAACAGTGGCCAATTAGGAAAAGGGGAGATGCAATGAGACCTGGGTGTCATTGTACACCAGTCATTGAAGGTGGGCATGCAGGTACAGCAGGCGGTGAAAAAGGCAAATGGTATGTTGGCATTCATAGCAAAAGGATTTGAGTACAGGAGCAGGGAGGTCCTGCTGCAGTTGTACAAGGCCTTGGTGAGACTGCACCTAGAATATTGTGTGCAGTTTTGGTCCCCTAATCTGAGGAAAGACATTCTTGCCATAGAGGGAGTACAGAGAAGGTTCACTAGATTGATTCCTGGGATGTCAGGACTTTCATATGAAGAAAGACTGGATCGTCTAGGCTTATACTCACTGGAATTTAGAAGATTGAGGGGGGATCTTATTGAAACGTATACAATTCTAAAGGGATTGGACAGGCTAGATGCAGGAAGATTGTTTCCGATGTTGGGGAAGTCCAGAACGAGGGGTCACAGTTTAAGGATAAAGGGGAAGCCTTTTAGGACCGAGATGAGGAAAAACTTCTTCACACAGAGAGTGGTGAATCTGTGGAATTCTCTGCCACAGGAAACAGTTGAGGCCGGTTCATTGGCTATATTTAAGAGGAAGTTAGATATGGCCCTTGTGGCTAAAGGGATCAGGGGCTATGAAGAGAAAGCAGGTACAGGGTTCTGAGTTGGATGATCAGCCATGATCATACTGAATGGCGGTGCAGGCTCGAAGGGCCTACTCCTGCACCTATTTCCTATGTTGGCATGGATACTGAGTAATGTACAGGAACAAGGGTCGTTTTCAGGTAGGCAGACTGTAATTAGTGATTGCCTCAGTGCTGGGACCTCAGCTATTTACAGCCGACTTCAATTACATGGATAAATGGATAGATTGTAATGTATCTGAGCTTCTGACATTACACAGCTAGTGGGAAAGTGAACTCGGAGAGGAGGATTCAATGATGCTGCAAAGATCAGATTACGTGAAGAGACATACTTAAAAGACATAATGAAAAGAAATACTTGGGGCAGAGGGAGTGGTTCAATAAACTAATTCCTGGGATTGCTGAATGGGTCTATGAGGAGAGATGAAAGGAGATGCCCATGAAAGGTATAAAATGCTGAAGGATCTTGACAGTTAAATGCTGGGAGCATGTTTGTCCCAAGCTGAAACCAATTGCCATTGTTTCAAAATAAAGGGATTGGCTATTTCTTCTCAATCTGATACAACAAACCTTTTATTCTGAAAGCGTGGAAGCTGAGCAAAAGGAACATATTGGATAGTGACTGAGGTTGCTGGATTCCTGGATAGTACATTAATTAATGGGTGTGGCAATCGTGCGATCAAAGATCAGCCTGATGATGTGGTGGAGCTGGCTGTAGGGGACAGATGCTCCATCAAAAATAACGCTGCAGGCCTGATTGATTCTCTATGGAGTCATGTTAGTGTAATATTGCTAAGCTTTGTTCTCATTTGTAACTGTTTAATTTTGACAACGGTATTTCAAAGAAGCAGTTAGGACATTTGAGATGATGTGTCTGGGAATAAACCCAAAAGCCGACTGATTGGAACATAAGGGATGTGGAATAGTGGGAGATCCCAGAGTTGAATAGCTTTCGTAAAAGGGAAAGAAATAAGGCGTTGTTACGTGCCAGTGGCGATTCATAAAGGCATCCACAGTGAACAGCTGTGTGTTCAGCCAAGTGCAGGTCAGTTCATTTGAAGGGTGGACACCAGCTGTCAGTGATATGAGAAGCTGTAAAGTGTCAAAGGTCTACACTTAGGCAGAAGCCTGCAGAGGGACCTCTGTGGAAGAGCAGAACCTTGGTTGGCATTTTTCCCAGAATCGCAGTACTCCATCAGGAGCACCGTCCCATAACAGGAATGTAGCAGTGGTTCCTGTTACTGCTGGCAACATGTTGCTGCTTTGCTGGTACTTGAAGTCTGCGATAAATAAAGATCAGATTAATTTTTAAAATGTACAGGTTTAGTCATGTCTGACTTGACAGGCCTGAACCCAGCTTGTACTTTGAACCACGGCACATCTAATTTTGATGAGTGCTGAAGAAGTTGCCTCCTTTTGGAGATTGTTAGAGGGCAGAGGTGAATGTTTAATGCAATAGGAGAACATGAAAACAAAAAAACTGGGTGTAAGAGTTGGTCATTCAACCTTTTGAGCCTGCTCCGCCGTTCAGTAAGATTTTCCTGCTGGGTTCCATTTTCCTCCACTATTCCCGCATCCCTTCGATGCCCAGTGTGGGATTGAAAAGTGTCTCCAGCTTGGAGCTCCAAGAATATTAAGCATTCTCAGGATAATTATCCCAGCCAGATACCAGTGCTTCCTTGTCCCACAGTTTAACAATTTCCATTTTCCTTGGAGGCATCTCATGTGTCCACGTGTAGGCAGAGACAGATCATTTTCCCTGGGGTCCTGCAGATTTCCCAAGCCAAGTACATATCTGCACCTTTTTCAAAGTTAGTGTTGAACCTGCTTCCACCAATAATGCATTATATCAATCTACTATATTTAAAGCAAATGTTCAGTTTTCTCCACCATTCAATCATGGGCTGATCCAATTCTTCCAGTCATCCCCACTCCCCTGCCTTCTCCCCATACCCATTAATGCCCTGGCTAATCAAGAACCTATCTATCTCTGCCTTAAATGCACCCAATGAGGGCCTCCCCAGCTGCTCATGGCAACAAATTCCACAGATTTACTGCCCTCTGACTAAAGTAATTTCTCCACACCTCCATTCTAAATGGATGTCCTTCAGTCTTGCCCTCTTGTCCTAGAATCCCCTACCATGGGAAGTAACTTTGCCATATCCAATCTGTTCAGGCCTTTTAACATGAGGTTCCTCCCTCATTCTCTTGAACTCCAGGGAATACAGCCCAAGAGCTGCCAGATGTTCCTCATATGGTAACCCTTTCATTCCTGGAATTATTCTTGTGAATCTTCTCTGAACCCTCTCCAATGTCAGTATATCCTTTCTAAAATAAGGAGCCCAAAACTGCACACAATACTCCAAGTGTGGTCTCACGAGTGCCTTATAAAGCCTCAGCATCACATCCCTGCTCTTATATTCTATACCTCTAGAAATGAATACCAACATTGCATTCACCTTCTTCACCACCAACTCAACCTGGAGGTTAACCTTTAGGGTATCCTGCACAAGGACTCCCAAATCCCTTTGCATCTCTGCATTTTGAATTCTGTTCCCATCTAAAAGTCTGTTTATTTCTTCCACCAAAGTGCATGACCATACACTTTCCAACATTGTATTTCATTTGCCACTTCTTTGCCCGTTCCCCTAAACTATCTAAGCCTCTCTGCAGGCTCTCTGTTTCCTCAACACTACCTGCTCCTCCACCTATCTTTGTACGATCTGCAGATCATTAATTCCATTGCCCAAATCATTGAAGTACATCGTAAAAAGCAGTGGTCCCAACACCGACCCCTGTGGAACTCCACTGGTAACCGGCAGCCAGCCAGAATAGGATCCCTTTATTCCCACTCTGTTTTCTGCCGATCAGCCAATGCTCCATCCATGCTAGTAACTGCCCTGTAATTCCATGGGCTCTTATCTTGCTAAGTAGCCTCATTTGCCGCACCTTGTCAAAGCTTTCTGAAAATCCAAGTACACCACATCCACTGCATCTCCTTTGTCTACTCTGCTTGTAATTTCCTATAAGAATTGCAGTAGGTTTGTCAGGCAAGGGTTTCCTTTCAGGAAACCATGTTGGCTTTGGCCTATCTTGTCATGTGCCTCCATGTACTCTGTAACCTCATCCATAACAATCGATTCCAACAACTTCCCAACCACTGCTGTCAGGCTAACAGGTCTAGAGTTTCCTTTCTGCTGCCTCTCACCCTTCTTAAATAGCAGAGTAACATTTGCAATTTTCCGGTCATCCGGTACAATGCCAGAACCCATCGATTCTTGAAAGATCCTCCTACCACGATAGAATAGACAGCTTCTTGCCATCTGTTCCACTTGATCTTCTTAGTTTTGAACAGCTCTCTTGAACTGCTGATTGGTGGACAAATGGGACAGTCGGCTCTGCTTTGGGTAAATGCCCAGAATGCAAATATTTCTATTACGTGAATGTGCATTCAAAATGTAGATTCATTTCCTCTCTCTGCTCACCGCGTGCCTTCCTGTTGACGGTGAAGGGAGGAGTCTATAGCTCCTGGAAAGTGTGACAGTTCAGACCACATCAAACATCTAAGTGTATTCACCTCCTGAAAGATGGCGTAGGAGACCTTTGTGGTGGCTGCTTTTCTAAATGTGAGTTTGTATTAATACACTGTTTCTGAGCTTCATCTTGATGGCCACCTTTGCATGTGGTTGCATCAAACAGTGTATCTAGCCTAATGCCACAGACACCAAATGTTATATTGAAATTCACCCTGTCCCTGGATGTACCTGACCTCTTTACTGTGCAACGTTCCAGTCAGTTGGACTTTGCATTACTACTTGTTCTTTGTCCTTAAATTTTTGTGAAAAAGCACCTCCAACCATGTCAATCAGGCAGTGGTCAGCACACACCATCTTGGAAGTACTGTGGGAGAAGGATGCAGTGAGTTCTATGGGATGGTTCCCTGAGCAGACCGTCCCAGATATTTGATGGAATGCCTCATCGACAGAACTCGCCAACAAGTACTTGGCTAGCGGTGAGAGGGGCCCTCCCTATCAGATCCTTCCTGTATGGACAGAAGTTCAAAGTAAATTTATTGTCAAAGTACATATATGTAACCATATATAACCCTGAGATTCATTTTCTCACAGGCATACTCAATAAATCCATAATAGAATAATAAACATAATAGAATCAATGAAAGACTGCACCAACTTGGGCATTCAACCTGTGTGCAAAAGATGGCAAACTGTGCAAACACAAAAATAAATAATAATAAATAAGCAATAAATATCGAACGTGCAATGAAGAGTCCTTGAAAGTGAGTCCGTAGATTGTGGAAACAGCTCAATGATGGGGCAATGAAGTTGACTGAAGTTATCCCCTTTAGTTCAAGAGCCTGATGGTTGAGGGGTAATAACTGTTCATGGACCTGGTGGTGTGAATCCTGAGGCTCCTGTAATTTCTTCCGGATGGCAGCAGTGAGAAGAGAGCATGACCTGGGTGGTGGGGTCCCTGATGATGGATGCTGCTTTCCTGTGACAACACTATATGTTGGTGTACTCGATGGTGTGGAGGGCTTAACCTGTGATTGACTGAGCTGTATCCACAACCTTTTGTAGGATTTTCTGTTCAAGGGCATTAGTGTTTCCATAGCCAGGCTGTGATGCAGCCTGTCAATATACACTCTACTGCACATCAGTAGAAGTTTGTGAAAGTTTTAGATGTTGAGCCAAATTTTCGTGCACTCCTAAGGAAGTAGAGACACTACTGTGTTTTCTTTGTAATTGCACTTGCACACTGGAGCCAAGACAGTCCCTCTGAAATGATAACACTGAGGAATTTAAAGTTGCTGATCCTCTCTGCCTCTCTTCATCTGATGAAGACTCACTAATGATCCTTGTTTCCTTCTCCTGAAGTCAGTAATCAGCTCCTTGGTCTTGCTGACAGTGAGTGAGAGGTTGTTGTTGTGGCACCACTCAGCCAGGTTTTCAATCTCCCTTGAATATGCTGATTCATCACCTACAGTATGATTCATCCAACGACAGTGATATTTCAGCAAAGTTGAAGATGGCATTGGAGCTGTGCTTTGCCACACAGACCTAGGTGTAAAGCAAGTAGAGCAGGGGGCTAAGCACGCAGACTTGTGGTGCACCTGTGCTGATGGAGATTGTGGAGGAGATGTTGTTGCCAATCTGAACTGACTGGAGTCTGCAAGCGAGGAAATTGAGGATCCATTGCACAGGAGTATTGAGGCCAAGGTCTTGAAGCTTATTGATTAGTTTTCAGGGATGATGGCATTGAATGCTGAGCTGTGGTTGATAAAGAGCATCCTGATGTATGTGTCTTTGCTATTTAGATGTTCCAGGATTGAATGTAGAGCCAAAGAGATGGCGTCTGCTGTGGATTTGTTGCCCTGGTAAGCAAATTGGAGTGAATCCAAGTTGCGCCCCAGGCAGGAGTTGATGCAGTTCATCATCAACCTCTCAAACCACTTCATCACTGTGGATGTAAGTGCTACTGGTCTAGTTTTTAACTAGAGGTTAAAAATCTAGATGAACACTCCAGCCAGTTTATCAACACAGTAGTTGGCCAGTTAACCCATCTGGGCCAATGTTTTTTGTAGGTTCACCCTCCTGAAGGCTACTCGCATGTTGGCATCAGACTGAAATCATGGTCATTGGGGCGGTGGAGTTCATGATGGTTTTGCCATGTTTTGACAGTCGAAGTGAGCATAGAAGGCATTAAGCTCATCTGGAAGTGAAGCCCTGTTGTTGCCTACATCACTTGATTTAACTTTAAGAGGTAATAGCATTCAAGCCCTGTCACAACCGTCAAGCATCCTTTGTGTTTAGTCCAGAATTGCCACTTCACCTGTGAGAAGGCTTTCCAGAGATTATACCTGGACCTCTTGTAACTTTTTTGGTTACCAGACTTGAACGCCTCTGATCTGGCCCTCAGCAGAGTGTGGATCTCATGGTTCGTCCAGGGCTTCTGGCTGAGGAAAACTCTGAATGATTTTGTGGGGACTACCACTGTTTTAATAAAGTCCATGACAACTGTGGTGTATTCATTCAGATCCACAGATGAGTCCTTGAACACGGCCCAGTCCACCAACTCGGAGCAATCCCGTACCCACTCCTCTGCCTTCTGCAACCACCTGAGCAAGTGCAGTGCTGTCAAGTCTGACAGAATGTTTCAGGATGTGGCCTGACATCACTACAGAGTTGAATCAGATTTTTTTGACCCCAAACTGCCGATTCAATGTGCAAAGTGTTATAATGAATGTACAATATGGTGGACATTGTTATGCCATCGCTGCACCGGTATTTCTGCTGCACAAAATTCTCTTCACTTCATCACACTCCATTCCAATATGCATCTGTTCCTTTCTCCCTCATATACAGTATTATCCAACTCTGCTCAGATATTTCCTATAATGGCAAAATCCACATTGTAACTACTGCAACACACACAAAATGCTGGTGGAACGCAGCAGGCCAGGCAGCATCTATAGGGAGAAGCACTGTCGACGTTTCAGGCCGAGACCCTTCGTCAGGACTAACTGAAAGGAAAAATAGTAAGAGATTTGAAAGTAGTGGGGGGAGGGGGAAATGCAAAATGATAGGAGAAGATCGGAGAGGGTGGGATGAATCTAAGAGCTGGAAAGGTGATTGGCAAAAGTGATACAGAGCTAGAGAAGGGAAAGGATCATGGGACGGGAGGCCTAGGGAGAAAGAAAGGGGGAGGGGAGCACCAGAGGGAGATGGAGAACAGGCAGAGTGATGGGCAGAGGGGAAAAAAGGGAGGAGGGGGGAAAATAAATAAATCAGGGGTGGGGTAAGAAGGGGAGGAGAGGCATTAACGGAAGTTAGAGATGTCAGTGTTCATGCCATCAGGTTGGAGGCTACCCAGCCGGTATATAAGGTGTTGTTCCTCCAACCTGAGTATGGCTTCATCTTGACAGTAGAGGAGGCCATGGATAGACATATTAGAATGGGAATGGGACGCGGAATTAAAATGTGTGGCAACTGAGAGATCCTGCGTTCTCTGGCGGACTAGTCTAGGTAAGTAGGTAGACTACTGTCTAGGTAAGGAAATTCCTCCTGTTAGGGAGCCTTGCCATATATCCTCTGAGACTTTTTTTTTGAAGAGGTTGCAGCATGTTTGATTTTGGATTTGTTCATATCAGCACTTGACGAGGGAAGGAAGAAATAGATCTGGGACAGTGTGAGATTGCTGTCGGTGTGAAACCTAGACCACAATACAGACTGGATGGGCTGATTGGTCTGAATTCCTGATTGTAATTTGTCTATAATTATTGTAACACTCCTTATCTAAGCTTGCAGGTGAAGGATGGTAACTGGAGTTGTTAAAGGATAATTGAGGAAGAGTTGGGAAAGGGAACTTGGTGAATCTGTTGATGGTATAAGTCTTGTCATTCACTTGCATTTCTTTACTTTTGTTTTTCTTTTCATTGTTGGTTTAGCTGCAGAGGAGCATTACATACCAAACTTATTGTCTGAACATTGTGCTGTTTCTGCAGAGTCATTGTTATGGCAGGGTTGCCAAGGGTGGAAGGATGTGGCAGCAGTAGAGGCTGCAGATGCTGGAATCTGGAGCAACAAACAATCTGTTGGAGGAACCCAGCAAGTTGAGCAGCATCTGTGGGAGAAGGAATTGTCCTTGTGCAGGGTTTTGACCTGAAATGCTAACAATTCCTTTTACCTCACAGATGCTGAGTTCCTCTGGCAGATTGCCTGTTGCTGGAAGGAAGTGGTTGTTGGTTGAAATTGGAAGCATTTGGCTTCTGGTACAGTCTAGGACTGTATCAAATGATCTAAAAAGCTTTAGTGTAGGGAAACTGCCTTGCGTTTTTAATTGGAAATCAAATACTGCATCTTCATTAGTGAGAAGATTCTAGCCCGATAGAGATAACTTGCTAGAATTCTATTGCAATTTTTGTCATGCAAGATGGGGAAACACTCAGCATTTTATACTAATTAACTGTGCAGAGCAGTTGTCGCATCTTTTTGCGCAGGGAGGACCAGAATGGAAATCCAAAACTATTCTAAGGGATGTTTACGTGTATGTGATAGTCCCAAATTTCCTGGGTGGCCTTAGTTACTTCAGTCCAACTATATTCAATGGAATCTATCAGTAGCAAACCAACTTTCTGTCATTTCCTGATACTTGCATTGGGAAATCTAGGGGCTGAGCCCTAGTTCACTAGTTCAGTCATTCCATTCATAACAGTGGAGAAGAACTGCTGCAAAGGAGAGGGGTAAATTTGAAGCAATTTGCCTTTTTATTTTGATATAATTGAGTTGATTTGAGTGTATAAGGATAATGTTTTCTAAAATTTGTTTTACTTTGAGAAATTGAATATTTATAGTTAAATTTATTAATAGTATCTTTAATGACGGTATTGTAATGTTTTTGAGGGAACAAGGACCGAGATCACAGGTATAAAGTAAAGGGAAGGAATGAATAGTGACAGGAGAAGAAACCTTTTTTTAAGACATAGGTTATAGTTGAAATCTGGAACACGCTGCCTGTGATGGCAGCAAGTTTCATTGTAGTCTTTTCTTAATCTATGGTGGGGAAAACATTGCCAGGCAATGGACATGGGGACCAGGGGCTAGAACGAGCGAGTTACTCTTATTGGGTTGTGAATCTTTGGAGGTTGCTCTGTGTTGTTGAGGTGGAGTCATTGAATATGTTTCAGAATTGCAGGTAATAGGGAACAGATAAGATCAGCCCTGATCTTATTTTTTTTTAAACTTTTTTTTTATTGAGTTTTCAAATAATTACAGAAATAAAAGAAAATATGAAAAAAAATATATATACCCCTCCCCCCTATGGCACAGTAGGCTAAAGCAGTTCAGTAGTCTCCTCCTGCTCCTAATTCTCATGTTATAATGTGCTGGTATGGGTGTCCACTGATATTTTATGAAGGAGCTGTTAAGCTCCTGAGGGAGGAAGACATTGGAACATGCATATAAGGGGTTAGATCTGAGTTCAAATTACCAGATAACAGTAGCTCAGAATTGTCAAATCCATACTCTGGCAATTGTAAAAATGTACAATAGTACTATCAAAAGAGTTAGCTAAATCATACAAGATTGGTATTTGACTAGATTTGCTTGGGCCTCACTGGATTTGTTGAGCAGGATACCAATTTCAGTTAAAAACACAAAATGCTGGCAGAACTCAGCAGGCCAGACAGCATCTATGGGAGGAGGTAGTGTCGACGTTTTGGGCCGAAACCCTTCATCAGGAGGGTTTCCTGATGAACTGATCTGGCCTGCTGAGTTCTGCCAGCATTTTGTGTTTTTATTTATTTCTAGCATCTGCAGATTCACTTGTGTTACCAATTTCAGTTAGTTGTTTCAGAAGTGATAATTTTGTTTGTGGTGTTGGTGAATCTGTCCTGAGTTTTCTCCCTCTGTTGCCTTCTTGCTAACCCAGTGTCGAGCAGGGAACTGGAAACGTGGTCAAGTCCAACCCTTCTAAAAGGCATCGCGACCGGCTCAACATAGAATTTGACAACCTACTGAGTCTGCTTCCAACCACTGAGGATGTTGCTGGGAGGTTGGACAAACTGTCCGTGTTGCGTCTCAGCGTCAGCTGCCTCCGTCTTAAAAGATTCTTTGATGGTAAGGGCTGTGGACTTTTGATATCTCAATTCATTGCGTGCTTTTGATAAACTGATCTCTGAATGCACTTTTAATTGAGTCATAGAAAACTTGCTATGCAGAAGGCCATTCAGCCAATTGTTCCTGTACCTGTCAAAAACAAGCTGCCCGGACTGACCCCACCTTGAGCACCATGTCCCTAGATCTGCAGCTCATACCTCTTCAAGTACTCAAGTATTGTATTAAGTCTAGTTCAAGTTCAAGTTTATTCTCATGGACGTACAAGCACAGAGTATAAATATCATGAAATTTAGCTTTTTGCAGCACAGTACAGTACATTACAAAACATAGGCAAACACAAGTTAACAAAGTTAAATTAACAAATTATACATGCATGTGAACAAAAATAAAATAAACAATGTCATTAGTGCAAGATTGTGTGAAAGAGAAAAAGAAATATACTCTGAGGGAGTATTGGGGTTTTTCAGTTTGGTTCAGGAACCTGATGACAGTGGGAAGAATTTGTTGTTAAACCTTGGCATGTGTCTCCAGGCTCCTGTACCTCCTATCTGATGGCAGCAATGAGAAGAGGGCATGACCTGAATGGTGATGGTTCCTGATGGACGTCACCTTGTTACCTTCCTGAGACCTATTGTAGATGTCCTTGGTCGGGATAGCTGTACCCACGATGGAACTGCCCGAGTTCCAAGTTACAGACCACCCTCTGTAGCTTCTTTCATTCTTTTGCATTGGAGTTTCCATTTTTTAATTGTACAAAAGTTCAATTCTTTTAACAATGACCAAATCTCTGCCTTCTGGTTTCTGACCCCACTGTTAAACAAAATAAGTCCCTCCTCTTTAATCCGTCTAGGGCCTTTATAATTTCAAACACCTTGATTAAGCCTCCCCCGGTCTCTTTTCTTACCCCTCTCCATCTAACCTTATGCTATAATATTTCAGGACTGGCAATATCCTTGTAAATCCCCCCTACACCCTCTTCATTGTGATTTCACCTTTCCAATAATGTGGTAATCAGAACTGTAGAGGGTATTCCAGCTATAGTTTAACAACTCCTGCACAGTTGTAATATAATCTCTCTCTCTTTCTCTTATATTATGTTTCAGATAATAAAGGAAAACATCTCTTCTGCTTTTTTCACCACTTTGTTGATTTGTTGTGCTATCATTAAGAATATGTGGATGTGAACTTCAAAGTTGCACCTCTCAATATCCTTCCATATTTTGTATATAAACAATAATCAAGGGGCTGAGTACTGACCTCTATGTAACATCCCCACTGGTAACACTATCAGACCTACATTCTGCTTCCTGTCACTGAGTCAGTTTTGGCTCTAATTTGTCACTAATTCTGGATCCCACAGACTGACTAGTAGCCTTTCTTGAGGAGCCTTGTTATAATCCTTTCATCAACCCTGTATATTACCTCTTTTAAAAAAAATAAAAAAAAAATAAATTTCAATCGTTAATCAGATATGACCTGCCCGTAATAATCTCACGTTAACTGCCCCTGATAGTACTTTCTATATAGTTTACATTATCACTTTGAATGGATTCCTATAGATTTTCCCACCATTGAAGTTATACTAACTTTCCTATAATTTATCTTTTATCCCTTAGTCTCTTTTTAAACAATGTGAATTCCTACATTCCTTTAATTCAGGAGGAACCTCCAATCAGAGTTTCTACAAATTTGTCACTTGATTCTCTTACTAGCCTGGGATCCATTTCATCCTGGCCTGGAAATTTATCCAACTTCAAGGATGTTAAACCCCTTAACATTTCTTCTTTTACTCTTTTTATCCCATCCTCAACTACAAAATTGCCACCATCAACTTCTCTTCTGAAGGTAGTTGCATCCAAAATACCCAAGCTCCACACACAGTAAGTCGTTAACAGGTCTTGCTCCTTTTCCTCTTTATGTAGATAAAGCATTTTTAGATTTTCTTTGACCTGTCAGTGCTTTTTTTTTCATGCCTCTTTGCCTTCCTAATTTCCCTTTGAATTTCACTCCTATACTTTATAAACTCTTGTATATATTATACCCACACTGCCAGGTTCAGGAACAATTATTACCCTCAACCATCAGGCTGTTGAACCAATGGGGACAACTTCACTCAACTTCAATCACGCCATCATAGGTTCCCACAACCTATGGACTCTACACCTCATGTTCTCTATTTATTGCTTATTTATTTATTATATTTCTTTCTTTTGTATTTTCAGTTTGTTTTTTGCACATTGGTTGTTTGTCAGTCCTGTTGGGTGCAGTCTTTCATTGATTCTATTGTGCTTCTTCGATTTACTGTGTAAGCCCATAAGAAAATGAATGTCAGGTTGACTTGTATGCACTTTACAATAATTAAATTTAATTTACTTTCACTAATATTGAGCTATGGTGTCCTGATGGGCTTCATTTCTTTGCATATCATGTTCCTCTCTCTGCAACTTGTCACCTGGGCTTCAAAATTTGGTAGCTACACTTGATTCATTTTGGGAACATTTTTACACTGGGACCTTTCTATCTCTCTCTTCCTCTGAGATCAACTTATCCACAGTGACTGTTTCCAATATAGTTTTTCTGATATCACTACTTCTCAATCTAGTAAAATTGTCCTTGCCCCAATGTATCCTCTGCTACCTGTATCTTTTTTCCATAAAGATGTCACATGCGCGCACACACACACTTTTCCAGGATACTGATGAAAACTTGAAATAGTACTGTGCAGTACTTTAAGCCACGCAGAGCAAGCAGGAAGGTGTTAGTTTTAGTGCTTTGGAAAGACATCACCTCTGACAGTGACATACCATCTCAGCACTGCAATGGAGTTTCAAACTACATTTTGTGTGCAAGGCTCTGAACTCAGGACCCTCTTGACTGAGAGGTAAGAGTGCTAACTCGATGATGTTGATCGACATAGTGTATGGCTGGCTGCTAATCACTGAGGATATAAACCCCATGATAAATTGTTAGGAGCAGGATTCCAGTTTATGGAACAACAGTGGTCACTGGATTCCCGTAGGATTATTTCATTGTGTAGAGTGAGTACGTGGAGCTTCTCCAATGGTCCAAGCTCCAGGGAAGCCTGACTGAGGAAGTGTCTTGGACATAGTTTAGAACACCCAGACACAGCAGTTAAAACTGAACAATTTTAAAAAATAACCCTGCCACTTTCCCTCTCACCATGAAAATATCGGATTTTTAAAAAAAAAATGTGTAGAATTCCACTCAAAAGTGAAATCTGTCACATTTCTCTAAATTCAAACAACATCCAGGATTCTGCCTTGAGTCTAAATTGAACCCGCCCTCTTACATTGTTCCCTGGTAACCATTGGAATCTAGCCAAAAGGATTGTACAGTGAGTGACAGCCTGCTATTTAACTGTGAAAAGCATAGGCAGCAGAGCTGTTGTCCACAGCATTCCCATACAGAGGTGATGACCCCAAGGTCTGGGCATTGTGCTCTTTTCTTTCCATCTCTCTCTCCCTCCTTCCCTCAAATTATGTTAACAGTTTTATCCACACTCTAGAAAAAAAAGTTTCAGCCCTGAAAGAGTTAATCTGGCGGAGATTACCTGTTCTGTGCACTGGAAAGTGTGGTGTGTAACAAGGAAGGAGTTGTCACGAAATATTGATTTGTGTTGGACTTTGCAGTTCTCAGACTGAGATTTCTTTGTGCAAGGGTGCGATCTGTAACATAGATAAGCAAGTTTCAAGATCTCGGAATAATGGCATCTTTTCTGTAGGTAAAGGCTAACGTTGTTTAGTTGCATTTCCGGGTAAGGACCAAGTTCAATAGCCTGTGCTGTTCCCTGGGAGAATTTGCTAATACACTAGCAATTTGTATTGTTGCCCCTCAGCCTGTATCTGCGTCAGTGTCTGTGTTCCACCCAGTTGCCATTGTCTCCATTGTTGATTCACTATATCTCTGTGTCACAGTCTGAATATTCATATTTATTGCCCTGAAGCATGCCTGTGCCCTTATCGGATTGTCTGTGTCCCCTTTTTTATGTCCATGCTGTTGCCTGTCTCCTTGTCTGACAGTCCGTATCTGTGGCCTTGGGCGTGATCAAGAATGACTTGCTTTCACTCCCATTTTGTGGGATCCTGGATGATTGAAAAGTTCTGTGTGGGAGCCACAGACTAATCCACAGATAAGGCAGGAGCTGGCTGAGGGAACGAGATGTTCTACCATTTTCACGAGACTTTATTTTCACCAGTTGAACGGACTTGAGGTGCTCAGTGCCATCCGTGATATTTTTGTCCTATTTTGAATTGAACTGGACCAGCAATTCCCATGAGTCAGTAAGGATGATATACTTTTCTATGGAATTTGAAAGACAACCTTAAGTCATTTCCTCTGTCCTCAGTTTCTTTGTTTGTCCTCTGTCTGCTTTGCAGTGACATGCAAGTTGTGATTCTCATCATTGGGTCCACTTCAGACCCTGTTCCAGTGCAGATTGGGGTCTGTGTCATCCAGCCCTTCCAATGTTCCTTGTTGCAGTGCTGCACCTCATCTCCAAGCTCCTGCTGGTGTGGGGTTCATCCAGTAGAAGAAGAGGGAATTGTACTATGTCCACTCCTGAACCAAGATCACTCCATCTCTATTTGTTGAATTGCAGGATACAGGCAGTGCTTATGCAGAATAATGCTCAGAGGCTGAGCTCCAATCATTTGCTGACATTCATAATGTGAAAGAATGAGCCTTGAATTTAGCAGCCAAAAAATTCAAGACCCTAACAGCCTTTTATGCTATAAAAGTTCAAAGTAAATTTATTATCAGAGTGCACGTGTCACCATATACAACCCTGAGATTCATTTTCTTGCAGGCATACTCAAAAAAAATCCATAATAGAATCAATAAAAAAAACTACACCAACCTGGGTGTTCAACCAATGTGCAAAGGACAACAAACTCTTCAAACACAAAAATAAATCATAATAAAAAAATAAATAAGCAATAAATATTGAGAACATGAGATGAAGAGTCCTTGAAAGTGAGTCCGTGGGTTGTAGGAACATTTCAGTGATGGGGCAAGTGAAGTTGACTGAAGTTATCTCCTGTGGTTTAAGAGCTGATGGTTGAGGGGTATTAACTGTTCCTGAATCTGGTGGTGTAAATCTTAAGGCCCCTGTACCGCCTTCCTGATGGCAGCATTGAAAAGAGAGCATGGCCTGGGGTGATGGGGGTCCTTGATGATGGATCCTGCTTTCCTGAGACAACGTTTCATATAGATGTGCTCACTGGCGGGGAGGGCTTTACCTGTGATGGGCTGGGCCATATCCACTACTTTTTGTAGGATTTTCCATTCAAGGACATTGGTGTTTCCATACTAGGTTGTGACGCAGCCAGTCAATATACTCTCCATTACACATCTATAGAAGTTTGTCAACATTTTAGATGTCATGCTGAATTTTCACAACTTCTAAGGAAGGAGAGGTGCTGCCGTGCTTTCTTTGTAATTAACTTGTGCTGGGTGGGGGGGGGGGGAGGGGAGAGAGAGAGAGAGAGATCTGTCTGTGTATCTAAGAACTTGTCTGTGAGAGAGTGTGTGTCTGTTTGTGTGTTGGTGGGAATTGACTGGCCATTTGCTATTATTTTTTTCCAGATATTCATGTTCATTTTACAGATTCATCTGCTTCACTGTCTCATCGTTTTCAGCTGATGCTGTTTAGTCAAGCCTTTCGTGCCAAAGTCGAGCTTGGATGAGAGCCAGTGATTGTTAATGGCAGATTGAGGAATGTAGGGGCCAATTTGTCTGTGCTGATAGAGTTCATCAGAGTTATCTTGTGACAGATTATCTGGAGTATTGTGCCTTTTTCATATTTGTTTCAGCTGGTTTAGTTTCTGCCTTTGAATCACCCAACAACTACCCATGCACACTACTAGTGAGAATCATTGGTGAACTGTTACTTTGGAGTCAGTGATAGAAATTGTTGGTTAAGTTTCCCTCCTCCCCCCCCCGTTCCAGTGCAGGGCCAGTTAATTTATCTCCATCAAACCCAGGCCAGAATTGGGCCTATTAGCTATGATGAAGTGGACACTTGAGCCAAAAGAGGACCCCTTCTGATTTCCCCCTTTAAGTTTTGCCCAGCAGACTAAAGAGTGAGTCAACTCTACCTTGCCCTTTCTTCCCTATCAGATCCCACCATCTGCAGCATTTTGCCCCCTCCACCTCTTGCCTCCCAGCCTTTGTCACTACCTCCACTCTCCCCTCCTCCATCTGCCTATCCTCCTCACCTGGATCCAACTATTGCCTACCACCCCTTTCTCTCAACTCTATACTATCTCTCCTCCATCTCTCAGTTCAGATGAAGGGGCTCAACTTGAAGCATCAACTGTCTATTTCCCTCCACAGATGCTGCCTCCCCCATTAAGTTTCCCCAGCATCTTGTTTATTACTCCAATAATCTTCATATCATCCTACCTGGCTTGGTGCAAGTTGAAGGCACAGTGCAGAGAAGGATTTGCTGGTACTACACAGGAGAGTTTAAGCTAGACTGACGGGTTTGGTAACCAGAACAGGAACAAGTCATCAGATAAATCAGTAGTTAGCAAAAGTCTAATAATCAGGAAAGGCTGGGAAAGGAATGTTCAGTTACATTGCATTTATTTCAATGCTTGAGGTTTAGCAGGTAAGGCAGACAAACTCAAAACGTGGATTGGCTCTGAGGACTGGGATGTTAAAGCCATAACAGAAGTATAGCTGAGAGAAAGGCAGGACTTAGCAGCTCATCGTTCCAGGATACAGATGCTATAGGCATGAGAGGTACAGGTAAGCGAGGAGGTGTAGCCTTTGATAAGCGAGGATGAAACTGCAGTACTTGGAGATGACATTCTTGCGTGATCATCCAGTGAGGCCATATGGGTAGAAATTAGAAGCAAGGGGAGGGCCACACTAGTTGGGCTGTATTGTAAACCCCCCTCCCCACCCCCAGTAGTAGTCAGCCTGGAAATTTGGGGAATCGCTTGTAACACACACAAAATACTGGCCAGCCAGCCAGCCTCTATTGGGGGGGGGGAGAAGTATAGTCAGTCCTTTGGGCTGAGACACTCCAGCAGGACTGGAGAGAAAAAAATTTGAGTAGATTTAAAAGGTGAGAGGGGAGAGAGAAACACAAGATGATAGATGAAACTGGGAGGGGGAGGGATGAAGTTAAGAGCTGGGAAGTTGATTGGTGAAAGAGATACAGGGCTGGAGAAGGGAGAGTCTGATAGGAGAGGACGGAAGTCCATGGAAGAATGAAAAGGGGGAGGAGCACCAGAGGGAGGTGATGGGCAGGTAAGGAGATAAAGTGAGAGGGGGAAAAGAGGATGAGGAATGGTGAAGGGGGGCCACTACTGGAAGATCGAGAAATTGGTGTTCATGCCATCAGGTTGGAGGCTACCCAAACAGAATACAAGGTGTTGTTCTTCCAACTTGAGTGTGGCCTCATCGCAACAGTATAGGAAGCCATGGACTGACATATTGGAATGGGAATAAAAATTTCTTATAGTTTTAACAATAATAGGTTTGCAGTAGTGGCAGATTTTAATTTCCAAATTAGAATTAGGTTTAATATCACTGACATATGTCATGAAATTTGTAGGTAGTGCTCACTGGTGAGTTCATTCTCCATTTAGAAACCTGGTGGCAGAGAGGAAGAAGCTGTTCCTAAAATGCTAGGTGTGTGTTTTCAGGCTTCTGCTGGTAGCAATGAGAAGAGGGCAGGCCCCGGGTAATGGGGGTCCTTAATGATGGAGTCATCATGATGGTTAATGGACTGAATAGGAGTGTCTAGGAAAGTTTCCCGAGTCTTTATATAAAGAGCCTGACTCGGAAGTGGTAGTGGGGGGCAATACTGAATATCCTCTTCGGGCATGAGGCAGGGCAAGTAACAAGTGACAGCCAGGGAGCACTTTGGGTCTAGTGACCAGAATTCTATTAGTTTTAAGATAGTGATGGAAAAAGGACAGGACCTAAAATGGAGTAGGCTAATTTTGAGGGTTCCAGCACAGGTTGATTGGGTGAGCCTGTTTGAAAAGAAAGAATGGCAGGTGGAAGGCTTTTAATGGTGTGATAGAAAGTGTCCAGGAGCAGCATGTTCCTGTTGGAGTGAACAGTAAATCTGGTAAGGTTAGGGAGCCTTGGCTGAGGGGAGAGATTGAGTCTGTGGTCAAGAAGAAGGTAGTGTACATTGGGTTTGGGAAGACTGGGATGAGTGAATCCCTTGATGACAAGAAGATGATTTAGAATACTCTTAAGGGGGAAATCAGGAGGGCAAAGAGGGTATGATATGGATCTGGCTGGTAAGTTTAAGGAATATTCCAAGAGGTTCTATAACTATATTAATATATAGCTATATATTAATCTCTTGAAAGATGGTGGCACGCTTGGATGTAGTGGCCACTCCAGGTCCAATCCAAGATGTAGTTGTTTGTCTTGTAATCATAAAAAAGACATCCAAGTTACTGCTAGAGAGTAAGAACATGAAGAACTGCAAGCACTTCTCGATATCGATGGAGCTGCTAGACTTATCGCATACCATTGTTGTGTTGTTGCCTGGACTTGTGTACTGGTGGATGGTACGCAGTGTGAGTGATGGTTTCGGAAATTTTTATTGTGATTACAAGTCCCTGTTGGACATTGCCAATGTAGAATACCACTGGTCCAGTTCACTGGCCTCCACAGCTGCATGTAGTAATAAGTTTCACAAATTCACCACCATCTGGCTAACAAAATTTCTCTGTATCTCTGCTTTAAATGGACACCCCTCTATCTTGAGGCTGTGCACACTTGTCCTAGACTCCCCCACCATGGGAAACATCCTTTCCACATCTACCATGTTTAGGCCTTTCAACATTCAAAAGGTTTCAATGAGATTCCCCCTCATCTTTCTAAATTCCAGAGAGTACAGACCCAGAGCTATCAAATGTTCCTCGTATGATAACCCTTTCATTCCTGGAATCATCCTTGTGAACCTTCTCTGAACCCTCTCCAATGCCAGCACATCTTTTCTTAGATGAGGAGCCCAAAACTGTTCACAGTACTGAAGGGGAGGCCTCACCTCTGCCTTATAAAGCCTCAGCATCACATCCTTGCTCTTGTATTCTCGACCTCTTGAAATCAATGTGAATATTGTATTTGCCTTCTTCACCACTGACTCTACTTGCAAGTTAATCTTTAGGTTATTCTGCACAAGGACTCCCAAGTCCCTTTGCATCTCAGATTTTTGGATTTTCTCCTAGTTTAGAAAATAGTCCGCATATTTATTTGTACTCCTAAAGTGCACGACCATGCATTTTTCAACATTGTATTTCATTTGCCACATTCTTGCCCATTCTCCTAATCCAAGTCCTTTTGCAGCCTACCTGTTTCCTCAACACTACCTGCCCCATGCGAGTTGGGTGTTGCAGGCAAGCAGGAGAGGAGATGCTGAGGCAGGAGATGAGAGAGCCCCTGCTGGGTGCACTGGACTTCATACTTGGGTTGGACTGGCCCCTCTTGTCAGTGCTCTTCCCTGGTGTTCACCCAGTGCTGCCCTCTAGTGTTTGCTCAGTAGAAGAACAAGCTGGCCCAGGTCAACTTACCATCAGTTGTCTGGTCATAGCACTCAGGGACTTGGGCTATATTATATTTTTCCTTGTATGTTTTTCTGAAATTGTAACCATACAGTGGTGCTGGAAAGTTTGTGAACCCTGTAGAATTTTCTCCATTTCTGCATAAGTATGATCAGACCTTCACATAAATCTTAAAACTAGATAGAGAACCCCATTGAATAAATAACACAAAAACATCTTTCTTGTTCATTTATTTATTGAGAAAAATGATCCAATATTACATGTATTTGTTGGAAAAAGTATGTGAACCTTTGGGGTAATGCCTTCTACAAAATCTGTTTGGAGTCTGGTGTTCCAGTAAATGAAATCAGATTGGAGGTGTGGGTTGTAGAGGTGCCCTGTCCTACAAAACAAAATACACACAGTCAGCCTGCTCTTCTTAAAGATCTTTTTATGTGCGCTTTATCTCAATCAAAACAACTTTCAATCCTTAGAAGAAGAATTGTAGAGACGCATGAAGCTGGAAAAGGCTACAACAAGCATTTCTAAAGACCCGAGTGTTCATCAGTCCACAGTAAGAGAAATTGTCCACAAATGGAGGAAACTCAGTACTGTTGCTACTCTCCCAAGGAGTGGGCATCCTGCAAAGATCACATCTGCAAAAGCACAACACGCAATGCTGAAGGAGATGGAAAAGAACCCAAGGGTGACAGCAAAAGACCTGCAGAAATCTCTAGAACTTGCTAAAGTCTCTGTTCATTTGTCCACTATAAGAAAAACACTGAACTAGAATGGTGCTCATGTAAGGTCACCACAGAGGAAACCAGTACTCTCCAAAAAAACATTGCTGCACGTCTCAAGTTTGCAAAAGACCACTTGAATGTTCTACAACACTTCTGGGACAATGATCTATAGACAGATGAGACAAAAGTTGAACTTTTTGGCAGAAATGCACACTGCTATGTTTGGAGGAAAAAGGGCACTGCGCACCAACACCAAAACCTCATCGCAAGTGTGAAGCATGGTGGAAGGAGCATCATGGTTTGGGGCTGCTTTGCTGCCTCAGGGCCTGGACAGCTTACAATCATTGAGGGAGCAATTAATTCAAAATTGTATCAAGACACTTTACAGGAGAATGTCAGGATAGCAGTCCATCACCTGAAACTTAATAGAAGTAGGATAATGCAACAAGACTATGATCTGAAAGACGAGAGTAAATCAACACCAGAATGGTTTAAAAAGAAGAAAATTCATGTTTTGGAATGGCCGAGTCAAAGTCATAACCTTAATCCTATAGGAATATTGTGGAAGGACCTGAAGCAAGCAGTAATTGCAAGGAAGCCCACCGACATCCAGAGTTGAAGCAGATTCGTAAGGAGGAATGGTCTAAAATTCCTCCAAGCTGATGTATCAGTCCTGCACAACGGTTACCAGAAATGTTTGTTTGAAGTTATTGCTGTACAAGGGGCTCACACCAGTTCCTGAAAGCAAAGGTTCACATAATTTTCCAAAAAATTACATGTAATATTGAATCATTTTTCTCAATAAATAATGTTTTGTGTTATTTATTTAATTGGGTTCTTTTTATCTAGTTTTAGGACTTGCATGAAAATCTGATCACATTTTAGGTTATACTTATCCCAAAATAGAGAAAATCCTACAAGGTTCACAAACTTTCTAGCACCACTATATGTGCTATTTGTGCAATGTGCAGTGTGCTGTGCTGTTGGTAATGTGTTTTGCACCTTGGCCCTGGAGGAGTGCTGCTTTATTTGGTTACATTTGAGTATGGTTGAATGATAATTGAACTTGAACTTGAACTATCACTAAAAGGGTGGTTAGGGAGAGAGTAGTTCCCTTTAGAGATCAGCAGTTTTGCCTATATCTTGAGCTACAGGGAATTTTAATGAATATTTCTCCTCTGTGCTTACTGAGCAGAAAATCTTGGTTTCTCAAGAGATAAGGGAAACAAGTGGAGATGATTTGGAGGACATTCTATTACCAGGGAGGAGGTATTTGAAGCCTTGCATGCATTAAGATGGATAAATCCAAGGGCTTGACCAAGTGCACCCTCAGACTTGTGGGAACTAGAAAGGAAATTGTGGAGACCCTTGTGCAGCTATTTGCTTCATCGTTAGCCACTGATGAAATTTCCAAACTCTGAAAGGTGACTATTGTTGTTCTGTTTAACAAGGCTTGCAAGGTAAAGCCAGGGAGCTACAGGCCAGTCAACCTGACATCAGTAGTGGGTAAGTTATGGGGGGGGGGGGGGGTGGTGGAATTTTGAGGGACAAGATCTACCTGTATTTGGATAGACAGAGTCTGATTAGAAGTCAGCATGGCTTTGTGTGGGATGTCATACTTAACAGACCTTTTAGTGTTTTCTGATGTAAACAAAAAGGCAGATGAGGGTACTCCAGTAGATATTGTATATTTGGACTTCAGCAAGGCCTTCAAAAAGTCCTAAATGCTAGGCTGGTCTGGAAGGTTAGATGCCATGGAATCCAGGGAGAGCTAGATGAGTGGATCCAAACTGGCTCAGATGTCAAGAGCAGAGAGTTGGAGGTTGTTTTTTTGAAATGAAGACTGGTGACTGGTGGCGTGCGACAAGAATTGGTGGTGGGACACTTGTTATTAGTTATTTATGTAATGATTTGGATATGAATACAGAATGCTTGATCAGTAAGTTTGCAGATGAACAAAATTAGGAAGTGTTGATGGTGAAGAAGGTTATTGTAGATCACAAGGGGATCTTGATCAGTTAGGGAAGTGGGCTAATGACTGGCAAATGGATTTCAATACAGATAAATGTGAAGTGTTTTTGAAAAGTCAGACTTTGAATGGTAGGGCACTTGTGAGTATAATGGAACAAAGGGATTTATTGCTTAATTTGTTAAGTAGTATCACAGGTAGACAAGATGGTAAAAAAGCCAGTTGGCATGCTGACCTTCAGTTATGGCAGTGAATGTAGGAGTTAAGGCATTACAACTTATGCAACAAGTAAGTGATGAGGCTGCACTCGGGACTATGTGTACAGATTTGGTCACTATTACCTGAAATATGGTTAAACTGAAAAGATTTACGAGGATGTTGACAGGTCTAGAGGACCTGAGTTAGAGAGAGGTTGGCAAAGCTAGGTATTTATTCATTGAAGCATAGGAGAATGAGGGGTGATCTGATAGAAAAGCTTAAAATTATGAGTGGCATAGGCAAGATGAATAGTAACAGTCTTTTCCCCGAGGTAGGAGAGCCCAAAACTAGGGGGTATAGATTTACAGTGAGGGGGAAAGATTTAGAAGGGACCCAAAGGTCAACATTTTCATGTAGAGGGAGGTGAGTATATGGAACGAACTGCTGGAAGAAGTGGTTGAGGCAGGTACAATAATATTATTTAAGAAGCACTTGCATAGGTACATGGAGAGTTGGGACTTAGACAGATATAGGCTGCATGCAGGAAATTGGGACTAGCTGGGTGGACTCCATGATCAGCATGGATTGGTTGGGCTGAAGGTCCTGTATCCATGCTGTATTGCTCTCTGACTCTAATAATACAAGTGGAGATGGTTATGATAGGAAAAGGACTTCATCTTTCTTTCCAGTTTCCTAAATTTTCTGCAGTGGGTTTCTCGTGGCTTGTATTGTCAGTGTGCTGGGAACTAGGAACCTACTGATATCTCAGCAGGACCTTTGTATGAGTTCCAGTGGGCCTACATTGGGCTACTAGGCTGCAGGGTACAGTAAGCAGGGATAATTGTGTCTTCACTTGACATCCAGGCTCTTCCAGACCTAGAATGGTATTGGAAATGGGATCTGGAATTTTTGCTATATTCCTTCTGAAGAGATTGTAGTTTTTTTGTTCATTGTAGTGGACGTCATTTGCAAGACCACCATTTATTGTTTGTTTCTAGGCCATGTAGCTATTTCATAGGGTGTTGTTGAGGGTCTAGAGTCACACATTAAATAAAAGTGGCAGATTTCCTTCCCTGAAGAATATTAGTGAAACAGATGAATATTTTTAAGGTACTCCCTTTGGTTGCCAATGTTTTAATTCTGGATCACTTGAATACATGGTAAATTCCCCAGTTGCAATGGTGAGATTTGAACTCTAATCTCTAGATTAAAATCCAAATTTTTACATGATAAGCCATTAACATAGTCAGCCTGCAGCTCAGCCCTCAAGTCTGGAGACCCTCTGATAGGACCTGTAATCCTGCTTTGTTCCTGTTGTTGTTTTATTACTGTTCAGGGAGATGTGTTTGAAGTTGTTCAGAAAGCCTTCGCTGGATTTAGGAGTTAGCAGGGACCAGTGGTATGCACTCGTGTTGAATTACAAAAGCCTCTATTGTATTTGCAACCCATCCCTTGGAAGATATTTTTTGGCAAATGTCAGCACAGGTCACATGATCCACTATGGACCAATTGAAAGTATGTGCATGCAGTGTGCAAATCCACTGTGCCACCAAAAGTCACTCTATGCCCAATCTCGATGACTCTTGAACTTAATAGATCTTCATTGTCAGAGAGTATAGGTTTAAGGTGAGAAATAAAAGCTTTAGAGGGATCCAAGGAAGAACTTTTTCCCCCCCGCTAGAGGCTGGTTGGAATCTGGAATTCACTGTCTGACGGGGTGGGGGAGGGGGGCAGTGAAGACAGAAAATGACCTTCTGACCCCATGTATCCACACCAGCCACCAAGTACCCAACTATTCAGGACCCATTTACCAGCACTTAGTACACAGCCTTCCATACTTTGGCAATTCTTGTGCTTGTCCAGATAATTCCTAAATGCTCTGCCTTCTCAATTAGATAGTGAGTCAATGGTGTGGTGACAAAGTAACTTAAGTTCCAGAGTTCAAGTCAGACCACAACAACTGTTGAAATTAAATCAAGTTAACAATATGAAATTAAAAAATTACTAGGCCTTTTAATGGTGAGCAGAGAACTACTAGGTTGTTTTGAAAGTCCTTTCTGGTATATTAATATATTATACCTGACTGATGCGGTTGCCATTGAATCATACAACACAGAGGAAGGGTCTTCCAGCTCACCATGCCCATGCTGATTATCGTACCCATCTATACTGGTCCCTTTTACCAACACCCCTGGCCTTGGCATGCAACTCCTTGATTCAAAAAGTATGGGAGACAGAAAGCTGAAAACTACACAACAGATGGATTAAAATCTGTCACTGTTTGAAGTTATTTTATAGGTATTATAGCAGAACTCTTGTGGGGGGGGGGTGTGGTTTGAAGTAATCAGTTAAAGTCAAAAATTGTTTTGTGAAAGCGAAGTCATATATGACCAAGTTGTTGGAGTTCCTTGAAGTAACATCTGACGGATGAAGGGGAACCTGTGACCATATTGTTCATGGATTTTCTGACCGCATTTGGTAAGGTACAACATCAGAAAGAAAAGCTTGTGGTCTAAGCAGTAACATTGGCATGGATAGTAGATTGTCTGGCAGTAGGAAGTGGAGAACAGACATAAATGGGTCTTTTTTTGGTTGGCAAGATGTGACAAGTAGTAGGCTATAAGGATCAGTGCTGGGACAGCATTTTACAATTTGTATAAATGCAATGGATGAAGGCAACAAAGGTATGGATGTTAAGTTTTTTGATGATATTAAGTTAGGTAGGAAGACAAATTTTAAAGACAAAGAGATTGCAAAGGCATAGAACTAGGTTAAGTGAATGGACAAAGATCTAGTAAATGGAATGTAATGTGGTAAAATGTAAAATTGTCTAGTTTGTTAGGGGAAAAAAAAAACATTGTCCAAAAGATAGTAGAGCTCTGAAATGCAGAGAGATTTTAGTTCATGATTCACAAAAGTAATTAGGAAAGCTAGCAATATTACTGTTTATTGCTAGGGGAATTGAATTCAAAAGTGGGGAAGAGGAAATTCAGTTGCAAAAAGGGCTTTGGTGAGATTTCATCTTGAGTACTGTACTATGTACAGTATTGCTCTCCCTATTTAAGGAAGGATATCAATGCATTTGAAGCAGTTCAGATAAGTTTTATGAGACTGATACCAAGAATACCTGGTGGTGAGGAGGATTGTTCTATGAGAAAAAGTTGGGCTTTTATCTACTAGAGTTTAGAAAAGTGAGAGGGGACATGACAGGGCAATTCTGGAATGAATGTTTCTATCTGTGAAAGAATCTTGAACTAGTTATCACTGTTTAAAAGCAAGTTGCTCACCTAATGTTGTGATGGAAAATAACTGGTTCTTTGAGTCTCAACAGAAGAGGCCTGGACACACACAGTTTTAATAATAAGGAATTTATTTACAAGGGGAAGTTGGGTCAACACAAGCAGCTACAATACACAGGAAGCAGTGTGGGGACAAGGTATGGTTACACAAACAAAGAACAAGGGAAAAGCACTACAACAGCTATCCCCCTTGACCTTGGATAGCTGCGGCTCCCTCACCAGGACAAATGATAGACCTTCCCAAGCATAAATCAATGCACTTACCTCCAATGTGGTGGTCTGTAAGAGAGGGTTAGCCAAGGGCAAGTCTCATCTTTTAAAGCATGGGGCTGGGTGAGATAATCCAATTAAGGTGACCAATAATTTAGGTGTGCATTGATTAGTTGGGAGGGACCAAATGTTGATTGGCATGTGGTGTGTCCTCTGACCAGCCAGGTGGCAGTGCATCTGTTACGTGGCCGGTATCTCTGGATACATCTATTAAGATAAAGGCGAGGCATTTTTTCTCTCAATTTTTCTTTCTCTTCTTTGGAAGTCTCTTCCTCAGAGTGGAAGCAGAATCTTTCAATATTTCTAAGGCAGAGGTAGAGATCTTCTGGCTAAGAGGTGAAAGGTTACCATGAGAAGATAGATTTGAGATTATAAACACATCTCCTATGATATTATTTAAATGCAAAGCAGGCTTGAGGAACTGAATGGCCCATTCCTGCTTCTAAATTATATGTTCATATGTGGGCACTGCGGGCTTTCTTGCCTGATTCAGTATTCTGTGACTTTGATCTTTAACACAAGCT
Source organism: Hemitrygon akajei (assembly GCF_048418815.1). Taxonomy (NCBI): domain Eukaryota; kingdom Metazoa; phylum Chordata; class Chondrichthyes; order Myliobatiformes; family Dasyatidae; genus Hemitrygon; species Hemitrygon akajei. The sequence continues at coordinate 21,545,092 of NC_133141.1, read as the reverse complement.
TGCCTGCATGTAATAAGACCACTTTTCAGAACATCTTTCTCCCACACATAAAGAGAACTTGTCACACACACTGAGGCCTGTTCTTTAGCTCGGTGCCAGTTTCCCTGCAGGCATGGATCAAAATACTCTCCCATTGATGGGGATGTCTGGAAGATGGAGGCATGTTAACTGCAATAAATTGGACATGCTCTTTCTAGTTCCCAGCAAACTCTAGCCTGTATTGGCACAGAAGAACTTGTCTCACTCTACAGAGCCAACAGTGGTTAACAAATTTCACGTCACATGCCGGTGATAATAAACCTGATTCTGATGTAGGAAAGGAAGATGTCGCAGATGCAGTAGGGATGATTTGATTTCTGACTCAATTATTTAGAAACATAGAAAACTTACAGTACAATACAGGCCCTTCGGCCCACAAAGTTGTGCCAAACATGTCCCTACCTTAGAAATTACTAGGGTTACCCATAGCCCTCTATTTTTCTAAGCTCCATGTACCTATCCAGGAGTCTCTTAAAAGACTCTATCGTATCCGCCTCCACCACCATCGCCAGCAGCCCATTCCACGCACTTGCCACTCTCAGCTTAAAAAAAACACTTACCCCGACATTTTCTCTGTATCTAGTTCCCAGCACCTTAAACCTGTGCTCTCTGTGGCAACCATTTCAGCCCTGGGAAAAAGCCTCTGACTATCCACACAATCAATGTCTTTCATTTTGACAGAAATTTTTAAAATTTCAAGTATTCTGCTAATATTGATCTGCAATTGCACGCTGTTGACATCAGGTACCTGAAGCAAGTATTCTATCACCCAGGATTTGCATTCTTCAGCATTCATGCATCTTTAATCACATTCTCAGGCTGTTTACCTACATGCTGCAATCTTGCTGTAATATTAACCTCATCCAATTGTTGTCTGGTCTCCAATTGGTGTAGACCCACCACAATAAGATTGGTGCTTACGGGGTTTAATTGTGAAGGATGAGTAGTAAGCTCTTATTTCATGAAGGTTTGAAGGCAGAGGGGTAACCTACACAGGCAACATAAGATGATAAGGGAGTCAATGAATCAGGTATAGGGGAACTTAACTAGTGTATCTGCCTCCACCGCTGACTCGGGCAGTGCATTCCACGCACCAACCACTCTCTGAGTGATTCTTAAAACCTACCAGCAAGGGAAAATGGAGGTAAATTCTGTGCCCACTCTCCTGCTCCCAGGGGCAGGAGGGCAAGCAGAGGAAGTAACTATCATAGAGTAACCCGGCATGGAAACTGTCCCTTTTGGCCCAACTCATCTGTGCTAACCGAGTTGCCCACAAGCTAGTCTCATTTGCCCTCATTTGTTAATTCCATTGCCCCGTTTATTTCCCCGTACCCAACTCTCTCTCATATTACTACACCACAAAGTCTGTAAGCTGTTTGCTTTGCTAAAGAAGCAACAATTGAGGAATAATTGCCTTAGCCATGACTCAGAAGCTGTCACGCAATGCAGATTTTTCCAGAGCATATGCCTCTAAGTTTTACTAGATTTCAGAGCTAAAAGTGAATTTAAAAATTTTTTTTATGGTGAGTCATGGGCTGCGTCCCAGCTTAACCACAAGAATATAATGATTCAAATTCAAGTTAAGCTGATACCAAGCGGCTGTGATTGCTGAGCCCAGAGGAAAACCTCAGCCTAACCGCGTGCTCACTTATCACGCTATTCAGCGTATGTGGAAAGCGGAAGGAACATAACGTCATGTGTGGAGCCATCCTATACAGTGCCTGGGCTGGTGCTGCTGTTCACTCTATGAATGTAGTGTGGGCATCAGCTTTAAGATTTCCCTGTTCTCTTACAACACTCGACCATAGGTCCAGAGAATAGCTGTTCTCTCCCGTATATGTTGAGACAAGGATGATTCTCTCTGGAGATAGCACTATTCTTTGAAGAAACCAAAAGGGCATTGTGTGCACACAGTGCATTTTTTTTCTTGAGCATTCTGTATTAATATGGTTAACAGTGGGAATGATTTTTAGCCACTTGGATTAAAAGCCATTTTGACCCATTGTGACTGTGGCGCCTCTTTGAAAGTGTCTTCCATTTAGACACACTTCCCAGTTCTTCCCCCAGCAATGTCCTACACTTTTTTTCTGTATTTATTGCCCAGCGTTCACAACTGGCTAGTTAATCCTTCAAATTCCATCTCTCCACGACTGCCTCAGTTAAAAGCAGTACCAGACAGTCTATGCAGGAAGTGATGGTTCTGTAGTTGACAGTTGTCATCGCTGCTTAGTCACGTGTGGTCAAATTTATCGCCTTTACAGGGAGCTCCAGTGAGCTATTCTACTGCAGAAAGCATCACAATGTAGCCCAATTTTGTGCATTTGTGCCTGTAATGAGCTGTGCAGTCATTGAGACTGGGAAGACTGACTACCCATCATGCTGAAGACAATCCCTATATCCTCAATTAGCTCTGATCATCAGCAGCTGGAGCCAGGGTCTCTTTAGTGTGAGTTTCTATGTGATTAGTACATCTTTTGTTGGTTGTGTAAGTCTACGTAAGGACACTAAATTAGGATTAGCCCATCAGACCTTCCTTGCTCCCTGTCTTGTTGCTGTCTGTCCTGTGTATTGAACTCACTTTAATTTCAACATTTGCCATAACCTCCTCGTCTACCTTGGGCCTTCCTGCCAAATATTTTCATCCATCTACTTGATTTTAATGCTTATGCTTTACTCGTCCAGTTCCAATAGACAGTTGTTCATGCACCTGGGGGAAGAAAAGTGCAACATCCTCGGTGACTCCTGGAACTCTCTGGCCCATGCCTGTTCAAAATGTTAGAAGGGACACTCTAACAGGTTGGTTTGCAGGTGCAGCAGGCTATCAAAAAGACAAATAGAATGTTGGCCTTCATTGCTGGAGGGATGGAATTTAAGAGCAGGGAGGTTATGCTGCAACTGTATAGGGTACTGGTGAGGCCGCATCTGGATTACTGCGTGCAGTTCTGGTCTCCTTACTTGAGGAAGGATATACTGGCTTTGGAGGTGATGCAGAGGAGGTTCACCAGGTTGATTCCAGAGATTTGGGGGGGGGGGGGGGCAGAATTAGACTATGAGGAGAGATTGAGTTGCCTGGGACTGTACTCACCGGAATTCAGAAGGGTGAGAGGAGATCTTATAGAAACATATTAAATTATGAAAGGGATGGATAAGATAGAGGCAGGAAAGTTGTTTCCACCGGTAGGTGAGACTAGAACTAGGGGACATAGCCTCAAGATTCTGGGGAGTAAATTTGGGATAGAGATGAAGAGGAACTGCTTTTCCCAAAGAGTGGCAAATCTGTGAAATTCTCTACCCAATGAAGCAGTGGAGGCTACCTCATTAAATATATTTAAGACAAGGTTGGATAGATTTTTGAGTAATAGGGGAATTAAGGATTGTGGGGAAAAGGCAGGTAGGTGGAGATGAATCCATGGCTAGATTAGCCATGATTTTCTTGAATGGCGGAGCAGGCTCGATGGGCCAGGTGGCCGACTCCTGCTCCTATTTCTTGTGTTCCTATGGAACATTCAGGGTGGTATTTAGAACCTCAGTCCTGCGTTTCCCACACCGTCAATCACCTGCTGCACCACCTGTGGCAGACTCTTAGGCCTCAGCAGTCACTTCAGAATCCACAGAACAGGAGTGAAAGCAAGTTGCCCTTAATCCCAAGGGACTGCCAAAAGAGAAAGAAGAGGAATGTTCATAAATCCAAGAGATTCCGAACAACAAACATAAAATACTGGAGGAACTCAGCAGGTCAGGCATCATCTATGGAGAGGAATAAACAGTTGATGTTTTGGGCTGAGACCCTTCATGACTTCATCATCGGGATTCTTGTGTTGAAAATGAGTACTCGTGTCTTTTTCTAAGATATTTTCCCAAATCCAACTGGCTTTGATAGCAACAGACACAAAATGCATGAGGAGCTCAGCAGGCCGGGCAGCATCTATGGAAATGAGTAAACAGTCAACGTTTTGGGCCGAGACCCTTCGTTTGGATTCCTGATGAAGAGTCAGCCCAAAACATCTACTGTTTACTCTTTTCCATTGATGCTGCCTGGCCTGCTGAGTTCCATCAGCATTTTGTGTGTGTTGCTCGGATTTCCAGACTGCAGATTTCCTCGTGTTTGTGGCTTAGATTATCTACTGTGATGATTCTTGTGCCTTCCTTGTATACCAGAGGCCATTATCACCCTCCAGAAAACAGTTTGCAGGACTGCATTGTTGTGTTAGCTGGACATTACATAGGCACATGACTCTATTCAATGAACATTAACACAGGCTTAAATCTTCCCCAGTATGGAAGCAGTTTTTCAGATTGCCAGCATTTACTCTACGTAGAGACTTGTAGCTAAAGCTGAGGCTGAATTAATGTCAGACAGCATTGAAGTGTAAAACAGTGCCACGTTTTAAGGTCCAACTTGAGTGGCCTTGCAGAATCTGGCAGCAAGGCACACGAGGAAGCGGGTAAATGAGCACTGAAGCTTGAGGCTCTGCTTGACAAATAAAAGTTCCACGGTGCAGTGAGAGTCTGTTTGTGCTTCATCCAATTGTCATAATAGAGAGCCTCTTTCCCTTTGAGGGAATTGGTGAATTGCAGATGGCAGCACAGGGGCAGCTGCGCAGAATGGAACAAGTTCCCAGCTTCCGTTCATCCCTCTGGGCTGATGCTGGCATGAATGGACTTGACCAGTGTTGGCAATTGCAACTTGGAAGGGAAGAAGTGAGCCCTAGTGAGTGGCAAGACAAAGACATTGTGGACACACCCACTTTTTATTTGCATACGTATTGCCGTCATGTTGCCAATGCTCAGAAGTCTCTTGCTATAAATAGTTGGGTCTAATTTGATCCCTGGAGCTGCATTGCATGCCACGACCTTGTTGGGAGATTAAGGAGGTTTTTTTTTCTGTTTGTAACTGGCTTTTCCTATTGTGCTAACATTGATTCATGCAACAGAGATGATAACTGAATAAGTGTTTTTAAAATTACTGTAAAACTTTGGATTATTCTGCTGTACATTGCACTCCCACTGTCCTGGGCAAACACAAGGCTTTGGCTCTTGGTGCTGATCCCACAAATTCTGTATGGAAAACACTTTTTACAAAGGTCAACAGAGGGCGTGAAGAACCTCTGAATAGTTACTTGTGAAATTGTTGAAATTGTGACACTGGGGGATAGATCATACAAATGCTTTGGAAACAGTTTTATTTTGGTGTTGATAACCATCATGTTAGTTTCTTACTCAACCATTCAGCATCCACAAGACTTGTCCTTGTATAGATGAGATGGGCTGAAGGGCCTTTTATTATTTTGTATAGTAGATTCTATTTACATCAAGAAATATTGGATACACATTTATTTTTGAGCCTTAGAATTTGTGGAGAGACAGAACAGTGCACACGATCAACCCCAGGAACTGCAGCAATTCTACTGATTGTACGTGTGATTGACTATTCAGTTATGTTGTCCCAAATGATTAATTCAGAACAATCAGTTCCTCGAATGCCAGATAAAACTGGGTTTAAAAATGAATGATCTCCCATTTAAGACAGATGATAACTTTTTCTTTCAGGGGGTCGCGAGTCATCGGTACTCCATTTCAGGAGTAGTAGAACCAAATGTCTTTGAAGGCAGAGAGTGGTAAATTTTTGGTACGTAGGGTGGTGAAAATTAGGCAAGGATGTTGGGGTTTTAGATAGAGATCAGCCATGATCTTACTGAATGCCAGAGCAGGCTCAAGGAGGTTGAGTAGCTGCTTCCTTCTCATAATTTTAACATGTTAGTGTGGCGATAATAACTGGTCTCAACGCCTGACTAACCAACACACACAAAATGCTGGAGGAACTCAGCAGGCCAGTCAGCATAAATGGAAAAGAGTAAACCATCACCATTTTGGGCCGAGACCCTTCAGCAGAACTGAAGAAAAAAATGAGAAGTCAGAACAAGAAGGTGGGAGGAGGGGAGGAAGAAATGCAAGGTAATAGATGATGAGTGAAGGTGAAACTGGGAATGGTGAAGTAAAGGGCTGGGAAGTCAATTGGTGAAAGAGATAAAGGGCTGGAGAAGGCAGAAGACCATGGAAGAAAGGGAAGGGGGAGGAGCACCAGGGGGAGGTGAGAGGGGGAAATGGGAATAGTGAAGGAGAGGGGAGGCCATCACCACAAGTTGGAGAAGTCGATGTTCATGCCAGACAGAAGATAAGGTGTGTCTCCCCTCCATCCCGAGGGGTAGCCTCATCTTGACACAAGAGGAGGCCGTGGATTGACATGTCCAAATGGGAATCGGAATTAAAATGTTTGGCCACCAGGAAGTTCTGCTTGTGGTGGATGGTGCAAAGGTGCTCGACAAAGTGGTCCTCCAATTTACGATGGGTCTCACCAATGTAGAGGAGGCTGCATTGAGAGCACCGGACACTATAGATGATCCCAGCAGATTTGCAGTTGAAGGAGAGAGATTAGTGGTGAGGGATGAATGGAGTCATGGAGGGAACGATCCCTAAGGGGAGCAGAGGAGAGGGGAAGGTAAAGATGTGTTTATTGATAGGATTCCTTTGGAGATGGTCTAAGTTGCAGAGGATAATGTGTTGGATGTGGAGTCTGATGGGGGTGGTGGGTGTGGGCAAAAGGGTCTCTATCACTATTGTGGCAGCAGGAAGATGGGGTGAGTGCAGATGTACAGGAAATGGAGGGGATGCAGTTGAGGGCAGCATCAATAGTAGAGGGAGAGAAACTCTGCTCATAGGAGGAGAACATCTCTGATGTCCTGAAATGGAAAGTCGTGTCCTGAAAACAGATGCGGTGGAGGCAAAAATAAAATGAGAAAAGGGAATCGCATTTTTACAGGAGATAGGATGGGAAGAGGTATAGTCAAGATGACCATGGGAATCAGTATGCTTATAAAAGGTGTCAGTTGACAGTTTGTCTCTTGAGATGGAGACAGATCAGGAAAGGGGAGGGAGATGTCAGAGATGGGCCAGGTGAGTTTTAGGGCAGGGTGGAAGTTAGGCAAAGTTGATAAAAGCATAGTGCATGGAGCAGCACCAAGCTCTCATCAATGTTGGGGTTCTACAGAGCCAATGAGGTGGCAGGCATAGCTTGGGCCCATGTGAGTGTCCATGGCTACCCCTCATGTTTGGAGAAAGTGGGAGGAGGTGAAGGAAAAATTGTTGGATGACCAGCTCTGCCAGATGGAGGAGGGTGGTGGTGGAGGGGGATTGGTTGATTCTTTTGTCAAGAAAGAAGCAGAGGGCTTTGAGACCACCTTGGTGGGGGATAGAATTGTATAGGGACTGAACATTGTTTAAAAACCTCTTTGTATCTGACTACGGACTCCAGCAATGTGAGTGCACCCTGGTTCTAGGAGTTGAGTAATAATCATAAACTTGGCTGTGACACCCACATTCTGTACAAAAATAAAATGTAACAGAATTGGTTGGAATGCTAATATTAAAGTGGTGACCCTTTATGTGTTGTATAAGAACATAGAAAGAAGAGTAGGCCATTTGGTCCATTACACCTGCTCTAACCTTCAATAAGAACACAGATGTTGCTTTACCTCAGTGCCATTCTCCTGTATGAATTTCATATTCTTCAATTCTTTTAATATCTAAAATCCTGTAAATCTGTTTTGAACAAGTTCACATACAAAGCCTCCCCAGACCCCTTAGATAGAATTCTTAAAAGTTACCACTGTCCAGGTGAAGAAAAAACAGCCTTAAATGGCTGATCACTTATTTTGAGACTTTGACCCGTGGCTTGGCCCTGCAAATGCCCTGAGAAGCCCTGCAAGAGATGTGTCTATTCCAATGATGTATCTCATTCTTCTAAACTCCAAAGGTTACAGGCCCACTCTACTCCTTCACAAATGACAAAACAGCTATTCCAGAGATCTATCTGGGGAAGCCTTCACTGCATTCCCTTTATCACAAGTATATCCCACGTTAGTTAGTAAGATCAGACTTGTACATAAAATTCTAGATGTTCTCTCACTGGAGACTGGAGCCAGACATCTTTTTATGAATCTTCTTCCAATAAGGATCACCATACCATTTGTGTTTTAATTAATGAATCTGAATGCTTTCAGTAATTTGTTAGGATGCTTGGGTCCTTCCAAACACCAAGACTTTTTAGTCTCTTATGTATTAAAAGTACTACTTTTTTTCTAACAAAGTAAATACGTTACATTTTTGCACAAAAAGCACAGGCCAGGCATGTGATGAATTCCCTCCACTCTGGATAAGTTCAGCTTTAACAACACTCAAGAAGTGCGACACCTTTCCAGGGCAATATAGCCTTCCTGATTAGCATTCATCCTTTATCAGCGTGCAGTAGCTACAGTTTGCACCATCTACAAAATACATCAAGTTACTTGCCCAGACTGCTCCAATAACACTTTCAAAACCTATGAATTCTACTATCAAGAAAGATGAAAGCAACAGTGCATGGGAACACCATAGACTGCAGGCTTCCTCTCCTGACTTTGAAATATAATACTTTTCCATCATTGTTACTGGATCTGAATTCTGAACCCCCTTTCTGTCTGGGCTGGAAGATGTGAGTACTATCTTGGATATGCAGTAGGAATATGTTCACTTATTGGCACCTGAATTACATTATAAAACAGAATTTTTTATATTCCTCTTTTGCACTATTTTTTAGTAACTTGGAGCAACTTAAGTCTTGCACTATGCTGTTGCCACAAAATAACAAATATCACAGAATATGTCGGTGCTAATAAAGTTGATTCTCATTCTGGCATATGTATTGGATGAGGGCACTGGAAACCTGATAGAAATGAGTGCCTGTGGCTAGGCACAGCTCTAATGCCATCTAGAAATTTGCAGATGTTGGGAGAATCTCAAATGGAGAAGAGAGGACAAACAGGAGTGAGATATACCAGCTAGTGGAGTGGTGTCGCAGCAACAACCTGGCAGTCAACATCAGTATCACCAAAGAGCTGATTGTGGACTTCAGAAAGGGTATGACGAGGGAACATGAACCAATCCTCGTAGAGAGAACAGAAGTGGAGAGAGGGAGCAACTTCAAGTTCTTGAGTATCAAGATCTCTGAGGATCTAACCTGGTCCCAACATTTCGACGCAGCTATAAAGAAGGCAAGACAACGGCTATGTTTCATTAGGAGTTTGAGGAGATTTGGTTTGTTGCCAAAACACTTGCAAATTTCTACGGATGTACTGTGGAGGGAATTCTGACAGGTTGCATCACTGTCTGGTATTGGGGGGGGGGGGGGTCTACTGCACAAGATTGAAAGAAGCTACAGAAAGTTCTAAACTTAGTCAACTCCATCATGGGAACTAGCCTCCATAGTATCCAAGATATTTTTTCAAGGAGCGGTGCCTTAGAAAGGCAGTGTCCATTATTAAGGACTCCCATCACCCAGGACATGCCCTCTTCTCATTGTTATAGTCAGGAAGGAGGTACAGAAGCCTGAAGGCACACACTTGGCAATTCAGGAACAGCTTCTTCCCCTCTGCCATCCGATTCCTAAATGGACACTGAACCCATCGATAGACTTTCCTGTTTCTGGGCGTTTGGTGTTTCCATACTGGGCTGTGATGCAACCAGTTAGGATACTCTCCACTGTACACGAGTTTCGTCAAAGTTTTAACTGGCATTGCGAATCTACCCAAATTTCTAAGAAAGTAGAGGTGCTGTTGTGTTTTCTTTGTGTGTCACTTGTGTGCTGGTCCCAGGACAGATCCTGTGATAATGCCAAGGAACTTAAAGTTACTGATCTTCTCCATCTCCAATCCCCAAATGAGGACTGTGGCTCATGGGCATTCAGCTTCTTCTTCCTGCTGTTGATAATCAGCTCTTTGATTTTGCTAATGGTTAGTGAGGCTGTTGTTGTGGCATCATTCAACCAGATTTTCAGTCTCCCTCCTATACATCGTTTCGTCACCAGCTTTGATTTGTATAACACCAGCAAATTTAAATATGGCATTGGAGTTGTACTTAGCCATACAACCTGTACAAGGTAAAGCAATAACAATGCAGAATTAAGTGTAAAAGCCTCAGAGAAAGTGCAGTTGGACTGTTAGGTTGCAAGATCATAACGAAGCAGATTGTGAGGTCCAGAGTCCCTTTTATCATACTAAGGAGCTAATCAATAGTCTCATAAGAGGGATAGAAGCTGTTCTTGAGCACAGGTGTGGAGGAGGAAGCAGAAGGCTCATCAGAAGTGGGAGAAGAATTGTGGGCCCCAGGCCAACACAATGTCCTGAGGGAAACAGTGAAGACAAACTACACGTTGGAGTACCAGGCCTGCCATCTCAGTGGCTGAGAGAAGTTTATGGAGGGCAATGAAGTGGGCTACCTTTGAGAGCTGGTCCACCACTGTGATGATCAGCATGGCCCTGTGAGAAGGTGGAAAATCCATGACGATGAGGGACCAATAGGGGCTGCAGGACCCCAAAGGGCTGTTGGTTGGAGGAATTGAACTGGGCACATTAAGGGCTGGCGGCGACTAACTGACATACATCTGTGATCATGGTGGGCCATGCAGAACTGGAATCGCAGAAAATCCAGTGCTTGGATAGCTGTAAGGGAATCCTGACATGGATTGAGCTGGCGGGACTGTTGTATGGATATGAGGTTCTGTTGGTCAATCCAGATCAGGAAGGGCTCATTTTTACCATTAACCAATGTCTCCATTCCTCCAAGGCCCATTTAATGGTCAGTAGCTCCCTGTCTCCTACTCCATAACAGCGCTGTGTAGAGTTGTACCTATGAAAGAAGAAGGCACAAGAGTGTGTCTTCCCCGTCCGATCCTTGCTGGATGGCCCCAGTACTCACATCAGATGTGTGCACCTTGAAATGTCTGGAGGGGTTCAGATGGTGGAGAACGGGAGCAGTGGTGAAGCATCTCTTGAGCTGTTGGGGCTATTCAACGATGGTTTGCACTTCCTCTAGGTCCATGGTTATGCCTTTGGGTAAAAGGATATAATTTAGCAAGGAAATAATTGGGGTGGGGAGCTGACATTTTTCTAACTTTTGAGGAGACGCTGATGGACTGAATGGACGTGACAGACTTGGTCTTGTAGGCCTTTAGAGAAGGTGAGGATGTTGTCGAGGTAGATGAGCACATACCTATGTAATGTGTCTTGGAGGATTTCATTGATGAAGGCTTGGAAAACAATTGGACTGTTGGAAAGTCTGAAAAACTTCAAGTATTTGTAGTAGCCTGTGGGTGATCTGAACACCATATTCCACTCACCTCCCTGGCACATGTGTGCACTCCGTAGATCCAGTTTGGTGAATATCTGGGTCCTGTGGAGTGTTTCAAATGCATTATCCTTCAAGGGGAGGGAGTAGCAGTTCTTAACAGTAATTTTTTTGAGTCCACAGTAGTTGATGCAGGATCAGAGACCCCCATCTTTCTTTATCACAAAGAAGAATTGTGTAATCTTCGGAGATTGGGATAGTTGAATGAAGCCATGCTGTAGTGCTTCAGCTTGGGTCTCAGGAGGGGAGAGGGAGAACAGACTACCCTGGGCAGTGGTGGTGCCCGGGAGGAGGTTAATCGAGCGGTTGTATGGTCTATAAGGTGGCAGGGTGCTGCCTTCCCTTTAACTGAAGACGATGGTTAAGTCATGGTATTTCTGTAGGAGTTTGGTGAGGTCAACTGTTTCCTCTGCCTCCATGGATTTATGGGGTGAAGTCAACTAAGATTGCAGGCAGGTGGGTCCCCATTTCGGTAGCAAAATGGATGACCAGATAAAGTGACGGTCATGGAGAGCCAGGGGTTACCTAAGACGAGAGGAGTGTTGGGGTGAGTCAATAAGGAGGAATTGAATGGTGCTCTCCGATGCTCATATGCACAGGCTATGTGTGCAATCAGACCATCCCAGACACCAAGGGACATCAGTCAATGGTTGTGATGCAAAAGGGGTGAGAGATGGGCTCAGTAGGGAGTCCAAGCTGCGCACAGTCCGATCCAGAAAGTTGCCTGCTGCACTGGAATCCACCAGAGCCGTCAGGGTGTGGAGGAGGACTGAGAGAGTGGGTCTGGCTATCGCACGGAAAAGCGGCCAGGGGAGCTGACCAGATGGAAGGCTCATCTCCACCTGGTGGTGCTGTTTCCCTTGATGCACTGGCCATTTGATGCATGGGTGTTCAGCTGTTCTGCAACATGATTTATTTCTCCACCGATGCTCATGCTCTTGGGGTGGGGCTTAGGGGAGCATAGGTTCTGGAAGCATTTCAGATGAGGGTTCTGCAGTCTGAAATGGTTCTTGGAATGGAACTGTGGTTCAGGCTGATGAGGGTCGTTCCATAAGACACTTGTCAATTCAGAGGCCCAGAGCGACAAGGCTTTTAAGGTTGGTGAGAGGCCGTAATAGTAATGGGCCAGCAGTGCTTCCACATTCCCACTGCACTCTGCCGCAAGGATCCTGAATTCCATATAGTGTAACTCAGCACCAAGCATGAGCCTTGATGCAGGCAAAGTATCCGATCTGCTGACCCCATCCACTTCCCAGATGGTCGAAAACCCAGCGCATCTCAGCAGTGAATTCCTCATATTTATCGCAAGTGGTTGTTTTATTGTCTCAGTCAGTGGCGGCCCAGGCCAGAGCTTGTGTAGTGAAGAGAGAGATGACGAGGGGAATTTAGGCTCAGTCTGTAGAGTACAGAGACAGCTGGAGCTCAGATTGTAAGACACACTGGAAAAGGAGGTTGCAGTATCGGGTTGGGGATTTGTCAAAACAAACGTTCAGGTACCAGAACCTGGGACTCCAAGGGAGGTAATTGATAGGCACGGTGTTGTTGTATCAAGACAGAGAGTTGGTTCAGAGAGGAGAACAGATTGTCAATGTCTTCCTGCTGCTTCTGGATCATGGGCTCATGTCGATGGATGACTTCCTTTAGGTGGGCAAACTCTGCTGGGTCAATCTATGGTTCACTCATCCAGTCAGGAAATGTAGAAGAGGCTTGACCCAAAAGCAGAGCAATGCAGATGATTCAGCAATAACTTTAATAAACTGCAAAATAAATAGCCATGAGGGGGCTACATACCACTAGAGTACAGTTACTTAGAATAAGGCAACAATGTAACTGAAGGCTAGGGGCAACATACAAGATGCTGGCAGAACCCAGCAGACTAGGCAGCATCTATGGAAAAGAGTACAGTCGATGTTTCGTGCCGAGACCCTTCATCCTGCCCAAGGGTCTCAGCCCGAAACGTTGACAATCTGTTAATTTCTCTAGATGCTGCCTGGCCTACTGAGTTCCTCCAGCATTTTGTGTGTGTGTTGCTTGGATTTCCAGCATCTGCAGATTTCAGAATCGGGAATCAGAAACAGGTTGATTATTACCAGCATGTGTCATGAAGTTTGTTAACTTAGCAGTAGCAGTTCAATGCAAGACATAGTATAGAAGAAAACTAAATAAATTACAGTATACGTATATTGAGTAGTTTAAAAAAAATCGTGCAGAAACAGAAATAATATACATTTAAAAAGTGAGATAGTGTTCATGGGTTCAATGTCCATTTAGGAATTGGATGGCAGAGGGGAAGAAGCTGTTCCTGAATCGCTGAGTGTGTGCCTTCAGGCTTCTGTACCTCCTACCTGATGGTAGCAGTGAGAAAAGGGCATGCCCTGGGTGCTGAAGGTCCTTAATAATGGACGCTGCCTTTCTGAGACACCGCTCCTTAAAGATGACCTGAGTACTTTGTAGGTTGGTATCCAAAACGGAACCCACTAGATTTACAACCCTCTGCAGTTTCTTTCGGTACTATGCAGTAGCACCCCACCCCCCCACCCGTACCAGACAATGATGCAGCCTGTCAGAACGCTCTTCACGGTACATCTATAGAAGTTTGTGAGTGTATTTGTTGACCTACCAAATCTCTTCAAACTCCTAATAAAGTATAGTCGCTGTCTTGCCTACTTTATAGTTGCATCGATATGTTAGGATAAGGTTAGATCCTCAGTGATCTTGACACCCATGAACTTGAAACTGCTCACTCTCTCCACTTCTGATCCCCCTATGAGTATTGGTATATGTTCCTTCGTCTTACCCTTCCTGAAGTCCACAATCAGCCCTTTCGTCTTACTGATGTTGGGTGCCAGGTTGTTGCTGTGGCACCACTCCACTAGTTGGCATATCTCGCTCCTGTACGCCCTCTCGTCACCACCTGAGATTCTACCAACAGTGGTTGTATCATCAGCAAATTTATAGATGGTATTTGAGCTATGTTTACCCATACAGTCATGGGTATATAGAGAGTAGAGCAGTGGGCTAAGCACACACCCCTGAGGTGCACCAGTGTTGAATGTCAGCAAAGAGGATATGTTATCACCAATATGTACAGATTGTAGTCTTCCGGTTAGGAAGTCGAGGTTCCAGTTACAGAGGCCCAGGTTTTGCAACTTCTCAGTCAGGATTGTGGGAATGATGGTGTTAAATGCTGAGCTATAGTCGATGAACAGCATCCTGACGTAGGTGTTTGTGTTGTCCAGGTGGTCTAAAGCCATGTGAAGAGCCATTGAGATTGCGTCTGCTATTGACCTATTGTGGTGATAGGCAAATTGCAATGGGTCCAGGTCCTTGCTGAGGCAGGAGTTCAGTCTAGTCATGACCAACCTCTCAAAGCATTTCATCACTGTTGATGTGAGTGCTACCCAGCGATAGTTATTAAGGCAACCCACAGTATTCTTCTTAGGCACTGGTATAATTTCTCTTGTTTGTGAAGGCTTGGGGCAACTGGTTCAGGCTGGCTGGTTCAATTGGTGAACAAGGGCTGTTGTTCTTCATCTTGTAAAGTTTAATAGTGGTTGTCAGACCAGCACAAGGTGCATTACTACCACCTGCGGAGTTGGAGTGTGGAGCAAAGAGACAGAAAGTACACCCACTAAATTCCATTCCCCCCCAAATATAAACTCAAATCATATCAAAAAGCCTAATGCTTTTCAGAAAGTCATTTACACACTTACAGTTATATGCATTAACGTGGCAGTGATACTCTAACAAACTTCCCATGTTAAACTGTCTGTCCCAAAGATCTCAATTTAGCAATTAGATGTTTCTTTGCACTTCAGAGGAACTTCATTCATATAATACATGCTGCACCATTTCTTGACAAGTAAACTCCTTACAAATGCCCATATCATGAATATTAATTCTGAACAGGGAATTATTCAATGTAGTATATCCAATACATAAATGTGAGTATAACTTCTTCCCTCCTTCTATACCCATCTCCCAGAAGAGTTTCCACCTTCCTCTGGATTTTGTATAAATGCCGTCCTTTCCTTATCCCAAATTTGTTTCTACAGTGATTGAATAGACCTTTTTAATTATGGCTTTCATCTCCCCTTTATGCAAAGACACCACTAAATTCATGTCCTTAATTTTAAGTGATTGCTTGGCTAGAATGTCTACCACCTTGTTTCCTTCAACTCCAACATGGGCAGGGACCCAAATGAAATGTATACACAGGCCTAGACCCTGCAGCCTCAGCAGAGGTTGTCCAAGTTCAAGAACAATGTTTGGCCTACAATTTGAAATACCTGCTTAATAGATATCAAGACAGAGAACAAATCAGAGCACAGAAGTACATAATCAGGGTGTACTTCTTTGACCTATTCCAAAGCTAAAATGATCATGACTATCTCAAATGTGAATACCAATGCTTTGTTTGATAATCTTTTCTTAATAGTCACCTGAAACTTTGGAATATAGACAGAAACACCTGAATGACTTGTTACTGGATCTTTTGAACCATTTGTATAGATATGTAAAATGCCAAGATATCTGCCTTGCATATATTGCTGAACTTCCTGTGTCACTGTAAAACAATCATTCTTCATCTTAATATTTTCCTGAAGGCCCAAAGGAAAAAAAAAACAATGGAGGAGAGTCAGAAAGGGGTACACTGGGACCAAAATCCACAGTAGACAGCCCAAGATTTTGTGCCCATTCATATCCCATCCACCCAAAATTGAAGACCTTACAAATAGAATATTCCCAACACTCTACTAATGTTGGCAATATTGATGACTAATTTTATGTCCTCTTGCGTTAATCCAATAAACAATTGCTAACTGTACCCTGCATAGATGTAAAGGTACTTCACCCATTTCTACCAGTGATGCTGAAATTGGGGATGATTTAATAGCATCACAACATAATCTTAGTGTTTGAGCTTGAAATTTATCTCGGGGCTCTAAGACTGCTGGTGAAGCTGACCCATAAGCAAAACATCCATAATCAAAGACAGATCTGATTAAAGCAATATTCATTTGTTTAAGTAACCTCTTACTCACACCCCCCCCCCCAATCACGCTCAGCTAAGCACCTGAGCACATTAAGGACTTTTTTTTACATTTCTCTAGAATTTTATTCACGTGCACTTTCCATGTTAGCCTTGTATCTATCCACGTACTTAGAAATTCTACTACTGACTCTTGTTTAAGAGATTTACCATATAACTTGAGATCAATTGTGGGTGTAATGTTCCTTTTAGGAACAAACAGATAACTTGAGTCTTTGCAACAGAAAATTTAAACCCTACTGATGTCTCCATTCCTCTAATTCATTAATAGCTGCCTGCATTTTCCTAACTATATAATTGATGTTCCTGCTTCTCTTCCACTTGGACCATCATCAGAATATCGTGATTTGGAAATGTCTGAGTCAATATTTAAGAAAATATCATTAATAATAATATTAAAAACAAATGGATTTCCCTGAGGAGTCCCATTCTCTTTCTCGTGCTCCTTAAAAAGTGTTGTTCCTAACTTTCATCTTTCTGTCACATGAAAAATCTTGAATCCATTTGAATATCTACCATCTATAGAAGGGGGTAGAAGGGTGGGTTGGTGTGGGTGGGTTGCAGATGACACTAAGGTTGGTGGTGTTGTAGATAGTGTAGAGGATTGTCAGAGATTGCAGAGAGACATTGATAGGATGCAGAAGTGGGCTGAGAAGTGGCAGATGGAGTTCAACCCGGAGAAGTGTGAGATGGTACACTTTGGAAGGCTAAACTCCAAGGCAGAGTACAAAGTAAATGGCAGGATACTTGGTAGTGTGAAGGAGCAGAGGGATCTGGAGGTACATGTCCCTAGATCCCTAAAAGTTGCCTCATAGGTAGATAGGGTAGTTAAGAAAGCTTATGAAAGCTAACACCCCATAAGTCGAGGGATAGAGTTTAAGAGTTGCGAGGTAATGATGCAGCTCTATAAAACTCTGGTTAGGCCACACTTGGAGTGATGTGTCCAGTTCTGGTCACCTCACTATAGGAAGGATGTGGAAGCATTGGAAAGGGTACAGAGGAGATTTACCAGGATGCTGCCTGGTTTAGAGAGTATGGATTATGATCAGAGATTAAGGGAGTTAGGGCTTTACTCTTTGGAGGGAAGGAGGATGAGAGGAGACATGATAGAGGTATACAAGATATTAAGAGGAATAGATAGAGTGGACAGCTAGCGCCTCTTCCCCAGGGCACCACTGCTCAGTACAAGAGGACATGGCTTTAAGGTAAGGGGAGGGAAGTTCAAGGGGGATATTAGAGGAAGGTTTTCACTCAGAGAGTGGTTGGTGCTTGGAATGCACTGCCTGAGTCAGTGGTGGAGGCAGATACACTAGTGAAGTTTAAGCGACTACTAGACAGGTATATGGAGGAATTTAAGGTAGGGGGTTATATGGGTTGCAGGGTTTGAGGGTCGGCACAACATTGTGGGCCGAAGGGCCTGTAATGTGCTGTACTATTCTATGTTCTATCTCCATGACTTTTCCAATTTAAGCAGCAGCCCTTGTGTCCATTACATATCAGAAGCTTTCTCTGCATCAAAGAAAACTGCCACCACTGATTCTTTATTAACTTGGGCTTTATGAATATCAGGTTCCAAATTTAACGCAGAGCCCATGGTCATTTTCCCTTTATGAAATCCAGATTGGTATGCAGCTAATTTTCCACTGCTTTCCACAAAATAAAAGTTTTGCTATAAACCACTCATTCCATTATCTTGTATACATGTGAAGTTAGTGAAATGGGTCTATAACTGGAAGGATCTCATTGATCATTATGGGGTTTCAACACGGGGTTAACAACCACCTGTTTCCAGGAAGGGGGAAGTTGTCCTTCAACCACCGAATTTCAAAATATCAAATGATATGGTGAGAAGGCAGTTGTATGGAGGTGAGTGGGATCTGGGATCAGCCATGATGGAATGGTGGAGCAGACTCAATGGGCTGAATGGCCTAATTCTGCTCCTATGTCTTATGGTCTTAAAACCAACAAAGCTTTCAAATCTGCTAACTGTGTAAACAAATATCATCTTTCCCAGGCGATGTCTGACCAGCACTATTAATAGCCCTTTTATAAGTTCAGACAAAGTAAATTTTACATCCAAACAGGAACTGTTACATTTTTCTCAGAAATCTGAGGATTGCTTGCCAAAATATTCTCTATAAGACCTTAAATTGACCAGACTATGTACACTGACACATGGTTTTTGATAATAATTATGCTTTTTCAGAGTCAACCTTCTCCCTACCTTACGAAACCGGTAGTGCATCAAGTTTTCTAATTTCCCCCTTTTTTTATATTGTATCCTAACTTCCCCTACCTGGAACTCTTTCCCAATGCTATCACAGTGCATTCTCCAGTGCATTATCCAAGTGCATTCTCCTTGTCCTTTTCACTACTTTTCTAACTATAGCTTGAGCTTGTATGAAAGATGAACAGGAGTAACACTGCCCAGCTTTTCTAAAAACTTTATTCCCCTCCTTCACAGCTCATTTACATTCATCCATCCATCAGGGAATGGCTCCTCTTTTATCATCTCCCAACAATCTGGGAATTGACTCCTAAGCTATTCAGTTGTCACTGAGCTATTAAGGTATTATTACTCAACTCAATATCCTCCAAATGATCAGGAAATCTGCTTTCACATAAGTCATCAAATGCAGCCCAATTGGCCTTCTGGGGATATGAGAAACTTCCTTCTAATACACAGCTATTGCCATTGTACATTGTATGATTATTCCCCATTGTTGTATCACTATTCACTTCCCAGTTCCACACACTTGCTAGATCCTCAGATACCAGTGTGAGGTCTATAGCAGAAACAGTGTTGTTAACTAGATTTATCCTTGTACTCCTACCATTGTTTAAGCACAGCAAGCACTTTTCTTCCAGAAAGTCTTCCACTACCATCCCATCATATTTGTGTCATTACAATGCCACACAGTACTATGAGCATAAAATTGCCATACCACAAGACCATTTCAACCCATGCTTTCCAATATATCAGGTGTTGACCTTTCTCAAGGGTTATACAAAATTATTGTCTGTACTTAACTGTTCTTGACCCAAATTTTAACTACAATTGACTCATAAACAGCCCCAATCACCAAAACTCTATGTGCTACCCTATTTTGACAAAGGTAGTCACTCCTCCTCCATTGCCCATTTTCGGATTGTGTATTATATTAACATAACCTTGTATATTAAAATGCAGACAAGATTTCAACCAGGTTTCCTGTATACATATAACATCAGGTTTATTTAGTAAATCTTCAGTAAGTTTCTTAAACACTTGACCATTAGCTAATGTGCTTCTAGCATTCCATTGTAAAATTACAAAAAAAATTTACAACCCTCCTTTGAAGTCTGATCATTATTTACCCTTCGTTTCAAAGCATCATTAATAACTTCTAGAGTTAAGTCTTTTATCTCTAGAAGTTTTTCTGCAGCTTTTAATATAATTTTATTTTTTGCTACCCTACTTTTAGTTGGTGCTGTTCAAAGGTTTCAAAGGTACATTTAATGTCAGAGAAATGTATACAATATACATTCTGAAATGCTTTTTTTCACAACCATCCACGAAAAGAGGAGTACCCCCAAAGAATGAATGACAGTTAAAAGTTAGAACCCCAAAGCCCCCCCCACCCCCGGTTCCCCTCTCTCCCTCCCGTAAGCAGCAGCAAAGCAACAATCCCCCCCTCCCTGCTAGCAAAAAACAAGCATCAGCACCCATCACCGAGCACTCAAGTGTGTAGAAAAGCAACAACAAAGACACAGACTTAGTTATCCCAAAGACTACTCGTTCACCCGGTATTCGACATGCCACAAGCTCTCAGTCAGAGAACGAGGTGTCCCCGTTTCACAGCGAGAGGGGAGACATAACAAACAACTCGCTGGTTTATGATGTTAAAAGTCCGTTACGTTGCTTTTCTCGACCTCTATGCCCCAAAATCTCGGGTTTCTGGTCACACAGCTGTAGATATTCCGACTCCCCTGACGACACACAGGTCTCCTGTTGTGACACTGACCTTCGATCTGCCCGTCTCCAGAGCCCCGAGATCCTAGGCCTTCAAAGTCGAGCCGAACTCTTAGGCTGAGCCCTTGGCGTGCCAAACAATGGCCAGTTGTGAAAACCTGAGAACAGGTCCCATTCCCGCAAAGAACCGAAGTCAGCGTGTAACTGCAGGTCATGGTCTTCAAAAGAACCCTGAAAGGGGAAAATTAGGGATATTAAAGGTAGAACTAGAGCTGTTTCCGAAGATGCAAGCAAAGGAGTCGCCATTTAGCACCATCATCACTTTGCTTCGCCACTCTAGTAAACATCAACTAGAAGGCGGCCTGATACTAACAATGATATTGGCGTGTCCTGCCTGCTCTTGAAGCCAGCTCATCATTTTTCTCAAACATGCTCCTCTTAATGGAGCTTGGAGTAACTTCTAATATTTAGCCCAAAGCAAATTACTGCAGATGCTGGAAATCCACACACAAAAAAAAAGCAGGCCAGGCACCATCTATGAAAAGAGGAGAATTAACATTTTAGGTTGGTAACCTTTCATTAGAACCAGAAAATGTTAAGTTGCAAGAAAAGTTAAACGATGTAGAGGACAGGAGAGACTGAATGATATGGGGGGGGGGGGGGTTCACAGTGCAAGATAGGACAGTAAAGTAGAAAAATATAGAAACAATTGACTGGTCTGAAGGAGGTAGAAATGGGAGCTGAATAGTTGTCAAAAGGGAAATATTGTAGACACTGGGCAGTTCATTCTCTGACAACTCGTGCTTAGTCCAAAGGTGAGATGTTATTCCTTGAGCTTGCATTGATCTTCATTGGAACAGTGTATTTGGCCAGAAACAGAGAAGTCAGAGTAAGAGCCAGTTTTAGCATTTACTGTGTAACGTAGAGATCATGTAGACTACACCTCCCCTCCAATAATGAAAGCAACTTGCATAGAAATAATACCTTTAATATGTACAAAATGCTGTCTAGTATCCAAGGTGTAACCTGGCAAGTGAAAGGTGTTAGAAGCTATGGTTGAATGATCAGAGATGGATATTAAGCAAGTTACAACAGTGGTAAAGAGGAGTCTGTTCTGGGGAGGGAATTGGTATGGCTGTCCATGGTGTGGTTGGTATGTAGCTCTCACAATTTGCTTTAATGATCTTCCCAAAGCCAGTGTTATGCTTCATCTTTGAAAAGACTAGTTAGCAAACTGTCTTGATTTTGCCTTGGTCATTTAAATCAACACCATATTTTTATTATGTTAACATTATAGAAAGCATGGGGAAGTAGAGTCACTGGGGGAAAAAATCTAATGTTCTTACTCCCAGAATTGCCTTTGGCCATCAATTAATTGTTCCCAAGGTTTTTCCGCATTTCTTCAGTTGACTTCTGATCCTTTTCCTTTGATTATCTCTGTGTGCTTAGTCTGAGGTGAGCTACTAATCCCCAGCTCACACTGCCTGACCACAGAATAATGTCCTTTCCATTCCATCTCTCAACTTTGTTTTGATGGGAATCATTGGTGTTTGGAAATACTTATAAATTTCTCCCTTGCCCTCTTACCTCCTCTGTCTGTGCATCACCAGCCTTTGACTTGCCCCAGTCCTATATACAGTGAATGCTGTGGATCTGGGACTAATCACATAGAATATAGGTTTCTACCATAACTTACTACTTCCTGCAGGAGGCAATTCTGGGGCTCATCTGGCTGATGTGTTATATTTTTTTCTACTAAATCCTATTTGTCTTACCAAAACAACTCCTCATATTTAAAGCAACGCACAAATTGAAGGTTACCTCAATTTTTTTTTTAAAGTGGCTAAAATAGCATTGATTGGGGGTTCAAATTAAAAGTTTTATGACCATTAAAAGTTAACACATGATTCAAAAAGAGAATACTGGAAACACTTTGCAGGTCAGGCAGCATTGCATAGAAAGAAACAAGGTTAACTTTTCAGTCAGATTTAATTTATGCCAATCACCTATCTTTATTCAACATGGCTCTTGTACCCTTGGTAACAACACCAATCCTGATTCTTTCAAATCTATTGGCAGGATGGATGACCAATGTCAGCATCCTCCCCAGGATAACATCCCCAGCATTGAGGCTGATGTTCACGGTCAACAGTTCCAGTGGGTGGGCCACATGTTCCTTATCCTGTAACAAGCTCTGTCACAGAAGGAGCTATCAGGGAGGATAGAGGGGAAAAAAAATCAATTATCAGTTGATTTTCATCAATTATCTCAAAGTCTACACAAAAATTGTAATATCCTTCCTGGTTTTGAGAATCCCCTGATTGCTCAAAATGGACAAGGAGCCTCTAAGAAGGCACTGAGATTTTCAAGTCACTTCAAGAATCATAGAATTGAGAGATATGGGCCAGCCATCAACCATCTGTTTGGGATCAAAACAGGATTAATATTCTCCCAACCTTTCCATCAAATTGCCACAGATTCTACAATTCGTGTACACACCGGAACACTTTACATCAGCCTATTAACTTACCAACCTGCATGTAGTGAAGGAATCCCATTTAGTCACATAAAGAACATGCACACTCTATGCAGACAGGATCTGAGGTCAGGTTCTCTGTCACTGTGAGGCTGTGGCTCTTGTATTGCTGGTGTAAGAATCCTGACAGTTACCATGATGTGTGACACCTGTTGCAAACATTACACTTAGATTGAGACATGTACTAAATCAGCATCTCTCCCTTTCTCCTGCATGTGAAGAGACAATTTTTCCTGATTGCCTTTCAAGTGTGCTTGTGGTTGTCTTGCAGTTGCTTTGGGACAAAGGAAGGAGAGTCTTACAGAGCAGCGTGGCATCAATGGAATGGATAAGCTGTTCCAAAACCTCGGCAACTCAATGCTGTCAGAAGGGGACCTGATACTACAGGTAAATGAAGTTCCAGGGTATTTCTTCATTTCTTCATATGGCTTTTTTGCTTCAAGGGATGGGTAGATGGAGAGAAAGCAATCTCAGGTTTAATTTCTGCTTTACAAGCTGGTACACAGTATCTGGCATTCCAAAGCAGGGCTGGGGTGCTATTCTGTCAGAAGCACTGTCCTTCGGGCCATAAAATGTAGGAGCAATATTGGGCCATTTGGCCTATTGAGCCTGCACTGCCATTTCTTCATTCTTGATTTATTATCCCTCTCAAGTTTGTTCTGTTGCCTTCTCCCCATAACCTTTGACACATTGAATAATCAAGAATCTATCAACCTTTCCTTTAAATACACCCAATGATTTGGCCTCCACAGCTGTCTGTGGCAGTGAATTCTACAGATTCACCATCCTCCAGCTAAAGAAATTCCTCCTCAGTTAATGCAATAAAGCAAAACTCACTCAGTGAAAATCATGTAGCACACTTTTAAACAGGAATCACCATTGTAATGAAGGCTGTGGACCAAGTGTTGGTAAATGGGTTAATATAGAAGGGTACTTGATAGTCAGAATGGACATGGTGAGGAGGCAAAACAACTCTGTGCCTCTTTCTGTGTTATATGATTCCAAGAGTAGTGTTGATCTTCCAGATATTTTGGCCAATATTAATCCCAGCCTTACTAAATGGCATGCCTACCTTCATAGGCTGAGGCTGAGATGGCATGTTGTAACCATACAAAACATTGGTAGGATTGAACATGGAGTATTGTGTACAGTTCTGGTTGCTACACTATAGGAAGGATGTGGTGGCAATAAAGAAAGTGCAGAAGAGAGTCACCAGGATGTTACATGTAATGGAGGACTTCAGTTACAAGGAGAGATTGGATACACTGGGTTTATTCTTACTAGAACATAGTAGGCTGAGGGGTGACCTTATAGAGATTTATAAAATAATGAGGGCGTAGCCTGGGTTGATGCTTTGTGTTTTTCCCAGTGCCAGGAGTCTAAAACTAGAAAGCAGAGGTTTAAAGTGAGAGGGGAGAAATTTAAAGGGGACCTGAAGAGCAAGTTTTTCCACACAGAGGGTAGTGGTTATATGGAACAAGCTGCCACTAGAGGTGCTAGAGGCAGATAAGTTACAAGGTTTGAAATGGTATTTAAACAGGTACTTGGATAGAGGTGTACAAGTCTAATGCAACCGAAAGGGAGAAGTGCAAATATCATCACAGTCATCATGGATGAGTTGGGCCAAAGGCCTTGTGTCTGTGTTATATAGCTCTTTGACTCTCTGACTAGCATTATGAAAGGAAATATCAATTGGCCATTTATCACATTTATATGTTTTGGAATTTTTCCTGGATATGGCAACCTTTTGTGAGTAAAAACAGAAAATGTGGATATACTCAAGTCGGTCAGGTGGCATCTGTGAAGAGTGAAACAGAGTGTAAGCATCAGGTGGAAAGACTCTTCAGCATAATAGCAAAAGTGGAATGAAGAACACAGGAAGACTGCTGATGCTGGAATCTGGATCAAGATTCAATAGCCAGAGGAATTCAATAGGGCAGGCAGCATCTATGGAGAGAAGTGGGCAGTCAATGTTTCAAGTTGAGACCCTTCATGCAAGTGAGATTTAAGTTTCAACAAAGAGTGGGAGAAGAGCTGAATAGGACAAATGGAAGATCTCTAATAGAGTGAGGTTAGTTGATTTCAATGTTTACAGGGCTGTTTGCTTGATCTGTTACTGAGGGAGGTTAGGTGATCTATTAGCAGAACTGGCCATTTTGATACAAGCAGAGAAAGCATATTGTCTGATATTCTTGAATTCAGAATTGAGACCTGAAGGTTATAGTGTGCCCAGATGGTTGTGGAGTGCTGTTCCTCAGGCTTACATTGGGCATTATTTGGAGAATCCTCCTCTTAGTAGAATTGTTGGTCTCAAGTGTTCAATATCTTTTTTGCTTCCAGGCTCTGAATGGATTTGTCCTGGTAGTGACAGCAGAAGGTGACATCTTCTATGCATCTCCCACTGTGCAGGAGTACCTGGGCTTCCACCAGGTCAGTAGCTGAACTCGTAACATCAGAGAGGGAAAGGAGCAGGAACAATGATATGGTGATGGACAACATCAATACTGGGTGTGGGGGATACAGTTCTCACCTTGGATGATGAATCAAATCAAAATTAAATCATTTAATTATTATTCAAGCTGCACATGAATATAGCCAAATGAGACAGCATTTCTCCAGGGCCAAGGTGTAAAAACATATATGTGCATTCAAAATAGTGAGAAAGAAAAATAAGGAATGCAGTCACTCAAGAAAACACATTTTTAGTCCGAGACCTTAAGCGACAAATCCTGCAAATTTGTGTTCCCAGCGGTCTAGCCTGTAATTCCACCAGTCCAACACTGGAGGGCAGCATCGATGGGAGAGGCTACCCTCAACCGAGTGCGGATGCCACACTACATTGCCTCTGGCATCTCCTCGACTGGACTGTAGCAGCAGGCAAGCCTGCAGCTTGAGGCCTCAACCTCACAACAGAGGCAACAGTGCTGCCTCGCCCTCTGTCCCCCCACCAACAAAGGAAACAGCCCTGCAGCAATCGGTGTTCAATAGAGTCTTGCGATCGCAAAATAAAGTTCGAGTGGAAGGAATTGCCCACAGAACAGATTGAAAATTGGTTAATTGGGGGTGTGATGGAGAAGGTTACATTTTGCTCTGTGTCATTGTTTATCAGCTGACAATGATGTAAGTAATTAACCCTGCAGTCATCGTTGACTGCAAGAGGTTGGTTTTGGTGCATCTTTCATTTTGTTACTCTTGTGGGCCTGAGAGCAGGAACCAATATTTATCCTTCATTCATTGTCTTTGTAACCCTTACCACACTGTGGGCTTTTATTATGTTGTGTTTCTACAATGATGTCTCAAGGAAACCTAAGAAGTAAAAAAAGGATACCATTAGCCCTTTGAACCTGCTCTACCATTCAATAAGGTCATGGCATATCTTTTACAGTAACATCACTTCCTGCACTAACCTGAAAATTATTCTGCTCTTTGTAACAACTTAATTCTTTCCCATCCTCACACGACCAAAGGGAGGCAAAACACAAACAAGAATACCCTAAGGCCTTTAAAGTATCATACTATGGAAAATAAATTCTGATAATTTTGCCTTTTCCCTGTTTAGACTGCTGTCATGCACCAGCCTGTCTTTGAACTGATCCATCCTGAAGATCGGGATGAGTTTTGGCGGCAGCTGCACTGGGCACTAAACCCATTACTGCCTTCCGCTGCGGATCAATCAGAACCAGGTAAGGAAATGCATCCCACAGGAAGCTCTTTATTTATTAGTCTTGACACCTGCAGAGGTTAGGGGATAGTTTACTTAAAATCCCTACATCCCCTTGTTTCTGAACAGTTTAATAAAGAGCAATGGGAACTGAGTGGTGTTGGGTAGAATTGTTAGGGAGTGGGAACTGAACTGAAGAGACTGTGGAAGAGGAGGTTGGCTCACAAATAGAGAAAGCTTGGAGACTGTGCGAGAGGGAAAATAGGCAGGTGATAGAGAAGGGACGCGCTCAGACCGAAGGTTTGAGATGTGTCTATTTTAACGTAAAGAGTATCGCAAACAAAGTGGATGAGCTTAGAGCGTGAATCAGTACTTGAAGATATGATGTGGTGGCCAGAGACTTGGATGGCTCAGGGACAGGAATTGTTACTTCAAGTGCCGGGTTTTAGATGTGTCTGAAAAGACAGGGAGGGAGGCAAAAGAGGTGGGGGCATGGCACTGCTGATCAGAGATAGTGTCACAGCTGCAGAAAGAGTGGATGCCATGGAGGGATTGTCAATGGAGTCTCTGTGGGTGGAGGTTAGAAACCACCCAATAGTAACAGGGATATCAAGGAGCAGATAGGGAAACAGAGGTGTAATAATAAGAGTTGTCGTGATGGGAGATTTTAATTTCCAAAATATCGATTAGCATCTCCCTAGAGGAAGGGGTTTAGATGGGGTGGAGTTTGTTAGGTGTGTCCAGGAAGGTTTCTTGATACAATATGTGGATAAGCCTACAAGAGGAGAGGTTGTACTTAATTTGGTATTGTGAAACGAACCTGGTCAGGTGTCAGATCACTCAGTGGGAGAGCATTTTGGAGATAGTGATCATAATTCTGTCGCCTTTACAACAGCATTGGAGAGAGATAGGAACAGACAAGTTAGAAAAGTGTTTAATTGGAGTAAGGGGAATTATGAGGTAATCAGGCAGGAAATTGGAGGCTTAAATTGGAAACAGATGTTCTCAGGGAAAAGTACGGAAGAAATGTAGCAAATGTTCAGGGGATATTTGTGTGGAGTTCTGCATAGGTACGTTCCAATGAGTCAGGGAAGTTATGGTAGGGTGCAGGAACGTGGTGTACAAAGGCTGTAATAAATCTAGTCAAGAAGAAAAGAAAAGCTTACAAAAGGTTCAGAGTGCTAGGTAATGTTAGAGATCTAGAAGATTATAAGGCTAATAGGAAGAAGCTTAAGGAAATTAGGAGAGCCAGAAGGGGCCATGAGAAGGCCTTGGCGGGCAGGATTAAGGAAAACCCCAAGGCATTCTACAAGTATGTGAAGAGCAAGAAGATAAGACGTGAAAGAATAGGACCTATCAAGTGTGACAGTGGGAAAGTGTGTATGGAACAGGAGGAAATAGCAGAGGTATTTAATGAATACTTCAGTATTCACTATGGAAAAGGATCTTGGTGATGATTTTCAGCAGACTGAAAGAAGATGTGCTGGAGCTTTTGGAAAGCATCAAGTTGGATAAGTCGCTGGGACCAGATGAGATGTACCCCAGGCTACTGTGGGAGGCGAGGGAAGAGATTGCTGAGCCACTGGCGATGATCTTTGCATCATCACTGGGGTTGGGAGAGGTTCCGGAGGATTGGAGAGTTGTGGGTGTTGTTCCTTTATTCAAGAAAGGGAGTAGAGGTAGACCAGGAAATTATAGACCAGTGAGTCTTACTTCGGTGGTTGGTAAGTTGATGGAGAAGATCCTGAGAGACAGGATTTATGAAGATTTGGTGAGGTATAATATGATTAGGAGTAGTCAGCATGGCTTTGTCAAGGGCAGGTCGTGCATTACGAGCCTGATTGAATTTTTTGAGGATGTGACTAAACACATTGATGAAGGAAGAGCAGTAGATGTAGTGTATATGGATTTCAGCAAGGCATTTGATAAGGTACCCCATGCAAGGCTTATTGAGAAAGTAAGGAGGCATGGGATCCAAGGAGACATTGCTTTGTGGATCCAGAACTGACTTGCCCACAGAAGGCAAAGAGTGGTTGTAGACGGGTCATATTCTGCATGGAGGTTGGTGACCAGTGGTGTGCCTCAGGGATCTGTTCTGGGACCCTTATTCTTCGTGATTTTTATAAATGACCTTGATGAGGAAGTGGAGGGATGGGTTAGTAAATTTGCTGATGACACAAAGGTTGGGGGTGTTGTGGATAGTGTGGAGGGCTGACAGAGATTACAATGGGACATTGATAGGATGCAAAACTGGGCTGAGAAGTGGCAGATGGAGATCAACCCAGATAAGTGTGAGGTGGTTCATTTTGGTAGGTCAAATATGATGGCAGAATATAGTATTAATGACAATAGACAGTAGGTGCAGGAGTAGGCCATTCGGCCCTCCTAGCCAGCACTGCCATTCACTGTGATCATGGCTGATCATACACAATCAGTACCCCGTTCCTGCCCTCTCCCCATATCCCTTGACCCTGCTATCTATAAGAGCTCTATCTAACTCTCTCTTGAATGCATCCAGAGACCTGGCCTCCACTGCCTTCTGGGGCAGAGCATTCCACATATCCACCACTCTCTGGGTGAAAAAGTTTTTCCGCATCTCAGTTCTAAATGGCCTACCCCTTATTCTTAAACTGTGGCCTCTAGATCTGGACTCGCCCATCAGCGGGAACATGCTTCCTGCCTCCAGCATGTCCAATCCCTTAATAATCTTGTATGTCTCAATCAGATCCCCTCTCATCCTTCTAAATTCCAGTGTGTACAAGCCCAGTCGCTCCAATCTTTCAACATATGACAGTCCCGCCATTCCGGGAATTAACCTTGTGAACCTACGCTGCACTCCCTCAATAGCAAGAATGTCTTTCCTCAAATTTGGAGACCAAAACTGCACACAGTACTCAGGTGGGGTCTCACCAGGGCCCTGTACAGCTGCAGAAGGACCTCTTTACTCCTATACTCAATTCCTCTTGTTATAAAGGCCAGCATGTCATTAGCTTTCTTCACTGCCTGCTGTACCTTCATGCTTGCTTTCATTGACTGATGTACAAGAACACCTAGATCTCGTTGTACTTCCCCTTTTCCTAACTTGACTCCATTTAGATAGTAATCTGCCTTCCTGTTCTTGCCACCTAAGTGGATAACCTCACATTTATCCACATTAAACTGCATCTGCCATACATTTGCCCACTCAGCCAACCTGTCCAAGTCACCCTGCATTCCCATAACATCTTCCTGACATTTCACACTGCCACCCAGCTTTGTGTCATCAGCAAATTTGCTAATGTTACTTTTAATCCCTTCATCTAAATCATTAATGTATATAGTAAACAGCTGAGGTCCCAACACCGAACCTTGCGGTACCCCACTGGTCACAGCCTGCCATTCCAAAAGGGACCCGTTCATCGCTACTCTTTGTTTCCTGTCAGCCAGCCAATTTTCAATCCATGTCAGTACTCTGCCCCCAATACCATGTGCCCTAATTTTGCCCACTAATCTCCTATGTGGGACTTTATCAAAAGCTTTCTGGAAGTCCAGGTACACTACATCCACTGGCTCTCCCTTGTCCATTTTCATAGTTACATCCTCAAAAAACTCCAGAAGATTAGTCAAGCATGATTTTCCCTTCATAAATCCATGCTGACTCGGACTGATCCTTCTACTGCTATCCAAATGTGTCGTAATTTCATCTTTTATAATTGACTCCAGCATCTTTCCCACCACTGACGTCAGGCTAACCGGTCTATAATTCCCTGTTTTCTCTCTCCCTCCTTTCTTGAAAAGTGGGACATTAGCCACCCTCCAGTCAGCAGGAACTGTTCCTGAATCTATAGAACATTGGAAAATGATTACCAATGCGTCCACGATTTCTAGAGCCACCTCTTTAAGTACCCTGGGATGCAGACCATCAGGTCCCAGGGACTTATCAGCTTTCAGACTCAACAGTCTATCCAACACTGTTTCTTGCCTAATATAAATTTCCTTCAGTTCATCCTTTACCCTAGTTCCTTTGACCACTATTACATCTGGGAGATTGTTTGTGTCTTCCCTAGTGAAGACAGATCCAAAGTACTTGTTTAACTCATCTGCCATTTCCTTGTTCCCCATAATAAATTCACCCGTTTCTGTCTTTAATGGTCCAATTTTGGTCTTAACTTTTTTTTGCTATTCACATACCTAAAGAAGCTTTTACTATCCTCCTTTATATTCTTGGCTAGTTTACCTTCGTACCTCATTTTTTCTTGGTGCATTGCCTTTTTTGTTATCTTCTGTTGCTCTTTAAAAGCTTTCCAGTCTTCATGATAAGACTCTTGGCAGTTTGGAGGATCAGAGGCATCTTGGGGTCTGAGTCCATAGGACGCTCAAAGCAGCTGTGCGGGTTGACTCTGTGGTTAAGAAGGTGTACGGTGTATTGGCCTTCATCAATTGTAGAACTGAATTTAAAAGAGCTGAGAGGAAATGTTGCAGCTATATAGGGCCCTGGTCAGACTCCACTTGGAGTACTGTGTTCAGTTCTGGTCGCCTCACTACAGGAAGGATGTGGAAACCATAGAAAGGGTGCAGAGGAGATTTACAAGGATGTTGCCTGGATTGTGGAGCATGCCTTATGAAAATAGGTTGAGTGAACTCAGCCTTTTCTCCTTGGAGCGACGGAGGATGAGAGGTGACCTGATAGAGGCGTACAAGATGATAAGAGGCATTGATCATGTGGATAGTCAAAGGCTTTTTCCCAGGGCTGAAATGGTTGTCACGAGGACACAGGTTTAAGGTGCTCGGGAGTAGGTACAGAGGAGATGTCGGGGTAAGGTTTTTACGCAGTGAGTGGTGAGTGCATGGAAAGGGCTGCCAGCAACAGTGATAGAGGCGGATACGATAGGGTCTTTTAAGAGACTTTTAGATAGGTACATGGAGCTTAGAAATTACTAGGCTTACCTATAGCCCTCTATTTTACTAAGGTAGGGACATGTTCAGCACAACTTTGTGGGCCGAAGGGCTGTATTGTGCTGTAGGTTTTCTATGTGTCTGTGTAGTACTTGGCTCTCGCAAACACATCCTCATCTGGAAGATCTGCAGCAGAACTTTGGTGTTGAGGTCTGATCCACTCCAGGGTTGGCGAATCTTTTTGAGACCGCGTGCCCAAATGGACGATAATCTTCTAAAAATTCTCTCATGTGCCATGGTAATTTTGAGCAGAGATTATAATTGATTAGCATATTAGTAACCATAACTAGGAACTTTTTTTAAGAAAAAGGATGAGCCCTGTTGCTTATGTGTGTTCATTGTTTTATAAAAGTATAACAGAGACAGATTGAAATAAATGAAGCATTTTAGAAAAGATGGTCAAAATTTATTCATGTTAATCCTTTAAGAAGACAATTGAAAATATAATTTTTTATAATTTCTAAATAATAATATTGTTATTGAAACTGTTTGCTATCAGAGTACTGATGTGTGCACCAGATCTGTGTGGATTTCAAAGTGTATCATCCAACGCCACATGTTCTTGCAATCGTCCAGTTAGTGTCGTCAAACTGAGCTGTTTCCTGTGACAAGGTCTCACTGCTGTTGGGTTGTAAAAAAAAAAATCATTCACAGCTTTATTTGGCAGTAAAGATAAACTTTATGTATCTTTTAATTATGGGTGGGATTAAAAGAATTTAGGGGTGGCACTAGATGCTGCATGCCAGCAAAATGTTTGTGTGTGACACCTTGAACGTTCTTGAACGTTCATGCCGCAGATTTGCAACCCCTGCCACGTCCATTCCAATAAAATGTTCTTTCACTTCAGTGACATTGGGCAACTCCTACCCTGTCTCCTGGAACACTGTGTGAAGTTTAGGTGCTTTACCTAAAGCAAAAGGACATAGTCACATTGGAGGCAATGTAAAAGAAGATTTGCCAAGCTAATTCCTGGATCGAGGGGGTTGTCCTATCAAGAGAGGCTAGACAGTTTCTTGCAGTTTGGAAGAATGAGGAGTGGCCTTATTCAAACATATAAGGTCCGAAATGGGCTTAACTGGGTAGATGTTAGGATGTCATCATGTTGTAGGAGAGTCGCGAACAAGGGACATGGTTACAAAATATTGGACCAGTCAATTAATGCTGAAGTGCTTAGAAATTTCTTCTCTCAGAGGGCAGTGAATCTCTGGAATTCTCTACCCCTGAGGGTGGTAGAAGTGGATCATTAGATATAGCTAAGGTAGAGATAGATAAATATTTCAGAGTGGTCCTCTTAGGGCCATGGGAAACGTGCATAGGAAAAGAGTTGAAGCCAGCAAAGATCAGCTGTAATCCCATTGAAAGTTGGGCAAGCTTCAGGGTAGCCAGCTCTTGCTCCTATTTTCTTGTGTTCTTGTGTCTCAGTTGAACTGTTGAAATGCATGAGT
The DNA here is from genome assembly GCF_048418815.1 of Hemitrygon akajei. Taxonomy (NCBI): domain Eukaryota; kingdom Metazoa; phylum Chordata; class Chondrichthyes; order Myliobatiformes; family Dasyatidae; genus Hemitrygon; species Hemitrygon akajei. The sequence goes on along the minus strand of NC_133141.1, from coordinate 21,512,251 downwards.
TTCTCAATGCCTTTGATGCTGCCAGATAACTGTTGCAACTTGTATACTTGTATTTGGTTCCCTTCCCATCTTCAACTCTGTGCAAATCTACGCTCATCCAAAACCAGGAAAGCAATTCACCTCGGGTCTTGTTCATCTCTTGCCCCACCAGCCTATTGCCTGCTGACTCATGTTGGCATTTTTTTTCTTGTTCTCTTTTTGCACTACTTATTAAATATATACTGTGTGTATAATAACAACAAATTTTATGACACATGCCAATGATAGAACCATAGAACATTACAGCACAGAAACAGGCCTTTTGGCCCTTCTTGGCTGTGCTGAACCATTTTTCTGTCTAGTCCCACTGACCTGCACCTGGACCATATCCCTCCATACACCTCTCATCCGTGTACCTGTCCAAGTTTTTCTTAAATGTTAAAAGTGAGCCCACATTTACCACTTCATCTGGCAGCTCATTCCACACTCCCACCACTCTCTGTGTGAAGAAGCCCCCCCAGTGTTCCCTTTAAACTGTTCCCCCTTCACCCTTAACCCAGGACCTCTGGTTTTTTTCTCCCCTAGCCTCAATGGAAAAAGCCTGCTTGCATTCACTCTATCTATACCCATCATAATTTTATATACCTCTATCAAATCTCCTCTCATTCTTCTATGCTCCAGGGAATAAAGTCCTAACCTATTCAACCTTTCTCTGTAACTCAGTTTCTTAAGTCCTGGCAACATCCTTGTAAACCTTCTCTGCACCAAAACTGCACACAATACTCCAAATTCGACCTCACCAATGCCTTATACAACCTCACCATTACATTCCAACTCTTATACTCAATACTTTGATTTATAAGGCCAATGTACCAAAAGCTCTCTTTACAACCCTATCTACCTGTGACGCCACTTTTAGGGAATTTTGTATCTGTATTCCCAGATCCCTCTGGTTCTACTGCACTCCTCAGTGTCCTACCATTTACCTTGTATGTTCTACCTTGGTTTTTCCTTCCAAAGTGCAATAGCTCACACTTGTCTGTATTAAACTCCATCTGCCACTTGTCAGCCCATTATTCCAGCTGGTCCAGATCCCTTTACAAGCTTTGAAAACCTTCTTCACTGTCCACTACACCTCCAATCTTTGTATCATCAGCAAATTTGCTGATCCAATTTACCACATTATCATCCAGATCATTGATATAGATGACAAATAACAATGGACCCAGCACTGATCCCTGTGGCACACCACTAGTCATAGGCCTCCACTCAGAGAAGCAATCCTCCACTACCACTCTCTGACATCTCCCATTGAGCCAATGTCTAATCCAATTTGCTACCTCACCATGTATACCTAGCGACTGAATTTTCCTAACTAACCTCCCATGCGGGACCTTGTCAAAGGCCTTACTGAAGTCCATGTAGACAACATCCACTGCCTTCCCTTCATCCACTTTCCTGGTAACCTCCTTGAAAAACTCTAATAGATTTGTTAAATATGACCTACCACTCACAAAGCCATGTTAACTCTCCCTAATAGTCCCTGTCTATCCAAATACTTGTAGATCCTATCTCTTGGTACTCCTTCCAATAATTTGCCTACTACCGACGTCAAACTCACTGGCCTATAATTTCCTGGATTATTTTTAGGGCCTTTTTTAAACAATGGAACAACATGAGCTATCCTCTGGCACCTCACCCGTAGATACCAACATTTTAAATATATCTGCCAGGGCCCCTACAATTTCAACACTAGTCTCCTTCAAAGTCCGAGGGAATACCCTGTCAGTTCCTGGGGATTTATCTGCTCTGATTTGCCTCAAGATAGCAAGCACCTCCTCCTCTTCAATCTGTATAGGTTCCATGACCTCTCTACTTGTTTGCTTTATTTCCATTGACTTCATGCCATTTTCCTTAGTAAATACAGACTCAAAAAACCCATTTAAGATTTCCCCCATTTCTTTTGGTTCCTTACATAGCCGACCACTCTGATCTTCAAGAGGACCAATTTTATCCCTTACTATCCATTTGCTCTTAATATACCTGTAGAAGCTCTTTGGATTATCCTTCACCTTGACTGCCAAAGTTACCTCATGTCTTTTTTTAGCCCTCCTGATTTCTTTCTTAAGTACTTTTTTGCACTTTTTATACTCCTCAAGCACCTTATTTGCTCCCTGTTTCCTATACATGTCATACATCTCTCTCTTCTTCCTTATCAGAGTTCCAATATCCATAGAGAACCAAGGTTCCTTATTCTTATTCACGTTACATTTAATCCTGACAGGAACATACAAACTCTGCACTCTCAAAATTTCTCCTTTGAAGGCCTCCCACTTACCAATCACATCCTTGCCAGAGGACAACCTGTCCCAATCCACGCTTTTTAGATCCTTTCTCGTTTCTTCAAATTTGGCCTTTTTCCAGTTTAGAACCTCAACCCAAGGACCAGATCTATCTTTATCCATGATCAAGTTGAAACTAATGGTGTCATGATCACTGGAACCAAAGTGTTCCCCTACACACACTTCCATCACCTGTCCTAACTCGTTTCCTAATAGGAGATCTAATATTGCATCCTCTCTAGTCGGTACCTCTATATATTGATTTAGAAAACTTTCCTGAACACATTTTACAAACTCTAACCCATCTAGACCTTTAACAGTATGGGAGTCCCAATCAATATGTGGAAAATTAAAATCCCCTACTATCACAACTTTGTTTCCTGCAGTTGTCTGCTATCTCTCTGCAGATTTGCTCCTCTAATTCTCGCTGACTATTGGGTGGTCTATAATACAACCCCATTAATGTGGTCATATCTTTCCTGTTTCTCAGCGCCACCCATATGGCCTCGGTAGACGAGCCCTCTAATCTGTCCTGCCTGAGCACTGCTGTAACATTTTCCCTGACGAGCAATGCCAATCCCCCCCCCCCCACCCTTCATCCCTCTGCCTCTATCACATCTGAAACATCAGAATCCTGGAACATTAAGCTGCCAGTCCTGCCCCTCTTGTAGCCAAGTTTCACTAATGTCTATAATGTCGTAATTCCATGTGTCAATCCATGCCCTCAGCTCGTCAGCCTTCCCCACAATACTCCTTGCATTGAAATAGACACACCTCAGAAGATTGTTACCACCGCACACAACCCTTCTATTTGTGACTTTGCATGAACCTTTAACATCATTTATTTTCACCCCCGCTCCACTATCTGCTCTGGCAGTCTGGTTCCCATCCCTCTGCAAATCTGATGCTGAATTCTCAACTTTGTTTTCAAACTTCTGTTAGAGCTTACTGCTTCCAGCCTCTGTATCCTCTTCTAACCCTGCCCCCCCACCCCCATTATCTGCGCTCTTCCAGTTCTGATCCTTGCGTATTTTAATTGCTCCACCATTGGCGGCCATGTCTTCAAATGCTCAGGCTCAGAAGTTCCTTCAAACATCCTCTTCATCTCTGTAACTCTCTTTGATGCACTTCTTAAAGCCTTCACCTTTTGACCCACCTCGTAGTCATTTATCCTAGTAGCTCTTTGTGCCTCACTGACGGAAGTGATGTTATTGCTGCTGCTCCCATTAGACACATTGGGGCACTTTATTACATTACAGCTTGTCAGTGCATCCATTGCATTACTAAACGATTATCCTCAACACATTGAGTTAGTTTAGTGTCCAACCCCTTAAGTTTACCTTTGCAAATTAGTATCCCTGACCTTGGTATGAGAACTACCTGGCATCCTGCTGCATCCTTTGTGTGACTTTGCACCATTTAAAATGAGGGCTTATTGCCGTCAGATGTGGGTAAAAGTGGACTCTGAGGTTGCACCATTTACTTTAACTGCAGCAATTCCTCCTCAGAGATCGATTTAACTTTATTGAGCAGCAGGAAAGGAAGAGAAGGAGACATTTACTCACCTGAGTAAAAGGCCACATACATTTTGCATCAGGAAGCAATTTAATTTTAACCTTTATGGATTGCAATTGTACTGTGCAATCACTAATAAACTTGTCTGAAGTTCCTTTCTGCTCTTTAATGCTTATTTTAGCCTGTATAATTGTACATTCAGCTCACAGGTAATAGATACTGCCCTGTCCAATATTTTCTTTAACTTGCCTCCTCCTCTGTTCCAATCTGTCCTATTTTCAACTTTAACCTGAGCTTTGCAATCAATACCATCCATCACCATGGCTAGCTTATCCCGTTGATGGACTACCACCTGTTTACCCTGTTTTTTCACTGTGGTAGAAGGCTGAATCACCAGGAGGATTAACTTCATCAAAGCTGTCTTTATTCTCTTCCAAACCCCGACTTTTTAGCAAGTTGTGTCGTCTTCTGCACCAGTTCTGCAACCTCAGCTGCCTGCTTTGTACAATTTTTGTCCCCCTACCAGTATGCTACTGATTTCTTTGATCTTTTTGGTATTTGTTGCAACATTGCATTTAACTTTCTTGTTACAAATATATTAATTAACTCTGAAAGATCGTTCTTCATATTTTATGCCTTTTCTCTTCAAGAACAAATTGCACTTAGAGAATGTTTAGCAGTGCTTCACAGAGCTGGAAAGCAGACCTGCGGTATTTCCAATAGGGTGGGGCACATATGAAGGGGAAGTTCATGAGGAATTCTATAGAACTTACAGAATATAAAATTCTGTAACTGTTTCATGAGAGCCTCTTAACACCTTGCCTCCTTTCTCCATTGTGAAAATATCTTGTGTCTGTGGTAAACTATGTATACCTGTCTGGACACGCCCCTCTGCTGACTGCTCCTGTGGCTCCTCCCACAGACCCCGGTATAAAGGTGATTGTGTCTCTGCTCCTCCCACAGTCATCCAGCACGGACGTGCTCCGTTTTACTGCTAATAAAAGCCTTTTCAGTATTTACTCTACTTCCAGTCTTTTGGAGTTATTGATAGTGCATCAATTTTATTAGCAGTAATTTTAAAGCATGGAGCGCGTTTTGAGACCCGGCAAATTAGACATCGACCCACAAACACCTGAGGCCAGCAATGCCTTCGAACTCTGGCTAGCCTGCTTCGAATCATACCTGGAGGAGATTGAAGTGACCGAGTCCGCCGCAAAGCGCAGAGTTCTCCTCTCCGGGGTCAGTCCACGGGCCTACTCGATGATTAGAGACCAGCCGAGTTACGACAGCGCGATGAGCGCCCTCAGAAGGCAATACCTGCAGCTGGTAAATACCGTCTATGCAAGACATCGCTTAGCGACATGGCAGCAGCCGCCTGGAGAGTCGAGCGCTGAGTTTGTCCGGGCCCTACAGACACTCATCTGGGCCTGTGATTGCAGGGGGCTGACGGCCGAACAGCATGCGTAGCTCCTAGTAAGAGACGCCATCGTCACAGGGATCAGGTCAGTGTACGTGCGCCAGCAGCTACTGGAACACGCCGATCTTACCTTACATTCGGCGATTGAGCTGGCTGACTCGCTGGAGGCCACTGTGCACAACTCTGATACTTTCCAGGCATGCGATCTCCCAATGGCCTCGTGGATGCCGCAGACCCCGCAACCCGCCAGTGAATCGACCATGGCTGCTGCCAGTCGCGAGTCCGCGAAGTGTTACTTCTGCAGACTCGAGAAGCACCCCTGAAAACGCTGCCCGGCCCGAGAAGCTGTCTGCTCCAGCTGCGGAAAGAAGGGCCACTTCGCCAAGGCCTGTAAGTCCAAATCGCAAGTGGGATCAAGCAGCGCCGCGTGCGAGGCATGGGGGTCGCCATCTTGGCCGTTGCTATCTTGCCTGCCTGCCGCTGTGTGCAAGGCATGGCGGCGGTCATCTTGGTCAGCGCCTCCTCGCACCGCCTACGACCCACGGGTGCTTACCGGGCACCCCACCGCGCCAGACCAACACAATGATTCAATTCTGGCCTCCGTGACCCTCGACCAAAGCGCTCCCCACCAGCTCGCAAGGTCAATGATGGACATCCTGGTGGAGGGGCGCAGGACAAGCTGCCTGTTTGAGACGAGCAGCAGGGAGAGCTTTATCCACCTGGACACGGTGCAACGCTGCGGACTTGTGACACGGCCGGTAAGCCAGAGGGTCGCCATGGCTTCTGGGTCACATACAGCAGACATCCGGGGGGGTTGTGTAGCGACGCTAGTGGTGCAGGGCACAGAGTATCGAGACTTCACATTACTGGTCATGCCTCAACTGTGTGCCCCTGTGCTATTGGGGCTCAACTCAGAGCCACCTGAGAAGTGTGACAATGGAGTATGACGGGCCCCTCCCACCAATCACTGTCAGAAATCCCCAGTTCTGTGGGAATTCGTCACATACCCCGCTACTGACCACACACACACACACCGACCCGCACATCCCACCCAGCACCATGCCAACAGCCGCACTACGGACACCACTTGCGGCAACTCCACTCTCAAGATCCCTCCCCCACCGCTATTCGCCAACCTGACCCCCAACTGTAAACCTGTGGCAACTAAAAGCAGGAGGTACAGCGTGGGGGACAGGGCCTTCATTCAGTCAGAGTTGCAGCGGCTGCTCAGGGAGGAGATCATTGAGCCAAGCACAAGTCCTTGGAGGGCCCAGGTGGTCGTTGTTCGGAACGGGTAGAAAAATAGGATGGTCGTGGACTATAGCCAGACCATAATAGGTTCACGCAGCTTGACGTGTACCCCCACCCCGCATCGCGGATATGGTCAATCAGATAGCTCAGTACAAGATGTACTCGACCATAGACCTGAAATCCGCTTACCATCAGCTCTCCATCCGCCCGGAGGACCGCCCCTACACCGCCTTCGAGGCGGACGGCAGGTTTTATCATTTCCTGCACATCCCCTTCAGTGTCACGAATGGTGTATCTGTCTTCCAGAGGGAAATGGACCGGATGGTGGACCAGTACCAACTGAAGGCCACGTTCCCATATCTGGATAACATCACCATCTGCGGTCACAACCGGCAGGTTCACGATACCAACCTCCAACGATTTCTCCAAGCTTTTAACCTTACCTATAACAGGGACAAGTGTGTGTTCGGAACCACCCGACATGCTATCCTTGGGTGTGTCATGGAGAACGGAGTCATTGGCCCTGTCCCCGACCATATGCACCCCCTGTTAGAACTCCATCTTCCCAACACCCTCAGAGCCCTCAAAAGGAGCCTGGGCTTCTTTTCCTATGACGCCCAATGAGTTCCTAACTATGCGGACAAGGCCCGCCCCCTGGTTAAGTCTACCACTTTTCCCCTCTCTGCCGAGGCCTGCGCGGCCTTCAGCCGCATTAAAGGGGACATTGCCAAAGCAGCAATGCATGCAGTGGATGAGACCATTCCCTTCCAAGTAGAGAGTGACGCCTCCGATTTCGCGCTGGCTGCTACCCTCAATCAGGCAGGCAGGCCAGTAGCATTCTTCTCTCGTACCCTTCAAGGCTCTGAACTTCGGCACTCCGCGGTGGAGAAAGAAGCCCAGGCCATAGTGGAAGCTATTAGGCACTGGAGGCACTATCTCGCCGGCAAAAGGTTCACCCTGCTGATCAACCAGCGCTCAGTCGTGTTCATGTTTAGCAAACAACAGCGGGGCAAAATCAAAAACGATAAAATTTTGAGGTGGAGAATCAAACTCTCCACCTACAACTGTGACATCATGTACAGACCAGGAAAGCTCAATGAGCCCTCTGATGCCCTATCCCGGGGAACGTGTGCCAGCGCACAGATCGACTGGCTATATGCCCTACATGCAGATCTTTGCCACCCGGGAGTCACCTGGCTTTTCCACTTTGTGAAAGCTCGGAACCTGCCTTACTCCCTTGAGGAGATCCGGGCGATGACCAGGAACTGCCAAGTCTGCACAGAGTGCAAACCGCACTTCTACCAACCCGAAAAGGCACAACTTATCAAGGCCACCCACCCCTTTGAGCAACTGAGTGTCAGCTTTAAGGGCCCCCTTCCCTCCACCGACCGCAATGTGTACTTTCTTAACGTAATCGACGAGTACTCGCGGTTCCCCTTCACCATCCCCTGCCCCGATACCACTGCCATGTCAGTCATAAAAGCCCTGCGCAAGCTCTTCACTCTGTTCGGATACCCATGCTATATCCACAGTGACAGAGGGTCCTCGTTTATGAGTGACAAGCTGCACCAATACCTGCTGGCTTAGGGGTATTGCGACTAGTAGGACCACGAGCTATAATCCCCAGGGGAATGGACAGGTGGAGAGGGAGAATGCCACAGTGTGGAAGGCCACACTCTTAGCCCTTAGGTCAAAGGGATTGCCGGTCTCTCGCTGGCAGGAGGTCCTCCCCGAGGCACTCCACTCCATCCGCTCCCTGTTATGCACGTCCACCAATGCCACCCCTCATGAATGACTCTTTTCTTTTCCCAGGAAGTCTGCCACTGGGACCACCCTACCGGCTTGGCTGACGTCCCCAGGGCCAGTGCTGCTCTGGAAACATGCGAGGAGCAATAAATACTCCCCGATGGTCGAGAGGGTTCACCTACTTCATGCAAACCCCCAGTATGCCTACGTGGTCTTACCTGATGGGCGGGGGGACATGGTCTCCATCCGCGACCTGGCGCCCGCAGGAGCACCAGACCCCTACCCTGAACACTCTATGGTGACTATGAACCCTGTACCCACCGATGTATATACCCACGAGACACCGTGCACTGCAAGCCCTACACAGACACCTCACGACACTCCCATACCGGGTGCAACACACACACACGAGGAATTACTGATGCCTAACGGGCTGGCACCTCAAGTCAGGCCGGAGCCAGCACAACCACCGTCGCTGGTGCAATCACCACCGGTGCTACGTAGATCGCAGCGACAGACTTGACCACCTGATAGACTTGACCTGTAAATATACTTGTCTTAAATATTGTCAGTCACTTCACCCCGCGGGACTCTCTTAAAAAGGAGGGGTGTCTGTGGTGAATTACATATACCTGTCTGGACACGCCCCTCTGCTGACTGCTCCTGTGGCTCCTCCCACAGACCCCTGCTGACTGCTCCTGTGGCTCCTCCCACAGACCCCTGCTGACTGCTCCTGTGGCTCCTCCCACAGACCCCTGCTGACTGCTCCTGTGGCTCCTCCCACAGACCCCCGCTGACTGCTCCTGTGGCTCCTCCCACAGACCCCTGCTGACTGCTCCTGTGGCTCCTCCCACAGACCCCCGCTGACTGCTCCTGTGGCTCCTCCCACAGACCCCCCGCTGACTGCTCCTGTGGCTCCTCCCACAGACCCCTGTATAAAGGCGGTTGGAGGCACTGCTCCTCCCTCAGTCTCCGAGATGTTGTGTGGTGATCTCTTGCAGCTAATAAAAGCCTATCATTCGCCTCCCGTCTCCGCGAGTTATTGATGGTGCTTCAATTTTATTAGCTGCAATTTTAAACCATGGAGAGCATTTTACGACCAAACCGGTTGGACATTGATCCTCAATCTCCCGAAGCCAGCATCGCTTTTGAACTCTGGCTTGCATGCTTCCAATCGTATCTGGAAGAGATTCCCGTGACTGAGCCTGCTATCATGCACAGAGTTCTGCTCTCCAGGGTCACAAGAAGTAACTGATGATGGGTGTGGTGAACTACATATACCTGTCTGGACACGCCCCCTGCTGACTGCTCCTGTGGCTCCTCCCACAGACCCCTGTATAAAGGTGATTGTGTCACTGCTCCTCCCACAGTCATCCAACATGGACGTGCTCCATTTTACTGCTAATAAAAGCCTTTCAGTATTTACTCTACTTCCAGTCTTTTGGAGTCATTGATAGTGCATCAGTGTCCCTTTAAAGATGATCCTGCTGGTTGCCTCCGTGTGGTAGTTTGTTCCAGTCCTGAAATTCTTGCAGGTTCAGGAGGAGGTTAGATAAAGGGATTTAGGGGCAAGAGTTTTATACAGCATGGAATTTATGCCCTTGTGCTGAACAATTTTTAAAAATTATTTTTTTTTATATATACATAACAGGTAGTAGGTGATTTGGCTCCTTGAGACTATTTCATTATTCAGTAAGGCCATAGGTGACCGGATATTGGCCTCAGTTCCACTTTCTTGCCTGTTCTCTATAAATCTTGTCTCTCTAATGGATTGAAAATCTTTTACTATCAAATCGAATATACTTCATGACTCATTCTCCACAGCTTTCTAGGGGTAGAGAAGTCTTAAGACTCTCAATCTTTGGAGAGAAAGAATTTGAGGCTACTGCCACAGAGTTCCAGAGACCCAGACAGAGACTAAAGCTGTGCCATTACTCTAAATGTAGACTCCAAAGCTCTCTACTTTTGAACTATTTTTGCAAAATAGGCCTGAATTCCATTTGTCTCCCTAATTACCAACTGTATGTACCTAATTTTGTCTTCCACCTTAAGAATCCCCAAGTCCTTTTGAACCACTGTAATCTGTATTCTCTCCATTTCAATAGTATTCTATTTTTCCATTGTTCCCTCCAATCATTATTCCAACAGAAAGAGTTCTATCAAGTGAGTGGCACAGCTGCTAGAGCCTAGAACAGTACAGCACAGGAAGAAGCCTTTTAGCCCACAATGACTGTGCCAAGCATGATGTCGGATTTAACTAAATCTCTTCTTCCTCTATGTATCCCTCCTTTCCCTGAATATTCATGCAACGATATAAGTGACTCTTAAATGCCACTGCTGTATCTGCTTCCACCACTACACCAGGCAGTGCGTTTCAAGTTCCTACCTAACTCTGTGTTTAAAAACTTGACCTGCACTGCTCCTCTGAATTTTCCCCCACCCACTCACACTAAACAAATCGCATCTTGATTCCCTTAACATTCAAAAAAATCAATCAACTACATCTTTAATATACTCAGTGACCGAGCCTCCACTGCCCTTATAGATGTACTGTAGAATTCCAAAGATTTCTTCTCAACAGTCCTTTTATGGTTTTATCTTCCCAGCCAGAGGAAGCATTGTATCAGCATCTATTTTGTCAAGCCCCTTCAGAATTTTATGCTTTGCTGAGATCATAGAGTCAGTTATACATCTTGTTCAAGCTTGTAAATACAGTAGATTCCAGTTAATTGTGCTAGTGGTTAGTCAGGCCAGCTACTTATTTGGGACAACTCTTAAAGAACAAAAACTAATTGAGAAAACAGCTGGGTTTTTCTTTGTTTACTTTGGGACACTATGCCACTTAATTGGGACAGGAGACTGTTGCCAAACAGTTTCAGACTAGCATCAATCGCATGCACTTGTATGGCCGTTAGACACTACACCGTGCTTCAAGTTCGTTTAATTGTCATTCAACCAGACATGAATACAGTCAAATGAAACAGCGTTACTCTAGGGCCAAAATGCAAAGCACAATACCAATGGTCACACACAGCACATGGCACATATAAATAGCAGTAAAATACAGTCACATAAAATATGTATTCCTTGAGTCCATGAATGTTGCAGCGGTCGGCAGTCGAACACAATATGGCTTGTGTTCTGCCGAGCGAACACTGGGGGGTGGGGGGGCAGTACCAAGTTCAGCCTGGACGCTGTGCTACACCGCCCCTGGCATTCCAGAGGAGCACACAGACTGCAATATCTCTTTCCCCGGGAAGCTGTAAACAGGCATCACCACAGGCGCCTTGTCCTCGCCTCGACTGAGGCCACACAGCTCTCCGCCGTCTGCCCTTGCTATCTGCTAATAAATCAGTGAATTGACTTGCAGCATTCCACGTTAGCTATGTCCAACAGGGTCTTGCAATCTCAAGAAAAGTGACCACTCGCTGTTAGACTGCACACCTCCTTCGTGCACTGACACCTCTCTGATACAGGCAGCAGCATGATTTGCATTGTCCTGCTCCTGCAGTTTCTCCACCAACAAGCAACTTGCTGATGGGGTAGACCTGCAGTATTTTAAGTTCTTAATATCCAGCAGTGTCTTGCAATCATAAAAAGTAAGTTTAAAGAAGAAACCTTTGGTTGGCCCTGTGGAAGCTGCTGCATCCAAGCACGCCACCATCTTACCAGAAGATGGTAAGATGAACTTAGAGGGAACCGTTTTTAAATAGCGTTAGTTGCGTATTTGTGTTCAAAATGCATTGATTTTTGTCACTGATAGTTGGCGAGAAATAAGCATAAGACAATATAGAACTGTTTTGCTCACTGCGATTTCAAGCATTCAGGTTTGGAGATCTCGAAACAGCTGGGAGTGGAAATGAAACTATTTCATTACTTCAAGTTAGGAACTACAAAGAATTTGAAGGTGTTGATGATTATCTTGAATGTTATAATGAAAAGAAAGAGTTGGAGGATGCAATCATCTATAGCATTGTGTGAAAGCAGTCCATTATCTGCACTAGGTGTCTGCTCTGATTTTATTAAAAGAACTTGGCAGTGTACACTGAATGAATTCCTCCGTCGATAACTATTAGGAACTAGTATACAGTTTTATTGTACTCTAGTACTATTGGTTTAGGTAGCGGGGTGGAGATGCGGCTCTTCCAAAGGAGGTGTAAGGAGCTCCTTCCCTCCGCTAACCTACTGGTCACCCTTGGGCAAGGGGTAGCACCTGCTTAGCCCCCGATCAAAGTCACATGAAGCCATGGGAGCAGGTGGTGGATGGTCATATGAGTATCTGGTGCATATCACAAGTCCTGGTTATGTGACCACTGACGCCAAGCAGACGATCTCTGAAGAGTATTGATAATGGCTGGCGTCACCTATCTTGTAAAGACACTGCCCAGAAGAGGGCAATGGCAAACCACTTGTGTAGAAAAATTTGTCAAGAACTATCATGGTTCAAGGACCATGATTGCCCATGTCATATGACACGACACATAATGATGGTGAGTGGTGTTGGTAATATTCTAATTTGTTCTTTATTTCATTTAAATGCATAATTTGTTACTCTTTTAAATGGTAGTTTATCTTTTTTCTATCCTTTTATCTTTTTTTTTCTTGAAACTTCAGGTAATTGGGTCAGTTGTCTAATTGGGCCAAAATATACTGGTCCCAATGTAACCCAGTTAACCAGAATGCACTGTATTTGCTGGGTTCAACAGAATGGATCCAGGGAGGATGTTTCCCCTGGCCGAGGAGTCTAGAAGTAGGGGCACAGTCTCATGATAAGGCTATTTAGGTCTGTAAGGCAGAGGAAAATTTCTGTGCACGCGATGGTAGTTATTTGGAATCTTCTACTTCGGAGAGCTGTGGAGGCCAAGTCATTAAGTTCAGTGAAAACCGAGATGGATAGATTTCAGAATCGGAATCAAGTTTATCACTGACATATGTTGTGAAATTTGTTTTGTGGCAGCAGTACAGTACAATAAATAAAATTGCTGTGCGTGTGTGTATAATAAAAACAAATCATGGAACAAGCAAACAAAATAGTGAGGTAGTGTTCATGGGTTCATGGACTGTTCAGAAATCTGATGGTGGAGGAGAAGAAGCTGTTTCTAAAATATTCAGTGTGGATCTTCAGGCTCCTGTGCCTTAACGGGCTTAAGGGAAATGGGGATAGAGCAGTAAAAGTTCTAACTTCTTCCACAGAGACGGGAGTTGCAGTGAGGGTATTAGTATGGAGGAGACTTGCATAATTACGAAGTCACAGTAATGTGGTCTTCTGCTGGAGCTTCCCAACTAGAAACACCTGCGTATTGATGAAAGCTGTCCAGCTTTTGTAATCTCCCTTCTCAAAGTGATTAAAGATGCCTTTTTTTCCTTCTTGTATCCAGGTAGCACAAGGTGTGAAATTGTTACCAGATATGACCCACAGCAACTCCCACCGGAAAACTCCACCTTCCTAGAGAGGAAGTTTGTGTGTAAGATGCGATCTCTCCTCAGCAGCTCCTCTGGCTATGTGGTAAGAAAGAGTTCAAGGCGTGTATCTTAATTGAAGGGTTATTCAGTAATTGGGGTTCATGCAAGTGACTTAAAGAAGCAATTGTCTTCTCTAGCCCATGGGGCAACTTTAGTGCCCAAGGCAAAACTTGATCTTAGTCATTTTACTTTCCTATTGAATCTATGCTCTCTCCATCTGTGCCTGCTGTGACTGGCAATTTTGATCTTTTATTTTTGTGGAAAACATTGGCAAGGCTTTAGAGAGAATATCTGAACCATGTACATAGACAATCAAAAATTGTTTATGTGAAGTTGTTTTGACAATAGCAAGTTAGAGGTCCACCACATATTTCCTTTTGCAAACTGCTGCAATTGTATGCAATTCATTCCTTGTACCCGTGCTCTAGCTGTGGGATTGCATGTATTTATATTCCAGCTGTGACACGGCACGTCTCTGTTCTAGCTGTAACACAGTGCACCTACATTCCTGCTGTGATGCAGTGCGTGTCTGTGTTCCAGCCGTGATACGGCGTATGTCTGTGTTGCAGCCATAACACTGCATGAGTCTGTGTTCCAACGTGACATAGTGTGAGTCTCTGCTCCAGCTGTTGCACTCAATGCTCAGTGTGTACCTGTATCCCACTGTGTCTGTGCATGTGCCCTGCTCCAGTTATGACACTGGGCGTGCCCGTGAGTTTACAATCAAGCTCATTGTCAAAACCTGAATGTGTACCTATTTTAGAATGACTGATATTTTTGAGCTAGAATGCACACAGGATCATTGTCATTGAAACCTTCAATCCCCAAATTGTTTGCTCCAGTATATCCTTGATCTTGAGTCAGATTGTAAATGCACAACTCTTTGTTATGCCACTGTGACGGGTGCCAGTAACAACTGCTTGCCAGATGATTTTTATTTATTCATTCACAGGATGTGGACATTGCTGGGACTGCCAACATTGTCCACTTTAATGCTACAGTAAAAGTACTAATGAGGCTGATATGATGTTAGGAAGAAATGAGTTGGGTGTGCTTGTAGGAGTAAGTGTACAGAAGTAGGAAGCTGAGATGAGGTCCATAGCAAATGACAGTGGGATAATCACCCAGTTAACTCTGGTCGGATGATTCATGGCTTTTCATAAAACAGTTGTCAAAGGTTGGAGTAATTTTTGATTGTTGGATCTTTAAGGGACTACAATCACTTGCACAGAAAACTGGCAGAATGATTGAATAAATGACCAACATTGGTATGAGCACCAACATTGAATGGACCAATACAAAACACAAAATGCTGGCAGAACTCAGCAGGCCAAACAGCATCTATGGGAGGAGGTAGTGATGACGTTTCGGGCCGAAACAGGAAGGGTTTCGGGCCGAAACGTCGTCACTACCTCCTCCCATAGATGCTGTTTGGCCTGCTGAGTTCTGCCAGCATTTTGTGTTTTGTATTTATTTCCAGCATCTGCAGATTCACTCGTGTTGCCATTGAATGGACCAATGTTTCCCTGCTTGAGTTGTTCAGGATTGTAACTTTCTCTCTTTGAAGTAACACTGGCTTAATTAAAATCATTGTTTCTGTTTCTTTTTCTTCCTCAAAATGACATTTAGACTCTAAGCATTGAGGGCAGATTGAAGTACCTCCATGGACAGAACAAGCGGGCAGAAGATGGCTCCCTGCTCCCACCTCAGCTGGCACTGTTTGCCATTGCAACCCCTCTCCAAGTGCCTTCAATCCTTGAAATCCGGACCAAGAGTGCTCTATTTCAGACCAAACACAAGCTCGACTTTTCACCTCTTGCCTGTGATGCGAAGTAGGTACCTTTGTGGATCTTAAAAGAGCCACTTCATTGGCCTAAATTGTTAGTATTTTTAATGGGATAGGTAGAGTTTGTGTGATTACATTGCAGGCAAACTAAAGTGTAGAGAAGTATATGGTCATGTACTTTGATAGAAAGAATAAAAGTGTAGAATATTTTCTAAATGGGGAGTGAATTCAGAAATTGGATGTGCAAAAGGACTTGAGCGTCCTAGTGCACAATTCCCTAAAGGTTAACTTGCAAGTTGAGTTGGTAGTAAGGAAGGAAAATGCAATGTTAGCATTCATTTTGAGAGGACTAGAATATAAAAGCAAGGATGTAACACTGAGGCTATGTAAGGCATTGCTCAGACTGCACTTGGAATATTGCGAGCCGTTTTGGCCCACTTATTGAAGAAAAGATGTGCTGGCATTGGAAAGAGTCCAGAGGAGGTTCATGAAAATGATCCTGGGAATGGGTTATCATATGAGGAACGTTTAATGGCGTAGAAACCTATTGAATATTGAGAGGCCTAGTGGATGTCAAGAGGATGTTTCCTATAGTGGAGGAGTCTAGGGCACAACCTCAGAATAGAAGGACGTCCCTTTATAACAGAGGTGAGGAGGAACAACTTTAGCCAGATTGTGGTGAATCTTTGCAATTCATTGCCACAGACAGCTGCAGAAGACAAGTCATTGGATTTATTTAAAGTGGAGGTTGATTGTTGCTTGATTGGTAAGAGCATCAAACATTATGAGGAGAAGGCAGGAGAATGGGGTTGAGAGGGATAAAATAATGGCCATGGTTGAATGGCAGAACAGACTTGATGGGGAAGGAGCAGAATTAGGCCATATGTTTTATGGTCAAAATTGACTTTACAGTTGATCATGAGAGCGGCAATGTCTGAAGAGAAACGGAGCTCACCTTTGCAACCTTGCTCTTGAATGTTGCACTTGTATATTATATCCATATAATATACAAGCAAAACGTCTTGGGATGATCAGTGTTTAGCTGTGGCAAGCTAGCTACTAGCCCAAGAAATTGTCTTTTGGCATCTTTTCCTCTACTGTTGGCAGAGTCCATCACATAAATTGAAGTATTTTCCTCTTTCCAGGGTTAATAATTAATAATCCGATGTGGTGCTGGAAATGCTCAGTGAGTTTTCAGTAACGGGCTTATCCTCTCTTTTTGATTGCAGAATGTCACTGATCAGCATGTAACTAATTGAGAATATTGACCCTTTGATTTCTTTATATTTTTTTGCAGGGCTAGGATTGTGCTGGGTTATTCAGAGCTGGAGCTGTGCATGAGAGGTTCTGGGTACCATTTTATCCACGCACACGACATGCTTTACTGTGCTGACAACCATGTTCGGTGTAAGTGGCGTTTCTGGTACTGGAGACAAAATCATTGTTGAGCATTGCTTGTCTTGAATTGTGCTTCCTGCAAACACCACCACCCCGCCCCACACACTGGCACTGCAACAACAAATTTATTGAATATTGCCTTGAATAGCAGGGGCCCCATCTACTCATAAGTCAGATACAACAGATGTCAATGCAAAAAATGTTGTGACCACATTTTATATAACTCTGATCCTAATCTAAACTCACAGGAATGAAGGGAAGAGGAAGTAAATCAAACCTTGAGAGATGGCCATGTTTGGGCTTAAAAAGAAACAAAGATGACAAGCAGATAGTTTAACATTAGGAAGATCTTTTCTTGATATCAGATCTTCAATGCTAATTCCTTCATTCCTAATTCACCCTCCCTCCTTCTCCCTGTTCCTCCATCACCTATTTATTCCTCTCCACCCTCAGCCTCAATGGGATAAGTTGGGAGTTCACCTGGTATCCTGGCTAATATTTATTTCTCGACCAAGGCTACCAAAATTGATTTTAAAAAGTAGACATTGTCACATCGCTGTTTGTGAGATCTTGCCATGTACATATTGGCTGAGGAAAGTCCATCTCCCACCCCCCATCCTCGTCACATTCTACAGGGGTTGTATTGAGATTATCCTGAGCAGCTGCATCACTGTCTGGTTCGGAAATTGCACCATCTCGGATCTCAAGACCCTGCAGCGGATAGTGAGGTCAACTGAAAAGATCATGGGGGTCTCCCTTCCTGCCATTATGGACATTTACACTACATGCTGCATCCGCAAAGCAAACAGCATTATGAAGGACCCCACGCATCCCTCATACAAACTCTTCTCCCTCCTGCCGTCTGGGAAAAGGCTCCGAAGCATTCAGGCTCTTACAGACTATGTAACAGTTTCTTTCCCCATGCTATCAGACTCCTCAATACCCAGAGCCTGGACTGACACCTTACTGCCCTATTGCCTTGTTTATTATTTATTGTAATGCCTGCACTGTTTTGTGCACTTTATGCAGTCCTGGGTAGGTTCTGTAGTCTAGTGTAGTTTCTTTCTGTGTTGTTTTTTACGTAGTTCAGTCTAGTCTTTGTACTGTGTCATGTAACACCATGGTCCTGAAAAATGTTGTCTCATTTTTACTATGTACTGTACCAGCAGTTATGGTCAAAATTACAATAAAAGTGACTTGACTTGGTCACGTTATTTCTGACTCTGCCACTATGACCACAGTTCAAAAGTGCTTCTTTGGCTGAAGGGCACAACCAGAGGTCTTGAGCAGCAGTATAGAAATGTACATCTTTATTCCCCTGTGATTTGTTTCTTAACTTTCTTTCTGTTTCCACATTGCATACCAAAGTGCAGTGCCTGGGCTGTGCTGTTTCTGACCATTCACTTCTATTCTTCCCCAGTGATGAAGACAGGAGAAAGCGGATTGACCATCTTCAGGCTACTGACAAAAGAGAACATCTGGATCTGGGTTCAGGCAAATGCCCGAATGGTCTATAAAAATGGGCAGCCCGATTGCATCATAGCAAAGCAGAGACTCTTAACGTATGTATTTACTACACAGAACATAGAACATTACAGCACAATACAGGTCCTTCGGCCCACGGTGTTGTGCCATCCTTTTAACCTACTCCAAGATCAACCTAACTCTTCCCTCCTACATAACCATTCTTTTGACACCCATGTGCCCATCTAGGTATCTTAAATTTCCCACCTCCATCACCACCCCTGGCGGTGCATACCACACCCTTAGCACTCTCTGTTTTTTTAAAAACAAAACACCTATCTCTAACATCCCTTTACTTTCCGTCAATCACCTTAAAATTTTGCCCTGTTGTATTAACCATTGTCACCCTGGGGGGGGGGGGGAGGCAGTGGCTGTCTCACTCTACCTATGCCTCTTATCATCTTGTACACCTGAATCAAGTCGCCTCTCATCTCCTTCACTCCAAAGAGAAAAGTACTAGCTCACTCAACCTTTCATCATAAGACATGCTCTCTAATCCAGGCATTATCCTGGTAAATCTCCTCTGCACACTCTCCAAAGCTTACACACCCTTCTGATTATGAGGCAACCAGAACTGAACAAAATATTCTAAGTGTGGTCTAACCGGAGTTTTATAGAGCTGCAGCATTATCTCTCAGTTTTTGACCTCAGTCCCCTGACTAATGAAGGGCAACACACTATGCGTCTTCTTAACAAGCCTATGAACGTGCATGGCAACATTCAGGAATCTATGGTTGTGGACTCACGGTCCCACTTTTCCTCCACACTGCTAAGAATTCTGCTATTAACCCTGTATTCCACCTTCAAGTTTGACCTTCCAAAGTGTATCACTTTACATTTTTCCAGATTGAGCTCTGTCTCCCTCTTGTCAGCCCAGCTCTGTATCCTGTCAATGATCTCTTGTAACCTACACTAACCTTCTATGCTATCCACACCATCAAACTGCATGTCATCTGCAAACTTAGTAATCCGCCCTTCCACTTCCTGGTCAAAGCCATTTATAAAAATCACAAACAGCATAAATATACTGTTCAATTAAAATTTTGAGCTGATAAGAAGAAAATAGCTGTGAAATAATTATTGCAAACTTTTATTTCAGGATGAAGAAAGATACAGTTTAAAAAAAAAAAAATCTTTCTATTTTAACTGGTCTCTATTTTATTATTTTGTCCATGTAATAAAACTATCTGTATTCAACATTACTGGTTGGTGTATGGCAACAAATGAGTTACCAGTCCCGTTTTCTAGAGTTATGAGTCCAAATCTCACCCTGGCAGATGGGTAACTTAAATTTAGTTACCGAGATAATCTGAACTGAAAAGCTAGTAGTAGTTATGATAGTCGCATTCTGTTTGGAAAGCTCTGGTTCACTGTGTCCTTCAAGGAAAGAGATTTTAATCAGTACCCAATCTGGCTGAAATGAGACTGCTGACTGACAGCAAAGTGGCGGGCAGTGAACCACCCTCTGAAATGCCAGCAAGCAATTTGGTCCCAAAGCAATCAAGAAATCAGTCTGTAGAGGAATGTTGCCAAGCTGCAGGAGTGTGTACTGAGGGATGCACTGAAGCTTGGTGAAACCACCACAAGGGCTCGCAGTGGACCACATTGTAGGGTTCTTTCGTTACTCGACAGGCTGGGGCCTGGTCAGTGAGAAAGCCCCTCAGTCATTGTAGTAGTGTACCACCCCAGGAGGCAACATGAGTGGCAAGAGTGCTATTGTTCTTAAGAGGCAATGTTAAAATGTTTACAAACATACGAACAAAAAGACATTGCACAGTTGATTCTTGTAAATATGTTTTTATTATGGATTAAGTTTATTTTGGATTTGAAAAATTAGGGATCAGGATCAGTTGCTCTTGCCCAGCTATGATCGCACTCCGAGGGGAAAATAAAATGAAAAGAACTACTGTAGTACTAACAGCACAATGGTGTAACTGAACTCATGGTGACAGCAACCTGATTCGATCCTGACCTTAAGTCTTAATGGAGTTTGCATGTTCTTCCTATGATTGCATGGGTTTTCTACAGGTGGTTCTAGTTTTCTGTAACATCGAAAGATATGCAGGCCAGTAGATTAACTGGCAACCATAAATTGACCTTAATGTGTAGGTGAGGGATAGAATCTGGGTGGAGCTGAAGGGAATGTGGGGAAAATAAAATGGGATCAGTGTAAATTAGTTAGTGGCTAGCATGAACTCTGGGTGGAGCTGAAGGGAATGTGGGGAAAATAAAATGGGATCAGTGTAAATTAGTTAGTGGCTAGCATGAACTCAGTGGGCCAAAAGGCCTATTTCCCTGTTTTATGACTCTGAGTAAGTTGATTGTGAACTTTTCTGTCATGTTGCTCTCATGTGTGTCTTGCCTGTGTGCTTCTGCCACAGTAACTCTTTGCATATATGTGCTTCTTCTTATCCTGCTTGTCAAAGTCTCCATTAAAGAATTTAATTATTTTTCCACAGGGATAAAGAAGGGATTGATCACTTTAGGAAACGCACAATGCCATTCCAACTTCCATTCTCAAGTGGGGAGGCTGTCTTGTATGATAGCGTTTCTCCTCTATTTGAGGTCACCAACCCATATCCGTCTGAGAATGGTAATTCCATGGTGGTAAAGAATGGATGCACGGATCCAAATTCAATCATTGGAGCCATGATGAGCCAAGACAAAGCGGTGTACATCAGGCACCCAGCAGTGGAGCCCAGGTACTCAAGTCGAATTGGCAGAGCAGTTGCCAATGGATCAACAGTCAATGCACCATGTCTCCCAAATGGAGAGAAGAATGTAAAAGAGGAAGACCTCGGCATCGAACAAGAAGATGACCTATTGTCCACATTGGATGACATGCTCCAAAGCGATAATGGTGAGGGGTTGACTGGCCTCCCTGATGTACTGGAGAGCTTAGCACCAGAAGACTTGGAGCTCATGCACTGGGTAGAGAACACATTGAGCATGGACATGGAATGCCCCCTCAGTGACGTGCTGACAAATGACCAGGTTTTGTCTTATGTCCATGAATCACTAAAGAAGAAGGAGAGTTCACACCAACAATCTGAATTGCAAGAGGATTTAGGTACCGGGGATCAATTGCCTGAATGCTTGGGGACGTCGCAGAGACAAGCTAATAGACCGCCTCCGAAAGCACCATTGCACTTGCAACAGAGCATGCCATCAATTCCTCAACAGTCTTGCAAGGCAAGTTACTTGCCCCAAGAAGCAATGCAACCTTGTAGTCGAGCACAAAGCATGCCACAGCAGGACTTGCTTCAGCAGCAGAACATGCATTGGCCTCATTCTCTGCAGCAGCAGTATGCACAGACCTCTGGTCCCATGCAGCAACAATGCATCCAGCAGTACGGCCTTCATAAGCAGCGGGCTGTGAGACACGACCCTCATTTGCAGCAGCACTTGCAGCCCCCCAGTCAGCAACTGTCAATGCAGTACCACAACCAGCAGTCATACCATTATCTACAGCAGTCCAACAATTCAAGTCCATCCTCGGTCACTGGACTAAATCCAGCTGCCCCAATGAACTACAGCAGCAGCAACGGATACTTGACAACTGCACAGAGCTGTAGAGTTAACCTGCAGCAAAACACATCCCTATTTAATTCACCATCCAGTGCACCTCCCTGTGTTGCCCCTTCTCAACAGAGCAGATTTGATTTCAGTCATCCAAGCACTGCAGTAGCTAGTCATGGATATGAGAGTTGCAATCAAGCAGGCTGGTTCCCTGGACCAAACCAACCAAATGGGATGGCATTTCCACATTTCAGCTCCACAGCATCTCGTGTGAGTGGGATGAGTACGAATCATCCTGCATTTCACCCGACACCGACAGTCCCATTATCTAACATGAACAAATACTCTCACTTACACCCTGAAGAACAAAATAGCTGGTGTACTGTTGATTTGTACAAGGTAAGCTTGAGATTTTAACTTGGTTACCTCGCTACCTAACTAATTTTCTTAACCGATGTTTCTTTTTTGCTTTTCATTGTCAGATCTGGAGCAGGTCCAGATGCAGCCCACACTGGAGAAAGATGAGGTGATAAGGCTAATTCTGTGCCCTTAGAACCCGACAGAGGCAGAACATTTTATATTCATTAATCAGAATCAGGTTTATTATCACCGGCATGTGACGTGAAATTTGTTAACTTAGCAGGAGCAGTTCAATGCAATACATAATCTAGCAGAGAGAGAAAAAAATAACAAACAAAATAAACATAATAATAAATAAACAAGTAAATCAATTATGTATATTGAATAGATTTTAAAAATGTGCAAAAACAGAAATACTGTATATTTTAAAAATGTGAGGTAGTGTCCAAAGATTCAATGTCCATTCAGGAATCGGATGGCAGAGGGAAAGAAGCTGTTCCTGAATCGCTGAGTGTGTGCCTTCAGGCTTCTGTATCTCCTACCTGATGGTAACAGTGAGAAAAGGGCATGCCCTGGGTGCTGGAGGTCCTTAATAATGGACGCTGCCTTTCTGAGACATCACTCCCTAAAGATGTCCTGGGTACTTTGTAGGCTAGTGCCCAGATGGAGCTAATTAAATTTACAACCTTCTGCAGCTTCTTTTGGTCCTGTGCTGTAGCCTCTCCATACCAGACAGTGATGCAGCCTGTCAGAATGCTCTCCACGGTGCATATATAGAAGTTTTTGAGTGTATTTGTTGACATGCCAAATCTCTTCAAATTCCTAATAAGGTAGGAATTCCTAATTCCTAATAAAGTATAGCCACTGTCTTGCCTTCTTTATCACTACATTGATATGTTGGGACCAGGTTAGATCCTCAGAGATCTTGACACCCAGGAACTTGAAACTGCTCACTCTCTCCACGTCTGATCCCTCTATGAGGATTGGTATGCGTTCCTTCGTTTTACCCTTCCTGAAGTCCACAATCAGCTCTTTCGCCTTACTGACATTGAGTGCCAGGTTGTTGCTGTGGCACCATTCCACTAGTTGGCATATCTCACTCCTATACACCACCACCTGAGATTCTACCAACAATGGTTGTATTGTCAGCAAATTTATAGATGGTATTTGAGCTATGCCTAGCCACACAGTTGTGTGTGTATACAGAGAGTAGAACAGTGGGCTAAGCACACACCCCTGAGGTGCATCAGTGTTGATCGTCAGCGAAGAGGATATGTTATTACCAATCTGCACAGACTGTGGTCTTCTGGTTAGGTAGTCGAGGATTCAATTGCAGAGGGAGGTACAGAGGCCCAGGTTCTGCAACTTCTTAATCAAGATTGTGGAAATGATGGTATTAAGTGCTGAGCTATAGTTGATGAACAGCATTCTAATGTAGGTGTTTGTGTTGTCTAGGTGGTCTAAAGCCGTGTGAAGAGCCATTGAGATTGCTAGTTGGTTGGCATGTATTTATATTTTTATATTCAAAGCAGTTCCACATTCTTTTGAAAATATACAATTCACTGGATGTTCAGGTAACTGAAACATTCAGGATTGTGACTGATAGATTTATATTAGGCAAGGATATCAAAGATATTGTCAAATAAATGGAGTTAATATTGGGTAAAATTAGTAAGCTACCTTGAATGATCATGAATCCTTTGTGCCAGGGAAGAGTTGGGAGGCCTCAATTGCTCAGAGAAGTAGGGGTCCCTTGCTGATGTTTTAGGTGGCAGAAGAGTGATGCTTGGGTGAAGAACTCTAAATGTGGCAATTCTTGAGGAGAGAGTTCACCAATCTGTTGGCCTATTAACCAAATCCACTTAATCTCAAAATGGAAATGTTTGCAAAATCTGCTTGTTGATCTTATTTTTTTTTAAAAAAAGACAATGAACTAGGAATTTATTATTATGCTGAAGATTGTGGTAACCAATGGTGGTGCCTATTTCTGAAGAAATAATTTTTTACTTCCTCATTCTTGTTCTGTAAGATGTACTGCATTTCCCCTTTCAATATAGTCTGTCAGTAGTTTTCACCTAGAACAACATAACTTCCACTTGTAAAACATTCTGGCCCAATTTGGTGGCAGACAAAGCAATGAGGTGCAACCCTGTGTAGACTGATTGGCTGTCACACACTTTGAAACACAAGGCCTTTCAACTTAGTCCTTGGAAAAGATCCTCCTGTCCTGCACAGTGAATCAAAAGTTAAGGTCCAATTGCAGCATTACTGGGAATAGTCAGTATTTCCTGGCGATATCCACATCTCGTGAATGAATAATAAGAATTCTCAAAGATATATATGAGGGTGCACATGAAGAACAATCAGAAAGGTGTTGGGGCTTAAAAGGTTAAATGCACGATGACAAGTTGTGTAAATATGGTTTGTATTCCCTTGATCTCAGACAGTTGGAGGTGGTGGACCAAATCAAGCTCTTTGAAATAATTAACACCTCATAGGCCTGATTTTATTCTCACAAATCAATAAATATGTTGTAAAAAAAAATCACTCCCTACTTGTACATAGTTTTCTCCTTTTGCTTCTTTCTTTCTTTTCTTTTCTGTAAGTGTATACCTCAGATAAATATTACTTGGAGATTTGGGGCAAATAAGACCATATGATATACTTGTACAATATCTGAAATACATCTTATGGAAATGTTTGATGATGAACTTCAATAAAAAAAAATTACAAAAAAAAAGATTTCAAACTGATCAGTAATGCAGAACTGCAGTGCAAGGAGATGCTGGCTTAAAATTAGTGAAGGTCTACTCGGAAGTGAAATTAGGGAATAGCTTTTCGTGCAATGGTTTATAAAATGTAGAATTCACTCTGGTGCTTGGTGGTAGATGCTTGGATAACAACAGCAATGAATACATGAGAGCTACACAGAGATGGACAGATTTTTCTTGGACAAATCTTGTAACCTAAATGTCTGCTTTGGGTATGTTAATTGAGCTAAGGAAGAATAGTCATTCAGATAAGTTGAAACTCATGTGATAGTCCCACAAAACTTTTTTCCCCACAAAGAAGGCATCATAGACAGTATGCTGCTATAATTGGTGTTTGGATAATTTTAATTCTGATTGGGAGTCCTTGGTGGACCTGTCACAAGAAGATTACAATGATCCAGAAAAGACTTGGAGATGGTGAACATGCTGGTGAGAGTTGATGTGGATTTATGAAAGACTCATTTGATGGAGTTCTTTGATGGTGTAAGTGGTATGGTAAATATGAAGGAACCAGGGTATATGAAATATTCAGATTTTCGGAAGATCTTCAGCAAGGTTCAAGACATTTGTTTGGCCAGCAAGGTTAGAACAGATGGAAATCAGAATCAGGTTTAATATCAATGGTGTATGTCATGAGATTTGTTAACTTAGCGGCAGCAATACAATGAAATACATGATAAATATAGAAAAAAATAATTACAGTAAGTATATACAGTGCCTAGAAAAAGTATTCACCCCCCCCCAAAAGTTTTCATATTTTATTGAATCACAGTGGATTTAATTTGGTGCTTTTTTTTGACACTGATTAACAGAAAAGGACTCTTTTGTGTCAAAGTGAAACAGATCTGTACAAAGTGATCTAAATTAATTACAAATATAAAACAAAATAATTGATTGCATAAGTATTCACCCCTTTAACATGACACACCAAATAATCACTGGTGCAGCCAATTGGTTTGAGAAGTCACATAATGAGTTAAATGGAGATTACTGTGTGCAGTCAAGGTGTTTCAATTGATTGTAGTTAAAATACCCATGTATCTGGAAGGTCCAACTGCTGGTGAGTCAGTATCCTGGCAAAAACTATACGATGAAGGCAAAGCAACTCTCTAAAACCATGAAAAGGTTATTAAAAAGTACAGGTCAGGAGATGGATACAAGAAAATTTCCAAGTCACTGAATATCCCTTGGAGTACAGTTAAGTTAATAATCAAAAAATGGAAAGAATACAGCACAGCTGTTTAAATGCCTAGAGCAGGCCATCCTCAAAAACTGAGTGACCAAGAAGAGGCTGGCGAGGGAGGCCACCAAGAGACCTATGAACTCTGGTTGAGTTACAAGCTTCGGTTGCTGAGATGGGAGAGACTACGCATACAACAACTGTTGCCTGGTTGCCTCACCAGTCACAGCTTTATGGGAGAGTTGCAAAGAGAAAGCCACTGTTGGAAAAAAATCTCACATGAAGTCTCAGCTAGGGTTTGCTAGAAGGCATGTGGGAGACTCTGAAGTCAGCTGGAAGAAGGTTCTATGGTCTGATGAAACCAAAATTAGGCCTTTTGACCTTCAGACTAAATGCTATGTTTGGCATAAGCCAAACACCAACATCATCAAAAACACCATCCCTACCATGAAGCATGGTGGTGGCTGCATCATGCTGTGGGGATGCTTCACTGCAGCAGACCCTGGAAGGCTTGTGAAGGTAAAGTGTAAAATGAATGAGGATACAGGTTAGTCTTGGAGGAAAACCTGATGCAATATGAAGAGAACTGTGACTTGGGAGAAGACTTGTTTCCCAGCAAGACAATGACCCCAAGCATAAAGCCAAAACTACACACGTATGGCTTAAGAAACAACAAAGTTGATGTCCTGGAGTGGCCAACTCAGTCCAGACCTCAATACAATTGTGAATTTACGGCTGGACTTGAAAAGGGCTGTTCACTCATGATCCCCTTGCAATCTGACAGAGCTTGAGCAGTTTTGTAAAGAAGAATGGGGAAAAGTTGCAGTGTGCAGATGTGCAAAGCTGATAAGAGACCTATCCACACAGACTCAAGAATTTAATTGCTGCCAAAGGTGTATCTACTAAATACTGACCTGAAGGGGCTGAATACTAATGCAATTAATTATTTTGTGTTTTGTATGTGTAATTAATTTAGATCACTTTGTAGAGATCTGTTTTCACTTTGACACACGTCTTTACCTTTTGATCAGTGTCAAAAAATAGCCAAATTAAATCCCCTGTGACTCAATATTGTAATACAATAACATACAAAAACTTCCAATGTGGAGGCAGTGAGTAATTTTTATAGGCACTGTATATGTATATCAAATAGTTCAATTTAAAATAGTGCAAAATCAGAGGGGGAAAAAAGTGAGTGGTGTTTATGGGTTCAATGTCCATTTAGGAATCAGATGGCAGAGGGGAAGAAGCTGTTTCTGAATCACTGAGTGTGTGCCTTCAGGCTTCTGTACCTCCTTCTTCACAGTAACAATGAGATGAGGGCATGCTCTGGGTGATGGGGTCCTTAATGATGGACGCTGCCTTTCTGAGGCACTGCTCCTTGAAGATGTCCCGGATATTACGGAGGTTAGTACCCATGACGGAGCTGACTAATTCTACAACTTTCTGTAACCTCTTACAATCCTATGCAGTAGCTCCACCGCCCCCCCCCCCCCACCCCGCATACCAGACAGTGCAGCCTGTCAGAATACTCTCTGAGGTACATCTGTAGAAGTTTTCCAGTGTTTTTGATAACAACTTGCATCTCCTCAAACTCCTAATGAAATATAGCTACTATCTTGCTTTCTTTATAACTGTATCGATATGCTGGGACCAAGGTGAGATCCTCAGAGATCTTGACACTTAGAAATTTGAAGTTGCTCCCTCTCTCCACCTCTAATCCCTCTATGAGGATTGGTTCATGTTCCCTTGTCTTACCCTTCCTGAAGTCCACAATCAGCTCTTTCACCTTACTGATGTTGAGAGCAAGGTTGTTGCTGTGACACCACTCAACTACCTGGTATATCTCACTCCTGTACATCCTCTCATGTCCATCTGAGATTCTGCCAACAATGGTTGTGGCATCTGAAAATTTATAGATGGCATTTGAGCTATGCCTAGCCACACAGTCATAGGTGTAGAGAGAGTCGGGCAGTGGGCAAAGCACACACCCCTGAGGTGCGCCAGTGTCGATAGCGAGGAGGAGATGTTATTACCTTTCCGTACAGATTGTGGTCTTCTGGTGAGGAAGTAGAGGATCCAATTGCAGAAGGAGGTACAGAAGCCCAAGTTCTGTAGCTTTTTAATCAGCCCTGTAGAACTGATGGTATTAAATGCCGAGCTAAATTCAACCAACAGCACCCTGACATGGGTATTTGTATTATCCAGGGGATCTAAGGCCGTGTGAAGAGCCATTGAGATTGTGTCTGCCGTAGACCTATTGTGGTGACAGGCAAATTGTAGTGGGTCCAGGTCCTTACTGAGGCAGGCATTCATTCTAGCCATGACCGACCTCTCAAAGCATTTCATGATCGTAGATGTGAGTGCTACTGGATGACAGTCGTTAAGGCAGCTTGCACTACCCTTGTTGGGCACTGATATAATTGTTTCCCTTTTGAAACAGGTGGGAACTTCCAACCATAACAGTGAGTGGTTGAAAATGTCTTTGTATACACCCGCCTGTTGGTTAGCATAAGTTTTCAGAGCCTCCCTGGGTACTCCACTGGGGCCTGTACTCATGTTAGTTGAGAACTAATTACTGGACAGAAAGCAGTGAGAATAAGCAAATTATTCTCTGGTTGGTAGATTGTGACATGGGGTCTGCAAGGATTGGTGCTTGGGCCCTACTAGTTCACAGAATATATCAACAATTTTACTATGGGGACCCAGTGTCCTATTTGTAATTTTGATAATAAACTGGACAGAGTCGTTAGTATACAGGAGGATGTAAAGGGTTTTAAGGATGTGGGCAAGCTGAATGAGTGAATGAGAAGATGGCAGATGGGAGACAATGTAGAAATATGTTAAGTCAAGCACTTTAGAGCACATAATAGAAAAGCAAAGCATTTGTTAAATGGTGAGAAAATAAGTAGTATTGATGTTCAGGAAGGCCTTGGTGTGCTTGTACTCAAAATGCAGAAAGCTAACAGCAGGTGAAGTAAATGGCTTGTAACCTTTTATTACATGAGGGTTTGGATATAGGAATAAGGAAGTCTTATTACAATTGTATAGGCTGTGGTGAGATCATAACTGGGATATCCTGCACGATTTTGGTCTGCTTACATAAGGAAGAATGTATTGGTTTAGAGAGAAGTACAACAAATAGCTACTGGACTGATTCCAGAGATGGTGGGTTTACAGTACGAGGAATGAGAGAGTAAACTGGACTGTATTCTCTAACATTTGGAGGAATGGGAGGAGATTTCATTAAAACTTACAAGATTCTTAAAAGACCTGACAGTCTGGATTCAGGGAAGATGGTTCCCCAGACTGAAGCGACTAGGGCTATAGGTCACAGTTTGACTATAATGGGTAGAGCTTTGGTCCAAGAGAAAGAGAGGATTTTTCAATCGGAGGGTGGTGAATCTTTGGAATTCTGTACCCCAGATGGCTGTAGGGGCTTTGTCATTGTGTTCATTCAAAATTGACATCACTAGATTTCAAGGTGAGTACATAAGTCA
Source organism: Hemitrygon akajei (assembly GCF_048418815.1). Taxonomy (NCBI): domain Eukaryota; kingdom Metazoa; phylum Chordata; class Chondrichthyes; order Myliobatiformes; family Dasyatidae; genus Hemitrygon; species Hemitrygon akajei. Next base: position 21,482,500 of record NC_133141.1, on the reverse strand, counting down.
CCAAGGCATAGAAGCCTATGGGCTAAGTGCTAGTAATGGCAGTAGTGTGATTGGGTATTTGATGGTTGATGTGGACGTGGTGATCCCAAGAATGAGCTTCTATGTTGTATCATAGATTTCTGGATAAAACAGAAATCGAGACTTTGATTATAAGATATGCCATAGGAGCAGCATTAGGCCATTCAGTCTATCGAGTGTGCTCTGTCATTCCATCATGCCTGATTTCCTATCTCTCTCATCTCCATTCTCCTGCTTTCTCCCTGTAGCCTTTGACGTCTTGACTAGTCAAGAGCTTATCAACCTCCTCTTTAAATATACCCAATAACTAGGCATCCACAGTTGTATGTGGAAATGAATTTAACAGATTCACTACCCTTTGGCTATAGAAATTTCTCCTCATCTCTGTTCTAAATAGATGTCCCTCTGATCCTAGACTTCCCCCACTGTAGGAAACATCCTCTCCATATCCACTCTATCGAAGCATTTCAATGTGCAATAGGTTTCAATGAGGTCCCCTCCCATTCTTCGAAACTCCAGTGAGTACAGGCCCAAAGCCATAGTCATACGTTAACCCTTTCATTCCTAGAATCATTCTCGTGAACCTTCACTGGACCCTCTCCAATGCCAAGACATTTTTTCATAGAAAACGTGCCCAGACTGCTCACAATACTCCAAGTGTGGTTTGACCAATGCCTTTATAAAGCCTCAGCATACATCCCTGTTTTTACATGTAACCCCCTGGGTCGCCTCAGGCTCGCTCAGCTCGCTCTCGTCTAGGGGGAGCAGCCTTCGGCCCCGCCAAACTGGGTAATCAGCTGGTGTGGATGCTGTGTGATGTCCCCGCCTCGCCAAAGAACAAACAGGACACCATATGTGATTAAATTATTACAGTTTATAAAGATTACTATAGCTAAGTAATTAATAACGATACAGTATACATGAAGGAAAAGAAAATAAAGGCGCCAAACTTATCAAAGTCCAAACCACTTCGTGCACAACCGTTGGAGCTCAATTACTGAAGTCTTCTGGCCACCATTCGATCCCCTCGGAACTCCTCGACTCGCAGCTCAGGACCACCCAAAGTGGTCAACCCAGCACATTTGTCATCGTCTCCTCTCCTCAGGGTACCTCCCAGCCTTGGACCCCCGTTTGGGGTCCGTTCCTCGCCCAGTTTACAGCATCACATCCTCTCTCTCACCCCCTTGCGCCGAACTCCCCAAAAGCCCGCCAACAATAGCTTACAGACTCAGAAGAAAGAACAACATTAATCCCAATTGGTTTACAAAGGAATACAATTCTCGTTATCAGTAAATTTTAACCCAAACAAGCTTCCAGCACTCTCTCGCAACAAAGAAGCATTCCTACTTTTAACAAAACAAAGAAGCCATTTTGTTTACATACACAGTAATAAAGAAAAAGAAGAAACCCCCTTTACATATACTCTGGTTCTAGCGAAATGAATGCTAACATTGTATTTGCCTCCTTACCACTGACACAACCTGCAAATTAACCTCTATGGAATCCTAAACAAGGGCTTCCAAGTCCCTTTGTACCTCTGATTTTTTAAATTTTTTCCCTGTTTAGAAAATAGTCTATGATTTTGATCCTTCTACCAAAGTGCATGACCATACACTTCCTGACACTATATTCCATCTGCCACTTCATTGCCCATGATCCTAATCTGTCTAAATCTTTCTGCAGACTCCCTGCTTCCTCAGTACTAGCTACCCCTCCACCTATCTTTGTATCATCTTTGTATTTTGACGTATAGCGTAAAAAGAAATGATCCCAACACTGACTCCTGCAGAACACCACTAGTCACCAGCAGCCAATCAGAAAAGGCTCCCTTATTCCCAATCTTTGCCTCCTGCCAGTCAGTCAATCTTCTATCCATGCTAGTACCTTTCCTGAAAGACCATGGACTCTTATCTTGCTTGCAGCCTCACGTGTGGCACCTTGTCAAAGGCCTTTTGAAAATCCAAGTTAGTGACTCTCCTTTATCCATCCTGCCTATTAATTCCTCAAAGAATTCCAACAGATTTGTTAGGCAAGATTTTCCCTAAGGAAACCACACTGACATTTGTCTATTTTATCATGTGCCTCCAATTACGCTGAAACCTCATCCTTAACAAAGGACTATAACAATTTCCCAACCACTGAAGTCAGGCTAACTGGATTATAAAATTTCCTTTCTTCTGCCTTCCTCTCTTTTTAAAGACTGGATTGACATTTGCAATTTTCCAGTCCTCCAGAACCATTCCAGAATTAAGTGACTCTTGAAAGATCATCACTAATGCCTTCATGATTTCTTCAACTACCTCTTTCAAAATCCTGGGAGTAGTCCATCTGGTCCAGGTGATAAATCTACCTTGAGACCTTTCAGCTTCCCAAGCACCTTCTCCTTAGTTATAGCAATAACACTCACTCCTGCCACCTGACACTCTGGCATACTGCTGGTGCCTTCCACAGTGAATACTGACGCAAAATACTTATTAAGTTCGGCCGCCATTTCTTTATCCCTCATTACTACCTTTCCAACGGTATTTTCCAGTGGTCCGATATCCACTCTTGCCTCTTTTTTTACTCTATATATCTGAAAAAGAGTGTTGTATCCTCTTTAATGTTTTTGGCTAACTTACCTTCATTTATTTTTTTTATTGAAGTTTATCATCAAACAAATATTTCCATAAGATGTATTTCAGATACTGTACCTATATATCATATAATCATATTTGTCACAAATCTCCACATAATAATTATCTGAGGTATACACTTACAGAAAGGAGAGGAGAGAAAGAACAATCGAAATAAGAAAACTTTGTACAAAGTAGGGAGTGATTTTTTTTTACAACATATTCATTGACTTGTAACAATAAAATCAGGCCTATAAGGTGTTGTGTAGTTAAACTAATCTTCCCAATATGAATCAAATTGTTCCAACTTATGATTAACAGATGCTGTTATCTTCTCCATTTTGTAAATGTCCATTGTAATTTCCATCCATACATTTAAAGTTGGGGTCTCCTGTGATAACCATTTCCTGGTAAGAGTCTTTTTACCAGCCACCAGCAGTATATTCATTAAATATTTATCTCTTTTCAACCATTCTTGAGGTATATGCCCAAAATGTATGGTCTTGCTCTCTAAGGGTATTTCACATTTAAAGATGTAAATTTGTAGAATATAACTTAATCGATCTACTCCCTGAACAAATAAGAGCCAAGAAACGCGAGTAATAAAGAAAGGTAACGAAGGTGTGATTCCAAGGCTGAGGTCTCTAGATGACTGTGGGTTGAGCTAGAAGAAACATCTAGCCCTGGGGGATAGCCCCTCCTACCTGTGAGTTGAGGGCCCCCGCTGCAGTACCTATAAAAGTAAGTTTTTATAGGTTTTTATAATGTCCATTACACAGAAATGATTTCTTTCTTTTTCCATCTTTTTATTATCATTATTAATAACAAAATTAAATTGATACATAGATAATGAGATTACACGCATACATATTTCAACTAACTATAAAAGATTACAAGAGCAATGATTACAGTATAAATGAGTATTCCCACATCGTAAATGATACATTTAGGTTTGCCTTGTCTATTTGTATATTGTATCATAATATAAAATAAAAAAGAAAAAGAAAAAAAGAAAAAATCATTATGCAAAAAACTAATCTAAAAATATAATAACTAATAGAAGAGAAAAAAAAACAAAAAAGAGAAAAAGAAAAAATAAAAAAGAGAAAAAAAAGGGCTGTTTATAATATCTCACAAAAATACAAAATCATCAGTGTCATCAACTCCGATCCTCTTGACATATATGCAATCAAAACTGGAAAATCAAATAGGCCTGGAACAGGGTCCTATTACATCATAAGAAAATATTGAATAAATGGTCTCCATATCTTTTCAAATTTAGTAGAAGTGTCAAATACACCACTTCTAATTTTTTCTAAATTTAAACATAACATAGTTTGAGAAAGCCAATGAAATACAGTAGGAGGATTAATTTCCTTCCAATTCAACAAAATAGATCTTCTAGCCATTAGTGTAAGAAATGCAATCATTCGACAAGCGGAAGAAGATAAATGAAGTGAGTCCATCATTGGTAAACCAAAAATTGTGGTAATAGGATGGGGTTGTAAATCAATGTTCAATACCGCAGAGATAATATCAAAAATATCATTCCAATATTTTTTCAAAAGCGGACACGACCAGAACATATGAGTTAGAGACGCTATTTCAGATTGACATCTATCACAAATAGGATTTATATAGGAATAAAAATGAGCCAATTTATCCTTGGACATATGAGCCCTGTGTACAACCTTAAACTGTATTAATGAATGTTTAGCACATATAGATGATGTATTAACTAATTGAAGAATTTTATCCCAATTCTCAATAGGAATAATAATGTTGAGCTCTCTTTCCCAGTCATTTTTTGTCTTATAAAGGGGCTCTGAACGTATCTTCATAATTATATTATAAAGTTTTGATATAAGCCCTTTCTGAAAGGGGTTTAATTCAAACAAATTCTCCAAAATGCCTGAAGACACAAAGTTTGGAAAAGTAGGAAGTACAGTATTTAAAAAATTCCTAATCTGTAAATATCTAAAAAAAAATGAAATCTAGGCAAATTATATTTATTAGATAACTGCTCAAAAGACATAAACACAGAAATGATTTGCCTGTGTATTCCTCCCATGTATGTATACTCATTTAGGTGGGGAAAAAGGAGTGAATGAATGAATTTTTAAAAAAGTAATATAAAATCCACATTAAGTAATTCTCGAGATAGGTATATCACCGTCTATTTTTGCTTCCATTTAGATTATCAGCTCTTTTAAAGTTAGCCAAACCTTATGGCTCTTCTGGAGGAGGTGAGGGCTGTCATCGGGGAACTCACAGTCTCTTCCTAATATCCTTCTCTCGTCTTCTTCCCGTCCCCTGCTTTCTCGGTTCTCTTACTATTTCCCAAGCAGATCGGGATAACTGCTCAACCAGGCTTTCCCTTGGTCTGACCACGCTAACGGACAATCCTCTGTTGTTCATGTCTGCGGTCACCTCTTCCACCGTTTGATATAGCTGTATGCCTTCTTCGTAAAACACCCTCAGTTTAGCAGGGTACGGGGTTTGGAATTTAATCTTTTCTTGCTTTAATATTCATTTCGCTTTGGAATATTCCTTCCGTTTCTGTAGGACTGCCGGGGGGTAATCTTGATCGAAGTATATTAACTTCCCATTCCAGAACATCCTCTTCTTTCCCCAGGCCCTTCGTAGAATCTCCGCCTTGCTTTTGAATTGAAGGAATCTAAGTACTATTGAGCGCGGTATACTTTCGCTGTCTCCGGAAGGCCTCGGGACAAGCACACGATGCGCCCTCTCAATTTCAATCTCCAGCGCTTCCTGCAGCATCTTTTCTGCAAACTCCATCATCGACAACCCCTTTGCTCCTTCGGGAACATTATAAATCCTAATATTTTTCCGTTGTGATCTTCCCTCCTGGTCAAACAATTTACTTTCCTGTTGATTTAATATTTTGATCATCTTACTTAGCATCTGTTCCACGTTTTGCACGCGATCTTCCACCTTTTCAGTTCGTGTCTCTGCCACCGCTATTTTCTGATCGACGTTGGTGAGCTCTGATTTTATCTCATTGAGTTGCTGTTTTATATCTTTTTGGACTTCCCTTATCTCTTCCAAAATCCTTATCATATTTGCCGCTTCGCCTGAACAAGGCCCATCACCAGCCTCGCCACCACGCGCACGTGTAGGAGAGCCGCGCGTTGTACCTCTCTCTTCCATAGGCTCCACAGTGTTGCTTTTTTTAATCTCCATTCTTTTTCCCCATTCTTGCCCCCCTTACCAATTCAAATATTTTCAAAAGATCTTATATTTGATGGATTAATGAGGCAAATATGCGTTTTTCCGGAGGAGCTCTTGATTTAAGCTGCCATTCTGGACGATGACATCACCGGAACCCCACTTACCTTCATATTTCATTTTTTTCCCTCTTTTAATGGCTGCTTTAGTTGCCTTCTGTTGGTTTTTGAAAGCTTCTTAGTCCTCTAACTTCCCACTAATTTTTGCTGTATTCTATTCCCTTTATTTTTCCTTTTATGGTGTTTCTTACTTCCCTTGTTGGCCACAGTTGCATCATCGTGCCTTCAAAATACTTCTTTTACATGTATCTATCCTATGCTTTCTGAATTGCTTCCAGAAACTCCAGCCATTGCTATTCAGCCATCATCCCTGCTAGTGTCCCCTTCCTATCATCTTTGGCCATCTCCTATCTTATGCCTCTGTAATTCTCTTTATTCCACTGTAATAATGATACATCTAAACTTTAGCTTCTCTTTCTCAATCTCACTGTCTCGCCACACGGCTTTAGAGCACCTGGACAACACAAACACCTACGTCAGGATGCTGTTCATCGACTATAGCTCAGCATTTAGTACCATCATTCCCACAATCCTGATTGAGAAGTTGCAGAACCCGGGCCTCTGTACCTCCCTCTGCAATTGGATCCTCGACTTCCTAAACAGAAGACCACAATCTGTATGGATTGGTGATAGCATATCCTCCTCGCTGACAATCAACACTGGTGCACCCCAGGGGTGTGTGCTCAGCCCACTGCTCTACTCTCTATCTACACATGACTGTGTGGCTAGGCATAGCTCAAATACCATCTATAAATTTGCTGACGATACAGGTGGTGACAAGAGGCATACAGGAGTGAGATAAGCCAACTAATGGATTGGTGCCGCAGCAACTACCTGGCACTCACCGTCAGTAAGACGAAAGAGCTGATTGTGGTCTTCCAGAAGGGTAAGACGAAGGAACACATACCAATCATCATGGAGGGATCAGAAGTGGAGAGAGTGAGCAGTTTCAAGTTCATGGGTGTCAAGATCTCTGAGGATCTAACCTGGCCCCAACATATCGATGTAGTTATAAAGAAGGCAAGACAGCGGCTATACTTTATTTGGAGTTTGAAGAGATTTGGCATGTCAACAAATACACACAAAAGCTTCTATAGATGTACCATGGAGAGCATTCTGACAGGCTGCATCACTGTCTGGTATGAGGGTGGTGGGATTCTACTGCACAGGACCGAAAGAAGCTGCAGAGGGTTGTAAATCTAGTTAGCTCAATCTTGGGTACTAACCTACAAAGTACCCAGGACATCTTCAGGGAGCGGTGTCTCAGAAAGGCAGCATCCATTTTTAAGGACCTCCAGCACCCAGGACATGCCCTTTTCTCATTGTTACCACCAGGTAAGAGGTACAGAAGCCTGAAGGCACACACTCAGTGACTCAGGAACAGCTTCTTCCCCTCTGCCATCCGATTCCTAAATGGACATTGAACCCTTGGACACCACCTCACTTTTTTTTAATATACAGTGTTTCTGTTTTTTGCACATTTTTTTAGATCTATTCAATATACATATACTGTAATTGATTTACTAATTATTATTTTTTATTTTTTCTCTTCTGTATTATGTATTGCATTGAACTGCTGCTGCTAATTTAACAAATTTCACATCACATGCCAGTGATAATAAACCTGATTCTGATTCTTTCTCAAACTGCAGGGTGAATTCTATCACATTATGATCATTGCCTCCTAAGGGTTCCTTTATCTTGAGCTCCTGAATCAAATCTGTGAATAAAGCTGGAAAGTGATGCTGAGGTCAAAGATCTGTCAAATAATGATTTATTTGAATTGCAGAGCAAGCTCAGGGCTGAATGGCCTGCATCTTGCTTATTCTTCAAATCCATCAAACTGCCTATGAGAGGAAAAGTACACCACTAGGGTCTGGGGCTATGAGGGAGATGAGTCACACATGGAAAAGAGATTCGTTGGGCAGAACACATTGTCATTTTTATAGAACTTGATTTAATAAAGGTCAGTTGTAAATGGATTAATGGTTCCTTTAAAATAACAGAGCTATTTCAATCTGAGTTTCAGCTGGGATCTCTCTCATCCCCTGAGTTTAGAAGGTTGTAAGTTTGAGTCCCAGTCTGAAAATATAAGTATCAAGCTTCTGCCTGTTGCTGAGAAAGTGCTGCATTGTTGGAGCTAATGTCTTCCTTGCCTTTTTTGAAGAAAACTCTACTTTGCCAAAAACAGATACACTGTTCATTTACCTTGTTGCTGTTTGTTTGATTTTACTCTGCATGAAGTGGCTGTCAAGTTTGTTTACATAATAGAAGCACTAAACTTCCTAGCAACCAATTGTATGTGAAGAACTTGCAGACATTTCTGCGAATACGTAATATTAAGTCCTTTTAATTCACCGTGCTGAGGATCTCCTTGTGTTTTCCCTCATGGGCTTGAGAGAAGAGAAACCCTGACTTTAATACCTCTCAGCGCTTGTAGGGTCTTGTCCAGTACCCTGACACAACTATCTGTTTGTCACTGCATAGCCAGCCAGTATCTGATTTTAATTGAAATAAACATTGCAATCAAAATGCAAGCACAACTGGGTGCTTTGCAAATGTGGTTGCAGTTTGGAAAAGGAAGAAATACTTGCATTTCTATGGTGCCTTTCATTTCCCTTTCAGTGTTCAAAACAATAAAGGATTTTTCAAGTGAAGCCACTTATGTAATATAGGAAACACAGCAGTGTATTTACATACGGCCATTTGCCACAAAAAGTAATGTCATAATGATGAGGAAATGTGATCATTATCACATAAATCCTTCAGCCTTTCACTTGATTGACCACACTATCTCTTGCAAGTTATGGCCTCCAATGGCTTCTCTTTCTGTGTCTCCCTGGTGTCCCCTGAGTATCTGTTCTTCACCACCTCCTTTCAGTAATGGCACCTTGAAAACATGTCTTTGGGTTTCCATGTGTAAACTGGTGACATCCAGTCTGTCTCACCGTCACTTCTCTCCACCCTTCTATTGCCACCAAACTGTCAGGCGTCCAGCACTGAACGAACATAAACTTCGTCCAACTAAGTGTTGGAAAAGCCAAAGTCATTTTCTCCAGTTTCTACTTCAAACATCTGTTGCCTAACTCTGATTCTTCCTCACTGTTGTGGACCATTGTCTGAGATTGACCAAAATGCTAGTGTTACATATGACCCCATGATAAGCTTCCAGGCATATATCCATTGCAATGCGAAGGCAGTCTTACTTCCACCTGTGGAACCTGATAAACTCCACCCCTGCCTATGGTTTCATTTGTCACTGAAACCCTCATACATGCTTTTGTTCTCCTTAGATACAGCTCTTCTATTTGGGACCTATTTTCTGAACTCTTAAGAACTCATCCGGGGCCCTGATACCAACACAATTTTGTTCATCCTTGACCATTGTGCCTGCTGGCTTCCTTTGGCCCCCAGTTTGACAATATCTCTGTTTTAAAGCCCTCATCATTGTTTCTAGTTCCTATCCTGCTGTAAAATCCTGCCTGATACCTCAAAGCAAAGGGTGAGGAAAACAGATTGCTAATGAAGGAGACAAGATGCCTCTCCCAGGTTTGCATTTACTGCTCTCCAGATGACTGATAACACTTCTGACCAATGATAACGGGCAGGACTCCTTATTTCTCACAGATACAGAATACAAATTGTCCAGAATATATAAGTCTAGAGTTCACTGATCTATTGTCCATCCCTAATTGACCCGTGTCCTGCTGTATGGAGAAAGAAGGAAGCATTGTGAGCATTGATGTGTATCTGATATTCATTTCCCTGCCTGCCACTGAGTGACCTTCCAAAAAGAGTGGGGTAAGGTAGGAGGCAGGTGTATAGAAGTGCCTGTGATAACATCTGTCCAATTTTCTTTTCTAGATGACAGAAGAATCCAATGGTATGCTAGGCTTTCACCCCACTGTGAACAGTGCTCCTATTTTTGGGAATGGATCTGCACAGTAATGGACCATCATGCTTTCTGTGAAAGGATCTGACACTTTTTGTTCCAGGTATAAACTTGTGATCCCAACATCTTGTCAACTAGTGAAGACTCCTCTGGACATATCTGATTCTTATCATAAGGGTGGCTTCTTAGATTTTCCTTCAGAAGATTTTCTCAAGTGGAGGCTCAATTTAGTTAAAATGAGCACTGTGAATAGTCCTCAACTTGGGTGGCTATTGGAACAAGAGCAACAGGAAGCGACAGGGCTTTGGAGGTAACCGTAGTAACACAATATGACTGAAAGTGAATTTATTATTGCAGCTTTAAGAAAGATTGTCATGAAATGTTTGTTTTGGTGGATGACATTTTAGAGGACAGCCTTTCTTTAATTAAGAAATTCAACTCTTGAGTACTGTACGTCTTGCTGTTTTTAACTTTTGCATACAGAAAGGTAAGTTACACTTTGTGACTGGCAGATGTTTTATTTTTAAAAGTACAAGCATTGGTTCAGGACAGTAGAAACAAATCATTCTGGACCAATCTTTAAAAGCAACTTAAAATTGGAGGTGTTTTTAAGATGTTCTAGCCTTTGAGAATTAAGTTGTTGCTTTATTTTTTGAAATGCATTGTGTATTGGGATCTGAACTGTAATAGGCCTTATAACAATAGTGCAGTCTGTTGAAATACCTACAAGAGGGTTCCTTACATAGTAAGCACTGTTTTCTTTTGAAAACAAAAAGCACAGCTTTGAAAAGAAACTCTGATCCTTTATTTCAAAGCAATGCTGGCTTGCATCTTAAACTTTTTTTCTGAGTTGGAAGAACATTGCTCAACTGGTTTTGAAAAGATTTTCAAAATGATGCCTGTTAACATACATGGAGAACAGTGTGTGGGAGCAGAAAGCAAGGCACATGCACTGTGTGAGGTTATCCTTGCCTTGTAAGTTTAATAGTACGAAGAAGTCCCTTTGGAAAACCAGGTGGGCCAGTGAACTTTCCAACTCTTAAGCAAGCACACAGACCACTGTTACCTTTATGAACAATAGCAAAGAAGGGTCATACAACTTCAAGTGCCTTGTACATCATATATATCACCCCACTTGAGAGTGTGCTGCTTAATCCCTTCCTCCTTATCCCTCTTTGGAGGGATCCACTCAATTGGATAACTGAAACTATTCCTGGGGAAAACACTGGCCCTGATTAAAGGAGCATGAAACGCAGTGAGTTTGAAAGTATTTAAACATAAATTAATAAGGAATTAAACATGAAGGTGCAGTATATTAATAAATTGGATTCAGTTAAAGTAATATTTTTGTCCTGTAGTTTCAAAAAAAATTGTGAATTTTTTTTAGATAAAAGGGGTGGAATTGAGAAAACACAGAGAGAGTGATAAGTAAGGTGGATGAGCAGGGGAGAAATAGCTAGGATAAAATGAAAATCGGGCATAGAGAAAGGGAATTGAATGGCCACAAGCCTCACCAGTAATTAATCTTCTGATTATGACTGGGTTCATTATCTTTGAACTCGATCCAAGCAGCCAAAATACAGTAGCTATGGATGGTTGCTGAGTTGAAGACAATAAGTGTGTGTGTGGGGGTGGGGGGGGGGGGGGAGAAAACTTCTGAATGTCAAAAGAACCTAACAAAAGCAATTGTCCAAGAACACTTTTAAAGTAGATGTGGTAGGAGTCATTTTACACACATTTTGTTATCCTGCCATTTTCCATTGTTTCCAATTTGTGTAATTATTCAGAGTCTGATAGGATTTGATTCTCCAAATCTTGTCCATGAAAATGATTCTGAAACATTTCTAAATGGAGATGTGAAATGGGCTTTGACATTCAAGGCCCTTGCTGAATAACTTGACCTGCTGTAATCTGTATTCTGGCACAAAGAAAAGCTTCTGTTGTTAACCATAACATGAACCTGTGACTAATCTCATACTAAGTCTAAGAATTTGTGCTGGAATATTGCGGCCACATTTGGATAACTTAACTGGTACAAAATTAGGTAAATAAAGAGCTACTGATCTTAAATTATCGGCTAATCAATATTTGGCAGTCTATATCTCAACTGAATAATGTTGTTCCTATGAGAAAATAATTGCAGTCCCTACCTCTCCCAGCTACATACTAATCCTATTTTCCCCACATTTGACTCCTGGGTTCTTAAACAGAAAAGGAGGACCCACACCCACCCACTCTTGCCATCAAAAACATTCCTCAGTCTCCGGCCTCATGAGGGTGCTGTTCATTAAATGCTCACTAGCAGCCGTCTGGATCATTGAAGGCCTTGTTGACTATGACTTCCATTCCCATTGGGAAAGGTAACATTTTTTGCCTGGGTTTGGGTGACTGGTCTTGCATGGGCCGATTGGAGATTTTACACTTTGGTACATTAAACCCAAATCAATCCATAAAATGAACATAAAAACAAGTTTAGCATGTCTTGATTATCAACCTTTGTTATGCAACTTTTGTTATCTTAAAATGTGTCAAGCATTAATCCATGTTCAACAAGGTCTGTGTTGGATTGAAACTCTTGTATGTTGGTGCAGCAAATCACCTGGGAGTAAGCACCAAAAGGAATTAATTCCCATTAATAGCAATGCTTTCATTTCTTTCTCAGGTTGGCATTTTGCCCCGATTATTGTCTTTTATGACAGGTCTGTTCCATTCTTCACACGGGGATTAAATGTGAGCTTTAACTGAAGTAAAATCTCACCTTTGCCTTAAAAATTCAATTGTAGGTTTAATTGTTTGCTAGTCCTGTTGTAAATCTTCTGAAAGTTGACCTTTGCACTGCAGACCTGTCACTTTGGAGGGTGCAGAATGCATGCAGATTGGAACATGTGAACAAGCATGTGAACATGTGAAACAGTGTCAAGTTTCGGCTCAAAAAAAGGAACAAATTGCATCGTTAAAGCAATATTCCCAAAGTGATAGTGGTGCAGAAGCGCAAAGGAAAATGGCAGTTGACAATCAGATTTTCTTTGCTTCTTTGGCGCAGTGCAGCAAAGGCAAAAAAGCAAGGCAAAAAGGCAAGGCAAAGCGGCCAAATGGAAAATGTATGCAGTGCAGTCTTTTTCCCCCATACCAGATCTTTCTTGAGCCACAAAACAGAGGTTAGCAGCCCTGCACATCCTCTAGTACTCACCGTTTTGGTGCCAAGCTTCCAGCTGCTGCAAACAACTGCAGAATCAAAAGAGCATGAGGAATTGTGGGAAATCTTTGAGGAAGAGGTGGCTGTGTTGGGGAAGATGAAAAAGGCCTGACAACATGGTGGTGAGCCTGGTCCACAAAAGTGTATCGTGCAAGGAGGAGCTACTGGAAGTGTCACCTAACCTAAACCAAGAAAAAGAGCTGGTTCTTTAGTGACAGGCTTAATAAGTAAACAGCAAACAAAGTAAACTTCTAAACTGAAGTATCCAGTCCGTCATCTAGTTTCTTATGCTCTCCATTGGCTTGAAGAGCAGACGTGTGCAACCAGAACAGCCACCCTGTAAATGCTAGGAATACATACCAGCCCTGAACACCCTCATTTATTTATTTTTTACAATGCTGTAAATTTTCTTCAGATCACTCACTTTTTCTGTGTAATGTTTGCTTACTATCGCACTGGTTTCGCTAATCTTTCACCTGTGTCAACCCATACACTCCTGCTCCCAGCATTGAGACCAGGCATTATTATAATGATCATCTGATTCTGTACAGCATCTGAAGGTAATCAGACTTATGGTCTTAGTACATCTGTCAAAACTTAGTCAGTAAAATTTACCAATTTCCATGTTTGTATCAGTAACTTTTCCATAAATCCATATTAAACACAAGTGATATGCCAGTCAATGTAATGATAATGGGATTTCAAAATATTAACTTAAGAGAAAGGGCAGGGAAATGAATTAATCAAATGGAACTGACTAGCTGTGCTGATAAGCATGACACCCAAATAGTTCTATGCAGTGAAATTGTACAGTACAATTTTGTGCTTCTATGATTTTTTTCATATAGAGAATGTGAGATTATCAATTGTTGCTATTTGTTCAAACTGTTACTTTTTGAAAATAATGGGTTAATGTCTGATTATAGATACCCAGTGCAGCAGATGTATATTGGCTATATTGTTCTTCACTCTGCCAATTTCAATGTAGTTATGCCTAAATATTGTGATTTTTTAAAAAAAAATAATATTTTGAGGGCAGAAGTCCAGGCATCTTCTTTTGTCAACCTGGAAACTGCTACGCGACAGCTCCACACAGCTGCTTCACCTTTTCTTACTGCGTTCCTCCTACTTGTTATAGTGGAGGATTAGTACATGTGAAATAAATGGATTAATTCTTGTGAAAGTAGGAGATGGAAATTTCAATAGAAAGACATTAAATGCCTGTGTAATGACAAGTCACTTGGTGTTTAATCTTTCTGTCTTTGATTAATGATTCCACAATGTGATAGTTATTTATTGTGCAAAGGATAATACACAGCAGACAACTTGAGAGCAAGATTTCTGCCTAATCATCAAGACCTTCAAATCATACAGATTCCCCTGAGCTTTACTTGTGTTCACTTGGGCTCACTTTATTCAATTGCAGATTAAACAAGGAGCAGAGGGCATCCCATTTATAAACCTGGAGTAATGGATACAGTTTTTGTCTCCTCCTTTGTATTCACTTCAGTAGTGAGTTCAGCAATGAGTCACCAGACTGACTACTGAGATAGAGTATATAATGTATATTTCTTAGAATTCAGAATAACATTGAAACATGGTAACATTCTTTAAGGTGTAATAGGGTAGATGCAGGGGGCTTGTTGGGAAGTCCAGATCTCTGGCTTGCCAGCTCAGGATAATAAGCAAGTCTTTTAAGACTGAAATCAAGTAAAGGTTGTTTAACTTAAATGGTTATGAATTTTTTGAGCTCTTTACTCTAAAAGGCTGTGAGTACTCAACCATTTATATTGAAAATTATATTGAAAGTAGGAGGGATGAGAGGAAATTGGGGCAGTGCAGCAAGGTGGAATTGGGATAGTGGGCTTATGGCACGTGGAGCAATCTCAAGGGGCTGAATGGCCTTGTATTTCCAATTGAAGTTCAACTGTCCAATCAAGGTATTGGATTTTGGTTCCAACCATTTGATTGGGTATGAATTCAAAATCTTCCATAAGTTTACTGGAGTTGACCAGGTGGTGTTTGATCGTGTGGATTTTGGAAGAGAACTAACTTGTGTCTAAACAGCATGAGCACAATGTTGAAATTGTCTGTGGCCTTGGTGGGGAGATTATTGCACCTTTTAAGGAAAAAGGTAGCTAAAGGAAGTTCCAGGACTTTGGTGGAAGTGCAGAGGATTGGGTTAGTTGTGGATTTCTCCAGCAAAGAATACAATGTACTGAATAGCCTCATTCAGTGCAGTATTCCTCTCTGCTTCTGAAAAAGACATCAAAGGGGATGGCAATTTTTTAATACAGCCTTGTCAAAGACTATCACTCATGAAATAAAAGATGAGCTTGTTGACTGATTGTGTATTGTTCATTTTATATATATGCATGCAAATGGCTTACTTTCACAACAATAAAAAAGATTTAACTGCTCTTTAACCATGTTTATGAGCTTTTGTGTCCCATTTTATTTCCGTAGCACACATTAAGACTATAAGACATAGGAGCTGAATTAGACCACTCAGCCCATCCAGTTTGCTCCACCATTCCACCATGACTGATTTATTATCCCTCTCAACCCCATTCTCCTGCCCTCTCTCTATAACATTTGACGCCCTGACCTTCAAGTTAATCTTTAGGGAATCCTGTACAATTGCAGCTGGTAAGATGGCGGCATGTTTTGACTCAGCAGCTTCTACTGGGTCAACCAAAGGTGTTATTGCCTTTTGTAAGTGTATTTTTCACAATCGCAAGGCACTGCTGGACATTAAGAACTTGGAGTACTCCAGGTGTATTCCATAAGCAAGTTCCTTGTTGGCGAAGGAACTCGACTTGGTGCTAATGGTGATGCTGCCTGTGACAGAGAGGCGTCAGTGCACAAAGGGGGTGTGCAGTCTATAACAGCGAATGATTATCTTAGTTGCTTTTCTTGTGGTCGCAAGACTTTGTTGGCCATTGGTGGCATGGAATGCTGCAAGTCCAGTTCATTGGTTATTGGCAAACAGTGGGGGCGGATGGTGAGAGAGCTGCATGGCCTCGGTCATGTTTTTAGTGTCACTTGTTTGTAGCCACCTGGGGGAGGCATCAAAATCGAGCGCTCCACTGGAGTGTCAGTGGTAGTGTGGTGAGGCGTCCATGCGGGAGTCGATGCTGTCCTCCAGTGTTTGCTCAGCAGAAGACAAGACATACTGTTTTCAACTGCAGACTGCTGCAACATTCATGGACTCGGGTACTTGAACTATATATACATTTTGTGTGACTGTATTTCACTGCTATCATATGTGCTTGCTATCTTGTACAGTACTTTGTAAAAATATTCAGACCCCCAATCCTTTGTTCACGTAAACTAGGGAATTTGATCAATGTAACTGAGAATTTTTATCTGTGCGTCACATGCTCCTTTTTCCCCACAGTGGAGTCCATAAAAAAGGGAAAACAATAAAGCATGGAAAACTAAAAGTTCAAAAACTGAAATGTCAGCAGTTCAAAAGTATTCACCCTCCTTTGCTCAGTACTTAGCTGAACCACCTCTCACAGCTGTTACACAGCTTATCTAGATTTGCTGGCTAAGTCTCTGTTAGCTTTGCACATGATGGAGCAAGATTTGCCCATTCCTCTTTGCAAACTTGCTCATGTTGTGCCAGGTTATTTGGCAGCAATCTTGAGGCTTTGTCAGAGATGTTTGATCGGGTTAAGGTCAGGACACTGACTGGGCCACTCAAGGACATCAGTTTTCTTTATTTGAAGCCACTCTGGCAGTGTGGTTTGGGTCGTTGTCCTGCTGAAAGCTTAAGCTTTCTGGCAGACACTATCAGGTTCTTAAGCAGGATCTCTCTGTATTTAGCAGCATTCATCTTCTCATCAATCCTGACAAGATTTCCAGTCCCTGCTACTGAAAAGCATCCGCATAGCGTGATGCTACCTCCACCATACTTTACAGTAGAGATGGTGTTACCTGGCTGATGTACAAAATTAGATTTATAACACATTTTGCTCAGTGATTAGGCCAAAAAGTTCCACTTTAATCTCATCTAACCACAAGACCTTCTTCCACATCTTCACAGTATCCTCCAAGTGAAGCTTTGCAAATTCTTTACAGGCAAGGATACTGTATGCTTTTTTTTTAGCTTGGGTTTCTTCCTTGCCACACCTCCATAAATATCCTTTTTGTGCAAGACCTTAGAGAGTGTGGAGCCATGAACTTCATCTCCAGTTACAGCCACTGGCTTCTTCAGCACACTCAGAGTGACTGTTGGCATCACAGTAGCCTCTCTTACAAGTGCCATTCTTCTCCAGTGACCAAGTTTAGAGGGATGGCTTGATCTAGGCAATGTGGCTGTGGTTTCATAGTTTTTTCCCACTTTTTCACAATAGACTGTACTAAGCTCTGAAGCATGTTCAGTGCCTTTGAGATGGTCCCTATGTTTGTGCTTCTCTTTTATCATTTCTCTGACTTGTCTTGAATGCTGTTTTGTCTTCATTTTGGTTTGGTCTGTCGAAAATCTACCATACTGTTGAACCTTACAGAGAGAGGAGGCATTTATTCTTATGAATTCTGTGAATACAGGTGATTCTCCAATTCTCTACATCAACAAATTGGGTGAGTTGGTAAAGTAATACATAGTATTGCACCTGAGGGAAGTTAGCATACAAAGGGCATAAATACTTTCTCAGCCTCACAATCTTTTGGTTTTTAATTTTTAGTAAATTGTCAACAGGTTTTGGAATTTTTATTTTTATTCGACATGATCGCAATGTTTTGTAGATTAGCTCAAGATCCTACTTCAATATATTTTAAATTTAGAAAATAGGACCGTAAAATGTGAAAATAGTTGGGGGTCTGAATTCTTTTTCAAAGTACTGTCTGTGCCTTGTGCTATGTGTGACTATTGGTACTGTGTTTTGCACATAGGCCCTGGAGTAATTTTGTTTTATTTGGCTGTATTTATGGCTATTCATGTATGGTTGAATGACAATTAAACTTGAACTTTAAGTCCCTTTGCAACTCTGATTTTTAAATTATTTCCCCGTTTAGAAAATAGTCTGCGTCTTTATTCCTTCTAGCAAAATGCATGACCATACACTTTCCTGCACTATATTCCATCTGCCACTACTTTGCCCATTCTCCCAAACTGTCCAGGTCCTTCTGCAGATTCCCTGCTTCCTTAAAACTACCTACCCTTCCACCTATCTTTGTATCAACTGCAAACTTGGCCAGAAAGCCATCGATTCTGTCATCTCAATTAAGTCTCAAGAAAGAGGAATGGCCTTTGTTGATGCGAGTACTTTGATCATGGCACCCTGCATTCATCTTGCTCTTTGATAATCTTTCACATGATGGCATATACACCCGAAGTGGCAGAGACTAGAATTTACCTTGTATTGCTAGTAGGCAACTTCACTATAAGAATTATATTTGACTACCTTACAGGTAGCAAAATGAGCAACTGAAAAGGGTTATTTTATTTGTGTGCGCTAATTTTGGAGGTTGTTCAGTGACAAAAATTCATTCCCTAAGCAAGCTTCTCTTTGTCAAGTCAGACGTGGGAATGTTTGCTAATGATTATAATGCACAATTCTATTCGCAAGTCTTCAGAAAATGAAGCAGCCCTATCCTACATGAAGTAAGACCTGGACACCCTTCAAGCCTCTGCTGATAAATGTGGTAAGTGACATATATACAGCACAAATGCTGGGCAGTGACCATCTTCATGCAGAACTTGTGTGCCTCCTGTGGATTTTGATTCAAGGATAGCAATTATACTTGAAGGAGGTGAAGTTCCCATGCAGTTAGTACCAAGGAAAGTGGCTACATAGGACATCACCTCCTTTGCTACCCTGATAATACAGGTTACAGGTATGGGAGGTCAACTTGTCCATTTCAGTCATATTGTTCTGAAATGATCTGGGACCAGGTGATGCCTCTTGCAATTTACCATTTACATTGATGATTTGGAAGAGGGGCTGAGTGTAGCATAGCAAAATTTGCTGATGACACTAAACTGAGTGGAAAAGCAAATTGTACAGAGGATGTGGAGAGTCTGCAGAGGGATATAGATAGGTTAAGTGAGTGAGCCAAGGTCTGGTGGATGGAATACAATGTTGGTAAATGCAAGATCATCCACTTTGGAAGGAATAATAGAAGAGTAGATTATCATTTAAATGGTGAAAGATTGCAGCATGCTGTTGTGCAGAGGAACTTGGGAGTGCTTGTTCATGAATCGCAAAAAGTTGGCTTGCAGGTACAACAGGTTATTAAGAAGGCAAACGGAATGTTGGCCTTCATTGCTAGAGGGATTGAATTCAAGAGCAGGGAGGTCATGCTGCAGCTATACAGGGTACTGGTGAGGCCGCACCTGTGTGCAGTTCTGGTCTCCATTCTTGAAGAAGGATATACTGGCTTTGGAGGCAGTGCAGAGGAGGTTCACCAGGTTGATTCCAGGGATGAAGGGGTTAACCTATGGGGAGAGATTGAGTCGCCTGGGACTATACTCTCTGGAATTCAGAGGAATGAGAAACATACAAAATTTTGAAAAGTGAGAGGTAAGATAGAAGTAGTAGAGTTGTTTCCATTGGTAGGTGAGACTAGAACTAGGGGACATTGCCTCAAGATTCAGGGGAGAAGATTTAGGACGGAGATGAGGAGAAACTTTTTTTCCCCAGAGAGTGGTGAATCTGTGGAATTCTCTGCCCAGGGAAGCAGTTGAGGCTTCTTCACTAAATATATTTAAGATACAGTTAGATAGGTTTTTACATAGTAAAGGTATTAAGGGTTATGGGGAAAAGGCAGGTAGATGGAGCTGAGTTTATGGACAGATCAGCCATGATCTTATTGAATGGCAGGGCAGGCTTGATGGGCTGAATGGCCTACTCCTATTTCTTATATAAATTGTAGAAAAATAAAGGCTTCAGGCTCAACAGTTTTGTTGAATCTGAGGTTCTTTGCTTGTATTAATTCCAATTCTTCATTATATGCAAATAATATTGGAAAGATATATCTGGTCTTGCTGCATCTGAAAAGATAAAAGATAGTTTAATATTTCAATGGAATTCTTTTACCAGTATGAGCTAATGGATTTCATAGGTTGCAGCTAAGATGCTGAAAGATATTATGATAATAGCGATCTTCTTCTTGGTCTTGGAAATTCCATAATCATGCCTGCCCCGACATGCATCCTATTCATCTGGGCCATTTATCTGTTTTCCACTGTCAGTACCGAGACCCAGATTTCATGTGCTACCAATCCTTCCTCCTTTGTATGTTGAGTAACAATGTTTAAATGCTTAGGAAATGAATTGTGTCCTGTGATACAGATGAAGAACTGAACAAGGCTCTATGAATAAACTGCAGTATGTTGCAAAAGGATTCCAAAAACTGCAAAGTACTCTGAGTGTTCAGTGCCAAACAAATGTTTCTACCTTTCTGCATCAGGGAAAGGCCTGTTAACAAAGACTGGAGGCTGACTTAGTCCTGATACACTAATCGTGGGTTACTTGACACAAGCATTTGTTGCTTTTGGCACACCTATGATATCTGACTATGTGAACCTTCTTGAAGGACTTCCTTTGCAGCTGATGCGCAATTGAGCACCTAGCCAAAATGCAGCTGCAGTAATGCTGCTGATGGCCTATTAAGCATCCAACAAACAGATGAACACTATAAGTAAGGCTCAGTATTTCAATCTGCTGTGGTGTGAACAAACTGAATTTCCCCTGAAGGGAGCAACTTATTACAAAAAACCTGAAATAACCACAGAAAGTGCTTGAAATAGTCAGGTGGCATTTAGGGGGAGAAAAGCAATAAATGAAGGCCATGATGTGCTGCCTGTTCTGCTAAGGATTTCTAGCATTTGTTGTTTTTAATGAAAATTTCCATTATCTGCAGATTTTTGCTTTGATTCTACCTCGTAAAGCAGTGGTTCCCAACCTTTTCTATGCTCCACACCCCTAGGAAATGTTTGATTAATGTTTGCACCCCCTACAAAAGTAATATAACATTTGAAGAGGAAGTCTAATTTCTAATTTTTGAACCACATACAATACTGCGAGTGAACAAATTGAACTTAAAAAAATAAGCTTTTAACTCGGTGCATAAAACGCAAATATAAATTGAGCAATTAGATTCTAATTTATTCAGAAAAAATTGTAAACAGTAAATTGATGAGACTCCTCAACTCTGAGGTGTAACTTCCCAGGTAACACTGATGAGAATCCTCAACGCTGATTCGGGCAGCAGGAGATTGGAGTGAGTTTGCGTCTCTCTCGACTCGGGCGGCGGGAGACTGGAGTGTGCCTGGGACAAACGTTACTACCACTTCTCAAGGCACACTGGCAGCTGGCTGAGTGATGACTCGTGACTTGTCACTCAAGCACTCAAGCCACTCTTTGTCACACCCCTGAAATTCCATCTTGCACCTCCTGGGGGTGCGGGCACCCCAGGTTGGGAACCCCTGTCGTAAAGTGTGATAGGATACTGTTGGTTATGTGAGTGAATAATATTTGGCAAAGTATTTACTGCTTGGAGGGAAGTACTCAGTTAGAAGAACGTTGTGGAGGTGAACAGTTATCTAAGCTGTAATGTTGCCCACACAACCTTACTTTAGAGATTTCTGCTTGTAACTGACTGACATTCCAGAGCTATACTCGGGGAACTTTGCACTGTCAAATATGTCATCTTTCCATAGGGTAGTAAACCAAACCCCCTCTACCCATAGGTTAATGTAAAATCAAAGGAGAACTGAGACAAGTTCCTTGTGCACTGGTTATTTTTTTTCCTGCAACCAATGCTGCTGATGCAGGTTAACTCACCATCTATCCTGTCATTATTTGCAAGAACTTGCTCTGCACAAATTAGATGCTGCATTTACATACAGAACTTGGAGTACATACATGATGAATGACTTTTCTCACAGAGCTTTGGTGATGGACAGGCACTTCGCAGTTTGTATACAACTGAGCAGCAAGCCAGAATACAGCTAGATTACTATGACAATAAGTGTACAAACAGCCATAAAAACCCAATAAATAATACCCAGTGTGTCAGTTCACTGAGATGTGTGACCCTTTCAAACATAATTCTTTGAAGCTGCCAGTTGAATTAAAATTCTCTTTGTATTGAATAGTATTATTACTCTTTAAACATAGGTCTAACTGACTGTTGCCTTACATCCCTCTATACAAAAACATGACATTGAACAGAAAAGCTATCTAACAAGGTTGCAAGTGGCAGTTGTGACTACTCAATAGCTACATAGTAACATTTTGTGTTCCAAATTTTAGCCAATGGAAATGGACCACATTGATGCCATAAATTGATTTAACTGACATGGCAAAAGTACCAACATTGATTTTTCTATTTTGATAAGAAAGCTGTTTTGCATGTTAATTTAATATGGATAGAAATATATAACTTGTATAGTATTTTGCAAAATTTCAGCTTGAACAAAGCAGGGGTTGGCTTGCAACACATGAAGTTCCTTGCTCTCTTTGCAAAGGACACCACAGAGATTATTCAATAGGAAACTATAAAAGCAAGATTTAGGGGAAGCAGAAGTTTATGAAAACCTGAAATAAAACAACTTCCTGGAAACACTCAGCCGGTCAGGCAGTATTTGTGGATAGGGAATCAATTTTATTACAAAGAAGGCACTCCTTGGCTAATGCAAGTGTAATTACTTTTGTCCATGGTTTTTACTTCCAGCATTTAAACACTGTGGATCCAGTTAACTGGAACACTCTAGGACCAATGCACCTTGGCCCAATTAGCTGAAGTTTCATGGAAATAGTTAATAAGGTATAAAAAAGATAAACTACCATTTAACTAAGAAACAAATTTATATATTTTTTTAATACAGAAAAAAATAGAACACTACCAATAGTACTACAATACTATAAAGCTGTGTGTTAGTTTGTGTTATTATTACAGAGGAATTGATCCAGTGTATGCAGCCGCATTCTTTTGATTGACTGAATGAACAAAATCAGCGTAGACACCTAATTCAAATAGCAGACTGCCTTCAAACAATGCTTTCGATGATCCCATCCTCCAAATCTTCATTTTAATTGTAACATTCAAGATGATTGTCGATACATTCACATTCTTCGTAGTTCCAAACTTGTTGAAGTTGCCACACCAAAGATTATTACTTAAAGTAAAAAGTCATGGGATTGGGGATAATATTCTGGCATGGGTGGAGGATTGGCTTTCTAACAGAAAACAGAGTTGGGATAAATGGTTTATTCTCAGACTGGCAGTTGGTGACTAGTGGTGTTCCGCAGGGGTCGGTGTTGGGACCCCAACTCTCTACAATCTATAAATGATTTGGAGAAAGGGACTAAGTGCAACGTATCGAAGTTTGCTGATGACACAAAGATGGGAGGAAGTGTAATGAGTGCGGAGGACATTGAAACCCTGCAGGGGGACATAGATAGGCTGAGTGATTGGGCAGACATTTGGCAGATGAAATATAATACTGACAAGTGTGAGGGCTTGCACTTTGGCAGGAAAAATAATAGAGCAAGTTATTATCTAAATGGAGAGAAACTGGAAAGTGCTTCTGTGCAAAGGGATCTGGGGGTCCTGGTGCAGGAAACACAAAAAGTTAGTATGCAAGTGCAGCAGGTGGTCAAGAAGGCCAATGGAATGCTGGCTTTTATTGCTAGGGGGATGGAGTATAAGAACAGGGAGGTCTTACTGCAGTTGTACCGGGTATTGGTGAGACCACACCTGGAGTACTGCGTGCAGTTCTGGTGTCCATATTTAAGAAAGGACATACTGGCTCTCGAGGCAGTGCAGAGAAGGTTCACTAGGTTAATTCCGGGGATGGGTGGGTTGATGTATGATGAGAGGTTGAGTAGATTGGGACTCTACTCATTGGAGTTCCGAAGAATGAGAGGCGATCTTATTGAAACATATAAGATTGTGAAGGGGCTTGATCGGGTGGATGCGGGGAGAATGTTCCCAATGATGGGTGAAACTAGGACTAGGGGGCATAATCTTAAAATAAGGGGATGCCGTTCCAGGACTGAGATGCGGAGAAATTTCTTCACTCAGAGGGTAGTGGGGCTGTGGAATTTACTGCCCCAGAGAGCTGTGGAAGCTACTACACTCAATAAATTCAAAACGGAGATAGACATTTTCCTGGATAAAAATGGCATTAGGGGATACGGTGAGCGAGCAGGTAAGTGGACATGAGGCTAGGTTTAGATCAGCCATGTGATCTCCTGGACCAGTTTTCGATAGCCTGGATGGGTCGGAGAGGAATTTTCCAGATTTTTTCTCCTCAACTGGCAACTCAGTTTTTTTCCCCCGGGTGATCACATGGGTTTGGGTGGGATGAATAACAAAATAAAATGGGCGGCATGGTGCCCTGTTGGTTGGCACTGTTGCCTTGTGGGATTCGGTGAAAACTAGAGTTAAGATTGGATCAGCCATGATGTTGTTGAATGGCGGAGCAGGCTTGAGGGGCCGATTGGCCTACTCCTGCTCCTATCTCTTATGTTCTTATGAAGTCATGAAATCATTTCATTTTCACTCTCAGCTATTTCTGCATCTCCAAGCCTGAACGCTCGAAACCACAGTGAGTAAAAGCAGTTCTGAATTGATGTACTGCTTATTTCTGGCCAGCTATCAATGGCAAAAAAATCACTGCTTTCTGAACACAAGCAAGTTGTGTTCGCTCTAAGCATGGTGCAGTGTCTAACGGCCACAGGACATGCACAAGACTGACACAATTTAGAAAATGTTCGCCAACAATCTCTTGCCCCAATTAACTGGCACAGTGCCCTATATAAATGAAAGGAGTCCCAGCTATTTTCTTGATTTGTTTCTGTTCTTTGAGTTGTCCCAAATGAGCGGCTGCTCCGATTAACTGAATGCCCAATTAACTGGAATCCACTGTATTTGTTATCACTGTGATATATGACATTAAACAGAATATACTGTATCTCAGTGATCGTGGGCCAGAATAAAGCCAAGACTAATTGTGAGATGTCATTTAGTTGCAAATGCGCTATAGCTTTAGGTGAAGGGCAGATGTTGCCTTCTGAGTTTGTTGAAGTTGTATATCACTGACAGCCTCATCATTGGCACATCTTGGGACACTGCTTTTGCATTGCTGACGGCTCTGCATCTGCCTCGGCTATTCAGTAGTACAGGTACTCTTCTTAACAGTCATTAATGATGGCCAGTTAACATCTGGCACTAAATATGAACTATATGTGTAATCTCAGTCCTTTACTGCAGATGCTAGGAATCGGAAATGATAAACAAAAACTGCTGGAAACACCTCAGCAGATTTGATAAAGGGCATTGACGAAAATGTTAACTCTGATTCTCGTTCTACGATGATACCTGTCCAGCTAAGTGTTTCCAGCATTTTCCCAGTCCTTCAGGTTGTGAGTTTGGAGAGGCTAAACTGTAAGATTTTAAATGTAAGCACGAGGTTCTGCAGATATTGGGAATCTTGAGCAACACACACAAAATGGTGGAGGAACTCAGCCAGTCAGGCAGCATCTATGGATGGAAATAAATAGTCAAGGGAATTCAGGATTATTTTATTTTCCCCTCAGTGTAATTCTTCTTTTTGTAACTGATATAATCCTGATTTAATTCTCCTCACTCATTCTGCTGGTTATTTTCCAGTCTTTCTAATTCACTGGTTCTGAGGATACCTCGTCTCTTGCCCCGTTTGTTCAGCTGCTGGATATCCTGTTTCTTAAACAGCATCTTATCACCTGGAATCTTCAACTATTTTATAGAGGCAAGGCTAATTACAGGTGCGGTTAAGTGTCCCACCACAGGGCAACCTGACCCATTCACTGCATGGTGTATTGATGGGCCATATTATAGAGTTATACAGCACAGAAACAGGCCATTCAGCCCACTGAATCCACACTGACCATCAAGCACCCTTTTACACTGATTCCATTTCATACCCTCCCCAACTGCCCCGAACACTACTGTTCACATGCGCGCTAAAGGCACTTTAAAGCAGCCAATTAACTTACCAACCCACACATCTTCGGGATATGGGAGGAAACCCATATAGTCACAGGGAGGATATACAAACTCCACACAGACAGCACCTGAGGTCAGGATTGAACTCAGGACAATGAAGTTGTGAAGCAGCATCTCTACCAGTTGCACCACTGTCCCTGCCTGCTCATCCTAGCCCGTGCCTTTCTCTCACTGGCAGTACTGGCCTCATGCCCATACTGGATCTTTGGCACCATGCAGCACTCCGGCCCTGCCTGTAAGTACAAGAGGCCACAAGTGGCAGTGGGGCTGTGTCTGATGGGAACCACAGCTATCCCCATTGAAAGCCCTGATAGCTTTGTGGGAAACCCATGAGTCAAGTATTCTGCGTTCAAGCCCCACTTCAGAGACTTGCTCCCAAATATTCAGGCTGCTACTGCAAATTCAGTAGTGGTGTAGACATTTGCAGGAGCCCTGATACCCATCTGTCCATATCTCACAGGCATACAAGATCCTATGACACTAGTAAAAAGCAAGTTGCTTGGATAAACTCAGTGTTTTTGGAGGCATAATTTCCATTTCAAGTCGAAACCCTGCCTCAGGACTGATCCTATGACACTAATTTGATCAGGAGGAATCTCCCTGACCAATATTCAAAATCATCAGAACAGGTTATTCATTACATTGCTGTTGCTTTGCTATCTTACAGTATAAAAATTTAAAAAACATTAAATATGAAATATTTTTGAAGTAATCAGCTTTAAGGCACTTTGGAATATCATGAATGGTGATAATAAAAGTGTATATATTTTACGTCTCATCCAGTGTCTCTCTGATTTAATCTTGTGATCTGTTCCTCCATGTTTGAAAGAACTGCATTTTGCAGAACTACCCATGGTATGTCTGTAATGCCATTGATAAGGTCTGCATCTGACCACAACTTCATTCTAACTGACAATGTAAATGTACAGTTAACTCAGTGTATGTGTGGTTCTTTAAAAGAGATGCATAGACTGACTATCGTGAATGGGCTCTCAACACCGTAGGTGCAGCTGTCTTTATTCCAGGAACAGATCTTGTCTCATGGATGTGACAGACATGTGCAGATATGCAAAAGATTGAAGTTCACACTTTGCATTAGTGGCTGGTCTGGATCTTCTAGATAGGTTAGATAGGTTAGCTTTATTTGTCACATGTACATCGAAACATAAAGAGAAATGTGTTAATTGCATCAAGTCAAATTAAATCAGCAATGATTGTGCTTAGGATTGTGAGAGGAAACTGGAGCACTTGGAAGAAACACGCTGTTTTGCAGAAAGCGTGCAAACTCCTTGCAGACAGTGGCATGAATCCAACCCTGATCTTGCAGCTGCTGCTGTGAAGTGTTGCACTAACCATTACGCTGCCAGGCCTCTCATGCTACCGTGCCAGCGAAAGCAAGCGCATCTGTGGTCTGTGTTGATTGGCCAAGCTTTTCGATGGCTAGAGCAGTGAAAGCCACCATTAAGTGACGGAGCCTTGCAAAGCCTTAGTCTCACGTGCTTCACAACACTGCAAAGAAAATAGAGTGGGGAACGTCTACCATCAGCACAGATTCAGCACGTTGATTTGCTTTACTGTGGCTGTGCATTGTGTCCGACTTCTCTTAATCACAGAAGCACAAACTTATTTATCTCCAGATCATAGCCTACCTCATTTTACAACATTGTGTGTCTGTCTCCTTACTATTACAACTCTATTATGCATTTTATTAGGAAGAGGAAGTGCTCATTTGCTAAAGCTTTTACATTAGCCAGAGATTCAGCATCATTTGCTAAGGCTACCTGTTGCTGGAAATGTCCATCAGATATCAGGACATTACTGCCAGATGGTAGTAAGGAAGGCCCTCCCTGGGGATTATCCCTACAATACGTTTGGACCCTCGGCCTCACTGAGCTATCCTAGAGGCAGCAGCGGGGAAAGGATGCTTTCTGACTCTTTCTGCTGGTCAGAAGCTCCAGGCAGAGGCGTTTGGGATCTGTCCCAGTTCACTGACAGCAGGTCGGTAAATGAGCCCTGACTCTTCGCTCAGGGCTGGTCCTTGGGCAAGCATAGAGATGGACTCCAGATACTGCCAGAAGCTGCTCAGCTTGGTGAAAAAGTCACCACTGTCAGCCTGAATTCTATTAACCTTCTATCTGATAATTGTCTAGTACTGAGTGTTGCTAAGTGGTAACACTAGTTCTAACTCCTACATCTAACACTAAGCCCAAATCCAGAGCATTAACTCTGACCCTAAGCCCTGAGCCTCAAATCTAACCCACAAACCCTTACCTTAACCCCTGAGCCCTCTCTAACCCTGATTGTAAGTCCTGAGCCCCCAACTCTAACCCCTCCCTCCTAACCCTGAACTGTAAGCCTGCTATTCACAATAAACATCCTCACTCTCACCAAACCACTTTGTCACCCACCATGTGAAAGGACAGAGACAATGTGGAGGTCCCCAAATAAAAATGAGATTGTGCAGTTCGTGGCTAAAAGGAGTGAATGTATCGATAATACATAAAATGGCAGAAGTTTAGTTATTCTAACTGTAAAATATTGTCTGTGTTTGTATGAACTGTACAATAACGTGTTTTAATGCAATAATTTTCTAAGAAGTTCAAGTTCAGTTCATTGTCATTCAACCATGCACATGTATACAGCCAAATGAAGCAATGTTCCTCCAGACCAAGGTGCCTAACACAGGACATATAACTTACACACATGCAACTAAGTAGTATTACCACAAATAATACAGTGCATTTACAACACAAGTTAGAAAGTAAACAGTATAAAGCTACTGGGGTTTCATGCATGACCTGGGTGTGGCAGGGAGTTCAGTAGCCTCACGGCCTGAGGAAATAAGCTTTTTCCCATCCTAATGTTACGGTACCTCCCCCCTGATAGTAGGGGGTCAAAGAGATTGTGGGACAGATGGGAGAGATCACTATCAATGCTGAGGGCCCTGCGTATGCAGTGCTCCTGATAAAAATCTGATGGGTAGATGAGAGACCCCGATAATGCACTCAGCAGTCCCCGCAATCCTTTGTAGGAAGCTGTGGTCGTTCAGCTTGCAATTCCCATACCAGAGAGTGATGCAGCTGGTTAGGGCTCTCTTGGTGGTGCTCCTGTAAAAATTGGTTAAAATGGTTGTGGTGGGGGGAGAAGGGAACCTCACTCATCCCAATCTCCTCAGGAAGTAGAGACATTGCTGTGCTTTCTAGACCAAAGAGGTGGTGTTGAGGGGACCAAGTGAAATTGTCTATTATGTGTATTCTAGAAACTTGTTTCTCCTACCTCTCTCCACGGAGCAGTAGTTTATGTGCTGTGAGGAGTGGTCAGCCTGCATCTTCCTAAAGTCCACTATCATCTCTTTGGTCTTGTCCATGTTGAGACTCAGGTTGTGCTTGCATTGTTCTACCAGCTGCTCTACCTCATCTCTGCATTGCATTTCATGTCGCATGTTGTGTCATCCGCGAAATTGATGATTTGGTTTGAATTAGATTTAGCAATGCAGTATGAGGTGCCATTTTCCAGGTGGGGTAGGACAGAGCGAAGTGCAGAGACTATGGCATCATCAGTAGACTGATTAGAGCAATAAGCGAGCTGGAAAGGGTTTGATGTAGCAGGAAGATGGGATTTAATGCAATCTATAACCAGCTGCTCAAAACACTTCATCATTGTTGAGGCCAGTGCCACTAGGTGAGGCAGATTACTGTCACTCTTTTTGAGCACTAGGATGATGGTGGCCACCTTGAAGCCTGAGATAAAGTATTCTTATAGGAAGAAAAGTTTCTCATCTGGCTGGATATTTTAGTGGTTTTGTGCTCCTTTTGCAATGGTCTCCAAAAACTCAAGGTAATAATTTTAGACTACGTGAGAAAATGATGTAAAACTTGTAAATGCACCATGGTGTCTCTTGTAATTATCACAATAAAACATTGCAAAAATTTACATATGAAACCTTAAACCATGGCTTATCATACAGGGACTAGAGCATACAGCAGAGATGCTTAATAACTGAATTATTAACTTCCCTTTGTATGCCAGAAGCTGCTTAACCTGCTGAGTATTTCTGTTCTCAGTTCAGACTTCGAACCATAGAACATTACAGCACAAAACAGGCCTTTCGACCCTTGGCTGTGCTGAACCATTTTTTTGCCTATTCCCACTGACCTGCACCTGGGCCATATCCCTCCAATCCCCTCTCATCCATATACCTGTCCAAGTTTTTCTTCTGATGATTGTATCAATTTTGCACCACTCCACCAATCTCCCTTTTCTTGCTTTCTGTAGAAGGATGCTGTGTTCAAAAAGATATTAGATTTAAGGTGTGTTCAAAGCTAGGAGTGGTATTGATGAGAGTTAGTTGGGTGAAACCACTGCAGAAGTGTTAATAGATAATTGGTTTAAACAAAGCAGGGCTTGGGGAGAAGGCACCTATACAGCAAGCTGTTACCATCTGGAAAACAGCTTGGTGTTGAACAGCTTTTTACAGTGTGGAAAAAGGGTGTTGAATGTAGAACAGCAAAGCACAGGTGCAGCCTCTGGGAAGAATCTTGTCTGCACCGGCCATAATGGTAAGCTAATCCCATCTACCTGCATATGCTTTGTATACCTCTATTCACTGCTTATTCATGTGCCCATCTAAATGCTAGAAACATTACCTTTGTATCTACTTCTACCACCTCCCCTGGCAGTGCATTCCAGGCACCTACCTCCCTCTTTAAGCTTTCCCCATCTCACCTAAAACTTTTGCCCTCTAATAATTGACACTGAGAAAACACTGTCTACGCCTTTCATTATTTTATAAACTTCTGTCAGGTTGCCACCTCAGAGAAAACAATCCAAGTTTGTCCAATTACAAACAAGACAAAATCTGCAGATGCTGGAAATCCCCCTTCTCCAGTCCAGTCTCTTTCACATATCAACTTCCCAGCTCTTTACTTCACTCCTCCCTTCCCAGTTTCACCTCTCACCTGCGTTTCTTCCTCCCCTCCCCCACCTAACTCTGACTCCTTATCTCTTTTTCTCCAGTCCTGCTAAAGGGTCTCGGCCCGAAACACCGACTGTACTCTTTTTCTCTCCCCCATAGATGCTGCCTGACCTGCTGAGTTCTTCCAGCATTTTGTGTGTGTTGCCAAATTTGTCCAGCCTCTTCTGATAGCTCATACCCTCCAATCCTGGCAGTATCCTGGTGAAACCAGAAATGCAGACAACCCTCCAAATGTGGCCTAACCAAAGTTTTCACAGCTGCAATGCCCATCACTGTTTCCATTGCTCAGTGCTTCATTAGGACGTCTATTTCTTCTGCAACCTTACATGATGAGACCACCACACCCTCTCCTCCACCAGCCTTGTGCCTCATTTTCCTGCAGCCATCACTCTACTGCTTTGTAGTCTGTTAGTGAAGCAGCTTCCACGTTAATTGGAGGGCATAATAGCAATTGCTATACAAAGAGAGGGCACACATGCTTGGGTGTGCTGTTGCCAGTGCCAGAAGACAGTTGGTACCTCTGGGATAGAAATTCATCTGTTTCTATGGTATTAACTAGCCTGTTGCATCTATTGCCTAATGAAAGTAAGCATGCCAAATGCCACCTTTACCACTCTGTTCCCTTGTGTTTTCACTTTCAGGAAGTGATGAACTTGCATTCAAAATCTCGACACAAATGTGAATCTTAGAAATTGAAGACTCAAAAAGACCACTTGGCCCATCTCACATCCATGCCAGCCAAAAGGTGACAGATCCCAGTTCTTGGTGCATAGCCCTGTGAGTTAAAGCTTTCAGGAATGTTTTAAAATGCAATGCTTTTTTCAATACTCTGCTAGGCAGTGAGATACAGAGCCCCACCACTTATATCAAAAACGCTTCCTCAGCTCCCCTCAAATTCTTAATAGTTTGCTCCTTGGCTATCAACCTGAGAGAGTTTCTGCTGAGAGAGTTAGGTCTTTCCTACAGACCTCAACTGAATCTCCCTTTGCTGTTAGAAAGCAGCCCTAGCCCAACCAATCCTTTTACTATTCTTCATGCCTGGCAACCATGCTGTGTATCTCTGGGTCCAGCAGCATCCGCAGAAAAGAAAGCATAATTAGCACTTCAGATCCATGACATTTTATCCGTGCTGAAAAAGTTGGACATCGTGAAGATTTTAAGTTGCAGAAAAATGGAAAGCTGCAGTGAGAACAAATGAGGAAGTCTGTGTGTCTGGTTGAGACCAGGAGCGTCTGAATGACACAAATATTGGTGCTGCTGGCTGGAAGAGAGTTGTGGAAACTTTGTGACCAACCAGTCACCACCACTTAAGTCGCTCAGTCTCTCATTGTCTTTTCCTTTCCTGCTGTCCTCTCCTTCCCCTTTTGATGTAACATAAAACCATGATTGAATGGCAGAGCAGACTCAATGGGCTGAATGGCCTAATTCTGCTCCAATATCTTATGGTCTTGTGGCTGGAAGCACCACCACGAAATGAAGAGATGGAAAGCTCCAAAAGCACGACTTGGCACAGCCCAGAAAATTAACATAGAGGACTATAATTAGAATTGACTTTTATAAGCTAAGGACAATTTTTCATTAATGGTGAGGCTATTTTTTATTATGCATAAACACACAATAATTGAATGAGTAATTATAATGTTGCTCTCTGTAGGTATTTGGTTTGAAGAAAAGCTTCTGATTTGTATCGAGGATAGTGGTATTAGGGTTATTCTAAATTTTTTAAAAAGCTAAGTGAGAAAAGACATGAATATCTAGCTTAAATCTCAGTGGAATTTTATCATTAGAACTTCCAGTTATATATAGGGGATATTTGCCAACACTGGCACACCCTTGAGTTAAAGATGTTCAGATTATTTATGGGAGTGGAGCGCATCACTGTACCCAGAGAGAGGTATGGCCTAAACTTGTAATAATAAATTATGTATAGTAAAAACATACACCAGTTTTAGCAGAGTAGTTTTATTATAGTTTTAGTGAAATATTCCATGCAAAATGAGTTTCCAGTTGGTGGAAGACAGATGTTACAATAGATGTTAATTAGCAAGAAATGAACGTCTCACCTCATTGCATTGTGGATGAATACTTAAAATGAATATTTGCAGTAAATTTGGAGTATGCTAGGAAAGTCTGCAGATTTAGCAAATGTAGCTGCTCCCAGTAATTCAAGTTTACTTAATACAAGAAACAATTGAATTAAATAATAAAAAAATTCACAAATTCACCACCCTCTGGCTAAAGAATTAAATAATAATTCAAATAAGGCAATGTAAATGCCAAAGAAGTGAGAGCAGAGTGCTTAAGAAAAAAAGTGTATCTTCAAATAATTTGTATAAAACTCCTCTGATTTATGAGTATATTTTTGTATTGAAAATAAATTCTGTTTCAATTTAAGATCAGCTCACACTGAATGTCCTTTTTCCCATTAAATTTTGTAAGTCCTATGCCAGTCTCTAATTGAGGTACATCTGCCCAGAAAACCTACTGCACTCATTAGCAATGTGAAGCTTTAGTTGTGACTGTGGCCCAAGGGTCCAATCAAGAACCTGTCAATCTCTGCCTTAAATACACCCAACAACCTGACTTCCACAGCTGCCTGTGGTAACAAATTCCACAAATTCATCACCCTCTGGCTAAAGAAATTCTCCGCATCTCTGTTTTGAAAGGACGCCCCTCTATCCTGAGGCTGTGCCCTCTTATCCTAGACTCCCCCACCATTGGAAAGATCCTTTCTATATCTACTCTGTCCAGGCATTTCAACATTCAAAAGGTTTCAATGAGATCCGCCCCCTCATCCTTCTAAATTCCAACGAGTACAGACCCAGATTCATCAGAAGTTCCTCATATGATAACTATTTCAATCCTGGAATCATCCTTGTTAACCTCTTCTGGACACTTTCCAATGCCAGCACATCTTTTCATAGATGAGGACCCCAAAACTGTTCATGATACTCAAGGTGAAGCCTCACCTGTGCCTTATAAAGCCTCAGCATCACATCACATCCCTGCTCTTGTATTCTAGACCTCTTGAAGTAAATCCTAACATTGTATTTGTCTTTCTCACCACCGACTCGACCTGCAAGTTCACCTTTAGAGTGTTCTGCACAAGGACTCCCAAGTCCCTCTGCATCTCAGATTCCTGGCTTTTCTCCCCATTTAGAAAATAGTCTGCACATTTATTTCTACTACCAAAGTGCATGACCATGCATTTTCCAACATTGTGTTTCATTTGCCACTTTCTTGCCCATTCTCCTATTCTGTATAAGCCCTTCTGCAGCCTACCTGTTTCCTCAACACTACCTGCCCCTCCACCAATCTTCATATCATCTGCAAACTTGGCAACAAAGCCATCTATTCCATCATCTAAATAATTGATATACAGCATAAAAAGAAGTGATTCAAACACCAACCCCTGTGGAATACCACTAGTCACTGGCAGCCAACCAGAAAAGGATCCTTTTATTCCCACTCACTGCCTCCTACCAATCAGCCAATGTTCTAACCATGTTAGTAACTCTCCTGTAATACCATGGGCTCTTAACTTGGTAAGCAGCCTCATGTGTGACACCTTGTCAAAGGCCTTCTGAAAGTCCAAATACACACCATCCACCACATCCCCAAAGAAACCTTAAAGAATCCCCACTCTCGAGGAATTCCAACAGGTTCATCAGGCAAGATTTTCCCTTAAGGAAACCATGCTGACTTTGTCCTATCTTGTCCCGTGTCACTCCATAACCTCATCCTTAACAATTGACTCCAACATCTTCCCAACTACTGAGGTCAGGCTAACTCGGCTATAATTTCCTTTCTGTTGCCTTCCTCCTTTCTTAAAGAGTGGAGTAATGTTTGCAATTTTCCAGTCCTCTGGCATCACGCCAGAGTCCAATGATTTTTTGAAATATCATTTCTAATGTCACCACAATCTCTACCGATACCTCTTTCAGAACCCTAGGGTGCAGTTCATCTGGTCCGGGTGACTTATGTACTCTTAGGTCTTCCAGCTTCTCCCTTGTAATAGAATCAGAATCAGGTTTATTATCGCTGGCATGTTTTGTGAAATTTGTTAACTTAGCAGCAGCTGTTCAATGTAGTACATAATCGAGCAGAGAGAGAAAAATAAGTAAATCAATTACACTATACGTATATTGAATAGATTAAAAATCATGCAAAAACAGAAATAATATATATTTAAAAAGTGAGGTAGTGTTCATGTGTTCAATGTCCATTTAGGAATCGGATGGCAGAGGGGAAGAAGCTGTTCCTGAATCGCTGTGTGTGCGCCTTCAGGCTTCTGTACCTCCTACCTGATGGTAACAATGAGAAAAGGGCCTGCCCTGGGTGCTGGAGGTCCTTAATAATGGACGCTGCCTTTCTGAGACACCGCTCCCTAAAGGTGTACTGGGTACTTTGTAGGCTAGTACCCAAAATGGAGCCGACTAAATTTACAACCCTCTGCAGCTTCTTTCAGTCCTGTTCAGTAGCCCCCCCCCCGCCACACCAAACAGTGATGCATCCTGTCAGAATGCTCTCCACGGTACATCTATAGAAGTTTTTGAGTGTATTTGTTGACATACCAAATCTCTTCAGACTCCTAATGAAGTATAGTCGCTGTCTTGCCTTCTTTATAACTGCATCAATATGTTGGGACAAGGCTAGATCCTCAGAGATCTTGAAAGACAGGAACTTGAAACTGCTCACTCTCTCCACTTCTGATCCCTCTATAAAGACTGGTATATGTTCCTTCGTCTTACCCTTCCTGAAGTCCACAATCAGCACTTTCGTCTTACTGACGTTGAATGCAAGGTTGTTGCTGTGTCACCATTCCACTAGTTGGCATATCTCACTCCTGTGTGCCCTCTCGTCACCACCTGAGATTCTACCAACAATGGTTGTATCATCAACAAATTTATAGATGGTGTTTGAGCTATGCCTAGCCACATGGTCATGGGTATATAGAGAGTAGAGCAGTGGGCTAAGCACACACCCCTGAGGTGCACCAGTGCTGATCGTCAGCGAGGAGGAGATGTTGTCACCAATCCGCACAGACTGTGGTCTTCCAGTTAGGAAGTTGAGGATCCAGTTGCAGAGAGAGGTACAGAGGCCCAGGTTCTGCAACTTCTCAATCAGGATTGTGGGAATGATGGTATTAGATGCTGAGCTATAGTCGATGAACAGCATCCTGATGTACTGTAGGTGTTTGTGTTGTCCAGGTGGTCTAAGCCCCGTGGAGAGTCATTGAGATTGCGTCTGCTGTTGACCTATTGTGGCGTTAGGCAAATTGCAATGGGTCCAGGTCCTTGCTGAGACAGGAGTTCAGTCTAGTCATGACTAACCTCTCAAAACATTTCATCACTGTAGATGTGAATGCTATTGGGCGATAGTCATTATAGTAACTGCATTCAGTTCTCTTCCTTCACACACTACATCATCTGGCACACTGCTGGTGTCTTTCACAGTGAAGACTGATGCAAAATGCCCATTTAGTTCATCTGCCATCTCCTTGTCCTCCGCTATTATTTCTCCGGCCTCATTTCCTAGCAGTCCTATATCCATTCTTATCTCTGTTTTATTTTCTACATACTCGAAAAAGTTTTACTATCCACTTTGATACTGTTTGCTAGCTTGCTTACATATTTCAACTTTTCCCTTCTCATGTTTGTTTTATTTGCTCTCTGTAGGTTTTTAAATGCTTCCCAATCCTCTATCTTCCTGCTAATGTTTGCTTTGTTGTATGCCCTCTCTTTTGTTCTTACATTAGATTTGGCTTCCCTTGTTTGCAATAGACTGGATAAAAACGTCCTTCTTGGTTTTCCATTCTTCTGATTGAGGTAAGCCCATGTCTAAACAATCTTATAGAGTTTTTCGAGGAAGTTACCAGGAAAGTGGATGAAGGCAAGACAGTAGATGTTGTCTATATGGAATTTAGTAATACATTTGACAAGGTCCCACGTAGGAGGCTGGTCAACAAGGTTCAGTTGTTCAGTATTCAAGATGAGGTGGTAAATTGGATTAGACATTGGCTTTGTGGGAGAAGCCAGAGAGTGGGAGTAGATGGTTGCCTCTCTGACTGGAGGCCTGTAACTAGTGGAGTTTCACAGGGATTGGTGCTAGGTCCTCTGTTGATTGTCACCTTCTTCAATGATCTAGATGATAATATGGTTAACTGAATCAGCAAATTTGAGGATGACACCAAGTTTGGGGGTGTAGTGGACAGTGAAGGTGACTATCATGGCTTGCAGAGGGATCTGCATCTGCTGGGAAAATGGGCTGGAAAATGGCAGATGGAATTTAATGCAGACAAGTGTGAGGTTTTGCACTTCGGTAGGACCAACCAGGGGCGGTATTACACAGAGAATGGTAGGGCACTGAGAAGTCTAGTAGAACAAATGGATCTGGGGATACAGGTACATGATTCGTTGAAAGTGGTGTCGCAGGTAGATAGGGTCGTAAAGAAAGCTTTTGGCACATTGATCTTCATAAACATATCACAGAGATGCTCTGTTAGCTTCACTGATCCATTGGTCATTCACTATAAAATTAAGAATTAAAAGCCACATAGAAGATGAAATGTTTTATAAGACATTGGTGAGACCTAATTTGAATATTGTGTCCAGTTTTGGTCACCTTCCTACAGGAAAGATGTAAACAAGGTTGAAAGAGTGCAGGGAAAATTTACAAGGATGTATCCAGGTCTGGAGGACCTGAGTTATGAGGAAAGATTGAATAGGTTCGGACTGTATTCCTTAGAACGTAGAAGACTGAGAGGAGAATTGATAGAGGTATACAAAATTATGAGGGGTATAGATAGAGTAAATGCAAGCAGGCTTTTTCCCCTGAGGTTGGGTGGGACTACAACCAGAGATCATGGGTTAAGGGTGAAAGATGAGAAGTTTAGGAGGAATATGAGGGGAATGAGGAGAATATGAGAGGAATATGAGGGTCATGAGAGTGTGGAATGAGCTGCCAGCAGAAGCGGTGCATGTGAGCTCGATTTCAATGTTTAAGACAAGTTTGGATAGGTTCATGGATAGTAGGGATATGGAAGGCTATAGTGCCAGTGCAGGTCAATGGGGTGGGCAGCTTAAATGTTTCGGCATGGACTTGATGAGTAGAAGGGCCTGTTTCTGTGCTGTCTTCTCTATGACTCTAATAAAGACTCCTGCTGTAATCTGTATATTAAACTAACAGCTCGTATGAACATCCTTCTCTGGTAAATATAATTAATTACTTCTATTTAAGTCTAAATCTAGTGCCCCTAAATTGTCACTTGAGGATATACTTTTTACCAACTCTCTTTGGTGCCAGTCCTTTCGGTGCTCTGCAATGTGGCTTTTTGTTCTTAATTTTATAAAGTGAATGACGAACAGATCAGTGAAGCTAACAGAGCTTTATATAATTATTTCCTCCTAATCCAGGGGTTATTTTGTTTAAGAGCAAAGTAGGTAAAGGGAGATTTAATAAAGTCACTGACTGTGCAGAAGGAAGCCACTTGGCCCATCAGATCTATGGTGGCTGTGCCAAATGTTCAGAATTACACAGGTGAGGCAAGCTGTAGAGTAAATGAGAAATTTAAAAATGGGATAAAGATTTGGAAATAATTGCATGTTCCCTCCCATGATGTTTCCCCCTGGGTGCTCTGATTCTCTCTCATATCCCAAAGATGTGTGGGTTGATTAGGCACTGGAAATTGCCCCTAGTGTGTAAGTGAGTGGTAGAATCTGGGGGGTAGTTGATAGGAATACATTACAGGGAAAATCAGTGTGTGGGTAGGTGGAATTGTACTATAAGCCACTATAGACTTTATGGGCAGAATGGCCTCTTTCTACGGCAAGTGGCAATATAGAAAGATATAACATGAGGGAGAGGCATGGTTGCCTATGCTGAAGGAAAACTGTCGTGCTGCAGGACATGAGGTTTCAGCATTGTGACACATTGCAAGATTAAAAGAGACCAAAGTGACGGAGTATTACAAAAAAAACTTCTCATGGTTTTATTGAATAGTCTAGATACTAGCTGAGCAAGTATATCCTGAGTCGCAATGTGATTGTGATACAGAAGGGTCAACAGTAGGCCACTTGTTGTCAGTACGGCAGCTGCAAGGGGCAGAAAAAAAGGCCCCGAACCTGGCTTTTATTGACTCGACAAAAGCAAGTGAGATTCAACTGTTTCCACGTGCGCTGAGTTCACTATGTACTGAATATCAAAAAGCATGGCGAAGAGTAGTCCTGGAGAGCGCACAGCTATCCAGTTGGTTGAACTAGCATAAACCGAGATGGAAACAAAAGGAACTGGTGTCCAGGAACGTGGCTCACCAGCACCTCCTTGGGAGAATCATAGACCAGTTAGCTTCCTGGGTAATGAGAAAACGCAGGAGTCCATTATTTAAGGACAGAATAGCAAAGCACTTGGAAAACAGTAACAAAATTGAACAAAGCCAGTGTGGAATTATGAAAGAGAAGCCATACTTGTCAAATTCACTGGAATCTTCTGAAAATGTATCAGGTGGAGGTGATGAGAGAGAGCCAGTTGATGTAAGGCAATTGGAATTTCAGAATGCTCTCAACAAGGTCCCACATATGAGAATAGTGTGCAAAATTAATGTAGGTAGGATAGGGGGTAACTGGATTAAGACCCATATCTAAGAAAGGATCTTTTCCATTTCACACATCTCTACTGTTATCCCAAGGATAGGGTTCCTCTTGTCCTCACCTCCCACCCCACCAGCCTCCATGTCCAGCGCATTATTCTCCGAAACTTCCACCACCAAGCACATCTTTCCCTCTCCCCCACTTTCTGCTTTCCGCAGGGATCACTCCCTACGTAACTTCCTTGTCTACTTGTCCCTCCCCACTGATCTCTCTCCTGGCACTTATCCTTGCAAGCAGAACTAGTGCTACTCCTTCCCCTACACCTCCTCCCTCACTACCTTTCAGGGCCTCAAACAGTTCTTCCAGGTGAGGCGAAACTTCACCTGAGTGTTAGGGTCATCTACTGTGTCTGGTGCTCCCGGTGTGGCCTCCTGTATATCGGTGAAACCCGACGTAGATTGGAAGACCGCTTCGCCGAGCATCCATGTTCTGTCTGCCATAACAAGCGGGATCTCCCAGTGGCCATTCATTGTAATTCCACTTCCCATTCCAATTCCGATATGTCCATCTATGGCCTCCTCCACTGTCGCAATGAAGCCACACTTAGGTTGGAGGAACAGGAACCTGCTGAGTTCCTCCAGCTTGTTTGTACGTGTTGATTTGACCACAGCATCTGCAGTGTACTTTGTGTTTACCTTATATTCCGTTTGGGTAGCCTCCAACCTGATGGCATGAACATCAATTTCTCAAACTTCTGGTAATACACCCCCCCACCCCATCCTCACTTCTCCATTTCCCATCCCCTTTTCCCTCTCTCGCCTCATCTCACCAATCAACTTCATCATTTCTATACCTCATCCCTCCCCCTCCAGGTTCACCTAGTGGTTCTCTCTCCCCTCCCCCCACCCATCTTTTAAATCTACTCCTCATCTTTTTTTCTCCAGTCCTGAAGAAGGGTCTCAGCTGAAAATGCCGATTGTATTCATTTCCACAGATGCTGCCTGGCCTGCTGAGTTCCTCCAGCATTTTGTGTGTTACTTGGATTTCCAGCATCTGCAGATTTTCTCTTGCTTGTCTAAGAAAAGATGTGCTAGCATTGGAAGGGGTCTAGAGGAGGTTTACTACAATGATTGTGGGAATGAAAAGGTTAACATCTAAGGGTTTGATGGCTTTGGCCTGTTCTCACTGGAATTAGAAGAATGAGGGGAGAATCTCATTGAAACTTATCGAATACTGAAAGGCCTAGATAGAGTGGTTATGGAGAGGAGATTTCCAATAGTGAGAGAGTCTAGGACCAGAGGACAAAGCCTCAGAATAGAAGGACATCCCTTTAGAACAGAGATAAGGAGGAGTTTCTGTAGTCAGAGGGTGGTGAATCTGTGGAATTCATTGCCATAGACAGCTGTGCTGGGTGAGTCATTGGGAGGTTGATAGGTTCTTGATTAGTAAGGGTGTCACAGATTTTGGGGAGAAGGCAGGAGAATGGGTTTGAGGGAAAATACTGATGCAGACTGATGGACCGAATGGCCTAGCTCAGCTCTTATGGTCTTAGGCAGACCACTGAGCAGACAGAGAGCAAAGAATCAGAATAAATGGTTCTCTTCCCAGTCGCAGGCGCTGGCCAGTGGGGTAGTGGAGAGTTCTGCACTCGAACCCCAGCCACTCACAATATATATCAGTGAGTTGGATGAGGGATTTAAATGTAACATGTGGATGACTGGGTGGGAGTGGGAGTTGTGGGGAGGATGCAGAAAGGTTCCAGGGTGATTGGGATGGGTTGAGGGAGAGGACAAATACATGGTAGGTGTTGACCGATGTGGATAAATGTGAGGTTACCTACTTTGTGCTGAAAACAGGAATGCAGATGGAAAAGGAGTGGGTAAAGGGAAGGTGCGGTGAGACCTGGATGTCCTTGTACACCAGCCGGTGAAGGTGTAGCAGGCGGTTAAGGCAGCTAATGGTGCGGGTGACGTTCAGTGAGAGGATTTGAGTACTGCAGCAAGCCAGGCTGGGAGGCGGGTTGTTGTCGTATGCCCTGGTGGGACAGCACCTTGAGCAGTGTGCAGAGTTTTGGTCTCCGGACCCCAGAGGTTAAGTGAAGATTCACCAGACTAATACCCGGGATGGCAGGGCCGATCTACAAAGAGAGATTGGAACCACTGCTTGTATTTACTAGAGTTTGATAAAATGAGAGGGGATCACACTTGAAACCTATAAAACCCTGACAGGAGTGGGCAGGCCCAGTGGTGGGCAAGTCCAGAACCAGATGTCACAGCCTGAAGATACAGGGTAGGCCAACTAGAGTTGAGATGGGGAGAAGTTTCTTCATGCAGAGAGTAATATGGTCAAGGTGCAGGTGGATGGGACAGTGCAGAACAAGCAGGTTGGCATGGACTAAATGGGCTGAAGGGCCTGTTTCTGTGTTGTAGTGTTTTCTGACTGTTTTGGAGTGCAGAGTATGTGATGGTGGTGTGTGAGTAAGTTTTCATGAGTGGTTGTTCGACAACGACTCAGGGCAGTAGACTGGTATTGTTGCTGTGTCCTGGTTTACCAGTAGCTGGTGGGTTTAGTTGTACCACTCAGCCTTAAACAGTTGTTTCAATGTTTGTCGTGCTTGGCAATTTGTATCCAGCCAACTTCCAAAAGACAGGAAGCTTCATCAGAATTTGGTTAGAAATGTGGAGTTCTTGTGTGAGGTACAAGAAGCTATAGATGCTAGAATTTGGTGCAACTGACAAGAAGCTGGAGGTCCTCAAAAGGTCAGAAGCATCTGTGGAGGAAAACGGACAATCGACATTTCAGGTTGAGTCCCTTCATCAGGACTGAAAGAGTGGAGGGGAGATGGGATAAGACGAATGGGTGGGATCAAAGCTGGCAGATGATAGGTGGATCCAGGTGAGGAGGGGCGATCGGCAGAGGGGAGAGTGGAGATGGTGACCAAGGCTGAGAGGTAAGAGGTGGTGGTGACAATGGACTGCAAATAGTGGGATGTGTTAAGAGAGGAAGGTGGAACATGGAATCAAATAGTGGAGGTGGGAAGGGCAGATGGGAACAGTGGGGAGGAAGGGAC
Organism: Hemitrygon akajei; assembly: GCF_048418815.1. NCBI lineage: Eukaryota > Metazoa > Chordata > Chondrichthyes > Myliobatiformes > Dasyatidae > Hemitrygon > Hemitrygon akajei. The sequence continues at coordinate 21,439,833 of NC_133141.1, read as the reverse complement.
CCAGTGAGAGGAGTGTGTGGGGGAGGGGACCCAGTGGGAGGGGTGTGTGGGTGATGGACAGATGGAGTGGGTGGGGGAAGGGACCCAGTAGGAGGGGTGTGTGGGAGATGGACAGATGGAGTGGGTGGGGGAAGGGGCCCAGTGGGAGGGGTGTGTGGATGATGGGCAGATGGGGTGGGTGGGGGTGGGGGAGGGGACCCAGTGGGAGGGGTGTGTCGGCGATGGACAGATGGAGTGGGTGGGGGAGGGGCCAGTGGGAGGGGTGTGTGGGTGATGGACTGATGGGGTTGGTGGGGGAAGGGACCCAGTGGGAGTGGTGTGTGGGTGATGGACAGATGGAGTGGGTGGGGGAGGGGACCCAGTGGGAGGGGTGTGTGGGTGATGGACAGATGGAGTGTGTGGGGGAGGGGACCCAGTGGGAGGAGTGTGTGGGTAATGGACAGATGGAGTGGGTGGGGGAGGGGACCCAGTGGGAGGAGTGTGTGGATGATGAGGAGATGGAGTGGGCGAGGGAGGGGACCCAGTGGGAGGAGTGTGTGGGTGATGGACAGATGGAGTGGGTGGGGGAGGGGACCCAGTGGGAGGGGTGTGTGGGTGATGGACAGATGGAGTGAGTGGGGGAGGGGACCCAGTGGGAGGAGTGTGTGGGTGATGGACAGATGGAGTGTGTGGAGGAGGGGTGTGTGGGTGATGGACAGATGGAGTGGGTGGGGGAGGGGACCCAGTGGGAGGAGTGTGTGGGTGATGGACAGATGGAGTGGGTGGGGGAAGGGACCCAGTGGGAGGGGTGTGTGGGTGATGGACAGATGGAGTGGGTGGGGGAGGGGACCCAGTGGGCGGGGTGTGTGGGTGATGGACAGATGGAGTGGGTGGGGGAGGGGCCCAGTGGGTGGGGTGTGTGGATGATGGGCAGATGGGGTGGGTGGGGGTGGGGGAGGGGACCCAGTGGGAGGGGTGTGTCGGCGATGGACAGATGGAGTGGGTGGGGGAGGGGCCAGTGGGAGGGGTGTGTGGGTGATGGACAGATGGAGTGGGTGGGGGAGGGGACCCAGTGGGAGGGGTGTGTGGATGATGGACAGATGGAGTGGGTGGGGGAGGGGACCCAGTGGGAGGGCTGTGTGGGTGATGGACAGATGGAGTGGGTGGGGGAGGGGACCCAGTGGGAGGGGTGTGTGGGTGATGGACTGATGGGGTTGGTGGGGGAAGGGACCCAGTGGGAGGGGTGTGTGGGTGATGGACAGATGGAGTGGGTGGGGTAGGAGAAAAGTACAGGGTGATGAGGGCTGGGGTGGGTGCGGGTGCAGGAGCAGCTCGATAGGCCAGGAGGAGAGAGAAATGGGGCAGAGGGGAAACAGGTTACCTGAAGTTGGCAATTCTCACCTTCCACTATGCTTCATCCACATCCAGTCCTACAGTTCCAACAGTGGGAGAGAAGCTCCAAGAGAAATAGCTCTCCTGTTAAAATATAACAGGCCCAGTGCATGGATGTGAAATATGGAATTAATTCAAAGACAAGTTTGTTAAATTCATATTTTTAACATTTGCATTTTTCCTTTTATAGCACAGTTTGCTCTAGTGCCATGCGTGGCCACTTCTGTACATCTTTTGACCAGAAGAAATGAGGGGTTGCTTCAATCTTAGTAGAGGCTTCTCCCAACTCTCTGATGCTGCTGGTGCCTCCCCTCCAACCAAAATGAAAATGCAGGATACATACAAAATGCTGGAGGAACTCAGCAAGTCAGGTAGCATCTATGGAGGGGAATAATCGTTTGCAGATATTCATCCAGGAATCTTGTGTTTTTGAAAGGCAGGATTATGTCCTGCTTTGAGTTTTAGAGCATTTAAAAAAGGCTCTCACTGGCCACAAGAGCAACGTTTGTCATATTGTTGTCCCTGTATAAACACTTTTCAGACAACCTGCCCCATAATACTTAGCAACACACACAAAATGCTGGAGGAACTCAGCAGGCCAGGCGGCGTCTATGGAAAAGAGTACAGTCAACGTTTCGGGCCGAAACCCTTCTACAGGACTAGAGAAAAAAAGATGAGAAGTCAGAGTAGGAAGGTGTTGGTGGTGGGGGGGAAGGGGTCGGGGTGGAATGAAGAAGCAGGTGATAGGTGAAACCAGGAGAGGGGGAGGGGTGAAATAAAGATCTGGGAAGTTGATTGTTGAAAGAGATAAAGGAATGGAGAAGGGGAATCTGATAGGGAAGGGTAGAAGAACATGGAAGAAAGGGAAGAGGGAGGTGATGGGCAGGTAAGGAGATAAAGTGAGAAAGGGAAATGTGAATGGGGAATGGTGAAGCGGGGTGGGGGGTGCAATCACCAGAAGTTCGAGTAATCGATGTTCATGCCATCAGGTTGAAGGCTACCCAAACGGAATATAAGCTACTCCAACCTGAATGTGGCCTCATCATGGCAGTAGAAGAGGCCATGGACTGACATGTTGGAATAGGAATGGGAAGTAGAATTTCCAGAGCTAATAAGATGTCCATCCTCTTCAAAGAAAGAGGCTTTTCTTCCTCCACCATCAACACTGCCCTGTCCGTATCTCTATGGTTACACGCACATCTGCCCTCACCCCATCCTCCCGCCACCCCACCAGGGATAGGGTTCCTCGTCTTCACCTACCATTCCACCAGCCTCTGTATCCAGTACATAATTCTTCAGAACTTCCGCCATTTTCAATGGGATCCCACCAGCAAGCACCTCTTCCTCCCCCCCCCCCCCCCCCCGCTACTTTCCGCTGCCACTACACCTCCACCCTCACTACCATTCAGGGCCCCAAAGAGTCCTTCCAGGTGAGGCAACACTTCACCTGTGAGTCTGTTGGGGTCACCTACTGCACCCCGGTGCTCCTGGCATAGCCTCCTGTATATCAGTGAGACCCGACGTAGATTGGGAGACCGCTTCACTGAAGAAGTGGGACCTATGCTCCATCTGCCAGAAAAAGTGGGATCTCCCGATGGCCACCCATTTTAATTCTATTTCCCATTCCCAATTCCAACATGTCAGTCCACGGCCTCCTCTCATGCCACGATGAAGCCACACCCAGGTTGGAGAATATAGCACCTTATATTCCATCTGGGTAGCCTCCAACCTGATGGCATGAATATCAATTTCTCAAACTTCTGGTAATTAACCCCCCCCCCCCCCCAACCATTCCTCATTCCCATTTCCATCTTTCACCTTATCTCCTCCTTCTGGTGCTCCTCCCCCTTTTCTTTCTTCCATGTTCTTCTACCTTCTCCTGTCAGATTCCCCCTTTTCCAACCCTTTATCTATTTCGCCAATCGACTTCCCAGATCTTTACTTCATCCCTCCCCTCCCAATTTCACATATCACCTCTGACCTTGTATTTCTTCCTCCTCTCCCCCCACCTTCTAACTTGACTTCTCATCTTTTTTTCCAGTCCTGACGAAGAGTTTCAGCCCGAAATGTGGGTTGTTTTCTTGTTTCCGTTGATGCCGCCTGGCTTGCTGAGTTCCTCCAGCATTTTGTATGTGTGTTGCTCGGATCTCCTGCACTTACAGGTTTTCTTCTGCTGTAATTCTCAGTGCGTTTCAGATGGGAAACACGTCGCATGGGGTAATAGCGCCACCTAGCAGGGAATTATCCCAATATTACCATCAGTGGAGCTGGCAACCAACAGGCTTTTTTGAAGTTTGTAATAATTAGACAGCATCGATAGAATACCATTGAGTTAGTAAACACACATGCTTAGGCTGTCCACAACAATGATACATAGAGATAATTCGTCAATTTCTACAAGTTGACATTAGACAAGAAAAATACTTCAAAAATTGTGAATTCATCTCATTCACATAAGTGAAGGGAAACAGTGTATATGGAAAAAAAACTGATTGTTTACGAAAGTAAATGTATTTTATTTGAATTTATTGCTATGAAATATACCGGAGATAAGGAATTAAATATTTAACTAGTTTATAAAGAGGTTTGAAGAACTGTGAATATTTCTAGACTTGTGCCTATGTATGTGTACTTTGATATCCCACCCCACCTCGACATCCAAGCTTTTCTCACTTCTAGATGCTGCCATCAGGCAAGATGTACAGGAGCCTGAAAACCAAAAACCTCAAGATTCACTCACAATTGCCATGCAAGCTGACAGAGCTTAAGCAGTTTTGTAAAGAGGAACGGGGAATAATTACAGTGTGCAGATGTGCAAAGCTGATAGAGACCTATCCACACAGACTCAGGGCTGTAATTGCTGCCAAAGGTGTATCTACTGAATACTGACTGGAAGGGGGTGAATACTAATTCAATCAATTATTTTGAGTTTTATATTTGTAATTAATTTAGAACAATTTCTAGAAATTTGTTTTCACTTTGACAAGAAAGAGTCTTTTCTGTTGATCAGTGTCAAAAATGCCAAATTAAATCCACTGTGATTCAATATTGTGGTACAATGCAATACATGATAAATATAGAAAAAGAATTAATTCATTAATTAATTACCGTAAGTATATACAGTGCCTGTAAAAAGTATTCACCACCCCGTCCTTGGAAATGTTCATGTTTTATTTGTTTTACAGCATTGAATCACAATGGAGTTAATTTGTATTTTTTTTACACTGATCAATAGAAAAACACTCTTTTGTGTATAAGTGAAAACAAATTTCTACAAATTGGTCTAAATTTTCCACTGAGGCTAGGGGAGATAAAAACCAGAGGTCATGGGTTAAGGGTGAAGGGGGAACAGTTTAAAGGGAACATTGGGGGGGCTTCTTCACACAGAGAGTGGTGGGAGTGTGGAATGAGCTGCCAGATGAAGTTGTAAATGCGGGCTCACTTTTAACATTTAAGAAAAACTTGGCCAGGTACATGGATGAGAGGTGTATGGAGGGATATGGTCCAGGTGCAGGTCAGTGGGACTAGACAGGAAAATGGTTCAGCACAGCCAAGAAGGGCCAAAAGGCCTGTTTCTGTGCTGTAATGTTCTATGGTTCTATTTATCACAATTATTAAACACAAAATAACTGATCTCTAAAAAGTGATCTAAATTAACTACAAATACAACACACAAAATTAATTGATTGCAAGTTTTCACCTACTTTAATATGACACACCAAATCATCACTAGTGCAGCCAATTGGTTTTAGAAGTCACAGATTTGGTTAAATGGAGATCACTATGTGCAGTCAAGGTGTTTCAATTGATACACCTGTATCTGGAAGGTCCAACTGCTGGAGAGTCAGTAACCTGGCAAAAACTACACCATGAAGGCAAAAGAACACCCCAAGCAACTCTGCAAAAAGGTTATTGAAAAACACAAGTTGGATACAAGAAAATTTCCAAGTCACTGAATGTCCTTGGAGTACAGTTAAGTCAATTATCAAGAAATGGAAAGAATATGGCACAGCTGTTTAAATGCCTAGAGCAGGCTGTCCTCAAAAACTGAGTGACCAAGAAGAGGCTGGTGAGGGAGGCCACCAAGAGACCTATGAACTCTGGTTGAGTTACAAGCTTCGGTTGCTGAGATGGGAGAGAGTGTGCATACAAGAGCTGTTGCCTGGTTGTCTCACCAGTCGCAGCTTTATGGGAGAGTTGCAAAGAGAAAGCCACTGTTGGAAAAAAAACTCACATGAAGTCTCGGCTGGAGTTTGCCAGAAGGCATGTGGGAGACTCTGAAGTCAGCTGGAAGAAGGTTCTATGGTCTGATGAAACCAAAATTGAGTTTTTTAGTCATCAGACTAAATGCCATGTTTGGCATAAGCCAAATGCCACACACCATCAAAAACACACCATCCCTACCGTGAAGCATGGTGGTGGCTGCATCATGTTGTGGGGATGCTTCACTGCAGCAGGCCCTGGAAAGCTTGTGATGGTAGAGGGTAAAATAAGTGTAGTGAAATACAGGGAAATCCTGGAGGAAAACCTGATGCAGTCTGCAAGAGAACTGCAAATTGGGAGAAGATTTGTTTTCCAGCAAGACAACGACCCCAAGCATAAAGCCAAAACTACACAGGAATGGTTTAAAAACTGCAAAGTTAATGTCCTGGAGTGGCCAAGTCAGAGTCCAACCCTCAATCCAATTGAGAATTAGTGGCTGGACTTGAAAAGGGCTGTTCACTCATGATCACCATACAATCTGACAGAGCTTAAGCAGTTTTGTGAAGAAGAATGGGGAAAATTTTCAGTTTCCAGATGTACAAAGCTGATGGAGACCTATCCACACAGACTCAAGGCTGTAATTGCTGCCAAAGGCACATCTACTAAATACTGACTTGAATGGGGTGAATAATTATGCAGTCAGTTATTCTGTCTTTATAGGCACTGTAAAAAGAAACAAAAAGAAAAGTTGTTCCAATTGTTTGCTGACAGCAAATCAAAAAAACAAGGGAAACAATGAAAGATAGAAGATGTTCACATCTAGATAAAGTTCTCATAAAGTGCTTTAAACTCCACACCAGCAAAAGTGTAGAACTGTCAGGAGAGATGGCGAAAAAACAAGCAAAATGATTTCATGAAGAATTAAGACTGGATTATGAGTTGATTACAGTGAAGGGTGGCTTCAGCATTTCCTGCAGCGACATGACATAAAATTTCATGCAGTGTGTGGTGAAAAATGGCCAGCAGACAAGGAAGCAGCCGCTGACATTGTTGGTGTGTTCACTAAGTTAGTTTCTGATGAAAATTTAAGCCCCGTGCAGGCTTACAGTGCTGAAGAAACACCTTATATTGGTGTTGTACTCCAAGATGAACACCGACGACAAAGGTCGCAGAATCATGAACAGGTTATTAAGCATCAAAAGATTGTGTTGCTGTGTTGGGCTGCTCTAATGCTGCAGGAACCCACAGGTATAAGCTGTTAGTCATCGGCAAAAGAGCTTTCAAAGGTATGAAGTAGTTTCCAGTAATTTACAGTGGGAACAAAAAAAGGATGAATTACTACTGACATTACATTGGAATGGTTTGAATATTACTTTGATCCAGAGCTTATTGTGACTCTGTTGGTCTGGACAAAAATAGATAATGCTGATTTTAGATAACTGTGTCCAAAAGCTGAACCCTTGGTAAAGAATACTGTTTATGGTATCTACCTGCCACCTAACTGTACATCTTTAATTCAACCCCTGGACAATGGCATATTAAGCTCTTTGAAGGCTAAATATCGCCCCCTGTTTATGAAGTGGCTACTGAGTGCAGTTGACTCTGGCAGACCAGTACAGGAATTTGTGAACGAATTGCTTTTCATTTGTCGTTTCTTTTTTCTTTATCCAAGGGTGAGGCGATCATCAAGTGTGTTTTTTTTATTTGTGTAGAAGACTGGCAAAGAATACAACTGGATGTGTAGATCAATGGCAGGTATGGCTGGAGAAATAGTAGATGGAGTTTAACCCGGTGAAATGTGAAGTGGTGCACGTTGGTAGGTCAAATGCAGAGAGACAGTACACAGTTAAGGGCAAGACTCTTAACAGTGTTGATGAGCAGAGGGATCTTGGGGTCCCTGAAAGTGGCTACACAGATTGATAGAGTGGTTAAGAAGGCATATGGCATGCTTGCCTTCATTAATCAAGGCACTGAGTTCAAAAGTTACTGTATGTTACAGCTTTATAAAAGTCTAGTTTGGCTGCACCTGGAGTATTGCCTACAATTCTGGTCGTCCCATTATAGGAAGGACATCAAGGCTTTGGAGGGGGTGCAGAAGGGAGCTTATCAGAATGCTTCCTGTGTCAGAGGACATGTGCTATAATGAGAGGTTGTACAAACTTGCATTGTTTTCTCGGGAATGATTGAGTTCCCAACGATCCAGAAATCTGAAACCCTGCCCCCTGCACCAATTCCTCAGTCAACCATTCATCTGCCAACCCCGTTCTGGTCTTCTGCCTGCTCTGGATCTCTTTATTGCTAATTGCCGATGGGACATCAACCGTCTTGACTTCACCACACCCTGTTCCAATTCCAACCTCACTCCTTCTGAACGCTCTGCTCTCCACTCCCTCCGCACCAATCCCAACCTCACTATAAAACCCGCTGATAAGGGGGGAGCTGTTGTAGTCTGGCGTACTGACCTCTACCTAGCCAAGGCACAGTGACAACTCTCTGATACCTCCTCTTATTTATCCCTTGATCATGACCCCACTAAGGAGCACCAGGCCACTGTCTCCTATACCATCACCAACCTTATCAGCTCTGGGGATCTCCCATCCACTGCAACCAACCTCATAGTTCCCACACCCCACACTTCCCGTTTCTACCTCCTACCCAAGATCCACAAACCTGCCTGTCCAGGTAGACCCATTGTCTCAGCTTGCTCCTGCTCCACCGAACTCATTTCTGCACTGTTTTATCCCCCCTTGTTCAATCCCTTCCCACCTATGTTGATGACACTTCTCACGCTTTGAATTTTTTCAATGATTTTAAGTTCCCTGGCCCCCACCGCCTTATTTTCACCATGGACATCCAGTCCCTATATACCTCCATCCCCCACCAGGAAGGTCTCAAAGCTCTCCACTTCTTTTTGGATTCCAGACCTAACCAATTCCCCTCTACCACCACTCTCCAACTTCTTACTCACAATAATTTCTCCTTTGGCTCCTCCCACTTCCTCCAAACCAAAGGTGTAGCCATGGGCACCCGCATGGGACCCAGTTATGCCTGCCTTTTTGTTGGGTTTGTGGAACAGTCCATGTTCCAAGTCTATACGAGTATCCGTCCCCCTCTTTTCCTTCGCTACATTGATGACTGCATTGGCGCTGCCTCCTGCACGCGTGCTGAGCTTGTTGACTTCATTAAATTTGCCTCCAACTTTCACCTCAAATTTACCTGGTCCATTTCTGACACCTCCCTCCCCTTTCTTGATCTTTCTGTCTCCATCTCTGGAGACGGCTTATCTACTGATATCTACTATAAGCCTACAGACTCTCACAGCTACCTGGACTATTCCTCTTCCCACCCTGTCTCTTGCAAAAATGCTATCCCCTTCTCACAATTCCTCCGTCTCCACCACATCTGCTCTCAGGATGAGGCTTTTCATTCCAGGACGAAGGAGACGTCTTCCTTTTTTAAACAAAGGGGCTTCCCTTACTCCACCATCAACTCTGCTCTCAAACTCATCTCTCCCATTTCATGCACATCTGCCCTCACCCCATCCGCCCACCACCCCACTCGGGATAGGGTTCCCTTTGTCCTCACCTACCACCCCTCCAGCCTCCAGGTCCAACGTATAATTCTCAGTAACTTCCGCCACCTCCAACGGGATCCCACTACCAAGCACATCTTTCCCTCCCCCCCACTTTCTGCTTTCCGCAGGGATCGCTCCCTACGCGACTCCCTTGTCCATTCATCCCCCACTCCATCCCTTCCCACCGATCTCCCTCCTGGCACTAATCCTTGCAAGCAGAACAAGTGCTACACCTGCCCTTACACTTCCTCCATCACTACCATTCAGGGCCCCAGACAGTCCTTCCAGGTGAGGCGACACTTCACCTGCAAGTCGGCTGGTGTGGTATACTGCATCCGGTGCTCCTGGTGTGGCCTTTTATATATTGGCGAGACCCAATGCAGACTGGGAGACCGTTTCACTGAACACCTACGCTCTGTCCGCCAGAGAAAGCAGGATCTCCCAGTGGCCACACATTTTAATTCCACGTCCCATTCCCATTCTAATATATCTATCCATGGCCTCCTCTACTGTCAAGATGAAGCCACACTCAGGTTGGAGGAACAACACCTTATATACCGCATGAACATTGACTTCTCTAAATTCCGTTAATGCCCCTCCTCCCCTTACCCCATCCCTAGTTTATCTAGCTTTTCTCCCCCCTCCTTTTTTTTCCTCTCTCTCTCTCTGCCCATCACTCTGCCTGTTCTCCATCTCCCTCTGGTGCTCCCCCCTCCCCCTTTCTTTCTCCCTAGTCCTCCCGTCCCATGATCCTTTCCCTTCTCCAGCTCTGTATCACTTTTGCCAATCACCTTTCCAGCTCTCAGCTTCATCCCACCCCCTCCGGTCTTCTCCTATCATTTCACATTTCCCCCTCCCCCTCCTACTTTCAAATCTCTTACTATCTTTCCTTTCAGTTAGTCCTGACGAAGGGTCTTGGCCTGAAACGTCAACAGCGCTTCTCCCTATAGATGCTGCCTGGCCTGCTGTGTTCCACCAGCATTTTGTGTGTGTTGCTTGGATTTCCAGCATCTGCAGATTTCCTCGTGTTTGCTTATTCTTACCCTCACTGGCATGTAGCACAGGCAGCAATCCAGAGATTATTACCTTGGAGATACTGCTTATCAGCTTTCTACATACCTCATTATATTCTCTCAGGATCTCTTCCCTTTTCCTACCTATGTCGTTGGTACCAATATGTATGATGTCTTCTGTGCTGTACTGTTCTATGTTCTGAATCAGCCTCGATCTAATGGCAGAGTAGACTTGATGGGCCGAATGGCCTACTTCTACTCCTTTGCCTTATGGACTTGTGGTATCCAGATGCAGCCTAAAGAGTTTTATAAAGTTGCAAATAACTTCCGGACTCTTGAACTCAGTGCCTCAACTAATAATTTCAAGCATGCTGCGCGCCTTCTTTACCTCCTTATCGACTTTTGTGGCCACTTTCAGGGAGCTTTGGACTTGGACTCTAAGATCCTTCTGTACATCAACACTTGTAAAAGGTCCTGCCGTGAACTGTGTACAGGTAGAGCAATTGCCACACTGATGCATCCAGAAAGGATTCTTTCTATGGTCTGTTCAATAGTGTAACAACAGGGGGGGGAAAAAACTGCCCTTGAGCTTGTTTTCAAGCTTTTGTATCGTCTGGAAGTGGGAAGCTTGGCAAACAAAAGTAGAGAGACGGTCGTCTCATCTGCACCCAACCACCTTGAGAGCAGCATGCGGTGAGAGTATAGTTGTTGTTGAGTAGCTCACTGAAATGGCTTGTTAGCTTGCAGACGTTTCGCTACCCAGCTAGGCAACATCGTCAGTGCAACTCCGAATGAAATGTCGCTGATCTACATTGTTCATCTTTTATGTGTCCTGTGATTAGTATGTTTGTGTGTGTGTATATGTGCCATTTCTATTGGTTACCAATTATGTAATCTGCAATTGGTTCGTTAAGATCCGATTAGGTGATATTTTCAGAGTATAGTCCCAACTGCACAAGAAGGATCTGATGGAGAGGAACTCTCTCACTGCCAGCCAAGCAAGGTCTTACTGCTTGTTTGAGTTCTGGTGATGAGCAATTCTGCCAAATGACTGCTCAGGGAGCCATGAGAAGGCATCTGCCATCCCCTTCTCCTGCAAGGTCCCGAGGACATTCTATGATATGTCATTCAGACAATTGCCCAAGGAGTAGGAGAATTGTGAATGCATGGGTATCCTTCTTACTAGACTTGCTCTCATTATCCAGTCCCCCTACTCCTTTGAAAGTAACTGTGTCAATGAAATATCTATGTAGCAGCAGGATCAAACATTGGGTAGAGCAATCTTGCTATTTTTAGCAGATTTACTTTATTGATTGAAAAAGTATTGTTGCTTTTTTAGCTGTTGAACAGTTTTAACGACACTAATTCAGAATTCATTGTTTTATTTGTTTGAAGTAATACTGGGGATCTTTTTGTTTAGATGGTGCCGAGTGGACTCACTGGGCGTACACTGACTTGGAAAGGCCGAGTGAGTGTTACAAAGAGTGCATTTTTCACAGCAGCCGTCATGATGATTTAGCTAATGGTCATATACTGGAATGGAAGAATGGATGTATTATGTATATGGGAACTTAAATTGCTTATGGAAAATTGAGTGTCAGACTAAAAAAATGGAAGCTTTGCTGACTTGCACTGTCACTTCTTTTCAAATCTTTTTATTATTATTATTAAAAATAACACAGGTACATCGAAGTAACAACACTTACAATGCCTCAAAAAAAAGAAATTACCTTAAGATTGAAAATTTTTGTGAATAAAAAAAACCCTACTAAGCAAGAAAAGTGAAAAAAAAAGAAACCCATTGGGGGTACAACCCCGCAGTCATGTGTCATACAGAAAGCTTCTAAAAATAAACATCAAACCGCCAACAAGAAAAAAAGATCTATCAAAAAAAATTTACACTTGGATCTTGGAGGAAATCTGTCAATTAACTGAAATGATAATAACGAGCAAATGAGCCCTATCTCTTCTCAAAATCAAATAAAGGTTCAAAGGTTCGACTTCTAATTTTCTCCAAACTGAGACATAGCATCACTTGAGAGAACCATTGTGACAAAGTAGGAGCTGATATATCCTAACATTTCAACAAGATGGCCCTCCTAGCTATCAATGTAACAAACACAATAACATGTTGGTCAGACACAGAAATACCATGGATATTTTGAGGAATTATCCAAAAAGCACAGTCAATTTATTAGGTTGTAAGTTGATTCTGAGTGCTTTAGACATTATCAAAAAGACTGACTTCCAAAACTGTATTAATGTAGAACATGACCAGAACATATGTATCAGTGTAACTATCTCAGTTTGATCCAATTTTTTTTACTTTGGAAAAATAAAGGTATTAATTCTTTTTTGGATTTATTTAAAGAAGGCAGATTGATGTCTTTTGAACAATTAGTCGATAATTATTCTCTCATATTCACACTTTTTACAATACCTTCAAGTTAGACATTTTTTACAAAAATATTTAAGCACTGTCATTTCTTATGTACATCTTGATGTTTGGGCAGCTTCTCAGTGTTCTGAGTGCTGAATGTGGGTAATTCTAAATTGGCTTTGAGAGTAGTACATACAGCATAGAGCAGTATAGCACAGGAACAGGCCATTCAGCCCATAACACTTGTGCTAAACATGATGCCGTTAAACTAATCCCTTCTGTTTGCACATTACATGTACCCCGCCATTCCCTGTCTGCTCATGTGCCTGTCTAAATGCCTCTTAAACTCCACTATCATACCTTCTTCCAGCACCTTCCCCTGGCAGTCTGTTCCAGTCACCCATCAGTCTGTTGTTTCAAAAAAAACTTGCCTCACACATCTCCTTTAAACTATCACCCTGTCAGCTGAAAGCTATGCACTCCAGTATTTGATATTTCCACCCTGGGGAAAAGATTCTGACTGTCTATGCCTCTCATTGAGTCTCCAATCTGTCTCTGTTGCTCCAGAGAAAGCATTGAATGTTACTGACTTGGGTGAAGTGAAATTTAGGGAGCACAGCACAATCTGCACCAAGTCCAGCTCCTTCAGTTTCTCTGCCAGTGAGCAACTTGCTGATGGAGTAGACCTGCAGTAGTTTCAGTCCTTAAAGCCCAGCAGAGTCTTGCAATTGTAAAAAAAAATACACTTAATAAAAGACAATGACACCTTGGGTTGACCCCATAGAAGCCACTGCAATTGAACACACTGCCATCTAGGAGAGGGTATGGTGATTCCAAATGGAAATTAGAATCTTCCAAAGGTCAATTAGTACAGAGTTGATGGAGATTAGTGAAATTATTCAATGGGAAACATGGTGTGAGGCACAGATTTGCACCAAAGTATAAGGGGAGATCATCACATCATAAGACGACATGCGTAGGAACAGAATTAGGCCATTTGGACAATCAAGTCTGCCCCACCATTCATTCTTCTTTTTTTTTTCTCAACCCCATCGTCCCACCTTCTCCCCGTAAACATTAACACCCTAACCAATCAAAAACCAATCAATCTATGCTTTCAGTGCACCCAATGAATTAGCCTCCACAGCCCTCCGTGGCAACGAATTCCACAGAAATACTACCCTCAGCTGAAGAAATTCCTCCTCATCTCAGTCATAAAGGAACATAACTCTATTCTGATGCTGCGCCCTCGAATCCTAAATTCTGCTGCTAATGGAGACATCCTTTGCATGCCCACTCTATTCAGGCCTTTCAGTGTTTGATAGATTTCAGTAGGATCCTCCTTCATCCTTGTGAACTCCATTGGGTACAGGCCCACTGTCGTCAAACACTCTTTATACATTAAGCCTTTCATTTCTGTGATCATTTTTGTGAGTCTCCTCTAGATCCTCTCCAATGCCATCACATCCTTCCTTAGATACGGGGCCCAAAATGGAGGGGTGAAGGGATCTGTTTAATGGAAGAGAAAAGATGTCAGCTGATTCAAGGGGTAGTCCCAAGTGTGACTTCAAGATAAGACCATTTTATCACTCTGGGAATTTTGGCACCACAGATTTTTTTCCATTCACAGCATCCATACAGTGCTGCCACGTTATTGTCCATTGCTTATTGCTAGCCAAGAGTCAATCCCATTGGTGGAGCTGATGTCACATGTACATCAGACCATGTGAGCCAGATGGGCATTTACGGCAATAGCTTTACTGTCACCATCATCAAGACTAGATTTTATTCTAGATTAATAGAATTACTTGACTTTAAATTCCACATTTGGATCAATGGATGCCAGCCTAGTGCCTTACCCACAGAACATAGAATATTGAAAGATGTTGCAGGTGGGGAGCCTATGGTGAGCAGAGTGGTGTCTTCCATCAGCAAGGTTACAGGCAAGGGCACATTACTGTACAGCTATTGGAAGGCCAGAACTGGGTAAAAATAAATGGATGTTCCAAGGGAGAATGTGGAAAGGGGTAACAAATGATGGAATCTTGGCATGGTCAGCGGTAGTTGACATGAGAAGACAGGAAGGATGTTGGTGGGTTCAGCACATTGGTCAAGAAGCATTCATTACCCGTCATGATTTGCCCTTGAGAAGATGCTGGTGAATTGCCTTCTTGACCCTCTGCAGTTCTTCTGGTGAGGGTACTGTTAGGCATAGAGATCAAGCATTTTTGGTGGGGTAGTCAGAAAGGATGTGTAATGAATTTTCAGATTGGTGTTAGGGGTAGAACAGCAAAGAATTCAAGAACAGGGAATGGAAGTCAGTGTGACTTGTGTGGATACTGGAGAGAAGTGGCAGAGAGATGTTAACTTTTGTCCACAAGTCTGGACTAGCCAGCTGTACATGGAAGTGAACATACAGGAAATTCAGGTTTGATAAATTGGTTTATTATTGTCACATGTACTGTACAGTGAAAACTTGGTTTTGCATGCCATCCATAGAGATAATTTCATCACATCAGGACATCAAGGTAAAACAATAACACAATACAGAATATAGTGTTACAGTTACTGAAAGTGCAGTGCAGGTAGACAGACAATAAGGTGGAGGGGCACAATGAGGTCAAGGGTCCATTTTATCGTACAAGAGATCTAAGCAATGGTCTTATAAGAGCAGGGTAGAAGCTTCCTTGATCCTGGTGGTCAGTGGGCTTTTGGTGGTCCTGACGAAGGGTCTCAGCCCGAAATGTTGACTGCTCCTTTCAACGGATGCTGCCCGACCTGCTGAGTTCATCCAGCCTTCTTGTACGTCTTGGGCTTTTGTATCTTCTGCCCGCTGAAAGGGGGGGATAAGAGAGAATGTGCGGAGCGGGTAGTCTTTGATTATGCAGGCTGCTCTACTGAGGCAGTGGGAGGTGTAGACAGAGACCATGGAAGGGAGGCTGGTTTCTCCGATGCACTGAGCTGTGTTCACAGTCCAGAAGTGCCCAGGAATTACAGACATGGAATTCCACTGTTGCAGTTGAGAAGTTTACATTCAGATAATTAAATACTGTACATCTCAAATAAAAAGAAAGTTTAGTTTCAATAGTGGCAACTATAAAATGACTGGAAATAGTTGCTTTGAAAAGCACATCTACTTGACTCACATCCTTCAGGGAAAGGAATCCATTGTCCTTATCTAGTCTGGCCTATGTGTGACTCCAGATCCACTAATGATAAAATCCTAACTCCCTCCTCAGTTTGGTGGGAGTTAGGGATGGACTTTTAAACACTGGCACTGCAATACTATGTAGTTAAGTCTGGTAATTGGCTTACTATTATTTTCACAACTATCTTCCATACAGATAGTTTTATCACAGTGTACATCGAGGCTCTACATAAGAAAACATTAACAGTGTGCAGAATATGGTGTCACAGTTACAGAGAAAGTGCAATGCAGGCAGACAGGTTTAGGTCGGCAAGACAGAGATTGACAGAGCTGTGTCTTGGTTGCAGTCAGTGTAAGGGAGGAGACAATATGAAAGAGCCCAAGGTTAAAATCTGAATTGCATTAAAGACATAAATTACAGCCTTGATTCAGCTTGACTGGAATCAAGGGAATGTCTCTCATGTAATAAGCGCTTAAAACAGATATATTGTTACAGCTGACATATAAGTGACCTGTACACCAGGAGATGAGCAAGCTGCAACTCATAAAGCAAAATGTTTTCACTAAAGATTAGACAAACACAAAGCATACTGTGTTAACCGTCAGATGTTAAAGTGTAAAAGAGGAAATGTTATCCAGACAAATCCATGCCAGATGCTGAATTTTTCTGCCTAATGACTTGTCAATGCCTCCTCGCAAGACACAGTTCAGTCTGAATCTTGTCTGCAGTTTAATGTAGTTTAAAAAGCTGTTCTTCAATTTAACAATCTCACTTGGAGATGCCTATAATGATAAGACACATGTAGGTCAATATAAATATGATTTTGATGTATTTGAAGCCAACCAGTAGGGTAATATATATGCCAAAGGAGGTCTGTGTTGTGTCCAGCTCTTGGCCCGGGCAACTGCAGTGTTTAATCTTGTAACTGCTTCATTTCTAGGCACCTGGCAGATTTAAGTGGTAAAGTTTTAATCAATTTCAGACAGACCCAAATGTGTGTGCACTTGCCTCATTAACATTTATATATCCGCCATGCAAAGGACTATTTCAAAGATTGCTAATGTGTGCTCTCGACAGACAATCTCACTGGATAATGTGCACGAGCTTGTGATGGTAAAGTTCCTTTGTGCAGCTCAGGAGGAGAATAAGCAGCCAGGATTCCCAATTCTGACTGCTCGTTGTGGATTCGCCATCCAGTTTTCACTGAGTGCCCAGAAGTGCATGTCAGCCAGTGCATTCAATCTACCTATGATGCCATCTATGGTCAAATAGCCCATACCCTCTGGATATGTATGTGGGCAATATCCAAAGGACTGAGACACCTGCATTTGGTGGAGGTAGAGTGAGGTGTAGGGTGGAAAATTGGCAGAAAAAATAGGTCTTTCCATGGAGTTTGAAAGAATGAACAACAATGACATAGGACAAACAAGGTGCTGAGAGGCAACTCTTTTGGCTGGAGAACCTAGAACCAGGAGCACAGTCTTACATAGTAAGCATCCTATCCAGATGCATCGTGGCTTAGTAATGGCAGCTGTTCTGCCTGAGATCACAAGAAATTGCAGAGTTGTGGACACAGCTCAGCGCATTATGGAAAGCAGCCTCCATGGACTATGTCTACACTTCCCACTGCCTTGGGAAAGTGACCTACATAACCAAAACTCCTCCCACCCAGAATTCTCCCTTCTTTCCCCTCCCATCAGGCAGAAGATACAAAACCCTGAACGTGCATGCTAACAGGGTCAAGGATAGATTCTGTTCCTCTGTTATAAGACAATTGCATGGACATTTTGTACGATAAAGCTGAATCTTTATCTCACAATCTACTGACTTATGGCCCTTGTACATTACTGTCTACCTGCACTGCACTTTCTCTGTAACTGTAACACTCCATTCTACACTCTGTTATTTCTCTTTCTCTTGTATTACCTCGAGATACTTAAGTTTTGCAGCAATCTGTATGGATAGCATGCAAAACAAAAGCTTTTCACTGTACCTTAGTATATAGAGTCACAGAACACTACAGCATAGAAACAGGCCCTTTGGCCCATCATTCTGTGGCAGACCATTAACTTGCCTAGTCCCATCGACCTGCACCTGGACCATATCTGTACCCCTCTCATCCATGTGACAGAATAAACCAATACTAATTACCATGATGTCAGGACAAAGGGTACATCTATCTAGGATTGAGTGAGGAGAAATTCCTTCAGTCAGAGAATTATAAGTCCTTTGAACTCTCTGCCTGGAGAGCCATTGATAAAAAGAATGAGATTCTGAAGGAATCTGACTACTCAGATGTAATATTAAATTTCCAGACTCAGCGAGGTTATTTGGCAGCAATTAGCACTTACCACAGCATGAAATAGAAATTTTCAAATGGGAATGATTTAGCTTTCAACTTTGGGTTTACTTAACATCGATTGGGCAATGTTTGACAAGGGCCTTTCCACTTTCATTTATGTACTTACCTTGGCCTGTACCTTAGCCACACAAAATTCATTTAAAGAACTGAATGAAACATGGTTTATGAAAGGATCTTGAGATCAAAATTACTTACAGGGTTGCTTATCTGAATGCAAATATAGATAGATCAATTACTAAATTTGCATATGATACCAAGATTGGTGGAGTTGTGGTTAGAGTAGAAGACAGGCAAAGAATTCAGCACAATATAGATCAGTTGTAGATATGGACTGAGAAATGGCAGATGGAGTTTAACCCAGATAAATGTAAGATGTTGCACCTCCATAGGGCAAATGCAAGGAGACAGTTTTGCTGAGCAGAGAGACTTGGGGTCAAAGTTCATAGCTCCTTGAAAGTAGCTACACCAGTTGATAAGGTAGTTAAGAAGGCTTTTGGAATACTTTTATTAGTTGAGGCATTGAGTTCAAAAAGCAGGAGGTTATTCCACCACCAACTTACAACCACAGATCCAGGGGAAGATGAGCAACACAGATAAATTAGAAAATCTTACTATTGTATCATTTAATGTTAGCAGATTAAACTCAACTTACAAGCATTCAAAGGTTTTGGATTTCTTACGCAGGAAGAAAATAGATATTGCGCTGTTACAGGAAACACATCTTAAACCTAATGACATTCCCAGGGTTCAAAACCACTTTTATAAACCCATTGTGGCATCAGCTGATGGTACTTGTACGAAAGGAGTTATGATATTAATGAGACGCAGTATTAATGTATCAATTGAAAGGACTGGCTCCGATAATGAAGGACGTCTAGCTTTTTGCTGTACATCCATTCAGGGTAATAAAGTTGCATTCATTAGCCTATATGCCCCAACTATATTCGAGGCTGAATTTTTTCCCTCAATTACCTCACAATTACTGAAGTTAAGTGACTACCAACTATATGATGGTTCGGATATGAATGCTTTGGTAAACAATAACCTCGATAAATCTTCCTCAACTATATCAAGCTCTCAAGAGTCTGCTTCCAAAGAACTTAACCTCTTTCTAATGGATTTAAATTTAACTGATGTGTGGAGGGTGCATAATCCATCTGCTAAAGACTATACCTTCTTCTCCACAAGACATAAAACTTTCTCTTGGATAGATTACATTCTTATATCCTCTGGTTTGCACCCTTTGGTACACAATAGAATTTTTGCCCAGAGATCTATCTGATCACAACCCAGTTATATCTACTTTTAATTATGGCAAAATCAAAAATAAGGCTACTAGGTGGAGGTTTAACTCCACCCTTCTAAAAAACGACGCATTTCTAACACAACTGAAAACAAAACTGATGGAATTTATAAATTTAAGTAAAAATAGTGTCTCAGATGTGACAGTGGTTTAGGCCTCCATCAAGGGTTTTTTTAACGAAATAACGCCATATAGTTCAGTTCCCACCTACATAAAAGCCGGCTTCAAAAGATTTCCACCCTAGAAGAACAATGTAAGGTTTTGGAGAATGATCTCAAAAGGAGATACACCATAACAAAAGAAAGCGAGCTCAAAACAAAACAAGCAGAATTAAATGATTTATTAAGAAGCAGGGCAGAATATATGATCCATAAAACCAAGCATAAGTATCATGCAGAAGGCAGCAGACCGAGCCATCTTTTGGCACTAACGCTCAAACAACAGGAAGCTAAAAGGTCTATACCAGCAATTAGATGTACTAAACGTGGAGTAGTATCTTTAACAGAGGAAATAAACGAGACATTCAAGAATTACTTTAAAGAATTGTATACAACTGGCTCAGTTCCTTCTGAGAATGACTTCACCGATTTTTTTAGTGGATTAGACCTCCCTACGTTGTCATTTGAGGACACCAAAACTCTAGATTCTCCTACTACACTGGATGAGCTACTTAAAGCAGTCAAAGCTACAAATAAGGGCTGTACGCCAGGTATAGATGGCATACCTGTGGAACTTTACCTAGCACTTTGGGATATTCTTGGACCAGTACAATTAGAAACATTAAATTATGCTATTGGAAATGGCGCTTTCCATAGAGATCTAAACACAGCCCTGATCACAGTTATACCTAAACCCGGTAAGGACCCCTTGGAGTGTGCCAATCACCATCCAATCTCCTTGATAAATGCCGACCTCAAGATCTTTTCAAAAGTCTTAGCCAATAGACTCGAGACTGTAGTTGGGAAAGTAATTAGCCCAGATCAAACGGGCTTTATCAGGGGACGTCTCGCATCTGATAATATTCGCCGGCTCTTACACATAAAATCCTGCCTGCTGTGGCCTGCTATTTCTAGATGCTGATAAAGCATTCGATCACCTTGAATGGCCATATCTTTGGAGAGTTCTAAAAGAATTTAAGTTCAGCAATAAATTTATCAATATGACTCAAACACTGTATGCTAATCCTTCAGCCTGGGTATGTGTGGGAGGAGGTTTCTCAGAGTTATTTGACATCGGATGGGGCACACGACAGGGGGACCCTCTGTCTCCTTTAATTTTTACTGTATCTATTGAAGCACTTGCACATTTAATTAGAAACTCTCCTCAGATCTCCTCTATTACAATAGGTACAACATCTCATTCAATATCACTTTACACAGACGACACTCTAGTTTATATAGCAAGTGTTCAACAAACTCTCCCCTATGTTTTAAAAACACTGAAGCAATTTGTTTTCTTTCAGGATACAAAGTTAATCTGTCAAAATCAGCACTGATGCTGATTAATACAGATAAAAGTAAGGTGTCTGTCCCTCCCCAGATTGATGTTACAAGTGAGGTCCTCTACTTGGGTATTAAAGTTAATACTTCCCTATCGTTTGTGGATAAAAAAATTACTCTTTAATTTTGAAAAAAATAGAAGAAGATATTAATAGATGGAGACACCTGCCAGCATCAGCCCGTATATCGGTCATTAAAATGAACATCTTACCTCACATTAATTTTATTAGCTCAATGATCCCGCTTGCGCCTCCAGCAGGATATTGGCAAAAACTGGACTCCTTACTACGATGCTATGTTTGGAATGGTAAACGACCCAATATAAAGTGGTTAGGGTTATATACTGTGTATACAGTACACAGGTATATACTGTGTAGTGGCCCCTCCCTACCAGATGGTCAGGTGGGGGATTGGCATGTCGAAATTTTAAACTGTATCACTGGGCATTTGTATCAAAAAGTCTTAGCTATTGGCTGGAGGAGGATAAAGTTTCATCATGGAAAAATACAGAACAAGAGCTAATAGCACCAATAAGGTTGAAGGACTTTCTCCATATAGGTATGGCTACCAAAAAAATGTGATTTGTATTGTAATTTTAACAATTTTAACCCATATGCTACAAGTGTTTAGAGCAGCAGAAAAATTCCCAAAATTTAAAAGCATATGAGGCAAATTATCTCCATTATGGAACAATAATCATTTTCTATCTGGGGGGAAACCATTCACTAACAGAACTTGGGAGGGTAAAGGTATTACTACTCTTCAAGATATTAATGGGGTAAGTGCTATCCTTAGCTTTCAAGAACTGGTATCTCGATATAATATTGATAAACACTCTCTTTTCTTCTACTTTAGAGTAAGATCAACTTGTAAAGCCTACAGGGTGTGGCAAACTATGTATACCTGTCTGGACACGCCCCTCTGCTGACTGCTCCTGTGGCTCCTCCCACAGACCCCTGTATAAAGGCGATTGGGGCACTGCTCCTCCCTCAGTCTTCGACATGTCGTGCTCCCTTTTCGCTGTTAATAAAAGCCTATCGTTCACTTCCAGTCTCCTAGAGTTATTGATGGTGCATCACAGGGTTCCCTGGGGGTCAGATTTAAAGGACCATCCCATTTTAAGTTGGATACAGAGTGCTCCAAGACAGATAGTGTCATGTATCTATGATAAATTAAACTCCCAGAAATATATGCCCACATCAGGAATGAAAGCCTGGGATAGGGACATATCTGAATTGGGACAAGTCTTAGACTGGGATGCGATTTGGGATAATGCTGCTGGTGCTTCGAAAAACCCAAATCATCGGTATATACACTTGAAATTTTGTCATACAGCATATCTAGCACTGAGAATTAGACATCAAATGGGACTGGTTCCTGACCCATATGGGTCATTTTGTCCCCACGGAACCACTGGCTCTTCTATACATGTATGGGTATGTCCAGGGGTTTTTGGTTTGTGGTGGAAGGTTATCAGTACAGAACGAATGGGGGTACAATTACCAATGGACCCCGCTGTACATCTTCTAAGTGATGACTCACACCTTTCCCTTACGGAAAAAACATGCAAAATCTGGCTGGCAGGCCTGACTGCAGCTAAAAAGATTGCAGTCCAGCGTTGGAAACCTTCTCGTGATATTTCAAGTACTCACTGGCTTTGGAGCTTTTTGGACATTTCTCACCTGGAATTATCATCAGCAAGAGTAAATGGTAAACGACCAAACACAATCTTAATGTGGACAAATTTGATAACTAACTTAAAAGATCTGTTAAAATAGGAATGCTCTGTCTGTGTATGCACTACTATTCAGTTGGTTGGTGGAGGGGAGAGCGGGTTGGGGATGAGGGTTGGGGGGTGGCTGGGTTAAACAGTCAAAATGTAATTGGCAACTGGTTGTATTGAGTGTAATTTGTTGGTGTTGCAATAAAAATTAGTGATATAAAAAAAGCAGAAGGTTATGCTGCAACTTTATAAAACTCTGGTTAGGCCACATCTGGAGTATTGTGTACAGTTCTGGTCGCCCCACGATAGGAAAGGTGTTGAGGTTTTGGAGAAGGTGCGGAAGGTTTACCAGGATGCTGCCTGGTTTAGAGGGCACCTGCTATCATGAGCAGCTGGGTAAACTTGGGATGTTCTTTCTGGAGCGCTGGAGGCTGAGAGACATTGATAGAGTGAACTGAGAGAATCTGTTTCCCAGGGTTGCAATGTCTAATACCAGAGGGCTTGCATAGAAGGTGAGAGGGGTTCGGTTCAAGGGGGATGTGAGGGGTAAGTTTTTTGCTCAGAGAGTGGTGGATGCCTGGAATGCGCTGCTTGGTATGGTGGTAGAGGCAATTACATTATAGGCCTTTAAGAGACGTTTGGATAGGCACATGGATGTAAGGAAGATGGAGGGATATGGACATGGTGTAGGTAGGAGGGATTAGTGTTAGGGTGTTTTTGATTTGCTTTTTAGCTGGTTCGGTACAACATTGTGGGGCCGAATGGCCTGTTCCTGTGCTGTACTCTTCTAAGAGGTGCAAGTGATGTACAGAGAGCACTTTGGGTCTAACTCCACAGCTTCCTGAAAGTTGTCACACAAGCAGATAGGGTGGTAAAGAAGGTGTATGACAGGTTTAGTTTTCACTGGTTGGGGCATGGAGTATTGAGTAAGGATGTCATACTGCAGTTATGTAAAACTTTAGTTGGGCTGCACTTGGAGTATTGTGTGCAGTCCTGGTCACACCATTACAGGAAGAATGTGGGAGCTTTGGAGAGGGTGCAGAAAATTTTACAACAATTCTGCCTGGACTAGAAGGCCTGTGTTAGAAGGAGAGGATGGACAAACTTAAGTGGTTTTCTCTGGAGTTTCAGAGGCTGAGGGGAGACCTGACAGATGTTTATAAGATTATGATAGGGTAGAAAGTCAATATTTTTCCCAGATAGAAATGGCAAGTACTGGAAAATATGCAATTAAGATGAGAGAAGGAAAAGTTTAAAAAGAAATGTGCAGGACAAGTTATTTTACAGGATGCCTGAAACGGGCTGCCAGGGACGATGGTGGGAGCAGATATGATAGTGGTGTGTAAGAGACTGTTAGATGGATGCATTAATGTGCAGGGAATGGAGGGACATGGATCATGTGTAGGAAGAAGGGATTAGTTTAATTCAGCATCGTGTTCAGCATAGACACTGTGGACCGAAGGGCCTGTTCCTGGGCTGTACAGTTCTGTGTTAACATGGCACTGAGGCAATGCAGTCAACTTAACAAACATCTCACGGACTGGTACCAGATTGTTCTGAGTTTTATGATTGAGTGTGGTAGGATCTGGAATGCACGGCTGAGGATAGTGGTGGTGAGGGACCTCAGGCTGAGGGAAGGCAGAGTCAATCATTGTGTTCAAAGCAGATCTGAATAAGTCCCTGAAAGAATAGGAATTGTGTGTCAAAGGGGAGCGCCTGAGGGAACAGAATACACTGTATTTTTTGCATACTCTAGGGCCAATGGGCCAGACACCCGCTGAATTTATGATTCTGTTTTCCTGACCCAGACTAATGGTTGAGCCCCAAGACAGTTCCTTGGGATTAAGCCTGTTTTGTTTTCAATCCATTTCTGTGGGTTCTCAGGAGGATGAAGAGTCGCAGGCTGGGTAGAGGGTGATTGCTGGAGCAGCTGTGTGGGATATTCGGATTGTTGAACTGCTTATCCAGGTTCCTGTAAGAGAGATGAGAATGTTCGATACCTTTCTTGGACAACCCTGCTCCACTGGACTGAGCAGTCTCGGGCCAGAGATTCTCAGGAGCTGGGAGGCTGAAAACTACACTCACACTGGATTTTTAACATGTTGCTGTTCACAAGAGAGCCCTGGGAGTATGTCAGAATTTATAGAAGCTCCCGGGGCACACCGGAGCAGTCCCCTGTAGGGAGTTGGCACATTGGTATTTATGGTGGTGTTTCCCCCAGGGGATGTGTCAGTATTTACTGGTGGCATCCCCCCTGGGGGGGGGGTTGGGGTGCATCAGTATTTATGGGGGGAGCATACCGATATTTATAGGGCAAAATCCCCCAAGGGGCAAGTCAGTATTTACGGCTGGGGTCCTCCTAGGGTGACATGTCAGTATTTATGAGGGAGTGTATTCATATTCACAGTGTGATGCACCATCAATAACTCACTCTGAGACGTAAAAGCGTGGTATCGGCTTTTATTGACTAGAAGAAGGAACAAGCAGTGAGTGACCACCATACTACATCCTGGAGACAGAGAGGCCGGGCTCAGACCTCCATCACCTTTATACAGGGGTCCGTGGGAGGAGCCACAGGAGCAGTCATCAGGGGGCGTGTCCAGACAGGTATATGTCGTTCACCACACAGTGTGGCCATTTGAATGCAAACTATTGCATACAGTGCTTTAACCTGTTGCTGAATTCACTCATATGAAATTCTTCTGCTCGTGTTCAATCCTGTTATTTCCCAGCTGCTGAAGTGAGAGTTTGTAAAATCTTGATGTCAGTCCTTCGTCGGCCTTCATTTACTTTTTGGAGCTGATTGGTTCGTGAGACCTGTTGGGTTTGTTGCAAGATGACTGGCAGCAAATGTCACACAGTTCATAACCTATAGCAACACACACAAAATGCTGGAGAAACTCAGGAGGCCAGGCAGCATCTGTGGAAGAGAATAAATAGTCAATGTTTTGGGCCAAGACCCTTCATCAGGACTGGAAAGGAAGTGGGAAGGATTCAGACTAAGAAGGTGCGGTGAGGGAGGGAGGAAGAAGTACTAGGTGATAGGTGAAACCGAGGGAGGAGGAGGGGTGAAATAAAGAGCTGGGAAGTTGATTGGTGAAAGAAATAAAGGAATGAAGAAGAGGGAACCTGATAGGAGAGGATAGAAGGCTAGGGAAGAAAGGGAAGGGGGAGGAGCACCAGAGGGAGGTGATGGGCAGGTAAGAGGGGAAGATGTGAGAAAAAAACAGGAATGGGGAATGGTGAAAGAGAGGAGAGCAATTAACAGAAATTTGAGAAATCAATGTTCATGCCATCATGTTGGAGGCTACTCGGATGGAATATAAGGAGTTGCTCCTCCAATCTGAGTGTGACTTCATCGCGACAGTAGTGGAGGCCATGGACTGATGTGTTGAAATGGGAATGGGGAATAGAATTGAAATGGGTGGCCACTGGGAAATCTCACTTTTTCTGGTGGATGGAGCGAAGGCGCCCGGCAAAGCTACATCGGGTCTCACTGAAATACAGGAGGCCACTCCGGGAGCACCGGATACAGTGGATGACCCCAACAGACTTACAGGTGAAGTTCTGCCTCACCTGGAAGGACTGTTTGGGGCCCTGAATGGTGGTGAGGGAGGAGGTGTAGGAACTGGTGTGGCACTTGTTCCACTTTCAAGGATAAGTGCCAGGAGGGAGATCGGTGGGGAGGGACGAATGGACAAGGGAGCGGCGTAGGGAGCGATCCCTGCGGAAAGCAAAAAGTGGGGGGAGGGAAAGATGTGCTTGGGGTGGGATCCCATTGGAGATGGCGGAAGTTACGGAGAACTATGTGCTGGGCCTGGAGGCTAGTGGGGTGGTAGGTGAGGACAAGAGGAAACCTATCCCTGATGTGGCAGTGACAGGATGGGATGAGGGAAGATGTGCATGAAATGGAAGAGATGCAAGTAAGGACAATATTGATGGTGGAGGAAGGGAAGGCCCTTTTTTTTTGAAGGAGGAGGACATCCCTGGAATAAAAAACCTCATCCTGAGAGCAGATGCAAGGGTGAAGGAGGATCTGCGAGCAGGGAATGGCACTTTTACAAGTGACAGGGTGGGAAGAAGTATAATCCAGATAGCTGTGAGCGTCAGTGGGTTTATAAAAAAATATCATTAGATAGACTGTCTCTACAGATAAAGACAGAGAATGGGAAGGGGGAGGGAGGTGTCAGAAATGGACCAAGTAATTTTGAGGGCAGGGTGGAAGTTGGAGGCAAAGTTAGATATAGCCCTTGTGGCTAAAGGGATCAGTGGGTATGGAGAGAAAGCAGGTACAGGGTTCTGAGTTGGATGATCAGCCATGATCATACTGAATGGCGGTGCAGACTTGAAGGGCCAAATGGCCTACTCCTGCACCTATTTTCTATGTAAGTTGATGAAGTCGATGAGCTCAGCATGGGTGCAGGAAGCAGCACCAATGCAGTCGTTGATGTAGTGTAGGAAAAATTGGGGAATGACACCAGTAAAGGCTTGGAGCGTGAACTGTTCCACGTAGCCGACAAAAAGACAGGCATAGTTGGGACCCATGCAAGTACCCATGGCTACACCTTTGGTTTGAAGGAAGTGGGAGGTACCGATGGAGAAATGGTTGAGAGTAACCTATAGAAACCATGCGGAATGCATTGCAATTTAGAAAAGTCATTTAAAGCTCAGGAATCCAATAAAACTCATATTAAGTGCAGTTTGTGTGCTTCAGGACCCTGTGCTTGAGCTTGAAATTGTGTCTCTTCTCCAAGCTTCTGCTGGTCAGAGAAATATCCAAGTGACCATGTAAATTTATTGAAATTTAAAGTTTGTACTGTTAAAATGTTTTTCAGTCAGTGACACAAGAGATTTTGCTGGAAATCTGGAGCAACACACTCAAAATAGTGGAGGTCAAGCAGGATCTATAGAGGGAAATCTATAGTTGATGTTTTGAGCTGAGACCCTTCACCAGGACTGGAAAGGAAGGGAGAAGAAGCCAGATTAAGAAGATGAGGGGAGGGGAAAGAGTACAAACTGGCAAACAAAAATGATCCCTCATGTGCAATGGTGCACAATAAACACCCTTATTTCTCTGTTATTTTGTGACCACGGTCCCTCACTGTCGCTTGAGCACTCAATGTGAATTAATAAATTGGTCATGTGGGGGACATGTTAAGGTCAGTGGAGGTTGGGTTGGGAGAAATGGCTTGTGCAGTGTGGCAACTACTCTCAGTGCGGCAGGCCCAGTCCAAACTGGAAGAAGAGGTGTCAGCACTTGCAACAATGGTTTAGCAAATCACAACAGACAGCCAGAATCAGGTGGCAGCCATTACTGCTACTTAGCAGCTCTCTGCCAGGACAGGTCCACTTCCAGCATCTCATCCTCCTCCATTGCAATCTCTAATGTCTGATTTCCTTGGCCACTTGCACACCTGAATGAGTAATTACCCACCAGGGCAATACTCCAGTGACCCCACTAGCTGCAGAAGCTTTATTACCCAGTGTGAGGTATTCAAATCCCAGCCAGGTCAGTTGAGTGATGATGCACGTAAACTGGCTTACCTGGTGAATTTCTTAGATGGAGCCCCACTCTTCAACTCCGATGACAACAAGGTTCTCCTGCAAGCCAGTCTTTCCGGCAATTTGCAGTCGAGTTTAAGAGAGTGTTTGACCTTCCAGTATTTTTAAGAGGCTGCCCACAGACATCTGGGCCTGCACCAGGGGAGCGGGTCGGTGACAGACTACGCAGTAAAGTTCTGCATTCTTCCAGTTCAGACAGGGTGCAATGAGAGATCTCCCATCACTGCCTTCCAGTGTGGGCTGAGCACAGAGGTCCATCATGAACTCGCAGTGTGTGGCGAACAGGACAGCCCAGATGACCTGATAAATCCGGCCATTCGAAAAGACAACCAGGCAGCTGAGTGGTGCAGAGCCTCCTACTCATCAGATCGCCAGCTGTCTTCAGTCCCCTCTCTCTTCAGCCCCCTCTCTCTTCACGCAGTACACAATCTGCAGAGGAGCCCGTGCAGGTGGGGGGTCTGCATGTATTTCGAGGGGAGTGAGATTGCTGCAGTAGAAAAGGTTGCTGCCTCTACAATAGTTGATGGACAAAGTAATGGACAAAGAGGGCTATTCCTGACATCACTACACCAGATGGCAGCACCACACATTCATGCTTGCTGTATCTACGGTGCAAATCATGGACCGAAAGCTAATGTGTTTTTTTTTGTGCGTGGGGGGGGGGGGGGGCGGTTGATGTTCTTGTTGCCGTTTGTGTGAATTGTTCTTTGCGCATGGAAGGGTGTTGATGTTTTGTTTCCAACGGGTTCCATGGTTTTCTCTGTTTCGTGGCTGACTGTGAAGAAGATGAATCTAAGGGTTGTATACTGTATGCATGCTATGGTAATAAATCCTTTGAATTCCTCAGGATTGTATTGAAATGTTAAATGTCTTCCTCTCTCTGCAGATGTTGCCTGTCCTAATGCGTAATTCCTGCAGTTTCTTTTCATTCAGATTTCCAGCAACTGTATTTTGTTCTTACCCTTTCTACTTTACTAATGAATCCCTGAAAATTAATCAGACTTGTTTTTCCTTTTGTAAAAATGTCCTTTGAGCATAGAAGGGAAGCCATTCAGCCCATCGTGCCTGTGCTACTACCCATTCTAACTGTCTAAATCTTTCCTTGTGCCTGTGTGTATTTTTCTTCAAGTGCCTTGTCTATTCTCTCCAATTCCAAACATATTCAATTTTAATATAAAGTTTACAGGAGGAAGAGTTAACTTGGGATATTCCAGGAACAAAACATATAATCAAGCTAGTGCCCATTTGAGGGAATGGTTGCATGTCCAAGGTGCCGTGTTTTGGAAGGAATGTTAAACCACGATACTTGCAAGCTTGTAGAAGGTCGTAAGGGACCGATAAATTAACAAATCAAGATTAGCTTTATTTGTCACATATATATCATACATATAGTGAATTGCCTTGTTTACTTCAGCAATCAATGCAGTCCGAGGATTGTGCTTACGGGGCCAAAATAGCATGCCCGTAACTTACTAACCCATTCGTCTTTGTGATGTGGGAGGAGACCAGAGCACCCGGAGGTAACCCACATGGTCATAGGGAGAAAGTACAAATTACTTCCAGACAGCGGCAGGAATCAAACCCCAACTGGGGGTTGCTAGTGCTGTAAAGCGACTGCATTAACTGCTACACTACAATGCTCACCCCTCTAGTGTTCTGGCCAACAGGCGTTCTTCTCATGTCTGAGAGAGATTTCTGTGCACATTTTAGATGCTGCACTTCCCACATAAAAATAATCCATAAGTTATTCATTGGCTGTGTAGGACTTTAGGAGGATTGGAAGGGTGTTCCATTAATGCAGTTTCTTCAATTTAGCCAAGGTGGTCAAGGTTTCCCATTACATAGGTTGTTAGTAAACCAAGTTGCAGTCTTTCCTTCTTTTTATGTGCTTTGTTAGGTTTGGCCTGAAGTACTAGTCATTACTCATTTTTAGTAGTGATTTTCTGATAAGATTGATAAAGGGGAATGAGTCCATGTAGTTTATTTGCATTTTCAAGAAAGTGCTTGGTAATATGCCATATAATACAACCAGCCAGTTCTGGTGACATAGTGACACAGCCCCGAGAGCTGCTGTCTCACAAATCCAGTGACCTGGGTTCAGTCCTGACCTCCAGCACTGTCTGTGTGTTTTTTTAACACATTCTCTTTGTGATTTTGTGGGTTTCCTCCCAAATCCCAAAAAGTGTAGCTTTGTAGGTAAGTTGTCCCTAGTGTGTGGACTCTGTGGGGAGTTGATGGTCTTTAACACATCACTCACCCAGGCTGCTGTCCCTACATACTTCAAATCAGCTGCCATCATCCCTCTACCAAAGAACTCTACACATTTCGAACTAAATGACTACCACCCAGTGGCATTGATGCCAATCACCATGAAGTGTTTTGAACAGCTGATAATGGCACATATCAAAAACTCCATTCCTGCCCCACTGGACATTCACTAATATGCTAACTGACGGAATCGCTCTACGACAGATGTCATAGCATCAATCTTGCACCTGACCTTGGCACACCTAGGAAACAAGGACACTTATGTCAGAATACTGTTTCTGGATTTCAGTTCGGCATTCAACACTATTGTCCCACAGACCTTGGTGAACAAACTCCTAGTCCTCGGTCTAAATACACCACTGTGCAACTGGGGGTGTTGGACTTCCTAACCAACAGATCTCAGGTAGTCAGGATGCACAACTGATCCTCCCTCTCCATCAACCTCAACATGGCTGCCCCCCCCCCCCCCCCCCCCCAGGGCAGTGTGCTGAGCCCACTGCTGTACACTCTGCTCACACACGACTGCCCGGGCAAACACCCAAGTAATCACATTGTCAAGTTCACCGATGACACAACAGTGGTGGGGCTCATCAGCAATAATGATGAGGTGGCCTACAAAGAGGAGGTGGAAGAGCTCGAGGCCTGGTGTCAGACAAATAACTTCTTGCTCAATGTAAACAAGACAAAGCAGCTGGTTATTGACTTCCGGAGAAATCAACATACACACCCCTCTTTACTAAGGACTAAGACCTGACGAAGGGTCTCGGCCCGAAATGTTGACTGCTCTTTTCCACGGATGCTGCCCGACCTGCTGAGTTCCTCCAGCGTGTTGTACGTGTTGAGGAGAATCCAGGTATCGGAAGAAGGTAGTGAATAGAAACCACACACTTCTGAAAATAAGGTTTTGTTTATAAGAGAAAACAATATGTGCAAAATATTTACATGAGCAAGAACAATTCAAAATTCAAACATTCTGTTTAGGTTCCAAATCTTAGATATCAGACCATAACAAATTCCTTTTTAATGAGAATCAGTAATATTCATTAGAATAACCTTTGTTACTCCAATTTATCTAACACATTAGATCTAATGTTATTCCCCATTTGAACGTTTACAGACTAAACTTCTGTTTTTACTTATCCCTAGTTAGTTGAAAATCAAATATAATTCCTATTCTCAAGTATTATAGTTAACTTCAGTTTCAGTTCCAGGCAGTATATCTACAAGTTTAAATTCAAATTCAAAAACTATATACACACAGTTTAACTTTCACAACAATTCTCCAACATCACAACTTTTAAACAAAGTAAATCTCATTCAGTAACTTATCAAAGTCTTTGCAAAAATAATCAGTTCTTCCAGAAAATCAAATTTGGATTCTTCGACTGAAAATAAACTTATACATCTGTGGTGAACTACATATACCTGTCTGGACACGCCCCCCCCCCCCCCCCCCCCCCCCCGCTGACTGCTCATGTGGCTCCTCCCACTGACCCCGGTATAAAGGTGATTGGAGACACAGCCCCGGCCTCAGTCTCCAGGATGCAGTGTGGTGGTCAATTGCTGCTTGTTCTTTCTTCCAGCCAATAAAAGCCTATATCTCGCCTCTCGTCTCAGAGAGTTATTGATGGTGCATCAACATCCAACCGTATTAAATCGTCTGTGTTATTACACATTTCGTTTCCGCGCTGGTTCATCGACTCTTGGGTGGCTCGCCATCTTGTTTCTTGGTTCATTGGATGAAATAGTTGATCATCCATGGAAAGTCAGTTCACAAACTTGTACCAAAACTTGACCAAACCCCTTGGTATGATTTTGCAGAACTATTTCCCACTACATGGTAGGGATTTTGGACACTCATCTCTGCCGATGTTGTCTCATTATAGCTGCTACGTGTTATAGCCGTAGCTTCAATAAATTTTTTATTGCTATTGTCTCTCCTCCAGGGATTTCACCCTGAGGTTTTCAAGTTAGTAGGGTAAAGATACTCACTATTAATTCCACTCTTAACAGTTCATGTCTTCAGCCTCTAATCGTTAATGCGTTTCTCTTCTTGTCCGCCCTGTGTCAGCCACGCCCTGCCCTCGCATTGCACCTTTTTTTAAAAATCGGTAAACCTCGTTTTCATCCCTCCGCAGGTAGAACTTTCTAGCATTACAACTTTGGGTTTAATTAACCTGGGTTACAAAAGTATCACTGGCACGAACTTAGTCACCATCAAGGACATACCTGTATATACAGGAAGGTGCCAGTAACATCATGAAGGATCACACATACCCTACTCATGGACTGTTTGTCCCACTCCCATCAGGGAAGAGGCTACGTTGCAGCCACAACAAGACCACCAGACTCAAAAACAGTTACTTTTCCCAAACAGTAAGACTGATCAACACTCCCACCTGCTAACTCCACCACTACTTTATTATGTCCCACCAGTCACCTTATATGCTTCCTAGCGTCACGTTATGGACATACAATCAATCTATGTATATAAGCTATCATATGTATTTATACTTATTGTGTGTTTTTTATTTATCATTATGGTCTTTACCTTTTGTGTTTTTTGTACTGCATCTGATCTGGAGTAACAATTATTTTGTTCTTTTGTGTACAGGAAATAATATTAAACAATCTTGAATGTTGAGTCTCTTGAATTGCAAGTTGAACCTTGAAATATGGAGAGAATAAACTGGGATTGGGTAGAATTAGTGTAAAGACGGGTACTTGCTGGTTGAAATGGACACTGGCTCAAAGGACGGATTACCATGCCATATCACTCAGTGATTTGTTTCTTTTGTATTTCATTTTGCTCTTTCCTCTTTACCTTTATCTCTTGTTATCTCATTTTCTCTCCCTTAGCCTCTCTTTCTCCATTTTGCTCCCTCTATCTTTCTCTGCCTCGCTTTCTCTCCCTCTCTTCTCCATGTGGGCAAAATGAATTTCGCTGAAATATCTGGAATAGAGAGAGTGCTGGAAACTGCTGTCTCGATATATAGCCACATGAGACTGGCTTCCTGCTTCCTGTGGTTCCATTCTGACTCTGTTTACCTCGTGCATAAAAAAATCTCAACCCTCTGGTCTAGGAAACACCAGCGACTGCAGATGCTGGAATCTGGAGCAACACACAAGATGAATCAAAATCAGAATCAGTTTTAACATTGCTGGCATATGTCATGAAATTTATTGTTTTTGCAGCAGTAGTGCAATACACAGAAAAGTTATAAATTACAATAATAAATATATATCCTTGATGGGCCAAATAGCCCAACTCTGCTCCTATACCTTATGGTCTTATGGTGTACTAGTATTACATTTATATAGATATAACACTACTTATTTAACGTTCATGCAAAAAAAGAAGCCTAAAAATAGTGAGGTCATATTCATGGATTGGTTCAATGTCCATTAAGAAAACTGATGGCAGAGGGGAAGAAACTGTTACTAAAACATTGAGTGTGTGTTCTCAGGCTCCTGAAGCTCCTCTCTGATGGTAGCAATGAGAAGAGGGCATGTCCTGGGTGACGGGGGTCCTGAATGATGGATGCCACCTTTCTGAGGCATCATCTTTTGAAGATGTCCTGAATGCGGGAGAGCTGGCTGTGTTCACAACACTCTGCAGCCTTTTCTGATATTGTGTAGTGGCCCCTCCCTACCAGATGGTGATGCTGGAGAAACTCAGTAGGGTAGGTAGCATCTCTGGAGGGAAACGGACAGTTGACATTTCGGGTCCCAGTCTATATCCCAGAACGTCGACTGTCCATCTCTCTCCCTGGATGCTGCCTGTCCCTGAGCTCCTCCAGCATCTTGTGTGTTCTCTTTGCTTTAAGCATTAAACAGAGATACATCTACACCATATTAATACTTCTTCCTGTAAACTTTATACTTGAATTCAGTGCTAACTTACAGGGAGAGCTTGCAGGTGAACATTGTGTGGTTCCTAAAATTCTGTGGCACTGTCTCGATTATATACTTATTGCAGCTTTTTAAAACTGTTTCGGAACAGCTTTGGTCTGTCTGTAAAAGTCAAAATAAAACTGCAGATACTGGCAATCTAAAATAAAAACAAATATGCCAGAAACTTTTGTCGGGTTTGTGGGAGGAGGGACAGAATTAGCGTTTCAATTTGAAAAGTATTTTCAGGCACTCTGTCCCTCCCTGCAGAGTTGAACAACACAGAAGGGCCTGTTTTTGTGTCCAACACTCTCACCAGCAATGTGCTCCACAGTTTTTGGTCTTCAATGAGAATATACTGTCATTTTCACTTTTCCATTGAGGAATCATCGGATGCCCATTGACATGTACAAGACAGAACTCTTCAAGGATGTCAACACGAGTGAATCTGCAGATGCTGGAAATAAATAAAAACACAAAATGCTGGCAGAACTCAGCAGGCCAGACAGCATCTATAGGAGGAGGTAGTGACGACGTTTTGGGCCGAAACCCTTCATCAAGAGGGTTCAAGGATGTGTAGGCCACCCTTTATTTGGTGAAGGAAGCTTTGTTATGACTAAATTTAAAATGTCATTTAAGATAGCACCACATGCTTCCAATTGAATTTAATGGGAATAGTTGTATTTGGTTGTTGTCTGCATCGATAGATAAAATGTAACGATCTATCTCGCTCACCGAGCAATCGTGAGGAGTTTTTTCAAAGGCAAAACAGCTTTAAAACAGAATTATTTTGAAATATATTAATGCTGTAATGTTCACTTCCACTTTAAAGGAGTTATAGATCATCAGCAAATCCAGTAAAACTCCACCTTGTCTGGAGATCTAAAGAGAATTGTTTTCATCAAGCACTTTTTCCTGACCTAATCACTCTCTTTTCTTTGCCAGGGAAACTCCAAGTCAAGTTTCCAAATAACTCCATTACTTGCTATCCAGTTAATAAACCACTGGCCAGTGGTGTAGTGGCATCCACACTGAATGTCGAGCCGAATGGTCCAGGGTTCAAATCCGGCCGGCTCCTTGTACACTTTCCATCCTTGCCAGGTTGATTGTTCAGCTAGCAACTCGGCCTCATAAAAAACAGACATATGCTAAAGAAACGGCAAACTTGCCACCTGATACGCCACAGGCAACAATAACAACAATTAATAAACCAGAGCTTTGTAAGGTGGAGGTATTCCTCCCCAAAAGATTAACATGTGTTGCCTGATTCGTACTTGGCTTTAATATCATATAACCAAAATAAAACATTAATATGATGCTTGTCTTGTTGTAAGTTGTCCCGAATAACTCCACAGGTGTAATTAGCAAACAATATTTGACATGCAGCTATATAAGAACCATTGGTCGAAAAGCTAGTTGAAGACCACTTTGAAGGAAGAGTTAGGTTTATCCCGACTGGTTGCATTACAGCAGGTATGGAAACACCAATGCATGGGCTACAGAAGTTGTGTTCTTTCTTGTAAAGTTTTGTTGTAGTTGTGTTTTTTTTTGTAAAAATTATGTATAACTTCATGTTTAATTTATATTTTTCCTGTGGATGCCACTGAAATAATAGTGTTTGTGATGCTGTAAGTAAGTTTTTCATTACACCTGTGCACACACACACTTGTGCAGATGACTATAAACTTGAGTTTTCGCTGTTCATCCAGAAGATTACGACGTACAGGATCGACAGTGTCTAGGCTATTTGGATTCAGAATTGGCTTGCCCATAGAAGACAGAAAGTATTAATTGATGGGACTTATTCTAGCTGGAGGTCCGTGACTAGTGGTGTTCCACAGGAATCCGCACTGGGATCTCTGCTGTATGTGAAAATGTGGGTGGGTGAGTTTGCAAGTTTGCAGACGATTGTTGGCATTGTGGATAGTGCGGAAGATTGCCAAAAGGTACAACAGGGTATAGATTAGATGCATGGAGAAATGGCAGTTGAATCTGGCCAAGTGTGAGGTGTTGCATTTTGGGAGATCATATGTGAAGGATAGGACATAGTTAATGGCAGGACTCTTAACAGTGTTGACATAGAAAGGAATCTTGGGGGTCTATGTGCATAGCTCCCTAAAAGTGGACGCACAGGGTGGTTAAAAAGGCATATGGCATTGTTGCCTTTATTGGGTTCAAGAGTTGGGACATTCTGTTGTATCTTTGTAAAACATATGAGGCCACAATGGAGAATTGCATTCAGTTCAGGCCACCCTGTTACAAGGATGTGGAGGCTTTGGAGAGGGGGCAGAAGAGGTTTATAAGGATGCTGCCTGGATTAGAGAGCAGGTGCGATAAGGAGAGGTTGGACAAATCTGGGTTGTTTTCTCTGGAGTGGCTGAGTCTGAGGGGAGACCTGATAGAGGTTTATAAGATTATGAGAGGCATAGAGAGAGTAGACAGGGAGCATCTGTTTCCCAGGGTAAAAATGTCTAATACCAGAGGGCATGCATTGAAGGTGAGAGGGGGAAGTTCAGGAGAGATATGCAGGGCATGTTTTTACACAGAGAGTGGTGGGTGCCTAGAATGTGTTGCCAGGGCTTGTAGTGGAGGCAGATACTATCGAGTAGTTTAAAAGGTGTTGGATAGGCAGAGAAATAAGCAGAGAATGGAGGGGTATGATATTGTGTAGGCAGAAGGGATTAATTTAGTTGCCATTCAATTAGTTTGGCTGAAAGGTCTGTCCCTGTGTTGTACTGTTCTATGATCTATGTTTGGTTTCTAAGAGAAATTCAAGATTTGGATTTATTCAGGTTTATAATACAGTATGAGATGGATCAGTGATGCTTTATTCCGATGAGGACTGCTGCTTAATTTGCTTGTGTTGTGACACTAGTTTACTGCAGAATCTGTTTCAACGTCAGATCAGAGGCCATCTCTTGGTAATGATCACCACTGCCTGAGCATATGTGGCCTGAGTAACAATTGTCTGTGGTGCAGGTCACACTTTGAAATTTCCAGCCTCCTGACCCTTTGGGGTCATGCAGATTTGTTGAAATATTGTTCACATTGACTGATCATTGGTGAAGTTCAATCCATGGTCTCATCTCCTTAAACTTTTGCCATTGCAGAAGTTGCTTGGGGATCAATGAACTTTGCATGGTGCTGACAGATAGTTTAACTGTGTTGCATACTGTTAACTCTTAGTAACTGTCACCTTGTAAACAGTCTCTGAGTTGTAAATTACTTGCAATATTAATTCATAACCACTAGAAAGTCTGTGAATGCCGGAAATCCAAAGCAGCACACACAAAATACTGGGGGAGCTCAACAGGTCAGGCAGCATCAATGGAAATGAATAAACAGTCAACGTTTCAGGCCAATAACCTTCTTCAGGACTGGAAAGGAAGGGGAAAGATGACAGAATAAAAAGGTATGAGGAGGGGAAAGAGAATAGAGAGAAGGTGATAGGTGAAGCCAGGTGGGTGGGATAAGTAAAGGGCTGGAGAAGAAGGAATTTGATTGCATAGGAGAAAGGAAAGGAGGAGGGGACTCAGGAGGAAATTATTAGGCAGGTGAAAAGAGGTAAATGGCCAGAGTGGGGAATAGAGGAAGAGGCGAAGGGGGAGGAGAAAAAAATTACTGGAAGGTGAAATCGATATTCATGGCATCAGGTTGGAGGCTACCCAGAGGGAATATAGGTGTTGCTCTTCCATCCTGAAGGTAGCCTCATCTTGGCACAAGAGGAGGCTGCAGACCGAGATGTCGGAACACGAATGGAAATGGGAATTAAAATGTTGGCTCACCAGGAAGTTCTGATTTTGGTGGATGGAGCAGAGGTGTTCATCAAAATGGCCCCTCAATGTACGACGGGTCTCGCCAACGTAGAGGAGGCCGCATCAGGAGCACCAGAAATAATAGATGGTCCCAGCAGATTCACGGGCGAAGTGTTGCCTCAGCTGGAAGGACTGTTTGGGGCCCTGAATGGAGGTGAGGGAGGAGGTGAATGGACAGGTGTAGCACTTTGGCCACTTGCAGGGATAAGTGTTGGGAGAGAGATTAGTGGGAAGAGCCAAATGGATGAAGGAAGTATGAAGGGAACGATCCCTATTGAGAGTGGAGAGGAGGGTGGAGGTAATGACATGTTTAGTGGTAGGGTCTCTTTGGAGATGGGGAAGTTGTGGAGGATGATTTTCCAGTTAGCTTTGAAGTAACTATCAGTAGGGTGTATGACTGTGTCTGCATGCGCTATACACCTATGCAAGATTATGTGTGTGTGACTATCTGTCAACAACGATAACCGTGTATTCCTGTCCATTATAATGTTGTGTATTAGTGACACACTCTGTACGTTTGGGTAGGGTATGTGAGAGAGATTATATAAATGCACATGACTCTTCGTAACTGCGTGTATGTCATAGTGATGCTATTGTATATGACTGCAGATGTGTCTATGAGGGGCTTGCTGGTGTGTGTGTGTGTGTGTGTGTGTGTGTGTGTGTGTGTGTGTGTGTGTGTGTGTGTGTGTGTGTGTGTGTGTGTGTGTGTGTGTGTGTGTGTGTGTGTGTGTGTGTGTGTGTGTGTGTGGTTGTTTAAAGTTCAAAGCTCAAAGTAAATTGAGCTTTATGTCACCATATACAACCCTGAGTGCATGTATATATCTGCATATTTATGTGTCTCTATGCATGTATATTGATTAGAAGCAGGGCACACTTTATTCTGTGTTGTTCATGTGTGTCTGGAGTAAGCAGGGAGTTTGCTCTGTGCATTTAAGACATTATACCTATGACAAGTAAAGGTGCAGACAGTGAAGTTAAATGGTGTGCAGCGTCTGCTTTGCTGGGACCTGTGCCGTACTAATCTGTATATCCAAGGCCTGAACACAGAGAGAGCCATTCACACAGAAAAGGGCTCTCAACAAGACAGCCGAGGCCTGCCTCTGTGTTCGCTCTAGGGATCAACCTTAAACGAAGCGTGAACCTTCTTGCAGGTAATTGCTTACTAAGAATTCTTTTTCGATGTTCACTTCATCCCACTTCCAGCTTGTTGCTGCTTTTGCCCAGGCTTTGACCCCTGCCCTCCAACAGATACCCCCATTTGCCTTCAGTCTATTCCACCATATTCACTGGCACACTTTGCCCCTGAATGCACAACTGACCTTGCTTTTGTGTGGGCTTGTGCAGGTACCGTCGAGTTGCGTACAACGCCTTGGGTCTCGAGTACGATAGAACTCCAGGAGACACACCCCACACATTATCGATATAACTTACACACAGAAATTCTAGGCCAGAGTTTCCATTCAGCACCAGCTTTGGTCGTTTGTAATGCTTGCCTCTCTCTGGAGTATTATTTTTATGCAGCCATTCCTTTAACTTGCTAAAATTAGCTTCCAGAATATTGTTACGTCATGGTTTAGTTGGAGGTGCACTCCAGTCCCACATTCCTGATCTTCAGTCACCTAGTATGGGTTGGTTGGGGGATTGCTTGGTCCGTTTGCTCCTGGTCCTGGTCAAGCCAGCCATTCACAGGTCCAGGCAGAGAGCAATCGAGGGTTCTTTCCTGATTACCCGCCCTCTTCCGGAATGATGTCCGTGCCTGTGTGTCCTTGGAGATGGAGTACATTGTATCCATGGATACAATGGTGGATTTCTGGGAACACTGGGACACTCAGGGATTCGGGTGTGTTGTAGATAGTGTTACACATGTTTCAATTTGAAATTGTAAATAGTGTATCTTATGAAATCCTGTATATTGTATAATAGTGTATTGCTGTGATATTGTAGTCATTTGAATAAACTTTTGTATATTGTTATCAAAAAAGATGCTAAGAGGATTTTACAGGTGGGATATATCAATTTAACAAGTGACAAGTTTTCAGGATGGACTGGGATCAAGATCTAGGCCAAACTGTGTATTAAGAAGCTACTTTACTATCATTGCTAGGCAACAACCTCCTCTCACCTGGCGGAGACACCTCATGGTTTGTGTGTTCTGGGTTCACTCCTTGATGATTCCTCCATCTGCCCTCCCTCCAAACTCCTGCCATAGGTTCAGCCAAAGGGCAAGCCATCTTCCCTCAGCCAATGGGCAAGCAAGGCAGCTGCTTGTTACCCAGTCATGTCCAACTTAACCATTTGGGAAGCAACCAAGTTTCCTTCATCACCAAGGTCTTAATAACTGAAGTACTCAAAGCAAGTGTGGAGTAGTAAGTCAAGGAGAAAGAGGCAGGCATAGAAACAAAATCACTGAGGAGAAATGGAGATTGTATGAGTGATCCTGAGATTAGCTCCATCTCAAGATTCTGGTCAAATATATTGGCCAAAGACCTACTCACCCTGGTGGAGTATCAGTGACCAAGAGACTGCCTTTTAAGATGTGGAAACTCCAGGATAACGCAACTTGCTTGCTGCCAACTTGTGTCAAAAATAAATCATTGGTGCAAGTTCTGATTTGTTAGACACTGCTGAGATTTGTCAGCTTCAGACCAGACTTGGAAATCAATGGCAAGCTTGGCTGCTGATGTGATGTGCTTTTCCTTTGATGTCTCTCTGACTTTCATTCTTTGATTTGACACTAATTGTAGCCAGAATGATTAATAGGGGGCCAGACATGAATCTCTCCCAGCTCAGTGCTTCGAGCTGGATATCAGAAGAGACACAAGAAGAGTAACTTAATCTAGATTATCTTTCCTCTGTGAAGCAGCTGGTGATAGGGGTCTCCTGTTACTGCATCCCTAACCAATGTATATAATCTATCACTATTTACCCTTTTATAACCCATCATGATCATGATGATCACTATCAGGTCTCTCTTGAACCTTACTTGCCTCAGTGGAATAACTCCTAGCTTCTTAAATCATTCCTTACATCTGTAACCTTTCACCTCTGTTAAGATCTGACTGAATTTATGCTGCTCCTCCACAGTGGCTGGTAAATCATTTCTATAATGCAATCCAGCGCTGGGCTTCGTCTGTAACCAAGCTAAGTTCCCACTTGACACCACCTCTTTAATTTTCCCTCTTGATGCAAAACTTCACAGCTCTTGATCTCCTTGACTTCTTTATGGAGGCGACTTACATTTTCAGTTAATATTGCTTGCCTTTCCAAATAAACTTGATCAAAGATTCTCTGTGGGTCCCTCAAAGAGTTAGTATTCATACTTCAAAACATTTTGAAAGCTTTTTGTGTTTTAATGCAGTTACTTCAGAATCAGAATCAGGTTTATTGACGCTGACGTATGTCATGAAATTTGTTGTTTTGTGGCAGCAGTGCAGGGCAGGCAGATCAAGTTACTATAAATTCCAATATAACTAAGTAAGTAACAGTGCAAAAGAGGAACAGTGAGGTGGTGTTCAAGGGCTCATGGACTGTGATGTGGCTCTGAAATCACCTGGGGTCCTTACATCTGGCATTCTTAGACAAGTGCCAACTCCAACCAATCAGTTGTACACTTAAAGAGAGTACTCCTGTTCGAGGGATTAGACACGTAGCTGCTAACATTGCTTGTTGATTTATTTTGCATTAATGTTTGGTGCAGGTTAATGCGTTCAATTCCAACCTTCTGGCCTTGATGCTGATGGACTGCGCAGGGAGGATCTGATGTGGAGGGTTTCCATCGCCGCCAGCCAAATGAGGTCTTGGAGGGAACCTGGGAGGTGACATTCTGCAAAGTGATGTTGACAGTCTGTTTTTGGAACCATCCTATAGGATCCACCATGTCCTTCTCCCTAATGGACTTGTGGTCAAATAGGATTTTCTACAGAGACTTCTCTAGGTGGCTCGGAAAGGTCTAAATGAATGGGGTGTTCTAGTCTGTCCTTTGCAAAACTGGGGACAGACATAACGTCAACATGACACCTGGAGTTTGCGCAGTCAGGCTCGACACACAGCTTGATGCGGCCACACACGGAGGGGGCCGTCGGGAAGAGGGTGATGTTGGCTATGTTTCTCCCCCCCACCCCCACTTTCTCTGGAGACACGTACACCCCGATCGACACAACCTATTTTGGATCTCCAGATGAATTAGAACTTCGCTCGGGTGGCTGCAAAGATGCAGGAGGAGGGTGTGGGCCACACCTTCACCGCGTACAGCACCTCACACCCGGTGACCAGCATGAAAAGGGAGCACCACTCCCTCATTCCTAATATGTTTCACCTCTGAGGAGGTGTAGGGGCAATTGGAGCAGTTATTCCGCTTGCAAGGATAAGTACCAGGAGGGCGATCAGTGGAGAGGGTCGAGTCCCACTACAGACATTCCTCCTCTCCTTTACCATTCCCTATTCCTGTTTCCCTCTCTCACCTTATCTCATTATGCCTATTACCTCCATCTGGTGCTCCTCCCTCTTCCCTTTCTTCCATGATCTTCTGCCCTCTCCTATAAGATTCACCCTTCCACAGGCCTTTATCTCTTTCACCAATCAACTTCCTGCCTCTTTAATTCACCCCTCCCGCCTCCCAGTTTCACCTATCACCTAGTACTTCTTCCTCCCTCTCCTCACTTTCTAACTCTGACTTCTCATCTTCCTTTCCTGTCCTGCAGAAGGGCCTCGGCCCGAAACGTCGACTGTACTCTTTTCTGTAGATGCTGCCCGGCCTGCTGAGTTCCTCCAGCATTTTGTGTGTGTTACTTTGGATTTCCAGCATCTGCAGATTTTCTCGTATTTATGACACTACCATGTCACCCCAATTGGTGGGAACACATTGATGCGATCGTCAGAAGACACGCCAACGGCTATGCTTAATTAGGAGTTTGAGAAGATATGCTATGCCACCAAAGGCTCAAGCAAATTTCTACAGATGTACAGTGAAGAGCATTCTAACTGGTCACATCACTGCCTGATACACAGGCTCCAATGCACAGGATCAAAAAAGGCTTCAGAGAGTTGTGGACTCAGCCACTTTATTGAGGGCACAACCCTCTCTACCATTGAGGGCATCTTCACAATGCAATACCTCAAAAAGGTGACACCTATCACAAAGGACACTCTCCATCCGGGACATGCCCTCTTCTCATTACTACCATCAGGGATGAGATACAGGATCCTGAAGACACCCATCAACACTTCTTCTCCTCTGCTATCAGATTTCTGCACAGTCCATTAACCCACGAACACTATCTTGCTATTCCTTATTGCACTGTTTATCTATTTATATTTTGTAGCTGGCTGAAATATTTTAATGTCTTGTACTGTATAGCTGACACACAAAAAACAAATATTGTGATATATCATGGTGATAATAAAGCTGATTCTGACAGTATTTTGTAATCTACATTCAGTAGTGAGGCTGGTGTCCAATTCCTTTACCCCATCTGCTTGTACGTGAGGTTGACGATGCCCTTCCTCATGAATTCTACCCTGCTGCCAGCCAGAAGCACAGTGCTGGATGCTTCTGAAAGGTCGGGGCCCATGCAGTCCCAGAGAGCTGACCACAGTTCATCAAAAAAGCCACAGCTCCCGTCCAGAGCTGGCCCCAGACTCTCCTGCTCACTCTAGTCCGAAACCTTCAAGGCGGAAGGGGAATTCTGGGAGCGGACAACTACAGCAAAATCAGAATCATAGAGTCAGGTTTACTCTCGCTGACGTATGAAATGAAATTTGTTGTTTTGTGGCAGCACTACAGAGTAGGACACAAAATAATTACTACAAGTTACAATAAAAATACATAAACAGTGCAAAAGAGGAAAAGCAAAGTAATGTTCAGAAATCAGATGGTGAAGGGGAAGAAGCTATTTCTAAGGTGTTGAGTGTGGGCCTTTTGGCTCCTGTATACCTCCTTGGCTTCAGAGGTAGGGCAAACATCAACAGTCAAGTCCAAATCAGAATCAGGTTTATTATCACTGACGTTTGCCATGAAATTTGTTGTTTTGCGGTAGCAGTACATTGCAAGGCATAAAAAAATTACTATAAGTTACAATCTGGTCCTGATGGACTTCCAGTGGCTTTCTGCTGGATACAATGGGCACTGTGTTTATGATTGTATATGAGCTGCACGAGTGTGTGTGTGTGTGTGTGTGTGTGTGTGTGTGTGTGTGT
This sequence comes from Hemitrygon akajei, assembly GCF_048418815.1. Taxonomy (NCBI): domain Eukaryota; kingdom Metazoa; phylum Chordata; class Chondrichthyes; order Myliobatiformes; family Dasyatidae; genus Hemitrygon; species Hemitrygon akajei. The sequence goes on along the minus strand of NC_133141.1, from coordinate 21,395,522 downwards.
GTGTGTGTGTGTGTGTGTGTGTGTGTGTGTGTGTGTGTGTGTGTGTGTGTGTGCGTGTGTGTGTGTGTGTGTGTGTGAGCATGTTTGCGCGTGCATACCTGTATATAAATGGCTTTGCAAATTTGTGCACTTAGTTGTAATTTACTTCAGGAATAAATTATTGATATCACGACATGCTGAGTGCCCGTTGGTTGAGGCTCTGCAGAACTGCAGTATGTGTGGTATAGTTGTTCTCTGAGAGTTGGTGGAATTGTAAGAGGGAGGACGGGACATGTAAAGGAAGGCTGAATAATGGCTATCTCAGAATAAGTCTCATTGATCAGACACCGCCATAAACTAGGAGTGGTTTTACGACTGTGTTTTGAACCCTCAGATTAGATCACTGTCTTGAAACAATTCCCCGATAAATTTCCTAATGTTTTGGTTTATAAGTGGTTTTGGGTGGGCTTTTGCTTTTGAAATGCTGAGTGGTGTCAGTGCAGGAACAGTGGTCAGGCATAGCTGAAAACAAAAGCTTGAGACAAATATTAGAGCGGGTAAAATGTGCCAGCTTCTCCAACCCAGGGGCTAGAGACTTGACAGGGAGGAGGTTCAGGTCAGGGACTGAATGTTGAACACTGATGGCTTCCAGTTCCTCTGGCAGAACAGAACTCCACTCACTAGTGTGTTGACGACAGTTAGATGTTAAGGTTCGTGAACAGATAGCTTCTTCAGGAGCTAAACAACAGTAACCTACATTTATATAGCATCTTGAGCATGTCAAAGCACCTCAGGGTACTTCATAGACTGTTATACTGCACCCAGTAAATTCTGAAACTGGCTTTATTGATGAGTTTCCGGTAGAGCAAGAGTCCCCAATCTGGAGTCCACAGATCCCTCAGTTAATAGTAGTGGTCTATGGCATAAAAAACGTTGGGAGCCCCTGTTGTAGGGTCTTGTCTACATACAGACATATCAGACCATTCTTTGAATAAGGTTTCACATTTTTGGATGTTTTTACTCCTGTGTATAAGAAATTCCAAGTCTGAAAACACTGCCTCATACAGGACGTGGTGGAAATCTGAGGGAGGGGAGCACTGATTTCCAAAAAAAAGAACAAAAGCTGAGTATACACATTGGACATAGAGAAGTCCTTCAGAGATGCAACTGATATTTATAGTTTTATTGTCTCCAATGTGAGATGAGCTCAGAATCGGCCATCTGATATTGTTTGTTTCATATTGACACCAAAGTCAAATTTCAAAGGAAAATCATTAATTTCAATTCTACAACCTCTCGGTTTACTTCCTCGGAATAATATTTAGAAACCGGCTCTCCTGATAACTGGTTCCTCCCTGATTATCAACCATCTATTTATATTAATCTTACCCTAACTTATTTTATTCCCTAGTAACCTATTCTCCTCATGCTCCCATCAACATCCCCCAGATTCTACGAATTAACCTACCGACCCTCACTGCAGAGACTTGTGGACACAACTCAACCCATTGTGGAAACCAGCCTCCCCCAAGTGGACTCTTCTACACTTCTCACTGCCTCAGTAAAGCAGCCAGCAAAATCAAGGACTCCACCCACCCCAGACATTCCCTCTTCTCCCCCTCCCATTGGGCAGAATGTGGTGAACTACATATACCTGTCTGGACTGCTCCTGTGGCTCCTCCCACAGACCCCTGCTGACTGCTCCTGTGGCTCCTCCCACAGACCCCTCTATAAAGGCGATTGAGGCCTGAGCCCGGCCTCATTCTCCAGGATGTAGTGTTGTTCATTCTTCCAGTCAATAAAAGCCGATATCTCGCTTCTTACGTCTCAGAGTGAGTTATTGATGGTGCATCACAGAGGATACAAAAGTCTAAAGCACGTACCACCGGGCTCAAGGACAGCTTCTATCCCACTGTTATAGGACTATTGAATGGCCCTGTAATACAATAAGATCAGAATCAGATCTAATATCACTGGCATATGTTGTCAAATTTGTTAAATTTATTGATGGACACTTGGCCCCAAAATCTACCTCATTGTGGCCCTTACACTTTATTGTGTACATGCACTGCATTTTCTCTGTGACTGTAACACTTTATTATGCATTCTGTTATTGTTTTACCCAGTACTGCCTCAATGTATTGTTATCAAGACTACATAAAACACACTATAGTTTCACAGCACGGTAGCATAGTGGTTAGCACAACACTTTACCATACCGGTGACCTGGGTTCAATTCCCACCACTGCCTGTGAAGAGTTTGTACATTCTCCCTGTGACTGCATGGGTTTCCTCTGTTCCTCAGTACATGTGACAGTAATAAACCAATTTACCAAGCTACTCTATGTGTTTGGGATGTGGGAGGAAACCAGAGCACTGGGGGGAAATCCATAGTCAGTGCGAGAACGCGTGAGCTCTACACAAACAGCATTGGAAGTCAGTGCTAAACCCGGGTCTCCATAGCAATTGCATCACTGTGTCCCTTCGAGCTGTTGCAATGAGGAGGAGGCAGAATTTAAAATAAATGTTCTGTGTTGTGTATTCAGTTTAAAACTTGTGATGGCATATTTATTTCTACGTTCTCAAAAACTGCTAACCAATTTTGTGATTCTGGAAGAACTTAGATTTCCCTCAGGTTTTCAAGGACTAAGCATCTACAGTACGGTCAACATTGAAACTTCAGTGGCAAGAATCCTAAAACGAATGAGGTACTTGAAAGGAACGATCAAAGACCAGGTCATTGGACATGCTCGTTGAGGGCTGTTTGATGTTACCATGTCAACCACATGATTTCATTTCAAAAATCACCTAATTGTTCATTTCTCCACAATTTCCAAAAAATAGCTATATTAAGAAAAGCACAGTTCATAAGTGTGACTTATCATTGTAACTATTTACTTTAAGGTGAGAGGGGAACGATTTGAAAGGGACTTGAGAGACAAGTGTTTCACATAGAGGGTGGTGAATATCTGGAACGAGCTGCCAAGGGACATGGAAGAGACGGGTACAGTCATGACATTTAAAAGGTGTTTGGACAGGTACATGAATAGGAAAGATTTAGAGGGATATGGGGCAAATGTGGACGAATGGTATTAGCATAGATGGACATCACAGTCAGGACTAGAAGAGTCTGATTTTGTGCTAAATGCTTCTACTACCCAGTGTCAGTATTATTAATCAGGATATTAAGAGGCCTTGGGGGTCCCACATGGTCTATTTTCCTGGCACCATTTCATTAGAATATTTGGTGGAATCATGTCCTTGAAGGCCCAGGTTGGAGTTTAGGCCTCTGCCTTTTGGTGAGTGAGTGTTCCAAACACAGTGACAGCCAAGTGCATAAAATGAGTTGAAGCTGATTTCTACCTGTCATTTTGGAATGAACTCTCTCCAGTCTCTTCTGACACTGAATGCAAAAACAGACCTGGTTTTAAACTGGTATACATCAAACATTTGAGAAGAGCTGCATGCAAAGAGAGAGAGATAACATGGTGCTTCAGCTTCTGGAGAGCATCAAATGGAACAGTACATTTTCACTTTTGATGGAAAAGGTGGTTCAGTGTAGCAGGGAGAGCTCCTGTTACCAGCCTCCAGTGCTGACTGTTTGGAGTTTACACATTCTCCCTATTTCTGTCTGTGTGCTCCGGTTTCCTCCCACATCCCATAGAAATGCAGGGGAGGCTGGTTTCTGTGATGTGTTGAGCTGCATCCTTAACTCATTGTAGCGCAGGTCAGTCAGTAAGTTGCCCCTAGTGTGTGGCAGGCGGTGGAATGTAGGGGATGGGGGAAGCATGTGAGAGAGAACAAGCTGAAACACTGCAGGGAAAATAAGGAGACAGGGAATGGGACTGACAAGATTGCTCTACTGGGAACCAGTATGACTTAATGGGCTGAATAGCCTCCTCTGTATATCACACTAAGTCAGATAAAGCAAATAGAACTGGGACTGAACTAAACGAGGAGCACACAAAAGTATATGTGTGCTATAATTATGATTGAAATTATTATGTTATTTGATGTCAGAATTAAATTACTATTGATGGCGTGCAGACACGCATTGTGTTTTCATGGCGCTGTCTGGCTGTGAAGTTGTTAAACAGCTAAAATTTGTAAAAATTTATAATTTTCTAAATGCCATGGAGTCAATGCATTAGAGGGCACTCATTCACAAAGTAATGAATTTTCTTTGGAGCTTTCAGAGTGTGCTTTTGATTTGTGCTGCATTATGGCACTAGTACCCATTAAATTTTGACTGTAGAGCATGTTGGAGGTGCAGTACCCTTTATAAGTGATACTTGGTGAAATATTTTCCAGGCGACATGACTATATTTAGGTGTCAACAAGTGGGGGGGGGGGGGTAAGCAAATTTAATCATCACTCCCCTCACATACCCCATTTTCTGCTTGCTTTTGCTTTGCCAAACAGAAAGTTGAACCAACTTCCGGCCCACTCTTGCTTCTATTTCTTATGACTGGAAAACAAAAGGGGGCTGATTTGAGCAGCCGGTGGGGTGGCAACAGCATGTTGGAGGTTTTAGGGAGGCTTTTCTCTTGAACCTCTTGCTCACGGAGATGACAGTTGCAGAGCACAGCTAAACCACTTTCACAGTAAAAATAGCTGTTATATAAATTCTACACAAAACCGGTAGCTGCTGGGAGTTTTGCTTCATTTGTTCATGGAACACACACACTGGCAGGGTCAGCATGCAGTACTAGTTTTAAAATTACAAATTCTTTATGTCATTTCATGAAGATGATCCTCCAAGAGGACCACGGCCTTGTCGTAGGGTTTGGAGGCTTGCGTGCCTCAATGACCTGGAGAGCTATGTTGGCTGGAGTCAGGGATTTATGCTTTGGCTCTTGGTAGGGTCACCCATGCCAAACAGGTCAAAGGGTAGAGACCAGCTTAATAGTGGTCTGCCAGTCCTCCAGGTTTGGGGGTTCAGCTCAGAGCCAACAACCCAGTGTCATTACAGGTAGTGAGGATGAAGATACTGTGTTTATGGCAAGAAAGAAATAGAAACACAATATCCGAGCCAAACATAATGCTAAGTTATGTCTCTTCTGCCTGTGTGTGATCCATATCCATTTAATTCCTGCATGTTCATGTGTCAGTCTAAAAGTCTATTTATTGCCACTATATAAAGGCATGCTGGCCTTTATAACAAGAGGAATTGAGTATAGGAGTAAAGAGGTCCTTCTGCAGCTGTACAGGGCCCTGGTGAGACGCCACCTGGAGTATTGTGTGCAGTTTTGGTCTCCAAATTTGAGGAAGGACATTCTTGCTATTGAGGGGGTGTAGCGTAGGTTCACAAGGTTAATTCCCGGAATGGCGGGACTGTCATATGTTGAAAGATTGGAGCGACTGGGCTTGTATACACTGGAATTTAGAAGGATGAGAGGGGATCTGATTGAAACATATAAGATTATTAAGGGATTGGACACACTGGAGGCAGGAAGCATGTTCCCGCTGATGGGTGAGCCCAGAACTAGAGGCCACAGTTTAAGAATAAGGGGTAGGCCATTTAGAACAGAGATGCGGAAAAACTTTTTCACCCAGAGAGTGGGGGATATGTGGAATGCTCTGCTCCAGAAGGCAGTGGAGGCCAAGTCTCTGGATGCATTCAAGAGAGAGTTAGATAGAGCTCTTATAGATAGCGGGGGTCAAGGGATATGGGGAGAGGGCAGGAACGGGGTACTGATTGCGTATGATCAGCCATGATCACAGTGAATGGCGGTGCTGGCTAGAAGGGCCGAATGGCTTACTCCTGCACCTACTGTCTATTGTCTATTATCCGATCTGCTTCCACCAGTGCCCTTGCAGTGCATTTTAGCACCCACCACTTTCAGTGTAAAAGAAACTTGTCCTGCACAGCTCCTTTAAACTTTACCCCTCTCACTTTAAATATATGTTCTCTAGTATTTGACATTTCTACCCTGGGAAAAGATGCTGACCCTCAAAATCTTATAAACTTCTGTTAGATCTCCTCTCAGCCTCTGATGCTCCCGAGGAAACATCCGAGGTTTGTCCAACCTCTCCTTGCAGCTCATTCCCTCTAATCCAGGAGACATTCTGGTAAACCTCTCCAAACGTTTCATATCCTCGCTGTGATGGCATGACCGGAATGCACATAACAGACCTAATCAAAGTCTTATAAAGGTGCAATATGACTTCCTGACTTTTATACTCATCGTCCTGGCTGATAAAGGCAAATGAGCCATATGCCTTCTTTTCCACCTTATCTACTTGTGTGGCCATTTTCAGGGAGGTATTGACTTGGGCAACCCAGAACATATTGTGCAGTTGGAAATCAGCTAAATTTGATATAGATCAATTTTGTATGTTCTGAGTTGGGCAAAATGAGCTCATTGATTAATCCAACTCCAGAATTTACGGCAGGATTTTTATTTGCTATTTTTCTGGGGTTTTTTCTGGCATAAAACTCTCCCAAGCGACGCCAACAGTAAGTAGTGCAACTCATAAAATTAATTGTTGATGTCACAGGAAGTTCACCAGCACCTCTAGTCCCTCAGGAAGCTCAAGAAATTTGGCATGTCCCCGTTGACCCTTACCAACTTTTTTTGCTGCATCACAGCTTGGCGTGACAACTGCTCTGCCTATGACCGCAAGAAACTACAGAGAGTTGTGGACACAGCTCAGCACATCACAGAAACCAGCCTCCCCTCCATAGACTCTCTACATTTCTCGCTGCCTCGTTTTATTCTCTGGTAACTTATTCTCCTCATGTTTCCATCAACACTCCCAATTCTACCGCTCAGCAACACACAGAGCCAACTTACAGCAGCCCACCTACCAATCTGCACAGCAGAGGGTCGTGGATACATTATCGGAATGAGCCTCCCCACCATGGCCTCTGACTATACTTCTCACTGCTTCGGTAAAGCAGCCAACATCATCCAAGACTCCGCTCACCCAGACGTTCTCTTTTCTCTCCCTCCCATTGGACAGAAGATACAAAAGACTGAAACCATGTATCACCAGACTCCAGGAGATCTTCTATCCCACAGTTATAAGAGTATTGAATGGTTTCCTAACAGTTCTTGAACAATCCTTGGTTAAGGAAAGAAGAGAGGCAGAAGGAGTTGAAATTTGAATAGAAGAAAGATGAGAAATAAAAGGCAGACTGTTAAATTATCTAAGTCTTATTAATCCACTGTTATAAGACTATTAAATGGTTCCTTGAATGCTAAGGCAGACTTCTGACCTCACAATCTACCTCTATATGACCTTGCTCTTTATTGTCCACCCACACGGCACTTTCTTTGTAGCTGTTATACTTTATTCTTCTTTCTGTTATGTTTTACCTTCAACTAAATGAATTGATCTGTATGAATGGTAAGCAAGACAGGTTTTTCACTGTCATTCGGTATGTGACAATAATAAAGCTATTTATCAAGTGGCAGTGTATGTTTACTCATACACCACCCATTTAAAGGGCTGACACTCAGTCTGTAGTCAGTCTCCTTGCTGAGATCTCTGACCTGCTGTGACCTCATATACAACCTCTCACTGTGCCCTGACTGTGTGGTCATGGTTACTCTGAGCTTCCTAACCTCAGGACTTTTGCAGGCTGCTGCTGCTGCTACTGATCTCTGCCACGTCCCACAGTTTACTGCTCACTGCTACGTTAGGGAGGTCACACAGACTCCATGCTCAAGGAGAGGAGACATCACTCACTCGTCCTCGGGATTTGCCTCGTATGCAGGTTCCCTAATGTACAGATGTTCAGAGATTGTACTCATCCTTAAAAAGATCACAAGACCACGAGATATAGGAGCAGAATTATGCCATTTGGCCCATTGAGTAGGCTGGACCATTCCACCATGGCTGATTTATCATCCCTCTCAACTCCACTCTCCTGCCCTCTCTCCATAACCTTTGATGCCCATGTTAATTAAGAACCTATAAACTTCCACTGACTTGCCTGCCATAGTCATCTGTGGCATTGCATTCCCCAGACTCACCACCGTTTGGCTAAAATTCCTCCTCATCTCTATTCTAAAGGGGCATCCTTCTATTCTGGGGCTGTGCCCTCTGGTCCTGGACTCCTCCACTATAAGAAACATTCTTTACATATACACTCCCTCTAGGCCCTTCAATATTCAATAGGTTTCAAAGAGATCCTCACTCATTCTTCTAAACTCTGGCGAGTACAAGTTCAAGTCATCAAAAGGTCCTCACATATTAACCCTTTCATTCCTGGGATCATTCTCATGATCCTCCTCTGGGCTCTCTTCAATGTCAATACATTCTTTCTTAGATAAGAGGCCCAAAACAGCTCGCAATCTCCAAGTGCGATCTGACCTATACCTTATAAAGCGTCAGCATTACATTTTTGTTTTTATATTTTAGTCCTCTCAAAATGAATGCTAACATTGCATTTGCCTTCCTTGCCACAGACTCAACCTGAAAATTAAACTTCAAGGAATTCTGCATGAGGACCACAGTCCCTTTCGCCTCTGATTTTTGAATTTTCTCCCCATTTAAAAAATATTCTCCACCTTTATTTCTTCCACCAAAGTGCATGACCTACACTTCCCTCCACTACATCTTACACTTCTTCGGCCATTCTCCTAATCAGTCTAACTTCATCTGCAAACTCTCCACTTCCTCAACACTACCTGCCCCTCCACCTATTTCTGTATTGTCCGCAGACTTGGCCACAAAGCAATCAATTCCGTCATCCAAATCATTGACGTATAGCATGAAAAGAAGCAGTCCCAATACCAAACCCTGCAGAATACTAGTAGTCACTGTCAACCAACCAAAAAAGACCCCCTTTATTCCCACGCTTTGCCTCCTGCCAGTCAGCCTATCTTCTATTCATGCTAGTATCTTTCCTGTAATACCATGGGCTCTTATCTTGTTTAGCAGCGCCACATGTGGCACCTTGTTAAAGGCCTTCTAAAAATCCAAGTAAACAACATACACTGAGTCTCCTTTGTCCATCCTGCCAGTTACTTCCTTCAAGAATTCCAACAGATTTGTCAGGCAAGATTTCCCCTTTAGAAAACCATGCTGATTTTGGCCTATTCTATCATGTGCCTCCAAGTACCCCGAAACCTCATCCTTGATAATAGACTCCAACATCTTCCCAACCATTGAATTCAGGCTACTGGCCTATAATTTCCTGTCTTTTGCCTCCCTCCCTTCTTAAAGAGTGGAGTGACATTTGCAATTATCCAGTCCTCTGGAACCATTCCAGAATCTAGTGATTCTTGAAAGATCATTATTAATGCCTCCACAATCTCTTCAGCCACCTCTTTCAGAACCCTGGGGTGTAGACCATCTGGTCCAGGTGACTTATCGACCTTCAGGTCTTTCAGTTTCCCAAGAACCTTCTCCTTAGTAATAATAGCTACACTCACTTCTGCCCCCTAACACTCTTGCCTGATTTTCCCAGTCTACCTGCATATTGAAGTCCTCCGTGATTATCATAACATTGCGCTTTTGACATGCCTTTTCCATCTCCCTTTGTAATTTGTATCCCACATCCTGACTATTGTTGGGAGGCCTGTATATAACTTCCATCGGGGTGCTTTTACTCTTGCAGTTTCTTAACTTTGCCCACAACGACTCTACATCTTCTGATCTTATGTCGCCTCTTTGTAAGGATTTGATTTCTTTTTTTTTACCAAAAGAGCCACCTTGCCCCCTCTGCCTACCAGCCTGTCCTTTCGATACGATGTGTATCCTCGATGTTAAGCTCCCAACTATGATCTTCTTTCAGACACGACTCAGAGATGCCCATTATGTCATACTTGCCAATTTCTAACTGTGCTACAAGATCATCTACTTTCTTCAGTGAACTGTGTGCATTGAAATCTAACGCCTGTATTCATCACCCTTTTCAATTTTTCCTCCTTGTTACCAAAAGTTGAATTCTTATCCTTTCTAAACTTTGTGCTTTTTTTTATTCTGAAGACTGTCATAAACTCCCCAATACTCTCCTTCCCTTTACTTTATCCTCACTTTTCCAAACCGTTGAACCCACCCCTCTACTATTTAGTGTAAAGACACACTTCAACATGTTGCACTGACTGCAATTTTGTCCTATTAACTGTCTATCCTTCCTCATAATCTTACTACACACTGCATCAACTTGTATACACTGCCCCATTCTCTGCCCTACCTCCCAGGCGACCTCCCTCCCTCTCCACCCAGGAGTACCTGGGGGTAGCCCTGGAAGTCTTCAAGCCCTGATTTAAGCTGATTTAGAGAAATCTCCGACTATCTATTCTTTTTGTTGCAGGTGAACTAACAAATATTGATCATGAACATAAGATGCATGAGCAAATCATTCTGACTTGAACATAATACAGAACCAGGAGAACACGGCATGACCTTACTCAAACCCAAATATGTTGTTAAAAAATATGCTTAACCTGACCCAGGATGACAGGAAGCTGGGCCCTAGCCAGTGAAGCACAGCTACCTGATTATCTCCCTGAGACAACTTCTTCCATCTTGAACCACATCAGTCATGACATAACATCTCCTCACTGACAATCAATCCAGGTGCTCCTCAAGGATGCATGCTTAGCCCTCTGCTCTATTCTCTCTACACTCATAACAGTGTGGTCAGCGACAGTTCAAACACCATCTATAAATTTGCCGATGACACCACTGTATTGGTCGAGTCTCAGATGGTGACGAGGAGGTGTACAGGAGTGAGATAGATCAGCTGGTTGAGTGGTGTCTCAACAGCAACCTTGCACTCAGCTTCAGTAAGATCAAGAAATTTATTGTGGATTGCAGAAGGGGGAGATCAGAAAAACACACGCCAGTTCTCATCGAGGGGTTAGCAGTGGAAAGGGTGAACAACTTCAAGTTCCTGGGCATCAGCACCTCAGAGGATCTATCCTGGGCCCAACATATTGATGCAATCACAAAGAAGGCACACTAGCGGCTATACTTCATAACAAATGTAAGGGCATTTAGTATGTCACCAAAGACTCTAGCAGATTTATAAGATATACTGTGGAAGGCATTCTAACTGGTTGCATTGTCCTCTGGTTTGGAGGCGCCAATGCACAGGATCATAATAAGCTACAGAGCATTACAGACTTGGCCAGCTCCATCATGGGCACTTCCCTTCCCACCATCAAGTCAACCTTCAAAATGTGATGCCTCAAGAAGGTGGCATCTACCATTTAGGATCCTCACAATAAAGGACATGCCCTCTTCTCATTGCTGACGTCAAGGAGGAGGTACAGGAGCCTGAAGATGCACAATCAACGTCTTAGGGATAGTTTCTTCCCCTCCACCATCGGATTTCTGAACAGTCTGTGAACATCAACATTACCACATATTTTGCTTTCTTACAGCACTATATTGATTTTTATATTTCTTTTTTTGTATCCTATAGTAATCTTTTCATGTATTGCACTGTACTGCTGCTGCAAAACAACGAATGTCACAACATGTGCTGGTGATAATAAACCAGATTCTGATCTACAGGGGTATATCTGATCGGACGCTCTACCTTCATTTTAGTGCTGATCGCAGGACTTGGCAGCTTAGATGGAGGTGCCATCTGGCTCTCCCAGATTTTGCACAGAGTTGTTATTGGAAATGTATGATTTAACTCGTCATGCCAATGCTTTACTTCCAGTTAGTCTAGCAAATTTTAACTCATTGGTCCACAATAGCCTGTTCCTTTCCATTTTGTTGTGCGAGGGGAGAGGTTTTGGGGCTGATGTTCTTGCTGCATTCTATTAGTTTTTTGTGTGGGAGGGGCTTCGATGTTCTTGTTCTGTATTGTGTGGGGGAAGAGGTTTTGGGGGTTGATGATCGGGATGCTGTTCCCTTCTGTGTGGGGTGGGTTTGATGTTTCTCTCTGAATGGCTTTCATGTTCTTTCTTTGTTTCGTGGCTATCTGGAGAAGACAAATCTCAGAGTTGTATATGGATACATACTTTGATAATAAATGAACAGTGAATAAATGAATTGGCGCCTCCAAACCAGAGGACAATGCAACCAGTTAGAATGCCTTCCACAGTATATCTTATAAATCTGCTAGAGTCTTTGGTGACATACTAAATCAACAATGATGCAGTTGAAATGGAAAAAAAATCCCAAAAGTAATTAAAACAATTTGCCGAAATGTGAATGGAAATTTCAATAATATAGTTGTATAAGTTCTGAAATTCTCTCCCTACTTCACTTTTGTCCCATTTAAGACCAAATTGAAATTCTCTCCCTATCCCTTTGACCAAAATTTGGTTACCTGCCCCAGTTCCCTTATTCATGTTGCATGATGGACCATGGAGTCATAGAGTCATTGGGTACCGCAGTACAGAAACAGGCTCTTTGGCCCATCTGCTCCATGCTGACGATCTTCTATCCAGCCCTATCTACCTGAACCCAGATCATATCCCTCCAAATCTTGACTTTCAGATGGAGAGTGAGACAGTACGGTAGCGTGGTGGTTAGCACAACACTTCACAGTACAGGCAACCCAGATTGAATTCCTACCACTACGTGTAAGGAGCTTACATGAGGAAATCTGCAGATGCTGGAAATTCAAACAACACACACAAAATGCTGGTGGAACGCAGCAGGCCAGGCAGCATCTATAAGGAGAAGCACTGTCGACGTTTCGGGCCGAGACCCTTCGTCAGAAGCTACATGTAAGGAGCTTGTATGTTCTTCCCTTGACTGTGTGGGTTTCCTCCCACAGTCCGAAAACGTCCCGGTTGGTATGTTAATTGGTCGTTATAAATTGTCCTGTGATTGGGCTAGGATTGAATCGGGGATTGCTGGGTGGTGTGCCTTGGTGGGCCAAAGGGGCCTTTTCTGTGCTGTATCTCAACAAGTACATGAATAAAAACTGAAATACCTGGCTCATTTGAAAGAATACATCAATATGTGCACCCTCTGGACACTCCTGCATTAATGCATTAACATTGGACATTTAACCGCTCTTATCTGTAATTCTCATGTTAATTTGCTCTGCTGACACCAGGAGTTGGAATGCTTGCTGTCGGGAGATGGTTTGGTGGATTTAATTGGAGTCAGAGTCATGGAAACAGGCTGAAGTTCAGCTCATGCTGAACTTATTTTCTGCCTCGTCTTATCTACCTGCACCCAGATCATATCTTCCTATCGATGTACCTATCTAAACTTCTCTTAAATGTTACAATTGAACCAGCATCTATCACTTCCGCTGGCAGCTCATTCCACTCACACACCGTTCTTTGAGTGACGACTCTCCCCCCCCCCCCCCTCAGATTCACCTTGAACATTTCACTCTTCACCATAAAAGTAGTTTCAACCAACCTGAGGGGAAAAAACCTGCATGTATTCAACCCATTTATACACCTCATAATTCTGTATACCTCTAAAATCTCCCCTCATTCTTTTGTGCTCCAAGGAATAAAGTCCTAACCTAATCAACTTTTCCCTATAATTTGTGTCCTCAAGTCTTGGCAACATCCTTATAAGTTTTTTCTTCACTCTTTCAAGCTTATTGATATCATTACTATAGGTAGGTGATCACATCACCTGTACTATCCACTCTTTAGGTCAAGTAGAAGTGAATGTGGGCAAATAGGACTAGTTTAGAGAGAGGGTATAAGAAGGAGAGGGAGACTTTGATGGGGATCTTGATCTGTGTGGACACTTAGGCCAAAGGGCCCACTTCTGTGCTGAATAACTATAAGATCTTGATCAGTCTTCCACTTGAAAGTGGGAGATGGGCCAGTTCACTTCACCAATGCAGTCCACACGCTCTCCACAATTGTATAAAAGAAATGGTGATCAGGTTACAGCGTTTCATCCAGTGTAGCAATATATTTGTTGGCATTGGGCTAGTGAGCTCCTGATCAAACATTTCTAATATCATTAACCTTGTGTGATCAGTGTATGTAAAGATCCCACACTTTCATCTCTTGGTCAAGCCTCATCTCTCAATGAGGTATTTGACCTTTCTAGGCCTTGGATTACTTTGCCATTACCCATGGAGGCTTTCTCCTTTGAGTCCCTGAAGCAAGCCCCATTATCTACATATACACTAACACAGAGGCTGTTCAGTTTGGCATGTTTCTGTAGCCATGGGAGCAGCAAGGATTAATCCATGGATGTGCTGATACCACTCAAAGTCATAATGTGGAACCTATGTGCCCCTTTCATTGTCCTTTACCAGGAGATCTGTTGACGAGCTTGTAGAATTGTTACTGCAAAATGTTGAACGTCTAAATAGGATCCCCCATTTTCAAATGACTAACTGGAGACAGCCAATATAAACTGCTGTTGTCACTTTAGCTGCATGGGTTAATGTCTTGTGTTATTGCTTCTAGTGTCCCCATATAGTTCAAATTCCTACTTCAAATAGCTTGGTGTCAAGTGGGAGATAGACAATGCAAGGTTGAAGGTGCTATATAAATTGCTGGCTGTGTACAAAATTGTGTCTCTTACTCAGGATTCTCTTCTTTTGCTTCATTTGGGTGACAGATGGAAGCATGAGAAAGCAAAATGCTTGGGGAAAACAAAACCATTTTTCTTCTGTGCTCAAAATGATCCATGGTGATTACTTCAGTGGGTGGAAACTGCTGTCGACTTCAAAGAAAAAGACAGGTCTTTATGTTGAGACTGGAAAGTCGCTTATATGATTCTCCGGAGGTACTGTTGTTCAAACAAGTTACAGTGACTCACTTAATGGTCATCAGCACAGGGTCAAAGAGTATTCTTCCAGCATCATCAATGTATCTGGTGGATGTTGAGAATGATTACTAGTTCTGTTCAGCATCTTCTTGGTCGAAACTGGTAAACTTTTTTGTGTTTATCCTCACCAGATGTTGTATTTTATCCCAGGGCAAAGGTTCAGCATTTAACAATAGAAGCCATTAGCTCTTTGAAAGGTCCCTGAAGTTCAGCAATGCCGGAACTTGAAGTAAACCTGCACTATAATGAATTATATGAAAGAAAGAGTGCTCTTTGAAATTTCAACTCGGCAGATTGAAACTGCAGCAATTTCATCTGAACAGTGCCTTCCTAATTCAAACAATAATTGTCACTTTTGGCCAGAAGTTGTCAACAAGTAAAGGCATTTTGCATGGAAATTGGTTTATGATCGTCAGCTGTAATGAGATACAGTGAAAACTTTGTTTTGCATGCCATCCATACAGATCATTTCATCGCATCATTCAGGTAGTACAAGGAAAAGTAATGCAGAAAAAAAGTGTTGCAGTTACACAAAAAATGCAGTGCAGGCTGATAATAATAGGTGCAAAGCCATGATTGTGAAGTCAAGATTCCTTCTTATTGTATGAGGGGACCAACCATCAATAGTTTAATAACAGTAGGATTGCGCCTGGTGGGATGTGCTTTCAGGCTTTTGTATCTTCTGCCTGATGGGAGGGGTTGAAGAGAGTGCCCAGGGCGGGTGCGGTCTTTGGTTTTGTTGGCTGCTATACTGAGGCAGTGAGAAGTGTAGAGGGGAGGCTACATTCCATGATGTGCTGAGCTGTATCCGCAACTATTTACAGTTTCTTGTGGTCATGGGCAGAGCAGTTGTCATAACAAGCTGGTGAAACATTCAGATAAGATGCTATGTATGGTGCATCTATAAAAATTGGTGAGGGTCAAAGGAAGCATGATGAATTTCTTGAGTGAGTAAATGTACTGGTGAGTTTTTTGGCCTTTGTTGGGCCAGGTAGGCTATTGGTGATGCTTATTCTTAGGACCTTGAAGCTCCCATCCCTAGTTCTATCTGAACTTGGATCTTCCAAACCTGCAATAGATTCTGGCTTGACACTGCGCTGTGATCCTGGATCTGAGTTGAGTGAACTTGGCCTTTTCTCCTTGGAGCAACGGAGGATGAGAGGTGACCTGACAGAGGTGTATAAGACAATGAGAGGCATTGATCATGTGGATAGAAAAAGGCTTTTTCCCAGGGCTGAAATGGCTGACATGAGGGTACATAGTTTAAGGTGCTTGGAAGTTGGTATAAAGAGGATATCAGGGGTAAGTTTTTCACACAGAGAGCGGTGGGTGTGTGGAATGCACTGCCAGTGACGGTGGTAGCAGTGGATACAATAGGGTCTAAGTTAAGAATAAGGTAAAATTAGACTTTTAAAATTATTTGGCATTACATGTTTAATGACTTAAAATGTTTCTAGGTGATTTAATTTCCTTTGGAGACTCATGAGACTGCAGGTGCTGGAATCTGGAGCAACACACAAGTTGCTGGAGGAACTCAACGGGTCAGGCAGCATCTGTGGAGAGAAATGGACAGTTAATATTTTGGGTCAAGACCCTTCATCTGGATTAAGATGCTGCTTGACCCGCTGAGTTCCTTTAGCCTTCTGTGCGTTGTATTTCATTTTCTTTCATTGTTAATAACTTGTTGAAGTGCTTCAATATTTTAATTTTTTGACAGTATTAGAAGTGTTGCAAAATCTTGATGGTTTTGACACACAAACACAGCAAAACAAAGTAAGGAGCTCTTCCATCTCAACCCCTTGTAGGGGGGCTTTCTTCTGTCTCATCTATGTGGTCATATTATCTAAGAAAGGATGTACTGGCTTTGGAGAGGATTCAGAGGAGGTTTACAACAATGATCTCAGGACTGAGAGGGTTAATGTATGAGTGGTGTTTGATGGCTCTGGGCCTGCATTTGCTGGAGTTTAGAAGAATGCGGGTGGATCTCATTGAAACCCATTGAACTTTAAAAGGCCTAGATAGAGTTGACGTAGAGAGGAAGTTTTTCATAGTGGGGGAGTCTAGGACCAGAGGATCCTAGGCTTCAGAATAGAAGAACATTCCTTTAGAACAGAGGTGAGGAGGAATTTCTTTAGTCAAAGAGTGGTGAATCTGTAGAATTCATTGCCACAGATGGCTGCGGAGGCCATGTCATTGGATATATTTAATGGGGAGGTTGATAAGTTCTTGATTAATCAGGGCATCAAAGGTTACGGGGAGAAGGCAGGAGAATGGAGTTGAGAGGGATAATAAATCAGCCATGATGGAACGGTGGAGCAGACACAATGGGACGAATAACCCAATTCTGCTCCTATGTCTTATGACTGTATAGTCTTGTTACAGACGACAAAGGGCTATGGAAACCCACTATTCTTCACTGAATGTAGTGCTGGATAATTGCCTGTCTTAGTAGTGAGTGTGGGTGGTGAAATTTGAACCATATCATTTCACACAGCACATTTGTCTTCATAGTGCTAAGATTAATGGTGCATGGACAAAGTGCATTTCAAACTAACTTTGAACACAATCTGACCAGCCCAGTAAAAACAGATTTCTGACTTAAGTACATTCATGCCCTTCCTATCCAAATCATTTAAATGTGAAACAAAAAGCTTGGGCTGCTTTCTTTCAGTGAACTTTGAGTTTGTACAAACCATGACCAACAAAAATGGAACCTCACAATATAATCCATCAAAGCCATGAATTGTCACGTGCAGCAAAAGGGAAAAGGAAATCACTCACCTGCCAAGAAGTACAGAAAAATGCAGACTCTTGGTGATGGACATGGAGAAATCTGTGGTTCTGGAGACCTTTTGTGGTTCCCATTTGAATGCACTGGATACAAGTGACAGTTTGGAGTGCAGGTAGCAATTTCACATTGTTGTATGACCTCCAGGGGAAATCTTACTACACTGTAGATAGTCTGAGTGAGAAAGAAAGAGAGGGGGTCAACAATCCTAGCATGTTAAGAATATGTTCGTAACACTGGCCTCTTTAACACTGTTGCAACAGATGGCACTCGGAAAAAACATGTTTGATGATAGCTGTCTTCAGCTCCTTCTGTGAGAGGCAGGTGGAAGGGGGCAAGGTCAAATGGAGATAATCTCAAAACAATTTCAGAATCAGAATCAGATTTAATATCACTGGCATATGTTGTGAAATTTGTGAATTTTGCAGCAGCAGTACGATGCAATACATGGTAAGTATAGAAAAAAATGAATTACAGTTAGTATATATGTATGTTAAGTAGTTAAGATAATTAGTATAAAAACAGAAAAGTAGTGAGGTAGTGTTTATGTCCCTTTAGAAATCGGATAGCAGAAGCTATTCCTGAATCCCTGAGTGTTCAAGGCATTTAGAAGTTCACTAAATAACACAAAATTAAATCAAGGAGAAGGTCACAATTTTGGATATGCAGCAGATTACAATTGGAGTATTGCTTATCTGAGTTCGATCAAATTACTTCTTGCCATGATCGGAGCTATTTGAGTTAATCAAATAATCTCATATAAATTTCAAATTTCATTAGTCATCTGAGAAGTTCTGTGGAAAGTGGAACAACACCCAAATTGCTGGAGGAGGTCAGCGGGTTAGGAAACATCTGTGAAAGGAAATGAACAGTTAACATTTGGGTCAAGTCTCTTCATTTGGACTAATGTTCTTGACCTGAAATATCGACACTGCATTTTCCTCCACAGATGCTGCTTGACCTGTTGAGTTCCCTCAGCCTTGTGTGTGTTGTATTTAATTTTCTTTCAATATTAATTTCTTAAATAACTTGAGCATTTTCATTTTTTGACAGTATTAGAAGAGTTACAAAAGTTCTGTGTATCACTTGATTTGGTGTCACTTCCAATTACACCATGTTTTGGCTCGAACATCAGCTTTATATAAGGTCACATAGCCAAAAAGTGAAAAATGAAGGCACCCACTACAGATGCGACAGGACAGTAGGAGCCATTCAATAACATCCCATTTGCATTGGTTTGAATAATACTATCCAATTATGATTTGAAGTTTGTCTTGGTTATTTTATATTTGTTAAGAAAATAAAACAACAAAACAACCAACATAATGGTTTTGCTGCCTTTAAAGTGGTCAGATTTCTTATCCATTATGAATGTTACCAGGTGACCGTTGAATATAATTTTTTTATTGTTAGAGTGTGCTTACATATTCACCTTGGTAATGCTAAAATGGCTGCCTGTGCCTTTAAGAGAAAACGGTGATGTCATTTTGCATGGGTGGAGTAGAGCAAAGAGTTGCCATGTTCTAGAAAGGACGATGTTGGAATGTTTTTCCCAGGTTTGGTGAGGAAAGATTTTCGCGAGTAAATTGATTACCGCTGGATTTGTGATTGCAAAGTTCCTTAAGCGGGCTACTAGCGTGAGTGAGAACTCATTTCAAGGTCTAGCCTATATGTGCTACATGTGTTTGGAAGTTAAGCATGTGTGTGCACTACCGTATTGGTTTTGTATATTTAGTTTTAGTTATTTTCATACTGCATATGTAACAAGGGTGTGGTCTGAAGTTAAACTGAGGTTGTAATAGTGGGAACTGTTTTTTTTAAATTATTTTGTTGTTTTTATTTTGATACCCTCTTTCTGAAATAAAACATCTAATATAGATAAAGGAACTTAAGACCTGAAAAAGTATTTGTTGTCCTGTGTGTGTATTTTTCTCCAGGCTACAAAATGAATAAGACCATCAGATAAAGTGCTGAATTAGGCCATTTGACCCACCGTGTCTACTCCGCCATTCAATCATGTCTGATTTTCTGTTCTCATCCACATTCTCCCTGCAATTATTAACCTCGATACCAATCAAGGAATTATTCATCTCTGCCTTCGATACACCCAGTACCTCTATTGCCCTCTGTGGCAACAAATTCCACAGATCCACCAGCCTCTGGCTAAAGAAAATCATCCTCATTTCGGTTCTAAGCGACGTCCCTTGAAGGTTAAGGTTGTGACGTCCCTTAAGGTTGTGCCCTTGAATCCTAGACTATACTATTAACAGAAACATCCCCCCCCCCCCCCACAAACAGCAATGTAATAGTGCAGATTATTTGTATTTTGGTGGTGTTATTTGAGAGGTAAACATTCAAAGTTCAAAGTAAATTTATTATCAAGTTACATACATGTCACCAGATACAACCCTGAGAGTCATCTTCTTATGGGCATTCAAAGAAACACAATAGAATCACTGAAAACTACACACACACGTTTGGCCTATCCATGCCCTTCATAATTTTGTATGCCTCTATCGAATCTGCCCTCAATCTCCTATGCTCCAGGGAATGAAGTCCTACCCTAGTCAACCTTTCCTGACAACTCAGATCCTCAAGTCCGAGCAACATCCTTGCAAATTCTTTCTGCACTCTTTCAATCTTATTGGCATCTTTCCTGTAGGTAGGTGACCAGAAATGCACACAGTACTCCAAATTAGGCCTCACCGATTCCTTATACACCATCAATATAACACCCCAATGAACAAACACATCATCAGTTCAACTTCAACCATTTGTTGGACTTTCAGTTAACATCCTTATTCGTGAAATTCTTTCAATGCACCTCAGCCAGGCCGAGTCGGGCTTGAGATGAGCAGCTCTCAGCTGTTTTACACTTCGTTTTGTTCAAAGTAAATTTATTATCAAAGTACATATATACACCATATATATGCCAACCCTGAGGTTCATTTTCTTGTGGGCATTCACAGTAAATACAAAGAAACACAATTGAGTCATTGAAAGCCCCAACATGACAAAATGGACTAACAACCAATGTGCATACGACAAACTGCAAATACAAAAAAGAAAAGACAAAACAAACAAATTAACAATAATAAAAAATAAACAAGCAATCAATATCAAGAACAAGAGCTGAAGAGTCCTTGAAAGTGAGTTCAAAGGTTGTGGAATTAGTTCAGTGTTGCGGTGAGTGAAGTTAACCCCTTTTGTTCAAGAGTCTGATGGCTGAGGGGTAGTAACTGTTCCTGAACCTGGTGGTGTGGGTCCTGAGGCTCCTGTACCTCCTTCCTGATGGTAGCAGTGAGAAAAGGAGGGTCCCTGATGATGGATGCTGCTTTCCTGCGACAGCATATCATGTAGATGTGCTCAGGGAGGGCTTTACCCGTGATGGACTGGATTACAACATAATGTTCCAACTCCTATCCTCAGTACCCTGGTGACCAGCATGCCTAATGCCTTCTTCACTACCATGTCACAGGACCCGCAGAAAGCTCCTTGCTGATCACTGCCTGACAGAAATGTGGTCCAAAGTGTCTGAACGTAGAACAAGTACAGCACAGCACAGGCCCTTCGGCCCACAATGTTGAGCTGACTTTATAACCTACTCTAAGATCAATCTAACCATTCCGTCCTATACAGCAATCCATTTTTCTATCATCCACGTTTTTCTGAAAGAACTTTTCTATGATGGACAGGTAGTCCAGCTATGTACAACAGAGTAGGACATTGTGTTGCAACAAGTCCAGGCTCTTCCTTGCCAACCCCGGCGATGCACTTCTCTCTCTTTTTTTAAAAGAGACTCCAATTTCACTGCGACGACATCGTAACACAGCTACATCAGTTAAAGAAAGTTGACAATGGAACGCAAACTAAAGAATACCTGCAGCACAAACACTGTGTAATGATTTAATCTGTATGAACAGTGTGCAAATCACTGAACCTCGGTACATGTGATAATACTAAACCAATTCTAATATCATTAAACAGAACAGTTTGAAAATGCTTTTATGCAAGACAACATTTACAGTATATGTGCTGTGTGAAAGGATGCCATTTAAAACTAATCACAAAGTTCAAACGTCAAAGTAAATTTACTGTCAAAGTACATACATGTCATATTCTTGCGGACATTCACAGTATATACAAAGAAACACAACAGAATCAATAAAAATAAACAACCAGTGTGCAAAAAAATAAAACAACAAATTGGGCAAATACAAAAAAGAAAAAAAAAACAAAATAATAATGAATAAATAAGTAATCAATATTGAGAGGTTGAGTTGTAGAGTCCTTGAAAGTGAGTCCATTGGTTGTGGAATCAGTTCAGTGTTGTGAGTGATGTTTTCCACTCTGATGGTTGAGGGGTAATAACTGTTCCTGAACCTGGTGGTGTGGGTCCTAAGGCTCCTGTACCTCCTCCCTGATGGTTGAGGGGTAATAACTGTTCCTGAACCTGGTGGTGTGGGGCCTAAGGCTCCTGTACCTCCTCCCTGATGGTTGAGGGGTAATAACTGTTCCTGAACCTGGTGGTGTGGGTCCTGAGGCTCCTGTACCTCCTTCCTGATGTGAGCAGCAAGAAGAGAGCATGGCCTAAATGGTGGTGGCCCTTGATGATGGATGCTGCTTTCTTGCATCTGCTCTCCTTGCAGATGTGCTCAATGGTGGGGTCCGCACTACCTGTCATGCCCTGAACATTATTTTGATGCCTCTCTGCTGCAGACATACATATTGGAATATCATACCAATCCCAATTAGTCTTCAACTTCTTGTGATGTATTGGTGTCTTGGCTGGACTCACCTCATAGTCAGAAGGCACTTCAGAGGGTTAAACTAGATTGATACTCCAGTGTAAAACTAAGAGACTGATATACCATAAGAACATACGATGTAGAAGCAAAATTTGGCCATTTTACCCATCAAATCTGTTCTGCGATTCAATCATGGTTGATATTCAAATTCAAATATTTTTAACCTGCCTTCTCATAATCCTTAACCCCTTGCCAATCAAGAACGTATCAATCGCTGCCTTAAAAGCATCCAATGCCCTCTGTGGCAACAAACTTCACAGATTCACCACGCACTGGCTGAAGAAATTCCTCCTTATCTCAGTTTTAAGGAGGTGTCCATTTATTCTGAGGCTGTGCCCTTGGATCCTAGACTCTCTACTACTGATGGACCATCCTCTCCATGTTCACTCTATCCAGGCCTTTCAGTATCTGGTAAGTTTCAAAGAACATACAACATCACAGCACAGTTCAGGCCCTTCGGCCCACTGAGATCAATCCATCCCTTTCCTCCTACATAACGCTCCACTGTTCTATCATCCATGTTTCTAGAATATCCTTAATGATGTTTCAATGAGATCCCTCATCATCCTTCTGAACTTCATAGCAAATAGGCCTAGGGACACTATAGGGTAAACCTTTCACTCCAGGGATCATTCCTGAGAACCTCCTCTGGACCCTTTCCAGGGCCAGCACGTATTTCATTAGATACAGGGCTCAAAATTACTCGTAATTTATACCTCAGGAAGTTTGGCCTATCAAATGAGGTGTTTAAGGTCTTCTCAGGTGAAGGTTAAAGGTTTTGAGGAAGAGCAGAGATGTTCTTCCAACTCATTGGCCATTATTTTTCACTCAACCAGCACTCTCCAAAGCACAAAAAACATTGTAAATACTCAACAGGTCAGGCAGCATCTGTGAGGAGACAGTAAGTCACTGATCTCAAGTATTAATTCATTTCCTCTCTCCAGAGAGGAAATGTCTGAACTGTTAAGGATCGTGTTCGTCTGTGGTTCACCCAGCATGAGATAAGGAACTGTGGTGTATTTGTTCTTGCAGAAACATGGTTATAGGCCAACGTCGCACGCACTATAAATCTACAGCCATGATACTCTGGGACTTAAGATATATTATTATTTTTTGTGATTTTATGCTTCTCTGCTATCGTAATTCTATATGCTGTATGTGCTGATTGCTGTGTGTGACTGTTGATTTGTGTGTTTTGCACCTTGGCACCTGAAGAACACTGTTTCTTTTGGCTGTATTCATGTGTATGGTTGAATGACAATTGCGTTTGAACTTGACTTGATTTGAACCTGCATTTTCTGTTTAAATTTCAGGTTTCCAACATTTGCAGTGTTTTCCATTTTGATTACTCAAAACGCATTAATTGGTCATTTTTCTTACAACAGCAGATCCATGTGGGCAGCATGCTGGTGTAACAGTTAGTGTAATGCTGTTACAGTGCCAGCGATCCGGGTTCAGCTCTGCCGCTGTCTGTAAGGAGTTTGTACGTACTCCCCGTGACTGCGTGGGTGTCCTCTGGGAACTCTGGTTTTCTCCCACATTTCCAAGACGGACAGGTCACATGGATGTAACAGGCGATGCAAGCTTCTTGGGCCAGAAGGGCCTATCACTGCGCCGTATCTCTAAATTAAACAAATATCATCCAAGTGATTGAACTTGCCAACTAATAGTCATTAGCTGCGTGACACTCTGGGACAAGCCGAGTTCAAAATGGACCAGCGGAAAGCAATATTCTTTCTTATTGTATCTCAGTAATACCTGTGCAGCCAATGTGGAGTGATTAGTTACCTTTGTGTCGAAGAAAAATGACTCTCGGCGCCAGACTTCAAGCGGTGATTCCTTTATTCAGCACGATCTCATGGAGAGCTTGCAGCAGAGTGCAAGGCTCTAAGTTACAGAGTAATTTTGGCATACAGGTGTCCCCCGCTTTACAAATGTTCGCTTTACGCCACTTCGCTTTTACGGAAGACCTACATTGGTAACCTGTTTTCGCATTACAAGGAGGATTTTTGCTTTTACGAAAATTTTTCCCATATAAATTAATGGTTCTTCGCTTTACGCCATTTCGGCTTAAGAAAGGTTTCGTAGGAACGCTCTACCTTTGTAAAGGGGGTGGGGGAAGACACCTGTATATTTATACTGCTATTCTGTTTATACGTGACCACTGGCATGCAAATGAATCTGTTACACAAGCAGATATACATAACCAGGAGCAAATAACTACATCCATAGCACAAGGGATTTTTAATCATAGAACAGACAAGTAACTAAATCAGATGAGTGTGTGTCCCTTTATTCTACACTCAGTGCTGCATCCTGATTATGAATGACTGTTTACAAGTGTTATGAATGTACCACAGCTCTGAGGGGCCGAAAGGTGCGGGGGTAGCCCCCTCCTTTGTGAGAATCGCAAGATCACTATTGAGTCAATTCAGGAGACCCAGGAAATGAGAGAAAGACATGCAGAATCCACAAAGCGGTAGAATGTGTCCTGGCCTCCGAAAGGCGGACCCATTGATACCGGCTATTGTCTCTTGGAGATGGACTTGTGTATTGCATCCTGGACGATGCAATCAAAGCCCCAGGCAATGAACCAAGGAGGAGGTTGGTAGAGGGATTGCATCATCTCCAACCTGATTGACACCTGAGACCCTGTGAGTCAGGATAAAAAGAGGGTCTGTGTGAACAGCCCCTCAGACACACCAGAAGAAACGCCAGCGATCCCGTAATAGCAAGAAACCAGGGGAAAGGCCACGTGCGTCCGGTTCCATTTGCCCTGGAATCGGTGGCCCCTTTTCCACGGCCGAAAGGTTTTTAGCTAACAACGGGGAAACCAACTCCCAACGACTCTCGATGGATTGACATCATAAAAGGAATGGGCAAGTTTTAACCCGTCTCTCTCTCCAACCAAAAAGCTGCAGCTTGAATGAACTGAGTGACTTTTATATTTCCATCGGACAATACATTATCCCCTAGACAACGATAGAGCTATTTCTTATTGATTATTATTATACCCGCGCTTTTAGATTTAGTATTGACGACGTATATTATCTGCATGTTTGCATTGACATTATTTTGTGTATTTTTTTATCAATAAATACTGTTAAAAATAGTCCCATCAGACCTCAACGGACCTCTCTATCTTTGCTGGTAAGTGACCCAGTTACGGGGTACGTAACACAAGTCTAAGCTTGGGACATTGGGTTACAAAGTTCAAATAAAAAAATGCAAGTTAGCTACTTAGTTCATTAACCCTTTTGCCATCCCTTCTTCCGCACTTTGTCAATGAAGTCCAGTTTGTTAACATGAACTATATTTGTGGGAAATGTAAAACATCTGAAATAAAATTATTGGTCATTGTACAAAAGTTTACGTAACCCGTAGAGTATGAAAAGTGCGAGGGAAGATCGCAAACAGTCACTTTATATTCTTGACAAGTGTGTCTCATTGGATAGACAGCAAAGGAATGTGAGGAACATTGATGCGATGAATTTTCCTCGTCCAACTGATCTTTTTTTCCCACTCTGAATAACGTATGCACGTAGACCTGTAAAAAAGAAACCCCTTGCACAATATGGAAGATTAATTCGTATGCCACTTGTCGATGTGTGCTTCATCTGGCTTTGTTCATCTGTAAAAGGTTTGCTCGGACAATAAGTTTTGTGTTGGAAAGAATCTACTTAAAATTTTAATTTAGTCACTATCTTGGTGATGTGCACAATGTGACTGGAAATTGGGAAATTCCAATTAAATATTAAAATTATGAAATCATTGTTAGAAGCTATTCAAGTAGATTCAGTATTCACTCCTTTCCCTTAACAAATGGATTTTTCTGCACAAGATATCAGTTAGTTATGTTACCATCCCACTCAGTTCCCTGCGCTTCCCTTCCCAAAGTAATTCCTATCTCTGCTACTTATTCAATAATTTTTTTCTAATGGACTAGACCAAACTTTGACTGACCTTGGGTTGACATATCCTGTTTTATTTTGAAATAAGACTATTATGAGACACTTAATTATTTGAGGCTATCCAGCATATTTTTTAGAAGTAAAATTGGAATGGGGGAGAAGGTTGGCTTGCAATTTACAAGCCTCTTAAACTGGACAGATGAAGGTTTTATGGCCTTAATAACTACATTAAAGATCAGAGGAATGATCCATGGAGCAAAGAACCAAAAAGGAGTTTCTTTTGTTTGGACTGATTTTACCATCGTATAAAATGTAAGGAATTATATATTACTCCTTTTACTCAGATTTTAAGGTTGATTAATCAGTCTTCTTAGAAGAATTAAAAAGTAATATATGGAAATAAGAAATAGGTACTCAATAGCTCCCTGAGGTTGATAGGGTGTTTAAGAAGGCATATAGCATACTGTACTTTATTAGTTGAACAATTGAGTTAGTCGGGAAGTTATGTTGCAGCTTTATAAAACTTTGGTTTGGGCACAGTGGAAGTATTGCATTCAGTTCTGGTCGCCCTATTATAGGAAGAATGTCGAGGTTTTGGAGCAGATGCAGAAGGGGTTTACCTTCTGCTGCCTGGATTAGAGGGCATGAGCTGTAAGGAGAGGTTGGGCAAATTTGGGTTGTTTTTGCTGGAGTGGGAGACCTGATAGAGATTTAAAAGATTATGAGAGGGATAGAGAGAGTGGACTGACTGAATCTTTTTCCCAGAGCTGAAATGTCTAATACTAGAGGGCATGCATTTAAGATGAGGGGGTGGTGATGCAGGGTTATTGTTTTTTTACAAAGAATGCCTGGAATTTGCTGCCTTTGGTAATAGTGAAGCCAATTACTACAGAAGCATTTAAGAGGTTCTTAGATCAGGATGTAAATATGCAGAAAATATAAGGATATAGAGGTAAAAGATGGGGTGGAGTTACACTACTAACCAGGGACAATATCACAGATGCACTCAGAGGAGACATAATACTGAGTCTGTTTGGGTGGAAGGGTGCAAATCACAGTGATGGGGTTGTACTACAGACTCCCTAATAGCCACCAGGACATTGAGGTTAATCAGAATCAGAGTCAGGTTTATTATCACCGGCATGTGACATGAAATTTGTTAACTTAGCACCAGCAGTTCAATGCAATACATAATCCCACTAGTAGAGAGAGAGAGAGAGAGAGAGAAATAATAAATAAAATAAAACATAATAATAAATAAATACATTTTGTATATTGAATAGATTTTAAAAACATGTGCAAAAACAAAAATACTATATATTAAAAAAAGTGAGGTAGTGTCCAAAGCTTCAATGTCCATTTAGGAATCGGATGGCAGAGGGGAAGAAGCTGTTCCTGAATCGCTGAGTGTGTGTCTTCAGGCTTCTGTATCTCCTACCTGATGGTAGCAGTGAGAAAAGGGCATGCCCTGGGTGCTGGAGGTCCTTAATAATGGACACTGCCTTTCTGAGACACCGCTCCTTAAAGATGACCTGAGTACTTTGTAGGTTGGTATCCAAAACGGAACCCACTAGATTTACAACCTTCTGCAGTTTCTTTCGGTACTATGCAGTAGCACCCCC
This sequence comes from Hemitrygon akajei, assembly GCF_048418815.1. NCBI lineage: Eukaryota > Metazoa > Chordata > Chondrichthyes > Myliobatiformes > Dasyatidae > Hemitrygon > Hemitrygon akajei. Next base: position 21,367,732 of record NC_133141.1, on the reverse strand, counting down.
CCCCCCCCCCCACCTGTACCAGACAGTGATGCAGCCTGTCAGAACGCTCTTCATGGTACATCTATAGAAGTTTTTGAGTGTATTTGTTGACCTACCAAATCTCTTCAAACTCCTAATAAAGTATAGCTGCTGTCTTGCCTACTTTATAGTTGCATCGATATGTTAGGATAAGGTTAGATCCTCAGTGATCTTGACACCCATGAACTTGAAACTGCTCACTCTCTCCACTTCTGATCCCCCTATGAGGATTGGTATGTGTTCCTTCATCTTACCCTTCCTGAAGTCCACAATCAGCTCTTTCATCTTACTGACGATGAGTGCCAGGTTGTTGCTGCGGCACCATTCCACTAGTTGGCATATCTCACTCCTGTACGCCCTCTCGTCACCATCTGAGATTCTACCAACAATGGTTGTATCGTCAGCAAATTTATAGATGGTATTTGAGCTATGCCTAGCCACATGGTCATGTGTATATAGAGAGTAGAGCAGTGGGCTAAGCACACACCCCTGAGGTGCGCCAGTGTTGATCATCAGCAAGGAGATGTTATCACCAATCCGCACAGATTGTGGTCTTCCAGTTAGGAAGTCGAGGATTCAATTGCAGAGGGAGGTACAGAGGCCCAGGTTCTGCAACTTTTTAATCAGCATTGTGGGAATGATGGTATTAACTGCTGAGCTATAGTCGATGAACAGCATCCTGATGTAGGCGTTCGTGTTGTCCAGGTGGTCTAAAGCTGTGCGGAGAGCCATTGAGATTGCGTCTGCCATTGACCTATTGTGACAATAGGCAAATTGCAATGGGTCCAGGTCCTTGCTGAGGCAGGAGTTCAATCTAGTCATGACCAACTTCTCAAAGCATTTCATCACTGTCGATGTGAGTGCTACAGGGCGATAGACATTAAGACAGCCCACATTATTCTTCTTCGGCACTGGTATAATTGTTGCCTTTTTGAAGCAAGTGAGAACTTCTGCCCGTAACAGTGAGAGGTTGAAAATGTCCTTGAATATTCCCGCTAGTTGGCTGACACAGGTTTTCAGAGCCTTACCAGGTACTCCAGCGGGACCTTCCGCCTTGTGAGGGTTCATTCTCTTTAAAGACAGCCTAACATCGGCCTCTGAGATGGAGATCACAGGGTCATCAGGTGCAACAGGGATCTTCACAGCTGTAGTTGTGTTCTCCCTTTCAAAGCGTGCATAGAAGGCATTGAGTTCATCTGGTAGTGAAGCATCACTGCCAGTCATTCTATTGGGTTTCACTTTGTAGGAAGTAATGTCTTGCAAACTCTGCCAGAGTTGCCGTGCATCTGATAGCGCCTCCAACCTCATTTGAAATTGTCCCTTCGCCCTTGAAATAGCCCTCTGCAAATCATACCTGTGGTTTTCTGGTACAGGCCTGGGTTGCCTGACTTGAATCCCACAGATCTAGCCTTCAGCAGACAATGTACCTCCTGGTTCATCCATGGCTTTTGGTTTGCGAATGTACAGTAAGTCTTTGTAGGCACACACTCATCCACACAGGTTTTAATGAAGTTGGCAACAACTGCAGTATACTCATCCAGGTTCGAAGATGAATCCCTGAATACAGTCCAGTCCACCGATTCAAAGCAGTCCTGTAGGCGCTCCTGTGCTTCCCTTGTCCAAACCTTCTTGGTCCTCACTGCTGGTGCTGTATACATTAAGGAAATATATAAAAATATTAAGGTTGTTGGCATGGGGGATTTCAACTTTCCTAATATAAACTGGGACCTTCTTAGTGTAAGTGGTTTAGATGGGGTAGAATTTGTTAAGTGTATCCAGGAAATTTTCTTATATCGATGTGTGAATGGTCCAACGAGAGAAGGGGCCGTACTGGACCTAGTGTTGGGTAATGAGCTCGGCCAGTTGACTGAACTCTCAGTGGGTGAACTGTTAGGGAACAGTGACCACGACTCCTTATCTTTCAGGATAGGAATTGTCCTTGTGGGATTTTTTAAATTGGAGTAGGACAAATTAGAAGGGCATTAGGCAGGAACTAAGAGGTGTTAATTGGGAACATATTTTTTCTGGCAAGTTCCCATCAGACATGTGGAGGACCTTTAAAGATCAATTACACGGAGTACAGGAAAGGTAGAAGGAAGGATGGGGATGGAAAGATAAGAGAACCTTGAATGTCGAGAGAGGTGATGAATTTAGTCAAGAAGAAAAAGGAAAAGTATGTAAAGCTTTGGAAGTCAGGATCAAACAAAGCACATGAGGAGTATAAAGAATCCAGAAAAGAACTAAAGAAGGGAATTAGGAAAGTCAGAAAGGGCCATGAAAAGTCCTTGGCAAGTAGTGAATCTCACTGTATTCTGTACATACATCAAGAAATGATAACTAGGGCAAGGGTGGGACCACTCAGTGATAAAGGGGGTAACATTTACTTGGATGTAGGGAATGTAATGAGTACTTACCAAGGAAAAGGATATGGAGGATCAGGAGATCAGTGCTGAGTGTATAAATATGTTGGGGCATTTAGAGGTCAAGGAGGAGGAAGTGTTCAGCCTCCTAAGGCCTGGTGGGATTTACCCAGGTTATTGAAAGAGGCAAGAGACGAGATTGCTGGGCCTAACCAGGAAGAACCAGCATGGCTTTGTGCTTGGCAGGTCTTGCCTTGCCAACCTGATTGAGTTTTTTGACAAAGTGATGAGAGAGATTGATAAGGATAGGGCAGTGGATGTTGTCTACATGGATTTTATTAAGGCATTTAACCAAGTCCCTCATGAGAGGCTAATCCAGAAGATTAAGGTGCATGGGCTGTTTGGCTTGTACATCGAAGGCAGAGGGCAGTGGCTGAAGGGACTTATTCAAGCTGGAGTCTGTAATTAGTGGAGTTCCACAGGGATCTGTGCTGGAGCTTCTGCTGTTTATAATGTATATAAATTATCTGGATGAAATTGCAGATGGGTGGGTTAGTAAATATGCAGATGATACCAAGAATGGTGGAGTTGTGGATAGTGTAGAAGACTGGCAAAGAATACAGCACGATACAGATCAGTTGCAGATATGGGCTGAGAAATGGCAGATGGAGTTTAACCCAGATAAATGTGAGGTGTTGCGCCTCAGTAGGGCAAATGCAAGGAGGCTGTACACTGTTAAAGGGCAAGATTCTTAGCAATGTTGCTGAGCAGAGAGATCTTGGGATCCACGTTCAAAGCTCCTTGAAAGTGGCTACTCAGGCTGATAAGGTGGTTCAGACGGTTTATGGAATGCTTGCTTTTATTAGTCGAGGCATTGAGTTCAAAAGTCAGGAGGTTATGCTGCAACTTTATAGAACTCTGGTTAGGCCACATCTGGAGTATTGCATACAGTTTTGGTTGCCCCACTATAGGAAGGATGCCACAGCTTTGGAGAGGGTGCAAAAGAGGTTTGCCAGGATGCTGCCTGGTTTAGAGGGCATGTGCTATCAGGAGAGATGGGAGAATTTTTGGTTGTTAACTTTTCAACGGCGGAAGCTGAGGGGTGATCTGATAGAGGTTTACAAGATTATGAGAGGCATAGATAGAGTGGACAGATAGTATCTGTTTCCTAGGTATGAAATGTCTAATACCAGAGGGCATGCATTGAAGGTGGAGGGTTAGGTTCACGGGGATGTGAGGGGTAAGTTTTTCCTCAGAGTGGTGGATGTGAGGAATGCACTGCCTGTTATGGTGTTAGAGGCAAATACATCAGAGGCTTTTAAGAGATGTTTGGATGGGCACATGGATGGCAGGAAGATGGAGAGATATGGACGTGGTGTAGGAGGGAGGGGTTAGTGTTTGGGTGTTTTTGATTTGCTATTTAGCTGGTTCAGCAGATCATTGTGGGGTCGAATGGCCTGTTCCTGAGCTGTACTCTTCTATGTTCCATCGTGAAGGCAAAAGAGATTTATGTAGTGGGCATTTGATTACTAATTTCAGAATCAGAATCAGGTTTGATTATCACTGGCATACATCGTGAAATTTGCTATTAGTTCAGCATAACACATTGATCTGTCAGTGTACTGTTCTATGTTCTGTTTAAGCGGTCCTGGATAGAGAGACGATAGCAAGATCACAGAGCTAACACCAGCAGCAACGGGAGCACTGGAGACAGCCCTAGAATGTTTAAAAAAAACAACACTATTTGTAAGAGTTCTTCTCAAATATCAGGTGTTTCCAATGTAAACTGACATCAGTGGCATTTTTCACCTGCTTCTCTATGTAGGGATTTCCAGCTGCTGATGAAATTCAGTCTGGCTGAATCATTGTAGTGATTTCTTGCTAGTTGCAATTGTTAACCCCGTTATGCTGCAACTGTCTTTTCCAATTTACAATTTGCAAAGAAAATTTACACGGCTGTTGCCAAGACTTGAGGGCTTGAGTCATAGGGGTAAGTTGAGTAGGTTAGGACTTTATTCCCTGGAGCACTGGCGAATGTGGAGAGATCTTATCGAGGTATACAAAATTATGAGGGATGTACTGTACACTCCGTGGCCACTTTATTATATTGGTGATCTTCTTTTGTGCATTCAGAGATGCTCTTCTGCAAACCACTGTTATAACGCATAGTTATTTAAATGACTGTTGCCTTCCTGTCAGCTTGACCCAGTCTGGCCATTCTCCTCTGACCTCTCTCTTAACAGGCTGTTTTTGCCCACAGAAGGCTATTCCCTGGATGTTTTTTGTTTATCACACCATCCTCTGTAAACTCCAGGGACTGTCATTTGTGAAAACCCCAGGAGATCAGCAGTTTCTGAAATACTCAGACCACCCTGTTTGGCACCAACAATTATTCCACAGTCAAAGTCACTTTGATCACAATTTTCCCCATTCTGATGTTTGCTCTGAACAACAACTGAACTTCTTGACCATGTCTGCATGCTTTTATGCATTGAATTGCTGCCACGTGATTGGCTGATTAAATACGTGCATCAGCAAGCAGATGTACAGGTGTACCTAATAATATGGCCACTGAGTGTAGATGGTGTGAATGCATGCAGGCACTTCCCCCTTAGATTGGATGAGACTAGAACTAGAGGTCATAGGTTTAGGGTGAAAGGTGAAATAGAGGGAACCTGAGGGGAAGCTTCACTCAGAGTGTAGAGTAAGTGTGGAATGAGCTGCTGGTGGAAGTGGTAAATCAAAGTTAAAAAGTTAAAAGTTCAAAGTAAATTTATTATCTAAGTACATATATGATGCCATATACTCTACAACCCTGAGATTCATTTTCTTGCAGGCATTCTCAATGAATCCAATAAAAAATATGAAAGACCACACCAACAGGGCAGATAGCCAGTGTGCAAAGGACAACATACTGTGCAAATAAATGAAAATAAATAAATAGATAGATAAGCAAGCAAGCAATTAATATCAAGAACATGAGGTAAAGAGTCCTTGAAAGTGAGTTCATAGGTTGTGGGAACATTTCTCAACGATGGGGCAAGTGAAATTGAGTGAAGTTATCCCCTCTGGTTCAAGCGCCTGATGATTGCGGGGTAATAACCGCTCCTGAACCTGGTGGTGTGGGTCCTGAGGCTCCTGAACCTCCTTCCTGATGTTTGAGGGGTAATAACTGTTTCTGATCCTGGTGGTGTGGGTCCTGAGGCTCCTGTACCATCTTCCTGATGGCAGCAATGAGAAAAGAGCTTGGTGGGGACTCTGATGATGGATGCTGCTTTCCAGTGACAACGCTCCGTGTAGAGATGCGCAATGGTGGGGACGGCTTTACCCAGATGGACTGAGTCGTATCCATTACTTTTTGCAGGATCTTCCATTCAAGGGCATTCATGTTTCCATACTAGGCAGCCAGTCAATATACTCACCACCACAGATCGATAGAAGTTATGCAGGCTCAATTGTAACCTTTAAGTGAAGTTTAGATAGGTACATTGAATCGAGGGGTTTGTGGGGGGACGCAGTCCGGGTGTAGGTAGATGGGACTAGGCAGAAGGTATGTTTGGCGTAGACTGTGCTGTAGCGCTCCATGACTCGATGACTGTAATTAAAATCCACTAAACCATCTCCTAACAACAAGCACTCTAACTCTTGGCTTCAGTAGAGCAAGTTAACAAGAGAATTATAGATAAGAGTGGTGGAATATTCAATGTTAATTTATTAATGCCCAAGCATCCAGAGGGTGCTCACATTAACATGTTCTTTTTAAATGAGCCAGGCCTTTCGGTCTTTATCTCTCTATCTGGAAGTCAATCGACACATTCATCACTCTTTGTGCAAAGAAGAATTTTTCTGGCATCAATCTTAAAGTTAACTTTTATTGGTTTGAACTGCTGTTCCCTCATCCCACCTTTGATTTTTATGTTAAAATCGTATTTCAGGGTTTCTTTCTTCTTTTATTTAACAAAATGTTGATTAGATTACCTTCCTGACACCCAGGTTCCAAATCATGTCAGTTCCTATTACTCAGTCCTGACACTGAGGGCTAGTTTCACTGTGCACTCTCTGTGGCCCTTGAATCTCTCTCCTGTATCCTGATAACTAAAACTAGATGATGCATTCTGCTCAGTGCACTGCCTGAAGTGAATGCAAGCTGCTCTGATTTATGTCTGACTAACCTAGCAAAATGGTATTACAGTACATGCTATTAGTTCTGCTGGTCACAGTTCTGAATCATCACAAGTGGGATAGGAATCGGTTTCTTATTGCTACATGTACCGAGATACGGTGAAAAAGTTTAGTTTTGCCTGCTATCCAGACTGCGAGATAGTGCAAGGGAAACAGAATGCAGAATACTGCATAGGGGTGGTTGTCCATCATGTCCAATGGCGACAGGAAACCTGTGCAGGAGAGCTTTTAAAATAGAAATAGAAGATAGAAACGCCGTTGCACTCGGGCAGTTCCACTCTCTCGACCTTGGAAGTCCGGGTCCAGTGGTACGAGTAAGCGTCACAAACTGGGGTCTTCCTTGGCTGCAGTGGATAGCCATGACGTCTTCTGTGCCTCGTCATGCTCTTCCCTCGCCACAGAGTGTTGCAGTATCACCTTCCTCATTGTTGACCGCATTCACCCAGTCCACCAGAGCTGACTTCACATGCTAGGGCAGGCATGTCCCTTTCTCACCAGGGTATGAGGCTGCCAGCTACCCTCACCTGGTTTAGCCCACCTGTCGAAGCGGTGTACTGGGCTGTGGCTGCTGTCGCATGCCAACAGCTACTTGGAGCCACGGGTGAGAGCTGAGTGTCCGGTGGGGACCAAAGGTGGGCAAGCTGCCCCAGGTTGGACATGACAAAGCCCTTCACCAGAGGTGCTACCCCTCCCTGGGCACTCCATACACCCTTGCATAGTACTGCATTGTATTACAGTCACAATGGAGGTAGACAAAGAAACTGCAAGGGCTACCACGAGGTAGATTGGGAAAGGAAGAGTTGGTCTTTCACATCTAAGAGGTCTATTCAAGAATATGATAACAATGGGATAGAAGCCGCCCTTGAGCCCGGTATTTTCTATAATTAGTGTAAGTTCAAAGTAAGTTATCAAAGTACGCATATGTCACCTTATACTACCCTGAGATTCCTTTTCTTGCAGACAGTTGCAGTTGAACAAAGAAATACAATAAAACCAATTAAAAATTACATACAAAGACAGACGAACAACCAATGTGCAAAAGATGATAAACTGAGCAAATACAAAAATCAAATAATAAGAATAAGGAGAGAAAGAAAGAAAGAAATATTGAGAACATGAATTGTAGAGTCCTTAGGTTGTGGAATTATTTTAGTGTTGAAGTGAGCGAAGTTATCTACGCCGGTTCAGGAGCCTGATGGTTGTCGGGTAATAACTGTTCTTGACCCTGGTGGTGTGGGACCTTGTTCCCAATGGCAGAGTGATACAGGAATTAGTGCTGCTGCTCACAGTCTTCAGGGACCCATGTTCAATCCTGACCTCTGTGAGGAGTTCGCACATTCTCTGTGTGACCATGAGGGTGTTTCCTGGGTGCTTTGCTTTCCTCTCACATCCCAAGACATGATGGTAGTTTAATTGGCAACTGTAATAGTGATGCACCATCAATAACTCTCTGAGACGTGAGGCGAGATATAGGTTTTTATTGGCTGGAAGAAAGAACAAGCAGCAATTGACCACCAATCTACATCCTGGAGACTGAGGCCGGGGCTCAGGCTCCAATCGCCTTTATACCGGGGTCCGTGGGAGGAGCCACAGGAGCAGTCAGCAGGGGGGCATGTCCAGACAGGTAGATGTAGTTCACCACAAATAGTAAAAAGAATCAAAGGGGAGTTGACAGGCATGTGAAAGAGTATATATTGCGGAGATAAGTAAAGACGGATAGGTGGGATTGCTCTGCTAGGAGCTGGCATGAATTAATTGGCTGAATGTTCTCCTATGGTCCTCTGACTGACATTTCTCTCCAACTTGCTCTCCCAATCCACTATTATTCAGACCCAAAACGCTAACTTCTGGCCTAATCAAATGATCGATTCCAGACATCTCTTCCTTGTTATGCTTGGGACCTGGCCTCAGCCCCAAACTTGGCTGAAAGCAAAGTGGGGAGACTGTTGCAAAGTTGCACAGTTCCATTCTGTCATGGCACTGATCCTCAGTGACCTATGTTTATTTCAGATTTGTCTGTGCTTTATTCTTGTGTTCAAAATGCTTCGTGTTTTCATCACAATATCCTCCCTCTGAAACTTCTGCACTCTTCTAATTTAGAAACCCAGATTTCCTGTGCATTGCCTTCAACTGTCTCTGGTTGTATCAATAATGCTGAGGTGGAAATGGTTGAGAGCTTCAAATTCCTAGGTGTAATTATCGCCATAGCTTGCCCTGGTCCAACCATGAAGACACCATTGCCAAGAAGGCTTGCCAGCACCTCTGCTTTCTCAGAAGGCTAAGGAAATTCACATGTTCCATTGACCCTCACTAATTTTTATAAATGCACCATAGAAAGCATCCCATCGTGACTCGGTATAGCAACTACTCAGCCCATGCCTGCAAGAAATTGCGAAGTTGTGGACAGAGCCCAGTCTATCAAGAAAACCAGCCTACCCGCCATAGACTCTGTCTACACTTCTCGCTGCCTCTGAAAAGCAGCCAGCGTAATCAAATCCCATCCTGGTCATTCGCCCTTCTCCTCTCTTCTGTCAAGCAGAAAATACAAAAGATTGTAACCACACACCACCAGACTCAATGTTAGCTTCTGTCCTGCTGTTATAAGACTCTAGAACGGACCTCTTGTACATTAATGATGAACTCTTGATCTCACAATCTACATCGCCATGGTCCTTACACCTCATTGTCCCCCTCTACCCAGCATCTTGTTAGTAAATGTGCATTTGCTGGAGAACAAGACTGAGTACCTGAGGACAAGTTTGGTGTCCATTGCTTGACTGTATGATGCTGTCTCCAAACAAGAAATAGTCTACCCCAACATTTTTCATATCATAGTCGGGGAATTCAGACAGGTTTGTTTGAAGAAATCCCTGCTCAATTGTCATCAGCATATAACCTGAAACACCAGAGGTCCCAGCACAACAAATGATACTAAGGTAAGGAATACCTCCCGTTCCATGCCCAGATCACATTTCAGTAAATCTGATCACTTGAATGTCCTCCTACCTGCATACAGGCAAAGGCTAAAGAGTAAGTCTCCAGAGACTACAGATGGGGTATCTGACTGAGTACAAAATACCTCTGCTTATCAACTGGCTGGAGTGTTCACTGAGATCTTTAACCTCTCACTTCAGCTGAGGTACCCACCTGCTTCAAGCAGGCTTCACTTACACCATTGCCTAAGAATGTGGTAACCTGCCTCAATGACTATCATCCAGAAGCACTTACGTCCATAGTGATGAAGTATTTTGAGAGGTTGGTGACGAAATATATCAACTCCTGCCTGAGGAGTGACTTGAATTCATCCAATTTGCCTACCGGCACAATAGCTCCACAGCAGATGCCATCTCATTGGCTCTTCACTCAACCCTGGAACACCTAGACTGTAAAGATGCATATATCAGGATGTTGTTTATTGACTACAGCTCTGCATTCAATACCATCATCCCCTCAAAACTATACAATAAACTTCAAGACTTTAGCCCCAATACCTCCTCAATTTCCTCATTTGCAGATCCCAGTCAGTTCAGATTGGCAATAACATCTCCTCCACAATCTCCATCAGCACAGATGCACCACAAGACTGTGTACATAGCCCTCTGCGTTACTCACTTTACACTTATGACTGTGAGGCTAAGCACAGCTCCAATACCATTTACTGTATGTTTGCTGACAACACCACTTTTTGTAGGCCAAATCAAAGGTGGTGATGAATCAGCATCTAGGAGAAAGATGGAACAACTGGCTGAGTGGTGCCACAGAAACAACCTCTCACTCAATGTCAGCCAAACCATGGATCTGATTATTGACCTCGGGGAGGAAACCAGAGGTCCGTGAGCCAGTCCTCATCAGGGGATCCGTGGAGAGGGTCAGCAACTTTAAACTCCTTGGTGTTATCGTTTCAGAGGACCTGTCCTGCTTCCAGCATGCAAGTGCAATTACAAAGAAAGCACGGCAGTGCCTCTGTTTCCTTAGGAGTTTGTGAAGATTCAACATGGTATCTAGAATTTTGACAAACTTCTGTAGATGTCTGGTGGAAGGTATATTGACTGGCTGCATCACAGTCCGGTATGGAAACACCAACGTCCTTGTATGGAAAATCCTACAAAAAGTAGAGGATACAGCCCAGTCCATCACAGATAAAGCCCTCCCCACCATTGAGCATATCTACCCGGAGTGTTGTCACAGGAAAGCAGCACCCATCATCAGGGACCCCCATCACCCAGGTCTTGCACGAAGGTGGTACAGGAGCCTCAGGACCCACACCACTAAGTTCAGGAGCAGTTATTACCCTTCAACTATCAAGCTCTTGAACCAAAGGGGATAACTTTATTCAACTTCACTTGTCCCATCACTGAACTGTTCCCACAACCAATGGACTCATTTTCAAGGTCTCTTCATCCCATTTTCTTGATATTTATTGTTTATTTATTATTATTACTATTATTAGTTTTTTCTTTTCTCTTCCTTTTTGTATTTGTACAGTTTTTTGTCATTTGCACATTGGTTGTCCACCCTATTGATGTGGTCTTTCATTGGTTCTATTATGGTTATTGTATTTATTGAGAATGCCCCCAAGAAAATGAATCTCAGGGTTGAATATGTTGACATTTATGTACTTTGTTAATAAATTTACTTTGATCTTTGAACTTTACCTGCACTGAACTTTCTCTGTAGTTTTTACACTTTATTCCGCATTGTTACCGTTTTATCTTGTTCTACCTCAATGCAGTGTGTAACGATTTGATCTATACGAATGATATGCAAGACAACTTTTTCACTCTATATCAGTAGATGTGACAATAATAAACCAACTCCAATACAATTATTGGAAGACGGACACCGTTATATAACTTATGGGCGTGTCTGTCTTATGCTATTGTAACCCTCTGCAGTGTGAGTTATTAAGAGGGCAGCTAAGATTTACAGTCCGCAAGCAGTCACTAGCTCAGTGCTTTGGCTTAAAGTGCAGCCAATCAAGAGCCATGAATGGACATAACAGTTAAACTGTGGCAGCTGTGTCTAATACACACTTTAAGTAGGCTCTTATTCACAAAAGGTTAAGGTACTACTCTAAGGGGGGGGGGGGGTGGTGTTCTCCTTACCAATTCCATCAATATACCTGTCGAATCAACTATGAAAGCACTCTCACAGAAACCTGTGTACTTCGGTCTCTCATTATGAGGAGAGTCAAGAGATCCCCTTAAAGTAATTGCTCCTATTGACACCAGCGAACAGCATAATGGGCAACAATTGATCTATGTTAAAATCGTCAGTGGACAGATCCCAAGGGGAACCAGCTTCCTCAAGATTTTGATGTTCAATTTGAATCAATAAAAACTGAGCAGCGTTCAGAGTTTAACCATTTCATTTCCTGCAAGGAAGGAGTGCAGAGAAAAAAAAAACTTATGAAGCCTCTAACTAGATAAAGCTTTCTAGACAAAGTTGTTGATATATAGCTTTAGCAGGGCTTTTGAGCATTGTTTCGTGCTCAAAGTGGAATATCTGGAGAACAAGCATTCATAGAGTTATACAGCACAGAAATGGGCCCTTTGGCCCAACTCATCCATGGTGTCTTTCTGAGCTAAACCCATTTGCCTGCATTTGGCTTGGATGCAATCAGTTAATATTGATTCTTGGGTGTGTAAATGATGACTGTGTATTTAATATCACTTGCATTAGAATAGCTGAAATATTCAAAGGTATAGTTTAATGAGCAAGGTCCTTAATGATCAGGCAGCATATTGCTGGAGGGGCATTGCACGGGTTACTTAGCTTTCAAAATGAAGTCCTTTACAAAATTGAGGCAAAGTGTAATTCAGTTTGATGGAGAGACAATCTCATAATCAGCTGTGTATTTGATCTGCTCAAATCATCAGCATGCTCTCTTCTCACTGTTGCCATCAGGAAGAAGGTACAGGAGCCTCTGGACTCACAGCACCAGGTTCAGGATCAGTTATTTCTCTGGCTCTTGAACCAGAGGGGATGACTTCACTCACCCCTGCACTGAACTGTTCAGGTTTCTTCATCTTGATGTTTGATATTTATTGAATACTTATTTGTTGTTGTTATTTTGTGTTTTTTTTTCCTTTTTGAACTTCCACAGTTTGTTGTCTTTTTCACATCGGTTCTGTCTTGTGTGCAGTATTTCACCGATTCAATTGTGTTTCTTTGTATTTACTCTGAATGCCCACAAGAAAATGAACCTCAGGGTTGGCATATATATGGTGTATATATGTACTTCGATAATAAATTTACTTTGAACAAAACGAAGTGTAAAACAGCTGAGAGCTGCTCATCTCAAGCCCGACTCGGCCTGGCTGAGGTGCATTGAAAGAATTTCACGAATAAGGATGTTAACTGAAAGTCCAACAAATGGTTGAAGTTGAACTGATGATGTGTTTGTTCATTGGGGTGTTATATTGATGTTGTATAAGGAATCGGTGAGGCCTAATTTGGAGTATTGTGTGCATTTCTGGTCACCTACCTACAGGACAGATGCCAATAAGATTGAAAGAGTACAGAAAGAATTTGCAAGGATGTTGCTCGGACTTGAGAAAGGTTGACTAGGGTAGGGCTTTATTCCCTATAATGTAGGAGATTGAGGGGATATTTGATAGAGGTATACAAAATTATGAAGGATATGGATAGGGTAAATGCTTTTTTTCCAGTGAGGTGGGTGAGACTAGAACTCATTGATTAAGGGTGAAAGGTGAATTATTTAACGTGAAGTGGGACTTCTTCACTCAGAGGGTGATGAGAGTGTGGAACAAGCTGACGGTGGAAGTGGTAGATGCGGGGTTGGTTTCAGCATTTAAGAGAAATTTGGATAGGTGCATGAAACAGCGGGATATATAGGCTTATGGTCCTAGTGCGTGTCAATGGGACTAATCAGCATAATGGCTCGGCATGGACTAGATGGGCCAAAGAGTCCGTTTCTGTGCTGTAGTACTCCATGACTCTAAGTGAATGGTTGAGGTGAAGCAGCTATTCTTGACCCCTTGGTGTGGGACTTCTGCACCTTCTGCACTATTATCCTTTCCTAATCCTGGAGGTTGCGACTGATACGCAAACTTCTCCTCCAGAAAGCTCACACAGCAGGCTTAATTTCTGTGTATCACTGCAGAGGACAGCCCATCTCTCATTGCCCTCAAGAAGGAATGGAGTGGGTTAGAGGGGATGTGCTATAAAGAGAGGTTGGACAAACTGATTTTTTTTTTGGAGCATCAGATGCTAAGGGGGGGTGACCTGGCAGTGATAGATCAGTTAATGATAGCCATTTGCTGCACTGTTGGTAACAGCTTCACTTTCTTTGCTGATAATTGAAAGTAGACTGCTCAGGCACCAGTTCGCTTTTTTTCTGTGTGAATAAGGCATACCTGAGCAAACTTACATTTTGTTGGGTAGGTGCCTATGTAATTGTTGGAGAGTGCATGTTTTTAGGAGTATATCCCAGATGTTGACTGATTCCACAGTTCTTATCCAACGTGGTAATTGGTTTATTCTTGTCACATGTGCCAAGGTGCAGTGAAAAACATTGTTCGCTATGCCATCCATCCAGATTATTTCATCATGTCAGTACATCGAGAGAGTACACGGGGAAAGCACTAGCAGAATGCAGAATAGTGTTCGAGGTAAAGCAGACAACAGGCAGACAATAAGGTGAAAGGCCATGACAAGGTAGACTGTGAGGTTGAGTCCATCTTGTCCTACTTAGGAGTCTATAGCAGTGGATAGAAGCTGTCCTTGAGCTTGGTGGTATGTGCCTTGGGGCTTTTGTATCTTCTGCCCATTGAGAGAAAGAGAGAATGTCCAGTGTGGGAGGGGTCTTTGATTATTCTGGCTGCTTTCCTGAAGCAGAATGAATGGCATTGGTTTCTGTCGTTGGGCTGGCACGGAGAATATCTCTTTAAGGGCTGAAATCATGCCACAACTGGCAGTTGCTTAACATTCAAGTAGGAAATGAAGTAACAGGTACTACCCCAGACTGACCAAACTGTGTGTACACTTTATACACTCATTGTGTTTTTTCTTGTTGGGGAAGGGGTTAAATTGCATGTGAGTGTGATATGATGACTTCCTAGTGTTCCAAAAAAATCAATTACCGGACAAATACAAATTCAATGCAGTTTGACAATTATAAATTCTTCAATAGTTTATACCCCAAGAAATGCTGGAATGATATCTGTGGGGAAAATCTCCCTCTCTACTTCAATCCAATTTCAGGCTGAAGGAATTCCTCCTCATCCCAAGAACTTTATTCTGAGGCGAATTTGGATAAGCTACTGGATATGATAACATTCTAGTTTGCAAACATGAAGAATGGTTATTGATTAAAAGCACCCTAGGGTAATGTAAAAGCCTGTTTTCTCATCTAAATGTAAAACAAAGGATTGTTTTACATCGAACTGCAATAAAAGCAAGAAACCTTTTTGCTTGACACCTTCTGAAGGATTGACTTACAGCCTAAAAGGTTTTAATTCTTTTGAAGACAGAAGAGTGGAAGACTGAATAGTTGCCATCTGGGTTTAGTAGGCATAGTGGAAAAGTAAAGCATGCTGGCAGTAAGTGATGCTGGGAAACAGGATTTCAACCTTTAGTTTGCCAAACATGTTTTGCATATATCATTAGTACCTAATAACAAAATGGAAAAGAGATATTAGAAACAGACTTGTGAACAAAAACACCTGAGTTGTCCCTGATGGGGCCTGCTCCAGTTTAGCACAGGTGCTGACACAAGCCATCAGTCCTTTAAAGACACAGTCTCCATGGTAACAAGGCAGTAGCTGGTTTGGATTAGGAGAGTACCATCATATCACGTTGCCAAAATAAATGAAGAGTATTTGATGTCGCTGGGCCTGTACTCGATGGAGTTCAGAAGGATGAGGGGGAAATCTCATTGAAACCTGCCTGGATAGAGTGGACTTGGAGAGTGTGCTTCCATCAGGAGAGTCTGAGATCTGAGGGCACAGCCTCAGAATAAAGGGGTGTCCCTTTAAAACTGAGATGAGAAGGAATTTCTTCAGCCCGAGAGTAGTGAATTTGTGTAATTTATTTCCACAGAGGGCCATGGATACCAAGTCACTTAAGGCAGAGATTGATAGGTTTTTGATCCGCAAAGGGGTTAAGGTTTATGGGGAGAATGGGGTTAATGGAAAAAAAACAGCTATGATTAAATACAGAGCTGACTCAATGGGCTGAATGGCCTAATTCTGCTCCTCTGTCTTACAATCTTGCCTTTATTGAGGGGAATGTCCAAAATCTCCTGGACAAAGGGACGACTGGATCCCAGCTCACCTTTGCAGTAAGTGAGATACCCTATCTACTACATAAGGTTAGTAACAATGTATCAGCACGTCTTCTTCTGATTTAGTCTCATCATCTGTGATGGTGCATACTATGAAAGTGTTTTGGCTGCATCTTAAGAATGGTGTTGTTTGTGATTCTTGTGGATGTTCAGCACATTGGAGGTTGTACCGAGAAGTTGTAGCTGATGCCAGTGGTGGAGGAAACATTCAGTGCATGATGCAGTTTGGTAAATTGGTTTATGATTGTTACATGTGCTGAGGTACAGTGAAAAACTTGCAGATCCATGCAGGTCAGTCCATTATGATGGAGGCCTGAGGTAGAGCAAGGTAAAGCCGTAAGAGAATACAGAATGAAGTTTTAGAGTACAGAGAAAGTGCAGTGTAGACAGACAGTAAGGTGGAAGGTCACAACAAAGTGGGCTGTGAGGCTAAGAGTCTGTCTTATCATATTAGGGGACCATTCAGTAATTTTCCAATGATGGGATGGCTGCAGGTTTGACAGAAGGAAAAGATGAGAAGTGCTAAGGACAACTTTGTCACGGATGTGATTTAACCCAAAATTGATTGCTAGTGTGATCTACTTTGTGAAAAACCACTTCTATGTGTGACTTGTCTATATTAAAAAAAACTGATCCAGTTCCAAGAAGACTGCCTCTAAAGTTTCATTTTATTCTTCCCCGCTATGTTCTTGTTTTCTCCCTTTTGTTCTGTTAGGGTTTGTGTAGAATCTAGAGGTATGTTCCCAGATATGAAACCAGCACCGATGGGACAATGTTGATTGAGCTTCCCCCATTTCTCAGAGTTGTGCCACAAAATGTCACAAGGGTACGGCAACCAGGATGAATCTAATCTACGATCGGAAGTTCAAAACTGAAGCTCTACAATTTAAAGGGCATAGATCAGATAAACTCAAAATGGCTATGACACAGTGGCACAGCTGGGAGAGCTGCTGCCTCATGGATCCAGAGACTCGGGTTCGATTCTAAACTCTAGTGCTGGCTGTGCGGAGTTCGCACGTTCTCCCTGTGACTGCATGGGTTTCCTCCGCGGGTGTTCTGGTTTCTTCATGCATCCCCAAAAAAATGTGGGCTGGGAGGTGAATTGGCTGCTGTAAATTGCCCCTAGTGTGTAGGTCATTTGTAGAATCTGGGGAGTGTTCATGGCAATGTGGAGAGAATGCAATGGATGAATAAAAACGGGTGCTGGGTGCTTGCCACAGACTCACTGGACTGAGGGTCTGTTTCCATATGATCTTATGAATCTAAAGATGCTATTTGAAAGTTTGCTAAGGAAGTAAGTTGAGAGGTTGTAGAATTGAGATTAAGGAAAAAATGTATTTAAAACTGATGACCGTTTCTTCAGTATTTGAGGAATGGTTTACCACAGTAAGGATAACATATTGGAGACTTTCGAAATGCAAAGAAGAGTCTCTGGCACAGGATGGCTGAACTCCAAAGGGTGTTAGTGTTTGAGGGAGTGTAAAGGAATTAGAGTTATTATTTGCAGTTCTGCTTCAAAGGTTCAGTTTCTCCACATGCCTTAAATAAACTTCTTTTGCAAGGTAGATGACCTATGTTAAGTGTTTGACCAGGGGTTTATTACTGTAATATAAATTTGTAGTGTGCTTTAGCACAAGGCACATACCAATCCACAATATATTTTTGTGTCAATTCAGAGCAGGTTCCCGTTAGTACTGAGCATTGGACAAGAAAAATCAAACGAGAAACATTGAAGGGTTGACTTGTTGGTATGCACTAATTAACTGATTTTATAAGTCCAAGAGCTGATCATCAATTTTCTGAAGCCTTCGTTAAATATGGATCTGAAATGATACTGCCAGAGGGCTGGAATCTACACAAAGAATCAGTCAAATAATATCAGATAATGCCTCAGATGTGCAGATGTGGGGAAATTGAGTAGATGATCTCCATACTACCAATGTCCACAGGACGTACTGAGGTTATCAGTATGGTTCTAAGTTAATTAACGTGGTTCAACTTTTTATGAACTATTCTCTCTATGCAAAGCATGGACGATATGTATTTTGAATATAATGATATGAAGAGCTGGAATAACTGTTGAACACCTATGTCTGTATTTTCATTTCATCAAAATAATTATTTCAAAACTTCATGGCAATGTAACTCCTGCTCACCTCCTCCCTAACTGCCTGACCTAAACCAGCCTTTCAGGTGAGACAGATTCACACGCACCTTCTCCAACCTCGTGTTCTGCATTGGGTGCTCCAAATGAGGGTTTCCCCCACCCCACCCCTCCCAACATCGAGGGCAAGTGTAGACTGGTTTGCAGATGGTCATCCTGATCTCCCAGTTGTGTATCATTTCAATTCTCCTTTCCATTCCCACACTGATCTCGCCGTTGCAACGCACACAAAATGCTGGAGGAATTCAGCAAGTCAGACGGCAACTATGGAAGGTAATGAACAGTTGATGTCTTGGCCCAAAAGTACTTCACAGCTAAATTTTCTGATGGTGCAAACGTACTGGGACATAAGAAGGTGATGAAGGGACTACTGTCTCATTTGGTGAAACATCCTCTCACAATATACGAGAACTATGAAGAGCCTCAGCCTGAAATGTCGACTGTGCTCTACCACAGAGACTGCCTGGCCTGCTACATTCCTCCAGCATTTTGTGTGTGTGTGTTGAGCGAACTGGTAGGCCTGCTGAAAAGGCTATTGGCTGCAGTCTACCATCACTGCAGGACCTGTATGTGTCCAAGATAAAGATGCAGGCAGGACAAAATCATTGCAGGCACTACCCATCCTGCAAACTGCCTTTTCCAAAAGCTCCCTTCTGGAAAGTGCTATAGGGCTATTAAAGTAAAATCTTTATGCTGTCTTAAATGTTTCTTCCCTCAGGTGGTTTATCTAATCAACCATTCTAGTTAGCCCCCACACCCCCTACTATCTATTACAACAGTCACGAGACTACACTGTAAGCACTTTAAACCGTTTTTATAATGCTGCTTTCATTGTAAATACATGCTGGTATTTATGCACATTTTATTCCATATCAGTATTTCTAACTTTATTTTTATATAATTCTTTATAATCATATGTTGTTTTGTTTTTATTGCATGTCACACCAAATTCCTAATCCATGTCAATGTATATGGTGAAAAGTGTTGGTCCTTGAGGGATCGAGACAGCTTAAGTAAGTGGGCAAAAAATTGGCAAATGGAATCTAATACGAAAAAGGGTGAAATTGTCTATCTGGGTTCATTAGTCATATCCCATGTTCATGCAGGTTAGTAGGTTAATTGGTCATTGTAAATTGTCTCAAATGTGTAGATGACTTGGAGAGTCTGGTGAGAGTGGTGGGTGAATAAATGGCTTTGTATAGGGTCAGTATAAATGGATGGCTGGTAGTCAGTACAGACTTGATGGGCTGAAGGGCCTGGTTCTGTACTGTATGGCTCTGTGTTATATTAGTTTATTGCTGTACACAGAATGTAATAAAATTATTTGTATGAAGCTCACATAATAAACAAGAGGGCACAGCCTCAGGATAGAAGGGCATCCATTTAAAACAGATATGGGGACATTTCTTTAGCCAGCGGGTGATGAATTTATGGAATTTGATACCACAGGCAGCTGTAGGGGCCAGGTCGTTGGGTCTATTTAAGGCAGAGATTGATAGATTCTTGATTGGACATGGCATCAAAAGTTACGGGGAGATGGCCAGGGAGTGGGGCTGAGGAGGGGGAAAGGATCAGCCATGATTGAATGGCAGAACAGACTCGATAGGCCAAATGGCCTAATTCTGCTCCGATGTCTTGTGGTCTAAACAGTGTACTGTACATGGTAATACAGTAATTAAATTCAAAAGTAAATTTATTATCAAAGTACATATATGTCACCATATGCAGCCTGAGATTTGTTGTCTTGTGGGCATTCAGAGTAAATCTACTCAGGGGTGTCAAACTAATTTTAGGTCACGGGCCGGATTGAGCAAAATGCAGCTTCATGCGGGCTGGATCAGTCGGACGCGTGCGAACGCAGCTTTCGTTGCCTCCATTTTTTCAGCCTGCTCTCATGTGTCTCAGTCTCTGCTATAACTACAAAGTGTTTCACTTTACAAATTCTGTTTCTTATGAAGAAGACTGCCGAGCAAGACTGCCGAATAAACACTAAAAACCCTGAAAACCTGGTACCTGAATAAACTCAGCATTAGCCATATCATACACCATAGGCGCTTCGATTACTGGGGCCAGCTTTAATAGTAATTAGATATTATCTCGCAGGCCAAAGATAATTCCACCGCGGGCCGGATTTGGCCCGCGGGCCTTGAGTTTGACATATATGATCTACAGAATAGTAACTATATCAGGATCAATGAAAGATCAACCAGAGTGCAGAAGACAACAAATTGTGCAAATGCAAATATAAATAATTAGCAATAAATATTTAGAACATGAAATAACAAGATAAAGAATCCTTGAAGTGAGATCATTAGTTGTAGAAACATTTCAATGAGTGTAGTTATCCCCTTTTATTCAAAAGCCTGATATCTGAGGGGTAGTAACTGTTCTTGAACCTGGTGGTGTGAGTCCTGAGGCTCTTGTACCTTCTACCTGATTTGCAGCAGCAAAAAGAGAGCACGGCCTGGGTGGAGAGGATTTCTGATGGATGCTGCTTTCCTAGGACAGTGTTTCATGTAGATATGCTCAATGGTTGGGAAGGCTTTATCTGTGATGTACTGGGCCAAATCCATTACCTCTTGTAGGATTTTCCACTCAAAGCCATTGGTGTTTCCATACTAGGCTGTAATGCAACCAGTCAATATTCTCTCCACTGCACATCTTTAGAAGTTTGTAAAAGTCTTAGATCCCATGTCGACTCTCCAGACTCCTAACAAAGTAGAGGTGCTACCATGCTTTCTTTGTAATTGCACTTGCTTGCTGGGTCTAGGACAGATTCTCTGAAATAGTAGCACCGAGGAATTTAGAATTGCTAACCCTCTCCACCTCTGAGGACTGGCTCATGGACCTCTGGATTCCTCCTCCTGAAATTTCTTGGTCTTGCTGACATTGAGTGAGAAGTTGTTGTTAAGACACCACTCAGCCCGATTTTCAATCTCCCTCCTGTAAGATGATTCATCACCGCATTTGATTTGGTTCACAACCATGGTGTCTTCAGCAAACTTAAATGGCATTGGAGCTGTGCTTAGCCACACATTCATAGGTGTAAAGCAAGCAGAGCAGGGGGCTAAGCACACAGCCCCGAGGAGCACCTGAGCTGATGGAAATGCAACAGAATGGCTCATAGTGCAAGCAAGAAACTTTATTGAAATAGTGAGAGATTGCAGGGCTCTGAGAGGCAGAGAGATCTGAGTGTCCTGGTGCATGATCCAGAAAAGACTTGTATTTGGGAACAGCAAGTTATTAAAAAAAAGCTCGTAGAATGTTCTAGCTTATCACAAGTGGAAATTAGGCTTCGGTTACATTAGGCATTGGTGATTGGAATACTGTAGACTATTGGTCTCCTTATGTAGGGAAGGATGTTAATGCACTAGAAGTTGTTCAGAGAAAGTTTATTGGACTGATAGCTGGCATGGATGTGTTATCTTCTGAGTAAAGGTTGGAAATGTTAGGCTTGTTTCAGCTGGAGCATAGAAGAGTGAGACGGGATGGTGGGGGGGGGGTGGGGAAGGTCCTGTGTAGTGGGGAAGGTCCTGTGTAGTGTGGAAAGGCGGTTTCCTCTGTGGGACAAGCTGAATCTGAGGGTCTCTGTTTAAAACACTGGGTTGCACATTAATTTTAAAGACAATCGTGCTACTCCTGGCCATTATATATGCTGAACTACACTGACTGCTGTTCTCCAAGGCACCACACTGCATGCTCACCAAGCTTCCGCCTATCTCTGCAAGCTTTGTATTCCTCAGGTCATTGTGTCACTCCCTCTTTTGCCACACAATAACGACCGTGCCATCAGCTTTCCACTTTTCCACTCTTTGGAGCTCCTCTTCAACTGCTCCTTAAAACCCACCAAGGACCAGGTTACCAGGATTGCTCCTTCACTGCTTCTCCTAATTTCCTCACATATCTATAGAGCAGCTTAGCACATTTTTTTTGTATATTAAGTTTGCTGGCCTAGAAATCAGATTCACAGATGCTTAATTTTGGTATCGGTATTAATTCATTGTTGTCACATGTACTGAGGTACAGTGAAAGCTTTGTCTTGCATACTGTTTATACAGATCAACTCATTACACAGTGTGAGGTAGAACAAGGTAAACCAATAGCAATGCAGTTACTGAGAAAGTGCAGTGCAGGTAAACAAGACCATAAGGAGGTAGATTGTGAGGTCAAGAGTCCATTTTGCTGAACAAAAGTTCCTTTCAAGAATCTGATAACAGTGGAATAGAAGCTGTCCTTGAGCCTAGTGGTACATGCTTTTATGCTTTTGTATCTTCTGCCTGATGGAAGGGGGGAGAAGAGAGAATGTCCGGGGTGAGTGGAGTCTTTCTGCTGCTGCTTTACTGAGTCAGTGAGAAATTTAGACTGATAGAGAACTATTTCATGTGCATTGAGAGGGAATTATTAGCTGGACAATTTAGCAAGCAAGAGGAGGAAGGGGGTACTGACAAGTTGCTCTGTGATGAGCTGGCATGGACTAAATGGGCTGAGTGCCCTCTTACTGCACAATAACAATTGTACAATCCTATCCATCCCAATGTCAAACATCAGAAAAGAGTAGACTGGTAAACAAAATTTCAGCTGGTTCACCTTAATAGCTGTACCAAAGGAACACTTGTGAGCGATGTTATGTTATTCTGAAACCTCAGACCTGTTGTCATTTAACTAACCCGACGAGATGAGAACACTTGTGGCTTGTCCAGTTGCTGGCTCTAGCTGTACGCAGTTAACCTTACACACTTGATTGTTTCCAGTTTATGTGCAGCAGCCCAGTTCAAAAACAACCTGACCCTAGCTTTACTTTACCATGGTAACTCATAAGGCAGGTGGGCTTGGCCTAGCAATTTGCATCCAGGCCCAAGTCATAAAAGCAGAATTTTCCAGGAAGAGGAAATGGCCCATACTTTCTCGATCAATTAGCTCCTTTTACCTCGTCTCATCTTATCCATCCCCCTCCCTCTAGAAACAATGTTGATTTGTCTCTTAAATCCCCTTTATTGCTTTAATGACCTTTCATGGTCACCACATTCTATTAACTTGTCAGGGGAAAATATTCTGCTTGATTTTTCTTGCTATCCCAAGCACGCCAATTCTCAATGAAGTCCTAGAGCTTCGCCTGAAGTAAAGATTTCAGAGATCATGGAAAACAGTCACTTCTCTGATGTCCGATTGGGGCAACTTCAAAAGTTCACTCAACTATTTGATATCACCAAAGTGTGGTGGATTACAGGAAAGAAAATGCCAAGCAAAATGTTTTAAAATTGGGAAGAGTGAGCAAAATGGGATACCTTTTTTTAATAGAGTCCAGAGCATACAGAAACACTCCATTTGTGACCTGACCCACATAATTCACTTGTGACTTTGTTGCTCCTGTATAATGAGGTCACTGTGACTGTTTGAATATTTTCTGAAATTTCACAGACTTCTGTGGGATATCCTGTGGTTAACGGTGCTGTCCTTTATTTATGAGCATGGTTACAAGTATCAAGCTGTGAGTCTGAAGCTTGGGAGTCCATACTCTTGCGTTAATTACAGTGAATCACAGAACCTGGCACCCAAAAAAAGGAGGGACAAAGAGCTTCACTTTGGACAGGACAGTAAAGCAGTATTATTGGATGCTTTTAATGAAGCTCGTAGCATTTACTAATTTCCTTTATAGATTCCAGCACACTATAGCACGTTCTCTTAAAATTAATTACTTGGCGGTCTTTTTTTTAATGTAGAGCTGATCTGTAATCAGCTATGAAATCGATCTAATTTCTAAGACTTGGCTCCTGTAAACACAACTCATTTCCTTCCTATCATTTGGCTCTGCTCCTCCTTCAGTGTCTCCAATGAGGCTTCTGTTTTCCTGCAGGGTCCTGCCCCTTTAAGAATGCCTGCATTGAGTTCCAGTACTTAGTGCTGTTTCTGTTCAAGAGGCACCATAGACTGCACACTACTGATTCTCTGCTTTTTCAGACAGAGTTAGTTTGGATCTTGTTTCCAGTATGGGCAGGTATCCAAGTAAATCTCAAACCTGGACTGATTTCAGGAAAATAATCCTCTGACTACTTCCAGGAGTTTGATTCTCACACCTGAGCCAGGCTGGAATGATGCAAATAAGGTGGAGGAAGAACTTTTAAAGACCCAGGTACTGCTGAAAGCAAGAGTGTGTTTAAATTTATGAGATATCTAAGTCACTGTAGTATAGTTCATGCCTGTATTAAATTAGGAGACTGTAGCAGCTGCAGTCTACGCAGAATTAAATTGGGTGACAAGATTTTAAAATGATGAATAATAAGGTTTACAGACCAAAACTTTGAATTTTGTAAAACTTATAATACCTTCTGCCATTTCACAAATATTAAATAATTGAACAGTGTTTTTAAAATTCAAAAATAGCATTGGTCTTATCAAACTTCAGTTCTTTTTTATTTTCATTCTGCATGTTTTTCTTACTTGAGTATCATGTTCAGCTGTTGTGAGCAAGGTTATGCCATTCTGTAAATAAACTGCACAAAGATTTCTAGTGTACATTGCTTGTACTGGAATTGTAAGAATTCTCTATATTTTGGACTTAAAAGTACACTGCTTCTAATGTTCAGATCATCTCTTCCTCCATTGTGGTAGAGCAAGTAAGTGAACTTTGATTCCTTGTGGGATTGTTAAAAGTGGTTATTTGTGATTAAACTTTGTCATCAAATTCATTTGATTCTCAAATTACTTGGAAAGGAAATTCTGTTTGTTTCTTTATTGTCAGTAATTTCTGGAAGTTACTGCCTGCAGTTAGGTTTAGCTCCTGGGTGATGATTTTGTTTTGGGATGTTACTGCCTTTCGCTGTTTCTTGTCTCAACCTAAATGCACGGTAAATCTCCCAGTACTTTTCCCTTTACGTACATTATTGTGATGTCGGGTTGAGATCATTGGCGGAATAGAGATGTGTGCAAGGCATCACAGCCAAGCTCGGTCTGGTTCTTATCTGACGCCACACAACATTTATTTTTCAGCATAATACTGTTTAGGCTGAAGTTGCTGGTCCTATCATTTTGTTTTGCTCTGCTTGGCCTGAAACGAAGACTCTGCCTCTAGCTAGCATGACATCCATGTGGAGTCTTAACTCTACATACTGGAATTGTCCAGGTTTCATTGAAGAAATATCTTCAGTTTACCATTCTCTTCAATTTTAAACTTGCTGGTAGTATATTTCTTTGGCAGCTTCATGGAAATGGGTCCAAGATTCCTTTTCCCCCATTCCCTACTTTGACTGCATGCATTTAAAGTGAGAGGGGGTCATTTTAAAGGAGACATGAGAGGCAAATTTCTTTTAGAGTGATGGGTGCCTGGAATATGTTCCCTAGGGTGGTGGTAGAGGCAGATACATTAAGGACTTTTAAGAGCAGTTTGGAGACGCACGTGAATGTGAGGAAAATTGAATGATATGGACATTGTGTGGGCAGAAAGGATTAGTTTAGTTGGCCATTTGATTACTAATTTATTTGGTTCAGCACATCATTGTGGGCTGAATGGCCTGTTCTGCTGTACTGTTCTATGTTCTAACTCTGCCCTTCTACAAAAGAGGGCAATACAAGGCTTGGAGTCCAAATCTGTACCTGCAAGCTGACTGGTACTGCTGAAAATATTTGGACAATTAATTTGACCCCTGTTAACAAGGAACAAATAACATAATCCACTGGCTAAATCCAAAGTCTTCCTCCCACCTTCCACCTCTCCCAATCTCAGTCAGTCTCTTCTTTCTCAAACACCCAAGTGTGATAATAAGATTTATTCTTTGCCTCATGACACCTGGGATTGTATTTAGTGTTGGTAGTGTACAGTGAAAAGCTTTCATTTACAAGTCATGTCAGATGTAAGTACACATAGAGGCAGTATAAAGAAGAACAGAATGCAGAACATCAATTTCGCTAACTTTTGGTAATTACTTCCCCCCCCCCACCCCCACTTCCCTTTCCATTCCCAATTTTGATACCCTCTCTCCTGCCTATCCCATCCCCCGGTTCCCCTCTTCCTTCCCTTGCTTCTATGGTTGGCTGTCCTCCCCTATCACATTCCTCCTTCTTCAGTCCTTTACTTCTTCCACCCAGCTTTTTGCTTCATCATCCCTCTCCTACCCATGCACAATCCCCCGTACCTGGTCTCACCTATAACCCAGCTTGTATTCATTACCCACCTTCTTATTCTGGCTTCTTCATCCTTCTTTTCCAGTCCTGGTGGAGGGTCTCAGCCTGAAATGTTGACTGCTTATTCCCCTCCATAGATGCCGCCTGACCTTCTGAGGTCCTCCAGTATTTTGTGTGTGTTGCTCTGGATTTCCAGCATCTGTGAATCTCTATGTTTAAAAATGTAGAATATAATACTGTAGTTGCAGAGAAAATGCAGTGCAAGTCGATAAATAAAGTGCGAGGGCCACGGTAAAGTCAATCGGGAGATCAAGAGTTCATCTTTTAGTGTATGAGAGGTCTATTCAAGAGTCTGAAAGCAACAGGATTGAAATTGTCTTTGAGCCTGGTGGTTCATACTCAGGCTTTTGTATCTTCTGCCTGATGGGAGGGGAAGAAGAGAGAATGTCTGGGGTGGGAGGGAGTCCTTGATCGTGTTGGCTGTTTCTCTGAGGTAGTGGGACGTGTAGACGGTGTTGATGGTGAGAAGGTTGGTTTGTGTGATGGACAGGGCTGTGTTCGCAACTCTCTGCAGTTTCTTGTGGTTTTGGGCAGAGCAGTTGCCATACCAAGCAGTGATACGTC
Organism: Hemitrygon akajei; assembly: GCF_048418815.1. Taxonomy (NCBI): domain Eukaryota; kingdom Metazoa; phylum Chordata; class Chondrichthyes; order Myliobatiformes; family Dasyatidae; genus Hemitrygon; species Hemitrygon akajei. Next base: position 21,340,959 of record NC_133141.1, on the reverse strand, counting down.
CAGATAGGATGCTTTCTATGGTGCATCTCTAAAAATTGGGACATGCAGAATTTCCTTAGTAGAAGCAGAAGGGTGCTTCCACATGGCTGGACCGGAGGAAAAAATGTTGGAGGTAGTTACACATGGGAACGTGAAGCTGTCAACCATCTCTACCCGAATATCATTAGCATATGAAATATAATGCTAGTCTGCACTTGAAATTAAAATGCTCCTACTTTGGTGAATATAAATTTCATGTTCAAAGGTGATGATAGAGGTAGTGAGTCAGCAATCTATAGCTTTCCCCATTTTTTTTTCCCCAAATGAATTGTAAAATGTTTTTGTTTTCCCCTGGTTTTAGATCACCATGTAAAAGTCAAAGTCAAAATCTACTCTGAACTTTACAATGGTTGTTGATGTTTAACATCTCATTGATACTTGCAGTGCAATTCCTTGCTTCACTTCTTTGTTATGCTTAGTGTTTTATAGCTTACTCGTTGCTGGGGGATGTGTGGAGGAAAGTGAATGGACAAATGGATTTCCAGCATTTGAGACGAAGTGCTTTACTCCTAGGTTCTAACTTGGGCGATTACTTCATAGTTCCTGCTGGTGTGACGATGGGGTAGAAGTGCCCATGCATAATGGAGATCATTGTTCCCCCCCCTCCCCCAACCAACTTGCATCTTCCCTTGGCGACATCTGCTGCAGTCAGGCAGCTGCTATGGTGGAGTGTGAGATTCTTTATACTTCTGAGAGATGAATGCAGCAGCTGATGGTTCCATGGACTAGTGTTGGGAACTACACTGGTTCTTCGAATCAGGTATATCATCACTGACATCTGTCATGAAATTTGTTGTTGTGTGGTAGCCATAAAGTGTAAGACATAAAAATTACTATAAGTTACAAATTAAAAAATAAATGATACAAAAGAGGAATTGTGATATAGCGTTCATGAGTTCACAGACCTTTTAGAAATCTGATGAGGGAAGGGAAGAAGGTGTTCCTAAAATGTTGAGTGTGTGTCTTCAGGCTCCTGTGATGTCTCCCTGATGGAGATGAGGAAAGGACTTGTCCTGGATGGCAAGGGTCCTTAATGATGGATGCTGCTTTCTTGAGGCATTTCCTTTTGAAGATGTGCTCAGTGTTGGGCAACTTGTGCCCATGATGGACCTGGCTGAGTCTACAACCCTCTGCAGCCTTTTTCAACCTTGTACATTGGAGCCTCCATACCGGATGGTGATGCAACCAATCAGGATGCACTCCATCTGTAGAAATGTGATGGTCTTTGTTGTACACCAATTCTCAGTGGATTGTCACCTTGTCGTGGTGGAGAAGCTTGTGTGGTCCTGAGATCCCGAGAGCGATGTCGTCTGGAGCTATGCTCCTGGTAGGGTCACCCATGGTGGTAAGGTTGAGGGTGAGGTCCCTGACAAAGAACAATCCAACCAAGACCTCAATGGTGGAACAGGCGGACGCAGTTACTTTGAACTCAATGGCTTGAAGGCGAGTGAAGGCCGTAACAAATCCATCAGCTCCAATCGTTGTGGTTTCCACGCCATTGGAATCAGTTGGTTGATTTGTGAAGTATTGTGTGCTTCTTGGAGTGCAACATCAGGTACACGTTAAACAAATACACGCACAGGTGTCTTTGCTCTGTAGAAACGGAATGAAGACCATCATCCTCGACCTCGTGGGACAGCCATGATGACGACACCAAATCTATAGTATAACTGATGGCCTTTGTGATTGCATCAATATGTTGGCCCAGGTTAGATCCTCTGAGATGTTGACACCCAGGAACTTGAAGCTGCTCACCCTTTCCACTGCCTACCCCTCAATGAGAACTGATGTGTGTTCTTCTGACTTCACCCTCCTGAAGTCCACAATTAATTCCTTGGCCTTGCTGACATTGAGTGCAAGATTGTTGTTGTGACACCACTCAACCAGTGAACTACCTCACTAACACAAGAGATTCTGCAGATGCTTGAAATCCAGAGCAATGCTGAAGAAACTCAGCAGGTCAGGCAACGTCTGTGGAGAGGAATAAACAGTCAACATTTTGGTTTGAGACCCTTCATCAGGACCTTAGTGTGACTGAGGACCTAGTGTCCTGCCATGCTGAGTTCCTGCAGGACTCTGTATGTTAATCTGCTTAGCTGCTCATTGCCATCTGAGACTCTGTCACCCACAATGGTGTCATTGGTGAATTTGTAGATGGTGTTTGAGCTGTGCCTCGCCACACAGTCATCAGTGTAGAGTAGACAGTGAGCTAACATGCATCCTTGAGGTATGCCAGTGTTGATCGTCAGCAAGGAGGAGATGTTATTTCCGATCTGCACTGACTGTCATAACCCAGTGAGGAAATCAAGGAGCTACAGAGGCCCAGGTTTTGAAGCTTGTTGATTAATACTGAGGGGACGATGGTGTTGAATGCTGAGTCCTGTATGAGCACAGTTGTATGTTCTCACTGTAGAAGCTGTTATTTCTGGACGATCAATTCATAACCTGTAGCTAGGGTCAGAATATTGATTGTGTATTTCAGATGGTTTTGTTTTTTTAAAATAGGGGATTTAATCAATGATTTGGTCAGTTTCCCCCACATGCTTGGTGATACCATTAAGAGGCCCTGCCCCCCCTTATAAACCAGCCAAAACGAGCATTGAAGCTGTGCACATTCACACCCATTACAGAGTTGTAGCAAGCCAATAAATATTAGACTGTCTTCATCATCCAGAGGGGGAAATTATCAGAGGTCACATTGTGGTGGGAGACATGCCACACTTCTGAACTGAATGGTTAATAAATCTTGCTGAATGTGAAGCTTCCTTTTCAATGGCATTAGTTTTGCTATTTTTGTTTGAAAGATTGGAATTGCTTCATTAGGGGTAAAATATACCCCTTTGGTCGCTTTGTGTTGAAACCAGATGAGAACATCCCACCGAAGTCAGGTCAATGATGAGGCTGCTGTCCAGTGAAATGTCCTGTGCAGTAAGATCCTGCCTATTACCTTGGATAGTTTCAAGCTGACCATATTGGAACAGAATAATCCAGCACCTGTTTGATTAATATTTTAGACGGGACTAAGTGAATGGCCCTCAGATCATTGACTCTTGAGGTCCAGCCAGCTGAGACCCCCCTCTGCCTCACAGACAATCCTGGATCAAAGACCGTTGGCACCAGGACAACAAAGTAACTGTCATTATAGAGCCAACGACATTTTGCCTGGGTGGAAATGGCAAATATGAGGGAGCATAATGTTCTGGAGGAAAGTATGTGGGGGGGGGGGGGGGGAAGATGTCAGAGGTAAATTCTTTACACAGAAAATGGAATGTCCTGCCAGGGATGGTGGTAGAGGCAGGTACATCAGGGATATTTAAGAAACTTTTAGGTGGCCACATGGATGATAGAAAAATGGAGGGTTATGCAGGAGGGAAGGATAGATTGATCCTAGAGTAGGTTAATAGGTCGACACAATGTCGAGGACCAAGGGGCCAATAGTATGCTGTAATGTTCCATGTTCTATATAGGCAGCAATCCAAGGAGCGGTTGCCTGGGACGACCCCTGCAAGTGGTGCCAGCGCTAGAGCCAGAGTGGTCCCAGTTGCTGTACTTCAAAGTTCAAAGTGAATTTATTATCAAAGTACACGTATGTCACCATATACAGCCCTGCAATTCATTTTCTTACAGGTATTCATAGTAAATCCAAGAAACTCAATAGAATCAATGAAAGACCGCACCCAACAGGACAAGCAACTAATACAGAAAGAAATAATAATAAATATTGAAAATGGACAGATATGGACTTTGTTTGGGCAGAAAAGATTAGTTGGCCATTTGATTACTAATTGAATTGGTTCAGCACAACACTGTGGGTCAAAGTGCCCATTCCTGTGCTGTACTGTTCTACGTTCTAGTATATTTTCATCTGTGTGTGTTGAGGGGAAAATGAAATGCCTTAAACCATACCAAAGCCTGTAAAATTGGTTTCACATCCACAATGATTGTTGGTGCACTGCACATTGAACACAAATACACCTATAATAGTGGCACTGCAAATTCTAGTCCTCTGTGAGTGCACTAATGAAGTCAATAAAATATATTGCTTTCTCAGATGTGTGAGTATTAATAATTTCCAGTGATCATTACCACAGAAAAAGAATAGGCATTCTTCCATCTTCCATCCAACTATATTTGGAATTCCACCTCATTCTCATAGTGTACACACAGCAGCTGATTGCTGGAGTCTGAAGTAAATCACCTTAAATCACAAGGCATTTGGATACAAATTATGTAATTGAAAGCAATAATGGATAATTCATATTAAATCAATTAAAAAATGCAAGAGGTGGATGAATCTGAGGAACTGTTAGACAGGATATCCACAAAACATTCTTGGAAGAACCCTTACAACACTTCCCTCCAATTGCAGAATCAGTTCAGGAGTTTGGATTTGACTTTGAGGTGAAGTTTTCTTTTCTTAATACAGTATTTTCTTTGATTTTTTAAAATATTGCTTGGTTTTTTTTGTGGAGCTTTTGACCTGGATAAGAGGAAAGGAATGATCAATACTGCATTAAATAGAACAAGTTGACATGAGGCAGCTTTCATTTAGTTCAGGAGTTCCCAACTTGGAGACCATGGGCCCCTTGGTTAATGGTAGGGGTCCATGGCATAAAAACAGGGTTGGAACCCCCTGGTCTAGTTAATTAACTGTTAAAACAAGGTGACAGCAATAAAATTGAAGCTTTACAGATACTAAATAGACTTATTTTATTACATGTCTCTGGAAAGTTCAAATTTATGCAAAGCTTTTGAGGTTCTCTTGCCAATTAAGGTTTTTTCAAGGAACAGTTGAATTGGCATATAATATTTCTGTGTGGCATGAATAATGAAAATGCTATTTACCTAAAAATTCCTCTACTGTTTTAAGAAAGCACCAGCTATTTAAAACAATGGCAAGCCCTTGTGTTAAATAGTCAGCAGTGGATATATTGTGCAAACGTTTCAATGAGTTCTCTGTTAATACTGTAGAAATCGTCATCCTCCCTTTCCAGCCCTTGCTGCTGAAAACCCCTCAATCCAGCTTGACACATACAATCCATAAACTTGCACTCACCGTTGCTTGTGTCTAAGTGACAACAAATCTCTTTCACCCATGACCTTTGTGCTTGCCGTCTCATATTAGCTCCCGTCTATTAATGACTTTATTTAAACATTCTTATCCTTAACAAATCCGTCCATGGTCTCATTCCACCAGGATTCAGGATGTAAGCCATACTACACCCTTCAAGTTATCTACCGTATGTCCCTCTAATTCTGATCTCTTTGCATCCTTCAACTTCCAAGTCTCTTAAGCTCTTAAATTCCCTCTATATAAACTTCACCACACTGGCCCAGGTGCCAGCTGATGGGACTAGGCAGAATAGTAGTTTGACACAGGCTAGATGGGCTAAAGGGCCTGCTTCTGTGCAGTAGTTCTCTGTGGCTCTGACTCTGACACACTTCTATTTCCCTTTCAGAGAGTCATAACATATCTAGGACAGTCCCATTTGGCCCATATCCCTCTAAAAGAGACGAAGGGTCTCGGCTCGAAATGTTGACAGTGCTTCTCCCTATAGATACTGCCTGGCCTGCTGAGTTCCACCAGCATTTTGTGTGTGTTGCTTGAATTTCCAGCATCTGCAGATTTCCTCGTGTTTCCCTCTAAAAATGCCTGGCCAAATACCTTTAAAATGTTGATATTGTACCTGCCTCAACCACTTCCTCTAGCAGTTCATTTCATTATACCCACCACTCTGTGTGAAGAAATTTCTCCTCAGGTCCCTTTTAGATCTTTCCCCTCTCCCCTTAAACCTTTTTGATTCTCTTTCATTGGGAAATATATTGCACTTTTGCCCTATCCCTGCCCCTCATGATTCCTCTGGTAAGATGTTCTATAAAGTCTGCCTCTCTGGCCAAGCTTTTGGCTTCCTGTCTTAATGTTTCCATATGTGGGTTAGTGTCAACTCGTGTCAAGTACATCTCTTTGATGCATCTTGAGCAGTCTTGCTAAGTGAAAAGTGTGATATAAATGGAAGTTGTTGTTGCTAAGGGAACAATGACAAGACTTGGCACATGCTTGTGGTGTTGTTTGAGATATGAGAGTCCAGGAGCTGCTCAATTTCCATCAGTAAACCTACTGCAGAGTCATAGGGCTGGTCTGCTATTTCCTGTGTAATGACCCCTGTGTGTGTTATCTTGATGGAAAACCTTGATCAGGGAGTCCATCGTCCTTCATCCATATGACTTTGACAAATTGTGTTCATTTTGATGGGATGAGATAGCAGGGGAGCTGGGATTAGCCAGATTCCTCTGTAAACTCAACACTTAATCAACCACAAACATACAGAGACACTGACCCAGGAAGCAAATCACTTGTTAAACTGAGTTTATACACTCTTTTATAAAGTTAAGAGTTCCTTTTTGAAAAAAAAATCAATCCTTTGGTGAACAGGCTGCCTGATTTCACATTGGACCACACAGCACAGCTTTTGTGGGTATGCTTGGATTTGGGAAGCTCGGTGAAACTGAATTACCTATCTTTTGGAAGAGCACTCAAATACATCTTTAATATCAAGAGGTAAACTTATGAGCTTTTGATGGGTATTGGGGTGGCGGGCACTGTACATGCCCCTCAGTTGAGGGAATGTGAAATGTCTGCCTCCCCAATAAATATGAATTGGTGATTAGTTTATTACTGATGCATGCACCACGATGCGGTGAAAAGCCATCTTGATAGTCCACGCTTGAGTACGTTGAGGTAGAACATAGGAAAAACTAAGAATGGAATGTGGAATAGTTTGATACTATGTGGCACTGAAACTACCAGCTGAAAGCTTCTCTAAAGTTCTCTGTAATCTATATTGGGGTGCTTCATGTCCAATGTTAAATGCCTTTTAATTAGAGTTTGCTGGGACCAAATGGAAGATTCTAATATACAGTATCACGGGTTTTCATACCTGACACAACTAGCAGGGCCTGATCAGATGGGATTTCTCACAGGACAGGATCCAGTCCATAAGCATAGACACGGTGTGCCCAATGAAGTTGCAGTTGGTCAGAGTTGGACAGGACGCAGTTGCCCGTGGCAATGAATTCCACAGATTCACCACTCTCTGGCTAAATAAATTCCTCCTCATCTCCATTTTAAAAGGATGCTCCTCTATTTTGAGGCTGTGTCCTCTGGTCTTAGACTCTCCCACCATACGAAACATCCTTTCCACATCCATTTTATCAAGGCCTTTCACTATTCACTATTCACTAGGTTTCAATTATGTTACCTCTCATTCTTCTGAATTCTAGTGAGTAGAGGCCCAGAGCCATGAAACACTCCTCATATGGCAAGCCTTTCAATCCCAGAATCATTTTTGTTGAGGCTCCTTTGAACCCTCTCTAATGTCACTACATCCATTCTTGGATAATGGGCCCAAAACAATACTCCAAGTGAAGCTTTATTAAGCCTCAAAAAGACAACCTTGGCTTTATATTCTAGTCCTCTCGAAATGAATGCTAACATTCAAGTCAAGTCAAGTCGAGTTTCTTGTCACATGCACAAGTACGGTGAGATAAAGGTATAATGGAAAAACTTGCAGCAGCTGTACAGGCATGTAGATATAGACAATGCACAGAATATAAATTATACCTGACAATGAAAGGAGAGAAAGAAGACTTTAGTGCAAAAAAAGACATAATCAGAGACAAGTTCTTGGTAGTGCAAGAACTTGGGGTTCTGCCAGTCGGTTCAAGAACCTGATGGTTGCAGGAAAGTAGCAGTTCCTAAACCTGGTGGTGCGGGCCTTCAGGCTTCTCTACCACCTGCCTGACAGTAGCAGTTAGAAGAGGACGGGGCCTGGATGGTGGGAATTCTTGATGATAGATGCTGCCTTCCTGAGGTATTGCCTCCTGTCGATGCTGTTAATGGTGCGGAGGGATGTGCTTGTGATGGGCTGTGCTGTGTCAACTACTCTCTGCAGCCATTGGAATTGTCGTACCAGGCCCTGATGCAACCAAAACAGAGGTGGATAGATTTCTTGGAACCAAGGGATATGTGGATAGTACTGGGAAACGGGGCTGAAGTAGATTAGCCATGATCTTGATGAATGATGAAAGCAGCCTTGAAGGACCCTTTGGCCCACTCCTATATTTTTCTAATGTGGGTTGACCCTTACCATGGTCAACTAATTTAGGATAAGTAAATGACCATACAAATCCTAATTAATTCAAGCTACTTGCAACTTTCTGGTATCAAATGAAAAAATCTGAGTAATTCCTCAATTCTGTTGTTCTTTTTGGACCAATGCTCACCCAAACTACTGCTCCCACTCACAGCAGTGTAATAGAGGATCTCCTGTTGGCCCTAGGACTGATTCTCCTTCTTCCTGCCCCAGGCACGGGGTTCTTCCTTGTGATAGTATGTCTCCTGGAGTTCTCGCTTGTTAGCCTTCATTTTTATTCTTTTCTTACACAGTTCTTCACTATTCTGCTTTGATTCTGGGCCAATTTGTCCATTTATTTATTTAGAGATACAGCACAGTAACAGGCCCTTCCGGCCCAATGAGACCATGCTACACAATTATTTCCATGTGACCAATTAATATACTAACCCATATGACTTTGGAAGGAAACCGGAGCACCTGGAGGAAACTGACATGGTCAAGGGAAGAACATACACATGCCTTACAGTGGCACGGCTGAGCCCAGGTCACTGGTGCTATATTAGCGCTACACTACCATGTCCACTCCTCATTGGCTCTATCCCAAGGCTACAGCTGGCACCAACTCACTGCATGCCTCCAAAGCCATTTTTTGCTCTTTTACAGAATCAGACTATTTCTCACTAATTATATCTCGTTCTAGTCAGGCATTGAATTGAGGCCACAACATTTAAAGGACACAGACTACTCCTCTTCTGTGTTATCACAGACCATCCCACGAATAACTTCATTTGGAAATGATAACTGTTTAGCAGATTATCGTCAGGACTTTTGTTATGTCTCCTTTTGATTATTTCAATCCAGAAGGATGAAATTCAGGAAACCTCTTTCACCATCTAATGAGAACGAAGACATTTGTTTTGTCTACTGGTCCACTGTCCTTGATTTGTTCCGTAGGTTTTTGATTTCTTCAGACTAACGTATGGGAGTTCCGCTGTCAGTGATGGTGCAGTCATTGCACTCTAAATAAACACTTAGTTACACAAAGTGCTTTGCAACACTGACATAAATAAGGTACAACATCAAAGCAGTGATCCTTAATGTCACGAAAGGATCGTTGTTCCTGATTGAAATGAAGCTGACAGGAAATATGTTGAGTGATTATGTCAGTGTGAAATACCTTTATTTCATGCCCCTGCCAGCCTTTTGGTGTGACTGTTAACTTATGGATGGACTAGTACTACTCGTTTAATAAAAACATGGGGACAGCTATTGTGAGAATAGTCTAGTGAAGAAACTTATCACAGGGTGATAACCCCAGATCTGATCTCGGAGTACTTTTGACCTCCCTGGCATTGTTAAGAAAAGTAAATGATCTGACCCGCTCATTGAACAGGAGTGGTTGCTCTTTGATGCTTTATCTTGAATATAGTTATCTGAAATGCCTTGAGATGTCAAGCAGTCAGGCTTGGCAAACGTTCAGCAGATCATGTTGTCAGGGGACTCTTGTAGTGGCTGTTGTAAGGTGCAACAAGTTGGCCTTGTGTGTGTGATTAATTGCACAAACTCACTGCACCATGTTGCATTCTTAGTATGCAAGATACAGATTCAGAGCTATAAACAGTCACACGCACACACAGTTTTGCTAAATAGGAATTGTACAAACATAATAATTGTTGAATTAACACCCTTCACATTGTGAGCAGGCAAGATAGCAGCTTGTGATCAGGGGCATCACATTATGAGCAGCTGCTGTTGCAAGTGCATTCGGTGAAGACTGGCCTTCTCCACTCTGAACTTCCCCAGGAAGCAAAAGATGAACATCAAGAAACAGAAGCAAGTAAAACTGGGAAGAATGACTTCTAAGAATCTCGGCTTTCACTTGCGTAGGAGTATAATGGAAACAGTTTCCACGTGTATAGTTCAGAATGTGCATAGGCCAAGTTTGGTGTCCATATTCTCTGTACTGAGCACTCGCAGGTGATTGACTGTTGTCCCTGTGTATGACATGACCGACCAAAGCCTTTGCCTTCGTAACAGCACAGCTTCCCCTCCTGGCAGAGCCTTAATCATTGTACTCCACTGCTCGTGACTTGTGTCAGAACATTTCACTCCCCTGTGCTGCTGGGGATAGCAGAGTTTGTGAGGCAGTGATGACAACGTACACATACCTCTAGTACAAGGAGGCTAGAAAGCACAACCACTTTAAACTTGCTATATTGCAGAAACAGTGACCTTTCCAACTTGACTGTAATTTTTTTGTTTATAAGCTAACCAGGAATGTAGGCAGCTAGCGTTAAGTGAAAGGCACATTATGAAATGCAAAGGGTCTCCGATTCAAAAGGTCAATTCTCCATTTCCCACCAATGGATACAAGAGATTCTGCAGATGCTAGGTATCTTGAAAAAAACACTCACACTCACACTCACACACATCCCCCCCCCCCACCCAAGGTCAGGCAGCATCTATTGAGGAGGGATCTCACAGAAACATTCCGAATGTTAAAAGGCCTGAACAGATTAGATATGACGAAGTTATTTCCCTTGGTAGGGGATTCTAGGACAAGAGGGCACGACTTCAGGATTGAAGGATGTCCTTTGAGAACTGAGATGCGCAGAAATTACTTTACTCAGAGGGAGGTAAATCTGTGGAAATTGTTGCCTCGAGCAGCTGTGGAGGCCAAGTCATTGGGTGTATTTAAGGCAGAGATAGATAGGTTCTTGATTAGCCAGGGCATCAAAGCGTATGGGGTGAAAGCAGGGGAGTGCGGTGTCTAGAAGAATTGGATTAGCCCATGATTGAATGGCGGAGCAGACTCAATAGGCCAAATGGCCTACTTCTGCTCCTATACCTTATGGTCTTAAATAAACAGTCATCGTTTCAGGCTTAGACCCTTCATCAGAGTGTGTCTTAGCCCAAAATGTCGACTGTTTACTTGCCTCCATAATTGTTGCCTGACTTGCAGAAGTTCCTCTGGCATTTTGTGTGCGTCCCTCCAATTTATGTTGCCTAACCTGCTGAGTTCCTCCAGTTCCTTTGTGTGTTGCTAGAGTAATGTAAATTTTGTTTACTCTGATTCAGGCTTTAAAGCAAACATTTCTTGCTTGTTGTGCACTCAGACTAGTAGGTGAATTTGGCTAAAACCACACCAACCTTTCCTCAACATAACTGGACAATCCTTTTTGGTTGCTGTGTATTCTGAGGTGGCGAGTGCACTGCCTTGCAGAGTTGATAAATACTGTTTACAATAGATAGAGTTACCAGGAGTTTCAGAACAAGGGTACCCACTCCGTGAGTAACACTACTTCCATCTTTGTTCAATTAGTACCAAAAAGGGCCTCAAATCTTCAGTTAGATCTTCAGTGTGAAAAGGCTACGCCATTCACGGGTAGACGAAAATCTCCACAAATTATTGTGCTGCAGAGTCGGGCTCACCGGCATATAATTTCCCAGCTTATTCATAGAGCATTTCTTGGACAACAAAACAACATTAGCTATCCTCCAGTCCTGCAGCATCTCACGTGTGGTCTTAAATACCTCTGCCAGAACTGTTGCCATTTCTGCACAAGCTTCCCATAAGGTCTAAAGGGGTACCTTGTTAAGCCCTGGGGATTTATCCAAATTAATTCACCTCAAGACAGCCAGAACCTCCTCTTCTATAATTGAGATAAGGTCCGTGACCTTGCTACTCTTTTGCCTCCATTCTGTAGCCTCAGTGTCTGACTCCCAAGTAAATACAAATGCAAAAAGCATTTCAGGATGTATATTGTGTACATTTCTCTGACATTAAATTGGACCTTTGAACCTTTGAAAATTCTGCTCCATCTCTTTCGGCTCCATGCGTATATGACCATGCTAATCTTCAAGAGGACAAATTTTGTCCGTTGCTATCCTTTTCTCTTAATATAGCTATAGAAACACCTTGTCTGCCAGTGCAGTCTCATTCTCAAATGTCAAGGCATTTGCTGCATACCCACTGAAGCCACAGCAGATACCCAACATCAATATAAATGTCAAGAGTACAGAGGACCTGGATTATATATCTGAAAGAGGGTTCATCTGCAGCTTTATGTTCAAGAACTTATCTGAGGATACGAATGAATACGCCATGTTTGTTCAGACTTTATAAAGACATTTCGCAGAGAAGTGTCCTATTCAGTTCTCCCCCAAGCAGAAGCTCTGGATGAACCAGGAGATCTGCAGTCTGCTGTGGACTGGATCGGTGGTGTTCGGGCCTGGCAACCACGAAAAGTACAAAAGGTCCAGGTATGGCGTATGGGGGGAGAAAAAAATCAATGCAGACAAGTGCGAGGTTTTGTACTTCAGTTGGCCAACTTTTGGTACATTGGCCTTCATAATTCAAAGTATTGAGTATGGAAGAGGAATGGTATATTATGTTGAAGTTGTATAAGACATTAGTGAGGTTTAATTTGAAATTTGTTTGCAGTTTTGGTCATTTACCTACAGGAAGGATGTAAACAAGTTTGAAACAGTGCAGAGAAAATTTACAAGGATATTGCCGGGTCTGGAGGACCTGAGTTATAAGGGAAAGATTGAATAGGTTAGCACTGTGTTCTTTAGAACATGGAAAACTGAGAGGAAATTTGATAGATGTATACAAAATTATGAGGGGTATAGATACGGTAAATGCAAGCAGGCTTTTTCCACTGAGGTTGGGTGTGACTACAACTAGAGGTCATGGGTTAAGGGTGAAAGATGAGAAGTTTAAGGAGAACATGAGGGGAATCTTCTCCACTCAGAGGGTCACCAGATTGTGGAATGAGCTGGCAGCACAAGTGGTGCACGCGAGCTCGATTTCAATGTTTAAGAGAAGCTTGGATAGGTACATAAATAGTAGGGATATGGAGGGCTATGGTCCCGATGCAGATCGATAGGAGTAGGCAGTTTAAATGGTTTCATCATGGACTAGATGGGCCGAAGGTCTTGTTTCTGTGCTGTACTTTTCTATGACTCTAAAACCATCTCACATGCAGAGTGGCAATTCTGAATCAAATTGGAATCCCTGAAAGATGCTCGACAGCTGTGGTTTAAATGCTATCACCTCCTACAAAGTGAAACCAAATGACGTGCGAAAACAAGGTTTCGCTCCCAGATGAGCTGAATACCTTTTATGGGATCAGGGGGTATGGAGAGAAAGCAGGTACAGGGTTCTGAGTTGGATGATCAGCCATGATCATACTGAATGGCGGTGCAGGCTCGAAGGGCCGAATGGCCTACTCCTGCACCTATTTTCTATGTTTCTATGTTTGCTTTGACTGACAGAACATGGAGGCAACTTCACGAACCTCACCTCCCCACTCCGCCCCCCAGCTTCCAATGACCCTGTGATTTCAGGCTCTGAGGCTGACGTGAGGGCATCCTTAAGGTGGGTGAACCCACAGGAAGCATCTGGCCCAGATGGTGTACCTGGCAAGTACCGAAGACCTACACCAGTCAGCTGGCTAGAGTATTTACTGATATGTTTAATCTCTCGCTTTGGCAGTCTGAGGAACCTACCAACTTCGAGGAGGCTTCGATTATACAGGTGCCTAATGGTAAGCTGCTTCATTGACTATCGTCCAGTAGCACTTAATTCCATTGAATTGAAGGACGGCCCTTTAGAACTGAGACGACGTTGAACTTCTTTAGCCAGAGGGTGGTGAATCTGTGGAATTCGTCGGCACAGATGCCTGGAGGTCAAGCCATTGGGTATATTTAAAGTGGAGGTTATAGGCTCTTGATTAGTAAGGGCGTCAAAGGTTACAGAGAGAAGGCAGGAGAATGGTGTTGAGAAGGAAAATCATTCATGACTGACTGTCAGAGCAGACTTGATGAGTGAAATGGCTGAATTCTGTTCCTATGTCTTATGGAAAATCTTTCAAATGAATCTTTAACATCCATTTGGAGTACATATCTTCAGCTGCTCTGTTTTTATTGTTTAAAAAATCTTTCTTCATCAGGTGAAACAAACTCAGGTCATACTATTGGAAATCATACTTGCCATCAGCACAAGTGCATCATAAATCTGTGTGCTTAGCCCCCTGCTCAACTCGCCTTACACTTATGACTGTGAGGCTAAGCACAGCTCCAGTGCCATATTTAAGTTTGCTGGTGACATCACTGTTGTTGGCCGAATCAAAAGAATCAGCATATAGGAAGGATATTGAAAATTTGGTTGAGTGGTGCCACAACAACAACCTCTTGCTCAATTTCAGCAAGACCAAAGAGCTGTTTATTGACTTCAGGTAGAGGAAACTGGAAGTTCATGAGCCAGTCCTCATCGGAGGTGGAGAGGGTCAGTAACTTTAAATTCCTTGGTGTTATCAAATGAGGGCATCTGTCCTGGGCCCAGCATGTAGGTACCATTACAAAGAAAGCATGGCAGTGTCTCTACTTAGAAGTTAGTGAAGATTCAGCAAGTCATCTGAAAATATGACAAACTTTGATAGATGCACATTGGAGACTATACTGACCAATTGCATCACAGCCTGGTTGGAAACACCAAAGTCCTTGAACAGAAATTTCTACGAAAAGTAGTGGATACGGCCCAGTACATCACGGGTAAAGCCCTGCCCACCATTGAGCACATCTACATGGAGCGCTGTCGCAGGAAAGCAGCACCCATCATCAAGGACCCTCACCATCCAGGCCATACTCTCTTCTCACTGCAGCCATCAGGAAGGACATACAAGAGCCTTAGGCCCCACACCACCAGGTTCAGGAACAGTTATTACCCCTCGACCATCAGGAAGGAGGTACAGGAGCCTTAGGCCCCACTGATGCACCATCAATAACTCTCGGAGACGTGAGTTAAGGTAGGCTTTTATTGGCTGGCTGGAAGAAAACACAAGCAGCAAGCAACCACCACACAACATCCCAGAGACTGAGGAAGGGGCAGTGCCTCCAATCGCCTTTATACCGGGGTCTGTGGGAGGAGCCATGGTCTGTGGGAGGAGCCATAGGAGCAGTCAGTGGGGGGGGGCGTGTCCAGACAGGTATATGTAGTTCACCACACCCACACCACCAGGTTCAGGAACAGTTATTACCCCTCAACCATCAGGAAGGAGGTACAGGAGCCTTAGGCCCCACGCCACCAGGTTCAGGAACAGTTATTACCCCTCAACCATCAGGAAGGAGGTACAGGAGCCTTGGGCCCCACACCACCAGGTTCAGGAACAGTTATTACCCCTCAACCATCAGGAAGGAGGAACAGGAGCCTTGGGCCCCACACCACCAGGTTCAGGAACAGTTATTACCCCTCGACCATCAGGAAGGAGGAACAGGAGCCTTGGGCCCCACACCACCAGGTTCAGGAACAGTTATTACCCCTCAACCATCAGGGAGGAGGTACAGGAGCCTTAGGCCCCACACCACCAGGTTCAGGAACAGTTATTACCCCTCAACCATCAGGGAGGAGGTACAGGAGCCTTAGGCCCCACACCACCAGGTTCAGGAACAGTTATTACCCCTCAACCATCAGAGTGGAAAACGTCACTCACAACACTGAACTGATTCCACAACCAATGGACTCACTTTCAAGGACTCTACAACTCAACCTCTCAATATTGATTACTTATTTATTCATTATTATTATTTTGTTTTTTTTTCTTTTTTGTATTTGCCCAATTTGTTGTTTTATTTTTTTGCACACTGGTTGTTTATTTTTATTGATTCTGTTGTGTTTCTTTGTATATACTGTGAATGCCCGCAAGAATATGACATGTATGTACTTTGACAGTAAATTTACTTTGACGTTTGAACTTTGTGATTAGTTTTAAATGGCATCCTTTCACACAGCACATATACTGTAAATGTTGTCTTGCATAAAAGCATTTTCAAACTGTTCTGTTTAATGATATTAGAATTGGTTTAGTATTATCACATGTACCGAGGTTCAGTGATTTGCACACTGTTCATACAGATTAAATCATTACACAATGTTTGTGCTGCAGGTATTCTTTAGTTTGCGTTCCATTGTCAACTTTCTTTAACTGATGTAGCTGTGTTACGATGTCGTCGCAGTGAAATTGGAGTCTCTTTTAAAAAAAGAGAGAGAAGTGCATCGCCGGGGTTGGCAAGGAAGAGCCTGGACTTGTTGCAACACAATGTCCTACTCTGTTGTACATAGCTGGACTACCTGTCCATCATAGAAAAGTTCTTTCAGAAAAACGTGGATGATAGAAAAATGGATTGCTGTATAGGACGGAATGGTTAGATTGATCTTAGAGTAGGTTATAAAGTCAGCTCAACATTGTGGGCCGAAGGGCCTGTGCTGTGCTGTACTTGTTCTACGTTCAGACACTTTGGACCACATTTCTGTCAGGCAGTGATCAGCAAGGAGCTTTCTGCGGGTCCTGTGGGAGAAGGGCACAGTGGATTTGGTGAGATGGTTCCCTGAGCAGACTGTTAAAACTCTCGTGACAGATTGCCAAGAACTCACCAACAAGCACCACAATGTCACTTGGCTGGCAGTGAGAGGAGTTCTCCTCACCAGATTCTTCCTGCAGTGTGAGTCTCGTGAGCATTCACCACCCTGGTGGACTATACATCTGATGTAAAGGCCCTTACCAAGCAGCTGCCTAACAGAGAACTCTGATCTACAGGCTGTTCCCGGGATCACACACCAAGACAGACATCAGGCACTGCTGGAAGGTCAGCAACTTGGTGAAAGTTGAACTGATGATCTATTGGCGTTATTTGATGGTTTACCCAAGACCTTTTGCTGTTCTGGTGTAAGGAGATGCATGTGGAGGAACGCAGCCGAATGGCACATTCCATGTTGAGGAACAAACTGAAGTCTCTTTTTATTTACAAAAATACATTTATTACAAATTATATTCTACAATACTATTACAACAGAGGCTGTTACAGTGACTAACACAATCAGTAACATCAACTACGGTAAATTAAAATATTTCCATCCTTGTCAAGGATGGCATTTACCCCTGCGGTGCCCAATGTTCTTGAAACACCGCCATGGTATTTGAGCAAACTGTGTGTTACCCTGGCACAGACATCGCCAGGCAGTCTGCCCAGGCGGAATCCTTTGCTTCCTGATTCCAGCACACACACACAACTGTCTTTGCCTGCCCCAGGAGCAAGTTACTAGGAGAATGCTAAGTCTCTGTGGGGAAGGACCACAGTCTAGGGTCTTGTTGCCACTGGAAACTGAGGGACTGGTCCCTGTGGAATCATCCCTGTGTATTAATTGCACTTATTGTGCATATTTGATGAATAAAATATATTTAAGTCAAGTCAAAATGAGTTTATTATCATGTGTACAAGTGCGGTGATTTACAGGTACAGTGAAAATCTAGCAGCTGAACCACAGACAAGTAAGTACAGACATCACACAGCACATATTTATACAGAAAGTGTACAAGATTGTGAGGAGAGAAAAAAAAGTTTAGTGCAAATAAAATTGCAATCGGAGGCAAATCAAAAATAGTGCAAGGTAATCCCTTGTGTTCCCTTGCTGAGGTAGTGCAGGTCAGTTCAAGAACTGATGTTTGTCGGAAAGTAAATATTTCTAAACCTGGTGGTGTGGGACCTCAGGCTTTTGGACCTCCTGCCCGACGTTAACAGTGAGAAGAGAGAAATTTAAGAAGGAGTGCTCCAGCGTGGAAACTTGGTACACTTTCACAAACTTCAACTCTTGTTTCATTTCTGTTGTTATGGAAACTGCAGGGTTCATGAAGATTTGTATGGGAATACTGTACTAGGATTGGAATTCTAATACTTTTCAGAGGTTTTAAATTACAACAGATTAAGTTTCATGCAGGGTGTTTTAACTTGTCATTAAAGAGGCAAAACAACAATAAAATATTCTCCTAAAAGGAGATTCAATTGAATGGATAACAGCAAGAGTTAATTCATTGCCATGAAAATGGGTTAGGGAATTGTGATGTGCTTTTAACGAATTGCTGGTTGCTTGGGTGGTGAGCAGCGTGCAAACTTTATTGTCGTGGCTTATTTACATGAATGCTGCAAAGTAATCAGTGCTAATTAGGCTATTGAATGACTGCGTGTCAGCGGGGGACAGTGAACTCTACTTAAAGCTAATGTTGATTACTTGAAACTATCAAGACTTCATTTGATCAGAATCAAGTTTTCTATCATTGACGTATGCCATGAAATTTGTTGTTTTGTGGCAGCAGTACAGTGCAAGACAATTTTTATGTTGCATTAAAAATAAAATTAATAAGTAGTGCAGAAGAGGAATTGTGAGGTAGAGTTCATGGGTTCATAGACTGTTCAGAAATCTGATGGCAGACGGGAAGAAGCCATTCCTAGCATGTTGTGTGTGCATATTCAGGCTCCCGTACCCTCCCCCGTGATGGTAGTAATGTCCTGGGTGATAGGGGTCCTTAATGATGAATGCCACCTTTTGGAGACATTGCCCTCAGACTAATCTACCTTCTCCTTTGCCTCATTCCACAGTCTCCTATGGAATTTGAATTGGTTTGTTATTGTCACATGTACCAAGATATAATGGAAAAACTTGTCTTGTATATCTCTACAACACAGTAACAGGTCCTTGAAGCCTAAAGAGCCCACGCTGCCCAGTTACATCCATGTAACCAGTTAAGCCACCTGTACATCTTTGGAAAGCGGAAGGAAACCAGAGCACCCAGAGAAAACCCTTACAGTCATGGGGAGAACGTCCAAACTCCATAGCAACAGCAGTAGAGTCGAACCTGGGTCACTGGCGCTGTAAGAGCGTTGCCCCAACAACTACATTACCATTAGAACAAGGACAATTTCAAGCATTTGAAATGGAAAGCTGTTTAAATTGGATTACCTCTGTAAAAACAACTATAGCAATAAAAAAAACTTGGAGGAACTCAACAGCAGCTTATGTGAAGGAAAAGGGATAGTCTGTATGTATCACTCTGAGATGCTACATCAGGGCTTGATTACTTGATTCTGCTTCTGGCTACTGTAATCATAATTCTGAAAATTTCTTAATGCCATCCCTTTTCTGTCAAATGTAATGTAAGCAAACACTTAGCCCCATCAGAGGCCTTCCTGATGATATAAACTCCAGCTACAATTTGATCATCCCTAATGATTTTGCCTCATGCATGCACCCAGCAGTCTACACTGCACACTCTTAGAGTAAAGTATTTTTTAATTTGTGTTTAAATTTAACAAATGTACAGGTAGCATTTTGTCCTTTATGGGTATGTCATTTGCTGTAACTTTCTCAATCTGCCTCAAATTCACCCCTTTCAACATTTCCATTCTCGTTATTGAAGAGAGCAGGGCTCCTCAAGAGAAATGCCCCATTGCACTCTTCCAAGCCCATCCCACTCAACAGGAAGGAATTAGAAAGGGTTAAGATGGTTACAGATGTGGAAAATAAAGTGACTCACTCAGGAGAAAATGAGGTAAATTTCAAGAGAATTTTTTTTTTGCTGAAACAAAGCCTTTAAATTTTTAATTAATTTTAAAATTTATGTTAATTTAATAAGAAATAATAAATTACAGTTGTTAGTGTCTCAAAGTAATTGTATAATGGCGATGAAACATGTTAGAAATAAATAAAATTGAAAAATAAGAGATCTGGCTCCATTAAAATGACTAATGGTTTCCATTTATTCCGCTATTTCCTATTGAAAACTTATCTAATATAAGCAAACTTGTCAGAACTTTTTACAAAAGCTAACTGCAGATAAAATTAATCTTCTGTCAGTCAACTGTGTTTTCCCATGCTGGTAAAATAGTTGGAAATTGGCTTAAGTGCTTTAAACTATGTGTCAGAGATTGTCTGTAATTTATTTTCAAAACTAAAACTGCAGTGGTTCAAATTCTGGCCATTACTAAACAAGGCAACTGATGAGGACCAGCTTCATTTAAGCTCTTACCAAATTAACTTCAGCTTTCAGCTCCATTTCTTCAACTGCTGAGTTGTAATCTGCTGAGGTGTCACTGGTTAGATAAGCCCAATTTGTGTGGTATGTTTCCAAGAGTGTCTGGTTCTGAATATTCTTGTTATATTGGTTGTTTTGCTCAGATAGCAGCCAAAACAACAAGAATAGCCTTAACTGGAGCACTGTCAGTTGTGCGACTGTGAGGGAATCAAGGCAACTAGGACCAGAATGAACAACTTGGTATTTTATTACCTAATCGTAGTGAGGAAAAGGCTGTGGTAGAGGGAGCACAGAAGAGATTCACCAGGATATTGTCTGAAATGGAGGGCTTTAGTTTCAAAGAGAGATCGGATAGGCTGGCTTTGTTCTCCCGGGAACGTGGGAGGCATGGTGGTCATCGAGTTTCAGATTTATTAACAACTAACACACAGAAGGAGGTACTAGGGGCAGCCTGCAAGTGTTGCCATGTATTCTGGCGCTAAAATAGCTTGCCTGCAATACGTGGCGTAACGCAATAAAACAGGACACAACGATCCGCAAAAGAAGCCCTGCTCAATAAGCTGCAAGGTCACAACGAGGGAGATTGTGAAGGCAAGAAAGGATGCTTTCTATGGTGCATCTACAAAAATTAATAAGAGTCAATGGGGACATGCCAAATTTCTTTTGCCCCCAAGAGAGTGGAGATACTAAAAAGCTTTTTTTTCCCCTATAGTTTCAACATAGTTGGACCAAGACAAGCTATTGTTGATATTCACTCCTAAGAACTTGATGCTCTCAATCCTCTTAACCTTAATACTATTGATGCTGACAGGACATCTGCACTGCCTCCCTTTCTGAAATCAATGATCATCTCTTTTGTGTTGCTGACACTGAAGGAAAGGTTATTGTCATGACACCATGTCACTAGACTCTCTATATCCTTCCTGCATTCTGACTTATTATTTGATATACTGCCCACTTCAGTGGTATCATCTGCAAACTTGTAGATGAAGTAGATTTCATTGGCTCTTCACTCAACCCTGGAACATCTGGACAGTGAAGATGCATACATCAGGATGATCTTCATTGACTACAGCTCAGCATTCAATATCATCGCCCCCTCAGAACTAATCAATAAGCTTCAAGACCTTGGCCTCAATACCTCCTTGTGCAATTGGATCCTCAATTTCCTCACTTGTAGACCCCAGTCAGTTCAGAATAGCAACAACATCACCTCCACAATCTCCATCAGCACAGGTGCACCACAAGACTGTGCTTAGCCCCCTGCTCTACTCGTTCTACACTTATGACTATGTGGCTAAACACAGCTCCAATGCCATATTCAAGCTTGCTGATGTTGCTGATGACACCACTGTCATTGGTTGAATCAATGGTGATGACAAATCTGCATACAGGAGGGAG
This sequence comes from Hemitrygon akajei, assembly GCF_048418815.1. Lineage (NCBI taxonomy): Eukaryota > Metazoa > Chordata > Chondrichthyes > Myliobatiformes > Dasyatidae > Hemitrygon > Hemitrygon akajei. Next base: position 21,319,514 of record NC_133141.1, on the reverse strand, counting down.
ATTGAAAATCTGGCTAAGTGATGCTACAACAACGGTCTTACAACGGTGGTTGGTAAGTTGATGGAAAAGATCCTGAGAGGCAGGATTTATGAACATTTGGAGAGGCATAATATGATTAGGAGTACTGGAGTCAGCGTGGCTTTGTCAAAGGCAGGTCGTGCCTTACGAGCCTGATTGAATTTTTTGAGGATGTGACTAAACACATTGATGGAGGTAGAGCAGTAGATGTAGTGAATATGGATTTCAGCAAGGCATTTGATTACATACCCCATGCAAGGCTTATTGAGAAAGTAAGGAGGCATGGGATCTCAGGGGACATTGCTTTGTGGATTCAGAACTGGCTTGCCCACAGAAGGCAAAGAGTAGTTGTAGAGGGGTCATATTCTGTATGGAGGCCGGTGACCAGTGGTGTGCCTCAGGGATCTGTTCTGGGACCCCTACTCTTTGTGATTTTTATAAATGACCTGGATGAGGAAGTGGAGGGAAGGGTTAGTAAATTTGCTGATGACACAAAGGTTGGGGGTGTTGTGGATAGTGTGGAGGGCTGTCAGAGGTTACAGCGGGACATTGATAGGTTGCAATACTGGGCTGAGAAGTGGCAGATGGAGTTCAACCCAGATAAGTGTGAAGTGGTTCATTTTGGTAGGTCAAATATGATGGCAGAATATAGTATTAATGGTAAGACTCTTGGCAGTGTGGAGGATCAGAGGGATCTTGGGGCCCGAGTCCATAGGACACTCAAAGCAGCTGTACAGGTTGACTCTGTGGTTAAGAAGGCGTACAGTGTATTAGTCTTCATCAATCGTGGGATTGAGTTTAGGAGCTGAGAGGTAATGTTGTAGCTATATAGGACCCTGGTCAGACCCCACTTGGAGTACTGTGCTCAGTTCTGGTCGCCTCACTACAGGAAGAATGTGGAAACCGTAGAAAAGGTGCAGAGGAGATTTACAAGGATGTTGCCTGGATTGGGGAGCATGACTTATGAGAATAGGTTGAGTGAACTTGGCCTTTTCTCCTTGGAGCGATGGAGGATAAGAGGTGACCTGATAGAGGTGTACAAGATGAATGAGGGGTATTGATCATGTGGATAGTCAGAGGCTTTTTCCCAGGGCTGAAATGGCTAGCATAAGAAGCCACAGTTTTAAGGTGCTTGGAAGTAGGTACAGAGGAGATGTCAGGGTTAAGTTTTTTTTTTTGCAGAGAGTGGTGAGTGCGTGGAATGGGCTGCTGGCGGTGGTGGTGGAGGCGGATACGATAGGGTCTTTTAAGAGACTCCTGGATAGGTACATGGAGCTTAGAAAAATAGAGGGCTATGGGTAACTCTAAGTAATTTCTAAGGTAAGGACATGTTTGGCACAGGTTTGTGGGCCGAAGGGCCTGTATTGCGCTGTAGGTTTTCTATGTTTCTAACAACCTCTTTACTCAATGTCAGCAAGACCAAGGAGCTGATTATTGACTTCAGGATGAGGAAACCCGAATCCTTATCAGGGGATCAGAGATGGAGAGGGTCAGTGACATTAAATTCCTTGCCATTATCATTTCAGAGGGCTTGTCCTGGGTCCCGCTCGTAAGTGCCATTACAAAGAAGGCATGGAATTACCTCTGCTTTCTTAGAAGGTTGGAAGTTCACTTAACTTCACTCAAACCACCCTAAATTCTACGAACTATGGATTTACTTACAAAGACTCTTCACCTCATGTTCTCAATCTTTATTGCTTATTTATTTCTGTCACTTTATATATTTTCTCTTCTTGTATTTGCACACTTTTGCATACTGATCCTTTGACTTGTGTACGGCTTTTCTATTGTGCATTCTATTGTGTTTCTTTGTACTTACTCTGAATGCCCACAAGAAAATGTAGCTCAGGGTGGTACAGCATATGGTGACATAAGTGGACTTTGATAATAAATTACTTTGAAATTTGAGTTAGAGCGGAATCCATCCAGGCAGTTATGACTGTACAGAGACAAGAGTAAGGTCTGAGGGCGCCACCTTGTGGAGCATCAGTATTGAGGATAATCGTGGTGGTGGTGTGCCTAGATAGATAGATAGATACTTTATTCATCCCCATGGGGAAATTCAACTTTTTTTCCAATGTCCCATACACTTGTTGTAGCAAAACTAATTACATACAATACTTAACTCAGTAAAAAATATGATATATTTTATATATATAAGGATATATATATATATATCCTTACTGATTGTGGCAAAATAGAGTAATTTATTTTTTTTTAAGTGCAACATTATTTTAATATGTTCAGCAATAAGAATTTGAAGGAATGATGCTTAGTGTTTATAATAATTATTGACGCCAGGTAGATCAAGGTACTTTCATCATCACTGGGTGTAGATCTTGCAAACTCCTATTGGAACAGCTTGAACAGAAGGTGCAAGAAGGTGATTAGCTGCCTTTTCAAGGAATGGGTGCTAAATGTTGACCTTACCAGTGATATCAACACCTTGCAAAAACACAAACACACTTCCTGTTGGGAAAGAACTTCACTGGAAATCTGCTTAACTTTCTGTAGTAAATTTAGTTTGTATCAACTGCACAGACAAAGCTGAATGCTGAAACAGTCCAGGAGATACTGACTCTGTGAAGCACTGAGAAGTGTAATTAGGATGGCAATTTTTGAATTTAATTGAGTACCTCCAAGTAGCTGTACAAATTGTATTGAGACTCATTGTCATTCTCAGAGTTCGATATCGTCCAGTTTCCTTGGGTTTTGTTAATAATTTTGACAATCTAGTGATTGAGAAAGAGCAAGCCTACATTTTCAATATTTCACTTGCAAGATGCTGCAGAGGCTTTTAGACACAGCCAGCTCCATCCAGGGCACAACACTCCCCACGAACAAAGACATCTTCAAGAAGGTGGCATCCTTCACTGAGGACCCTCCCCATCTGGGACATGCCCTCTTCTCATTATTATCATTGGGTGGGGGGGGGGGGAAGAGGTAGAAGAGCCTGAAGACCCACACTCACTGATTCAGAGATAGCTTCTACACTGTCTCCTCCCTCACGATCAGATTTCTCAATGGCCCATGAACCCTTCCTGTTTTGCAGTAGATATTTATTTTTATAATTTATCTTAATTTTATGTCTTTGCGCTGCACTGCTGCCACAAAATTTCATGTCATCTAAGTCACTGATAATAAATCTACTTTCTGATATAGGCCCATATTTTTGAAGAACTGTCCTGCTGTATTTTCTTTGACAGGTTTTCATTAAAGGTTCCACTCTAAATTCTTCTGGACATTTGACAAATAGTGCAGTACTGTTTGTTGTTGCTGTGCTGGCTGTTTAGTTGTCTTTTTCAGCATTTGGCTTTAATCAGTATCGATTACATTGTCAGTTCTGTGACTGTTAAAAGTTTTATAATCTTCCAAATGTACTTGGAGACCTCCTAAGTGGAGACCAGGACTGATCACAAAGAGCAAAATAGGTCAGTAGCAACACAACTAGAGCTGAGTAAGATGAGAGCTTCATTTACCCAGCAAAATGGAGGCAAACAGTTTTAGAAACCCAAGCGTGCATTGCTCGCAAGATGGACACAACAGTGATCTTGATATGTTAGGTGGTAGAGTGTTCTTCCCAGAGATATTGCAGCTCCATTATGGGCACTGGCCTCCCCACCACCTTGAAGACGTCTTCAAAAGGTGATGCCTCAAAAAGGCGATATCCTTCATTGAGGACCCCTGCCACTCAGGTCTTGCCCTCTTCTCATTACTACCATCAGAAAGGAGGTAAAGGAGCCTGAAGACACACATTCAATGTTTCAGAAACACCTTATTCCTCTCTACCATCATATTTCTGAACCCTACCTTACTATTTTTAGTACTTATTTAATTTTTAAATTTATTTCTCTTATTATAATTTATAGTATAATTTATGTATTGCAATGTACTGCTGCTGCAAAACACTAATTTCACAACATACGTCAATGATAATAAATCTGATTCTGACTCCAAATGAACAACAGTTTTGCAGAACATAACAGCTGATTTGTAAGGTAGACACAAAAGAGTTGGACTATTTTTCCTCATCCAGTTCCATTTATTGCAACGTTGACCTTTGTTTAAATATTTCCTTAGTGCTTCCTCCCGAATCCAACTCGAAGTCCGCTCCAGGTTTTAATACAGTGGATGATGAAGAACAATCTGACATCAGTGCTAGATGTGTATATCATTAATGCTGGCCTTCATCCCAACACCCCTCTTGTCTTGGTCCACAGAGCAGTTGAAGTATTCTTCATACTTGTTTTCTTCCCTTCACTTGCTATCCTGTACATTAAATCCCCCTGCTAATCATCCCCCTTATTTAGAGCAGGTCATAGGAATGATTTCTGTGACCAGAGCAATACACAGCGAGAATGGGTTAAAACACAAAAACCTGCTCTAAACCTGTAGCATTACTCTTCCTTTGAAAAATGGAGGGCCAGATGGGAGGGAAGGTTTAGATTGATATTGGAGTTGGTTAAAGGGCTGGCAAAATATCATGGGCTGAAGGGTCTGTGATATGCTGTATTGTTCTGTTCTGACCTCAACCTCAACCTCAGTAAGGAAACTCACCACCTGGGACATGCCCTCCTCTCATTACTACCATCAGGGAGGAGGTACAGGAGCCTGAAGACCAACACTCAATGATTTAGGAACAGCTTCTTCTCCTCTGCCATCAAATTTCTGAATGGTCTTATGGTAATGTTTTAATGCCTTGCCCTGTACTGCTGCAAAACAACACACTTCATGATATACACTCAGTGGCCACTTTATTAGGTACCTCCTGCACCTAAAAAAAAAGAAGTGTATGTTTGTGGTCTTCTGCTGTAGCCCATTCTCTTCAAGGTTTGATGTGTTGTGCATTCAGAGATGCTTTCTTCACACCACTGTCATAATACATGGTTACTTGAGTTACTGTCGCCCTCCTGTCAGCTTGAACCACTCTGGCCATTCTCCTCTGACCTTTCTCATTAACAAGGCATTTTCACCCACAGATCTGCCGCTCACCGGATGTTTTTTTGTTTGTTTTTCGCACCGTTCTCTGTAAACTCTAGAGACTGTTGTGCGTGAAAATCCCAGGAGATCAGCAGTTTCTGAGATACTCAATCCACCCTGTCAGCCACCAACAATCATTTCACAGTCCAAGTCACTTAGATCACATTTCTTCCCCATTCTGATGTTTGGTCTGAACAACAACTGGATCTCTTGACCATGTCGACATGCTTTTATGCATTGAGTTGCTGCCACATGATTGGCCAATTGGATATTTGTATTAATGAGTAGGTGTACCTAATAAAGTGGCCACTGAGTGCATGTCGGTGATAATAAACCCGATTCTGGTTCTGATTCTCCCATGTGACATTGAAAATGACAATGGTAACTCACTGGTAATTCTACCCAGCTCTTTATTTGTCAGTAAGGTGCACGTCATCTTTTCCTCCTGCAACACACTCAAAATGCTGGAGGAACTCAGCAGGTCAGGCAGCATCTGTGGAAATGTACAAATAGTCAATGTTTTGTGCTGAGGGTTTTGTGTATGTTGCTCTGGATTTCCAGTATCTGCAGAAGTTCTTGTGTTTTGCTTTTTCTGCTGTTTCTTAAAGTTAAGAGTTGTTGACTGAAGAAGTGAAAATAGAGCTTTTAATAGTGCTCATTCCGTGACATGCAGATCAAGAGAGCTCAGCAGTTACAGCTCATCATGAGTGCTGGCAAGCTGAGTTAGCAAGATGGGCTCACTATCTAGAACTCTGAATCTTCGCCTCATTCAGCTGAAGCGTCCCAGGCCTGAAACAATAAGTTTATCTTTCCGTAGATGTTGAGTTTTTACAGTATTTTCTCTTTTTATTTTAGCACATTTCAGTTCAAAGTCCGTTTATTATTGAAATATAAAAATTGTATTTATACACATGATACAACCTTGAGGCTCTTCTCCTAACAGGGAGCCACAAAACAAAGACAAGTACACAGCCAGGCAGGCAGTTGCTTCATGTTACTATTGACGTTGAGTTCCAACCTCATCTGATCCAGGTTTGTAGGCAAAAGCCTAGTTATCTTGTGTTGCAGAGTTACATGGATAATGGTGGGCATGTCATTTCTAACGCTCTAAAATCATAGCTAGTTTGAACTTGGCCAGAGTAGTTAAGTGAATTAGTAAGCATTTGAACTCAATGACCTAAAATTGCAGGTTGTCCCTGTTCTATCCCAACATTGGCCTCTGGCAGAAGTTTGTCATTTTTGGAACAGCGTCAAAGTAAATGCATCAGAGTTAATTGTGAACCCACGCCAATGGTGCGAAACTGGAGTCAGACTGCCGGGTTTCCTTCCCTAAAGGACATCGGTGAAACAGATGGAGTTTTAGCAATGTTCCAACATTTCAAAGTCCATTTCAAAGTTTATTCTTTTAAGCTGAATTCAAATTTGCAAAGCTGCCACGATGGTCCACGATGCTATTGGCAGTTTGTGAATTGTTCCTGGAGGTTATCAATTACTTTTTAGCTATCTTGTCAGTTACTTGTACCAGTTTTAATATGCACGTTCTTGTTGGTGCCATAATGCAAAGAAGTTGAGTTTATTGCCATGTGCCGAAGGATGGTGAGCAGTGAAAAATGGGCTTGCAGCAGCATCACAGGCACGATGCTACAGACAACACACAGAATATAAGCTATATATAAATTATGCATAAAATTATACCAGCCAGTGAAAAAATAACAATGCAAAACAAGATATTAGTGCAAACGTGGTGGACTCGGAGACAAGTCCATGATAGTGCAAGAGGTGGTCCTTGGTGCTCCGTAGAGTTAGGCTTGTGCAGGCCACTTGAAGAACTTGATGGCTGCCGGAAAATAACTGTGCCTGGTGGTGTGGGTTTTGTACCTTCTGTCCAACACTGGCAGCTGCTCGAAACTCCAATGGAAGTTCCTTTCGGAGAATAAAATTTTGGTGTGTGACTACGGGACACTAAAGGATTCGGCGAAGTTGACTATGGAGGATGCAGGTACGTCCTTCGCCAGTTCCTCAGCTCCATTACTCTGCACCAATTAAAGGATCGAGGCCTGAGGGTAGAAAATCGAACCCGTGTTCTGCGTTTGGCCCAAAAGCCTGTGGACTGTATATAATATATAGATTTGACTGCAGCTTCACACCATTTTCTTTCCTAGTGATTGCTTGCTCCTTTCCCATTGTTTGTACTTGCACCTTGGGCACGGTGATAAAGAGAAAAATGTAGTTTCAATGGCAATGTACATTGAAACATACAATGAAATGCATCATTTGTGTCCAACCAAATCAGCAAGGATCGTGCTGGGGCAGCCTGCAAGTGTTGCCATGCTTCCGGCACCAAAACAGCATGCCCTTAACTTACTAACTCTAATCGTGCATCTTTGGAGTGCAGGAGGGAACCAGAGCACAGGGAGGGAAGCCGTGAGGTTACAGGGAGCATGTATGAACTCCTTACAGACAGTAGTGGGAAGTGAACCCCAGTCTTACAGCTGGCACTGGAAAGCAGTGCACTAATCACTACAATGCCAATGATAGCATTGGTCTTGCTTTGTGCCTTTCAATATTCCAGCAATTTGTGACACAGACTTTGGGAAATATCAATTAAGAGTTAGAAAGTTCAATTAATGTTCCTTGATACCAAAACCTTGCCACTTGGGCTTCAGGAACAAATAAATGTGAAACCATACAGATTCTTGTCAGTGAAAAATTTGGTCTATCAGTTCTACAGCACCCCTACTTCCTTAAAAGGCTGCGAAGATTCGGCATAACATCAGAAACCGTGACAAACTTCCATAGATGTGTAGTGGAAAGTGTATTGACTGGCTGCATCACAGCCTGGTACGGGAACACCAATACCTTTGAGCGGAAAATCCTACAAAAGGTAGTGGATTTGGCCCAATACATAATGGGTAGAGCCCTCCCAACTATTGTGCATATCTACATGAAAAACTGCTGTAGGAAGCAGCATCCATCATCAATGATCCTTATCACCCAGGCTGTGCTCATTTCTCGCTGCTGCCATCATGTAGAAGGTACAAGTTCCTCAGGACTCACACCACCAGGTTCAAAAACAGTCACTACCTCTCAACCATCAGGCTCTTGAACAAAAGAGAATAATTACACTCATCTATTGAGATGTTCCCACAACCAGACTCTTTACCTTGTTATTTCATGCTCTTATTAATGTTATTTATTTATAGTTGCATTTCAACAGTTTGTTGTCTCCTCTGCTCTTGCTCTTTCATTGATCCTGTTTACAGTTACTATTCTATAGATTTGGTGAGTATGCCCGCAGGAAAATGAATCTCAGGGTTGTATGTAGTGGTGTGTATGTACTCTGCTAGTAAATTTTACTTTGAACTTTAATACAAAGGAGTATTCAATCTTGAGTTTCATGGTTGAGATATAAGCAATGGTGGCATTGGTAGTGCTGTGTCATCAGGTCTGAATAAAGCATATTGAAGTCAGATATTCAGTCCAGACTATGCTGCAATAATTGGTCCTAAATTTGCAATAATTGGTCCTAAATTAGTAGACGGAGTAGAATGTTCTCCACTGTAGACAATGCTAAATCAGATGGTAGTTGTTATATGTAGACCTTTCCCTCATAACATATTTGCCATTAGTTGAAGTGAGCTTTGATATAACAGAGACTTGAAGTTCAAGTCAAGTTTATTGTCATTTCGACTATAACTGCTGGTACAGTACATAGTAAAAATGAGACAACGTTTTTCAGGACAATCGTGTTACATGACATAGTACAAAAACTAGACTGAGCTATGTAAAAAAACAACACAGAGAAAGCTACACTAGACTACAGACCTACCCAGGACTGCATAAAGTGCACAAAACAGTGCAGGCATTACAATAAATAATAAACAAGGCAATAGGGCAGTAAGGTGTCAGTCCAGGCCCTGGGTATTGAGGAGTCTGATAGCTTGGGGGGAAGTTTCAGGCTGGGACCCTTCATCAGGACTCGAAAGGAAGGGGGAATAGGGCATAATGAGAAGGTGGGGGGGAGGGGACAGAGTATAAGTTGGAAGGTGATGGGTGAAGCCAGGTGAGAGGGAAGGTTGGTATGTGGGGGAGCAGGAATGAGGTGAGAAGCTGGGAGGTGATAGGTGAAAATAGTCAATGGCTGAAGGAGTCTGATAGGACAGGAGACTAGACCATGAGAGAAAGGGCACGGGGAGGGGGGGGAATGGTGAGAGGCAGGTGAGGAGAAGAGATGAGGTAAGAGGGGAGGCAAAATGGGGAATGGAAAGGAGAGGGGGGAGAAATGAAAAAATATTGGAAGTTGGAGAAATCAATGTTCAACACCTGCCTCTCCTGACTCCACTCCAATAGTGTGGTCATTCCCTTCTACCACCATACCTTACATACCGGGTACCTTGAACATCATCAAACCTGCCAATTGTCCCATGTTGTGGGGAGTCTTAGATGTCAATTGCAGTCTTGAACACATCTATCTCGGGATCGCAGGTCCCACACCTACATGCATCCAGAAACACCAGTAATTCTCAGTATTTCTCTTCATTTTACTGTACACCACAAAAACACAGCACATGAAAGGGCTCTTCCAGCATCTACTCAAGCAACTAAGGAGATCTTACTAAAATAGAAAATACTGGATAGATTGAGCAGTTCTCGTCAAAGGGTCAGCCATGGAATGGGTGAGCAGCTTCAAACTCCAAGGCATCAACATCTCAGAGGATTGATCCTTGGCCCAACACATTGATGCAACCATGAAGAAGGCATCCAGAGGCTCTACTTCATTACGAATTTGACGAGATCTCAGATGTCACCAAAGACTCTCTCAAATTTCTATAGATGAACAGTGGAATGTGACTGGTTCCATTATAGCCTGGTATGTGGGCTCTAATGCATAGGGTTGCAAGAGACTGCAGAGGGTTCCAGACTCAGCCAGCTCCATCATGGGCACAACCCTCCCCACCATCGACGACATCTTTAAGAGATGGTTTCTCAATAAGGTGGCATTCATCACTGAGTACCCTCACCATCTGGGACATGCCCTCTTCTTGTTACTACCATCGGGTAAGAGATACAAGATTCTGAAGACACACACTCAATGATTTAGGAACAGCTTTTTGCCACCCACCATCAGATTTCTGAATGTTCTATGGGCCCATGAACACTACCTCAGTTTTCCTTTTTGTCATTGTTTATTTCTGTAATTTTTAGTAATTTTATGTCTTTGCACTTCACTACCTCCACAATTTCATGTCAAATTTGTTAGCAACAGGTGATATGCATGAAAAAACTGATTACTGATAGACGTTTGTTTGGAGTTTGAACAGAAAAATCTGAGTTTATACGAAACGTGCCCTACATGTGAAGTGAAAGTGTTAATCTGGCCATGAATTATTAAAACAGCCATATGTACTTGAGTTCAAGAGTTTGCGTCGCCTCCTCACCCCTGCGTGTACTGAACTGGCACTTAATCCTTTGGTGGCTCTGTGAAACAAGCATTGGAAAAGCTCCCTCCCCCCACAATAAATAGTGCGAGTTTTAAAATTATTTAGAAATTCACAAAAAAACAATGTCCTTTAATTAGGTTATGCCTGAGGGAAAGCTTCTGTTTAGTTCAAGCTTACTGAATAAATCCAGTTACTGATGTCTTGGTGGTAGTTGTTGAATTGTGTGTTATGAGGGATGATGTCTTCGTCCGATAATGATTGGTCACTTTTCTTTCTTGTTATCTGCCAAAAGCCACAATAGGATGTGACAAATATTTTTAACTGTACAGATCTTCCTGAGAGGTGTTTCACTTGTCAGCCCCTAACTGGATAGCCTAGGCAGACTCAACAGGGTGAAAGTCTGGATTTTTACAGATTGGTTGAATTTTATTACCTTTTTGAAAGCTCACATTTCCTATTCCATGTGAATCTCGAGATGTGCCTACATTACGCTGGTGATTCATCACGCATGTTGCATGATGGCATATGCACGCAATGTGCCCGATGATGTCATTAGTGAGATGCACGTGCATTCTGGGACGGGTTCTCAGCACCTGATTTTGGAGGTGAAAGGCGCTGTGGTAAGTTCACTCCTGGATGTTTAACAAGCTTCTCTCTTCCTGTTGACATTGGGGTCAAGCAGTTGATGAAGCAAAAGTGTATTTCCTTGAGATTATTGTCAGTCAAATGTTCATCATGGTGTGAAGTATGTGGATTGGAAGAGGGTAGGAACGTGTCATTGGCTTTTGAGTAGAAATTGGTGATTCAGCACAACTTATCCTCAAGACTATGAGTCTCCTCATTATGTGGCTCAGTGCAAAACATGTTCATTCCAAGTCAGGCCTTGTTTCAGAGTCTTGAGCACAAAAATCAAGGCTGTCACTCCACCATCCTGTGGTGTACTGCATGGCTGTGTGTGTTGCTTTTCGGATGGGACCTTATCCGCTCTCTCATGAGAGCTTAGAAAAGATTCTATTCCACAAAGAAGCAAAAATGAGCTGGCTATTCCTGGTGCCCTGGACAATATTTATCCTTCAAACAAAATCATTTAAACTAATTATCTGTTCATTATCCTATTACTAGAGTCAAGCTAACATGAGGAATGTTAATCATCTCCCATACAGAAACAGATGATTTTCAGATAATTAGTCCACTTATCCCTGTGGAGCTCTTCATCGAAAGAGTCATAAATGTGAGGAATCTAGCAGTGAATACAAGTTTATAAAAGGCAATTGAGGGACTTAGTGTGAAAGTCAAATGCGAGTTTCTTATCATATGCGCAAGTACACTTGCGCACAGGTGCAATGAAAAACTGACTTGCAGCAGCATCACAGGCACAGAGCACCAGATAAGCAGCATTCACAAAAATGTACATAAATTATGCACAGTTTTACAGGAAGAACACAATTAGAACAAAAAGAAAAAAGTCCATAAGACCATAATACATAGGAGTAGAATTAGGCCATTCAGCCCATTGTGTCTGCTCCGCCTTTCCATCATGGTTGATCCCGGATCCCACTCACCCCCATACAACTGCCTTCTTGCTATATCTATTGATGCCCGGACTGAGCAGGAAACTATCAACTTCTGCCTTAAATATACGCACGGTCTTGGCCTCCACTGCAATCTGTGGCAGAGCATACCACAGAATTACTACTCTCTGGCGAAAAGATTTCCTCCCTACCTCTGTTCTAAGAGGTTGCCCTTCAATTTTGAGGCTGTGCCCTCTAGTTCTGGATACCCCCACCAGAGGAAATATCTTCCCCACATCCACCCTGTGTAGTCTTTTCAACATTCAGTGGGTTTCAAAGAAATCCCCCAGCATTCTTCTAAATTCCTGTGAGTACAGATCCAAAGCTGCCAAGCACTCCTCGTATGTTAACCCCTTCATTCCCGGAATCATCCTTGTGAACCTCCTCTGGACTCTCTCCAATGCCAACACATCCTTTCTGAGATATGGGGCCCAACACTGTTGACAATACTCTAAGTGTCTTATAAAGGCTCAGCATTATCTCCTTGCTTTTCTATTCTATTCCCCTTGAAATAAATGCCAAAATTGGATTTGCCTCCTTTACCACAGACTCAACCTGTAAATTAACCTACTGGGAGTCTTGCACGAGGTCTCCCAAGTCCCCCTGCACCTCTGATGTTTGAACTTTCTCCCCATTTAGATAATAGTCCACACTATTGTTCCTTTTACCAAAATGCATTATCATGCATTTCCCAACACTGTATTCCATCTGCCACTTCTTTGCCCATTCTAAGTCCTGCTGCAAGGCTGCATGGCTTCCTCAGCACTACCTACCCCTCCACCCATCTTTGTATCATCAGCAAACTTTGCTACAAAGTCCTTGTAGTGCAAAGTGATCAAAGTGGCTGTAATATTGCTATACAGGTGTCGTGATTAGGGTTGTGCAGGTTGGTTCAAGAACTGAATGGTTGAAAGAAAGCAGCTGTTCTTGAACCTGGTAGGTAGGGTTGAGAAATGTTGACTTGAAGCTTATTTTGAACTTACTTCTTTCTTTCGGATGCTTTATGGAAAGCAGAACATTTAAAATGAGCTCCACTGGATTACACATAAAGGATTGACAGACACGTCCAATGCTAGTAGCTGCTATTTCACCTGATCAAGGCTATACCCAGGTACATATACAAATACAGCATAACCCTGAATTTGAGAGTTGAGCACACCACAGCTTATGTGATGATCTTGCCCATGCAGGTACAGTACACCAGTAAAAAGATTTAATGGATGTAGAGTGACGAGTATCTCATTGAATCAATGTTTAAGATTTTATTCCTTTCCAGTGCTGTCTGGTCTTCATTTCCAGCTTGTTTGAATTTGCTGCTTTAAATTATCTTCAGCAATTTAGTGATTGTAATTTGAAACATGACTTACTTGTAGAGTATTGCATTAATATAAATCCGTTAAGTGAAAGTTTTTCCCAGAAGGTATATCTGTGTACATTCAAAAAAGGAAGACACATTTTGCAATATCACACTTCAGTCAGCTTTCAAAGTAATCAGTTACACAGACTACCAATGTTAAGAGATATTTTTCATAAAATCATAATACATAGGAGCAGAATAAGAGCATTTGTCCCATCGAGTCCGCTCTGCCATTCATCGTGGTTGAGATTTTCAACCCCATTCTCCTGCCTTCTCCCTGTAACCATTAACCCTTTACCATAAAGTATCTATCAATCTCTGCCTTAAACATACCCAATAACTTGACCTCCACAGCCCTCTGTAACAATGAATTCCACATTCAAAAACCCTCTGGCTGAAGATATTCCTCCTCATCTCAGTTTTAAAAGGGACGCCCCTTTTATTCTGAGGCTGTGCCCTCGGATTCTAGACTGTCCTTCCAATGGAAACATGCTCTCCGTATCCACTTTATCCAGGACTTTCAGTAGTTGGTAGGTTTCCATGAGATCCCCCTTATCCTTCTGAACTTCTATCGAGTACAGACCCAGAGACATTGAATTGAATTGAATTGACTTTATTTCTTACATCCTTTACATACATGAGTAAAAATCTTTACGTTACATCTCCATCTAAATGTGCAATGTGCAATCATAGTAATTTATAATAAATAGAACAGTCAATATAATATCGAGTACACTCAAATCAGTGTGTGTTCATCAGCCTGGTGGAAGAAGCTGTCCCGGAGCCTGTTGGTCCGGGCTTTTATGCTGTGGTACTGTTTCCCGGACGGTAGCAGCTGGAATAGATTGTGGTTGGGGTGACTCCGGTCCCCAGTGATCCTACAGGCACTTTTTACACACCTGTCCTTGTAAATGTCCTGAATCATGGGAAGTTCACAACTACAGATGCGCTGGGCTGTCTGCACCACTCTCTGCAGAGTCCTGCGATTAAGGGAGGTACAGTTCCCGTACCAGGCAGTGATGCAGCCAGTCAGGATGCTCTCAATTGTACATCTGTAGAAAGTTCTTGGGATTTGGTGGCCTATACCAAACTTCCTCAACTGTCTGAGGTGTGTACAGACCACGTGAGGTCCTTGGTGATGTGGTTGCCGAGGAACTTGAAGCTGTTTACCCTCTCAATCCCAGATCCATTGATGTCAATAGGGGCTAGCCCGTCTCCATTCCTCCTGTAGTCCACAACCAGCTCCTTTGTTTTTGCGACATTGAGGGAGAGGTTGTTTTCTTGATACCACTGTGTCAGAGAGATGACTTCTTCCCTGTAGGCTATCTCATTTTTGTTTGAGATTAGGCCAATCAGTGTAATGTCATTAGCAGATTGGAGCTGTGGGTGCTGATGCAGTCATGGGCATACAGGGAGTAAAGGAGGGGTCTCAGTACACAACCCTGAGGGACTCCTCTATTGAGAGGAACATCAAATGCTCCTCATGTGTTAAGCTTTTCATTCCTGGGATTGTGCAGTTTCCATTGTAAGCTTGACTTCATTTGTTGGTCATTATCTTAAGCAGCTTACAAATTAAAGCTTTTCAGCTGTAAATGAAAGCCTTGTCTTTTTGAAAGAGGATTTGTGAGTTCAAGTCACCCTTCAGCAAATTAAGTATAAAAGTCTATGCTGACATTCCACTGCATAGTGGGGAAGAGCTACAGTGTTATAGGTGCCATAGCTTGGTGGAGATATTGAACCAATATGCCATTTGGTATTTGTAATGGATGTAATAGATCATGTGGCAAAATTGTGAAAAAGGGTTGGGAGATATACCTGGTGTCCTGGACTACAGTTATCCTTCAACCAACATCAGGTCCAAGGAAAAGTTTATCCCGGACATTATCGCTTTCCTGAACACATTTGACAAATTCTATCCCATTTAGTGCTTTTACAGTGTGGGAGTACCAGTTTGTGTTATGTTTTAAAACAGTACATTGAGGTAATTAGAACAGAATGACGTTCTGCCAATTTTTGAACATACTCTAAAATCAATCTAATCCTTCCCTCCTCCTACATAACCCACACAAAATGCCCTTATCAAGTAACCTCTAATCTTCTTTCACTCCAAAGAGAAAATCTCCTCTGCATCCTTTGTAAAACATCTACATCCTTCTTATCATGACCCAGCCAGAACTGGACACAATATGGTCTAACCAAGGTTTTATAGAGCTGCATCATTACCTTACGGTTCTTGAAGTCAATCCCCTGACCAATGAAGATCAACAAGCCATATTCCTTCTTAACAACTCAATTAACTTGAGTGGCAACTTTGCAGAATTTATGGATGTGGACCTCAAAATTCCCCTGTTCCTCTACATTGATAACATTCTTGTCATTAGCCCTGTATTCTGCCTTCAAATTTGACATTCCAAAATGAATCACTTCAGACATTTCTGGGTTGAACTCCACTCTAGCAAACCAATATACTCCTTTTTAACCTTTGAATAGCCAGACCCTATTTGACCTCAATTTTTAAACAAGTTAAGGTTTGAGATGTGTCTATTTTAACGCAAGGAGTGTTGTGAACAAAGCGGATGAGCTTAGAGGGTGGATCAGCACTTGGAGCTATGATGTGGTGGCCATTACAGAGACTTGGATGGCTCAGGGACAGGTTTGGTTACTTCATGCCGGGATTTAGGTGTTTCAGAAAGGACCGGGAGGGAGGCAAAAGAGGTGCCGGCGTGGCACTGATGATCAGAGATAGTGTCACGGCTGCAGAAAAGATGGACATCATGGAGGGATTATCTACGGAGTTTCTGTGGGTGGAGGTTAGGAACAGGAAGGGGTCAATAACTTTACTGGGTGTTTTTTTTATAGGCCGCCCAATAGTAACAGGGATATCGAGGAGCAAATAGGGAAACAGATCCTGGAAAGGTGTAATAATAACAGAGTTGTCGTGATGGGAGTTTTTAATTTCCCAAATATCAATTGGCATCTCACTAGAGCCAGGGGTTTAGATGGGGTGGAGTTTGTTAGGTGTGTTCAGGAAGGTTCTTTGACACAATAAGCCTACAAGAGGAGAGGCTGTACTTGATTTGGTATTGGAAAATGGACCTGGTCAGGCATCAACTCTGTCATTGGGAGAGCATTTTGGAGATAGTGATCATAATTCTATCTCCTTTACAACAGCATTGGAGAGAGATAGGAACAGACAAGTTAGAAAAGTATTTAATTCGAGTAAGGGGAATTATAAGGCTATCAGGCAGGAAATCGGAGGTTTAAATTGGCAACAGATGTTCTCAGGGAAAAGTACGGAAGAAATGTGGCAAATATTCAGGGGATATTTGTGTAGAGCTCTGTATAGGTACGTTCCAATGAGACAGGGAAGTTATGGTAGGGTACAAAAACCATGGTGTACAAAGGCTGTAATAAATCTAGTCAAGACGAAAAGAAAAGCTTACAAAAGGTTCAGAGAGCTAGGTAATGTTAGAGATCTAGTAGATTATAAGGCTACTAGGAAGAAGCTTAAAAAGGAAATTAGGAGAGCCATGAGAAGGCCTTGGCAGGCAGAATTAAGGAAAATCCCAAGGCATTCTACAAGCATGTGAAGAGCAAGAGGAGAGGACATGAAATAATAGGACCTATCAAGTGTGACAATGGGAAAGTGTTTATGGAACCAGTGGAAATAGCAGAAGTACTTAATGAATACTTTACTTCAGTATTCACTATGGAAAAGGATCTTGGTGATTGTAGTGATGACTTGCAGCAGATTGAAAAGCTTGAGCATGTAGATATTAAGAAAGAGGAGGTGCTGGAGCTTTTGGAAAGCATCAAGTTGGATAAGTCACCGGGACCAGACGAGATGTACCCCAGGCTACTGTGGGAGGCAAGGGAGGAGATTGCTGAGCCTCTGGCAATGATCTTTGCATCATCAGTGGGGACAGGAGAGGTTCCGAAGGATTGGAGGGTTGCGGATGTTGTTCCTTTATTCAAGAAAGGGAGTAGAGATAGCCCAGGAAATTACAGACCAGTGAGTCTTACTTCAGTGGTTGGTAAATTGATGGATAAGATCCTGAGAGGCAGGATTTATGAACATTTGGAGAAGTGTAATATGATTAGGAATAGTCAGCATGGCTTTGTCAAGGGCAGGTCATGCCTTATGAGCCTGATTGAATTTGTTGAGGATGTGACTAAACACCTTGATGAAGGAAGAGCAGTAGATGTAGTGTATATTGATTTCAGCAAGGCATTTGATAAGGTACCCCATGCAAAGCTTATTGAGAAAGTAAGGAGGCATGGGATCCGAGGGAACTTTACTTTATGGATCCAGAATTGGCTTGCCCACAGAAGGCAAAGGATGGTTGTAGATGGGTCATATTCTGTATGGAGGTCGATCACCAGTGGAGTGCCTCAGGAATCTGTTCTGGGACCCTTACTCTTCGTGATATTTATAAGTGACCTGGATGAGGAAGTGGAGGGATGGTTTAGTAAGTTTGCTGATGACACAAAGGTTGGGGGTGTTGTGGATAGTGTGGAGGGTTGTCAGAGGTTACAGTGGGACATTGATAGGATGCAAAACTGGGCTGAGAAGTGGCAGATGGAGTTCAACTCAGATAAGTGTGAAGTGGTTCATTTTGGTAGGTCAAATACGAATGCAGAATATAGTATTAATGGTAAGACTCTTGGTAGTGTGGAGGATCAGAGGGATCTTGGGGTCTGAGTCCATAGGATGCTCAAAGCAGCTGCGCAGGTTGACTCTGTCGTTAAGAAGGCATATGGTGTATTGGCCTTCATTAATTATGGAATTGAATTTAGGAGCTGAGAAGTAACGTTGCAGCTATATGGGACCCTGGTCAGACCCCACTTGGAGTACCGTGCTCAGTTCTGGTCGCCTCACTACAGGAAGGATGCGGAAACCATAGTAAGGGTGCAGAGGAGATTTACAAGGATGTTGCCTGGATTGGAGAGCATGCCTTATGAGAATAGGTTGAGTGAACTTGGCCTTTTCTCCTTGGAGTGATGGAGGATGAGAGATGACCTGATAAAGGTGTATAAGATGATGAGAGGCATTGATCATGTGGATAGTGAGAGGCTTTTTCCCAGGGCTGAAATGGTTGCCACAAGAGGACACAGGTTTAAGGTGCTGGGGAGTAGGTACAGAGGAGATGTCAGGGGTAAGTGTTTTACGCAGAGAGTGGTGAGTGCGTGGAATGGGCTACTGGCAATGGTGGTGGAGGCGGAAACGATAGGGTCTTCTTAAAAGACTTTTGGTTAGGTACATGGAGCTTAGAAAAATAGAGGGCAATGGGTAACCCTAGTAACTTCTAAGTTAGGGACATGTTCGGCACAACTTTGTCGGCTGAAGGGCCTGTATTGTGCTGTAGGTTTTCTATGTTTTAAGTGCAAGCAAGACTAGGTTCTTGCAATGCAGGTCACTTTCATGTTGGACACCTGTCTCCTTTCTGTCTATTGGCTTTTCTTAGGATCCTTGATCCTTTAATTGGGAGAATATATGGAGTCATAGAACAGTACAGAGCAGAAACAGGCCCTTCAGCCCATCTAGTCCATTCCAGACTATTGAGCTGCCTGGACCCATTAACCTGCACCTGGACCATACTCCTTTCATCCATATTGGTGTCCTCTTTGCACGTCCCTGAACCAAAGATCTCTCAGGCCTTCAAAAGCCAGAGAACTGGGACCTTCCAAGAGGTGACAACGCTAAGTACATGACTGGTCTGGCAGTTTTGAACAATGGGGCAATTTGTCCTGAGGTTCTGTAATGCAACTTGCAATCCAGAGGTTTAAATCCTTACCAATTCACCCAGTTCTCTCTTCTGGGATGCATTCAACTCTTGCTTTGCAACTTTAACACTAAATATCTAGGAATGAATAGGTATCTCAACTCAATTTAGCTGTCTGCTATGCCTATCTGGAACGCCTGATTGCCAGCCATTTTAATTCCCTCCCCGTTTCCACACCAACCTGTTTGCGCTCAGCCTCCTCCATGGCAAGGGTGAGGCCAAACACAAACTAGAGGAACAGCACCTCATATTCCCCCTATGTCGTTTACAGTCTGATAGCATGAACATTAAATTCTCCAACTTCAGGTAACCTGCTCCCTCTCTGTCCCTTTTCTCATTCTCCCCTTGATCTACCCAGTTCCTCCTACACACACCCCAGCTTCTATCACCCTGTTCCTTTCCCCTCCCCACCCACCCAATCCATCAGTCCATCACCCACATACATCCCCCATTGGGTCCCCTCCTCCACCCACTCCATCTGTCCATCATCCACACACTTCCCCCCTCACTATTCCCATCCACCCGGACCATCTCTATTATTTAGTTCCATGCTCCACCTCGCTCTGCTATCATCTGCATCTGTTTGTCACCCCCACCTCTCACCTCCCGGCCTCTGTCACGATCTTCACTCTCCCTCCTCGATCTGCCTATCACCCCTCCTCACCTGGATCCACCCATCAACTGTCACCCCTTCCCCTCACCTCTTTATATCAGTTATTGCTCCTCTATCTTTCAGATCAGATAAAGGGACTTGACCCAAAGCATTGGCTATCCGTTTTCCTCCATTAATGCTGGCTGACCCACTGTTCCTCCAGCAGATTGCTTCTTGCTCCAAAATCCACCAGCTTAGCCTCTTGTGTCTCAATTATCAGCTTGTTTATTTGTTAATGATTAAATTTCAAGCTTGTAGGTTTGAATCAAATAATTTTGGATGTACATTTTCCACGATGGATTGAGTTTGTGATGTGCTTCTTTGTGGTATACTTTTCAATTGGACTAACATCAGATCAGGCAGCATCTGTGGAGAGGAATAAAGATTCAACACTTCAGGCTAAGACCCTTCAGCAGGACTTCACAATTGATTTCTTTAATTTGTAGATCACTACATTTGGTTGACTTGTGTGCTCTTTGATTTCAATGGAGACTGCAAGATTCAAGATTTAAGATTGTTTATGTCATTTCCAATACATAAGTATAAAGGAGAACAAAATAATTATTACTCCAGATCCAATGCATCACAAAGTAAACAACACAAAAGATAAAGAACACAATAGATATAAATATATACGATAGCTGATATACAGTACATAGACTGATTGTCATAAAGTGACCCCAGGATGCATATAAGGGGACTAATGGGACATAATAAAGTAGTGGTGGAGTTAGCAGGTGGAG
The DNA here is from genome assembly GCF_048418815.1 of Hemitrygon akajei. NCBI lineage: Eukaryota > Metazoa > Chordata > Chondrichthyes > Myliobatiformes > Dasyatidae > Hemitrygon > Hemitrygon akajei. The sequence goes on along the minus strand of NC_133141.1, from coordinate 21,298,969 downwards.
GTTTTGATCAGTCTTACTGCTTGGGAAAAGTAACTGTTTTTGAGTCTGGTGGTCCTGGTGTGGATGCTACGTAGCCTCCTCCCTGATGGGTCGGTGGGATCCTTTATGATGTTACTGGCGCTTAACTGGCACCTTCCTGTATATATGTCCTTGATGGTGGGTAGGCTGATGCTGGTGATACACTGGGCAGTTTTGACCACCCATTGTAGAGCCTTCCAGTCTGCTGCAGTGCCGTTTTTGTACCGTGCAGTAACGCAGCTACCTCTTCTGCAATTCTCAGGGGATGGTTTACTTTTATCTGGAGATGCTTCCTGTTGTTAGCTGTTAATTGATTCAGTAAAAAACAAGTTGCTAATTTAGAATGATTGGTGAAAGAACAGAGTGGAAATATAAAAGAGAACGCTGTGATATTGGAGAGCATATAATCTGGAGTATAGGAAGTAGACTACATAGGGACTTACAAATAGAAATAAGACGCATTTTTGGAGGAGTAACCTGGTGAAGTGGTTAAGTTACTTGACTAGCAGTCGGAGTTCAAATTCCATAAAGACAGCTGGGGAACATAAATTCAAATAATTACATACACGTGAAGTCAACAGAAAAAGGTAGCTTTGATAACGGTGACTGTGAAACTGTTGGATTGTCATATTAATCAATCTAGTTCATTAACATACTCTGCCCTCCTTATCCATTCATGGCCTCTATGTGACTCTAGACCTGCCAAGTGAACAACATCCCCTCAGTTAAGGGGGATTTGGATATGGCTATAATTCCTGGCAATACCAGTGGCATCTACATTTCATGAATTAATACATTTTTTAAAAATTAGGGTTATGGAGAAAAGCTAAGCAAAGTACTAAATTTAAACACCTTAAACACTTACAACAGTGAGATCATTTCCATCTGTATTGCAAAGTCATATGGTTTATGACTCTCTTTGGAATTATAAATGATTTAAAACACCACCTTAATGGCCAGAAAACAAATGGTGTGTGTGCATGAAATTTATTGTGTTTTCCTATTTGTCAATATTTTATTATTGATTCCTGAAAACTTGTACAGTGCTACACATGGCAATCTAAACTCAAAGCTACTGATTACCTAAAATGTGGTCCAAATCAGAATCCGGTTTATTAACAGTGAAATACATTCAGTGACCACTTTAGTAGGTATCTAATACCTAATAACCCTATACCTAATACCTAATAACTGAGTGGTTGTGACACCACTCAGCCAGCTGATTTGTCTCACTCCTGTATGGCGCCTCATCAGTATCTGAGACTCTGCCAACAATAGTTGTGTCATTGGTGGATTTATAGACGAAGTTTAAGGATACGCATTGTATCAAAAGGACAGGCAGGAAAGCAGAGGGAGTGGCATTGCTCTGTTGGTAAAAATTGAAATCAAATCATTAGAAAGAGGTGACATAGGGTCAGAAGATGTTAGAGCTAAGGACCTGCAAGGATAAGAAGACCCTGATGGGAATTGTATACAGACCCCAAATTTCTGGAAGCAATTCAAAAGACACAGGAGATATATATGTATAGAAAGAAGCATTCTAAAGGCAAGATGTCCACGGCTAACAAGAGAAGTCAAAGCCAACATAAAAGACAAAGAGAGGGCATATAATAGAGCAAGAATGAGTGGGAAATTAAAGGATTGAGAAGCTTTCAAATACCAACAGAAGGCAACTAAAAAAGTAATTAAGAAGGTAAAGATGGAATATGAAAGTAAGCTAGCCAATAATATTAAATAGGATACCAAAAATTCTTCAGATACACAAGAAGTGTAAAAGAGAAGTGAGGGTAGATATCCCCTGGACCAGATGAACTACACCCCAGAGTTCTGAAAGAAGTGGCTGAAGAGATTGTGGAGGCATTAGTAAAGATTCTGGAAGATTGGAAAATTGCAAATGTCACTCCACTCTTCAAGAAGGGAAAATAATGCTGGGGGAGGTAGTAATGAGGGACAAGGAAATGGCGGACAAACTAAATAAGTATTTTGCATCAGTCTTCACTGGCAGTTCCAGGTGTCAGGGGTCATGAAGTGTGTGAAGTTACCATTACTAAAGAGAAGGTTCTTGGGAAACTGAAAGGTCTGAAGGTAGATAAGTCCCCTGGACCAGATGAACTACACCCCAGAGTTCTGAAAGAAGTGGCTGAAGAGATTGTGGAGGCATTAGTAAAGATCTGTCAAGAATCACTAGACTCTGGAATCGTTCTGGAAGATTGGGAAAATTGCAAATGTCACTCCACTCTTCAAGAAGGGAGAGAGGCAGAAGAAAGGAAATTACAGGCCAGTTCGCCTGACCTCAGTGGTTGGTAAGATGTTGTAGTCGATTACTAAGAATGAGGTCTCAGGGTACTTGATAAAATAGGCTGCAGTTAGCATCGTTTCCTCAAGGGAAAGTCTTGCCTGACAAATCTGTTGAAATTTTCTGAAGAAATGGCAAGCAGGATAGACAAAGGAGAATTAGTTGATGTTGTGCATTTGGATTTTCAGAAGGCCTTTGAGAAAGTGCCACACATGAGGCTGCTTAACAAGCTATGAGCCCGTGGTATTACAGGAAAGATTCTAGCATGGATAAAGCAGTGGTTGACCAGCAGGTGGTCAAAGAGTGGGAATAAAGGGAGGCTTTTCTGGTTGGATGCCGGTGACTAATGTGTTTTCCTCAGGGGTCTATGCTGAGACCGATTCTTTACTTTATATGTCAATGATTTGGATGATGGAATTGATGGCTTTGTTGCAAAGTTTGCAGATGATATGAAGATAGGTGCAGGGGCAAATAGTTTTGAGGAAGTAAAGAGGCTACAGAAGGACTTGGACAGATTAGGAGAATGGGCAAAGAAATGGCAGATGGAGTATAGTGTCAGGAAGTATATAGTCATACATTTTGGTAGAATAAATGAAAGGGTTGACTATTTTCTAAATGGAGAGAAAATACAAATATCTGAAGCACAAAAGGACTTGGGAATCCTTGTGCAGGTTTTCCTAAAGTTTAATTTGCAGGTTGGGTCGGTAGTGAGGAAGGCAAATGTGATGTTAGCATTCATTGCAAGAGGACTAGAATATAAAAGCAAGGAATCATTATAAAACACTGGTGAGGCCTCACTTGAAATATTGTGTGCAGTTTTAGGCTCCTTAGAAAGGCTGTGTTGAAACTGGAAACTGAAGAGGGTTTAAAGGAGATTCACGAAAATTATTCCAGGATTGAATGGCTTGTCACATGAAGAGCTTTCATTACTCTGGGCCTGTACTCACGAGAATTCAGAAAAATAAGGGGTGACCTCATTGAAACTTACTGAATGGTGAAAGGCCTTGATAGAGTGGATGTGGAGAGGATGTTTCCTATGGTGGGAGAGTCTAAGACCAGAGGACACAGCCTCAGAATAGAGGGACATCCTTTGAGAAGGGAGATGAGGAGAAATTACTTTAGCCAGAGAGTGGTTTATCTGTGGAATCCTTTTGTCACAGGCAGCTGTGGAGGCCAAGTCATAGTGTATATATTTGAGGTAGAGGTTGATAGATTCTTGATTGGTCAGGGCATGAAGGGATTACGAGGAGAAAGCAGGAGATTGGGACTGAGAGGAAACATGAATCAGCCATGATGAGATTGCAGAGCAGACTCAATGGGCCAAATGGCCTAATTCTGCTGCTATGCCTTATGGTGTTATGTTTGAGCTGTGCCTAGTCACACAGTTATGGGTGTAGAGAAAGTAGAGCAGTGGGCAAAGCACACATCCCCGAGGTGCACCAGTGTTGATTGTCAGCGAGCAGATGGCACTTCTGATCTGCACAGACTGTGGTCCCCTGATGAGGATGTCAAGGCTCCAGTTGCAGAGGGAGTTATAGAGGCCCTGATTTTGAAACTTGTAGATTAGTACTGAGGTTATGATGGTGTTGAACGTTAAGCTGTAGTCAATAACCAGCAGCCTGATGTAGTTATGGTCACAAATATCCTTTGGATTTTCCATTGTATCATCAGGTCTCTGTATTCCATAAACCTGTTCTGACTGGCATCACACTGCTAGTGCCAACCTGATACTGTCAGTATTTGGGCAATGTTCATGTCATGCAGCTGATGTCATGACACCCCGCCCCCCTCACCGTCACCTATCACCTTCCTGTTAATAAAAAATAAGGCCTGATATTAGCAAACTAAGTGATGCCATCAGTGCTGCATGTGACAGAGCTGCAAAGCCATTTCAAACCAGGGTTGTCTGATGATCCAGAGAGGAAGGTATACTGCTGCTATCAGTGGAGCGATGTTCTGAAATGCACTTTGAAGAGAACAATGCTGGTCCAAGGAAGTAAGGGTTAATGGATACAGGGATGGTATAAAAGACATGGAAATGGGTCCATACTCAAAACAGTTCTGAGAAGGTTCAGTATATCGACCAGGATTTCATGAACTTCTATAGACATGCTATAGGAAATATCCTGATGTGTTATGTCTCAGCCTGATGTGGCAACCGCTCTGGTCTGGTCTGCAGGAGCCTGCAGAGAGCAGTAAACACTGCCCAGTCTGCCACAGGATCATCACTCCCTTCCGTCCTGTCCATCCTCACGATACATCAGGAAGACTAACAGTATGGTCAAGGATTCCCGCCACCCTGACCATTCCCTTTTCTCTCTTCTACCTTTCGGGAAAAGATACAGGATCTTGAAAGCCCAGGTGTCCAGACTCCAGAACAGCTTCTTCCCCACTGCTGTCAGACTCCTGAACCAATCACCTCCCTCACATCCCCTTCCCGGTGGCACTACCACGTTCTCAGAAACATAGCTCTACCTCTCTCTGTTATTGTCACTTTAGCACTGCCTCAGCTTGCACTACAGTCTCTGCACCATTTTGTTGTTCTGTGTTTACTATAGCCACACATGCTGTTGACATTGTGAGCTTCACATCAGCAGGGAACTTCATTGCATCCTGGGTAATCCTAACAAAAGGGATGTATGTCCTCTACCTGAAACAAATACCAGCATAATGCCATATCCTGCTTGGTTGGTTTAAAAAGAAAATGGTTTCTGTTGTTTATATTTTCCAGTTGCCAATGGCATGAAATATGTGTTTGGAAAAAAGACGCCTACTTGTTTGATGGCTTCCACAAAACCCCAGAATATCAATGGATCGCTTTCATTTTTACATGTAGGTATGGGTCTTAGATCAAGGTACTGGTTTAAGCAGATGTGTTGATGGACAGAATCAACTGCAAGTTTAACGAGACAAGATTACATGCGGTAATGCTATCTTGGAAATATTCCATCAGTCCAGAGTTTGCATAATTGACTCTGTGTGGGCTCTTACTGCATGGAGAAGAGGCAATAATAGATGGATCTCTGGATAAATGGAATGTTTCATACTGTGGTCAGTAACACAGTTGTGTGGGCTGTGGAGATATTGTATGTCAGTTATCCATCGTGTCTGACGATGACAGGAAATAGATACCGTGTATTGTGTGGCAACTGCATCAAGGCCCATATTAATGTTAATAGCATCTCTCAGGTGCTCACCTGCTCCCCTAATGTTCCTTTGCCCTGTAACTGCACTAGGAGTCATTTTCAGTGATCAGGTGATCTCCCAGGTGCAGGAGGAAACTGGAGCAGCAGAGGAAAGCCGAGCAGTGACAGGGAGATTATGCAAGCTCCCAACAGATTCACCCAAAGGTTGGTATTGAACACAGGTCCTTGGAGCTATTCTAAGTGCTGTGCCACCTTTGTCACAAGTAACAATCCTGTTTTCATGGAGTTCATTGGTTCACCAGTCTCTCCTCCATAGAGCCATTGAGCTGTACAGCACAGAGACAGGCCCTTTGGCCCAATTGGAAATGCCAACCAAGTTCTTATCGAAGCGTGTCCATCTTGTTTATAAATCTGTTCCATTTGAAGCCCTCAAAGAACTATGGAGACACCAGAGGCTGCAGATACTGGAATCTGGAAGCTGGTCAGGCTGAGGAGAAACTCAGCGGGTCAGACGGTGTCCGAGGGGAGAAATGGACATTCAAAGTTTTGGGTGTCTTCGACTGGACTGAGAGCAGAAGGGAGATATAAAGTGGGAAGGTGTGGGATAAGAGACGGGAGGAGACAGGCAGATTCAGGTGAGGAGGTGTGCTGGGCAGGTTTTATTTATTTACACATACAGTGCTGAACAGACCCTCCCAGTCCAACAAGCCACACTGCTTAACAACTGACCGATTTAACCTCAGGACAATTTACTGTCACCAAAGATGTACCGGTTGGTAGGTTAATTTGTCATTGTAAGTTACCCCGTGATTAGGCTAGGATTAAATCGGGGGATTGCTGGTCAGCATGGATCGAAGGGCCTATTCCGCGCTGTATCTCAATAAATAAGTATAAGGGAGGTGTGGCGGACTGATAGGAGGGGAACTAGTTGGAGGAGCGTGTGGGTGACGGGCAGATGGAGGGGGAAGGGGAAGGTATGGTGATGGGGTCTAGATGGGCTGTGTCTCTTCACCTTCCCCTTCAAAGAATTTTATTTATCTTCCAATGGCATCCTATGCATATCATATTTCAGTGGGCTCTTCTCCAATTCTCAACTTTATAATTGAAACCCTTTTTGCATCATATTGGCACATGACCACTCAATGAAGCATGCAATGAGACCATCTATCACTGTAGTCCCACCTTCAGTCTGCAACATGTCAATACTTGTTCTTTGTATCCAAAACCAGGCTGTACTCCACAAAGGAACAGAGATCCAAAGCGGAGCAAGGCTCGGGAAATGTAAACTCTTGACTCCTTTTCGGAAGTCAGCTCAACAGTTCTACACATGGCTGCCTGAAATCATGGAGGGGGTAAGAGAAGAGTATCCCCTGTTCTGTCAGTTTTCCCCATCCTACTGCAATCTGTCCCCCTTTCTATGGTTCCTATAATGCAGCTACATTGTTGATTTGCATTGAAGTTAAATTTGATAAATTGGTTTTTATTGTCACAGGTACCAAGGTACAGGGAAAAACTTTGTTTGAGATGTCTTCCATACAGATTGTTTCATTGCATCAATACATTGAGACAATACAAGGGAAAACAATGACAGTGCAGAATAAAGTGATACAATTCTAGAGAACGTGCAGTGCAAGCGAACAATAAGGTGCAAGGCAATAGCGATGTAGATTGTGAGGTCAAGAGTTGATCTTATCAGTATTCTTATAACAGCAGGATAGAAGCTTTCCTTAAGCCCGATCATACGAGCTTTCAGGTTTTGGTATCATCTGCCTGATGAGAGAGGGAAAGGGAGAGTGTCCAGGGTGGGGGTGGGAGGGGTCTTTGCTGATGTTGGATGCTTTACTAAGGCAGAGGGAAATGTAGATGGAGTTTGTGGAGGGGAGGCAGGTACCTGTGACGTGCTGAGCTGTGTCTACAACTCTGCAGTTTCCTGAAGAACAGTTGTGCATATCCTTGAGGATGTAGAGAGCTTCAGGTGAGTAACAAGGCACAGGACAGGAAGGGGAAGTGGAGGTGGTAGAGGAGCAGAGGCCTGTTGATCATTAGCTATGGTAGAATGCAATAGTTTTTTAACCACTTTTAAAAACTTGTCTAAATATTTACAGCATTTTATTATTAAAGGAAATCAAGAGTGCTCCTGGCATATTGAACCAACATTATTAAAGGACATTATCTCATTGCTGCTTGTGGGAGATCTGTGCGCATAACTTCGCTTCTTTTTTTGCTTTAAGATAAAACACACTGACCGGTGTCTATGAATTGCCTGCAAAATCCTTCAAGATTTTAAAACCACTCACAGTTTGAGGTTGATTACATGCTGCAGTTAGGAAACACTACGTTGTCCTGTCAACAAGTCAGTTCGCAGAATGCAAAGCTTCAGCGACCCCAGCAAAGGATATAGATACATTAGGGCGAGTGTCCGGCCTCGTATGTTCTGTGTAGCCATGCTACTGCCCAACGTAGATGAATGCTTAATTTTCTTTTGTGAGTCCAAACAGCCTGCAGATAAAAATGGACAGGGAGAAGAGCGTCATGAAAATATAAAGAACAAATGTTTGCCTTGAAATGCTTAATAAAATCAATTAATCTTCATGTCTTGAGTCTGTTATTCTTTCTAGAGAAAGCAGGAGACTGGATTTGAATTCACTTCCTTGACCTTATTTAGAAAATTAAGCTGTAAGGCTCACCTTTGTTGATCTCAATTCTCAAACACTACCCTCTATAACAGGTTCTGCCCATAAATGGTGGCAGGGAGATGGGACCTAGTGGGCATGCTCAGTTCTCTGCTATCTCAGCTGACCCTCGTGCAGAAAAATGACGTCAGCATCAGCAGCAGTGTTTTGTTCTATTAGGGGAGTGGTTCTGTTTGTGGATCCCGCCTTCCTCACTACTACCTCAGTCTCCTGTAAGCTCTCACTCGGGAAGAGGACATAGAAAGAAAAGCCTTCATTCGTTTTATGGGTTCTTAAGTATTCAGTTGCTTGCTGAATGGTTCTCTCTGTCAATGTTGGCCCTGCAATAATTTTCTGTGGCACTCCTTCCTGGTGTCCATGGGATAATTCTCTGTGCCAGATATGTCCATGGAAATGTGGGCTGGGTCTATAATGGGGTCACAGCATCGGGCAATTGTCTAACCACAAAGTAGAGAATACAGGCTACGGTGTTCAGGTCCCTGCAAAACCAGAATATGAACAATATTTAAAGTACCATCATAGAGCACTACAGCACAGAAACAGGCCCTTTTGCCCTCGAGTCTGATCTGTTTCTCTGACTAGTCTCATCTACCTGCACCTACACCCCTCTCATCCATGTACCTTTCCATACGCTGACCAGTAAGATGGTGACGTGGTCAGTCACAGCAGCTTCTATGGGGCCAACAAAAGGTATTATTTTCTTTCTTAAATGTATTTTTTACAATCGCAAGACCCTGCTGGACTTTAAGAGCTTGAAGTCCTGCAGGTCTACCCGGACAGCAAATTGCTTGTTGGTGGAGAAAATGAAGGGGCTGAACTTGGTACGGATCGTGCTGCGGCGTGCATCAGAGAGGTGTCGGAGGAGTTGGTGCATGAAGGCGGTGGGCAGTCCAACAGCGAGTAGTTGTCTTTTTCCTGTGATTGCAAAACCCTGGTAATGACATTGGTAATGTAAAATGCTGCAAGTCCATTTCACTGGTTTATTGGTGAGACTGTCAGCAGGGGAGCTGTGTAGCCTCGGTTGTTGTGATGACTAGGCCTCCAGCCTCAGTGTCACCTGTTTGCAGCTGTCCAGGAGTTGGTGCTGGGGGCGGTGTGACGTAGCGTCCGGGCTGGTGTCAGTGCTGACCTGCAGCCTTTGCTCAGTGGAAGACTGAGGCCTCGAGCCCTGGTGTTGCCTGTTCACATCTGCCCAGGAGAGTGGCGTCGGAATCGGTGCGCACACCATCCATGCTGGAGTCGGTGCTGCTCTTCAGTGTTTGCTCGTGGAAGACAAGCTGTATTGTGCTCAAATGCAGACTGCTGCAACATTCTTAGACTCAGGGACTTGGACTATATTTTCTGTGTGTGTGACTGTATATTTACTGCTGTCTTATATGTGCTATATGTGCTGTGTGCTGTTGATTCTGTGTTTCGCACCTTGGCCCCAGAGGAACACTGTTTCATTTGGCTGGATTTGTGGGTATTCATGTATGGTTGAATGACAATTAAACACAAACTTCTCTTCAACATTGCAATTGAACCCCTATCAACCACTTCTGCTGACAGCTCGTTCCACACTCGCACCACCCTCTGAGTGAAGAAGCTCCCCCTCAGGTTCTCCTTAAATATTTCATCTTTCATCCTAATTTATGACCTCTAAGTCTAGTCTCATCAAGGGTAAAAGCTTGCTTGCATCCACTTTATCTATACTTCTCATAATTTTGACCTTCCCTCACTCCCATGTCCTTTCTTCTCAAAGAGCCAACTTCCTCAGAATAAAGTACTATGGGTGCTCCTAGAAGGGCTTGCCTTTTGATGCCATTACCACTGGCTGTGCAAATATGCATGATTACACTGGACAACAAAGATTTTGCTTCATGAATATCTTTAGGTGTATCTTATGAATTTTGAGCTACTGATCATGAAAATCAGCATGAAATTTCCCTATCACGCACCATTTAAAAAAAATAAACTTATGTTTATTATTTCAATTCATAATTTGAGTTAATTAAAATGTTGCCTACAATGTAAGCTGTAAAGTTTCCTATCTTGTCCAGGCATGCTTGTGCATGATTAGGCGGCACGGCTGCTGCATGGCAGGACAGGTTTTAGTAATAATTATTGGGTTCAGGACTGTACGGATGGAATTTGCTATCACCAGGCTCAGAAATTTCTATGAAGGATTTTGATATTTGAGACAGATGTTTCCCAGAATAACTGATGCCGAGATTCAGGAAAAGCATTTTTGTTTGTCCACAAATCAAACAGGTCATCAATGACAGGTAATTTGAAGAATTTCTAGTGGGACCGAAGAAAATCACATGGAAGGCATTCAAGGAAGTTGTTGAAATTTTTCTCGGCATCTACAGAGCACCAAACTACATGCAGCTGGTTGAAAGCATGTTTCAAGCATATAAAACCATGAAATGCAATATGTCACTAAAGATTCATTTTCTGCATTCCCATTTAGACTTCTTCCCTGCAAATCTTGGTGCTGTTAGTGACGAGCATGGTGAAAGGTTTCACCAGGACATTGCAGTCATGGGGAAAAGATACCAGGGCAACTGGAATCCATCAATGCTGGTGAATTATTGTTGGACACTTAAGCGAGAAGCCTCAGACACTGAGTACAAATGAAAATCATTAACAAAATATTTTTAACTTAGTTGAACTATTGTAAAGCATCAGCACCATTATGCAATTAAACACATTATATTCAATAAAAGTTAATTTCTTGTTTCTCCAAATTCCTACGTGATACAAGTATTCTGAAATTATATTTGTGTTCGTCTTCAAGCAGTCTATCATAAACAAAACAAAATTCTGAGGAAGCAACACTTCTGGAAAAAATTTGTTGTCCAGTGTTATCTGTCCCTGTGGCTCCTATTGGCTGATGCTACCACCTCTTGCATAGTTGCTCCAAAATAGGTCACTTACAGTGCAACTGTAAGTCGTGTGGCTGTTGTCTCTTCTCTGCTTGGCTATTCCCTCCTACAATGCAAAGGCTGCTGCACTCCAAAATGTCCTCGATGGTAATTGTTTCTATTATTTCATATGGTCGGTTGGATTCCTGGTGGGGAAGCAGCAGGGTGGGACTTTTCCCTGAGCCAATTGCCACCACAATTTTTAAGTGTTTTTCAAGCTGGGGCTTCCTTGGGGTGACTCCGCCAGCTGCAGCGATCACTGAACTTCAAGACATCAACACTTGGCATATTTAAAGTGAAGTGTTCCTAGAACCTTTACAGAAGCACAATCAGTCAACAATCAATGCTGTGCCAAATGAGGAGACATAACGAAGGAAGACTAAGAGCATGATGAATGAGGTAAGTTTTAGAAGAATATATTAATTGAAACAACTTGGGAGACTTGAGGAGTGAATTAGGATTTGGGCAGCAAAAGAGTTAGATGAGCAGGGTGGAAGGTGGGAAATTTCATAGGGTATTCAAGTCAGGAGTTAATAGATACAAATAGTGGTTTGGGGCTAAAACACAGATAAAGGAAAACAATATTATGGAGGTGAAAGTAGGCAGTCTTTGTTATAGAGAAGATATGGGTGCAGAACCTAAGCTCAGGACCACCCAGTATACCTAGCCTGAGACAGCAGCCATGTTTAGTGAAGAAATTGTGGGGGAAAAAAAGCTTGCAATAGAGTCAGAAGCAAGTATCCTCAATTTTTCCAACGTTTAGTTGGAGGAAATCATAGTTGGTTCAGCTTTAATGTAGAGCATTGTGGGGGCTGCAGGGAGATAGAGCTACATGAGTGTCAATGAAGAAAATCCTACGTTTTGGGGGGATGTTGCCAAGGAACAGTATATAGATGGGGAATTAGAAGTTTGGTGCTAAATCACCGAGAAACTCCAGAGCCAATGATAAAAGCATGAGAAGATGAACTATTGTTGGTGAATTTTTGATTACAGCTGAATGAGTTAGTGAAGAACAGAGGTTTTGGAAGAGAACAGTGCAGTTAAATTGAGTTAGATCAGGAAGAACGACAAACGATAGTGACCAACCATTGCATGATTTGGACTTTGGTCAGAGCCATGTGGCTGGGTGGCATAGCAAGTTGCAGGAGGCAGCAACATTTGAAGACTATGAAGAAGAGGCAAAGTTTTAAATGGTGTGGTAGCAAAGATGTTTTTATTTAGGAGGGTGATATTTGCAACATATTACAAGGAATTGTACATATGTACATATATTACATATTACATAGCTGATAAAAGAGAGCACTTAATGCAATAACAGCTAGCAATGTGGTAATATGGGTAATCAGCTTGCTTGCAATTGCAAAGTAAAAGTTAAAGCTGAGACGCAGAAAAGATTAACTTGGCATGCGCAGAAGAAGATAAATCAAACTTAAAATATCATGTTCTATTAACTTTACTTTTGTCACGTTGAACTGTGGTACTTTTTCAAACATCCTGAGCCACTGTATAATTATGCATGTATTTCTCATGAAAACCTTACTAAGTATTTTTCAGACTTCGTGAAGCTGTTTTGGAGTGGGAAGGATCCTCCGAGAAACAATAAACATGCCTGAGTAGTCCAATACCTGCTTCGTGTATTTCATTGCTGCTTGCGGGAGCTTGCTGTGCGCAAATTGGCAGCTACATTTCCTATGTTGCAACAGAGACTACGCTTCAAACGTACCTCATTGGCTGCAAAATTGTTTGGGACATCTTATGGTCAATAACGATGCAATATAAATGCAAGTTCTTTCTTTACTTTTTTTTACTGATGTTCATTATTTTGCTGGTTTTATCAATAATGTATGTCAAAATGGAGGACTGTGATATTTCATAGTCAATCCACTAGATGATGCTGATGTCTATGTCTTGCCTGTTATCAGTGTTTTAAAGAAACGTTTCTGATCTCACCTTTCCATTATTTTCTCACTCTGAATGTACAGCTTTGTTACTAAAAACAAAAATTTGCAGAACACAGCCGTTCACACGACCAAATATTTGTGAGCACCTTCACAGTAACAAGGCATACTTTACAGCGTGAAGTTAGAAAGTAACTGAATTTAAAAATAAAATGTCACTGGGGTAGGTACTGAAAAATGCTGCAAAGTAACCAGTGTTCAAATTGTGTGAGTACCTATTTATGATTCCTTATTTGTCTTAAGGGGTCACCTCATAGAACATAGAGCAGTACATCACAGGAAAAGGCCTTTCAGGCCATAATGTCTGTGCTAAACACAATAATAAATTAAACTAAATCTGTCTAGATGTGATCCATATCCCTCCGTTCTCTGCATATTCATGTGCCTATCTAAAAGCCTCTTAAACGTCACTATAACATCTGCCTCCACCACTCGCCCTGTTCCAAAAACCCACCATTATCTCTTCTTTTTTTTAAAAAAAACATGTCCTGCACACCTTATCTTTACTTTCACCCTCTCAACTTAAATGCTCGTCTTCCAGTATTTCAGATTTCAATCCTGGGAAAACAAAATTCTGACTGTCTACCCTATCTCTGTCTTACATAATCTTATAAACCTCTACCAGGTCTCCCCTCAGCCTCTGCTGCTCCAGAGAAAGCAACCCAAGTTTGTCCAACCTCCCCTTATAGCACATGCCCTCTAAACCAGGCAGCATCCTGGTGAACCTCTTCTTTACAGCCAGAAATGCACATGATTATCCAAGTGCAGCCGAACTGAAGTTTTATATAGCTGTAAATTAAAATGGAGGTTGATAGGTTCATGATTTGTAAAAGCATCAAAGGTTACAGGGAGCGGGTAGAAGAATGTGGTTGCTTTAAACTTATGCCCACTAATTTTTGGCTACTGTATTATTGAATTTTCCTACTTATTTGATACAGGGCCCCTTGTAATTTTATATAAACTTTCCTTAATCTCTTCTGTTCTGCAGAAAACTGCCTTATCTTATAGAATCTGTTCTCATAGCTGCAATTTTATAGTCCTCAAAAATTTCTGCACCCTCTCCCGTGCAATCATAGCTTTCCCATAATGTGGTGACCAGAACTGTGCAGTGTGTTGTAATGCTGAACTGAAGCTGTAGCTGAGAGAAGTGGAAGTCCTTTATTCAACAAAATAGAATAATTTTCAGAAGAATCATACATTGTCTGCATGATCTTGTAGCACAATTAGAAATTGGTAGGCATGATGTTGTGGGCATCACTGAGTTGTGGCTGAAAGCTGGGAGCTTAACATCCAAGGATACACATTGTATTGAAAGGACAGGCAGTTAGGCAGAGGGGATGGTGTGGGTCTGTTGTAAAAATGAGATGAAATCCTTGGGAAGAGGTGGCATAGGATCAGAATATGTAGAGTTAAGAAACGGCAAGGGTAAAAAGACCCTGATGGGAGTAGTATAGTGGCCTGGGATGTGGGATACAGATTACAATGGGAGATAGAAAAGGCAATGTTACGATAGTCATGGAGGTTTCAATATGCAGATAGATCGAGAAAATCAGGTTGGTGGTGTTGGATCTCAAGAGAGGGAATTTGTAGAATACCTAAGAGATGGCTTTTTAGAGCAGTTTGTGATCAGTCCATTAGGGGAAAGGCAATCCTGGACTGGGTGTTGGCCAATGAACCAAATTTGATTAGGGAGCTTAAGGTAAAGGAACCCTTAGGAAGCAGTGATCATGATATGATAGAACATACCTGCAGTTAGAGAGAGAGAAGGTAAAGTCAGATCTATCACCCTTACAGTGGAGTAAAGCAAATTATAGAGACATGAGTGAGGAGCTGGCCAAAGTTCATTGGAAGAGTACACTAGCAGGGATGATGGCAGAACAGCAATGGCTAGAGTTTCTGGGGGCAATTCAGAAAGTGCAGGATAGATACATCCCAAAGATGAAGAAGTATTCTAAAGGGAGGATGAGGCAACCAGGGCTGACAAGGGATGTCAAAGATGGGAGACCAAAAGCAAAGCAGAGGGCATATAATTTCTCAAAATTAGTGGGAAGTTAGAAAATTGGGAAGCTCTTAAAAAGCAACAGAAGGCAACTAAAAATGCCATAAAGAGAGAACAGGTAAGATATGAAGGGAAGCTGGCCAATAATATAAAAGAGGGTACCAAAATACAGTGCCTTGAAAAACTATTCAGCCCCAACACTTTGTTCACATAAATGAGTATTACAACCAGGGTTTTTGATCAATTTAACAGAGAACTTATATTTGTGAGTCATATGCTCCTTTTTCACAATAGAGCCCATAAACGGGGAAAATTGTAAAGCATGAAAAACTATAAATTCAGAAACTGTAGTGTCAGCAGTTCATCCCCCTTTGCTTAGTACTTAGTTGAACCACCCCTCACAGCTATTACAGCCAGTTGTCTTGGATAAGTCTCTATTAGCGTTGCACAATGTGATGGAGCAAGATTTGGCCATTCCTCCTTGTAAAATTGCTCAAGGTGTGCCAGATTAGTTGGGGAGCGGCGGTGGATAGTGATCTTGAGGTCTTGGTAGAGATGTTCCATTGGGTTAAGGTTAGGACTCTGACTGGACCACTCAAGGACATAACTTTCTTCATTTGAAGCCATTCCATGGTTGCTCTGGCGGAGTGCTTCGGGTTGTTGTCCTGCTGAAAGACAAACATCCTCCCCAGTTTAAGCTTTCCGGCAGAGGCTAGCAGGTTTTTATCCAGGATCCCTATATTTAGTAGCATTCACCTTCCCATCAATTCTGACCAGATTTCCAGTTCCTGCCCTACTGCTGATAAGCACATCCATAGTGTGATGCTGCCTCCACCATACTTTACAGTAGAGATGGTGTTACCTGGCTGATGCACCGTACTAGATTTGTGGCACACGCACTGCCTAGTGTTGAAGCCAGAAAGTTCCACTTTAGTCTCATCCGATCACAAGACCTTCTTCCACATCATTACAGTATCTTCTAAGTGATGCTTTGCAAAGTCTGTACAAGCAAGGATATGATATTTTTTCAGCCAGGACTTCTTCCTTGCCACTCTTCCATAAATACCTATTTTGTGCAAGGCCTTAGAGATTATGGAGCCACAAACTTCATCTCCAGTTGCAGCCACTGGCTTCTGCAGCTCACTCAGAGTGACTGTTGGTGTCACAGTAGCCTCTCTCACAAGTGCCATTGTTCTCCGACATCTAAGTCTAGAGGGGCAGCCTGACCCAGCCAGTGTTGTTGTGGTTTCACATTTTTTTCCACTTTTTCCCTGATGGACTGCTCGAAGCTCCAAGGTATGTTCAGTGCCTTCGAGATGGTCTTGTACTTCTCCTCATATTTATGCTTCTCTGTTATCATTTCCTTGACTGGTCTTGAACACTTTTTTTCTTCATTTTGGTTTGGTCTGTTGAAAATTTACCATACTGTTGAACCTTACAGACAGAGGGGGTATTTATTTTTATGAATTCAGTGAAAACAGGTGATCCTCCAATTTTCTGCATTAACAAATTGAATGAGTTGGTAAGGCAGGAAAGTTAGCATAGTGATTACAAAGGGGATGAATACTTTTTCAGCCTCACAATTTTGGTTTTTAATTTTTAGTAAATTGTTGACAGATTTTGGAATTTTTCTCTTGATTTGTCATGATGCACAATGTTTTATAGATTAGCTCAAAATCCTGCTTCTATATATTTTACAATTAGATAATGAAACAGTAAAGTTTGTATATAGTGGTGGGGGACTGAATACTTTTTCAAGGCACTTTAAATAAAATATGGCATTGAAGCTGTGCTTGGCCACATAGTCATAAGAGCACCCTGATGTATGCATCTTTGCTGTCCAGATGTTCCAGGGTTGAGTGAAATGCCAATTAAATGGCATCTGCTGTGGACCTGTTGTGCCAGTAGGCAAACTGGAGCAGATCCAAGTCGCTTCTCAGGCAGGACGTCACCTGCAGAATGTTACTGCAGGCATTAGTAATGATCTTTCAATAATGATTAGATCCTGGCATGCTTCCAGAGGACTGGAAAATTGCAAATGTCACTCCACTCTTCAAGAAGGGAGGGAGGCAGAAGAAAGTAAATTATAGGCCACTTAGCCTGACTTCAATGGTTAGGAAGATGTAGAAGTCCATTATAAAGGATGAAGTTTTGGGGTACTTGGAGGCACATGATAAAATAGGCCAAAATCAGCATGGTTTCCTGAAGGGGAAATCTTGCCTGACAAATTTGTTCGAATTCTTTGAGGATATTACAGGCAAGATAGACAAAGGAGAGTCGATGGATGTTGTTTCCTTGGATTTTCAGAAGGCCTTTGACAAGGTGCGGCACGTGAGGCTGCTTAACAAGGTAAGAGTCCGTGGTATTACAGGAAAGCTAATAACTTGGATAGGAGGCAAAGAGTGGGAATAAAGGGAGCCTTTTCTGGTTTGCTGCCAGTGACTAGTCGTGTTCCGCAGATGTTGGTGCTGGGAGCATTTCTTTTCGCGTTATATGTCAATGGTTGGATGACAGAATTGATGGCTTTGTGGCTCAGTTTGCAAATGATATGAAGATGGGTGGAGGTGCAATTAGTGTATCTGCAGAGGGACTGAGACAGACTGGGGGAATGGGCAAAGAAGTAAGTGAGATATATAATAAGGAAGTGCATGGTTAGGCACTTTAGTAGAGGGAATAAAGGCTAGACTATCTTCTAAATGGGCATAAAATTCAAAAATCAGAGGTGAAAAGGGACTTGGGAGTCCTTGTGCAGAATTCCCTAAAGGGTAACTTGCAGGTTGAGTCGGTGGCAAGGAAGGCAATTAAAATGCATTCATTTCGAGAGGACTGGAATACAAGTACAAGGATTTAATGCTGAGACTTGATAAAGCATTGGTCAGACCACACTCAGTGTTACGAGCAGTCTTGGGCCCCTTATTTTAGAAAATGTGTGCTGACATTAGAGAGGCTCCAGAGGAGGTTCACGAGAATGATTTCAGGAATGAAAGGGTTAATGTATGAGGAGTGTTTGATGGTTCTAGGCCTGTAGGTACTCAGTGGAGTTTAGAAAAATGAGTGGGGACTCCTTAAAACCTATGAAATATTGAAAGGTCTGTATAGTGGATGTGGAGAGAATATTTCCTATAGTGGGTGAGTTTAGGACCAGACGAGCAGGAGGAATTTCTTTAGATGGAATTCATTGTCATAGGCAGTTGAGGAGGCCAAGTCATTGAGGATACTGAAATAGGAGGTTGATAGGATTTTGATTAGTCAGGGCATCTAAGGTTACGGGGAGAAGGCAGGCGAATAAAGTTGAGAGGGATAATAAAGTAGCTATGATGAAATGGTAGAGCAGACTTGATGGGCCAAATGGCTTAATTATGTTCGTGGTCTTAAGTTCCATTTGCCATTCTTCTGACATTTTATCAGCTGGCCCAGATTTCACTGCAAATTTGGGTAGTGTTCCTTGCTGTCCACTTCACCCCAAACTTGGTGACATAGAAACATTGAAAACCTACAGCACAATACAGGCCCTTCGGCCGACAAAGTTGTGCCGAACATGTCCCTACCTCAGAAATTACTAGGCTTACCCATAGCCCTCTATTTTTCTAAGCTCCATGTAGTCATCCAGGAGTCTCTTAAAAGACCCTATCATATCCGCCTCCACTGCTGCCGCCGGCAGCCCGTTCCACGCACTCACCACTCTCTGCGTAAAACACTTACCCCTGACATCTCCTCTGTACCTGCTCCCCAGCATCTTAAACCTGTGTCCTCTCATGCTAGCCATTTCAGCCCTGGGAAAAAGCCTCTGACTATCCACACGATCAATGCCTCGCTTCATCTTATACACCTCAATCAGGTCATCTCTCATCCTCCGTCGCTCCAAGAAGAAAAGGCCGAGTTGACTCAAACTATTCTCATGAGGCATGTCCCCTAATCCAGGCAACATCCTTGTAAATCTCCTCTACACTCTGTTGATGGTTTCCACGTCATTCCTGTAGCGAGGTAACCAGGATTGAGCACGGTACTCCAAGTGGGGCCTGATCAGGGTCCTATAGAGCTGCAACATTTCCTCTCGGCTTTTAAACTCAACCCCACGATTGATGAAGGCCAATGTACCATATACCTTCTTAACCACAGAGTCAACCTGCGTAGCAGCTTTGAGTGTCCTATGGACTCGGACCCCAAGATCCATCTGATCCTCCACACGGCCAAGAGTTTTACCATTGATACTATATTCTGCCATCATATTTGACCTACCAAGATGAACTACCTCACACTTATCTGGGTTGAACTCCATCTGCCACTTCTCAGCCCAGTTTTGCATCCTATCAATGTCCCGCTGTAACCACTGACAGCCCTCCACACTATACACAACACCCCCAACCTTTGTGTCATCAGCAAATTTACTAACCCATCCCTCCACTTCCTCATCCAGGTCATTTATAAAAATCACGAAGAGTAAGGGTCCCAGAATGGGTCCCTGAGGCACACCAATGGTCACCGGCCTCCATGCAGAATATGATCCAACATTTGCTGATCCAGTTTGCCACATTATCATTCAGATTGTTGATATAGATGACAAACAACAGAACCAGCACTGATCCTCGTGGCACCCTGGCCTCCAGTCTGAGAGGCAACCATCTACTGTACCCTTTAGCTTCTCCTACAAAGCCAACGTCTAATTGAATTTACTACCTCATTCCGAATGCCTAGCAACTGAGCATTATTGACCAACCTCCCATGTGGGACCTTGTCAAAGGCCTTGCTAAACTCCATGTAGACAATATCTATTGCCTTGCCTTCTCATATTTCCTGGTAGCTTTCTTGAAAAACCCAGTAAGCTTAGTTAGACACAACTTACCCTGTACATGGCCATGTTGACTATCCCTAATCAACCCCTGTCTATCCAAGTACCTGTGTCCAGCTCCTCACCCTTGGCTCAGGATGTTTTAAATCTCTCTGCTAGGGCCCCTGCAATTTCTGCACTAGCCTCCCACAGGGGCTGGGGAACAGCTTGTCAGACTCTATCCTAATTTGCCTCAAGACAGCAAGCACCTCCTCCTCTGTAATCTGTACTGGGTGTATGACCTCGCTACTGCTTTGCCTCACTTCTATAGACTCTGTGCCTGTCTCCTGAGCAAAAAAAAAAATCATTTAATACTTCCCCCCCATCTTTCAGCTCCACGCATAGATTACCATTTTGATCTTCCAAAGAACCAATTTTGTCCCTTGCTGTCCTTTTAAATGTCTGTAGAAGCCCTTAGGATTCTCCTTCACCTTGTCTGTTTATTCCTATACATTGATACCGCTGACTTGCTGGGTTCCTTTGGCAATTTGTGTGTATTCCCCTTCTATCTGTCACTTGAATACCTCCCTTTTCTCTGAGACCAATTTATCCACAGTGACTATTTCCAGTCCTTTTTTCTTCTGTCACTTCTCATTCTAGTGAAATTATCCCCAATCCAATTTATATTCCTATGTTATCTTTATATTTTTCCATAATGATGTTTATTTATTTATTGAGATACAGATTGGGGTAGGCCTTTCTGGCCCTTCAAGCCATGCCACCCAGCAATGACCCGATTTAACCCTAGCCTAATCACGGGATGATATACAATGACCTATTAACCTACCAACTGGTACGTCTTTGGACTGTGGGAGGAAACCAGAGCACCCAGAGGAAACCCTCACAGTTATGGAGAGAACGTACAAACTGTTTACAGACGGCAGCTGAAATTGAACCTGGGTCGCTGGTACTGTAAAGTGTTGTCCTAACCACTATGCTGCCATGCCACACCAGTGTGTAATGTGTAACTGAATTATCGTCACTGGCTCAGACAATCTCCCACTGATTTTCTTTCCATCCAAGCCCAGTTTCATTGCCCAAATCAAAATACAGAAGCATTGTTGGCAAGACCTTAGCTGTCACTCCTGAAGGCAGCTGATTTTATAGAATATTTTTGTACAGAATATTTCTCTGGAAAGAAAAGGAATGATTTTGTACGCAAAATGGCAAAATAATGATTGCACGATAATTTGAACAATTAGTCAATAGTAAGTTTTTAAGGTTGGATTGTGGTGAATGCAATTGCTTCCTCATATGTCTTCCTTGGGAATAGAAAGAGAAAGCAAAGGGGTATTGTAATGAGGTTGTTGGCTCAGTGTTACTGACCAAGAAAATTTTTCCATTGGGTGGCTTCACAACTGGGGTCCCGCACATCTACCGTACACTGGATATCTCAAATCTATTCTACCAGTTGCACATCCTAGTTCAGGGTCAGTTGCACACTCACAAAAACACTTTTTTCTTTGTTATGAAGTGAGAGATCTGTCGACGCTGAATCTTCTCTCCTTGCCTGATATTTTATTAGGAGCCACTAAGCAGCAATCAGAAGGGGAAACATTGGCTGTTTTAATTAAAGACACCTACAATATCTATAATGGTCTCAGATAAGATTAACTAATTCAATACAGAGCAAAATCAAACCCAATGTTTTCCTAACCTGAAGGAAAACCCGACTCAGTAGAAAAATCTGACATAAGGTAGTTTTCAAAAAAAGCTTTGTGGACTAGTTAGGCACTTTAAGGTTATTTCCTGGACATGGGAATTATTTTGTCTTGCTATCATTGCGAATTCTGCATTAGATTGAAACTACAACAAGTACCTGGAACATCCAGCATTCAGTAAAGCAAATAGAGTACAGGATTTTATAACTAAAACATTAGAGCTGTTGGATGCTGTACTTTAATTGTACATCCGTTTAGGCCTAACATTATTACCTTATCCAGTTCAAGTAATTGAAAAACTTGGCCATCACAGTAGCGTAGCGGTTAGTGCAACGTTGAGGCATCGGAGTTCATTTACAGCGTCATCTGCAAGGAGTCTGTACGTCCTCCCCCTGGGTTTTTCCCCTGAGCACTTCAGTTTCCTCCCATAGTACAAAGGTGTACCGGGTAGGTTAATGGTCACTGTAAATTGTCCTATGATTAGGGCAGTGTTAAATCAGGGTTGTCGGGGGGGGCGTGGCCACTGGGGCACAGCTTGAAGGGCCAGAAGGGCCGATTCCATGCTGTGTCACTAAATAAAATAAAAATTTAAAAAACATGATCCATTAATTATCTATATAGAGCTCTTATAGATAGCGGGGTCAAGGGATATGGGGAGAGGGCAGGAACGGGGTACTGATTGTGTATGATCAGCCATGATCACAGTGAATGGCAGTGCTGGCTAGAAGGGCCAAATGGCCTACTCCTGCACCTACTGTCTATTGTCTAATTGGAGGCTAAGAGATTGACTTCTAGGCCGGGGGGGGGGGGGGTGTGTGAAATTGGGCGGTTAATTTTGAAACATTGCTGTGCCTATGTTGCTTAATTAATATTAAAGCAGTGACTACACTTTGGGAGATTTTGAGAGGTTTCATATAAATACAATATTTTTCTTCACTTACAAAGTTAAATTACAACTTACAGATGCTGCTGACTTTATTGTATTTTCCCCTTTCAAACATTTTGGACGACTTTGATGCAGAATATTTGTAACTGCCAACATCATTCCATTACAGTTAGCCTCTGCTCCAGTAGGAAGAAAAGTTAACACTGGGTTTGAAAAATCACATGACCAAAGTATATGGAATCTGTTTTATTTGACAGTCGTGCATCATGTTTATCAAGAGATTTTGAAGTAGATTAATTGAATACTTGTGCGTCTGCCTAAATTTCTATACTGTAATGCAATATATATATTGCTATTTCTATACTCAATTAAAGCAACTTAAATTCTTCAATTATTACACTGACTTCAGACACAAAGAAGACATTGTGTGCCTGACATATGGATTGGCCTTGATGTAAGCCCTGTGTACATAAGATAATTGTTGGCTGTGATTTTCCAATCTACATTGATTGTATGTTTGTAGAATTGGGCTTTATAAAATTCATCCCAGTAGCCACATGTCTTATTGACCTCATTTTCCTCTGATCCCTGCATTTGGCTCTGGACAAAAGTATTAAGATAGACTATATAACCTTCTGACCATAAAACACAGAAACAGAATTTGGCCATTCAACCCATTGAGTCTGCTCCAACTTTTGATCATGGCTGATCTTATTAAAGATCATTCTCCCATCTTCTCCCCATAACCCTTAATTCTCTTACCAAACAAGAACCTATCAGTATATGCCTTAAAATCACCCATTGAGTTGGCCTCCACAGCCCTTTATGGCAACAAATTCCAGAGAATTACCATCCTCTGGTTGAAGAAATTCCTTCTCATCTCATTTCTAAAGGGACGTCCTTTTTATTCTGAGGCTGTGTCATTGGATCCCAGACTTTCCTCCTTTCCATGTCCACTCTATCCCGGTCTTTCCATATCTAGTGGGTTTCAAGTCTTTTGGGTGATGATGAAACTTTAAAGTAAAACCTTTAATTAGAAGCACTGGAAAATACAGAAGGAAATTCTGTTAATAAATGTAATTATATTATTGAAAAGTGCACATTTAAAGAAAAAGTGGCAGGAAGTCTCCCCTAACAATTTCAGGCACATTGCCAGGTGATTGGCATTGCATGCACCTTAACTGAACTTTGGGAGGTTATTTTATCATATGCATAGGCAGGAAGAGAATCTCATGCTTAGAAAGTCAATCAATTAGGACCTTTGGCAAAAATATTTTCCAATATTAGAATTGCCCTACTCTAAACTTTCAGTGTAAAAGTAGATTCTGCACTTACTGGAAACTTCATGATCTGTCCCTCCACCCACTGTAATCTTACTGCTCTTTCCAACTCAATTCTACATTAATTGTCTACTGAAAATAGGGACAAGGATAATAGCAGACCTTCCATACAAGGGTATAAATAATTGTAATGGTATGGTTTTACAGGTAAATCAATAGAGCTAGTCCATACAGTTCTGACAAATGGGTAATTGGATCCATCTTTTGATAACCTGGTAAGTCATATTGATTAACTAGTCTTTGAAGATCTAGTTCACAATGTACATTGTTGCCTTTCAGGCCTATTGAAGATGCATTGGACTCCAGAGCATGCTCAGGGACCAGAGCAGTACCTCGATATCTCATTCACAATGTCTTCTCTAGCTCACAAACCAGAAGAGAACCATCTCATACAGCAGCATCCCCGGTACGAGTGGGCAAATGATGACATTTCTGCACTGACAGCCTCTAATTTGCTCAAGAAATATGCAGAGAAGTACTCTGGGACTGTGAACTCTTCATTTGAGAGGCCAGAGCAAAATCCTTACATAGATGCTCCACTTGGACCAATTAATGAACAAAAGAATGAAAACGAATCCTGGCAAATGTCCTTTCATGAACAGGGATCATTTTCTGCAAGTTCAATAGATGATGGTCTTACAGACAGTAAAGCAAGAGTTAATTCTACCCTCCCACCAGGAAGTGGCAGCGTAGGCATCGGAGGTTCCTCTATGGTGACCAACAGTCTTTCCGAACCTTGCTATCCAAGTAATACAAGTGGTCCTACCTCTGCCTCGTGCATTCAATCCTGCCTTGTACCAATTGGAACATCTCAGGAAGGTTACACCGCAACTTATTTAACTTCAGACCACTGTAGCCAAGCTACATCTGCAGTTCCTTCCTCTCTTACTTCATCTTTAAGTAGTTCAAGTTTTTTGCAGCCAGTACATTCCAGGTCCACTTTAATGTCCTCTTATAATTCAACTTTCACCGGACTAAACTCAATCTACAACTACCCCTCAAACCATTACCCTTCTCAGTCGAGCTCTGGCCCTGGTTACTCAGGAGTACATCTTCCGCCCTTAGGTATTCCAGCTCCTATTCGTCTTCCTTCCTCATCCCGCCATTCCATAGACCCAAGATATGCCTATCAGAGCCATAGTTTGACTAAGGATTCTTTATCTCCTGTTACCAATGGCTCAAGCGGTGCTTTAAAGAGAAAAACATTTGATGCAAACCTGAGAGAGGATGAGGGTCTGAATAGGTACAGTTATAGACAGCAAAGGACTGCTTTAAGTTTGTATCAGATGCCAAATGATGTGGCACTTGGTGATTGTCAAGACAATCACTTTGGTAGAAATGGTGACATGTTGCCTGTAGAATTCAAAACAAGGAAGCAACATATTGTGAATGACCTTACTGATAAATACGGCGACCATGGGAAGAAAAGAATGATGTCACCACCATACCATAGTGAACAGCTTCCACTTCAGTCAAGCTCATCCGAAGCTTTTGTGAAGTTCACTTCTGCATTATTGGACAGCGAAGTGGTGGATGAGCAAGACCACATGCTTAACCCCCAGATGCAGGCTCGGAGAGTCGAGACGGTTACTGCGAGCAGTCAGTTGGAGGAGCAATTGAAAAGCATGGATTCTCAACTCCTAAGCTTAGTAACCAATGAAATTGTGGATTCGAGTCCTCCTGTACAGTGGGGTGATATCGCTGGACTGGATACTGCAAAGGCAGTGATTGAACAACAGATATTGTGGCCTTTGTTGAGACCAGAAGCGTACAATGGTGCAAATAGGGCACCAAAAAGCATTTTGCTGTTTGGACCTCGTGGAGGAGGCAAAACGATGCTCACAAGATGCATTGCCACTCACCTAGGGGCAACTTTCCTGAAGGTCAGTGGTTCTTCCTTCATCTCTAAGTGGAAGGGAGATGGAGAGATGATCTTACAGGCTATGTTTCTTGTAGCTCGGTCTCGTCAACCATCTGTCATCTTTATCAATGAACTTGATGTCATGCTCTCTAACCCTGTGGGTGAAGGAAGCATCCACCTTAAGTCTATTAAAGCCAAATTACTGTCTCATGTAGAAGGTGTGCTGAACTCAAACAGTGACCGTATTATAGTCATTGGAGGTACTAGGCACCCAGATGATATTGAGGAGACCATCCACAGGTACTTTATAAAGCGTCTTTATATCTCTCCACCGGATAGCATTGCAAGGCGCCAAATTTTAATCTATACCTTGTCCCAACAAGACCATTGCCTGAGTGATGGGGAAATTAGCTCAATTGTTCAGAATACAGAAGGATATTCAGGGAGCGATCTCATGCAGCTCTGTCAGGAAGCGGCTTCCGAGCAAGATGGTCAGCGGAAAGCTGCCACCTACAAAGATTTTGAAAATGCATTTTGTAAAGTCCGCCCCAGCATTTCAGAAAAGGATCTGAAGTTGTACACAGAATGGAGCAAGTTGTTTGGGTCTTGTGTCTGACAGAGAAGATTTGGAAGTTTAAGAGATCGGGAGATGGCAGGATAAACAAAGTGAGCAACATTAAAGTAAATACCTGACATTAATTTCCGTTATATCACTAAAGACAAGTTCTAAGCAAATCAATTGGTGGGAATTCTATGGAGTAAAACATTTCTGAAGTTATTGGTTTGGCAAGTAAGCATTCATATGTTCCTTAATCAGAAAAATAGCTTTTTAGATGATCCCAAATCAACTAAATTACCAAGGGCAGTCAGGTTCCTCTGTATTTTTTCCATATTTATTTCTGCTGTTGTATTTTATTAGTGTTTCTGCTCCAGCTGCAGTGAAGAGCAGGTTCTTTTTTTCTTGCTCTTAATGTTCTGTTGCTTCAAAATAATTTTTCTCCAGCTACTCAGGAAAGCTGTGAGTATTGAACACAGATATCATGAACTCTCTTGGACAGGTTCAATACAAGTTAGCTGTAAGCTGATGGAAACGACCAAGGACCATACAGTCTTGATCTCTTGCTATGGTAGCAGTAAGGTTGTTTTGATTGGCATTGGTGTCTCTTGTCTAGAACGGTGGAGAAAACATCTGTTTTTACTATTCAGAGATCCTTGCTGGGAAGTGCAAGTCTTTGGATAGTTATTAAGGATGGGCTAAGTTGTAATACTTACCATGAGTGAATGAGGTACCAGCATTCATTACCAACATGAAGGTGCCTGCTTGAATGAATTATTTGAGATTGCCTGTAGAATTAGATGAAGAGTCACTGCAATTGGAATCAGGTTCATTATCAATGATAAATGTCGTGACATTTGTTGTTTTGTGGCAGCAGTACAATGCAAGACAAAAAATTACAATACAACTAAAATAAATTGTGTGTAACCTACTCACCTGGGCTCATACCTGAACCTGGCTCTTTAGCTAATTCTGCTAACAGACATGTGACTCAGCTGTGAGAAGGCCAGCTTTCATAAGAAAGGCATGTCTAAGGTCAGCATGCTTTGGGTTGGCCCATGACAGTTAAACCACTCTAAATATGCACATAAACGTTGGAGCTCATTTCAGTATTAGCCGGGTGTTCGGCTTTACTCATGGCACTGAAATCTCATCACCAACCACAGGCAGAATTTCCCTTCTTGGAATCCTCCACCTCACAAAGCACTCCTTGCAATAGGGTCTTCCCTTCAGATGGGATTCTCTAGGTGTCTTCGTTGGTGCTCTTCTCTCCACACCTCGCCTCAAAAGACCCCAAATCAGACTACTGTCCTTCAGAAAACTCTTCTCGCCCAGCCCTCTAGAACTTTCTCTCACATCTCACAATCCTGATTGGCTGATACAACATTTCCAAGTTGGACAACGTGGCTTCTTAGCTTTAGCCAAAGCCAAAATTTCTTACCGGGGGACCCACTGCTTTAACAGAAAATTGCTAAAATAAAATCTCACAGCATAACAGTAAAAACCTTAACCATGGCATTACAAGTACAAAGGTAGAATAGTGAGGTAGTGTTCACGGACCGTTCAGAAATCCGATGACTGAGGGACGAAGCTGTTGAGGTTCTGATGGTTGTAATGAAAAGAGTGCATGTCCTATGTGGTGAGGGTCCTTATGATGGACGCCACCTTCTTGAGGCATTGCCTTATGAAGATGGCCAAGACAGTGAGGAGGCTTGTACTCATGATGGTGCTGGTTGAGTTGATAACCCTCTGCGGCCTTTTTTAATCCTGTGCATTAGAGCCTCCAGACCAAGCAGTGATACAACCAGTCTGAATGGCAGAATGTTCTGTACATTATATCTGTAGAAATTTGCTGGAGTTCTTGGCAAAATATCAAGAGGGAATTGAAAAAATGAAATTTAAAGTCTGTTGAGACAGGACCTTGGTTTAAGGCTTTAACGGATGATTGGACATGAACATTTATGCAATGTTAGGAGTGTGAAGAATACTTCCTTCAAAAGGGGCAAAAATCACATGACAATTTTAGATATTTCTAACTTCAAAAGGCTTAGTTAGTAAAGAAACATTAAATTAATAGATATTTACTTAATTCAAGTTGTATTGGTATTTGAACTCGAATGCATTCAAGCCTTTTTGGTACAATGACAAAATCTTGTATAATTATTATAACCTGTAGATGGACTGATGTTTATTCTTCCCTCTCCTTCAGCATATCAGGAAATGTAGAGGAGGCTTGACACAAAAGCAGAGCAGCAGAGACGACTTAGTGAATGATAACCCTAACAGTAGACTGCAAAATAACAAGCCATAAGGGCCACTGAACAAGAGAGAACAAAAACTAACACAACGGGCAACAAGGTAAATTTTAGGTAGGAAGAGTGAAATCTAGGACAACTGGTTGAGGCCAGGGGGATTGATAAGTGAACAAGGACTTCTCCTTCTTCTATTTCCAGCAGTTTAGATGCATCTAGGCGTATTACTACCCTCTGCAGGATGTATAATTTAAATATTCATTTATGATCGACACTGTTGAAATTGCTCTGCTTCCTTGAAGCTGATAAAGGAGGAATAGGTCTACTTCTGGTTCTGTCATACGGGGTGGAGGGGGGGGGGGGGGTGCTGGGAGCAGACCCAAATGGAAGACACAGACACTGAAGTACTAGGGACTGGACTAGAGTTAGGGATGGGACAGGACACAAACTAGGAACTGGGACAAGAACACAGACTTAGGCTAGGAAAGCAGGAACTGGGAACTAGGAGCCTGGGCTTGGACTCCGAGCCAGAGACTGGACAAGGACCCAGAACCTGGGTCTTGATTCTGGCTTGGACCCCGGAACTCGGCGAGGACATGACGTGGCTACGGGACTGGACATGTCTTGGTTCTTTGACGCTTGGCTACAGGACGAGGTGAGGTTTGGGTTCTTTGAGGCTTGGCTGCAGGACTAGACATGGAACTCTTGTACAGGATGGGGCACATGGACAGAACAGGAACACAGAGCCTTGGTCTTGAGAGAGACAGGAACACAGGGACATGGAAAACAGAGCCAGGACCCCTCCTTAGGAACAGGACTTGGGGCCAGGACTCATGCACAGAACAGAGAGACAGTTCTCAACACAAGGTAGCAGCAAACAACCAGACCTACCTAGCAAAGGCATGGACTCAGAGACAGTTCCAAACAACGATAGACAGTTCCTTATCTAGGCACAGCGAGGCTCCAGTCTTGCTCCAATGGTAGAACTTGACAGAGATACAGGCAAGGCTTCAGGCCTAAGATGAAGGGAACAGTCCAGCAAATGAAGCTTCTTCTATTTCTGGCAGTTTAGACCCATCTAGGTGTATTACTATCCTCCGCAGAATGTATAATTAGTTACAGAGTTTCAAGAAACTCATTCTTGAGTATACACTAGTCGCATGTAGAAACAGAATAATAAACTTTTCAATCAGATGGTGGTTCTCTTGGTGACCAAACAAAGATTTAACAGAAAAACAAAATACATTTAAGTCAGACAGCCTCTTGAACAATATGCTTCTCTCAAGTTTATATCTATTGCAACTCAGCAAAACATGCTGAACTGCCTCTGGATTATCACAGTCATATAATCCAGTAGGATGTCTTCCTATTATCTTTAAGTAATAGTTTAGCCCACAAAGCCCCAACCCAAGTCTTGTTAATTTCACAATATCTCTACAATTTAAAGAGTAACAGTCTGAGACTTTTTTAACTAGTGGGTGACTAGAAAAGAAATGCCTTCCCTTTAATTCATCTTTCCAATCCTCCTGCCATTGCTTCTCTATACCTTTTTTTAATCTTGCTTCTCAATTCTGCTCTGCCTAGGGGTATTCTAATTCCTACTTGCTCGCTCTGTAAGGAAGACTTTGCAATGCCGTCCACAATTTCATTTCCCTCCACCCCAGCATGCCCAGGTATCCATGTAAATCTGACTTCACAACCCATCTTCCCTACTCTAAACAAAACTAAGAGAATCTCAATAACTATGTCAGGATGAGCTTTTGTTTTATTCCCTTTTATAGCCTCTAAGGCAGCAGCAGAATCCAAACAGATGATAACCCTGCATGGTCGAGAGTCTTCTATCCACCATAAGGCCCAGAGGATTGCTAATAATTCTGTTGCAAAGACAGAAACACTATCTGAAACATGGTGACCAATCTCAGCTCCAAGCTGAGACACGTACATCCCAAATCCTGCCTTACTGCTCTCTGGGTCCACTGAGCCATCAGTAAAAATCTTCAGATAAGATCCCCATTTATTATTTAAATATTCATTTATGATCACTGTTGAAATTGCTCTGCTTCCTTGAAGCTGAAAAAGGAGGAATAGGTCTACTTCTGGTTCTGGCAAAAGCCAAAAAGGAACGGATGGCAAGCAAATTTGGTCAGTTATGTCTTCCTCAATCAGTTTCAATTTCACAGCCCAGATATTAACCAAATCTAAAAATGGATATCTTTTAATTTTACTTTGGCGCTCCGACGTCTCCTGCAAAAGACATTTTGATGGACAGCTGTGATTGAAGTCATTTAGTTTTGCCCAATACTGCAGGCCCAACTTAACTCGTTTTAAATGTAGAGGCACTTCTCCCATCTTAACACATAATGCAGGGACTGATGTTGTTCTGAAAGATCCACAGCAGAGTCTAAGTGCTTTGGACTGCACAGTGTCTAATTTTTCAAGCACTGCCGTAGCAGCGGAACCATAAGCAATACAACCATAATCAATAACTGATCTAATCATAGCTCGATATATTAAGTACATAGTTTCCCGCCCTGCTCCCCAGTCACATCCAGCAATACTTCTCATAACATTTAAAACTTTCTCACACTTTCCAATTGTTTTATCTATATGAACCCTCCAAGTAAGTCTTTCATCAAACCAGACATCTAAAAACTTGAATACCTTGTCTCTTTCTAATGGAGAATCATATAGACAATTCATAATCAGGAATCTTTCTCCTAAAGCCAAAAATCATATATTTGGATTTATATTTATATGTGAATCATATATTTGGACTGAAAGCCTGAAACCCCATTTATTTGCCCAGTTTTCAACGGATCTTAAAGCCTTTTGTACCTGCTTTAATATATACTTGACGTTTCTTCCTCTTTTCCAGATTGCACCATCTTCGGCAAACAACGATTTGCCAAATCCTGTCCCTACCTGCTCAAAGATATTGTTTATCATGACTTTAAAAAGAACTGGACTAATAACACTTCCTTGAGGGATACCATTATCTATCTTAACTGACTTGGAGCTTGTTCCGCCTATTCTTACTTGAATTGTCCTTTCCTTAAGAAAATCTTTGATCTAATTAAACATTCTCCCTCTAATTCCCGCATCATAGAGTTTAATTAATAAACCATCCTTCCATAGTGAGTCATATGCTCTTTCAATATCTAGAAATACGCTTACCATTACTTCTCTATTTTGAAACGCTTTTTTAATATCATGATCTAAAAGGGCAACAGATTCCATTGTTGATCTTCCAGTTCTAAAACCATTTTGATAGGCAGCAAAATGTCCCTTATTTTCTAAAAAATAAACAAGTCTGTTGATGACCATTCGTTCCATAGTTTTACAAAGCACTGATGTTAAAGCTATAGGCCGATATGAACTAGGACTAGACACACCTTTACCTGGCTTTAAAACTGGAACTACCGCCACATGCTTCCACTCTACTGGTAACTTTCCTTCTTTCCACACTGAATTAAACAAAGCTAGCATTTCTATTAATACAGAGTCATCTAAATGCTTAATCAATTCATAACACTGCCCATCCCTAGCGGGAGAAGTGTTTGAACCTGATTGGACAGCTTCCTGCAATTCCTGAAGGGAGGAAAAACAGATTTATGGCACTATTATCATCCAAACTCCTGTCCAATTTCCAACTTTCCTTTAACATAATTTCCTTTCTCAAATCACCTGGTTCTCCAGAACTGTGTAACACCTGGAACACCTCTACAAACATATCAGCCTTTTCCTTGTTGGCTACAGCTTCAATATCTCCTTCCAGCAAAGCTGGGATAGATGGTTTTCTATATATCCCTGACATTCTGTGAATGATCATCCATAGCTGTTTTATAGGTGTCTCAGGGCCCAGGGTTCCACAAAATCTTCTCCAACTATCCTTCTTTGCATTTTTAATTACTCTCCTTGCTACTGCTCTTTCCTTTTTATACTCCATAACATTATCTAACATTGGGTACTTTCTTAATTTCCTGTAAGCTCTATTTAGCAAATGAAGCTTCCTTCTTCCTTGAGTTTTTACGGCAGTTGGCATCCAAACTGTTGCATTGCTGCCATCTTCAGGATTTACTGTCCATTCACTTGACTGCCTAAAGTCATCTTTCCAGTCCCGTCGCCCTTAAAAAAAACTAAACAACCATTTCCTCCCCTGATCACTCTCCCCACATTCCAATAAACCTTTAACACTGTTCTCTACCAGTCCTATTTTGCGTAATTGTTGTAACATGTGTCGTCTTTTCTGTGCAAATTTCCTGCATGAAAATAAGGATATACTCTAATGTTTCAGTCTCCTGATATAGTTCGCAAAAACCTGTTGGATGTTTATTTATGATGGCCAGAGTATCATTAAGGTTGCTGTGCCCAATTCTCAGTCTACTTATCATTACTTGCTCCTTCCGCTTTACGCCCCTACTCTTTCCCGATTCTACTCTGTTCTGAATTGAATGTAAATGTCTTCCTTTTATTGCTCTATCCCAATGCTGCTGCCACTGTTGATTTATCCTTCTCCACACTATGCTCTTCCCCTCTGATTTTGATAGCTTAATATTGACCTCTACAGATCCTTTTTTGACTGCTGCTTTTGCCAGCTTATCTGCTGTCTCATTTCCCATAATACCCGAATGTGCTGGAACCCACATGAATGCGATATATTTGTTTTGTCTAACCAGTCTTGAATTTGCAAACAGGATTTCATAAACAGATCCTGGTGTCCTCTAGCTGCACCCGCCTTAATGCTTGCAAGGGCCGATACAGAATTGCTACATATCACAATATTATTACAGTCAACCTGCACATTCCATTCTAGTGCTAACAATATGGCAAACATTTCAACTGCATGAACACTCAAGCAATCCAGAGTTCTCTTGCTAATTTCCACTTGATAACTTGGCAGAACAATTGTTGCACCCGTTTCTGGATCCTTTGATCCATCCGTAAAAATCTGTACGTCTTTATATTTACATTCTTTATACCTATGATATTCACTGAGAATATCAGCCATTTTATTACTGCATTTAATCTGAAGCAATTCCAAATCTACAGAGGGATTTTCTAATACCCAGAAAGGTCCGACAGGCCACACCACACTTGGACAAAACTCTTTATCATATACACCCATATCTTTTGCTGTTTGCTCTCCTGTCCAGCCAAAACTTTCTTTTTGTGTCCTTTCCTTCAAGCCACCAGCCTCAAACCCAGGGCCACTTATATTCCTAGCCCCAAGACGAGAATCAGGTGCCTACGATTAAGCCCAAATGAGACAAGGGAACGCCAGAAGACCCGGAGTCCCAAGTCCATGGACCAGACCATAAGCCGGAACGCGGACATCACGGACCGGACCATGACATGTAGAGGGTGCCTCTGATCTGATGTTTGATGGAGTCATTCTTTCTTGCTGGCTACCGTTCTTCTTGTATCAGGGGGAGCGATACCTGGCAGGATATATAGGCTGTTGGTGTTAGTTGGTTTTAAACAACCTGTGATAAGTCGGCAGCTTGCATTCAGAACGACATCCATCTTCTTAGCATGAGTAGATCTTTCCCATGTAGGGCAGGTGTATTCAGCAGCGGAATAGCAAAGAGCAAGTCCACTGGCTCACAACGTTTTCGAGCTTGCTCCCCATTTTGTGTTAGTGAGCTTACTCAGGATGTTGTTTTGTGCGCTCACTTTTGCCTTTGTCTTATTGATGTGGTTCTTGAAGGTGAGGCATCTTCTTTTCCTTCTTGTGTTGTTTCATGGCGGTTGGCAAACCAGCTTTAAGGTGCATTACTGCCACCTACTGGACTGGAGTGTGGATCGTTTGATAAACAGGAGGAATGAAAAGAATTGCATTCCCTAAATTCTATATAATAAACCAGAGCCTTTCAGATACTTCATGATATAGGCCCATATTTCTCTTGAAATCCCACTTAAAATGTCTCCTATACCAACAGCAGTTTTTTTGTTCATCTGAAGCTCTTCTATCATCTTCACTTTTTCTCTTCGATACTTCTTACATTTTATCAATACATGTTCAACTGTTTTTGGTTGATTACAGTATTCACACAACCCAGTTGGATGTTTCCCTATTTTATATAATGTGTAATTAAGACTTGTGTGACCAATTCTTTTTTTTAATTGATTTTTAATGCATTTTCTACAACACTACAAATAAAAAAAACCCAAAACAAAGTAGATAATTGAGAAAGCACCCAAATTGAAGTCATGTAAAGTTAGTATCCTCCCCAAGCCCCACAACAAAAAAACTCCAGACCAACCAAAACAAGATGTAGAAAATATAAATCAGAACATTCAAACCCCCAAAACTGTAAATACACTTGAAAACAGAAGATAATAATGCCTACTACCAAAAAAAAAACAGCTGAAAGCAAGGGACTGAAAAAAAAACTTAATTAAAAGGAAAGTTATGAAAATACTCAATAAAAGGTTCCCAGACCTTATGAAACTTTATATCCAAATTAAGAATTGAATAATGGATTTTTTCAAGGTCTAAACAGGACATGATATCGTTAAGCCATTGAGCATGCGTGGGAGGGGCAACATCTCTCCATCTAAGAAGGATTAGACGTCTAGCCAGGAGAGAAGCAAAAGATAATATTCGACATTTAGTCGAACTCAAGCGTATATCTGTCTCACCCAAGAAACCAAAGAGAGCAATTAAAGGGTTAGGTTCTAAGTGGTGATTTCAGAATACAGGATAAAGTTATAAAAACATTTTTCTAAAATTTCTCTAAGCTAGGACAGGTCCAGTACATATGAATGAGAGAAGCCTCACCACTTTTGCATTTATCACAAAGAGGACTAATATTAGGATAAAATCGAGATAATTTAGATTTGGACATATGGGCTCTATGAACAATCTTAAACTGTAAAAGGCAATGGCGAGCACAAAGAGAGGTTGAATTAACTGATTTGAGAATCGAGTCCCAAATCTCATCAGATAAAGGAATATTTAAGTCATGCTCCCAAGCCATTCTAATTTTATCCACAGGGGCACGCCGTAAGGATACTAATTTATCACGGATAAAGGATATTAAGCCTTTACCCAGTGGATTAATAGAAAGAAAGAAATCCATAGCATTTTTCTCGGGCATTTCAGGGAAGTTGCGAATTAAAGGATTGATAAAGTGTCTGATTTGGAGATATCTAAAGAAATGGGCATTAGGCAGATTGAACTTAGCAGAGAGCTGTTGAAAGGATGCGAAGCGATTATTGATAAAAAGATCTTCAAAATGTCTAATGCCCTTCCTATACCAATCACAGAATGTTGAATCATACATAGTAGGTAGAAAAAGATGATTATGTAAGATAGGACTAGAAAGGGAAAAACCATAAAAACCATAAAATTTCCTAAACTGGGCCCATATTCGCAAAGTATGTCTAACAAGAGGATTAACAATTAGTCTAGACAAACTACTAGGGAGTGCAGAGCCAAGAAGTGCAGAAATAGATAGATCTTTAGTGGAATTCAGCTCCATTGCTACCCAATTAGGGAACTCAGATTGGCTATGAAAAAAAGACCAAAAGATAGTGCAACGAATGTTAGCTGCCCAGTAGTATAAACGAAAATTAGGTAAGGCCATGCCACCCTCTTTTTTAGATTTTTGAAGATAAACTTTATTAATTCTAGAACGCTTATTCTTCCACAGATAGGACAAAATAATAGAGTCTAAGGAATCGAAAAAGGTTTTAGAA
Organism: Hemitrygon akajei; assembly: GCF_048418815.1. Classification (NCBI taxonomy): domain Eukaryota; kingdom Metazoa; phylum Chordata; class Chondrichthyes; order Myliobatiformes; family Dasyatidae; genus Hemitrygon; species Hemitrygon akajei. The sequence goes on along the minus strand of NC_133141.1, from coordinate 21,262,868 downwards.
ATAAAAATTAGGATAGATTGAAATAAATATAAAAATTTAGGGAGAACGTACATTTTAACAACATTAATACGACCTACCAAGGACATAGATAGAGGTGACCATTGTGACAGACTCTGTTTTGTAGTGTATAAAAGATTGGCAAAATTTTCACGAAAAAGATCTTTAAACTTCCTTGTAACTGTAATACCAAGGTAAGTAAATTGATTATGAACTATAAAGGGGAGGTCACGAAATGCTAATACTTGTGCTTCTTTATTAATTGGGAAAAGTTCACTCTTATGTAAATTAAGTTTATAGCCAGAAAACTGGCTAAATTGATCAAGGAGTGAAAACATTGGAGGTAAGGATGTGGATGGGTTTGAAAGAAAAAGTAATAGATCATCAGCATAAAGAGAAACTTTATGCTCAACACCCCCCCTCCAAATCCCGGTCAATTCAGGACAGCTTCGGAATGTTATCACCAGAGTTTCTACAGTCAAATCAAAACGAAAGGGACTTAAAGGGCATCCTTGACGGGTGCCACGTTTGAGGTTAACTAACTGGGATTGCTGAGAATTAGTCAAAACAGAGGTGGTAGGACATAGATACCGCAATTTGATCCAAGAGATAAAACTTTGACCAAAGTCAAATTTTTCTAAAACCGCAAAGAGGTACTTCCACTCTATACGATCAAATGCTTTCCCCGCATCGAGAGAAATAACGCATTCGGGAATCCCAGTTAAAGGTGAATATAAAATATTAAATAAACGCCGTATGTTAAAAAAAAGGACGGCTTTTAATAAAACCAGTTTGATCATCAGAAATAATAGAGGGTATGACAGTTTCTAATCTATGAGCCAAGACTTTGGCCAAGATTTTAACATCAACATTAAGCAAAGAGATCGGCCTGTACAAGAAACACTCTGTTGGGTCTTTACCCTTTTTTAATAAATGAATAATACATGCCTCATTAAATGAGGGTGGCAATTTACCATAGTTAAATGAGTCAGATAGTACTGAGAGTAACTGAGGAGAAAGGAGTGAAGAGAATGATTTATAAAATTCTACGGGGAACCCATCAGGTCCAGGAGATTTGCCTGAAGAAAGTGCAGAAATTGCAAAAGATATTTCTTCTAATGATATAGGCTCATTAAGTTTTGCTTTAGAATCAGATGAAAGCGAAGGAATATTCAGAGTATTTAAGAAAAGATCAACAGAAATATTCTCATTCAGAGATTCAGAGGAATAAAGCCGAGAGTAAAAATTTTTAAATACGTCATTGATTTCTGAGTGATCCGATGTAATATCCCCGTTCTCCTTCCGGATCTTTGTGATATGTTGGTTAGCTTTAGAACGCCTCAACTGATTAACTAGAAATTTACCAGATTTGTCACCGTGAATATAAAAACGACTCTTACTTTCAAGAAGTTGACGTTCAACAGGTTGAGTAGAAAGAAGGTCAAATTTAGATTGAAGTTCTACACACTTCTTATATAACTCAGGGTTATTAGTTTGAGCATACAATTGATCTAATTCTTTAATCTGATTAATTAGGTCTAATCAATCTATACGGGACTTTCTATTAAGATTTGCTGTATATGAGATTATTTGACCCCTCAAATATGCTTTCATGGCATCCCAGACAATCTGGGATGACATTTCAGATGACGTATTAGTGTTTAAATAAAAAGTTATCTGATCCTTAATAAATTTTAGAAAATCATCGTTCAATAATAAAGTCGGGTTAAAACGCCAATGTTTATTCCTCTGAGGGAGACCAGGAAAATTTCGAGACAAAGTAATTGGAGCATGATCAGAAATCAGTATACTCTGATAGTCACAAGAATGGACAAATGAAATAAGTTGATTATCAATTTAAAAATAGTCAATTCTAGTAAAGGTATGGTGAACATGTGAAAAAAAGGAATAATCTCTCTCAGTAGGATGAAGGAAATGCCATATATCAGAGATACCATAATTAGAAAGAAAAGAGTGAGTAGCTAAAGCAGATATAGTAGGTGATCTAGTAACAGGGGACGATCGATCCAAATTGGGATCTAACCAGCAATTAAAGTCGCCACCCAATATAAGAGAATATGAATTTAAATCTGGTAGTGAGGAGAAAAAACGTTCAAAAAAATTAACATCGTCAAAATTGGGAGCATACAGGTTTGCTATACAACTTTAGTATTATATAATTTACCAGAAACGATAATAAAACGGCCATTTGTGTCAGGTATCTTATTATGGAGTTCAAAAGGAATATTTGAGTTAATAAGGATGGAAACCCCCCCCCCTAGCTTTGGCCGGGAAAGATGAATGAAAATGCTGACCCACCCACTTTGACAAAAGCTGAGAATTATCAAAACTACGAATATGAGTTTCTTGAAGGAAAGCAATGTCAGCTTTGAGTTGCTTAATATGGGAGAAGACCTTTCTTCTTTTAACAGGATGATTCAATCCCTTTACATTCCAGCTCACAAATTTCAGTGTATTAACCATTATCAATTGTTAATACATAAAAGGTAGTAGGTGTATATAAAATCAAACATTGCAATAACAGTCTGGAAGCAAAAATATAAACATAAATCAGTAAAATCAGGGCAGAAGCATGTCCTGAATAACAAGGGAAAACAGAAAAAACAGTAAATAGTGTTGGAACTGGAGAACCCACCCCACCCTCGCAACCCAAAACTAGATGGCTACCCAAAAAAGCAGCTGGCTCTACAAAAAAATGTTACCCCAAAAATAACTTCCAGTTCCATATCGTTGACATAGGCTCCGTATAGATAATATAGCAAATACGAACTAATTTATGCACTAGAGAGCAAAATTACAAATAGGTACAACTTCGTCAGAAAAGGTATAAAATTTAATACAAAAAAAATCCAAAAAAAACTAACCTACCCGCGAGAAACTATGAAAAATTGAAAGAAAAAAATAAAAGGGGGGGAAAGGGGGAAATTATAAATTTAAAGAGAATACATATCAGCCGTTTAAAAGAAAAAAGCAAATCTTATACCATAAATCAACAGGGACACCTTCAATAAGAAACTCCAAGCCTCCAAAAGAAATTAAGACCAATTGCAGTTCTCTATAGTTAAAGTTATTCAGAAGTAGAATAAATTACACAAGTAAAATCTAAAGTCTGCAGCGAAACATTAAATTTAAATCATCTATTTAAGAAAATCGCACCAAGTCCAGGGAGAGACTAACTAGAACCCTTAGAATCTCAATAGTTAATGTCTGAATTATTCAAATAGAGTCTGAGTTCGCAAAAAAAACTTTAATTCAAGAAGTACTTATCAGCCATTTTAGAAAATCAAACCGGGTCCGAAGAAGTCAAGATGGCTGGAAGATTTCCAACAAACAACTCAGCCTCCTTCACTGATTTAAACCACTTATATTCTCCAGTAGTAAGTGTAATTCGAAGATCGGCTGGGTTACGAAGAGAAGGTTTGAATCCACGATCCAAAAGCACTTTCATTACGCCTTTGAACTCAGCACGCATCTTCAGAACCTGGGGGGCATAATCTTACACGAAACGAATAGTAGTATTTTGAAAAGTCAAAGTACCTCTTCGGCATGCCTCCATAATCAAACGGTTTTTCACCTGATATCGATGAAAACATAAGATAATTGGCCGTGGTCTAGAACCCAAAATGGCACGAGGAACATAAATCCTGTGAGCCCTTTCTAGCTCAGGTGGAGTCAGGAGAAATTCTTTCCTGAAAATCTCACAGAGAAAAGAAGAGAAAAATTCAACGGAAGAGCCCTTTTCGGTGGCCTCCGGCAAACCGAGAATTCACAGATTGCAGCGTCTGCTCCGATTTTCGAGATCTGCCATTTTGGAAGTAAGTTTACTGTTTTTCCCGTTAGGTTGGAGCAGAGAGTTTCTATATGTTGAACACGGCATCCTAAACCTTCAGAGGTTAGGTCGATGCGAGATAGATGTTCAGCATGGTCATCCACTCTGGCATTAATCTGATCCAATTTTGACTCCAGCTGACTGATAGAAGCTCTAAATTCAGTCTTGATATCCGCTAGAGTATCTTGTCGATGCCGTTCCAGGATAGAGAGAATCTCGGCCGACAGAGCCGTGGAAGTTTCTTTTTTCCCCGAGTTTAGTACTTTTTGTAGTCATTATAAGATAGACGTATTCGCAGGCAGATAAAAGAAAGCAAATAAAATAACGAACTAAGGTTTAAAAAGGGAGACACATAGTGCGAAAATAGGAAGTATAACGGAGCAAAAGTTTGAAGCAACTAAACAATCGCCATCTTACCAGAAGTCCCGTGACCAATTCTTAAACGACTGATGATCACTTCTATCTTTCTATGTCCACCTGATATTCTCTGGTATCTGACTTGCCTTTGTATTTTGTACAATTGTCTCCCTCTCATCCCAGTGCTTCTGACATGTCTCCTCAGTACGTGTTTTTATAATGCTTTCAACGTCCGCTTTGCTTAGGGGGATCTGGACCTCCATTATAGACGATTTGAGTGATTGTTTAGTTATAATGTCCACTTTTTCATTACCCTCCACACCACAATGAGCAGGAACCCAAAGAAAGCTTACTTCTTATTAATTTTTAAAAATTTAATTTTAATATATAATTTTTTATACATTCATAAGCACACATTGAGATAATATAAAAAGTAATAAAGCACTTAAATAGATAATTATGTGCAGTTGTAATTCCACCCTATTCGACTAAACAATGACAATAAATGTTAAGAAAAATAGTAATAATAGTGGATTAATAATCATTTCCATGTATCTCTTCTGAACCATTACTTCTGGTCCAAAATATTATATGTAACCCTATGTAACTACCATTGTAGGATTTTATATCCTAACTCGTTCATGTTTGCTCCTACCCCCAAACATAATTATCCAATCCCTATGTACTTATTTACTTAATTTTTCCATATTTTTCCCCTTTCCCAAATCTTTTCCTTTACTTGTGTTAATTCCCTATTTTCAAAAAAAAACAGTAAACAATCGAACCAAGGGTGCTTACATTAGCGATATTACTGTGTTGATGAGAAAAGCAGTATAAATCATTAGGAGAGTCCTCCAAAGTCTGCTCGCTTTGGGGTTGTAAATTCAATCCATTTATTCCAAATTTGATTACATTTTTCTTTTTGAATTCTCAAAGAGTAGGTCATCTTTTCCATTTTAAATATTTCCAAGATAATTTCATGCCAATCTTCTAATGTAGGTGATATTGGATTTAGCCACTTTCTGGTGACTGATTTCTTACTTGCCGCTAAGTGGACTTGTAGCAACTTCATGTCTTTCTTCTGATCCAAAAACAGTACATGTCCCAAATAGAGCGTCTCTAAGTTCAGAGGAATCTGGGTCTTAAATACCTGACCTAAAGTTCTATGACTACCTTTCCAATATAAACTTAATTCAGGGCAATTCCAGAAAATATGGAAGTGATTTGCCTCCTTGGAGCCACACCTTCTCCAACACGTCACGTTTGTGTCTTTATATTTTTCCTGATATGGGGACTTGAAGTATCTTATAATATTTTTCCAACAATGTTCTCTCCAAATCAAAGAGTTAGTTGAAGACCACTGAAAGCTGCATATTTTCCCCAAACCTCCTCTGAAAGTACCAACCTGGCTTCTTTCTCCCACTTCTCTTTAATATACAATGTATTTTCATTTTTAGCATGTAAGAGTACATTGTATAATCGAGAAATTGATTTACTTGGCATTGAACTGTAAGCCGAATTCAGAATCTTGAAAAATTCTAATTCTACTGTTGATAAATCTGTGTATCTACAACTCTGGTTAACATAATGTCGTATTTGAAGGTACCTAAAAAAGTCATTATGTTCTAGGCCATGTTTGTCCTGTAAGGATTGGAAACTTTGTAATACTCTTTTCTGTATAAATGAGAGATAGGTTGTAAGACCTTTCTTTATCCATAGTTCAAATCTTTTATCTACTCTGTTGGGAAGAAATTCGGTATCATATGCACACCATCTAAAAAGTTTTAACGTGTTATTAATTCCACATGAATTAGCCACCTTCTGCCATACTTTTAATGTAAGATTTATCCAGCTGTTTTTAGACTTTTCCGATTGGGCTATCAATCCTTTGTCTGCTATTGAGGCCTGCAGAGGAAAACTGTCAATCAATCCAAATTCTATTTCCTTCCATCTAGCCTTATATTCCTTATTACACCAGTATAACAGAGGGGTTATCTGTGAAGCATAAAAATAATTTCTCAAGCAAGGAAGTGCCATACCTCCTCCTTCTTTTCCTAACTGTAAGGTGTTAAATTGAATTCTAGGTTTCTTTCCTTGCCAGATAAAGCGGGAAATCCATTTGTTCCATTCCCTGAATTGATTATCGTCCACCTCTACGGGTAAAGAGAAAGCTTACTTCTACCCCATTTTTGGTCAGTGTTTATAAATTGCATAGAATCTCCAATAAAATATCCTGTCTGCTTTCTGATTTTCTTGATTTGATAGAGGTTAATGCAGCCAAACTGGCTGAACAGATTACAGCCTTTTTGACATTATTTTCTTCTATCCAAGATAATACACTCAATATTGCCATTAATTCTGTTGTATACACTGATAAATGGTCTGATGTTCTTTTCCTAATGCTAATTTTGCACTGAGGAATGTAGACTGCAATACCTGTGTGGCCAGACCTCGGGTCTTTTGATCCATCGGTAAATATTACAAGTTCCTTTCTAAAATGCAGATCTATATATTCTTGTACTATCAGTTTGATTCCACAGTTAGACTTTTTTTTTTAAAAAAGTTGTTGCCAGTTTATATCCACTGTGTGTATTGTAAGGAGCCATGGAGGAACATCAGATAATGATGTGGGGCTATATTCCATCTCGTGTAAACCATACTTTTGTGCTGCTACATCCCCGATCCATCCAAAGCTATTAAAATTTGAATTATTATGTTCCCAGCAGTCTTTTAAAATAGCTTTAGCTGGATGTGAGTAGTTATGCCCCATGATGCTAACCCAGTAATGTAGCATTAGCTTTATTCTTCTAAGTCTTAATGGCATTTCCCCCGTTTCGACTTGAAGAGCTGATACAGGTGATGTTCTGAATGCACCACTACATATCCTGAGGGCCTGAGCTTGCTCAATCCAGCATTTTTAAATTACTTTCTGCAGCTGACATGTATGCTACACATCCATAATCCAATGTAGTCCTCATTAGAGCTTGATAGCGATAACCTGCTTGCACCCCAATCCTGTCCAGCAAGACACCTCAATAAGTTGTTTATTTTTTTACATTTGTTTGTGATTTTCTCGATTTGCTTTTTCCATGTAAGTTTCTCATCAAATAACAAACCAAGGAACTGAATTACCTTTACCTGCTCTAATTTTTGTTCATATAATTTCACAAAACCTGATTTGTGATTTCTTGAGAAACATATCACTTGCAACTTACTTATACACAATTTGAAACCCCATTTATTTGCCCACTCCTCCACTTTATTTATCGCATCTTGCGACCAGCGAGCGAAAATGTAAGTGGTTTCCATCTACTAAATAAGTACTTCTTCTCTAAATTTCCCATAACTGTTGAGCATGAGTAGGCGGAACAGCATCCTTCCATTTAAGCAAGAGCGCCCTCCTACCTATAAGAGAAGTAAAAGCCAAAATATGCGAATCAGGCATCTTCAAAATAAAGTCTTTTCCCACAACAATACCAAATAATGTGATCAAAGGGTTAGGTTTCATTACTCCAAGGCCAAAGCCTCCTCTGCCCTGTTGGACATAGCCCACTATGTCCCGGTGTGGGAGGACGGCTTCTGTGTCCAGTACTGCTGCGGCTGGGATCCATTTCTTCCCTGTTAACATTTGTATTCCTCCACCAGGCTAGAAACTGGCAGAGAAAGGGCTCCGTTCCTGTAAAGTTCTTTGCTGCTAAGGCACCTCGGCAGCCCAAGCTGCTTCCTCACATGTGAGTTCACCAGCCTCTCCAGCCGATTTGCATGAGACATAGTGACCTCATGGATGGTAATTGGCCACACAAGTAGAGCAGCTGTCCAAACTGAAAGCACCAAAGCTGCAACCTCCCTGGGAGAGCTGTGTTGTTGATTAGCTTGAGGCCACTGATTGTATCCTGCCTTAGTTGTTCCACCTGCTCGGTGTCTCTGAGGTCTGCGTTGTACCAACGTCCGAGGCTTTTGATGGGCTTCTCCAGGACAGTTGGTATGGGCTCAGCATTGATACGAAACCTTATGTCGGTGAGTCGGCCTTTGGCAATTGAGATACTACGAGACTTACTGGGTTTGATCTCCATTTGTGCCCATCTGATGTTTCCCTGGAGTTTATCCAGCAGGCGTTTGGTGCATGCTTTTGTTGTTATTGTGGTCACGTCATCCATGTACACCCTGACTGGAGGAAGACACAGCCTATTCTTCAAGCATTTCCCTCCAACCACCCATTGTGATGCTCGGATAATGAGCTCCATTACCATGATAAATGCCAGGGGAGAGATGGTACAGCCTGCCATCATGCCTATCTCAAGGTGCTGCAGTGTGGTGGTGTTATCTTGTGTTGTGACACAGAACTGCAGATCCTGGAAGTACGCTTTTTTTTCTTTTACATTATTTTTAGGAAGTACGCTTTGACCAGCTTTGTGATGCCCTGTGGAACCTGGAAAAAGTTGAAAGCTGCCCACAGTCTGGTGAGGCACCGACCCAAAAGCATTGGCAAGATCCAGGAAGACCACATGCAGGTCTTGCTTGGCAGTTTGTATCTGGTGCCAGATGACATTTGCGTGTTCCAGACATCCTGGGAAACCACGTATTCCTGCTTTCTGCACTGACGTGTCGACGAAGTGGTTGCTCTGCAAAAAGGCCGAGACTCTTTGAGCCACGACACCAAAGATCTTTTCTTCCACATTCAGGAGACTGATCTGGCGGAACTGACTGATTGTTGAGGAATTCTTCTCTTTGGGAATTAGTATCTCTCCCACCCTTTGCCATGCCTTAGGTATAATTTCTTTCCCCCATGCCACCTTCATTAGATTCCAGAGGTATTTCAGGACGCCGGGGGTGTTCTTATAGAGCCTGTATGGGATGTCATTGGGACCTCTGATCTTGCTTGTTTAACTTTACATTCCACCTCCCTCCATGTTGGGGGCCTTACCTCCATCTGGTGCTCAGGTGGGTGGATTGGTGGCATGTCATTCGGAATGGTGACTGGCTCATGCCTCCGGTTGTCAGAGTGGGTCTTCCTCAGGTGTTCCTCCAGTTCCCTCACAGGTACTGTAAGGACCCCGCTCTTCTCCTTGCCAAAGAGGCTTTTGACAAACTTGTAAGCGTCTCTGTAGAAGCTTGCCCTCACCCGTTCTTTCCTCTTATGTTGTTTTCTCAAGCATTCTGCTCTTCGCAGCTTTGTCAAGTGCTGCTTTATTTCTGCTTGTAATACCTCAAGTCCTTTCCTTTCCCCATGTGTGGACTCCCTCCACTGTTTCCTCAGTTGCCTCCTTTCCTTCACCAGTCTTTCGATTTCCTGCTGTCTCCTAGATTTAGGCTGGACTGAAGGTTCTCTCTGTGTCCTCTGTTGTTTCACACCAAATCTCTCTACCCCATAGCTGTATATGGTGTCTCCCCACTTGTCCAGTTTTCTTTCCACACTTCCCTTCAGTCCTTCTAGAAGATGGACTAGGTCTGTGTTGATGATCTCCCACTCATTCTTCTGGCAGGCTTTGGCCACAAGATTTGGGGCTTCCTTTCTGCTGCTGGCCGTGGCTGGTTGGGCTCTGGACTCGTGTCCGTTGGTGGATCTGTGCTTGGTTGAGCTTCGCCTGGGGTGCTGATACCCTGTGGACTCTGGTGTTTGTCTGCCACTGGGCTTCACTCGACTGATTTGATCTACCTCTTAAAAGGTAATGGTCAATGCGAGGCCCCTTGCCGAGCTCCCTCAGGCACTTTTTCCTGCCCCGGTGGATCTTAAGCCCCTTCTCTGATGTTATCTTTGTCCAGCCACAGATGCAGCATTGTAGTTTGTGTCCCACCGGCGCTGCTGCTCTGTCAAATGCCATGCTAGTTGTCCGTTTTGTCGTTGTTTCCATTCCTAGGTCTGTTACCGTGTAGTCTGTCAGTGAGTCATCTTGCACCCCCGCTCTCGCAGACTCGTCTTGAAGTTTTTGTAGCGATAAATGGGTGGATCTAATACGCTGTCTAGTGATGGATCCTGCTGACACGAGTAGCCAGCCCACGCCAGCCCCGATGGGGTCTGTTCCCTCCTGTCAGCAGTCCCTCCGGGCCGTCACCTGGTCTTTCCCTGGTTGTCAGCTGCCCTTTTGCAGCGGTCACTGGTTTATTCCAGATATTCAGTTTGATTAATAGGTCTGGATGTTACAATCCCTAAAGGTTCTGCACTGCACTTGACTTGAGTGGAAGTAATTCTTAAAGACGACCACTAGATGATGTTACTACCATTACGACACATCTTCCGTTGTGTATCTCGTACCTTCTCCATTATATATACATACCAATTTTTCGTCATCTATAAATTCTTCTATCACTAATTCATTTTCATCAATATTTTTACATCCCTATAGTGTACTGTGTCCATTGAAATCCCCACACCATACTATTTTCCCTTTCATCCCACCACCCAGTGTGTTTAATGTGTTTAAAGTCTCCAGCCCTTTGGCATGCAACACCTCATATACCGTCTGGGTAGTCTCCAGCCCCTTGGCATGAACATTGAATTTCCAACTTCCGGTAATTCCCTCCCTCTTCCTTCCCCCATCCCAGTTTCACTCTGCCTCCTCCTCCAGCTACCTCTCACCTCTCTCATGATTCTGCCTTCTTCTACTACCCATAGTGCTTTCCCCTTACATTCCTTCTTCACCTTTCCTGCCTATCCCCTCCCTGCTTCCCCTCCCCCACCCCTTGATCTTTCCTCTGATTGGTTTTTCACCTGGCACCTACCAGCCTTCTCCTTCCCACCCTCCCTCCAACTTCTCTATAGGGCCCCTGCCTCTTCTTCTTCAGTCCTGACGAAGGGTCTCGGCCCAAAACGTTGACTGCTCCTTTCAACGGATGCTGCCCGACCTGCTGAGTTCATCCAGCTTGTGGTACGAGTTTAATGTATCTTTGCTTAATCTTCTACATGGATTATAATAATTTATTATTACCAAGCTTTCTCTGCCTATCCAATTTTTGATTATTATTGATTCATATTTCTGCCCTATGTTGACTATATTATACCTCATCCCACTGGTTATAAATATTGCTACTCCTCCACCATTGCCATTACTTCTATCCTACCTAATAGCTGTATATCCTTGTAAGACAAAATCTAATTGTGGTTTCAACTATGTTTCTTGTATACATAAAAACTGAGGTTTTTCCTTAAGTTCTGATACATATTTCTTAAATTCTTGACCATTTGCAATAAGTCTCCTTGCATTCCATTATAAAATACAGTATATACTGTCATTAAGATCCCACCTCCCCTGCCTGTGAACTGTTTGATCCTCCATTCAGCGTTTCTTTGACTACATCCCACCTAAGCCCTGTAATACCAAGATATTTTTCTGCAGACTTGACTATAATTTTAATTTTCTCGGTTCTTTTGTTTGTTTGCGCTGAACAGTTAATTGCATCTACCATAAGCATTACAAAATCCGTTCTACAGGTATGTTATGTAGGACTAGATGTTACTATCCCTTATTTGCACTGCTGAGACATGCTGCCTAGACTCTGCGGGGTGGCCAAGTGAGTGGTGGCATCTTCTGGGTTATCAAGTGGGCGCCCTCCTTCCTCAGTGTTTCGCTGGAAGGACCACGACACCTCCAGTGAATCCCAGCATCACAGGCTCACCCCCTAGATGCCATTCACTCACTTGGGGGCCTGGATGGAATCCTTTCTCTTCATCCAGAGCTACTGACTACCCTTTCTAGCAGCTCTGGAGAGGTCTTTGACTGCTTGTCGGTGTGTGTTCCCTCGCACTCCCAGCTCCCGGAGTAGCCTTGATGTTGATGCGGCTACAAATCCTCTGCAGCCTACTGCAGCCGGTCGCACCCTTGCTTCCCAGCACATCGGCTGCAAGCTCAGCTTCTACTCATTATTAGAGTGTATCCTTATTTATCATCTTACAGCCCTCATAATTCATCAATTTATTATTCCCTGTATTTATTTGCTTGATAGCCTTCTCCTTTTCAGCAAATCCTTTCGCTGCCTCCGCGTAACTGATCCCTTGAGTTACTTTTACACATTGTATCTCAGCTGCCTTCTTGCTATTAATGCACCCTCGATCAGCTGCACTGTGTTCCCCGCCACAATTGCAGTACTTCAGCCTAGCACCTGTCTCACATTTCCCATATTCATACTCTCCAGCGCATCTCCCACATCTTTGTTTCCCTCTGCAGACCGCTGCAGTATGCCCAAATTTCTGACATTTAAAGCACCTTAAAGGCGGTGGTATATATATTCTGACCTCATAACACATATACCCTAAATAAACTTTAGTCGGCTGTTACGTACCCCGTAACTGGGTGTCAGACCAGCAAAGACAGAAGTATCCGCTGGAGTCTGGTGGTACTGTATATCAAAAGTGTTTATTAGTAAAATAAGCAAAACAATACCAATAATGCAAATATACATATAACACAAGTTAGCAGTAATAAACCTAAAAATGTAGGAATAATAATAATAAGCAATAATAAACGAGCTCTATCGATGTCTAGGGGTAAATGAATTGTCATAGAAAAGTATAGAGTTCAGTTCATGAGTGCTGAGGTAGTTATGCTTGTTGAGTTGTAATCGTTGGAGAGAGAGAGAGAGCGAGAGATTAAGCAGCTGCAGTCAGCAAACCTTCCTGTTGCCTTTTGATTCCGTTGCACCGTTGTTCTGGTGGTCATTCAGCTATGACCCCTCCGTCCTTCTGCTAGACCGTTCTTCTGTGGTGGACTCGTCACTCTGGCATGAGTGGACACACACACAAGTCCCCACCGGCCCTGCTGTAACACTGTGAGTTTTACTGACCGATCTCCTGGTTCGGTCTCCGAAGCCCCCACCTTTCTTGTGGGTTCTAACCCTCAATCAGTGTCCACTGGTGTGTCTGAAGGGTGTCTCTCCAGACCTGTCTTTTCATCCCTACTAACAGGGTCTCAGCTATCCATCAACTCTGAATGACTGTGTCCATCAAATCATGCCACTCCTACAGTCCACTGAGGAATGTTAACGAGCAAACTATTGTCCTTGCAGCGAAACAGTAATAATTCAAAAGGAGTCACAATACGGTTAATCAGCAAACTCCCTCTCTCTCTTATCTGTCGCAGATGTTCTTGCCTGTTTTTCGTGTCTCTTTCTCATGGTCAGCATAGCAACAGTAATAGTTCATGTTTCTCAGGGGGGGATGGTTAGCTCTGTACCCCATTGTCCATCAGGTCTGTTCATCACTCATAACACGGCAATCTCTCTTCATCAAAGTTAATCATAACCGATAAACTATCACACATTTTTCCTTTTCTTGTAACTTTCAAACTTTTGGCCTCGATAATTTTTGCTCCTTTTATGTTGTGTTTAATCTCATCCATAGTAATTTTTGTTGGTATTCCTGAAATAACTCCTCTAGTCCACTTCCTATTGTTGGGTATGGAGCATTGTACTCTTTTGCCATCTATTTTATTTAATCTTATCACTTTGCCTTGCTGAGCACTATCCCAACACTATCACTAACAGCGATCCATTTCGTAATACCTTTGCTCTTTTGACCTCACCTATAAGTTGGTTGATTACCTTCTGTTGCAAGGACGAGGCTGAGGATGAACCCAAGTGCAGGACACAGGCACGGAGGCAGAGTCGTGAGGCGTTAGCACTGTTGCAAACGGGGAACCGGTATCCAGGACAGTCTTTACACAGAGGCAAGGTTTACGTAGAGTATCCAGGAAATGATGCAGGAGCTTAGAACTGTCAGTCCTAAGGAATCAGGAAACGAGGTTTACTCACACTTCTGCTTCTTCTTCTTGTTTTACTGCGGTTGGCACCCAGCTTAATGGTGCATTACCGCCACCTTCTGCTCCGGGGTGTGGATCAGACGATAGACTTACATTCTAAACCCCTTCACTCATTCACACACACACACACACACACACATACCCTAATCTACACTTTATCCTTCCTTCTTTGGCCATCCTAGTACCCTATTCCTGCTTATCCATCCTATCCTATAAAAAAAACCCTGTATCCCTTAAGAAAGCTAAAAGTACCCTGACCTGTGCCCTCTCACCCATGCTCAGTAACCCTTTTAATATGAATTTCTGCACCCCCAATTCCCTTAGATTAATTCTCATCATCTCTCTCTGTATCCCATACTTCCTGCAACTCAGAACTACACGTTCTACTGACTCCTCTTCCTGACATTCCTCACACAGTCCTGTCTGGTGTTTCCCTATCAATTTCAATGTTTGGTTTAGTGCACAGTGCCCCAGCCTTAACCGAGTCCACACAGTTACCTCTCTTCTGTATCCACTGCCTACCCTAGTACCTGTAACACTCTTTTGTATTTGATATAAATGCCTCCCCCTCCCCTCTCTGTCCCATCTTTCTTGCCACATTTGGATGATTCTTTCCCAGATTACACACTTAGCCTCTACTTCACTGATACTAATGTGCATTTCTATATTTCTTTCTTTAACGCCCTCTTTGCCAACTCATCCACCCTCTCATTCCCCTTCACCCCTACATGAGCTGGAACCCATAGAAATTTTACCTGACCTCCCTGATTTGCAACTCTTGTGACTGACTGAAAGACTTCATGAAGTACATCTTGCCAGCTGTTTGAGTGAAAAGACCTTAAACTTGCTAGAACTGAGGATGAATCTGAGCATATCAACACTTTGACTTGTCTAGCTTTCTCCACCCATCTCAACGCAACCAACACTGTCAACATCTCCACTGTATACACTCCTAACTTATTAGATGTTCTTCTGCTGATTCCAATTGCTTTTGCTGGTATAGCCACCCCAAACCCTGTCACTCCTGTTTCAGGTTCCTTAGCACCATCCATATAAATCTGAGTATACCACTATACTTTTCCATCACATGATAGTTAAATGCACTTACCAAATCAGTTTTATATTTTCCTTTCCTTTTTACCTCTAACAAATGCCAGTCTACGTCAGGCCATACCAGCTTCCATGGAGCTACAACCGGATAAACTACTGAAGGACTTATCCTTAGATCAAACACTCCACATGATCTAGCAATATCATTCCCTCCCCGACTAAAGTTTTCCCTCTGAAACCTCCCATTCTCCCAGCACTCCTGCAACACTCCTTTTGCAGGATGAGAATCATTATGCCCCTGCAAATTAGCCCAGTAGTTTGCCGTCAATTGCATCCTTCTTAGTTCCAAAGGCATTACTCCCAATTCTACCTGTAGGGCTGATACTGGTGATGTTTTAAAAGCCCCACTGCACATTCTCAAAGCCTGAGCCTGAATCACATCCAGTTTCCTTATAAGAGACCTAGCTGCTGATCTGTATGCTACACTTCCATAGTCCAACACAGATCTTACTAAAGCCACATACATTCTCTTCAATGCTGAACAACTTGCTCCGCATTCCCTACCAGTCAAACATCTCATCACATTTATTACTTTTTAACATTTCTCCTTAACTTTCCTGATATGGTCTGCCCATGTTAACCGTGAATCAAATATAACTCCCAGAAATTTAAATGATCCAACCCTTTCTAATTCTATCCCATACATCCTTAACTTCTTCCCTACTTCAATTCTTTTCCTGGTGAAATATACAGTTTGAGTTTTTTCCGCTGAAAATCTACATCCCCAATCATAACCCCACTCCACCACTTCATCAATTGCTCATTGTAGGTTCCTGATTATATGCTCCATGTTCCTGCCTCTTTTCCACAAGGCCCCATCATCCGCAAACAGTGACCTACCTATGTCCACTGGTACCTTTGTGAAGACATCATTGATCATAATGATGAAAAGTAACGGGCTAATCACACTACCCTGAGGTGTGCCATTTCCCACTATATACCGTTTTGATAATTCTGATCCAATCCGAACTTGAATTTTTCTACCAAACAAAAAATCTTTAATCTGATTAAAAACTCTCCCACCAACCCTCATCTTGTGCAGTTTAATTAACAAACCTTCCTTCCACATCATGTCATAGGCTTTTTCTATGTCAAAAAAAAATGCAACTATTGACTCTTTATTTGCCTGGGCCTTTCTTATTTCAGTCTCTAACCTTATCACTGAGTCCATGGAATTCCTTCCCTTCCTAAAACCACTCTGATAACTTGCCAGCATTCCCTTCTTCTCAAGCTCATACGATAACCTTTCTGTTATCATCCTTTCCATTATCTTGCACATATTTGATGTTAATGCTATTGGCCTCTAGCTAGTGGCTTTTGACGGATCCTTGCCAGATTTTCTTATTGGAATTACTACTGCTTTTTTCCATGCACTTGGTAATCTTCCCTCCTCCCACACTCTGTTGTAAAGATACATTTGCTCACACTAGAGTTGACCAACGAACTGGCACAGCAGGACTGTGACGCCGGAGTTTTATCCTATGTTCGCTAATGGGAACCAGGTGTGCGGTAATTACTGGGGCTAGGGAATCAGCCGACAGGAATTAAGGCACAATCAATGAGATAATAGCAGGATGGGGAATTGCCAGTCGGGACCATGACACCTTCGTCACACGAATCGGGTTCCAATCACCAAAAGCACCCCATCTTCACCCAGTTTTATCATTGCTTTGCTTTCCATTGTTTTGTTATCCTATTTTGATCATCCCCTGACTCCTCAGAGCTTGACACCTCATACCTCTGTTTTCTTTTCTTACTCTTTCCACTCCGTTCCTCTTTCCTGCCAACCTTTTTTTTATTCTTTAATTTTTATTGAACACAAACAGAAACACTGAACATATGCTAACAAAGCCAGGGAATCACACACAAGCAGCAACAAATATATAACTATTAACTTTAAATATACAAATAAAAAAGAAAATCCACTCTAAATACTGTTGGACAGAAGGAACTATATCTAAAAGGAGTCACAAAACAAAACCATTTAGAGAAATATCCCGACATGTTAACACATTTGCACAGTCTTTACAGCTTTCTGGTTATGGGAAGTTTTCAGAGTATTAACGTATAGTTTGAAGTCTGACATAAAAAATATAAATGAAGGTTTCTTATTGCTGTATTTGCATTTATGGATATAAAATTTGCTGTAAATTAACAAAAGATTTATGATTAAAAAAAAATCCCTATGAGGTTTGGTATTATTAGTAAACCCAGATAAGACATTTTCAAAACAAAAAGTAAAATCCACATTAATATATTGATCTATAAATTGACAAACATCAACCCAAAATGTTTTAACATATTCACAATCCCAAAACAGATTAAATAAATCCTCTGGAGATAAACCACAAAAAGAACAGTTAGTTTCAATATCAGAATTAAACCTTGTCAATTAAACATTGGTTGGATAATATCTATGTATAATTTTAAATGAAATTTCTTTAATTTTATTCCTCAATAAAAATTTATTAAATAAGCCCCAAATACTCCTCCACCTCAGATTCCCCAAATGACTATTCCAAAAACTAACAGCCGTAGGAATAGAAGTAATGTCTTTTTGAAACAAACTTCTAATGCCTCTTATTTTTTTTAAAAGACGGAGAAAACAAACCTTTCCTACAGCTGTACTGGATGGATCCAAGCTGGGTAATTCAACTACCAAATATGGTGTATTTCTAAACAACATAATTACACCAGACGGAATTGCATCCATAACAACAGCAAATTCTTTTGGAGTCACAGGAAATTCAAAGGTGCATAAAAACTCAGTATAACTCAATAAAGTACTGCTTGAATTAAATAACTGTTTAACTAACAAAATATTATTATCAAACCAACCTTTGTAAGACAAAGATTTATTCCTATAAGTTATGTTGTTATTATTCCAGATAAAGTAACTATGAGGAGAAAAATTGTGTTTGTAAATCAAATACCAAGATAAAAACATCTGCTTATGAAACTGAGATAAACGGAGAGGAACTTTGTCTAATTTGTAATTACATAAAAGAAAAAATTCCAATCCACCAACCTGGGAGAAGACAAAAAAAAGGAATACAATTCCATATAGAAGTAGGATTACGTAAAAATTGTTTAATCTAATTAATTTTAAAAGTATTATTAAGACTGTCAAAATCAAGAAAATTTAGACCCCCCTTGTCATAACTGTTCATGACAGCAGATTTTTTATATAATGAACTTTGTTTTTCCATAAACAATTAAACAACATGATGTCTACCAATTTACAGATTTTTTTACCGACGTATAAGGGGAGAGTTATATATATAAGCCTTGAAAGACCTTCTGTTTTACAAAGCAAAACCCAGCCTTTCAAAGATAAGTCCCTTTGAAGACACTGGCTTGATCTTTTTTTGGTTTTGTCTATAAGAGGTTGAAAATTATCCACACACCTTATGTATTCATTTTTAACAGTAGTTATTCCCAAATACGTGACTTTGTCTTTTACTAGAATATTATTAATTATAGATTGAGTGCAACCTTTAAGAGGAAACAATTCACATTTGTAAATATTTAAACAGAAATGCAATTTAAAGCCAATGAAATTTCAGAAACACACACAAAATGCTGGTGGAACGCAACTGGCCAGGCAGCATCTATAGGAAGAAGTACAGTCGATGTTTCGAGCCAAGACCCTTCGTCAGGACTAACTAAAATTTCAGAAACATCATTTAAAAAAGTCGTATCATCTGCAACCTGACTAATCAGAAAATTGGAATTTGCACAGGAAATGCCTTTGAGAGGACTAGACTTGATGGAATAGGTGAGCAGCTGAGCACGTAAAAGGAACAGATAAGGTGAGATAGGACAACCTTGTCTCACCCCCCCATTCACATCAAACCTCGGTGAAGTCCCCAACTTCAACTTTATAGAACTATTAGTGTTTGTGTACAAAACCTTTAACCACCTTACAAAATAATGGACCAAATCCAAATTTACCAAGAGCAGAGAAGATAAACTGATGCTCAATAGTATCAAAAGCTTTGTAGAAATCTAAAAACAGTATAAAACTATCATTTTGAACAAGATGAGAATAATCAATAAGATCTAAAACTAATCTGGCATTATTAAAGATATGACGACCCTTCATGAAACCTGACTGTGTTTCATCAATAATAAATGGTAAAACTACTTTCATTCTGTTAGCAAAGATTTGGGCCAAAATTTTATAATCACTATTGAGAAGGCAAATAGAACGCCAATTATCAACAAATAACTTGTCTCTTCTTGGTTTAGGAATTAAAGTAATAAGACCCTATGTTAAAGAACTGGGAATCTTTCCCACCAACCTCCATCTCTAACTCACTTCCCAAACTGTCACTTCCTCCTGCCATTCTCCGTCCATTCACAATCTAGTTGTTTATCCAACCGCCTGACGTCATTCGCTTTCGTCGCTGCTGACTCTCCCGGCCAACCCCAAAAGTGAGGCATCTGTCAAGGGTGGCTCCTACGTAGACAGGGTGCTCACAATGCGTCAGTGTTGCTCCACACCAGGTCACTTTAAGCTGGCGTTTGGCTTCACGGTTCCAGAGGTGGAATGCACAAACTTACGTCTTTGATGGGTTTGCGCCGAGGTGGTTTTCTTCATAGTGGGATGTTAGTCCCTCCAAGGCCTCAGAAAGCATTTTCTCCATGGTTATTTAAATTTTCTATTTAAATAGCCATTTCTTATTTACGGGGAAATAAGACCATCTGGGAGCCCTTACTGATTATGCTGCTGGCTGTACCTCCACCATACCGGAAGTCCATCAGCGCAACTTTGAATGAAATATTGTGTGTGTGTGTGTGTGGATTAACGTCATCCTCATTAATTGACACATGTAATCAGCTGTGAATTGGCTCTTGGCTCTGGACTGACGACTTGACGCTGAAGTGGGATGTAAACTGGGTTCATTTTGATGTAATTGTTGACAGAATTCTGTGTAGAGAACAAAGCCTCTAAGAATTCTCAGGCTTGTTGTTGACGAGCTTGGCCTCGGATAGTGACATTGGTCCAGTGGAATTGATGTACTTCACTGTCACAATGTATAGATATAAGGGAAAGTTGATCATGATGGTTTACTGCCAGTTGGTGTTCATGTACCCTTGTTGATAGCTTCCTACCAGTCTGTCCAATATAATGCTTGTGGCAGTTGGTGCAGGGAATTTTGTATTTGGTGTTCATTCTATGCATCGTAGGTCTCTTCTTCTGCCTTTCAACTCACCAGTGAACATAGGCCATCAACAACCTCTTTCCAGATCAACCTGTCTTGTGCATGACTCTCCAGCTGTGACCATGTTATTCCCACTCTCCTGGTGTCAGTTAACACTTCCCTCCTCCATGTGGACTTGGGGCTACATCGATTTCGCTTGCCTTGAGGATTCCATGTGAGAGTTTGTCTGGTGATACTGTTTGGGGGCTTCCTCAACGTGTGTCCTATCCAGCACCACTTCCTCCTCTTGATCTCTGCCTCAATTGGTGTCTGGTTGGTCCTTTGCCATAATTCTATTGTCACAAATAACCGTGGGTCAACTGCCTAAGAAGGATAACCAGATGGCTTGAGACGCAAAAGTAGATTGACGTGCTTTTATTTACAAAAATAGTGGAAAAACAAAATCCTGGATGTCCACATCAAAACAAGAAAAAGAATGGGGAAAAAAATACAATATGCATACAGCTTGCAATTGTCGCCTGTCTGGTTAACAGCCATCCTCAGACTAAACAGAAAAAAGAAAAACCCAAAGCCTTGGTAACCTGAGGTTTATAACTGCTAAACTCCTCCCCCTAGGCCAACCAAAAGCTAATTAACTCAATTATCTTCCATTTCACACAATCTGAAACTCTACTGCCAGTTCTCACAATAAACACATATACCTTTTCCATTTCCCATTTCCACCATTTCCGTCACCATTTCCCGGTTAAATAACTTAAATAAACCCCAAAACTTTACCACCAGATGAGTAATTAGGTAACATAACCCTTGACCCAGTTAAAGATGGTATCCTCCACCATCAGCACACCTGTGCAGGTTGCAGCTGCCTCTATATTAGACACTCTATGCAGCAGCTCTGTTTCAGATCCAGTGACTGTGGAGGAGAGAAACGTCAGATTATCATGACACTTTGGCAAAGCACTTATTGGAAAGATGAATATGAATAAATTGACCTGAGATAATTAAACTGTGACATATTGTGTTTTTTTTTCATACCTATTACTGCTGGGGATGAGTGTAAAATTGTGACTGTTGATTTATTGTGATGCGTGCACTCACCACAATGACAGAGGGGAATAATGTGTGCGGATGACCCTTTGAGTGTTTTACTGAACGTGTCATGTGCCATCCGTAATCAGTGACGGGCCTTTGTCACATCTAGATTGTTCACGTAGTCTGTCCATGTTAGCCCCAGAATCTGACGTAGGCATTTGTTGATAAAGGTCTGGATTTTTCTGATTACTTCGGATGTCAGTCTCCAAGTTTCAGAGCCATGAAGGAGGACAGATTTGACATTTGAGTTGAAGGTTCTCAATTTGGCTCTTAGCCTTGGTTCTATTGCCGTCCAAACTGGACGTAGTATTATGAAGGCTCCTCTGGCTTTTTGGATCCTGGTCTTTACATCCTCATCTGTACCTCCTTTCTTGTTGACAATGCTTCCCAGATAGACAAATGACTATTTGTCTACGAGTCGTTTGCATCGTCGGTAGGGGGTCTTTTATGCTTGATAGACATCGGCATAATATGGCTGTAGGTTTGTGTGCTACTGTGATGTCAAATGGTCGTAGAAATTTATTGGTCATTTCCGATATGTTCTTGATGTAGGGTAGGGTGTCCAGCTTCGTTGGACGTTGTGTACTTCTTTGATTTTATCGGTAGGACAAACAATGCCGAACAAAATTCCTTGAGTATTCATTGTTCTTGAAAACTTTGTAAAGATGTTCTTCTTCACTCTTCTGTAGTAACGCTGTGCTGCAAGGTGTAGTGGCTTGTTTGAATAATATCCTGACACAGCTTTGCTTGTAGACGTCTGGGTGGTTGCTGTGGAAATTGAGTATTTGATCTGTGTGAGTTGCCTTTCAATAAACACCAGTTTGAAATTCACCGTTGACTTGTCGTTCAACCAATACATCTAAGAATGGGAGTCGGCTGTTATTCTCCTCTTCTCTGGTAAACTTAATTCTGGTAAAGACGTTGATTAGCTGGGTTGTCTCATCCTACATAGTGTGCTTGATAATGATATAAGTGCCAACCACATACCAAATCCATAGTTTTGGCTGAATCAGTGGCAGAACTATTTACTCCAGTAGCTGTATGACTGCTTTGGCCATGAGCCCTGAGATAGGCGATCCCATTGGTGTGCCCTTGATTTGTTCGTGCAGTTGGCCATAGAAGACAAAGTGTGTGGTAAGACGCAGGTCTAGCAATAGCAGGGTATTCTCACGGTTAATAGTATTATTAGAGTTAGACTTGGTCAGGTTCATCCAGTAGCTGGGCCAGTGTGTCTTTTGCCAGTTTGAGGTTGATAGAAGTAAACAGTGCCGTGACACCTCATCTTCACTAATATGGGTGCTTCTAAAACTTGTAAGAAATTCCTCAGCTGAACTGATTGAGTGGGTTGAGCTACTAATGAGATGTATCAATTGTCTCTGTAGATCCTTTGCCAGTTTGTAGGATGGTGTGCCTGGAAGGGAGACTATTGGTTTGAGGGGCAATCCTAGTTTGTGTACTTTGGGCAGTCTGTAAAAACGAGGGGTGTTGTGTCATCAGCAAATATTATTAGTTTATTTGTTATGTGCTTATTCAAATTATTAATGTAAATTAAAAACAGCAGCAGCCCCAAAACTGATCCCTGCAGAATCCCATTTTTAACATCATCTTGGTATGAAAATAATCCTCTCACCATAACTTAATGCTTTCTGTTTTTAAGCCAATTCTGCACCCATTCACTCACCTTACCCTGAATCCCTACCACCTGTAATTTGATTATTAACCTCTCATGGGGTACCTTGTCAAAAGCCTTCTGAAAGTCCAAGTAAATGATACCAACTGCTCTATTGTTATCGTAAATTTTAGTTGCCTCTTCATAGAACTCCAGCATATTAGTAAAACATGATTTCCCCTTTCTGAACCCATGCTGGCTTTCTGCTAACATGCCTGTTCTTATCATGAGGTTTTTCATCTCATTCTTTATTATAAGCTTACTGGTCTATAGTTACCAGGGTCAGTGCAGTCATTCTTCTTACATACTGGACATTTCCAGTTCTTGGGTATTTGTATATCTTTAAGTACCCTTGGATATACATAGTGCTAGTAAGTTTGTAAACCCTGTAAATTTTTCTCTATTTCTGCATAAAATGTGATCAGATCTTCTTGCAAGTCCTAAAACTTGATTAAAAAAAGAACCCAATTAAATAAATAACGTAAAACATTATACTTGTTCATTTATTCATTGAGAAAAATGATCCAATATTACATGTATTTGTTGGAAAAAGTATGTGAACCTTTGCTTTCTGTAACCGATGTGACCCCCTCCCCGTACAGCAATAACTTCAACCAAACATTTCTGGTAACCGTTGACCAGTCTTGCACATCAGCTTGGAAGAATTTTAGGCCATTCCTCCTTACAAAACTGCTTCAGCTCTGGGATGTTGGTGGCTTCCTTGCAATTACTGCTTGCTTCAGGTCCTTCCACAACATTCCTATAGGATTAAGGTCAGGAATGTGTGGTCCCACACTGGAGCCATCTCTACACTCTTAGAACCAACGTTTAGGTCCCCCACATGCTCCATCTCTAGTGATTCCCTAATCGTTCTCTTAAGCAAGCAAGTTTATTTGTATAGCACTTTTCAAACACAAGGCAGTGCAAAATGCTTTACTTAACGCCTGTGTAGCACCAGTCTTATTGTGTGTAACTAGTCATTGCACTTTGAGAAAATCAAATTACACTAGGTGCTAGTAGGCCATCAGAAGATTCGAAGTATCAGAAGGAGGCAGTGAATAAAAACCACACACACTTCTGGAAATAAGGTTTTGTTTATAAGAAAAAAAACCAATATGAACAAATATGTACATGAGCAAGAACAATTCAAAATTCCAACATTCTGTTTAGGTTCCAAATCTTAGATATCAAAACAAATTCCTTTTTAATTAGAATCAGTGAGGTTCCTTTATTACTCTAATTTCTCAAAATAGATCTAGTGTTATTTAAAAGTTTACAGACTAAACTTTCCTTTTTACTTATCCCTAGTTAGTTAGAAAACCAAATAGAATTCCTTTTCTTAAGTATAATAGTTAACTTCAGTTTCAGTTCCAGGCAGTATATCTACGTTTAAATTTAAAAATTATATACACAGTTTAACTTTCACAACAATTCTCCAACATCACAACTTTTAAACAAAGTAAATCTCGTTCAGTAACTTATCAAAGTCTTTGCAAAAATAATCAGTTCTTGCAGCAAATCAAATACAGATTCTTCAAATGGAAATAAACTTGTACATCCAACCGTATTAAATCATCTGCGTCATCACACATTTCACTCCCGTGCTGGTTCATTGAATCTTGAGTAGCTCATCATCTTCTTTTGCTAATTCCACTCTTAACAGTTCACGTCTTCAGCTTTTAATCATTTGTGATTTTCTCCTTGTCCGCACCTGTGTCAGCCATGCCTCATTCTTGCATAGTTCTTTTATTTTTCAGATTTTCCTTTTTAAAAAAAATATTTAAAAACAGTAAACCTCATTTTCAGCCCTCCACAGGTGGAGCTGTCTAACACTATATCTTTGGCTTTAATTAACCTGGGTTACATTTACATAGAACAAAAAATAAAATTCAAACATCAAATTTCAGACCATATACAAGAGAATAAAATTACACAAAAATAGATAAATGATAAATAGAAATTACAGTGCAGGAGATCCCAATTAAATGCTGCAGCAAAAAAGAGAAAAAAAAAATCAAGCCTCGATTTAAAAAGAGCTTAAAGTTGGATTCCAGGGCTGGACGAGGACATGAAGCTCAGACTTGGTCTTGATCGAGGGAGAGCAAAGCAAAAGCGGGGAGAGGCGTAGCTGGACACGGACACTAGCCCTGGACAAGACCAGGACTCAGGGCCTAGGCTACGACGTGGACTTTGACACGAACTGGAACCTCCTCGGAGCCTTGGACTGGAGCACAGGAACACAGAACACAGAGCCGGGACCCCTCCTTGGGAACAGGACATAGGGCCGGGACTCATACACGGACACTGAACACAGGGACACAAAGAGACAGTTCCAAGCTCAACAATAGATAGTTCCTACTGTTGGTGTGGCAAGGCTCCAGTCTCACTCCGGCAGCTGAACTTGATGGCAATGCAGGCGTGGGTAGCCGGGACTCTGGCTTGGCGGCACACATCCAGTATTCGCCAGACGGTGTAAGCTGGGTAGTCGTCAATGATCCGTGCGGGTGGAGGAGGTCCAGCAGGAGGGCTCAAAGGGCTGACAGACACAGATTTCAATTGGGAGATGTGGAACGTGCATGGATCTGGGCAGTTTGAGTCTGACCACCGAGGGGTTGATGACACTCTCAATCTCGAATGGTCCCAGGTAGCGAGGGGTGAGTTTCTTGGGTTCATTCTTGAGGGGGATGTCTTTAAAAGAGAGCCAAACCTTCTGACCAGGCCAATAATTTGGTGCAGGAATTCGATGGCGATCGGCAATCCTCCGGTTGCGGTCGGCTGAGTGGAGCAGGGCCGCGCTTTCATCCTTCCAGATCTTGCGGCACCGGCGGAGATGGGCCTGAACTGAAGGCACAGCAATGTCGTCTTCATGGGCAGGAAACCGAGGGGGTTGGTAACCGAGGGAGCATTCGAAGGGCGACATTCCGGTGGCGGTTGTGGGCGTACTCTACCCAAGTGAGGTGGGTGCTCCAGGATGACGGGTTGTTGGCGGAGATGCAGTGCAGTGCTGCTTCCAAATCCTGGTTTGCTCGCTCCGTTTGACCGTTAGTCTGCGGATGGAAGCCGGAAGACAGACTTACCGAGACTCCAAGGGCTTGACAGAAGGATCTCCAGACTTGAGAGATGAATTGGGGACCCCGGTCAGAAATGATATCAGCGGGAATTGCATGAAGGCGGAAGACATGATGGACAAGGAGGTCGGCTGTTTCACGGGCTGTAGGGTGTTTGGGAAGGGCTATGAAGTGTATGGCTTTGGAGAAATGGTCCACCGCGGTGAGTTCAGCAGTGTTACCATGTGAAGGGGGTAGTCCGGTAACGAAATCCAGAGCAATGTGGGACCAAGGGTGGCTAGGGACAGGTAGGGGACGAAGCAATCCAGCAGGTGGTCAGTGGGAGGCTTTTCCATGGGCACACACAGAACAAGCAGAGTCAAAGGAACGGGAATCAACATCCATGGTGGGCCACCAGAAATGTCGCTTCAGAAGGCACAGAGTTTGATCGATTCTGGGATGGCTGGTGAAACAAGAAGTGTGTCCCCACTGGAGATGCTGAGACCAAACAGAGTCAGGCACAGACAGGCAATTGGGGCGGGGGGGGGGGGGTCCATTGCCTGGGTCAGGTTGAGTCCGTTGGGCCTCTCTGACTGTGGATTCGATCTCCCAGGTGAGGGCAGCCACCACACAGGATGGTGGAAGGATGGTATTGGGGTTGGGAAGGCCCTCCTCAGAGACATTGATGAGAGAGAGCATCTAGCTTTCCGTTCTTGGAACCAGGATGATAGGTGAGAGTGAATTTGAAACGACCAAAAAGTAATGCCCAACAGGCTTGGCGGGAATTCAGGCGTTTAGCAGTTTGGATGTATTCAAGGTTCTTATGGTCCATCCAGACAATGAATGGATGTTTAGCTCCCTCCAGCCAGTGCTTCCACTCCTCCAAAGCGAATTTGGCAGCCAGCAAATCCCGGTTCACTACGTCGTAGTTCCGTTCAGCGGTGGACAGACGGCGAGAGAAGGCACAGGGATGGAGGTCTAGGAGGGAGCATTGAGAGAGGATTGCTTTCACCCCAGAGTCGGAGGCGTCCACCTCCACTACGAATTGGCAAGAGGGATGCCTGGGATCCCTCTTGAGGGATCAAGAGGGATTGGCAAGGTTGGACCAGGATGGGAGCAGAGGTGAAACGCCTCTTCAGCTCCGAGAAAGCTGAGTCTGCTTCGGGGGTCCAGTGGAAAGGGGTTGCAGGAGAGGTAAGTCGAGTAAGGAGTGCTGCCACCCGGCTGTAATCCCTGATGAAGTGACGGTAGAAGTTTGCGAGCCCCAGAAATCGCTGGAGTTGTTTGAGTGTCGTGGGTTTTGTCCACTCCGCCACTGCCCGGATCTTTTCGGGCTCCGCCCTCACTTGCCCGCACTCAGTGATGTACCCCAGGAAACTGACAGAAGGGACATGGAACTCGCACTTCTCAGCCTCTGAAGAACCTGACGGACACGGTGGGTGTGTTCCTGAAGACTGCGGGAGAAGATTAGGATGTCGTCCAAATAAACGAAAATGAAACGGTTAATAAGGTCCCTAAGGACGTCATTCACCAGGGCTTGGAAGTCGGCGGGGGCATTGGTGAGACCGAATGGCATGACCAGATATTCGAAATGACCGAGGGGGGTTGTTAAAAGCTGTTTTCCATTCATCTCCCTCCCTTATCCTGGCCAGGTGATAGGCACTCCACAGGTCCAACTTAGAGAAAATTGTGTCTCCGTGAAGGGGCTCTAAGACAGAGATAAGGAGATAAGGAGTGGATACTTATTCTTTATGGTGATGCTGTTCAGGCCACTGTAGTCAATGCAGGGGCGCAGTGAGCTGTCTTTCTTCCCCACAAAGAAGAAACCTGCAGCTACAAGGGAAGATGAGGATCGGATAATGCCCGCTGCGAGAGAGTCACTTACTTAAGCCTCCATTGCTTCCCTTTCTGGCCGAGACAGGTTATACAGCCGACTGGTGGGTAGAGGGGCTCCGGGAAGAAGGTCAATTGTGCGATCGTAAGGGCAATATGGAGGTAGGGAAAGAGCTCATTGCTTGCTAAACACTTCTCCCAGATCGTGATACTCTACTGGAACCTTGGATAAGTCGGGGGGTTCAGAGGCGGACGAGGTCACAGTGACCTCCACTGGGGAAAGGGCTGATTGTAGGCAAGTGGAGTGGCAGAATGGACTCCAGCTGACCATCTTCCCAGTGGACCAGTCAATGTGGGGGTTATGACAGCTTAACCAAGAACTATAGGAGCTTGAGGAGAGGAAATTAAATTGAATCGTACCTGTTCCCGATGGTCTCCGGAGAGGAGGGACAGGGGTTCTGTGCAGTGAGTGACTCGGGCCAGTACTCTACCGTCCAGTGCCCGGGCTTCCCGGGGGGTACTCAATGGCTCACGAGGAATTCCGGCTTGGAAAGCTAAGTTTTCATCCAAAAGGTTTCCCTCTGCGCCGGAGTCCACTTGTGCTGACAGAGGCAGGGACTGTTGCTTGTAACGTAAAGTGGCTTGAAGCTGCATTCAGGGTCGGGGGCAGAAGGGAATGTTGTCTGTCTCACCAGGGTCCCCCTTTCTACTGTGGCCGAAGGGGACAGGTAGCACGGAAATGGCTGGACTGGCTGCAATGTAGACACTCACCCGCTCTCGATCTCCGTAGTCGTTCTGTGGGGGAAAGGCGGTTCCATCTCAGCTGCATAGGTTCCCCTCCCGGGGCGGTGGAAACGGCCGGGCTGGGAGCTACTCTAGGAGCAAGAGGAGAAGAGAGGTCTGTTCTGGTGGGAGGCGGTAATGAGTGCCGAGGAGTGGCCCAGGGTGGTGGATGACCAGTTCTTTCTCTATGGCGTTCTCGAAGACGATTGTCCAACCTGATGGCTAGGGAGATCAAGGAATCCAGGCTGTGTAATGATTCTTCAGGAGGGACTCTATCAGGCGTCGGGCAACGACACTGAAAAATATCTTCCCCCCAACGCTGAGCAGCGAGATGACTCGGAACTGCTTGATGTTCTTGGAGTTCTCCTTGGGAATCCAGGCACCATCTGTGAATCTCCATTGGTGGGCCGCTCTCCCCCTCCTCCAAACCACCCTGAGGAACCTCCACAGTTTGTACAGAAGTTTGGGACATCACTTGAATACCTTGCATGGTCCACTTGGTCTGAGGGCTGAGCTTGCCCTAACTGGTCTTACTATTTCTTGGACCTCTTTCAAGCTGGGCTCCCTGCTGTTGAACTCAGTGGTAGGTGCTGGTGGACACATCTTGTCTCAGCACGTCCCCAAGTCTTGCTCCCTAGTTCCGCCTGGAGATGCTGATCAATCTCCTCTTTTGCGCAAGGTGGGTGTCCACGCTGCTTTTGTCCAAGAAGCTTCTTGGTGAAGCCCCGCAGCGAACTATATGCATTAAAATCCCCCACACCATACAGCCCTTAATGAGCTACAACTGCATATACTTTCTAGTAAATCAATAGAAAATTTTTCACAAGGATTGTAAAAATTAACCACTTAAAATGAGCCTACCTGTTGAATCAAATATTTGCACTGCAGGTGCCTCATAAGTTTCATTCACATTCACAACTCCGTACCCTACCCCTTTCTTTATTAAACTGGCAACACCACCTCCTCTACCAACTAACCTATCACACCCAATAAAAAAAATATAATCCTGCTAAGAAAAAAATTAAATGTAGTAACAACCAAATTTCCAGAATACATATATGGAGAGGATTTGACAAATCAGAAATAAACTTTTTAATCTTCCAAACATGCGAGAAACTGCAGATGCTGGAAGTCTAAGGCAACATACAAACTGTTGGAGGAACTCTGTAGGTCAGGCAGCATCTATGGAAATGAATCAACAGTTGACGTTTCAGGCCAAGACCCTTCTTCAGGACTTCTTGCCATTAGTAATCAGGCTTCTCGCATTCCACTGCAATATTTTTAGTTGCATTATGTACCTTCACAAGTAGACTAGCCTACAGATACCCCACCCATCAGAGCTTCATTTACAGCTTCCCATAAAACACCAAGATACTTTTCTGCAGCTTTCACAATAATTTTAATTTTCTCAGTATGGCTAGATGTCTGAGCAGTACGATTCACCACAGCACTAACTTCATTTTATCCACTAGTAAAGAACCTTTAGTAAGTGAACTGTGATGCTGACAGTGAATTTCCGTGGAAGAGGTTTCCTGCTTGGCATTGTTGCCTGCCACACCTCCAGTGTCCTTAGATCAGCTGCAGGGTCATCAGCCAGGGACCACCACTCATGGATGTTTCCCTCCCTTAGCCCTGGTACATCTGGTGGCAGGGCAGAGCAGGGGCATCTCTCTGCCACCCCCTGCAGCTTTCAATGGGGTTAGTCAGTCCCCCAATTACTCTTTCTCCTCAACCACAAGCAAAAGCTGCCCTTTTCTGCCTCCTCAGGCATCTCTCTGGTGGCCCTCCTGAGCCTCACGCCAGTCACAGCCATATCACGGAGTAACCCTGTCATCGATGTACCGACAAAGCCCTGGCATCCGACCTCCACAGAGTAGATGATGGTCCTCCAGCTTCCTTACACTCAGCTGCCAGATCTGAGCACTTCAGCTTCTTCCACTTGTGGGCAGCCTCCACTCCTTCCTTCCATGGGATGGTGAGGACTGTGCCTGGGCAGAGAGATGTGGTGGTGATTTCAATGGGAAACTGTAGCTGTCTGCTGGAGTCTGCCCTCAAGTTCTACTGCTTGCCTGTGGAGGAGTCCTGAAGGAGCTCTTCTGAAGGGCCGGTGCATTCAGCACTCTTACCAGCCTTAAGAAATGGGATGAGTTGCCGACCCGCTGGGGAAAGGCTGCTTCTCGCATCCCGCCTCCGGATCTCTAGCATCTCCGCCAGTTTCTTTAGGACCCAGTCATGCCACCATCTGTAACACCCCTGGGACAGCTCAGTCTTGCAACTTGCCAGGATGTGTTGGAGGTTGGCATTGGTGGTATCCCACAGGGGGTAGCTATCCTCACTGCCAAACCACTGGTGATGATTTCGGGGACAGGGCAAGGTGTCATTGGTTGCCCAGATCAGGAAGCTGTGTCTGGCTTGTAGGATCTTCCACAGGTCAGACCAGCTGAATGACCTGTTGATGATGCCCTCCATGTTGTCCAGCTTCCCTGGGGGCCCTGTGCCACTGCCTTCACCCTGTAGTGCACCTGCTCTGTCCTTAAAACCTCCTCTACTACCATGGCTTTCTTCTTTCTTTGAGGTCTTGGGCCAGAAACATGCTGCCTTCCCCCAGCCAAATCCTGCGTGTCCAGCCTGGACTCTGCCGACAGCCTCTTGGTGCTGCAGCCTAGTCCAATTCAGTTTGAGCTCTCCATTTACGGCCGGTATGGATTGGGGCATTGGGCCTCCTCACCAGAGGGTCAGTGGACTCCCTCAGCTCAACGACCAGTCAGATTTTCTCCTGTTTGTACAGCAGACTGATGTATCTCAGTGGCAGCTGTAAATGTAAAAGAGCCCAGTGTCCAAGAAGCACCAAAGCAGCCCAGCTATTTCTGATGTACAAGCTGGCTATCCCATCCATCCTACTGGCTGTTGATGAGGGAATTTTACACATTTTCAGGGGCTACAGATCCCTTTGGTACAGTGTGAACTGTAAGCACCAAACTTTATACTTCACAGGTAGTTGACTCTGGTTGATTCTGGCCATGCCCTCTGCGAGCTGTTCGTGCTACTTTTCCCATCTGCCTGTCAGAGAGCTCTGCTGTGTACTGTCTCCCAAGGCTCTGCTTGGGCTGCCTGGCCAACAATGGGATTTTCCTCGCTTCCTACAACAAAAGGGAGGTTGTTGCCTTTGACCCCTTTTCAGAGGGTTAGGCTTTGTGACAGAGTGCTTGATCTTCCTCCTTGCCCATGTCACTAGCTCATCCAGCCTCTTCAGCAGTCTTCTTGTGCATGCAGCCGGCTGAAGGATGCTTGTGACCTCATTAAGGTGGGGGGTTGTATGGGAGGCAGGGTTTGAGGGTCGGCACAACATTGTGGGCCGAAGGGCCTGTAATGCGCTGTACTGTTCTATGTTCATCCATGTAGCTTCTCAGGAAGCCTGTCCTCACTGCAGCTTTATCCCTCCAACCACTGGCCTTGCTCCAATAAGGATGATCTCGAAGGCTGCCACAAACAGATGGGAGAGACGGAACACCCCATTGCGATGTCTACTTCAAGCTGCTGCCACCCTGTTGTAAAGTCTCAAAAAGAGAAGCCTATCTAGAGGTCACTAAAGTAATCGGAAACCAGGCCTCTAATGCAGTCAGGAATGTAAAAGAACTCCAACACAAAGTTGACGATCTGGTGAGGCACAGATCCACAGGTCACCTTCGTGCTTGACTTGCGGGATCTGGTCCCATATCAATGATGCATGCTCCACACATCCTGAGAAGCCTGGAACTCCTGCGTTCTAGCGGCTGGTGTTAATGTATCCATTGCCCATAAGGTAGCTGGTCATCCTCTCAGCCATAACAGAGAAGATGATTTTCCCCTCGACAGTCAACAGTGCAATGTTCCTGAACTGGTCGATGGAACTGGAGTTCTGCTCTTTGGCACTTTGATAGGATGTTTTTTTTTCCCCAGGAAGTTCTCATTAGATTCCATAGGGGCCATACCAGCTGTCCATACTCCAGAGAGTTAGAGTTTCAAAATTCTGGAAGCTGGTGCTATTGGGTGCATATCATAACAATGCCCTAAACTAACTTTATCAGAGAGCTTCGTCTCATCAAAATAAATCAATATAGACAATTCACAATCAGGAATCTTTCTCCTAAAGCCAAAAATGATAAATTTGGACCTGGAAGCGGAAATCCTGAAACCCCATTTATTTGCCTAGTTTTCAACTGATCTTAAAGCCTTTTGTACCTGCTTTAATATATACTTGAAATTTCTTCCTCTTTTCCAGATTGCACCATCGTCGGCAAACAACGATTTGCCAAATCCTGTCCCTACCTGCTCAAAGATATTGTTTATCATGACTTTAAAAAGAACTGGACTAATAACACTTCCTTGAGGGATACCATTATCTATTTTAACTGACTTGGAGCTTGTTCCGCCTATTCTTACTTGAATTGTCCTTTCCTTAAGAAAATCTTTGATCTAATTAAACATTCTACCTCTAATTCCCGCATCATAGAGTTTAATTAATAAACCATCCTTCCATAGTGAGTCATATGCTCTTTCAATATCTAGAAATACGCTTACCATTACTTCTCTATTTTGAAACGCTTTTTTAATATCATGATCTAAAAGGGCAACAGATTCCATTGTTGATCTTCCAGTTCTAAAACCATTTTGATAGGCAGCAAAATGTCCCTTATTTTCTAAAAAACAAACAAGACTGTTGGTGACTGTTTGTTCCATAGTTTTACAAAGCACTGATGTTAAAGCTATAGGCTGATACGAACTAGGACTAGACACACCTTTACCTGGCTTTAAAACTGGAACTACCACCACATGCTTCCATTCTACTGGTAACTTTCCTTCTTTCCACACTGAATTAAACAAAGCTAGCATTTCTATTAATAGAGAGTCATCTAAATGCTTAATCAATTCATAACACTGCCCATCCCTAGCGGGAGAAGTGTTTGAACCTGATTGGACAGTTTCCTGCAATTCCTGAAGGGAGAAAATGTTGCACGGAGCGAATGAGGAGAACCCAAGTGCGGGACACGGGCACGAAGATTGAGTTGGGGATGCTGGCATAGACATGAACGTTGAACAGCAAACCAGAGGAATCTTGACATGGAGCTCTGATATGGAGTCTTGACACGGAGATGGGGTTTTCATGGAATATCTTGAAACTGGAGCTGAACCTGGAACAAATGGTTCTAAGCAGTCAAGAAACAAAGTTATCACATGGGAATAGACCAACAAACTGGCAACCTCTGATAGTGATGCCATCGTATTTATTTCAGTCTCTGATGAAAAGCAGGTGTACTGTAATTGAGTAAACTAGTAGCAATTGGAGATCTAATGTCTGAAATTAGGGCATAATCAGGGAGAAAGGAGCGTTAAAGGGGAACAACCAACTGGAACCATGACAGTACCCCTCCCTCAACAGGAGCCTCCAGGCAACCCCCCCAGGCTTGTCTGGATGGTCCCAATGAGAAAAGGGTCCAGGATGAAGGAGAGGGGAATCCAGGAATGTTCTTCCGGGCCGTACCCCTCCCAGTTGACCAGGTACTGGAGACCCCTGCCCCAACAGCAGGCATCCAATAACCACCAGACAGTGTACGCCGGATGGTCGTTGATGATCTGGGGGGAGGGGGTTCAGTCGGAGGGCACAAGGGGCTAACAGAAACTGGTTTTAACTGGGAGACATGAAATGTAGGATGGATCTTCATAGACGTTGGTAGTTTGAGCTGGATTGCGGTGGGATTGATAATGCTCTCAACCTCAAAGGGTCCCAGGAAGCGGGGGGGGGGGGGCGAGCTTCTTGGGCTCATTCTTGAGAAGAATGTCTCTGGACGAGAGCCACACCATCTGCCCAGGTCGATACTCAAGAGCAGGGGTACGATGGCGGTCAGCAATTTTGCGGTTACGGCTGGCTGAGCGAAGCAGGGCCGTGAGTGTGTCTTCCCAGATTTTTCAGCACCTGTGTTTATGGGCCTGGACTGACGGCACCGCAATCTCCTCTTCCTGGGCGGGAAACAGCGGGGGTTGATACCCAAGAGAGCATTCAAAAGGAGATTTTCCGGTAGCGGTGCTGACCAGAGAGTTGTGGGCGTATTCTAGCTATGCGAGATGGTTGCTCCAGGTAGACGGGTTGTTGGCTGTTATACAACATAATGCTGCCGCCAACTCCCGGTTGACCCACCCCGTTTGCCCATTCGTCTGTGGGTGAAACCCAGACGACAGGCTAACTGAGGCAACAAGGGCTCAACAAAAAGTATCTCCAAACTTGCGAAATGAATTGAGGTCCCCAGTCAGAGACAATATCCGAAGGGATTCCGTGAAGTCGCTCTGTGGGAGAAAGACGTCTCCATCCCAGCTGCATTGATTCCTCTCCCGGGGTGATGGAAACTGCCGGGCCAGGTGCTATTCTAGGAACAGGAGGAGGAGGAGAGTGGTTAGGGCTGGGAGTAGATGGTAAAGCGTGGCGTGGGGTGGCCAAAGGAGCAGGGCGACCTGTTCTCTCTCTCTCTCTCTCTCTCTGACGTTCTCGGAGTCGGTTGTCCAGCCCGGTGGCTAGGGAGATCACCGAATCCAGGCTGTTAGTGTCATCCCTAGCCGCTAACTCATCCTTTACCTTGTCACAGAGGCCTTGCTGAAATACCTCCTGGAGTGCCTCACCATTCCAGCCCGAGTCAGCTGCTCCACGGGGTATTCGGCAACACTGCGCGAGCCTCGATGGAGGGTGAGTAGATGCTTAGCGGCATCTTTACCATAGACAGGATGGTCAAAAATCTTCCTTATTTCTGAGATGAAGGTGGGGAAGGAAAAGCAGGTCTCTGGTTGATTATCCCAAATTGTGGTGGCCCAAGCTAAGGCATTTGCTCGCAACAACCCCATAATGTAAGCTATTTTCGATCTGTCCGTGGCGTACGTGGATGGCTGTTGCTCAAACACCAAGGAGCATTGTAGTAGAAAGGCCAGGCACTTCCCCAGATCCCCAGCGTAGGGTTCTGGTTCAGGTACGCGCGGCTCTCTTAGCGGTCGTGTTGTTGACGCATCGGGCATCGCCACTACAGGCTGTCTGGGCTGGTCAGACAGAGTTCCCGGAGTCGACGGGATAAGATGGGTGGATACTCGGTCGACCTGTTCACTGATAGGGAACGGAGGTTCTCCATGACATCCCGGAGCGGCTGATCATGCAAGCCCAGTGGGGAGCCCTGGCTGGTGAGGGCTTGTTGCAGGGGATTCGTGTCCACTGGGTTCATTATGGCCAGTTTGTTCTGTTGCACAGAGTGACTGAGCAGAACCCAAGTGCAGAACACAGGCATGGAGATTGAGTTGGGGATGCTGGCGCAGTCATGAACGTTGAACAGCAAACAGGAGGAATCTTGACACGGAGTTCTGATATGGAGTCTTGACATGGAGACGGGGTTTTCATGGAATATCTTGAAACTGGAGCTGAACCTGGAACAAACGGTTCTAAACAGTCAAGAAACAAAGTTATCACATGGGAATAGACCAACAAACCGGCAACCTCTGATAGTGATGCCATCGTATTTATTTCAGTCTCTGATGAAAAGCAGGTGTACTGTAATTGAGTAAACTAGTAGCAATTGGAGATCCAGTGACTGAAATTAGGGCATAATCAGGGAGAAAGGGATGTTAAAGTAGAACAGCCTACTGGAACCATGACAGAAAAACAGATTTATGGAGCTATTATCATCCAAACTCCTGTCCAATTTCCAACTTTCCTTTAACATTTTCCTTTCTCAAATCACCTGGCTCTCCAGAACTGTGTAACA
Organism: Hemitrygon akajei; assembly: GCF_048418815.1. Classification (NCBI taxonomy): domain Eukaryota; kingdom Metazoa; phylum Chordata; class Chondrichthyes; order Myliobatiformes; family Dasyatidae; genus Hemitrygon; species Hemitrygon akajei. Next base: position 21,226,435 of record NC_133141.1, on the reverse strand, counting down.
CTTGGAACTCCTCTACAAACATATCAGCCTTTTCCTTGTTGGCTACAGCTTCAATATCTCCTTCCAGCAAAGCTGGGATAGATGGTTTTCTATATATCCCTGACATTCTGTGAATGATCATCCATAGCTGCTTTATAGGTGTCTCAGGGCCCAGGGTTCCACAAAATCTTCTCCAATTATCCCTCTTTGCATTTTTAATTACTCTCCTTGCTACTGCTCTTTCCTTTTTATACTCCATAACATTATCTAACACTGGGTACTTTCTTAACTTCCTGTAAGCTCTATTTCTGTTTCTTACTGCTATATCACAATTTTTATTCCACCATGGAACTAATGGTCGAGCCTTAGGAACATTCCGTAGCAGAATAGTCAATTGAGCAACTTTATGAATTATAAAACAAAGGAATTCATTCCACTCGTCTATGGAGCCCTCGCTATCAACCTCTTCTATTATATCCACAGCTTTCTCCTGGTACTCATCCCACTGAGCCAATGAAAAATTATACCTAGCAGCCCTCTCCTCAACTTCTACTATCAAATTTCTACCAATCTACATAATATAGGATAGTGATCACTTCCTAGTGTGTACCTGTTCATAACATCCCATTCCCCAATCCTGGCTAAGTTTGAGGAAGTGATTGATAAGTCTAAGTGACTACAAGTATTCTTTACAATATTAAATCTTGTAGACCTTCTGTCATTTAGAAGTACCATGTTGTATTCATCTAGAAACTCCTCTACCACCACTCCATTACTATCTTTACTTTCACTACCCTACATGGGATTATGGGCATTGAAATCTCCAACCCAAATTACTGGGGATCTTACCTTGTTCGTAATTCCATCAAAATCTGATAACATCATATTACATGGATTATAGAAGTTAATCAAAGTTGTTTGACCACGAGAGCTCCAAACCTCCACAGCCACAATTTCAAGGTTTGATTTAAAATCAAGTCTTCTAAACTGAAGTCCTGTTTTTATGAAAGTTGCACACCCTCCACCAGATTTACCCGTTCTGTCGGCTCTCAAACTATCATATCCAGGGATCACAAAAATCTAAATGAGACATCTAACCATGTCTCCTGTATACAGATCAAATCAGGCTTATCTTTAAAAGTTCCAACAAATCTTTTAAATTCTTGACCATTTGCAATTAAACTTCTTGCATTTGTTACGTACCCCGTAACTGGGTGTCTGACCAGCAGAGAAAGAAGAATCCGTTGGAGTCTGGTGGCACTGTATTCAAAGGTGTTTATTAGTAAAATAAGCAAATCAATACCAATAATGCAAATATATAGATAACACAAGTTAGCAATAATAAACCTAAAAGTGTAGGAATAACAATAAGCAATAATAAACAAGCTCTATCGATGTCTAGGGGTAAATGAATTGTCATAGAAAAGTATAAAGTTCAGTTCAGTTCATGAGTGCTGAGGTAGATATGGTTGTTGTGTTGTAATCGTTGGAGAGAGAGAGAGAGAGCGAGCGAGCGAGATGTAACAACAACAGCTGCGGCAGGCAAACCTTTTACTCCTTTCTTAATCCGTCGTGTCGTTGTGGCCATTCAGTTATGACCCCTCTGTCATTCAGCTAGACCGTTCTTCTGTGGTGGACTCGTCACTCTGGCATGAGTGGACACACACACACACAAGTCCCCACCGGCCCTGCTGTAACACTGAGTTTTACTGACCGATCTCCTGGTTCGGGCTCCGATGCCCCCACCTTTCTTGTGGGTTCCAACCCTCAATCAGTGTCCACTGGCGTGTCTGAAGGGTGTCTCTCCAGACCTGTCTTTTATCCCTACTAACAGGGTCTCAGCTATCCATCAATTCTGAATGACTGTGTCCATCAAACCAGCCCACTCCTACAGTCCACTGAGGAATGTTAATGAGCAAAATGGTAGCAGATAAATAACCCTAGCTGAAGTCATAATACAGTAAATCAACAAGTCTCTCTCCCCTCTCTTATCTGTAGCAGATGTTCTTGCATGTTTTTCATCTCTCTCTTTCATGAGCAGCACAGCAACAGTAATGGTTTGTGATTCTCGGGGGGGGGATGGGTAACTCTGCACCCCATTGTCCATCAGATCTGTTATAACACAGACTCACACTCATAACACATTCCATTGTAATATTAAAAACATTCAAATACTAATTATCAGCCTCTTTATCCACCTAAAGCTCCCCCATACTCTCTGACCCCACAACTGAGAAGTATTCAGTGATTGTTTGTCTGTCATATACTCATGTAATTTTTCCAGTAAAACCTGTTTCATATCAAGGAATCTCTCTGCAGCTCCAACAACTACTTTTATCATATCTGATCTCTTGGTTGCAGTTTTAGCCCCGACCAGTACATCAACAACAAATGCCAAAAAAGACGATTTAGTCATCAACAACATGTCTGAAGGAACCATAGTTGGAGAACGTGGAATGTGCTGACTCACCAGCGTTCCAATCTTTTCTTTACTTATCCTTTCCTCTCTATCAACTTTCTTTACTGCCTCAGCATATGATATTTTTAGTTGGGTGCGAACAACCTGAATCTCCTTTGCCTTAATAAAATACTCACATCCTCTGAACGCCGCTACATGGTCCCCTCCACAGTTTCTGCATTTTGGTGCCACTGCCTTACGCGCTTTAATATCGTGATCCTCTCCACATTTCGCACATCTTCTTTTACCTCGACATGAACCAGCAACGTGTCCAAATCTCGGGCAGTTATAACAGCGCAAGGGAGGTCTAATATATTCTCTAACTTGATAAGACATGCTCCTAAAATAGGCTGTAGTTGGAAGAACGTTACCTGCAAAAACCAGTAGGAGAGGAGAATCCCAATCACCTCCTTTTCTCGATTTTAATCACTTGGCTTCGATCACTCGACTACCTTTAATATTGTCCAAAATTTCCTTTTCAGTCATGCCAGACCAAATACCATACACTACCCCCCAACTCCCTTCCTTTCTTTCAGAGTAATACACTCCACTTTCACAACCAATTCTCCCACTGTTTTAGCACTGTTATATCGGTCAACATCTTTGCAACAAATTTTCAGCAATCCATTATACAAGATCTTGGCCTGGAATCCTTTACCTATTTGGTTCTCTAATGCTGCTGCCACTTCAGAGGATTAAGGGCTTTAAATCCTCCTTCCCCTTCCTTCTGACCTTTAATTTTATACAGAACTACAAATTCCTCCAAGTCACCCATTTTCCTCAAATTTGTTGTCCCCTATTACATCAGGTCTTTCACTTGATGCATCTCTTCTTTGGTTTCCCTTACTTCTGGAGTATTCCACAGTCTCCCACCCTCCTCCTTCAATCTCAACCCCCCTTCCCCCCTTTGCAGCCATAGGCTATAAACTAACCCTTTCAAACTACTAGGCTGAATGAAGGAGAAGAAAATAAATTAATAAAATACATAAATTTAACAAACTAGCCAAACAAAAGTAAGGGAAACCACCACTGATCAAACATAAAAACCGCCCGCCAGCCAGCAAAACAAGGACTATGTCTGAGAGTTGGGGTTAAATAGGTTGCAGGTGATGAGTCTGGAATGAGTGGCAGGTGAATGCTATTAGCTGGGTGAAGGCTGGGAGGCTGAGGTGTGTTAGTGGGAGCAGGCCTGACACAGCATGTATTTGACATGTAGAACTTCTTTGGTGCTTGCTATTCAGGTACACACTGTCACATTTTGGCAATGACAAACTTGATGATCATTCATTCCTTCAGTATTCAGAATTTTCTAGGTGTCTCCTAGACCAGTGGAACTCCCAGTGGTTCTCAAGAAAGCAACAAACTGCTAAATGAATAATAACTTATTTTTCTGCATTCAGTGGATTTCTTGAATCAGAATCAGGTCTGTTATCACTGAGATACAGTGTTTGTTTTGTGGCAGCAGTACAGTATGAGACATAATATTGGTATAAATTACAAAAATAAATAAATTGTACAGAAGATGAATTTTGAGATAGGGTTCATAGACCATTCAGAAATTTGATAATGGAGGGGAAGAAGCTGTTCTTCAAACATGAGTATAGGTCTTCAACCTCCTGTACTTCCTCCCCCATCGTAGTAAGGTGAAGAGGGCATGTCCCAAATGGTGAGGGTCTTTCATGATGGATGTTGCTTTCCTCGGTGAATAGAAATGTATGTTGCACTGTAAAATAATGCAGATCTTCAAATCTTCCAACTGTGTTGATTATTGGGCTTCACTTTGCAAATATAACTCCTGCAGTGATTTCATTGGGTTTTCCCTTGACTTTCTTTTCAACTTATCTTTCACCCTTTTAAAATGACAGGAAAATGATATAGAGACCACATTTCTGATCAATTCTAATAGGCCATGGTCACCCACTAATTACCAACTAACTTCAAACACACAGAGGAAAATACTCCCACAGATTCCTTTGTTCCATGATCAATGTTTTAGTCATTAAAAAATCCTTCTGAAGAGCAGCCCTTGAGAAGCTACTATAGCTTGCAGTGGACCAATAGCTTGCTGGTGAAAGCTGCGTCTTGTGCTTCAACCTAGATGTAGTATCATGGTTTTTGAAGAGGCATCATCACTGCCTGGAAAGAGCATGATACCTGTCAAAGTCAAAATCAAAGTCAAGTTTATTGTCATATGCACAAGTACATGTGTGCAAAGTTGCAATGAAAACCTGACTTGCAGCATCACAGACACTTAGTATCAGATACACATTAACAAGAAAAGCATAAGTTAAACATGAATTATACACACTTTTTTTTTTACCAGAAAGAGCACAATCTCTACAGAAAAAAATAAAACTAAAAAAGAAAACACAGTAGAAGTGAAACCCGTTGTACTGCAAAATGGTCATGGAGTTGCTGTACTAATGTAGTGATTAGGGTTGTATTGGTTGGTTCAAGAACCAAATGGTTGAAGAGACATGGCTCTTCTTGATTTTGGTGGTATGGGATTTCAGGTTTCTGTGTCTCCTGCCCAATGGTAGCTGAAAGAAGAAGACATGGCCTAGTTGGGTTTCTTTAATGATAGATTTTGCAAAGGATTTCAGAAATAGGTGTGAAGGTTGATGCTCACAATTTGTATTAAACTTCCTGACAAAATGACTGAAATCTTCACAGATCAGTATATCCGAGCAATCTCCCTATTTATCAGTTAAGCAAGACTCTGCGATTTTGTAAAATGATATAGTTTGGACTGCTTTCTTTGTAAAATGTTGAGTTAAATCGAATTGTAGTTGACAGTTCGCAATCTGGTATTGCTTTTTTAATGTTCAGCTTAGTGAGTGCTGAGGAGTTGCACATTTTCTATATTAGCAGAAGGTTACACAACTTTTCAGCAACCAAAACTAAAGAGACTCAGACTGAAGAACATAATGGGATTTTTACATGAAAATTAAAGCAAAGGGGAAAGAGTGGAACCAAAATGAAAGATTTTCTTTCAGGCCATTAATAAATTCATCATTAATTTTTATTTGAGACACCTACTACTTCATTTATGTCATTTACCATTGAATTCAATGCTAAGAAGTTTTTTAAAATTTTATATTATTTCCAGAATTCCTTTTCTTTGACCTAACAACTTGTTTACTGTTTACTTGTTGGACCAAATATGAACAAGGGAAAGGGTTAAATTCTTCATTTAGTATTGGGGTTAATTAGATGTATACTTTGTAAATAAAAGCTGTTTTCTAGATCTTCATCTCAATTAAAGATCTCAACTTTTTAAAAAATTATATATCTTGAACAACATTTTTACTGCAGTTGTTAAAGGTTTCAAATGCAAAAGGGTTTACTTTCCTTAAAGTTCAAGGTCAAGCTTATTTTCATATGCATCAGTATATGTGTGCACAGGTTTAATGAAAACAATTACTTGCAGGATCATCACAGGCCCCCGAGCATCAAATAAGCAGCATTCGCAAGAGAAACATAAATTATACACTATTTTTAAAAGAAAGAACACAGAGCAATAAAAAAGCATAGTTCATTTTAGTGCAAAATGATCTAAGTGGTCATTAGTGGTCATGCTGAGATACAGGATTTGCTGGTTGCTCAGAGATGAATGGTGGAAGGGAAGTAGCTGTTCCTGAACCAGATGGTGTGGGACTTCAGGCTTCTGTGCTTACTGCCCGATGGGAGCAACGCGATGGCATGGCCTGGATATATACTGGTGGTAATAATAAATGATTCAAAAATTAGCCAAAGAAGTCATACATACTGATATAAATTGTGTGATGAAATGACTATTTCTCTTTATCATAATTAAGCTATTTTCTATATTTTTCTAACTTTTGGTACCTGAGTACGTTTATCTTTGGATCTTGATTGATGGGTGTGAACTCTGTACTAAACGTAAGAGTGAAGTCATTCATAAAACTGTTTACTAAAGTCAAATACAAACCAAACCTTGAATTATTGGAAATGTAGGATGGTGAAAGTAAATAAAGCAAAAACCTATCACCATTATAAATTGCCAAAAATTGCCTTGGACTGACAAACTTTTCATCCTGAACACTGCAATGTGATGAATGATTTCATCTTTAGACAGCATGTATTGTATAACAAGCAATCTTTATTGGAGAATTGAATGTATATATGGGGATAAAAGATGGTCAAGTATTAGTTCCCAAAACTGTATTACCTTCAAAAGCATTCTTCACATTATAGCTTTACAGTATCTGTAACAATTTCTACCTCACTCCAATGCTTTCTAGATTAAATATTTATTTCATGTCTTTTTGAATGTTAGCTTTTTAAAAAAAAAATGCAATGGTCAATCTCAAAGAAACTGGATGTATTTTAAAGCATTGTAACACAGTATTAAAAATACATGAAGTGAAATTGGTATCTTGTCTTTCTTTAATCAGTTGGTATGGGGTGGCAAAAAGTGAACAGGATGAATAAAACAGAATCAGAATTGGGTTTATTATCACATCATGAAATTTGTTGTTTTACAGCAGCATTGCAATACATAAAAATATTAGTATAAGTTAGAATAAGAAATATAGAATATAAATAAGTAGTGAAATGGTGAGGTAGTGTTCATGGGTTCGTGGACCATTCAGAAATCTGATGGTGGAGGGGAAGAAACCTCTGTTGTAAACCAGTTGGTGAGGAAGAGGACAAAGAGGTACATTCTTCATGCAGGTTCAAAGTTCAAAGATCAAAGTTCACATATGTCACCATATACAACCCTAAGATTCGTTTTCTTGTGGGAACAGAACCAATGAAAGACCACACCCGACAGGGCGGACAACCAGTGTGCAAAAGACAACAAACTGTGCAAATACAAAAGAAAAACAACAATAAATATCAAAAACATCAGATGAAAACTTCTCAAAAGTGAATCCACAGGTTGTGCGAGCATTTCAGTGATGGGGCGAGTGAAGTTAAGATAAGCTATCCACTCTAGTTCAAGAGCCTGATGGTTGAGGGGTAATAACTGTTCCCAAATCTGAGGCTTTTCTACCTTCTTCCTGATGGCAGCAGCGAGAAGAGAGCATGGCCTGGATGGTGGGGGTCCTGCAACAACGCTCTGTGTAGATGTGTTCAATAGTGGGGAAGGCTTTGCCCATGATGGACTGGCCCATATCCATTACTTTTTGTAGGATTTTCAGTTCAAGGGCATTGTGCCTCCATAGCAGGCTGTAATATGGAAACACCAATCAATATACTCTCTGCTACACATCTATAGAAGCTTGTCAGATTTAGGTGTCATGCCAAACCTTTGTAAACTTCTAAGGAAGCAGAGGCGCTGTGGTGCTTTCTTCACAATGGCACTTAGGTGCTGAACCCAGGACAGATCCTTTGTAATATTAACACAGAGGAATTTAAAGTTTCTGACCTTTTCCACCTCTGATCCCCTGATGAGGACTGGCTCATGGACTTCTGGTTTCCTCCTCCTGAAGTCAATAATCAGCTCCTTGGTTCTGCTGACATTGAGTGAGAGACTGTTGTGGTACCATTCAGCCAGATTTTCAATCTCCCTTCTGTATGCTGATTCGTCACCCCCTTTAATTTGGCCAACAGCAGTGTTGTTGTCAGCAAACTTAAATATGGCATTGGAGCTGTGCTTAACCTCACAGTATAAAACAAGCTAGGCAGGGGGCTTAGCACATTGCCTTGTGGTGCACCTGAGCTGATGGATATTGTAGAGGAGATGCTTTTGCCCATTCGAAATGACTGGGGTCTGCAAGTGAGGAAATCAAGGATTCAATTGCACAAGGAGGTATTGAGGCCAAGGTCTTGAAGCTTGTTAATTAGTTTTGAGGGGATGATGGTATTGAATGCTGAGCTGTAGAGCATCCTGATGTATACATTTTTGCTGTCCAGATGTTCCAGGATTCAGTGAAGAGCCAATGAGATGGCATCTGCTGCTGACCTGTTGTGCTGGTAGGTAAATTGTAGAGGATCCAGGTTGCTTCTCAGGCAGTAGTTGATGTGTCTCTCAAAGCACTTCATCACAGTGGATGTAAGTGCCACTGGATGATAGTCATCAAGGCAGGTTACCATGTTCTTCTTAGGCCTGCCTGAGGCAGGTGGGTACCTCAGACTGCCAAAGTGAAAGGTTAAAGATATTGATGAACACCCTCCTGAAAGATTCTCTCACGTCGGTCTCGGAGACTGAAGTCCCAATGTCATTGGGGGCTCACTACTTGCTGCAGACCCAGTCTGGTGGCTATGTCTTTGAGGAATGGGTCAACACTCATTATACCAAGACAGCTTGCTGATGCACAGTGACATCCCTCACAGAGTACATTCAATAACCTTGCTACTTCCAGTGTTTTGACTTAGAGAAGCGCAAGGTGGTGTAATGGCTAGCACATTGCTTTACAGTACCAACGACCGGGGCTCAATCCCCACAACTGTCTGTAAGGAGTTTGTACATTCTCCCCGTGACTGCGTGGGTTTCCTCCCACAGTCCAAAGCCGTACCGGTTGTTAAGTTAATTGGTCCTTGTAAATTGTCCCTTGATTAGACCAGAATTAAATTAGGAGATTGCTGGACGGCATGAATCGAAGTGCCTACCCTGCGCTGTATCTCAATAAATCAACAAACATATTCATGAGCTGAGAGTGGATGGAGGTGGGAATCACAAAACCATAAGAATTAAGAACAGAATCAGGCCATCCAGCCCATCGAGTCTGCACCACCATTCTATCATGGATGGTTTATTTTCTCTCTCACCCCTATTCAAGTAAAAGAAAAAGAATAAAAATAACAATAAAAGACCAACACTCAATGCACAAGAGAAAGAAAAAAACACAAATCATGCAAACAATTGAATCGAACAACAACAATCTGAACCAAATTGAGTCCTCAGATCCGAGTCCTGGAGCAGCCCAGAGTAGGCCCAAAGCCTTGCTTATCAATTCATCATATTAGCAGCCACAAAGCACAGCAGCCGGGGCAGACTTCATAGCCTCAGCACCATGGAGAGAGGAGTGACCATCGTGGAGAATGAGTGAGATCATCTCTCGTCCCAGATCCCAACACCTTGTCTTTTCAGTCTATCTGGGCCAGCGTTTAAATTGACAACGAAAGGCTCCGATGCCATGGAGAGAGGAGTGAACATCACAGAGAGTGAATGAAATCGGCTCTCACTTCCAGTCTGGGCCAGCATTTAACTTGTCTAAACAGCAAATCGTACCTAACCCTAGGACCCGGGCACTGCTGCAACGTAAGGCTCTGGGCCTAGACCACACCATCCAGCGACTTGCCCGGGCCCAGATTTCATCACCCAGCCCGAAGCCACTCTCAAGCTCTTTGAATCAGCTTGGTGCCCAGAGTGATACAACCTTGCAACCAAGCCAGTTGAATGAGCACTGAACGTTCTCTGTCCAGGACCCGACTTCTCCTTTCGGCATCCAGAGCGACCCAACTTTGCACCCGAGCCAGTCGTGTGGGCATCAGACCCGCACCTGCAATGATTCTGCAACACACCATCTGGGCTCATCCCTTCAACTTGCCGCACCATCACTCACCCCTTCTCTGTGGCGATAATTTAACACAAATTACCTCCGGAAAGGTATTTTTAGTGTTTTGTTTTTGGTCGGATTTCTTATCTTTTTAACTACCAGAGAGCTGGCACACGAGTTCAGTAATGCCATCTTAACCGTAGGTATGTCAACTCCTGCCATCTCCTGCCATCTCCCGGTAACCTTTGACACCCTTACTAATCAATAAACTATCAACCTCTGCTCTAAATATACCAAATGACTTGACCTCCACTGCTATCTGTGGCAATGAATTCCACAGATTCACCACCCTCTGTCTGTTATTGTGCCAACCATTCTGGTGGGTCTGTCATGCCAGTGGGAGAGGACATCTCCAGTGATTGGGAAGGTTGAGTCTGGCACAGTATCTGCCATGGCAGGTTCTGTGAGTACGAGTGTGTCGGGCTGCTGATTCATCGGTCTGTGGGACAGTTCTCCTAACTTTGACACCAGTCCCCAGAGATATGTGAGCAGGACTGGGTGGGAGTGATGTTGCTGTATTTGAATTTGGTGCCTCTGTCCAGTTTTATTTGGAGCAGCAATGGACACCTGAGTGGTTCGCTTGGGCCATTTCAGAGGGCGATCAAGACCCAACAACACAAGGTGGCCTGGAGTCACATATGGACCAAATTGGGTAAGGAAAGCAGATTTCACTCCCTGAAGGACACTCATGAAGTGCAGGACTGGGAAATAATGCCACTCCATTTTTCAACCCTCAGTAAACCATGATGTTGGCATCAGGATCAGCTGGCTGCCATCTGCTCACCAACTGCCCTCTCATAACCCCTGTGGGATTAGGATCAAGATTGTTACCAATTGTAGATTTCCTTTCTTTATTCTCACACTGATATGTTTGTATATTCACATGTTTGTAAATGTTCAATGGATGTGCAGTAAATTGTACTGTAGCTGATGCTGTCCTTGCTAATTTACAGACAGCCTTTATCCTTGACTGTCCAGCTTGTGCCAGTTTGCAGTGTAAAAATGAACAAGGGAATTTCTTTGTTACGGTAGAGTGAGTTGATTAGTTAGAGTAGTTATCTGCTGCTGTGCTCCACTGTTATTTCTTTGTTATGAACCTCTAATAAAATGCTTGTAACCACAAAATCTGGACCTCATTCTTGACTTCCTAGCAACCTGCTGGACAATATCATCTCCAGAGCCAACAGCTCCACCAACTGCCCAGTCCTGTGACCTTACCCTGCTCACCAACTGATTCACCTGCAGATTCTTGCAAGTGCAGCAAACTCATTTGTCCAATATTTATGCATCTGGAATTCACATGTAGCCAGCAAAAAGCCTGAATCTCTTCAGTCTTTGACTTCAACTTGTGAAGGTTCTGTTAAACCTGATGAAATTTTGTTAGAGTATCATATTTTGTGCGCCACAGTTCCCGAGGAGAGTTTGGATTGCATAGCGGGAGACAGAGTTTTCAAAAGAAATGAGTGGGGGCAGTCAGCTGATTTTACACGCCACAGTTCCCGAGGAGGCGTTGGATTGCGTATGATTAGGCACTTGCAAGATCCAATAAAAAGAAGTTAGGTTTAAGGGAACAGGCCATTGTGTGAGTGGGCCAGTGTTAGAGTAAGGAGTTGAGGCTTTTGCTCATCGAGGCTTTGGCGAGTAGATGCGAAGGCCGCGGGTAGACAGGACCTGTACAGAAGGGACAGTTTTCACCTGAACTGGAGAGGGACTAATATCCTAGTGAGAAGGTTTGCTCTTGCTGCACTAATGTAGTTTAAACTAGAGTTGCAGGAGGATGGAACCAGAGTGCCAGAACAGATCGTGGAGTGGTTGTTGAGAAAAATGTTGTTAAGCCTATATACAAAGTCAGGAATCAAAAGGTTGGGCATGGTGGGACTAACGTTCTGAGCTGCGTATATTTCAATGCAAAGAGTATTGTAGGAAAGGCAGATGAGCTTAGGGAATGGATCAGCACCTGGTGTTATGACATTGTAGCCATTGGTTAGACTTGCTTGCAGGAGGGGCAGGACTGGCAGCTCAGTGTTCTGGGGTTCTGCTATTTTAGACATGATAGAGTAGGAGGGCCTAAAGGGGGAGGGATGGTATGGTCAGGGAAAATGTCACGGCAGTGCTCAGACAGGACAGACTGTGTGAAGCTTGTCTTGCATACTGTTCATGCAGATCAAATCATTACCATGGTGCATTGAGGTAGAATAAGGTAAAACAATAGCAGTGTGATCTCGGTAGATGTGACAGTAATACTAAACCAAACAAAATGAAACTCAAAAATATAAAACCACGGGGTTATTAACAGTAAGGAGATGATATGTAGTTCAGCAGCTTATTTATCGATTTATAGATAGAATACCTGCCTGTGATGATATTTTATCAGCAATTCTCATGCAACTGACAGCCTCCCGATCCTGTGGCTGAGAGTTTACTGTAATATTTAGTATGCTTTGTCACCACCATCTGGATGCCTGAGCCATGACATTTTTGAGTTAAACTTAAAACAGATGCTGGAAATCCAAAGCAACACATGAAATGCTGGAGGAGCTCAGCAGGTCAGGCAGCATCTGTGGGAAAGAGTACAGTTGACGTTTTGGGCCGAGACCTATCATCAGGACTGGAAAAAAAAGATGAGAAGTTAGAGCAAAGAAAGTGGAGGGAGGAGAGGAAGAAGTACAAGGTGATAGGGGAAACCGGGAATCTGATAAGAGAGGGTAGAGGACCATGGAAGAAAGGGAAGGAGAGGAGCACCAGAAGGAGGTGATGTGCAGGTAAGGAGATAAGGTGAGAGAGGGAAACAGGAATGGGAATGGTGAGGGGGTAAGGAGGGCATTACCGGTATTATGATCCCAGCCCCCTCCTTCTTGAGAATTGCAAGATCGCTATTAATTCGGGTCTTGGACCCAGGAAATGAGAGAGAATCCTCAGCAGGACAAAGCAACGGATTTGGCCATTGTTTCTTGGAGACACCTTTGTGGATTGCGATCCTATACTACGTGACAGCTCTCAGGGCTACGTGTACACCCTCGGGCAATGTGGGCTGGGGATTGCATCACCCCACCCTGATTGACATCTACAACCCTGCAAGTCAAGATAAAAGAGGGGCTGCAGGGGGCAGTCCCCTAGCGACACACCAGAAGGAGACACCATCGCTCATCGCTCCCGTGATAACGGGAAGCTATTTGGAAGCCACGTGCATTCCGTTTCCCCTGGCCTGGGGAGCGGGTGGCTGATAACACCGAAAAGGACTTCGAACTAACAACGGGGAACCAACGTTCCCGATTCAACAGTTTTGCGTCCTAAAAGACTGGGCAAGTTTCTTTTCTCACAAAACCTCTCTCTCTCTCTCTCTCTCTCTCTCTCCAACAAGTGAAACCCAGCAGTCCCCAAAAGGCTAAAGCCTGCATGAACTTGAGAGACTTTTATATTTCCATCGGACAATATTTTTACCCCTAGAAAAAACGATAGAGCTACTTCTTATTAATGATTATTACTATACCCGCACTTTAGATTGAGTATTGACGACGTATATTATCTGAATGTTTGTATTAACCTTACTTTTGTGCCCCTTTATAAATAAAAACTTTTAAAAATAGTACCATCAGACTTCAACGGACCTCTCCATCTTTGCTGGTAAGTGACCCAGTTACGGGGTTCGTAACACCGGAAGTTTGAGACATCGATGTTCATGCCATCATCTGTTTGGAGGCTACCCAAACGGAATATAAAGTGTTGCTCTTCCATCCTGAGTGTGGCCTCATCATGGCAGTAGAGGAGGCCATGGACTGACATGTCGGAATGGGAATGGGAAGTAGAATTGAAATGGGTAGCTACCAGGAGATTCTGCTTTTTCTGGCAGACGGAGTGTAAGTGCTCAGCGAAGTGGTGTCCCAATCTACGTCAGGTCTCACCAATGCACAGGAGGCCACACCGGGAAACCACATACAGCAGATGGCCCCGACAGACTCACAGGTGAAATGTCGCCTCACCTGGAAGGACTGTTTGGGGCCCTGAATGGTAGTGATGGAGGAGGTGCAGGGGCAGGTATGGGACTTGTTCCACTTGCAAGGATAAGTTCCAGGAGGAAGATCAGTGGGAAGGGATGAATGGAGAAGAGAGTCATGTAGAGAGCGATTACTGCAGAAAGAGGATAGTGTGGGGGAGCAAAAGATGAGGACAGGATAATGCTTTTCATTCCAGAAATAATAAAATATCCTCCTTCTTTAAAGAAAGGGGCTTTCATTCCTCCACCATCAATGCTGCCCTACATGCACCTCTTCCATTTCATGCATGCCTACTCTCACCACATCCTCGCGCCACCCTGCCAGGGATAGGGTTCCTCTTGTCCTCATCTACCACCCCACCAGCCTCTGTGTCCAGCACATAATTCTCCAGAACGTCTGCCATCTCCAACAGGATCCCACCACCAAGCACATCTTTCCCTCCCCTCCACCCCCACTCCCCCCACACTTTCTGCTTTCCGCAGGGATCGCTCCCTACATGACTCCCTTCTCCATTCGACCCTCCCCACTGATCTTCCTCCTGGTATTTATCCTTGCAAATGGAACAAGTGCTTCACCTGAGTCTTTGGTCAACGGTTTCTCTTTGGTGGGAGCAAATTTAGCAATGGTAGTGCCACTAAATATCAAGGATGGGTGGTCACTTGTTGGGGATAGTCATTGCCTGCGATATGCTTGGTTTGAGTGTTACTTCCTACTTATAAGCCCATGCTTGAATAATTTCAGACATGGGCTGTTTCATTTTCTGAGGAGTCATGAATGGAATTGAGCATAAAACAATCATCGTGTTTGCCATGATGGAATGAAGGTAACTGATGAAGCAGCTGGGCCGAAAATATTGCCCCGGGGAAGTTCTGCAGCGATGTCGTCAGTGGTGTTACCAAGCTAATCGTCGTGATGGGCATTAACGTCTCCCACTTAAAGTACACTCTTTGCTCTTGCTGTTGCTTCCTCCAAATGGATAGTCAGAGAAGGGTGAGGAGTGGGCCACTGGCGTACCTCAGAGTGCATGAGAGTACATACGGGTCTCAGGTGTGTCAGCCAGAGTAGGCTCATGTTGCAGAGCATGGCAAATCTGGTTCTCAAGGTTTCAGACGATGGGGGCAAGGATCTGCAAGGATGGAATGATGGGCTGAGGGTCGATCTCCATTTCAGCTGGGTCGAACTGTTGTGACAGGGCGTTTGCCTTAGTGTTCTTGGAGTCGGGTCAGTTGGAGATGGTGAAGTTGAATTGCTCGAAGAAGAGGGCCTGAGGGGTCGAGGCGAGGTAGGTTACCTGTGAGGAACAGAAACAGGAAGTAGGCCGGTGTTCTGTACTGGGTCTGTGAGGATGGTGTTCTGCACTGGGTGTCAGATATGGGATGTTCGGGAGACTCCCGGCCTCCCGGACAGCCACATCTGTGCCAGGTGCGTCAAATGCAGCTCCTTAGGGACAGGGTTAGGAAATTGGAGCTGCAGCTCGATGACCTTCATCTGGTCAGGGAGAGTGAGGAGGTGATAGAGAGGAGCTATAGGCAAGTAGCCACACCGAGGCCTCAGAAGACTGATAAGTGGCTAACAGTCAGGAGAGGGAAGAGCAAGATTCAGATACTAAAGAGTACCCCTGTGGCCGTCCCCCTTAACAATAAGTACTCCTGTTTGAGTACTGTTGGGGGAGACAGCCTACCTGGGGGAAGTGGCAGTGGCCGCGCCTCTGGCACAGATTCTGGCCCTGTGGCTCAGAAGGGTAGGGAAAGGAAGACTCTATAGTTCGGGGGTCAGAAAGCGATTCTGTGGACGCAGGAAAGAAACACGGATGGTAGTTTTCCTCCTCGGTGCCAAGGTCTGGGATGTTTCTGATTGTGTCCACGATATCCTGAAGTGGGAAGGTGAACAGCCAGAGGTTGTGGTACATATTGGTACCAATGACATAGGCAGGAAAAGGGAGGAGGTCCTGAAAGCAGACTACAGGGAGTTAGGAAAGAAGTTGAGAAGCAGGACCTCAAAGATAGTCATCTCGGGATTACTGCCTGTGCCACGTGACAGTGAGTATAGGAATAGAGTGAGGTGGAGGATAAATGCGTGGCTGAGGGATTGGAGCATGGGGCAGGGATTCAGATTTCTGGATCATTGGGACTTCTTTTGGGGCAGGCATGACCTGTACAAAAAGGATAGGTTCCACTTGAATCCGAGGGGGACCAATATCCTGGCAGGGAGGTTTGCTAAGACTATTGGGGAGAGTTTAAACTAGAATTGCTGGGGGGTGGGAACCAAACTGAAGAGACAGAGGAAGGGGCGGTTGGCTCACAAATAGAGAAAGTTTGTAGGCAATGTGAGAGGGAGGAAAAGCAGGTGATAGAGAAGGGATACACTCAAACCGATGGTTTGAAATGTGTCTATTTTAATGCAAGAAGTATCATGAACAAAGCAGATGAGCTTACAGTGTGGATCAGTACTTGGACCTATGATGTTATGGCCATTACAGAGACTTGGATGGCTCAGGGACAGGTTTGGTTACTTCGAGTGCCAGGTTTTAGATGTTTCAGAAAGGGCAGGGAAGGAGGCAAAAAGAGGTGGGTGCGTGGCACTGCTGATCAGAGATAGTGTCACTGCCGCAGAAAAGGAGGAAGTCATGGAGGGATTGTCTACCGAGTCTCTGTGGCTGGAAGTTAGGAACAGGAAGGGGTCAATAATTCTACTGGGTGTTTTTTATAGACCACCCAATAGTAACAGGGACATCAAGGAGCAGATAGGGAGACAGATTCTGGAAAGGTGTAATAATAACAGGGTTGCCATGGTGGGAGATTTTAATTTCCCAAATATTGATTGGCATCTCCCTACAGCAAGGGGTTTAGATGGGGTGGAGTTTGTTAGGTGTGTTCAGGAAGGTTTTCTGACATAATATGTAGATAAACCTGCAAGAGGAGAGACTGTACTTGATCTGGTATTGGGAAATGAACCTGGTCAGGTGTCAGGACTCTCAGTGGGAGAGCATTTTGGAGACAGTGATCACAAATCTATCTCCTTTATCATAGCATTAGAGAGGGATAGGAACAGACAAGTTAGGAAAGCGTTTATTGAAGTAAGGGGAAATATGAAGCTATCAGGCAGGAACTTGGAAGCATAAATTAGGAACAGATGTTCTCAGAGCAATGTACGGCAGATATGTGGCAAATGTTCAGGGGATATTTGCATGAGGTTCTGCATAGGTATGTTCCAATGAGACAGGGAAAGAATGGTAGGGTACAGGAACCGTGGTGTACAAAGGCTGTTGAAAATCCAGTCAAGAAGAAAAGAAAAGCTTATGAAAGGTTCAAAAAACTGGGTAATGATAGAGATCTAGAAGATTATAAGGCTAGCAGGAAAGAGCTTAAGAATTAAATTAGGAGAGCCAGAAGGGGCCATGAGAAGGCCTTGGCGGACAGGATTATGGAAAACTTCAAGGCATTCTACAAGTATGTGAAGAGCAAAAGGATAAGACATCAGAGAATCGGACCAATCAAGTGTGACAGTGGAAAAGTGTATATGGAGCCGGAAGAGATAGCAGAGATTCTTAATGAATACTTTGCTTCAGTATTCACTACTGATGCACCATCAATAACTCTCAGAGACTGGAAGTGAACGATGGGCTTTTATTAACAGCAAAAGGGAGCACAACATCTCAAAGACTGAGGAAGGAGCAGTGCCCCAATCGCCTTTATACAGCGGTCTGTGGGAGGAGCCACAGGAGCAGTCAGCAGAGGGGCGTGTCCAGACAGGTATACATAGTTTACCACAACTACGGAAAAGGATCTTGGCGATTGTAGGGATGATTTGCAGCGGACTGAAAAGCTTGAGCATGTAGATATTAAGGAAGAGGATGTGCTGGAGCTTTTTCAAAGCATCAAGTTGGATAAGTCACCGGGACCAGACGATATACCCCAGGCTACTGTAGAAGACGAGGGAGGAGATTGCTGAGCCTCTGGTGATGATCTTTGCATTATCAATGAGGGTGGGAGAGGTTCCGAAGGATTGGAACATTGCACATGTTGTTCCCTGATTCAAGAAAGGGAGTGGAGATAACCCAGGAAATTATAGACCAGTGAGTCTTACTTCAGTGGTCAGTAAGTTGATAGAGAAGATCCTGAGAAGCAGGATTTATGAACATTTGGAGAGGCATAATATGATTAGGAATAGTCAGCATGGCTTTGTCAAGAGCAGGTCGTGCCTTACGAGCCTGATTGAATATTTTGAGGATGTGACTAAACACATCGATGAAGTTAGAGCAGTAGATGTAGTGTATATGGATTTCAGCAAGGCATTTGATAAGATACCCCATGCAAGGCTTACTGAGAAAGTAAGGATGCATGGGATCCAAGGGGACTTTGCTTTGTGGATCCAGAATTGGCTTGCCCACAGAATGCAAAGAGTGGTTTTAGATGGGTCACATTCTGCATGGAGGTCGGTGACCAGTGGTGTGCCTCAGTGATCTGTTCTGGGACCCTTACTCTTTGTGATTTTTTATAAATGACATGGATGAGAAAGTGGAGGGATGGGTTAGTAAATTTGCTGATGACACAAAGGTTGGGGGTGTTGTGGATAGTGTGGAGGGCTGTCAGAGGTTACAGTGGGACATTGATAGGATACAAAACTGGGCTAAGAAGCGGCAGATGGAGTTCAACCCAGATAAGTGTGAGGTGGTTCATTTTGGTAGGTCAAATATGATGGCAGAATGTAGTATTAATGGTAAGACTCTTGGCAGTGTGGAGGATCAAAGGGATCTTGGGGTCCGAGTCCATAGGACACTCAAAGCTGCTGCAACTCTGTGGTTAAGAAGGCATACAGTGCCTTGGCTTTCATCAACCATGGGATTGAGTTTAAGCACCAAGAGATAATGTTGCAGCTATATAGGACCCTGGTCAGACCCCACTTGGAGTACTGTGCTCAGTTCTGGTCACCTCACTACAGGAAGGATGTGGAAAGCATAGAAAGGGTGCAGAGGAGATTTACAAGGATGTTGCCTGGATTGGGGAGCATGCCTTATGAGAATAGGTTGAGTGAACTCGGCCTTTTCTCCTTGGAGCGACAGAGGATGAGAGGTGTCCTGATAGAGGTATATAAGATGATGAGAGGCATTGATCGTGTGGGTAGTCAGAGGCTTTTTCCCAGGGCTGAAATGGCTAATACGAGAGGGTACAGTTTTAAGGTGCTTGGAAGTGGGTACAGAGGAGGTAAGTTTTTTTTTTATGCAGAGAGTGGTGAGTGTGTGGAATGGGCTGCCGGTGACAGTGGTGGAGGCAGATACGATAGGGTCTTTTAAGAGACTCCTGGATAGATACATGGAGCTTAGAAAAATAAATGGCTATGGGTAAGCCTAGGTAATTCCTAAAGTAAGTACATGTTCGGCACAGCATTGTGGGCTGAAGGGCCTGTATTGTGCTGTAGGTTTTCTATGTTTCTATATTTCTATGACGTGGGTTGAGTTGGTGGGTCTGTTGTATGGATATGAGGTTCTGGTGGTCAGACCAGATCAGGAAGGATTCGTGTTTCCCATCAGCCATTCCTCCAAGGCCCATTTAATAGTGAGTAACTCCCTGCTTCCTTCTCCATCATGGTGTTGTGTATGGGTGAACTTGCGCAATAAAAAGGGACAAGGATTTGTCTTTTCTGGGAGAGAATGGCCCCAGCAACCATATCAGATATGTCCACCTCCACCATAAAAGGTCCAGAGTGGTTCGGATGGCAGAGAATGTGAGCAGTGGTGAAGCATCTCTTGAGTTCCACGGCAATAGACCACATTATCCATGAGGTATGTGACATGGTGATGGAGGTGAGAGGAGCAGTGATTTGGCTGTAGTTTCTAATGAACCAGGGGTGGAAGGTGGAGAAACCAAGAAAGCACTGTAGATGTTTGAGGGAGCGCAGTTGCAGTCATTCAAAAATGGCGCTCAACTTCTCTGGGTTCATGGTTATGCCATGGGGTGAAAGGACATAACCCTGGAAGGAAATAACTGGAGTGGGGAACTGGCATTTTTCTAACTTGCCATATAATTGGATTTTGAGGAGGCGTCGGGGTGTGGAGGAGGACAGAGAGAGTGAATCAGGCTATGGTACTGGAACAAGAGGCTGGGGGAACTTACCAGATAGAAGGCCCCTCATCTCTACCTGGTGGTGCCATTTCTCAGCCGTAGTGGGCATTTGATGCGTAGGTGATTGGCTGCTCCACAACAAGTTGTTGCACCACCAATTCACATGCTGGGTCCTGGGGGCGGGGGGGGGGGGGGGGGAGGAGGGTACTAAGGGAGTTCTCCCTAACTGCCTGGGTTCTCCTGGGTTCTGGAGGCATTGATGATGAGGGTTCTGCAGCCTGAAATGGCCCTAGGAACAGAATTGGTTTCTGGCTGGTGATCTGGAGGGTCCTTCTATACGAAGCTTGTCAATTTGGAGGGCCAGAGTGATGAAGCTTTTGAGGTCGGAGGGTGTCTCCAAGGTTGACAGCTCATCAGGTTGTGCTGGTAGTGGGTCAGTAGTACTTCCACATTCCAGCTGCATTCTGCTGTGAGGGTCCTGAATTTCACGGTGTAATCCAGCACCTTAATCCTTGATGCAGGCAAAGTACCCAACCCACTGCCTCCCTTCCACTTCCCAGATGGTCAAAAATCTCAGCGGTGATATCCTCGTACCTGTTGCAAATGGAGGTCTTATTGTCCCAGTTTGTGGCTCGTCCAGTTAAGAGACAAAGGCAATGTTAAAGACAATCTTGACTCAGTCTGTAAAATACAGAGATGGCTGGAGCTTGAAGTGCAAAGTGCACTGGGTACGGTATTGTTTTGGGATCCGTCAAAGCAATCGGGCACTGGAATCTAGTGCTCCAAGGGAAGAGGTTGACTGGTGTGTGCTTGCTGTAGCAAGATAGAGAGTTAGTTGAGAGTGGTGAGAAGATAGTCAATGGTTTCTTGCTGCTTCTGAATCATGTGCTCATGTTGAGGGATGAATTCCTTTAGGCAAGCAATCACTGGTTCACCCAATCTGTCAGGAAATGTTTGAGGTCGGCTGGTTTGATGACTGAAGAAGGATTGTGGATGAGAGTTGGGTTTAAATAGATTGCAGGCGATGAGTTGGAAACTAGTGGCAGGTGACTTCTTTTAGCTGGGTGGAGATGGGAGGTGCCTTCCTGTGTAAGCCCGACAAGGAAAGGTTATTGTCAAGACAACGTGTCCTTTCTGTCTCCTTTCTGTACTCCAACTTGCTGTTACTTGAGATTTGGATCAGTACAGTGGAATCATTTGCAAACTTGTAAATGGGATTAGAACACAATCAGGCCACACTTACGTGTGTATAGGGAGTGGAGTAGGAGGCTGAGAATGCAACCTTGTGCAGCACTGACGTTGAGGATGATAATGATGGAGGTGATGCTGCCTAGCTTTACTGATTACAATCTGTTGTCAGGAAGTCAGAGATCCACTTGCAAAGAGAAGTGTTGAGTCCCTGGTCTAGGAGTTGGGAGATATGCTTGCTTGGAATTATAGACTTGAAGGCAGAGAAGTAGTCAATAAACATTATCCTTAAGTAGATGTTGTTACTCTCCAAATGCTCCAGAGATGAGTGTAAGTCCAGGGAGATGGCGTCAACCATGGATCTGTTTCGCTGGTAGGTGAATTGCGGTAGGTTGAGGTTGTCAAGGAGGAGTTTGACATATTGGCTATAAGGTCTGATCTATGAGCTTGACTGTGTTGCCTTGATGTTGGACCAGTCCCTGGGACAAATTTCTCAAATTTGAGAACAGTCTACAGTTATTTGTAATGAGATGCTTCAATGATTGACTGGGCTTGATGTGAATTTGCCATTTTCAAATCCGTTGCCAAGGTTGATGGTGGTCTGATTAGTTTCATTATTTTTGTATTTCAATCTAGCAGTTTTCACACAAATAAATGGCTTGCTGGAGCGTTTCAGAGGGTGGTAAGGGTGAACTGCACTGCTGCGGGTCAGAAGTTACATAAAGACCAGACTGGGTAAGGGCAGTAGGTTTTCTTACTTATACGGCTTTAATGAATAAGATAGGATTTTCTGACAATCTGCTAAATTTATGATCAGTATTTATGACTAAGCTCATCATTAATTGACTGTAGAATAAACATAATGAGAGAAATAGTGATGTTATTTTTCCTTCAGCGCAGTTTGAAAAACCCCAAATTACAATCAGAGACAGGAATGAAAAAGAATCCATTCTCAGGTTCTGCTTTGCATTTTGCATCAATAGATGGTGCCATTGCTCAGTTTTAAGAAGATATTTTTAAAACTTTGAGAAGTTGTATTGAATATTTTGGATAACCAACAAAATCTCCCAGAGAATTTAAAAAAAGGAAACTGGAATATGACAAAAAAAGTATCTTTAAGACCTTAAAGTTATCAGTGCTCCCAATTTGTATTTCACTCATTTAATTACCTTCAAGTTCAAGTTTATTGTCATTTGACTATAGATATGTACAACCAAATGAAACAACATTCCTCTGGACCACGATGCGCCCACAAAATATGTATCACATATAACACATAAACCAAAATATTATACCATAAGTTAATATAATATAATTCAAAATGCACATAGTAAAGAGCAGCACAGATAAACAGTAAACATTACAGTAAAGAGCTCGCTGTCTTAGTGACGAGACCTCGGTGGTGGCAGCGTATTCATTAGTCCCACAACCTGAGGGAGGAAGCTGTTACCCAGTCTGGCAGTCCAAGTCCTGATACTTCTGCACCTCCTTCCTGACGGCAGTGGGCCAAAGAGATTTTAGGATTGTCATGGTGCATTCAAGGAGGACTGAAGCAGGTGTGGAAGAATGGCAAAATCCCCAGGAAAAGACGGAAACAAGAGGTTAAACATTGGAATCAGAGCCTCAGAGGGGCGACTGAGTGACACCACGAGGTAATTAATTCTCTGCAACATAATGACCCCCCCCCACTAAGGCACTGAATGAGAGTCCTCTTTAAATAATCATAGACTGCAGGAAACACATGCCAGTCAGAATTAATGTGACAGGATTAAAACAAAAACACAAGGGTTTATCAACTCTGGTTAAGACACTGATTAGTAAATTCAGGTGCTCAAAAACCCCTGCGGCTCAACGCTGTACAGAAAGCCACAGGGCTCATGACAGGACTTCCCCCCCGAGGCCGATACTGGATGGCCCAGGGAGCTCTCGAGGCAGATCTGAAAAACACAAGGTAGTTCTGGAGCTCGAGCCTCCTCAGGCAGGTCTGAAAAACGCAAGGCAGACTTGGAGCTCAAGACAGGAATAGGTGGTAGGGATCTTCAACAAAGATTTGGACCCTTCATCTGCTACGCTCCCAGAAAATGGCACAAGTAGGTGGGAGGGAGACCTCCCCCCTAAATAATTAACTACTTTAGTCCCTTTTCTAAAGGAGTGCATTTGTCAATAATCTCTATTTCCTGCAATGGATCCTGCCTCACAACCAAGAAGATGATATTTCCAGCTAATGAAGCAAGTTACTTTACAGTTACTTTATATTAAATGGGGCACATTTTATTTTGTGTAGTAAGTTCCAACAGAGATTTTAATTTGACAAAGCATTTCCGAAACATCAACACACTTTTTACAAAGGATTATAGCTACCACTATGTTACAGGCGAACAAGTTATGTAGCACACAAAGTGGACTCTGAGAAGCCATCTTTCTGGACTGACGCTGAGGAGTAAATGCTTCTCAGTAATTCTGACCAGCTCCTACTGCCTTATAATTTTAATACTTTTTCTATATTTGTCTTTCTATCTGTGAAATATCATAACAACATCATCTGTATATGATATTCTGCGACTGCTGCAGTCTTTTTGTGGAATTGTTCCTCTTAATCAGGTTGACATATGTTGTATTCCAGCCCAGAGAATGTACCTGACTAAGTGCTGAAGACCTGTGCTAAATTAACTGGCTGGAGTGTTTACGGACATCTTCAATTACTCACTTTGGCAGTCTGAGGTCCCCGCCTGCCTCAATTCCAGCAGCACTTACAGTCACCATGATGAAATGCATCAAGCGGTTGGGCATGAAGCATATCAGTTCCTACCTGATCTGCTCCAATTTGCCGATCATCACAACAGGTCAACAACAGATGCTATTTCATTATTTTATCACTCAGCTCTTGAACACCCAGACAATGAAGATGCAGGATGATTTTCATTGACAGCAACACAGCATTCAAGACTACCAACCCCTCTAAAGTCATTACTTAGCTCCAAGACCTGGCCTCAGTACCTCTCTGTGAAATTGGATCCTTGATTTCTTCACTGGCAGACATATACATATTGACAACATCATCTCCTCCAGAATCACCATCAGCCTAGGTGGTACAGCATAGCTCCCTACTCTACTCACTTTATATTTATGATTGTGTGGCTACATACAACTTCAATGCCATATTTAGACTAAAAGATATAGGAGCAGAATTGGGTCATTTGGCCAATTGAGTCTGCTCCACCATTTCATCATGGCTGATCCATTTTTCCTCTCAGCCCCAGTCTCCTGCCTTCTCCCCGTATCCCTTCATGACCTGACTAATCAAGAATCTATCAACCTCTGGTTTAAATATACATAAAGACTTGGTTTCCACTGCTGCCTGTGGCAAAAAATTCCACAGTTTCACCACTCTCTGGCTAAAGAAATTACTCCTCATCTCCATTCTAAAAAGATGCCCCTCTGTTTTGATGCTGAGCTTTCTGGTGTGAGACTCTCCCACCATAGGAAACATCTTGTTGACATCCACTCTATCAAGGCCTTTCACCTTTCGATAAGTTTCAATTAGGTCACCCCTCATTCTTCTAAAACCAGTCAATACAGGCCCAGAGCCTCCAAACGTTCTTCATGTGACAAGCCATTTAATCTTGGAATCAATTTTGTGAACTTCCTTTGAACCCTCTCCAGTTTCAACACATCCTTTCTAAGATAAGGGGCCAAAACCTGCTCACAATACTCCCAGTGAGGCCAGACCAGTGCCTTATAAAGTCTCAACATGACACCCCTGTACTCATATTCTAGACCTCTTGAAATGAATGCACTTGCCTTCCTCACCACAGACCCAACTTGTAAATTAATACAAGGACTCCTAAATCCCTTTGCATCCCATATTTTTATATTTTCTCTCCATTTAGAAAATGGTCAACCCTTTCATTTTTTCAACCAAAGTGTATGACCATACATTTCCCAACACTGTACTCCATCTGTCCATTCTCCTAATCTGTCTGCATCCGTCTGTAGCCTCCCTATTTCTTCAAAACTACCTGTCCCTCCACCTATCTTTGTATCATCTACAAAATTTGCAACAAAGCCATCAATTCCATCATCCAAATCATTGACATATAACAAGAAAAAAACCAGTCCCAACACAGACCCCTGTGGAATACCACTAGTTACTGGCAGCCAACCAGAAAAGGCTCCCTTTTTTCCCACTCTTTGCCTCCTGCCAATCGGCCACTGCTTTATCCATGCTAGAAGCTTTCCTGTAATATCATAGGCTCATAGTTTGTTAAGTAGCCTCATGTATGGCACATTGTCAAAGGTCTTCTGAAAATCCAAGTACACAACATCGACTGATTCTCTTTTCTCTATCCTGCTTGTTATTTCCTCAAAGAATTCTAACAGATTTGTCAGGCAAAGTTTTCCCTTGAGGAAACCATGTTGACTTGAGCCTATTTTATCATGTGCCTCCAAGTACCCCAAGACCACATCCTAGACAATCGGCTCCATCTTCCCAACCACTGAGGTCAGGCTAACTACCCTATAATTTCCTTTCTCCTACCTCTCTCCCTTCTTGAAGAGTGAAATGACATTTGCAGTTTTCCTGTCTTCCAGAACCATTCCAGAGTCTAGTGATGCTTGAAAGGTCATTACTAATGCATCCACAATCTCTTCAGTCACCTCTTTCAGAACCCTGGGTGTACACCATCTGGTCCAGATGATTTATCTATCTTCAGATCTTTCAGTTTCCCAAAAGCCTTCTCCCTAATAATGGTAACTTCACCCACTTCATGACCTCTGACACCTTTAACTTCCACCATAGTGCTCATGTCTTCCACAGTGAAGACTGATGCAAAATACTTATTCAGTTCATCCTCCATTTCCTTGTCCCCATTACTACCTCTCCAGCATCGTCTTCCAACAGTCTGATATCCACTCTTGCCTCTCTTTTGCACTTCATATATCTGAAGAAACTCTTCATATTCTCTTTAATATTATTAGCTAGCTTACTTTTATGTTTCATCTTTACCTTCTTAATGACTTTTTTAGATGCCTTCTGTTGGTTTCTAAAAGCTTCCCAGTCCTCTAACTTCCCACTAATTTTTGCTCTATTATATGCTCTGCCTTTAGCTTTTATGTTGGCTTTGATTTCCCTTGTTAGCCACGGTTGTGTCATCTTGCCTTTAGAATACTTCCTCTTTGGGATGTGTATATCCTGTACCTTTGGAATTGCTTCCAGAAATTCCAGCCATTGCTTCTCTGCCATCATCCCTGCCAGTGTTCCCTTCCAATCAATTCTGGCCAATTTCTCTCTCATGCCTCTGTAATTTCCTTTACTCTACTGTAATACTGATTCATCTGACATTAGCTTCTCTTTTTCAAATTTCAGGGTGAATTCGATCATATTATGATCACTTGTCCCTTAGGGTTCTTTTACCTTAGCTCTCTAATCAATTCCAGTCCATTGCACATATTTAAGTTTGCTGACAATACTACTGTTGTTGGTTGATAGATGCATATCATATTTTTTACTGAGTTAAGTATTGTATGTAATTAGTTTTGCTACAACAAGTGTATGGGACATTGGAAAAAATGCTGAATTTCCCCATGGGGATGAATAAAGTATCTATCTATCTATCTATCTATCTATCTAAGATTGAAAACAACAATCTCTCAACTCAGTGCCTAAACAACTCAATGTCAGCAAAACCAAAGAACTGATCATTGATTGTAGGAGAAAAAAGTCAGATACCAATGAGTCAATCCTCATTAGGAGAATGGAGGGAGATGGGGGTCAGTAGCTTTAAATTCCTTGGTGTTAACATAGCAAAGGAACAGTCCTGTGGCCTGCATGTAAGTGTCATCACAAAGAAGTCATGACAGCATCTCTCTTTTCTTAGAAGTTTGTGTACTTTTGGCACGTCACCAAAAACTTTGACTAACTTCTATAGATGACAATAAAAAATATCCTAACTAGTTGCATCATGGCCTGGTATAGACATATCTACAGAAAGTAGTGGATACAGCCCAGTCCATCAAAGGCAAAGCTCTCACCATCATTGAGTACATTACCTGGAACGCTAGTGCAAGAAAGCAGCATCCATCATCAAGGGTCCCCACCATCCAGGACATGCTCTCTTCTTGCTATTACCATCAGGCAGGAGGTACAGAAACCTTAGGTCACACACCACCAGGTTTAGAAACAGTTATTACCCTACATCCAACAGGCTCATGAACTGGTGTGGATAACTTCACTCTCTACGACTCTGAACTGATTCCACAACCTACAGACTCACTTTCAAGCTCTCTTTACAAACTCATGTTCTCAGTATTATATTTTATTTACACAGTTTGTCTTCTATTGCACATTGGTTGTTTGACTGTCTTTATGTATAGTTTTTCTGTAAATTTCTATTTTTTCCTGTAAATGCCTGCAAAAAAATGAATCTGAAGGTTGCTGATGGTAACATAGTTTGATAAATAAATTTACTTTTAAGTTTGAACTTTGTTCCTCTTAATCATATCAAGTGGGTGTGTAAAGTTTAAAAAAGTCTTTCTACTGTTCCACTGTCAGTATTTTGGACCTTAAACTTTAATGTTCTGCTGTGCATATAAATTGAGGTAAGCTATAAATATTTTGGCCCTGGGTGGTGAATATCCACCACAAATAGTGGAGGAACTCCGCAGGTTGAGCAACATCTGTGGGAGGGAGGGACTTTTGATATCAATAGCAGCTACTTCCCATCTACAATTTGGCTCTTGAACCAAACTCTACAGCTTGAATCACTATTGCGACACCATATCTTGCACTACCACAGAACAACAAATTTCACAATATATGCCAGTGATAATAAACCTGATTCTGACTTTTATTCTGTTCTAATTGTGTTGTTCTTGTAAAAAATTGTGGAAGATTTATGTTCAATTTATGTTTTTCTTATGAATGGTATGTCTCTCATGCTATGTGCCTGTGATGCTGCTGCAAGCAAGTTTTTCACTATGCATGTGAATTAATCAAAGTCGAGTTTATTGTCAGATGCACAAGTATATGTATGCACAGGTGCAATGAAAAACTTGCAGCAGCATCACAGATGCATACAGTAGGATCCACAATGACAGCAAGTGCTATCTAGTCTGCCCGAAAAGTATTTGCAGAGTTTGCTTTCACTGCTGTTGAGACAGAGAATTACAAGCAGTCATTACCATCTGAGAGAAAAAGATTGGCTTCATCTCTGTTTTAAATGGGCATCCTCTTCTTTTAAAACAGTCATATTCCTGGTTCTAGATGCTCTCACATCAACAACCTCTCTCTTTGGCCACCTTCAGGAAATTATATGCATTATTCATCCTTTCCAACGGATACAGACCCAGCTTTTCCTAAGAAGATGCACCCATTCCAGATGGAATGTGGAAATTCCAGTGTCCTTTTCCCATTCCAGTGGAAAATTCTTGCCCATATTCAAAGGCATTTTCTCCTCACTTTCACTTTGGCTTCCCATAATTCCCCTTTTCATACTGTTTTTTCTTCTCCTGGCTATGTGCCCTGACAGATTATTTTAGTTGAAAGAACATGTAATGCTAAATCTCAACTCAACATTGTAATGCTTTCCACATTGGTAACAAAATCCGGACGTCTTCAGCCTTGTTTTGTTTTTCTACTCTTCCTCCAACCCGCTGATTCTCCCTCTTTCCTTTGCAATACAGTCTTGCTGCAATATTTGATGAAGTAGTCAGTCTTGACACTTGAGTGTAACTAATGAGAATTGGTAAGCAGTGCAGCCTGTTCAAACCTTTTGAACATTTAGACATTTGTGTTGTTACATTATCTCGTATCCAGGAGTAGCGGACCGCACAACCCCATCTACATCGGTGGTGTGCAGGTGGAACAGGTCAAAAGCTTTAAGTTCCTCGGGGTGAATATCACAAATGACCTGACTTGGTCTAACCAAGCAGAGTCCACTGCCAAGAAGGTCCACCAGTGCCTTTACTTCCTGAGAAAGCTGAAGAAATTTGGCCTGTCCCCTAAAACCCTCACTAATTTTTATAGGTGCACCGTAGAAAGCATTCTTCTAGGGTGCATCACAACCTGGTGTCCAAGACTGGAAGAAGCTGCAGAAGATTGTGAACCTAGCCCAGCACATCACACAAACCAATCTTCCATCCTTGGGCTCACTTTACACCACACGCTGTCGGAGCAGTGCTGCCAGGGTAATCAAGGATAAGTCCCACCCAGCCAACACACTTTTTGTCCCACTTCCCTCCGGGAGAAGGTTCAGGAGCATGAAGATACATACGGCCAGATTTGGGAACAGCCTCTTTCCAACTGTGATAAGACTGCTGAACAGATCCTGACCCGGATCTGGGACCTTCCAAATATCTGGACCTGACTTGCACTACCGTACTTTCCCTTTTCTATTTACTAATTATGATTTATAATTTAAACTTTTATTATATTTACTTCGATTTGTACTTCAGGGAGCGCAAAGCGCAGAAACAAATATCACTGTGATGATTGTACGCTCTAGTATCAATTGTTTGGTGACAATAAAATATTTGTATTTGTGTTCTTTCTAGTAAATCAATTACTTGCAATCATTAAGTCAGTAAGTGCACCACATGATAAAATTATGCCATACAAACAGAATTCGTTCTTTGATCTGTGCTGTGTCAGTTAATTTTGTTCCGTGTTACTGGAGACCATCTTGTAGTCATGAAAGAAAAAAGTTGGCTTGGAATCTTACTCTCAGGCACTCTTAAATTGCTCTTGGAGGAAAATATATGGACAATCAGATTAAAGGTAGATGGTTTCTCTCCCTTGCAAGGTTAAAATTATCCATTGGTTCTCATTTTGGCCCTGGGTAGTGAATATCCACCACAAAAAGTGGAGGAATTTGAATTTGAATTTATTTAAATCTTACATCCATCCCACAACATGAGGGAGTAAAAATCTTTGTGTAATGACTCCATCGCAATGTGTAGACATGTGAATTTAAAAATCTAATGGCTTGTAGAAGGAAGCTTTCCCCGGAGCCTGTTGCTCCTGGATTTAATGCTGTGGCACCATTTGCCAGACGAAGGCAGCTGAAACAGTTTATGGTTGGGGTGATTGGTGTCCCCAATGATCTTCCAGGCCTTCTTTATACACCTGCTGCTGTAAATGCCCTCAGTGGAGGGAAGTTCACATCCACAGATGCACTGGGCTGTCTGTACCACTCTCCACAGTGCCCAGTGATCAATGTTGGTGCGGTTCCCTTGCCAGGCAGTGCTACAGCCAGTCAGGATGCTCTCAATGGTGCCCCTGTAGAAGGTCTTGAGGATTTGTGGGCTCGTGGCAAACTTCTTCAGTCGCCTGAGGTGGCAGAAAAGCTGTTATGCCTTTTTTTGCCACACAGCCGGTGTAGACAGTCCAGGTGAGATCTTCAGTGATGTGTGTACCGAGGAGTTTGAAACTACTCACCCTCTCAAGAGCTGTCACATTGCCTGTCTCCATTCCTCCTGTAATCCACGATCAGCTTTTTATGTTTTTTGGACATTCAGGACACAGCAGGTCAAGCAACATCCATGGGAGGGAAGGAATTGTTGATATTTCAGGTTGAGACATCAGTAACAGCTACTTCCCTTCAACAGTCTGGTTCCTGAGCCAAGCTGCACAAGTCTAATCGCTGCCTGTGTGTGCTTCTTCTCCCTGTGATCATGTGGGCTTTCCCCCAGATACTCCAGTTCCCTCCCAAACACGTGCAGGTCAGTGGGTTAATTGGCTGCTGTAGATCCCCTCTAAAATTAAGGTTATATAGGATTAGTATAAATGGGTGGTTGGCATGGACTCGCTGGGCTGAGAACCCTGTTTTCATGCTCTACTTCTCTATGACACAGTGATTCTAGTCCCCTCTGGATGCCAAGGAGAATTATGTCATACAGCCTGACCACAACCACAACCACAACCTAACAACTGTCAGCACCTGCAGCAGCAAAAACTGTGGAAAAATAAGTGCAAGCTGTTAAAGTATTGACCATTCTTTGAATCAATTTAATTTTTTACAGTTCAATCTTTCTCTGAGGATCGTCATCTTATCGTGGTAGTGAGACCTGTGAGTTCCTAAGATCCCAATAGCGTTGCCATCTGGACTTTACCCATCTGGCACTTAGCTCCTGGCAGGGTCACCCATGGTGGTAAGGTCAAGGGTGAATTTCCAGACAAAGAGCGATCCAGCCAAGACTTCAGTGGTGGAGCTGGCGAAAGGTGATGATGCATCATGACAGCAGTGAAGGCAGAGGAAAGCTGAAGTAGTGAACCCTGACCTCATCTGTCAAGGACCATGTGATTGGCTACCTGTACATCAAGCTCCCCATGTTAAGCAAAGTCACATACAGGCGTTCTCCACCCGAACATCCCAGCTATGTGGATCCCAGATTGGACTCTACAGCCACATGAGGATCCACCAATAGACAACCCCTTAGGAGAACATCATATTGGGCTCGAGTGATGGCACTACCATTAATTATTCAATCAGAACTGACCCCATTATCAGTTAATTTATCCATTAAAATGGACAGATGTTCCACAGAAACCCTGTTATACTGGGAGGTGTGAGGGAGTGGGTAAACCAAAAGATTTCTTTTTTGATTATTTGTCATTTAATTTTAGGACTTGAAGTGTTACATGTTACAATAATTAGCTGTCTCACAAGTTGAAGGACTTTGTATTAATAGCAATAGGCAAAGGTGCCTTGAAAAATGGCATTTGTCAAAAAGCATACAATCTTGGGTGAAGAATAATTTAACACCCACCCACAACTGATAGAACATCTTTGGCAGTGTGTGAATTTCTCTATCTTCAATCTAAAGTTCTCATTAACAGATTAGACACAATGCATAAAACTGAAGCTATTAATATATAGTACTAACATATACACTCAGTGGCCACTTTATTAGGTATGCCTGTACACCTGCTCATTAATGCAAATATCTAATCAGCCAATCATGTGGCAGCAACTCAATGCATAAAAGCATGCAGACATGGTCAAGAGATCCAGTTGTTGTTCAGACCAAACATCAGAATGGGGAAGAAATGTGATCTAAGTGACTTGGACTGTGAAATGATTGTTGGTGGCTGACAGGGTGGATTGAGTATCTCAGAAACCGTTGATCTTCCTGGGAGTTTCACACACAACAGTCTCTGGAGTTTACAGAAAATGGTGCAAAAAAACAACAAAAAAAACATCCAGTGAGTGGCAGTTCTGTGGGCAAAAACACCTTGCTAATGAGAGAGATCAGAGAATGGCCAGGCTGGTTCAAGCTGACAAGAAGGTGATGGTAACTCAAATAATCACACATTAGAACAGTGGTGTGTGCAGAAGACATTCAACATGTCAAACTTCTTGGCTCTGTGGTTCTGCTAGGTGAATCTAAAATCTGGATTTTATAAAAGAGCAAGAGGAGGAAGATTAACTCATTTAAAATGAGGTGCTGAGAAAGACTGCACAGTGATGCAGCCAGTATCAAGCTGCATCAAACTTCAAAGAGAAGGGTTCTATCCTGATCTGTGGCGCTGTCTGTGTGTGCAGTCTGCATTTTCTCCCCGTGACCATGTGGGCTTTCCCCCAAGATACTCCATTTCCCTCCCAAACACGTGTTGGTTGGTGGGTTAATAGGCTGCTGTAGATTCCCTCTAGTACGTGGGTGAGTGGTAGAATCCAGGGGGAGCTGATGGAAACATGGGGAGATTGGAAAATTAAGGTTATATAGGATTAGTATAAGTGGGTGGTTGGCATGGACTCGCTGGGCTGAGGACCCTGTTTTCATGCTCTACTTCTCTATGACACAGTGATTCTAGTCCCCTCTGGATGCCAAGGAGAATTATGTCATACAAGGCCAAGTGAAGCCCATTTATTCCTTTGAAGCTATGATGTTAAAGCAGACATGGACATATTTTGAGTTCTGATGTGGGTGAACAATGGAACAGAGAAGATAATCATACTGGATGTAACAGAAGGAAGGACAGTGTACAGGGATAGATTAAAATAGCTCCTCTTTGTGCCTGCCGAATCTGTGGGATGCACTTATAGGATTGAATAAATCTATACATTCACTAGCAGTTGAATAGAGCATTTTGGTGAGATCTGATTAATTGGAATCTTATGGTTAGCACGATGAGTTTAATTTCTGATTGGATTTTCGCTGGATGATTCAAAATGCAATCAATGCAACATCACGAATCTGCTTAATTTGATGCCTCCCTTCCCACCCCACCGTCCATTCGTTTCTCTTTGCTTTTACAAAAAGGACAAAGAGACCAACAAGAATGCAAAGAACAGAAGTGAAATGAGAGACATGCTAAGCGATTGCGTTCTCCTCAATTCAAGTTCAAGCTTATTGTCAGAGGTGTACATATACAGGTTATTTTGCGGCAACAACACAGTACATGACAAGATGAGGTTAAACATAAGTTCATATAAACTTAAATTAATATAAATTATACCTGGATATTCTAGATGTAGAGGAGATACTTCCACTACTCAGAGAGTCTAAGATCCCAGGGCACAGCATCAAAATAAAGGGATGTCCCTTTAGAACAGAGATGAGGAGGAATTTCTTCAGTCAGAAGGTGGTGAATCTGTGGAATCCATTGCCACAGAGCATGGTGGAGGCCAAGTCACTGGGTGTACTTAAAGCAGAGGATGATAGAATCTTGATTGGTAAGGGGTTAACAGTTATGGAGAGAAGATGGGAGAATGGATTGAGAAACTAAATCAGCCATGATTGAACAGCGGTGCAGAGACAATGGGCTTATGATGCCAAGATAGTGTACTGGATAGAGTGATGTTATTACAGCTTAGGCCATTGAAATTTGGAGTTCAATCCTGGTGTCTTAGAGTCATAGAACACTACAGTGCAGAAACAGGCCCTTTGGACCATCTAGTCAATGCTGAACAATTAATTTGCATAATTGGCCTGCACCTGAACTATAGCCCTCCATACCCCTCCAATCCATGTATCTTAAATATTGAGATCGAACCCACATCCACTAGTTGTGCTGGTGGCTTGTTCCACACTCCTTCCATTATCTGAAATAAGTTCCCCCTCATGTTCTCCTTAAATATTTCACCTTTCACCCTTAACACATGACCTCTAGTTGTAGTCTCACCCAACCTCAGTGGAAAAAGCCTCCTTGCATTCACGCTATCTATACCCCTCATAATTTTGTGTACAACTATCAAATGTCCCCTCAATCTTCCATATTCTAGTGAATAAAGTCCTAACGTATTCAACCTTTCCCTATAACTCAGGTTCTCAAGTCCCAGCAACATCTTTGTAAATTTTCTCTGTACTCTTTCAATCTTATTTACATTTTTCCTGTAGGTAGGTGACCAAAACTGCACACAATACTCCAAATAAGGCCTTACCAAAGTCTGAAACAACATCAATATAACATCCCAAATCCCAACATTGAATTATGAAGGCCAATGTGACAAAAGTTTTCTTTATGACCTTATCTACCTGTGATGCCACTTACAAGGAATTGTGGATCTATATTCCCAGATCCCTCAGTTCTGCCACACACCTACCGTTCACTGTGTAAGACCTACCCTGGTTGATCCTCCCAAAGTGCAACACCTCACACTTGTCTTCATTAAATTCCATCTGCCATCTTTCCAGCTGGTCCAGACCCTGCTGCAAACTCTGATAGTCTTCCTCACTGTCCAATACATCCACAATGTTGGTGTCATCCACAGATTAGTGATCTACTTTATCACATAATCATCCAGATCATTGGTGTAGATGACAAACAACAACAGATCCAATACTAGTCCCTGCAGCACTCCACTAGTCACAGGCCTCCAGTCAAAGAGGCAACCATCTATTACCACTCTATGGCTTCTCCCACAAAGACAATGTCTAATCCATTTTATTCCCTTCATCTTGAATGCCAAGTGACTGAACCTTCTTGACCAACCTAATATGTGAGGCCTAGTCAGGAGAACACTTAAGGTAAATGCAGATGCAAAAATCTATTTAAGATCTCCCCCATCTCTTTTGACTCCACACATAGGTTACTACTCCGATCTTCAAGAGGACCAAATTTGTTCCTTGCTATCATTTTGCTCTTAATATATCTGTAGAAGCTCTTAGGGTTCTCCTTCACCTTGTCTGCTAGAGCAACTTCCATATCTTCTTTTAACCCTCCTGATTTCCTTCGTAAGTGTTCTCTTGCACTTCTTATACTCCTCAAATATCTCATTTGTTCCTACCTGCCTATACTTGCTACGCACCTTCTTTTTCTGAACCAGAGCTTCAATGTCTCTCAAAAACTAAAGTTCTCCAAACATGTTATCCTTGCCTTTTATTCTGACAGAAACATACAAAGCCTGTACTCTCAAAATTTCACTTTTGAAGGCCTCCCACTTACCAAACGACGGAACCCTGGACAATGAGCTGCCAGTACTGCCCTTCTTGCAACCAAGTTTCACTCATGGCTACAATGTCATAATTCCATGTGTGATTCATGCCCTAAGCTCATCCATCTTTCCTACAATACTCCTTGCATTGAAGTATACACAGTTCAGAACATGAGTCCCGTCATCCTCAACCTTTTGATTCCTGACTTTGTATGTAGGCTTAGCAACATTCTTTTCCACAACCACTTCTGGCATGCTGGTTCCCAATCCCCTGCAACTCTAGTTTAAACCCTCACCTCTCCCTCATGTAGCACTAGCAAACCTTCCCACTAGGATATTAGCCCCCCTCCAGTTCATGTGCTAACCATTCCTGCTGTACAGGTCCCACCTTCCCTGGAAAAGAGCCCAATGATCCAAAAATCTGAAGCCCTCGCTCCCTGACCCTGGCACCCGAAAGGCAACAAACCATTCACAAATCTCATTCTTGTCCCCAGAAACTCCTTTCTGTCATCCTAACCAACAAATCCCCTGTCACTACAGCTCACCTCTTCTACCCCACTTACCTTCAGAGATGCAGAGCCAGGCTCAATTCCAGACACCTAACCACTGTGACTTTCCATTGCTAGGTCATTCCTCCCTCATCCCCCCATCCCCCAAACAGTATCCTAAGTGTTGTTAAGGGGAATAGCCATAGGGGTTCTCTGCACTTGCAGTCTATGCCCTTTTCACTTCCTGACGGTCACCCAGTTACCTGTGTCCTGCACCTTGGATGTAATTACCTCCCTGTATGTCCTGTCTATCAATCCCCCAGCCTCCCGACTAATCAAATGTTCATTGATTTCGAAGTCCAACTTCAACTCTGTTGGATGCAGTTCTTGCAGATGTAGTCATCAGGAACACATAAGGTCTTTCTGCCATCACACATCCCGGAAGAGAAACGTACCACTATCCTGCCTGGCATCCCGACTGCTCTAAGTGTGCGATATGAAAGAAAAAAAGAATAAATAATGAAAAAAAGATCTACTTACAGCCTTTGCCTCTCTTTGCTGAAGCCTCAATGAGCCAAAGCCTCAACTCCCCTCTCTAACACTGGCCCACTCACACAATGGCCACTCTGCTTAAACTTAACTTATTTTTATTGGATCTTTCCAAGTGCCTAATTATGCGTAATCCAATTTCTCAATGGGAACTGTGGTTGCAAAATGTTCTGACTGACCCCACTCACCTTTTAAACTCTCTCTCCCTCTATATAATCCACTATCTCCTTGGGATTAGTGCCACACTAAATATGTCGACTGCCCTGCCTGCTTCTTTTAAACTCTCCCTCTATGCAATCCCAATGTCCCCTTGGGAACTGTGGTATGCCCTCTGTAAGGAGTCTGTACATCCTCCCTGTGGAATGTGTGTGTTTCCTCCCACAGTCCAAAGATGCACTATATAGGTTAATTGGCCATTGTAAATTATCCCATGATTAGGTTAGGGTTAAATCGGGGTTAATGGGGTGGCACAGCTCAAAAGGCTGGAAGGGCCTACTCTATGCCATATTGCTAAATAAATAATTCTACTCCTATATCTTATGGACTTATGGTCTTACACTTAAACATGTACAAAATAAACATAGTAACGTAAGTGCAAGATCGAGCAAGAGAAACAAAAATATAGTCCGAGGTTAGGGTTTTTCAGGCGGGTTCAGAAACCAGATGGCAGTGGGGAAGAAGCTGCTGTTGAACCCTGTTAGAGGAAAAATGGATCAGCTATGAAGAAATGGCAGAGCAGACTTTATAGGCCAAATGGCCTAATTCTGCTGGTATATCTTATGGTCTTATCACACAACCTTGAGATGTGGGTCTTCAGGCTCCTGTACCTTCTACCTAATGGCAGCATTGAGAAAAGGGCGTGGCTTTGATGGTGGGGGTTCCAGTCTCTAATCTAATTAGAGGTAGTGGGTTCCTAATCTAATTTAATCATTTTTAAATTATTGGTATTCTCATTTGTTTCCTTTAATTTGTGCTTGTATATGTTTCATTGAACGAACATGGGATTTATCTCAGTGCTATGAATGCTTCCTGAAATATGGTAGGAGTTGTTGGAAGATGGTGGAATTTTAATTGGTCGGTTATGTAAATACGTTTTGCTGGCAGGATGATGGCTAATTAATATTGAATGGCTTCCTTATTTTTCTCATGAATAATTGAATTATATGCTTATTCCAGGAATCAGAGTGATCTAATGATTATGCAAATTTGTTGATTTCAACCCAGCATTCTCATCAGGTAAGTACCAGCACCATCTAAGGAGCAGAAATTTTGTCAGAATTTCACCTCCCTGAATGGAAGTGGCACTCATGGTTTATGAAGCCATTTCACTTTGGAATATCAGGAAATCTGGATAACAAGTGGTCAAGAATATAAAAGCAAGGATGAACTGCTGAGACTTTCTAAGACGTTAGGCAGACCACATTTAGAATATTTTGAGCAATTTTGTCCCAGTATCTAAGGAAAAATGTGTTGGCCCTGGAGAGGATCCTGAGGAGGTTCACAAGAATGATCCTAGGAATGAAAAGGTTAATTTATGAGGAGAGTTCAATATCTCGGAGCCTGTACTCAAAAGGGCTCAGAAGGATGAGAGGAGAGTTTATTGAAACCTATTGGATGCAGAAAGGCCTGGATAGAGTGGACTTGAAAAGGCTATTTCCATCAGTAGGAGAGTCTAGGATCTGAGTGCACAGCAACAGAATAAAGAGACATCCCTTTAAAACTGAGACAGGGGACGGTGAAAATGTGAAATTCATCGTCGCAGAGGGCAGTGGAGACCAAGTGTTTGGGTGAATTTAAAGCAGAGATGGATAGGTTCTTGATTCATAAGGGAGTTAAGGGTTATAGAGAGAAAGCGGGGGAATGGGGTTGAGGAAAATAATCAGCCATGTTTAAATGGCAGAGCAGTCTTGATGGGCTGAATGGCCTAATTCTTCTCCAATAGCTTATGGTTGATTATCATCTTATGTGGTTCATTGTTTTCCCTGGGTTATCATTTCATGGATCAATTACAAATTATCAATAGAATATTAAATCCAAGCTCTTTTTGCAATAGCTTCTCTGTTGTGCAGTAGGAGAAAAAAAAGCAGAATAGAACCTTCATTCTACTTGGTCTTTCAAACTGTTGAATGAAAATATGCCACAATTTCTGATTTCAGTGCCCTATGTAGAAGGGGCAGCAGGGTGGGAAGTGGTGTTGGGAATGATAAAATAAAAATAAGCAGGAGAAGTTTAAGAGATGGAGAAGGAAATGGATTTAGTCCAACATTTAGCCAGCCAGAAAGAGAAAGGAAGCATGTACAGGGTTTTAAAAGCTAAAATCAGACTGGGCCCTTGTGGAATATAAATACAGCAGGAAAGCGCTCGAGCAGGTGATTAGGAAGGACAAAAGGGGCCATGATATGTCTTTGGCGAGCATGGTCAAGGAGAATACCAAAGCATTTTATACTTACGATCACAAAAAGTGGATAATAATGAGGAAGGTAGGTCCACGCAAGGATCAAGGAGGGAATTTGTGCTTCAAATGAGAGCAAGTGGCTGAGGTACTAAATGAGTACTTGTGTTGGTTAACTGAGGAGGATTTAGAGGATAATGTAGGCAGATTATATGCTGGGACATTTTGAGATCAGGGAGGAGGCAGTGCTGGGTCTTCTGTAAAGCATTAAGTTGGATAAGTTCCCAAGGTCTGATGGCATATATCCTAGAATATTGAAATAAGCAAATGAGATTGCTGGGGCTTTGACAAATATCTTTGTGTTATCACTAGCAAAAGGCAATGTCCCAGAGGACTGGAGAGTAGCAAATGTTGTACTTAGTTCAGGAAGGTAAATAGGGATAATACAGGTAATTACAGGGCACTGAACCTCACATCAGTAATAGGAAGTTGTTAGAGTTTCATTCCCAGAATCATTCTCGTGAACTTCCTCTGGACCTTCTCCAATGCCAGCACATCTTTTTTTTAGATAAAGGACCGAGAACTGCTCACAATATTCCAAGTGTGGTTTGACCAATGCCTTATAAAGCCTCAACGTACATCCTTGCTTTTATATTCTAGTCCTCTCAAAATGAATGCTAACATTACATTTGCCTTCCTTACCACTGACTCAGTCTGTGAGTTAACCTTTAGGGAATCCTGCACAAGGACTCATTCCCTTTGTATCTCTGATTTTTGAATTTGCTCCCCTTTTAAAAAATGATCTACAATTATATTCCTTTTACCGAAGTGCATGACCATCCAGCTCCCCGCACTATATTCCTTCAGCCACTTCTTTGCCCATTTTCCCAATCCATTTAGGCTGAGTAACCAAATGACGTACCTGTAAAGATCCCAGAAGCACTGATGTAGGAAGTGTTATGATCGGGACAGATTCCACAAAGCCAGAAAAAAT
Organism: Hemitrygon akajei; assembly: GCF_048418815.1. Classification (NCBI taxonomy): domain Eukaryota; kingdom Metazoa; phylum Chordata; class Chondrichthyes; order Myliobatiformes; family Dasyatidae; genus Hemitrygon; species Hemitrygon akajei. The sequence goes on along the minus strand of NC_133141.1, from coordinate 21,186,429 downwards.
GGGAGGATGTAGTCCTTAAACAATTTATAGCAGCCCATTAGCCTCTAACACGGGGGTTCCCAGCCTTTTTTATGCTATAGACCCCTACCATTAACCATTAACCCGTAGACCCCAGGTTGGGAACTTCTGCTCTAACGTGTCTTTGGAATATGGGAGCAAATCCACAGGGATAACTCAAGACATTGAATAATAGTTGGGAGGTTATGGTGTGGTTGTACAAGAAGTTGGTGAGGCCACACTTGTAGTGCATGAGAACTCCATGCAGTCAGCACCCAAGGTTAGGTTTGAACTCGGGTTCCTAGAACTGTGAAGCAGCAGTACTACCTGCTGCGCCAGTGTGCGGCCCATGCTAATTGAAGAACTGATATCCCCAATGCTACCAGTTTAAATTTTGACTTACCAGCACTGAATATTGAACAGTCTGCCAAAGTAAAGGCAGTGAAGAGTTGAGATAAGTTGAGCAGTGGAGATTTTAAGAAATAATGACTTGGCATATTTGTAAATTGCTCCACAAGATAATGGGCCTAAGACATTCAATAGTTTTCATAGGAATTAAACACACAATGACTACTATTTGCAATTACGCATGCAAACTAATAGCTAAAGGTAATAAATTGTTACTCATATACTAGGAATCACATGGTACTGTCATCTAGACAAGTTCTCATGTTACATTCCCTGAGCTTTAATGTATTGGTTGATTAGATTTTCAAATTTGAAATATAAGTATCCATTTACAACACTTTTATGAACCTTCCCTGTGGTTATATAACTAATTTCATTCCCTACAGATCCATCTCAACTTAGCACACTGAAATCAATGGTACTGAATTTTGAAAGCAGATAAAAATACAGCAATACTGGTCTATATACATTAATGATTACCAACTAGGTATACATAGATATCCAAACAAATGGTTCTATGTTAAATCATCCACTTAGTTACCATTAACTCCAATTTTAAAAGAAATCATTGCCCGTACTCTCAGTGCTCCAGGAGGAGTTACTATGCAGAAGAAAAAGTAAAATATCTGGAAGCCAGAACTAAGGCAACACAGCTGAATGTTTTCATGATAATCAAAGCTCCCTTTAAAGCTAAAGGTGGTTTGGATTTTCCCGCATAGAGCCTGCTATTCATGCACTCACCAGTCAGCCTTCCCTACTTCCTTACTACCCATGGACCCAGAAGGGTGTTCTTGTTCATCCACATGGCTCCAGGCTTGAGCAGTGTCAGGGACTTGTTGAAATTGGTGGACATAAGTAGACCTGAATAAGGCCTGCCAATTAAGCTCTTCTGAAGGTCTGACAACCTGATGAACAGTCTCGACCCATAATGTCGACTGTTCATTTCCTTCTATAGATGCTACCTGACCGGCTGAGTTTCTCCAGCATTTTGTGTGAGTTGCTCAAGATTTCCAGCATCAATCTCGTGTCTCCGTGTGGTGAATCCCCAACTCAGCTTTGTTTTCTGTTAAGAGTTGAAGTATTTAAATAATTCTGAATATTCCTGAAACTCAAAAACTAATAATCGATGAAATGCAATAAAAGATTTATAAAATATTAAAATATTTTTAAAAAATTATTCAGAGTTCGGAGTTAATCAGGTAAGTGCAAGATGTTGCATTTTGGAAAGTCAAATCCAGGTTGGACTTTCACAATGAATGATCAAGCCCTAGGTAGTGTTTTCAAACAGAGGCACCTTGGCATTCAAATACATAGTTCTGTGAAAGCAAAGTCACAGTTAGTCCGGAAGGTGAATAAGGGTTATGGCATGCTGGCCTCCATCACTCAAGACATTGAATAATAGTTGGGATGCTATGGTGTGGTTGTACACAAAGTTGGTGAGGCCACACTTGGAGTATTTTGTTCAGTCCAAACTGCACTAAATTGGAAATAGTGCAGAAAAGATTTACAAGGATTTTACCTGGACTTGAGGGACTGAGTTACAAGGAGAGCTGGAAAAAGGGGGAGAAGTTTTGGAGATGTGTAATTTGCAAACTGGTCAAGGAGGTTGAGGAGGAAATGCACCACAGTCGTGGGCATTGCAATTTGTGAACATTGATAGGAGCTAAGCAGACACATTCATGACTAAGCTACACAATGCACAAATGAAATCTTGTCCATTCTGTGAAGGTGGTAGGAATTGCTCAGATATTAAAATTATCAGATTAAGTGTTTTTATTGTGAATTATATATATTTGGGGAGGGGGCAATGGACACCACTGGCTAAGCCAGCTCATATTGTCCTACTCCCCCAGATGCACTTCAGAAGGTAGGTTGAGTTAACTTTTTGAACCATTGCAGTCTTCTGGTGAAAGTGGTCCCATGATGCTACTCGGCAGGCAGCTGAGATTTAGGCCTGATGACAGTAAAAGAACTGTGATAAATTTCCAAGTCAGTACTGTATGCAACTTAGAAGGGAACCTGCAGGCATCTATGAGCAACAATAAGTGCAGTGAAAGGAGCTCAGGCGAGTAGATGGTGTAGATTGAGTTACAGCGTAGCCGTGATGTAGGTCATGAATGTTTGGGGTGGGATAGGGTGCTAATCAAGCAGGCTGCTTTGACCTTTGTGTTAAGCTTCTCGGGTGCTCTTCAAGGTGGACTGGTCTAGTAGAGAGCATCATGCTCTTGACTTGTGCCTCATAGATAATGGAAAGGCTGAGTGGTGTTAGGAGATGAGTTATTGATACCCAGCCTCTGATCTCTTGAACCCACTGTTTATGAGGCTGGTCAATGATGATCAGAACTGATGGATTATCCACTTGGCACTTCAACACAGTAGCAAATGCTTCAGCCTCGTCATTACTGAGGATGGGGATACTGAAGCCTTCTGCTAGCTGTTTAGAATTGCCCACTGCCATTCATGAGATGTAGTAGGGCCTGTGGGCACTTTTGATCTGATCTGATGCTCTATTAAGTGTTATTTTTGCACACATAGTCCTGTGTTTCAAATGAAAGTAGTAATTCAAGTTGCAAGTAGCAAGAAGATAGGGGTAGTGTTTGGTGAATATGCCCACAATACAAATACAAATGCAAATTAAGCAGTAATATTGTGTAAATAAGCTTAATAATCTGGACCAGGAAGCTTTGGAGGATATGGAGGTAAGTATTTATTGATGTAATTAAATATCAAAACTAACAAAGCTCTAATGTGATGCCACAAATGGACTATGTACCTCACTTGATTACATTTGAAAAAAGTTATACAGAAATTTCTCTCTACATGACACAATTTTAAAAGATTCACTTAAAACTAATCAAAACCACAATTACAGGTCGTCCTCAAGAATTACCTGCCGTAAGTACAGTCTGTACATATGATCGAGTGTTTGGCAGACCGGTGGGATGGATTTGCTGGCCGCTTTTTGCCAGGTGGGAACTCAGTTTGTGGCTGCTTTCCCTGCTCACAAACTGGATTATGGATGGTTCTCAGGAACGGAACCCTGCTGTAACTTGGAGAGGACCTGTAACTTCTAAGATATTCATAAACTTAAGAAATTCTGCTGATTCTGAAAATCCAAAGCAACACACATACACAAAATACTGGAGGAACTCAGCTGGTCAAGCAGCATCTATGGAAATGAATGAACAGCCGATGTTTTGTCCTGGCCCGAAATGTCGACTTTCATTCATTTTCATATATGCTACCTGACCTGCTGAGTTCCTGCAGCATTTTGTGTGTGTTAAATCTATTACTTACAATGACAGCTATAGAAGAAATTTGTAATGCATAATCAAAAGACAATCATCTCAGGTATGGATCTCCCAGTGACTAGTTTCTCATTTAACTCCATATCCAACAACATGGTTATAAATCAAACCAAATCCCAAGGGCTCACAGATATGCTTCATATTCAACTTTGAGAATTTGGCTTTTTCGAGGTTTATCCAAGTTTCCCTGGTCAGAAAGCACCCATCCCCAAAATAAATCCACGCTGGCTGGAATACATGTTGAAAGAAGTGCCGCCACTTTGTTTTCTCCGCAACCACGTGCTCAATAAAGAAAAATGCACCGCCCTGCAGGAATAAAATAAAAACTTGTGAGCGATCCAAAGAAACCAAAGTGAACAGGTAGTTAAGTAATTTGCAGATTATAATCCATCAGTTTTAGACTGCAATTAGTATAATATCTTAAACTGCAAGAGTAATTTCTGCAGACTGATGTGTGCTTTTGTGACCATACATAGATTTTGGTACTTTGCTTGATGCTCATACCAAACAAAGTGAAATCATACCACACAACACTTTATTCCTGCTGAGAAAGAGAAGGTTCCTGTCTTTAAAGCAAGCCGTAAATGGTTCTGTTTTTGAAATCAATATGTTCATCAATTTAAGGTAGATTGATTTTAGGCGTTGGCAAGGAGTAGCTGGAAAATTTCAATGTCCAACTCTATGCATGCTTGCTGAGAAAAGGCTGGTGTATATAACTGTCCTGCTATCACTCTCCAAACTTCTTTCTAGATCTACACTCAGTGGCCATTTTATTAGGCACACCCTCTAATCAGCCAATCATGTTGCAGCAATTCAATGCATAAAAGCATGCAGATATGGTCAAGAGGCTCAGGTGTTGTTCAGACCAAACATTAGAATAGGGAAAAAATGTGATCTAAGTGACTTTGACTGTGGAATGATTGTTGGTGCCAGATGGGGTGGTTTGAGTATCTTAGAAACTGCTGATCTCCTGGAATTTCTTTTTTTACATACAATAACCCCGAGTTTACAGGGAATGGTGCAAGAAACAAAAAATACCCAGTGTTCTGCAGTTCTGTGCCTCATTAATGAGTGAGCGAGGTCAGAGAATAGCCAGACTGGCTCAATCTGACAGGAAGGTGACAGTAAATCAAATAACTATGCATTACAAAAGTATTGTGCAGAAGAACATCCCTGAATGCAAAACATGTCGAACCTGGAAGTCAATGGACTACAGTAGCAGAAGACCAAACTGGGTTCCACTGCTGTACCTAATAAATTGGCCACTGAGTGTACAATGGATCTCCATCCTTCTGAAAGGTCTATTTCATTTACACCTGTCTTGATAGGTACATTTTATGATGCTTTACTGAAGTGGTGACTAATTATTATGAAAGTTGGCTTCCAAAGTTAATTGTATATGATTTAAAAAAAAGCTGTTTCACATTACATTATTAACAATAGCTTTAATACACCACCTTCCTAAATAATTAAGCATACATTAGGGCTGACTAAAATCTGTTCCAAATGCATAGCAAGGCCTGAAAAACTTGAAGGAAGGAGGAGGAAGTAAGTGGAAAAAATTCCAGTCTGAGAAATTCTTGTTAATTTCATTCAAGCTGAAATTATCAAAACATTTTTGGACACTTCAGTAAAAATAACATGCTTCTGATTGTCATTAGTGACCAACTGAGGCTACTCTTACCTCTACCCTGTGTCATTCATTCTCTTTTGGTCTTCACCCTCTCAGACATTCCCTGTTCTTTCTATTCCTCTCCCTTTCTGCACAACATAAAACATTGCTGCATTTCCAGTTTCTAATCCTCTGAAAGGTCATCAACCTGAAACCTAAACCCCATTTCTCCTCCATAGCCACTTACTTACTTACTGCCCGTTACTCTGCTGACATTTAGAGCGGCAATGAAGATCCTCCATTTCTAGCAGTGTTCAAAGCTTCCTTCACTGTGTTAGTTTGCTCTGTTTTCATTACTGTCAGTCACACACATCCCAGGTAGAGACTCAGGAATACTGTTGCACTCAGATTGCTGTTTCTGGAACAATTTTGTTTACCAGTCAGGATTATTAGCCCTGAGCTAAGCTCTTAGGCTACGTCCACACTAGACCGGATAAATCTGTAACTGAAGCTTTTTCTCTTTGTTTTTATTCTCCGTCCACACTAAAACGGCGTTTTGGTCCCCCAAAACTGGAGAATTTCAGAAACGCTCTCCAGGGTGTGTAATTTTGAAAATGCCAGATTGGCTGGAGCAGCGTGGACGGGGTAACCGGAGAAATCTAAAAACACTGTCATGACGTGCCAGAACAGATGGTGACGGCAGCGCACCATTTCATTGTTTTTTTGAACGCAACCTAACAATTTCAGAACAGACGGCAACAAGACTGAAGCCAGAAGAGTTAGAAATGTACTCACCAAATACTTTGACCCATAACTTACTGAATAAATAAGTATACTCACTTTGCCCTGTTTTCTGTCCTTGCTCGTATGAAGGTGGTTTACCTAGTTATGCAAGTACTTCTCTGACAATAGAAACATAGAAAATAGGTGCAGGAGTAGGCCATTCGGCCCTTCGAACCTGCAACACCATTCAGTATGATCAAGGCTGATCATCCAACTCAGAACCGTGTACCTGCTTTCCCTCCATACCCCCTGATCCCTTTAGCCACAAGGGCCATATTTAACTTCCTCTTAAATATAGCCAATGAACCAGCCTCAACTGTTTCCTGTGGCAGAGAATTCCACAGATTCACCACTCTCTGTGTGAAGGAGTTTTTCCTCATCTCGGTCCTAAAAGGCTTCCCCTTTATCCTTAAACTGTGACACCTCGTTCTGGACTTCCCCAACATCGGAAACAATCTTCCTGCATCTAGCCTGTCAATCCCTTTAGAATTTTATACGTTTCAATAAGATCCCCCCTCAATCTTCTAAATTCCAGTGAGTATAAGCCTAGACGATCCAGTCTTTCTTCATATGAAAGTCCTGACATCCCAGGAATCAATCTGGTGAACCTTCTCTGTACTCCCTCTATGGCAAGAATGTCTTTCCTCAGATTAGGGGACCAAAACTGCACACAATATTCTAGGTGCAGTCTCACCAAGGCCTTGTACAACTGCAGTAGAACCTCCCTGCTCCTGTACTCAAATCCTTTTGCTACGAGTGCCAACATACCATTTGCCTTTTTCACCAGCTGCTGTACCTGCATGCCCACCTTCAATGACTGGTGTACAATGACACCCAGGTCTCATTGCATCTCCCCTTTTCCTAATCGGCCACCGTTCAGATAATAATCTGTTTTCCTGTTCTTGCAACCAAAGTGGATAACCTCACATTTATCCACATTAAATTGCATCTGCCATGAATTTGCCCACTCACCTAACCTATCCAAGTCACTCTGCATCCTCTTAGCATCCTCCTCACAGCTAACACCGCCGCCCAGCTTCGTGTCATCCGCAAACTTGGAGATGCTGCATTTAATTCCCTCGCCTAAATCATTAATATATATTGTAAACAACTGGGGTCCCAGCACTGAGCCTTGTGGTACCCCACTAGTCACTGCCTGCCATTCTGAAAAGGTCCCGTTTACTCCCACTCTTTGCTTCCTGTCTGCCAACCAATTCTCTATCCACATCAATACCATACCCCCAATACCGTGTGCTTTAAGTTTGCACACTAATCTCCTGTGTGAGACCTTGTCAAAAGCCTTTTGAAAATCTAAATATACCACATCCACTGGCTCTCCCCTATCCACTCTACTCGTTACATCTTCAAAAAATTCTATAAGATTCGTCAGACATGATTTTTCTTTCACAAATCCATGCTGTCTTTGTCCGATGATTTCACCTCTTTCCAAATGTGCTGTTATCACATCTTTGATAACCGACTCTAGCATTTTCCCCACCACCGATGTCAGACTAACCGGTCCATAATTCCCCGGTTTCTCTGTCCCTCCTGTTTTTAAAAAGTGGGGTTACATTAGCCACCCTCCAATCCTCAGGAACTAATCCAGAATCTAAGGAGTTTTGAAAAATTACCACTATTTCTTGGGCTACTTCCTTAAGCACTCTGGGATGCAGACCATCTGGCCCTGGGGATTTATCTGCCTTTAATCCCTTCAATTTACCTAACACCACTTCCCTACTAACATGTATTTCCCTCAGTTCCTCCATCTCACTAAACCCTCGGTCCCTTACTATTTCCGGAAGATTATTTATGTCCTCCTTAGTAAAGACAGAACTAAAGTAGTTATTCAATTGGTCTGCCATGCCTTTGTTCCCTACGATCAATTCACCTGTTTCTGACTGTAAAGGACCTACATTGGTCTTGACCAATCTTTTTCTTTTCACGTATCTATAAAAGTTTTTACAGTCAGTTTTTATGTTCCCTGCCAGCTTTCTCTCAATCTTTTTTCTCTTTCCTAATTAAGCCCTTTGTCCTCCTCTGCTGGTCTCTGAATTTCTCCCAGTCCTCATGTGTGTCGCTTTTCTTTGCTAATTTATTTGTTTCTTCTTTGGACTATTTCTAATTTCCCTTGTCAGCCACGGGTGCACTACCTTCCCTGGTTTATTCTTTTGCCAAACTGGGATGGACAATTGTTGTAGTTCATCCATGCGATCTTTAAATGCTTGTCATTGCATATCCACCGTCAACCCTTTAAGTATCATTTGCCAGTCTATCTTAGCTAATTCACGTCTCATAACTTCAAAGTTACCCTTCTTTAAGTTCAGAACCTTTGTTTCTGAATTAACTATGTCACTCTCCATCTTAATGAAGAATTCCACCATATTATGGTCACTCTTACCCAAGGGGTCTCGCACGACAAGATTGCTAACTAACCCTTCCTCATTGCTCAATACCCAATCTAGAATGGCCTGCTCTCTAGTTGGTTCCTCGACATGTTGGTTCAGAAAACCATCCTGCATACATTCCAAGAAATCCTCTTCCTCAGCACCCTTACCAATTTGGTTCACCCAATCTATATGTAGATTGAAGTCACCCATTATAACTACTGTTCCTTTATTGCATGCATTTCTAATTTCCTGTTAAATGCCATCCCCAACCTCATTACTATTGTTAGGTAGCCTGTACACAACTCCCACCAGCGTTTTCTGCCCCTTAGTGTTATGCAGCTCTACCCATATCGATTCCACATCCTCCAGGCTAATGTCCATCCTTTCTATTGCATTAATCTCCTCTCTAACCAGCAATGCTACCCCACCTCCTTTTCTTTCCTGTCTATCCCTCTTGAATATTGAATATCCCTGGATGTTGAGCTCCCATCCTTGGTCACCCTGGAGCCATGTCTCTGTGATCCCAACTGTATCATATTCATTAATAACTATCTGCACATTCAATTCATCCACCTTGTTATGAATGCTCCTTGCATTGACACACAAAGCCTTCAGGCTTGTTTTTACAACACTCTTAGCCCTTATACAATTATGTTGAAAAGTGGCTCTTTCTGCCTGCCTGCCACTTTTACTTTTCACCTACTTTTTGCTTCTACCCTCATTTTACACCCCTGTCTCTCTGCACTTGTTCCCATCCCCCTGCCACATTAGTTTAAAGCCTCCTGAACAGCAGTAGCAAACGCTCCCCCTAGGACATTGGTTCCAGTCCAGCCCAGGTGCAGACCGTCCTGTTTATACCAGTCCCACCTCACCCAGAACTGGTTCCAATGCCCCAGAAATTTGAATCCCTCCCCCTTGCACCATTTTTCAAGCCACGTATTCATCTGAAATATCCTCCTATTTCTACTCTGACTAGCACGTGGCACTGGTAGTAATCCAGAGATTATTACCTTTGTGGTCCTACTTTTTAGTTTATCTCCTAACTCCCTAAATTCACCTTGTAGGACTTCATCCTGTTTTTTACCTATATCATTGGTACCTATGTGCACCACGACCACTGGCTGTTCACCCTCCCATTCCAGAATGTCCTGCAGCCACTCAGAGACATCCTTGACCCTTGCACCAGGGAGGCAACATACCATCCTGGAGTCTCGTTTGCAGCCGCAGAAACGCCTATCTATTCCCCTTACAATCGAATCCCCTATCACTATAGCTCTCCCACTCCTTTTCCTTCCCTCCTGTGCCGCAGAGCCACCCATGGTGCAACGAACTTGGCTGCTGCTGCCTTCCCCTGATGAGACATCTCCCCCAACAGTATCCAAAACAGTATATCTGTTTAGGAGGGAGATGACCCCAGGGGACTCCTGCACTACCTGCCGACTGCTACGCTGTCTAGTGGCCACCCCTTCCCTTTCTGCCTGTGTAGCCTTTACCTGCGGTGTGGCCAACTCACTGAACGTGCTATTCACGACTTTCTCAGCATCGCGGATGCTCCAGTATGAATCCAATCGCAGCTCCAGACGCTCAATGCGGTCTGCCAGAAGCTGCAGTTGGACACACTTCCTGCACACATAGTCGTCAGGGACACTGGAAGTATCCCTGATTTCCCACATGCTGCAGGATGAACAAACCAGCTGCCATGACCTACCCAATACTTGCCTCAACTTTTGAAACTTTCTCCTTTGAAAAGAACTTACCCGGCCTTACCTCACTTGGAGTGAAGCTCGTCCTCAGCCTCTTCTTGTCGAAGCCTCTCAAGTCAAAGCCTCAAATCTCCATTCACTCACTGGCCGCTTTCCACAGGCCGCCCTGCTTGAGGTAACCCTCTATTTATTTGTTTGAGCTTTTCAAACTGCTTGGTCACCTGACCTCCACTGCCCAATCAGCTGCTTTCTGCTGAGTCTGAGCTATTCAAATCTTGATGTGTAACAGCCTAATGTAACATTGTATGGAAATACAAGATAACACTGATGTAGACATGTTTTATACATTCAACAAAGTGCTTTATTAATGCAACAGAGTTAGTCAGTTTTTCAATGTTCATCATCAGCCAGATCATACTGTCCGTAAACTCTCTGTTGGTTGCTTCCATACGCTCCAGTATTAGTTTTTTTAAAAAAAAAATTTAAGTCCTCCTGCACGAGAGCCAACAGCTGTCCATCGTTTAAGTTTTTCTAGTCTGTAACTGCACAAACGCACACTTTCACAGCGACACCAAACATGTCGCTTGTTTTCGGTAGATGTGTCCTGCGCATGCTCAGTAGGAGGAGATTCACCGAAATATCTGTCTTAATGTGGACAGAAATATTTTTAAAAACACATAGTGTAGATGCCTATCGATTTTACGTGAAACCGGCGTTTTCAAAATTATCCGGTCTAGTGTAGATGTAGTCTTAGTCTGGCCTCTACCCTTTGACCTGGTTGGCATGGGTGCCCCTACCAAGAACCAAAGCCAACATAGTTCTCTGGGTCATGGCATCAAAGGTTACAGGGAGAAGACTGGGAACTAGGGTTGAGGAGGAGAGAGAAAAAAAGATCAGCCATGATTGAATGGCAGAACAGACTCGATGAGTCAGATGGCCTAATTCTGCTATGTCTTAGGGCCTTATGGGTCATTGAGGCACACAAGCCTCCAAACCCAACAAGGTTGTGGTCCTCTTGAAGGCCATAGCTATTGCCTGGCCTAAACAATTCCAGCATTTTCTGTTTTTAACTTAACAAGTAATATGTGTATACTGTGGCCACACACTTCAATTCCACAGACCACTCCCACTCCTGACATGTCTGTCCATGGCCTCCTCTACCGTCAAGATGAGGCCGCGCGCAGGTCGATGGAGCAATACCTTATCTCCCACCTGGGTAGCCTCCTACCTGCCGGCATGAACATCCAACTCACAGACCTCCGTTGATACCCCTGCCCCCCATCCCTGTCTATTATTTCAGTCTGGTTCTCTTTCTCTCTCTTTTCCCCCCTCACTATAATCTCCCCCCAGCCCTACCTTTCTTTCTCTTATTTCCCATAATTCTCCACCTTCCCCCTAGCCCATTTCCCTCCAGCCTATCACTTCCCAGCTCTCTACTTTATCCCTCCCACAACTTCTTATCCCCCCTCGACCATGTTACTTCACTCCTGATGAAGGGTTTCGGCCCGAAATGTCATCACTACCTCCTCCCATAGATGCTGACTGGCCTGCTGAGTTCTGCCAGCATTTTGTGTTTTTATTTTACAGTATAATCAGTTTATTTTTGAAAGGACTTGAGCAGGGTACAGCATGATTAAGAAGAAGTGATGGGAGAAAGTTAACTGCTGTAATGAGGAAAATCTTCTGGCCATTATGAATAAACTTAGAATGGGTTATAAATAATAATAAAGGTTCATAAAGATAATCTTATTTGTATGCTACTTATGATTCTCCTTGTTAGGAGCAGTTAAGTCACCTTCTTAGGCATGTTTCAGAATAGTTTTAAGTATTTGTTCACACCCTGTCCACTGGCAGCTTGAGGTTCTGCTCAAATTAGTAACACTTTAACAGGATTCAGGAAACTGGGGTTCAAATTTATACCTGCTTAATCCTGCAAAGAGTAATATTGGTACTGGAGGTACTTGAGTAATTATGTAGGTACTTTAAAAATAGCTGCAACTCACTGCTCTGTGCAATCAAAAATACCTTCTGTTCTGCAATTAAAATGCACCAGTAACACTGGAAAAAGTTTCATGCTTGTGATGTCATCTGAACTATTGATCTGTTCTCACTGTATGGAAACTTATTTTAAGACAGATTTAATTTCTATACAACCTATGAGTCTGAGCCATGGTTCCACAACATCTATTTTAAACGTCATATCAAGTTCATTACTTTTAGTCTTGAGTAATTTGTTTAATCCCTCTTTCAATCATTGAATATATATATTTTTTAGTTTTCAATTTACTATCAGCTTGTATCTCAATTTGTGTGTGAGTGACCTGATGTATGGAATGCAAAGTCAAAATCCACTGTGAAAGTAGAAATGTACAAGTGCTCTCCTCCTGGTGGTCAAGATCCAATACAAAGCATGCTGTCCGTTCTGTTCCCAGAGATTTTGAGGTGATCTGATAGAGGGGTATAAAAGGCATTGATAGAGTAGACAGGCAGAGACTAGGGCAGAAATGGTTAATATGAGGGCTAGAATTTTTAAGGTGATTGGCAGAAAATATAGGGATACGTTAGTAGTGTTTTTTACAGTGGTGGTAGGAGAGACATTAGGGATATTTAAGAAATGCTAGATAGGTACATGGATGGTTGTGCGAGGGGAGGGTACTTGGAGGTTGATGTTCTATTAGTTTTTGTGCAGGAGAGGGGTTTTTTTGGGGGGGTTCAATGTTCCTGTTCCATTTTGTACATGGGGGGGGGGGGGGTTAGTGATCAGGATGCTGTTCTTTACTGCATGGGGGGGAGGGGTGGTTGATGTTTCTTTCTGAATGACTTTCATGTTCTTTGTTTCGTGGCTATCTGGAGAAATTCAAATTTCAGGTGCACGCTTTGATATTAAATGAACCTTTGAACCTTTTGACTATTCAGAGTTGTAGAACATGCTTGTTGGGTTGCATTGCTAATAGCTCTGATTGGCCACTGGTTCTGACAATACAGTGCTGAGTAGGAGATTGGAAGAAATGCAAATGAATTAATTGCTGCTTCATCTGGAAGGGGTGGGACCCTGGATAATAGTAAGCAGAAGCATAAAAGAATAAGCATTACATCTGGTGAAATTGAATGAAGTCCTTGCAAGTATAGTCAAGTCAGCTGCAAGAGTCTGTAGGTTTGCAATGAACGTGGTCTATTCCCTGAGAGAAACAGATCGGGGAAGAGCCACATAAAAAAAAGGATAAAATTAGTAGTAAATGCAATTAAAATATTCAGGAAGCAGAGTCAGAATGGCAATGTACTGGAAAAGGGCTGAGGAAGTTTCCACATATCTCAAGACAGAACTTGCAAATTCCTTCCCACATGGAATGGATCAATGGGACAAATTTCCAGCTCCTGCAGTTTTGTATTTCAAAGTATTTAATTTCCTAAGCCATTTGCTTTCCGGTGCATTCTCATTCTCTTACCCCTACCCCACATTTCTCAACAGCCTTCCATATACCTCCTAAATCTGCCCCCATCCTGATGTAGGCAAGAGCAGAGTAACCATTTCATTCAGGAGCCACAAGTTGTTGGAAAGTGGAAGGAAACCACAGAAACACAAGATCGCCACAGAAACTAAAGAGATGCTGGAAATCTGTTGGGGGGGGGGGGGGGGTGTTCGTTCTGCACATATACAATGTTTGCAACTGAGCACTTCTAAATCTGTGCATCTCTTTAGCAACAAGTCTCTGGAAATAAAGCCAGAACAATGCCACTAACTTAAAGCAACCATTCAAAACAACTGATTCTAAGACCTCCACTTTCAAGGACTACACTCGTACTCTCGGTATTTCTGATGTGCAGTTTGTCTTTTGCAATGGGTTGTTTACATTGCAGGTTGAAACTTTGCAGGAGGACTGAAGGGAGATCCCCAGTGAGCTAGAAAACAAGCTGAGAACAAGAGCCCACAGACACATATAGTTAATGGGTAAAGAAATACCTGGAGTGCTGAGTCACGAGATAAGAGGAGCTAGCTCAATCTGACTCTCATCCTTCATCCCTCCTCAGTGCACAAATCACCCACTGCCCTCCTTTTTACTCACTCTTTGCCCTCTCCCTACTCAGTCTTCGACCTCACACAACGATGGTCCAGTTACTTCAGCAGACTGATTGTTTCTCCCGGTACAATATCTGCCGTCTCTTCTCCGCGACCCGTATAGAAATTAGTTGACCCTTTGCTCGCATTAACTACCTCGGAATCCCCCTCCTCCCCCCCCCCCCCCAGATTCTTGACTTCTCAAACACTAGCTGATCCAGGATTTAATAGTTTACAAATTGAACATTGTGTGTTTGCATTTCTTACCGGTTTCAGCACGCGCATAACCTCTTCCAACACCAAGTCAATGTTTTCAACGCTGCACAAGACCAACGTACAGACCACGACATCCATCGACCCACTTGCCACTAGGCCCATGTCGTCGCCGCTTGCCTGAATAAACTTTTCTATCTTAATGTGCTTGTTCTCGGCTTCGCTTTGTTGCAAGAAGCTCTTGTAGTTGGGGTTCACATCGACGCATATGACTTTGCTGCCCCAGGGGAAAAACTGAAAGTTAGCACCAGAGCCACAACCCAGTTCCAAGACAGTGAGTCCCGAGGAACTAGCGAATTCTGGCAGCTTGTCGAAGAGTTCCTTCTTAATTTTGGCCATCTTCTTGTTTATGTCGATCGTGAATCTGTACATGATACTCGGGAAAAATCTTTTGTACAGCGGGTCCCATATTCCAATGTATTGAAGAACAGTCACCGGGAACACGAGAATCGCAACGAGATACTGCAGCACAAGTCTGACCAACGCCATCTTTCAGAATGAAGCGTTCCCGACCCTCCGCTAGATGGAAAGCAAGTTCACTCCGCTGAAATTCCAAACCGCTGTTATAAGCAGGTTTGAAACGTTACGATAAAATCGGGTTGCAACATCAGTTTCCGGTGAATTGTTTAATGCTTTAAAAGGCGTCTAGCTGGAATTATGCGCCTTTTGCAAATCAACACACACAAAAAGTTGGAGGAACTCAGCAGGTCAGGCAGCATCTATGGAAATGAATAAACAGTCAACGTTTCTGGCCGAGACCCTTCTTCAGGACGACTTTATTCATTTCCATAGGCACTGAACTCACACAGATTAGGCCCTTTGAGCTGCGCTGCCCAGCAACCCCTCACTTAACTCCACGGGACAGTTTCCAATGACCGATTCACCTGCAACCAGTATGCCTTTGGACTCTGGGAGGAAACCAGAGCACCATGAGGAAACTCACACGGTCAGGGGGAGAACATACAAACTCCTCACAGGACAGCGGCGGGAATGGAACCTGGGTCACTGTAAAGCATTGTGCTAACCACTACACTACCATGCTGTCCCCAATTTCTTGTACTTTGCCTCCCTCAGAGCGTGGAGTTACATCCCAATCTTCAATCGGGTGGATTATAATGATATTGGTTTATCATTATCATGTGCACCAAGATAGTGGAAAAACTCATTTGCTGGCCAACCAACCGGATTTAATCCCTATATAAGTACAATTTGGGTATTAGAAAGGAAAACAGAATACACAATAAATTGTAACAGTAATAGGTTATAATACCACACAAGGGCAGGCCAGCACAGGTTCCAGCCTTGAAGTGGTTTAAAGAACCTAAAAACCTTTTGAGCCACATCCCTAGCTTTGTCATACATTAAAATTCAAAAGCACTAGCATGGTCACACTGGTCACAGGCACCCAGTACCTAACCTGGGCCGATCATACAGACCCTTGTTACTGGCCTAAAGTGTTCTGTTATGAATATTGGAGTTGGGATGTTATCTTGCAGTTGTATAAGACCTGGAGTATTATGCACAGTTTTGGTCTCTTTGTTGTGGAAACGATGTCATTAAGCTGGAAAGAAGGCAAAGAAGATCTACAAGAATGTTACTCAGACTGAAGAGCCTCAGCTATAGGGAAAGGTTAGCCAGGCCTGGTGGACTGGGGTGCCTTACAGAGGTGTATATATTCATGTGGGGCATAGATAGGGTGAATGCAGTTTTTCTCTCCCATAGTTGGGAATCAAAATGTAGAGGGCATAGGTTTCAGGTGAGAGGGAAATATTTTAAAGGGATTTGAGGGATTTTCTCATGTTTTAGGTATAGTAATATTTTAGAAGGTACTTGGACAGGCGCATGGACTGGAAAGGTTTAGACCAGCTTTCTCAACCTGGGGTCTACAGACTCCTCAGTTAATGGTTCTGACCATGGAATAAAAAAAGGTTGGGAACTCCTGGTTTAGATGGATATAGGTCAGATTTAGGGAAATGGGACCAGCTTAGGTGGGAATCTTGGTTCGGCTTAGACCAGTTTGGCAGGAGGGCCTGTTTCCATGTTGTATGGCTCTAAGGATGAGGCATTGAGTAATGTAATAGAAATCTACCCTGCCCTTCCCTCACACATAGCCCTCCATTTTTCTATCATTCAAATGCCTATCTAAGAGCTTCCTAAATGTCCCTAATGTATCTGCCTCTACCACCACCCCCGCAATGCGTCCATTGCACTTACCACCCTCTGTATTTGAAGAATATAAAAACTACCTCTGACATTCCCCCCCCCCCCCCCCCAATACTTTCCTCCAAAATCACTTTAAAAGTATGTTTTTTTCATATTAACTGTTGGCATCCTGGGGAAAAAAGTGTTGGATGTCCACTCAATCTATGTCTTTTATCATCTTGTACATCTCTATCAAGTCACCTCTCATCCTCCTTCACTCCAAAGAGTAAAGCCCTAGATCACTCAAACTCTCCTCATAAGACATGCTCTCTAATCCAGGCAGCATCCTAGCAAATTTCCTCTGCACCTTCTCTGAAGTTTCCATGTTCTTCCAATAATGAAGTGACCAGAAACCATTCATGTACCAGCGAAATTTAGCCCATTGATTTTTTGACTCAAACTGAACTTGATGATGTAAAATAAAGAAAAAATTAACTGAAGTGTTTCTTCCATTCCTCTACTGCTGGGAAGTCATGAAGTTTGTGCCCTACTGAATTGAATTGAATTGAATTGACTTTATTACTTACATCCTTCATAAACATGAGGAGTAAAAATCTTTACATTACGTCTCCATCTAAATGTGCAATGTGCAATTTATAGGAATTTATGATAAATATTATGTATTACAGGATAGTCAATATAGCATAGAAATACACTCAAATCAGCATAAGTTAGTCAGTCTGACAGCCTGGAGGAAGAAGCTGTCCTGGAGCCTGTTGGTACTGGCTTTTATGCTGTGGTACCACTTCCTGGATGGTAGCAGCTGAAATAGTTTGTGGTTGGGGTGACTTGGGTCCCCAATTATCCTTCAGGCCCTTTTTACACACCTGTCCTTGTAAATGTCCTGAATAGTGGGAAGTTCACACCTACAGATGCGCTGGGCTGTCCGCACCACTCTCTGCAGAGTCCTGCGATTGAGGGAAGTACAGTTCCCATACCAGGGAGTGGTGCAGCCCGTCAGGATGCTCTCAATTGTGCCCCTGTAGAAAGGTCTTAGGATTTGGGGGCCCATACCAAACTTCCTCAACATCTGAGGTGAAAGAGGTGCTGTTGTGCCTTTGTCACCACACAGCTGGTGTATACAGATCACGTGAGATCTTCGGTGATGCTTATGCTGAGGAACTTAAAGCTGTTTACCCTCTCATCCCCAGATCCATTGACGTCAATAGGGGTTAGCCCATCTCCATTCCTCCTGTAATCCACAACCAGCTCCTTTGTTTTTGTGACATTGAGGGAGAGGTTGTTTTCTTGACACCACTGTGTCAGAGAGATGACTTCTTCCCTGTAGGCTGCCTCATTATTATTTGATATTAGGCCAATCAGTGTGGTGTCATTGGCAAATTTAATTAGCAGATTGGAGCTGTGGGTGGTGACATAGTCATGGGTATACAGGGAGTAAAGAGGGGGCTTAGTACACAGCCCTGAGGGGCACCTGTTTTAAGGTTCAGGGGGTAGAGGTGAGGGAGCCCACTCTTACCACCTGCCGGCAATCTGACAGGAAGTCCAGGATCCAGCTACACAAGGCAGGGAGAAGGCCAAGGTCTCTGAGCTTCTTGTCGAGCCTGGAGGGAATTATGGTGTTGAATGCTGAACTGTAATCCAAGAACAGCATTCTCACATAAGCATCCCGCTTCTCCAGATGTGTAAGGGTGTGTAGAGCTGTGGCTATTGTGTCATCTGTCGATCGGTTGTGTCGGTAGCCGAATTGTACGGGGTCCAGTTTGGGTGGTAGCAAGCTGTAGATGTAGTCCTTGACCAGCCTCTCAAAGCATTTGCTTATTATTGAGGTGAGTGTGTGTGGTGAACTACATATACCTGTCTGGACTGCTCCTGTGACTCCTCCCACAGACCCCTGCTGACTGCTCCTGTGGCTCCTCCCACAGACCCCTGTATAAAGGCGATTGAGGCCTGAGCCCGGCCCTCAGTCTCCAGGATGTAGTGTTGTTCATTCTTCCAGTCAATAAAAGCCGATATCTCGCTTCTTACGTCTCAGAGTGAGTTATTGATGGTGCATCAGTGTGACAGGACGCCAGTCATTCAGGCATGTTACCTTGGTCTTTTTAGGTACAGGGACAATAGTGTATGTTTTGAAGCAGGAGAGCACTCTACACTGGGAGAGGGAGAGATTAAAAGTGTCAGTTAACACACCTGCCAGTTGTGCCGCACACCTCCTGAACTTCAATAAGAATCCAACATAACATAGTCAGTAAAATCCCAGTTTAGAGCCTCCAGCCAATTAGGTTCTGCATTCCTGTGGGATTTCTGGACCTATTGTGGGCAAAGGCCAGCAATTGAGTGGCAAATTGCCAGAATTTCCTGGCATGTTTGGCTGTATACATGTTCTCTGTGCATGCTGTTTATTGATTGTGGCTTGAGCTGCAGAACTGGGGTCTAGCTCCGGGGCAATCTATCACTGTTAAAATCAAAAACGCTGAAATTGCTTGTGGTCAGCTAGACTCTGTGTAATGAAACAGTATTAACCTTTCAGGTTTTTGACTGTTCATTGGAACCTTTCTTCAGAAGTGGACCTAGATGCTGTGCACTATTCTGTGATTAAAGATAGTGGGGCTGTAAAACTATCAGCTATAAACTAGCTTGTAACAAAGTAAACCTTTTGCTCCTTCCTGGACTCTGCACAGTTCAAAGTACTTCTGACAAGAAGACCCGCTTTTTCATTAAAATGGAAGTGATATAGTTTTTTGAAAACTAAAATTAAAATAAGTATTGTGTAGGAAGCAAATCAATGAAATGTGTGACACAACCAAAGTAAATACCCTCATGGTTTGGGAGCACACATTTAAATTTCTTTCTATATATACAATGGCATGCAAAAGTTTGGGCACCCCGTTCAAAATTTTTGTTACTGTGAATAGCTAAGCGAGTAAAAGATGACCTGATTTCCAAAAGGCATAAAGTTAAAGATGACACATTTCTTTAATGTTTTAAGCAAGATTACTTTTTTATTTCCATCTTTTACAGTTTCAAAATAAAAAAATGGAAAAGGGCCCAAAGCAAAAGTTTGGGCACCCTGCATGGTCAGTACTTAGTAACACCCCCTTTGGCAAGTATCACAGCTTGTGAATGCTTTCTGTAGCCAGCTAAGAGTCTTTCAATTCTTGTTTGGGGGATTTTCACCTATACTTCCTTGCAAAAGGCTTCTAGTTCTGTGAGATTCTTGGGCCGTCTTGCATGCACTGCTCTTTTGAGGTCTATCCACAGATTTTCGATGATGTTTAGGTTGGGGGACTGTGAGGGCCATGGCAAAACCTTCAGCTTGCAACTCTTGAGGTAGTCCATTGTGGATTTTGAGGTGTGTTTAGGATCATTTTCCTGTTGTGGAAACCATCCTCTTTTCATCTTCAGCCTTTTTACAGACGATGTGATGTTTGCTTCCAGAATTTGCTGGTATTTAATTGAATTCATTCTTCCCTCCACCAGTGAAATGTTCCCCGTGCCACTGGCTGCAACACAAGCCCAAAGCATGATTGATCCACCCCCGTGCTTAACAGTTGGAGAGGTGTTCTTTTCATGAAATTCTACACCCTTTTTTCTCCAAACATACCTTTGCTCATCACGGCCAAAAAGTTCTATTTTAACTTCATCGGTCCGCAGGACTTGTTTCCAAAATGCATCAGGCTTGTTTAGATGTTCCTTTGCAAACTTCTGATGCTGAATTTTGTGGTGAGGACGCAGGAAGGGTTTTCTTCTGATGACTCTTCCATGAAGGTCATATTTGTGCAGGTGTCGCTGCACAGTAGAACAGTGTACCACTACTCCAGAGTCTGCTAAATCTTCCTGAAGGTCTTTTGCAGTCAAACGGGGGTTTTGATTTGCCTTTCTAGCAATCCTAAGAGCAGTCCTCTCGGAAATTTTTCTTGGTCTTCCAGACCTCAACTTGACTTCCACCGTTCCTGTTAACTGCCATTTCTTAATCACATTACAAACTGAGGAAACGACTACCTGAAAACACTTTGCTATCTTCTTATAGCCTTCTCCTGCTTTGTGGGCATCATTTATTTTGATTTTCAGATTGCTAGGCAGCTGTTTAGAGGAGCCCATGGCTGCTGATTGTTAGGACAAGGTTTGAGGAGTCAGGGTATTTATAAAGCTTTGAAATTTGCATCACCTGGCCTTTCCTAACGATGACCGTGAACAAGCCATAGCCCTAACAAGCTAATTAAGGTCTGGGACCTTGGTAAAAGTTATGAGATCTCAAATCTCTTGGGGTGCCCAAAGTTTTGCATGATGCTCTTTTCCTTTTTTTCCACTCTAAAATTGTACAAAACAAAAATAATACACTAATTTTGCTTAAAATGTTGAAAAGAATGTTTCATCTTTAACTTTATGACTTCTGGAGATCAGTTCATCTTCTACTCACTTAACTATTCACAGTAACAGAAATTTTGACCAGGGGTGCCCAAACTTTTGCATGCCTCTGTATATGACAAGGACAAACAGGGAATAACATCCTTTTTTTCATTGGTCATTCATTGCAAACTATTGCACAAAATTACTTGGAAGCTATTGTGCACCAGCTTTAGATTGCCAATATGCAGAGTAAAATTAAAAAATAATAATAAGAAAACAAATCTGCATTGAATGAGTGCCAAGGTAAGAACAAATAGACGTTTGTGTTAACTAATTCATTCCAGTATGAATGTTGATGCAGTTCAATGCTAGTTAATAGTTGCCATGTTCAAAATATTTTTCTTAGGTGTGAGGCAGTATTTTCTTATTTTGAATGGGGTTCCATTAATTTTCTGCATCTTCTTTAATATTTTCCTAATGTCTTTGAATTATTTAATTTTTTTCATCAAATTGAGAGCATGGTGATGGAATTGTGATCATGTTTTTGATATAAATATTATGTTGAAATGTTTCAACATACTTAGTCAAATATTAACTGTTATGTTAAGTATAGGTGCAATACTTAAAAGTTTATAAATGGTAAAGTGCGGAATGAGAAATTAATTCAGTTCTTGGTGAAGTTAAACTTGGTTAAAGTTTAATGCAAGGCATATCATCATATCAACCACTTGAGTTTTACTTGCATGATTCGGCATCTTGCGTTGCAGGACTAGATCTTGATCAACTGGTAACAGATTTGCGAATACACTGAAAATTTTGCTAGTTTGTCATCCAATTGCTACCAACCTTGTTGCATTATTGGAAAATATAATCACAGCAACACAAAGCTTCCTTTCATATCTTTCAGTGATGTTGCAAATTACTTCAGATACATTGAATTACTTTGAAGGGCATCCGGAGTTTTTGCATGGAAAAAAAGCTGATATTACCAATTCTTTCATTTCGAGATGTTGAATAAGGTTGGGGGGGGGGGGGGCGGGTATATTGTCCTGAAGATCAGATGTACAGTACTCACCCCTTCAAACAGGGCTATAGAATAAAGAGAGCGGTAGTTGAATTTTGCACCCAGATAATAACACATGACAAGACGATTCATTAATTAAACCAGCTGAGATTGTCTGCTTAAATTCTGGAATGGAATAATAAAGCTATAACCTTCTGCTTCAAGCAGGAATGCTGCTAACTGTGCCAAGTTGACAAAAAAGATACAAATGTTGTCTTTGGTTTATAATCAGGATGAACTATTAACATTCAGGGACATCATCGACAGCAGTAATCATCAGTAGCCATTGACACATTTTTCATTTTGTTAAAATTACCCCTCTTTGGGGATTGCTGCTGAGTCTAGCATTTATTATCTGTCCGTAGTTGCCCTTGAAGATGGGTGATCTTCTTGATCTGCATGGTCCATGTGGCACAGATGCTCTGCAGTACTAATAATACACGATTTTTTAGCCCAGTGATGACGAAAGTACAATTTTTGTCCCATTTGGAGAGTATGACTTGTGAGAAAATCTGGAGGTGATGGTGTTCCCAGGTTGGGGCTACTGAAATATGTTACTTGCAGCATAGAAGATCTCATCTGGTACCTACAAGTAAGATCAAAGCTCATAAAACAACTCTGTGAGGGAGAGAAATCAAAGGAGCTATTAGTACCACCTAATCTTTTTTAATAAGACATTTAAAATTTATTTATTGAGATACAGCGTGGAACAGTCCCTTCCAGCCCTTTGAGTCACTACGTCGACTCAGGCCTGGGGGCCGGCGTCGGGCCACTTAGAGTCACGCCATTTAGCAACCCTCAATTTAACCCTAGCCTAACCTCAAGACAATTTTATAATGACCAATTAAACAACTAACTGGACTGTAGGAGGAAACCAGAGCACCCAAAGGAAATCCACGCGGTCACAGGGAGAACGTACAAACTCCTTACAGGCAGCGGTGGGAATTGAACCCGGGTCACCTGTACTGTAAAGTGGTGTGCTAAACACTGCGCTACCATGCTGATCATTTGCAACATTTTAATTAAAAACAGAGTTTGCTGGAAATACTCTGCAGGTCAAGCAGCCCCTGTACAGAGAGTGTGAGAGATATGTTATAGGACAGTGATATGATGACCCAGTGTGTTTCTCCACAGATACAGGCTGACATGTTGAATATTTTCGTGTTCTGTTTTTGCTTTAGTTCTGTAGCTTCTGGCATTTTAGTTGGAACTACTTTATTATTGTCATAACCAGTGTGGCATGGTGGCAGAAATATTAATTTTAAATGCATAAGCTAGGCTAAATTGGTTTAACATTGTCACATGTACCAAGACCATGGAACAACACAGATTTGCAAGCCATCCATACAGATATTTGAAAGCATCAGTACATTGAAGTAGTACAAAGGAAAAACAATAACAGAATGCAGAATAAACTGTTACAATTATGGCAAAAAGAGCAGTGCAGGTAGACAATAAGGTACAAGGGCCATGGCAAGGTAGACTGTGAGGTCATACATTTATCAATCATTAACGTTCAACAGTTCCAATCAAGTTTCTGCAACAGTGGGTTAGAAGCTGTCCTTGAGTCTGGTGCTATGTGTTTTCAAGGTTTTGTATCTTGGGGGGGAGAAGAGGAAAAGACCAGGGTAGGAGGGATTATTGATTTTGTTGGTTGCTTTCCTAAGGCAGACAGAGCCCATGGAGGGGAGGTTGGTTTCTGTGAAATGTTGAGCTGTGTCCACATCTCTCTGCAGTTTCTTGTGACAGACAGACAGACATACTTTATTGATCCCGAGGGGAAACTGGGTTTCGTTACAGCCGCACCAACCACGAATAGTGTAGAAATATAGCAATATAAAACCATAAATAATTAAATAATAATAAGTTAATCATACCAAGTGGAAATAAGTCCAGGACCAGCCTATTGGCTCAGGGTGTCTGACACTCCAAGGGAGGAGTTGTAAAGTTTGATGGCCACAGGTAGGAATGACTTCCTATGACGCTCAGTATTACATCTCGGTGGAATGAGTCTCTGGCTGAATGTACTCCTGTGCCTAACCAGTACATTATGGAGTGGATGGGAGTCATTGTCCAAGATGGCATGCAACTTGGACAGTATCCTCTTTTCAGACACCACCGTCAGAGAGTCCAGTTCCACCCCCACAACATCACTGGCCTTACGAATGAGTTTGTTGATTCTGTTGGTGTCTGCTACCCTCAGCCTGCTGCCCCAGCACACAACAGCAAACATGATAGCACTGGCCACTGGCCATGGGTAGAGCACTTGCCATGCCGAACTGTCATCCCGATAGAATGCTTATTAGAGTGCACGTGTAAAATTGGCGAGGGTCAAGAATAAGTGAGCACAGGTGTGCTATAATGTCATGTACGGCAGGGGATGGGGAAGATATAGAATAATGAATTTTCAGATTGAAAAGAACAATAGCAAAAAAATCAATAAATTAACAATCAGCATTAATAAAACAGAACTGATTTTCATTTGCCACCATTAACGAGGAAGTAAGGTTAGAAAGGATTATAACTGTTAAAAATAGGATGTAAATTTAAATAAGCACAAGGCTATAGAAGGGTATATAATGGAATGACACCTCTGGGTCTGCATATGAGTCCAGCCCCCTTTTCTGCTGTAAGGATTGTATATTTATATGTCCAGTGAGATGAGCTACCAGTTCATATTGATGGCAAAATTCCCTGTGAAATTGACTGCAGTGAGGAGAATGTGCAGTGGGCAAGAAAGGTAGTCCTTTGTTTACTCGAGTAAAGCAGCCTTTGTTTGTGTATTGCATTGAATTTTCCAATAGAATTGGAAGTCCTTTATCAAAGATCCCTCCACGCCAAACATTCTCTCTTTTCCGCCCTTCCATCAGGTGGAAGATGCAAAAGCATGAAAGCAGGTACTACCAGGCTAAAGGGAGGATCCTATCCTGCTGAACAGTCCCCTAGTATGGTAAGATGAACTCTTGACCTCATAGCCTACTTCATTGGAGGTTTGCAACTTATTGTGTACAGTTCTGGTCACCGAATTATAGGAAAGATGTCAACAAAATAGAGAGAGTACAGAGAAGATTTACTAGAATGTTACCTGGGTTTCAGCACCTAAGTTACAGAGAAAGGTTGAACAAGTTAGGTCTTTATTCTTTGGAGCGTAGAAGGTTGAGGGGGGACTTGATAGAGGTATTTAAAATTATGAGGGGGATAGATCAAGTTGACGTGGATAGGCTTTTTCCACTGAGAGTAGGGGAGATTCAAACAAGAGGACATGATTTGAGAGTTAGGGGGCAAAAGTTTAAGGGTAACACGAGGAGGATTTCTTTACTCAGAGAGTGGTAATTGTGTGGAACGAGCTTCCAGTAGAAGTGGTAGAGGCAAGTTCGGTATTGTCATTTAAAGTAAAATTGGATAGGTATATGGATAGGAAAGGAATGGAGGGTTATGGGCTGAGTGTGGGCCAGTGGGACTAGGTGAGTGTAAGCGTCGGCACGGACTAGAAGGGCCGAGGTGGCCTATTTCCGTGCTGTAATTGTTATATGGTTATATATGGTTATAGTCGCCTTGCACTGCACTTTCTCTGTGGTGGCATCCGCTAGTCTCGTGAGACCATGGATCTGCGCCTGGATTGTTCCAGGGTGCAGGCCTAGGCAAGGTTGTATGGGAGACCGGCAGTTGCCCATGCAGCAAGTCTCCCCTCTCCACAACACCGATGTTGTCCAAGGGAAGGGCATTAGGACCCATACAACTTGGCATCGGTGTCGTAACAGGAGTTGCCAGAGTGAGGCTGAAGGCAACGTCAGACTGCCTTAGGGACTCCAGCTTCAGATTTGTCCTCAGGGTTTACTCCCGAAGCTTTCTCTGTAACTGTAAATGAAGTGATGAACTGATCTGTATGGATAGCATGCAAAACTGTTTCTCCACTGACCCTCAGTACAAGCGACAACAATAAACTTTTTTTTTCAAAATTATTCTTCCTAGTGCTGTTCACTTCAATTACTGGCATATTTTGTCCACAAAGTTAATCAAGGTTATGCAAATATAAAGGTGAGATAATTACAAGTACAGACTTATGTTCAGGCAGACTAGTTGTATTAATCAAGATCTTAAAGCCAACACAGAGCATGTGGATTTCTGAGCAGCAGTGATCCCCACATTTCAGTATGAAGTAGACATCTTGATGCACTTGAAGAAATGCTGATGTTGTCTCTACAAAGATTTCAAGCATTGAAACTTTAATTGCTCTAAGGCCTCAATCAGCTGTCTCCAATGGGCATGCCCTGCGATTTGCATATCCACCACCAGATTCCTGAACTTTAATCAAACCGCCAGCATGAGATCACAAGGAGGATTGAAAATATGTTTCAGTGATGTTCTCAAAGCCTCCCTCCAAACATGGAACATCAACGCATGGGAATCTTCAACCCATTAATCCTTGACATGGAGGAGAAGCATTTGGAATGGCACCTCTAGTCCATGCAGCAGGAGCACAGAATCCTAGTGTGAATGGCAGAAAAAGTGCATCACAAGCTGCTCACCTCCCTCAAACTTCACCTTCCTTGTCTACAGCAGAATGTTTAGGCCCCACATTGCCCTTCTCAGGACCTACAAAGCTGTTGTAGAAGCAAGTTATCTTTGACCCAAGGTGTTGTCCGAGAAGAATAACCTATATTGCATGAAATATGGTTGATGTTGCATGTAGTTATTTTTAGAAGGTGTCATAGAATAATACAGCACAGAACCAGGGTCTTCAGTCCAACACCTCCATACTGACCAAGGTGCCTACCTCAGCTCATCCCATTTGCCTGCATTTGGCCCATATCTCTGTGAACCTTTCTTATCCATGCACCTATAAGTGTTGTCACTGCAACATTTTGCAGGCTTTCTTTAAATTATTTTAAACAATTTACTGTTTTATACAAAATTGTAGAGATTTTCTGTTACACAGTTCATTTCATATTTAGCCTAGATTTTTTTATATCTCTTTGGAATATACTTGGCAAAACTGCAATATTACTTAAATTTAAACAAAATGATGGTACATCGAGGCTTCCCTTTAAACAATGAATAAGATGCCTTCAAACTAAAATGTCTTTTAAAACTTAAAAATCCATCATTTTCTTTCTTGTTCACTATTTTAAACAATCTTAAAGAAATATATCTGCATAAAAGAAGCAGTTGACATATTGCATTTTATCCATATTTCTAATAGGCACTTATTCCTACGAAAAGAGTTATTTTTTTCATGCGAGTGATTTAGAAATGCACCAGTTGTTTCAAAGTGAAATTTTTATTTTGATAGAACATAATTAAGGTAAAACTGCAAGTCATGTTGAGAAACTCCAGCCTTGAATTTGAAGCTGAAGAGATTTTGCAGCCAGACAGGATGTAGTTAGGGATCGAGTGAAAATTGTGATTTTTCTGAAAAAAGAAAAACAACAAAGCTGGAAAATTACTGTGTGTTTCTTAATGATCTATAAAATTATGTTTCTGTTCTCATTTTCTGGAACTGAGACACCCCTTCATGGAGAACTAGTCTAGAAGTTGCACCCTTGAGATATTGTGACTTTTAAAATGACATTCCAAGTTGTCAGGGTGGGCTGGTGAAGTTGTAAGAGATTGGCAGTGTTGTCAGTCATGCAATTGATTTGGGTGGTTATAGTTAGGAGGCTGGAGGGCTAGATGGTGTAAAGTAGAGATTATAAAGTTGGTATTCTAGAAGGGTAAGAGTTGGCTAACAAATGGATCACCTTCATTGGAAACCCAGTCTTCTTTTTCATTCCTGCTGACAATTTCTTGCATTTTCTGCATTTCATGATTACCGTTAACTTGAAATGTAATAATTGATCGTCATATTGGACATTCCTGATTTTCTTAATCAGGAATGTCTGACAAGAAAATTATTTAATTATTTGAAAACTATTTTATTATTTTCCTACGTCTCTCTAAACATCACCCTCAAAATTCCTTCTTTCCTTTCTCCCCTTTCTCCTGTCGCCGAATTATTCCATCTACAATCTGCCACAATAATTTTACCTTCACTTTCAATGTCACCCTTTTTATTAAGGTTTGCTTATGTTTCCCCCTACTGGGGATCATTAATAAATATAATGCTGGAAGTACTTAATCCTATTTAAACAATTTGAGGAAATATGAAAATTCATCTGAGGAAGAATGGAAAACAGATTCAAAGATCAAAGTAAGTTTATTATCAAAGTACATACATAGAACAATAGATAGTATATGTAATCATATAAAACTCTGTGATTTGTTTTCTTGCAGGTGTTCACAGTAAATACAAAGAAGCACAATAGAAGAATCAATGAAAGACCAACCCCAATGGGATGGACAAATGGTCAATATGCAAAAGACAGCAAACTGTGCAAATACAAAAAGGAAAGAGATAAAAGTAACAAATAGATAAACAATAGATATAAAGAGCATGAGATGAAGAGTCCTGAAAAATGAGTCCATCGTTTTTGGGAACATTTCAGTGATGGGCAAGTGAAGTTGAGTGAAGTTATCCCCTTTGAATTGAATTGACTTTATTTCTTACATCCTTCACATACATGAGGAGTAAAAATCTTTATGTTACGTCTCTGTCTAAATGTGCAATGTGCAATCATTTTAATTTATAAAAAATAGAACAGTCAGTGTAATATGGAGTACACTCAAATCAGCGTGAGTTCATCAGTCTGATGGCCTGGTGGAAGAAGCTGTCCCGGAGCCTGTTGGTCCTGGCTTTTATGCTATGGTACTGTTTCCCAGATGGTAGCAGCTGGAATAGATTGTGGTTGGGGTGACTCGGGTCCCCAATGATCCTTCGGGCCCTTTTAACACACCTGTCCTTGTAAATGTCCTGAATCACAGCTACAGATGTGCTGGGCTGTCTGCACCACTCTCTGCAGAATCCTGTGATTAAGGGAGGTACAGTTCCCATACCAGGCAATGATGAAGCCAGTCAGAATGCTCTCAGTTGTGCCCCTGTAGAAAGTTCTTAGGATTTGGGGACCAATACCAAACTTCCTCAGCTGGTGTGTACAGACCACGTGAGGCCTTAGGTGATATGGATACCGAGGAACTTAAAGCTGTTTACCCTCTCAACCCCAGATCCATTGCTGTCAATAGGGGTTAGCCCGTCTCCATTCCTCCTGTAATCCACAACCAGCTCCTTTGTTTTTGTGACATTGAGGGAGGGGTTGTTTTCTTGACACCACTGTGTCAGAGAGATGACTTTTTCCCTGTAGGCCATCTCGTTATTGTTTGAGATTCGGCAAATCAATGTAGTGTTGTCGGCAAACTCAATTAGCAGATTGGAGCTGTGGGTGGTGACACAGTCATGGGTATACAGGGAGTAAAGGAAGGGATCAGTACACAGCCCAGAGGGGCTTCTGTATTGATAGGTGGAGGTGAGAGAGCCCACTCTTACCACCTGCTGGCGATCTGACAGGAAGTCCAGGATCCAGCTGCACAAGGCAGGGTCAAGGCCGAGGTCTCTGAGCTTCCTGTCGAGCTTGGATCCTTCTTCTCCAGATGTGTAAGGATGGCATGTAAAGCAGTGGCTATTGCATCGTTTGTCAATCGGTCGTGTCGGTTGGTTCAAGAGCCTGATGGTTGAGGGGTAATAACTGTTCCTGAACCTGGTGGTGTGGGTCCTGAGGCTCCTGTACCTCCTTCCTGATGGCAGTAGCAAGAATAGAGCATGGCCTGGATAGTGGGTGCGCCTGCTAATGGATGCTGTTTGCCTGCGACAGGGCTCCATCTTGATGGTGGGAAAGCAAGTGCTCATGATGGAGCTGGCTGAGTATATAACCCTCTGCATCCATCCACAACGTTATTTCTAGTATCCCTCAAAATCCAATCTTTTGCACCCTTTTATTTTCCATAGTATGTGCCCCCTCTTAAGAACATGATCAGAAAATAGTGTCAGTTTCCATATCGATTCTCAAATTAACTTCTCCAACCTCTCTTGAATCTGCCACTGTCCAAATGGTCTATTTGCTTCTTTAATACCCCTTCGCATCAGATTTCTGAACAGTCCATGAACCCATGAACTACCTCACCATTTTGCTTTCTTTTTCCACTACTTATTTACTTCTTATACTCCTTTTTGTAACTTCCAGTAGTTGTTATTATTATGTACTGCTGCCACATAGCAACAGATTCCCTGCCATATGTCAGTGATAATAAACTTGATTCTGATGCTGGAAAGGAAGCCATTCTCAGGCTAGACCTAGCAATGTCTGTGTGGCACCAGTTAAGTGCAATCTGAATGAACTCAGCAAACAGGAAAAATGTTGGAGTTCAAATATCCTAAAGCCTGTAGATGGACTGAAAAGGACAAGGAAGCTAAGTTATCTTTGCCACAATCATCTACGGTGTAATTAGTGACCCTGAGATCTGTTTTTGACATGTTGAAACTGGCAGAGGCAGAACCCCAGTCGAGGGATTCTAAAAAAGGACTCTGGTCATCAGCTTCGGAGTACAAAACTTTGAAGGATTTTGGAGGGAGAATGGAAGGTGGAGATGAGATGATAGTTTTCAAGGTCAGTGGAGTCAAGGCTAACGACAGAACAGAAGCCATGGAAGCAACAGTTCCATCAATTCTACCTCAATGAATCTGCTTACGTGCTTTTATATGGCACCTTTCCTGTTCAAGCTCCTCGAATGTTTTTAGTCTTCTAAGTTCTTGCCCATCTTTTCCCCAAACTGCCTGTTTGAATTCCTCCATTGCAATTTCTGACACTGCTACAGTTTCAACAGCTCAAGTGATTTCAAAATGTGTCAAAGGAGTAACTTTTAAGCAGTGCCATAAAGGAGGGAGAATTAAAAATAAAGTGTTGGAAACCTTCAGCAGGGCAGGCAGCGTCTGTGGAGAGGCACGCACAGACATAATGCTTCAGTTCAAAGGCCTTTCATTAAAACTGGGAATGGTGACATAGATTATAGAGAGAATTCCAGAATGTAGGGCTAAAGGAATTGATGTCAATGGTAGATCAGTAAATAGTGGGAATCCTGAAGAGGATAGCTTTAATCAATGCAGAGATTTCCAACAGTTATAGGATTGGAGGTTGTGGAGGCTGAAGAAGTATGATCCCTGTTCATAATTGATCTATTTATTTTTCACTAATGGAACACTGTTGCATCTTTCTCTAAAAGCTCATTATCATGGCTGATGCACCATCAGTAACTCTCTCTGAGACGTGAAGTCGAGATATCGGCTTTTATTGACTGGAAGAAAGAACAAGCAGTAGTTGACCACCATACTACATCCTGGAGACTGAGGGCCGGCCTCAGGCTTCAATCGCCTTTATACAGGGGTCTGTGGGAGGAGCCACAGGAGCAGTCAGCAGGGGGTGTGTCCAGATGGGTATATGTAGTTCACCACAATGGCATATCAAGAAATTATTATCTTTTCTTTCCAAAAATATGATTAGATAGGTTAGAAAAATAGAGGGATATGCGGTAGGGAAATTCTAGGCAGTTTCTAGAATAGGTTACATGGTTGGCACAACATTGTGGGCTGAAGGGCCTGTAATGTGCGGTAGATTTCTATGTTCTATGATTAGCTTTATTTCCCCACTGATGATGTGTCCAGAGGCATCAGTAGATGTATGCACACAGCCCCTCAGGAAGGTAGAAGAAAGAGAAAAAGTATAAATCTTGCAATTCTTCATTTGCTCCATCTCATCTCCCACCATTGTAAATATACGAGAGAAAACAACTGCCAGTGTTACAGCAGACAAGAGACACTGAAATAAACAGTACAATATTCAACTAGGTATTGACGCTGGAGAAAGAAATCACCTTTTATTATTAGCAGGTCTTAACTTTCCGAATGAAGCAATCACCAAACTATAAAAGTGTGAGATGTGCTTCGGAAACTGAAGGCATACACTCAACAATTCAGGAACAGCTTCTCCCCCTCTGCAACTAACATTGAACCCATGAACACTACCTCTCTACTTTTTTTATTTTTACTTTTGCACTACTTATTTAATGTAACTATTTATATATTTTTCTGTTATTATGTATTGCAATGTACTGCTGCTGCCAGTGACATTAAACCTGATTCTGATTCTGATTAATTTTCAATAATCTTGTCACACACTTGAGCTTCTCCCTTTATGTTTAGAATATCACATGTTCTAATCTTTACAGATTGGTATCGGCCTTGTTAACACATACTCAGTCATTGTTTATTTTCTATCTTGCACCAAAAGCAATAAGTTTGCTGAACTACCAGATGATAAAAAGCAACTGAATAAAAACAAAAGCTGAAGTCAGGTGTGCTTTCAAAAAGGTGAACTTTCAGAAAGTGGCCGGACTAGATGGAGACCTTGGGCGGGTTCTGAATTTGTGTGCCAATCATCTAGCCACTGTCTTTGCTGACATCTTTAACCTCACACTCCAGCAGTCTAGTGTTGCCATCTGCTTCAAGGAAGCTTCCATCATTCCAAGAGAAGTAAAATGTCCTGTCTCAATAATTACTGACCAGTAGCTCTAACATTAACAATGATGAATAGCTTTAAGAGGTCGGTAGTCACCCGCATCAGCATCATCCTCCCTAGTCCAGACAAAGGGTCTTGACCAGAAACATTGACTGTCCATTTTCCTCCATGGATGCTGCCTGATCCACTGAGTGCCTCCAGCAGCAGTATATTGTTACAGGTTCAGACACCTGCGGTCTCTTGCATCTCTATGTAAAGTAAGACATGCATTTTTATAACTTCTCATAAAAAGGACGGAAAAGGAGTTGCTGACTTACAGTAGCTGCTCATCGCATCACTTTCACACACAGCAGCAAGGTTATATACAGTATATTTGGTTAACTGGGGATCTCAATCAGGCTTGTTTGAAGAAATCCTTGCCTATTTACCATCATTACTACTGTTATACTAAGATAAGAAATACCTTCCGTTCCGTGCCCAGACCGCATTTTGGGAAATCTGATCACTTGGCTGCCCTTCTCCTCCCTGCATACAGGCAGAGGCTGAAGAGCAAAGCTCCAGAGATTGGGACAGCAAAGCGGTGGTCATGGGAGGCAGAGGAGTGGCTACAGGATTGCTTCGAGTTGGTGGACTGGGCCGTGTTCGAGGACTCATCTGTGGATCTGACTGAATACACCATGGTTGTCACAGGCTTTATTAAAGCAGTTGTAGATGAGCATGTCCCCACAAAATCAGTTAATGTCTTCCCCATCCAGAAGCTCTGGAAGACCCATGAAATCTGCAGTCTGCTGGGGGCCAAGTCAGTGGCATTCAAAACTGGTGACCAAGAAAATTACATGAGGTCCAGGTATGATTTCCGAAAAGCCATCTCATGGGTGAAGTGGTAATTCTGGACTAATGTTGAATCAACAAAGAATGCTTGACAGTTGTGGCAGGGCTTGGATGCTTTTTCCTCTTATCAAGTAAAATCAAGCAATAAAGGCAACAACAGGGCTTCACTTCCAAATGAGCTCAATGGCTTTTATGCTCGCTTTGACTGTCAAAACATGGAGGAACCGTCATGAACTCCCACAGCCTCTGATGATCGTGTGATTTCTGTCTCTGAGGCCGACGTGCAAGCAGCCTTCAGAAGGGTGAACCCATGGTAAGTATCTGGCCCAGATGGTGTACTTGGCCAGATACTAAAAACCTGCGCTGATCAACTGGCTGGTGTATTCACTGAGATCTTTAACCTCTCACTTCGGTAGTCTGAGATATCCATCTGCTTCAAGGAGGCTTCAATTATACTGGTGCCCAAGAAGAACATGGTAACCTGCCTCAATGACTATCCTCCAGTAGCACTTACATCCACTGTGATGAAGTTCTTTGAGAGGTTAGTGATGAAGCATATCAATTCCTGCCTGTAAAGTGACTTGGATCCACTCCAATTGGCCCACCAGAGCAACAGGTCACAGCAGATGCTATCTCATTGGCTCTTCACTCAACCCTGGAACATGTGGACAGTGAAGATGCATACATCAGGATGCTCTTCATCAACTACAGCTCAGCATTCAATACCACCATCCCCTCAGAACTAATCAATAAGCTTCAAGACCTTGGCCTCAATACCTCCTTGTGCAATTGGATCCTTGATGTCCTCACTTGCAGACTCCACTCAGTTTAAACTGGCAACAACATCTCCTCCACAATCTCCACCAGCACAGGTGCAGCACAAGCCTGTGTGTTTAGACCCCCTGCTCTACTCGCTTTACACATGATTGTGAAGCTGAGCACATCTCTAATGCCATATTCAAGTTTGCTGATGACACCACTGTTGCTGGCTGAATCAAAGGTGGTGATGAATCAGCTTATAGAAGGAAGATTGAAAATTTGGCTGAGGGGTGCCACAACAACAACCTCTTACTCAATGTCAGCAAAGCCAAAGAGCTGATTATTGAGTTCAGGAGGAGGAAATCAAAGGTCCATGAGGCAGTCCTCAGTGGAGGATCAGAGGTGGAGGGGGTCAGCAAATTTAAATTCCTCAGTGTCATTATTTCAGAGGACCTGTCCTGGGCCCAGCTCATAAGTGCAATTATGAAGAAAGCACGGCAGTGCCTCTGCTTCCTTCAGAGTTTGCAAAGATTCGACATGATGTCTAAAACTTTGACAAACTTCTGTATATGTGTAGAAGAGAGTATATTGACTGGTTGCATCATGTCCTGGTATGGAAACACCAGTGCCCTTAAATGGAAAAGCCTACAAAAAGTAATGGCTACAGCCCAGTCCAACATGGGTAAAGGCCTCCCCACCATTGAGCGCTGTCGCAGGAAAGC
Organism: Hemitrygon akajei; assembly: GCF_048418815.1. Classification (NCBI taxonomy): domain Eukaryota; kingdom Metazoa; phylum Chordata; class Chondrichthyes; order Myliobatiformes; family Dasyatidae; genus Hemitrygon; species Hemitrygon akajei. The sequence continues at coordinate 21,151,574 of NC_133141.1, read as the reverse complement.
AGCATCTATCATCAGGGACCCTCACCATCCAGGTCATGCTCTCTTCTCACTGCTGCCATCTGGAAGAAGGTATAGGAGCCCCAGGACCCACACCACCAGGTTCAGAAACAGTTATTACCCCTCAAACTTCAGGCTCTTGAACTAAAGCAAATAACTTCACTCAACTTCACTTGCCCCATCACTGAACTGTTCTCACAACCTATGGATTCATTTTCAAGGACTCTTCATCTCATGTTCTCAATATTTATTTATTTATTTATTTATTATTATTTCTTTCTTTTTGTATCTGCACAATTTGTTATCTTTTGCACTCGGGTTGAACGCCCAAGTTGGTGCAGTCTTTCATTGATTCTATTAAGGTTATTATTCTATTATGGATTTATTGAGTCTACCCACAAGAAAATTAATCTCAGGGTTGTATGTAGTGACATATATGTGCTTTGATAATAAATTTACTTTGAATTTTTAGGGGTCTCAGCCCGAAACGTCAACTGTACATTTTTTCATAGATGCTGCCTGGCTTGCGGAGGTCCCCCAGCAATTTGTGTGTGTTGCTTGAATTTCCAGCATCTGCAGATTTTCTCTTGTTTGTGGTCTGATTACTTTGAATTTTAATTGTATTCTGTTGGTGCTGGTGAAGGAAGAATATTGACCGAGGGCATTGGGAGAATTTCTGCTCTTCAAATGATGCTGCTGAATTTTTTTCTCCATTTGAATGAGCAAATAGTTTGTTGTTTAATGTTTCACTTGTGGAACAATCCTATCAACAACACAGCATTCCATTACTATACAGATGTGTCAGCTTAAAATACATGCAAATATAAGAATGCTGCTTAAACCACAACCTTCTGACTCATGTGTTGAAGTGTTTTGAAGTGACATAGCACCATAAATAGACAATGCCCTCGATTCCACAATGAAAATTAATGCCTGAAATAAAAACAGAGCAGTTCGCTGTCTGAACAACATTAATATGTGAGTTGTTGTACTTAATGAGGAAGAATTTATAGCAATATGTGTAAGCATTGAAGCATATCTGTCTTTGAAGAATTAGTAACAAGACAACAGGAATCAAAAATAATAAAAGAACTGCAGATGTTGAAAACCTGAAATAAAAGTGAAAAATGCTGGATAAAACTCAAAACTTTAGACAGTGCCTGTGGAGACAGAAACAGGTTGGCAATCTTTTAACAGCTCAACATTCCCACTCTCATACCAGATATGCCCAAACTGGACAGGCTGGTTATATGAAGTTGTTGAATTCAAGTTTGGGCTGTAGAGTCGCAGAAGATGAAATGTTGTTCCATGAGTTTACATTTGATTTTTGTTGGAACAATGCATGAGGCCAAAGTCAGGGATTGCTGAGTAGGAGCGGAACAGCTCATTAAGGTGACAGGCAAATTGGTATTTGAAGATCAAATTTGCTAACTGAAGGGTTTGTTCTGCAGAAGGATTGCCCTATCTGTTTTACGTGTTTTGAATGTAGAGGAAGCCATATCATGAATACCAAATGTAGTTCATTAAATTAAAAGAAGAGCAAGTGACAAGTTGGTTAACCTGGAAGGAGTGACGTGGTGTATTAGATAAGCATAACTTGGAACAATGGAGGTTCCACTTGTTACACTTTAGATTGTGCAAAGTGATGGATGTTAAAGCAGAAATTGTTCAACTCCTTAAACTCTACTCACTTTCTCCGAATCAAAGGCATAGCAGTGGGTACTCCTATTGATCTCCTTGTGGGATACATGGTAAAGTGCCTGATATAGTCCACCCTGGGTGCATTCACTTTTTCTGGAACATTCATGACTGTATCGATGCTGCTTTCCTGCTCCTGTGCAGAAGTTCATCAACTTAGCTCTCACTTTCCAGCCTAACCTCACTTTCACATGGTCCACCTTTGCTCTTCTCTTCACTTTTTTTTTTGATTTTGCTGTCTCAGTCACAGTGGTGGGTTAGTGACAAGTTAAAAGCCCACAGACTTCCACAGCTATCTAAACGATACCTCCTTGCTTTCTGCTTTCTTTAAGGAAGTCATTTCATTCACTCAGTTTCTGTGACTCATCTGTTCTGAGAATGACCCTTCTGGGATGTTTTCCAGTAGGTTAACTGTTGACTGTAAATTACCCCTCAATGTAGGCTAATGTCAAAAAGAATTAAAAGTGAGATGGTGAGTATACGAGAGGGAATAAATTGCACAGGTACAGGGAAATAAGGAGAGGGGGAATTAGTAAAGGTGTCAAAGGTTGTGGGAAGAAGGCAGGAGAATGGGTTGAGAGGGAAAATAAATCAGTCATGATAGAAAGGCAAAGCAGATTCAATAGATTGAATGGCCCAATTCTGCTCCTAGGTCTTGTAGTTTTAAGGAATGAGATTAATGAGATTAGCCCCTTGGAACACGACATGAACGTGATAGGCCAAATGTGTTGTAAGAAGGTTATCAAAAATCAGAGGGGATTTTGATCTGTGAGGTAAGTGGGCCAAGAAATGGAAAATGATGTTTAATCCAGTAAGTGCAAGGTGCTGCATTTTGGAAAGTCAAACCAGAGTATGGGCTTCACAGTGAATGGTAACACCTGGCGAGTGTTGTAGAACAGATGGAGCTAGGAATACAGCTACATAGTTCTCTGAAAGTGACATCACAGGTACACAGGGCGATGAAGAAGGTATCTGGCCTTCAGTCAGGGCATTGAATACAGGAATTGGGATGTTGTGTTGCAGTTGTACAAGGCATTGGTGAGGTCATACCTGGAGTATTGTGTAGAGCTTTGGTCATTCTGTTATAGGAAAGATGTTATTAAGCAGGAAAGTGTGAAAAGAAGACTTAGAAGGGCCTTCTCAAGGGCAACTAGGGATGTGCAATAAATGCTGGCTTAACTGGTGACACCCACATCTCATAAATGAATAAAAAGAAGAATATTGCCAGCACTCAAGGGCTTGAGTTATAGGGAGAATAGTGTAGAGTGTGACTTTATTCACTGGAGTATAGGGACTGAGGGATGACCTTATAAAGGTGTATAAAATCTTGAAGGGTGTACAGTAGATTAGCCGGCTGGTGGTGGTGTGGCATCAGCACAGGACTTCGAGGCAAGTCCTGAGTTTGAATCCGGCTGGGTCCCAGTCTGGGCAGCAGCAGTATCTGTGTGGAGGACAGGCCTGGCATCTACTTCCATATCTTGCGACAAAAATCCTATGGACCACTACACTATCCGCAGTGTACTCCATAGACGAGTCGACGGCACTCAACAACATACAGTAGATAAGGTGAATGCACAGTATTTTTTTCCTGGAAAAGGGATTCACTAACTAGAGGACATAGGTTTAGGGTGAGAAGGAAACAATTTAAAAGGGATCTGAGAGGATATAGCATCTTCAAAGGAACGAGCTGCCAGAGGAAGCGGCTGAGGCAGGTAAAATACCTTTAAAAGACACTTAGATAAGGAAGGCTGAGAAGGATATAAACCAAATGTAGGCAAATGGGACTAGGCTAAATGGGCCTGGACGAGTGCTATAATGCTCTATGATTCTAAATACGTTTTCTGTTTTTACAAAACTGTGACTTCTCCTTGACCATAATTGACAGGGCTCTCAACCACATCTGGTATATATTTCTTGCATTTCTGCTCCCCTCGACACACCCCACCCGCACTCTCCATCCCACCAGCCTTTACTTTCAATGTACTGGCCTCTGTAATTTCTGCCACCTCCAACAAGTTGTGACCACCAGGCACATCTCCACTTGCAGTATTACTAAGCAACCATAATTCAGGAAGCTATGCATTAAAATAAAAGTGGAATTAACTTTTCACCTCCTAAAACATTAAATCTGCTTCCCTCTCCATGGATGCTGCCTGATCTGCTGAGTGTTGCCAACATTTTTTGTTTCTATTTCAGATTTCCAGCATCTGCGATTTTTCAATTTTTGTCTGCCCACCAAGTGCCATTGTTACGTACCCCGTAACTGGGTCACTTACCAGCAAAGATAGAGAGGTCCGTTGAAGTCTGATGGTACTATTTTTAACAGTATTTATTGATAAAAATACACAAAAATAATATCAATACAAACATACAGATAATATACGTCGTCAATACTAAATCTAAAAGCGTGGGTATAATAGTAATCAATAAGAAATAGCTCTATCGTTGTCTAGGGGATAATGTATTGTCCGATGGAAATATAAAAGTCACTCAAGTTCATTCAAGCTGCAGCTTTTGGGTTGGAGAGAGAGACGGATTAAAACTTGCCCGTTTTCCTTTTTATGACGTCGATCCTTCGAAATGTTGTCGGTGTCCTTTTCCTTTTAGCTAAGCCGTCTTCCGTGGTCAGCCTCACCAATTCCGAGGCAAATGGAAAAGGACGCACGTGGGCTTTCCACCGGCTTTCGCTATTAAACGCTGTCACGGGATTTCTAGCATTTCTCCTGGTGCGTCTAAAGGGGTTGTTCCCCAGACCTTCTTTTATCCTTACTCACGGGGTCTCAGATGTCAATCAGGTTGGGAGGATGCCATCCCCCCAACAGCCCACGTTGCTCATTCCTTGAGGACGTCGATGAATAGCACAGTGCTCAATACACAATTCCGTCTCCAAGAGACAATGGCCGGTTCCCGTGGCTTTGTATCGCTGAGGGGCCAGGACATTCCAAACCCCTTGAGGATTCTGTGTGTCTCTCTCTCATTTCCTGGGTCTCCTGACCTGAATTAATAGCGATCTTGCGATTCTCAAAAAGGAGGGGGCTACTTCGTACCCTTCGGCCCCTCAGAGTTGGGGCACAGGCGTAAAACCATGTAATTGCAGTTGGTTATATTAGAATACATTAAGGTGTACAGTACTCCATTTTACTTGACCATGCACTCATTAACTTCAAATAATGACCTGGGGCATGGTAACACCTGGAATTGTGCTGTTACATAAATGGGAAATTTTCATGTGGATCATGAATTAGACCTATACAATTTGCTCCATGACAATCACAGTCATTATACTCAACATGACACTAGATTACTCCTGGATTGAACTCTTCTCATAGAGTCAAAAAACTACAGCACAGAAACAAGTCCTTTGACCCATCTAGTCTACACCAAACCATTTAAACTGCCTAGTCCTACCTACCTGCATCAAGACCCTAGCCCTCCATACTCTTCCCATCCATGCACTTATCTAAACTTCTCTTAAACATTGAAATTGAAATCCCATCCACCACTTGCGCTGGCAGCTCATTCCACACTCTCACCACTCTCGGAGTGAAGAAGCTTCCTCTCATGTTTCCCTTAAACATTTGACCTTTCACTCTTAACCCATGACCTCTAGTTGTAGTCTCACCCAACCTCAACAGAAAAAGCCTGCTTGCCTTTATCCCATCTATACCCCTCATAAGTTTCTATACCTCTATCTAATCTCCCCCAGATCTTCTACATTCTGAGGAATAAAGTTCTAATCTATTCAATCTTTCCTTACAACTCAGGTCTTCCAGTGTCAGCAAAATCCTTGTAAAATTTCTCTGTAGTCTTTCAATTTTATTTACGTCCTTCCTGTAGGTAGATGACCGAAACTGCACACAATACGCCAAGTTAGGCCTCATTAACATCTTATACAACTTCAACATAACATCCCAGCTCCTGTATTCAATACTTTGATCTATGAAGGCCAATATGCCAAAAGCTTTCTTTATGACCCTATTTACCTGTGATGCCACTTTCAATGAGTTATGGGTCTGTATTCCCAGATCCCTTTGTTCTAACACATTCCTCAGTGCCCTACCATTCACTGTGTAAGACTCACCCTACTTGGTCCTCCTGAAGTACAACACCTCATACTTAAATTCCACCTGCCATTTTTCAGCCCATTTTTCCAGTTGATGCAGATGCCTCTGCAAGCTTTGATAGTCTTCCTGACTGTCCACTACACCCCAAATCTTGGTGTCATCCACAAATTTGCTGATCCAGTTAACCACATTATTGTCCAGATTGTCAATATAGATGACAACAACGGACCCAGCACCAATCCCTGAGGCACTCCACTAGTCACAGGCCTCCAGTCAGAGAGGCAACCATCTACTATCACTCTCTGGCTTCTTCCACAAAGCCAATTTACTATTTCATCTTGAATGCCAAGTGATTGAACCTTCTTGACCAACCTGTCATGCTGGATCTTGTCAAATGCCTTGCTGAAGTCCATGTAGACAACATGCACTGCTTTGCCTTTAACTTTCCTGGTAACTTCCTCAAAAAACTTTATAAGATTGGTTGGACACAACCTACTATGTTGACTATCCCTAATCAGGCCCTGTCTATCCAAATACTTATATATCCAGTCCCTTGGAATACTTTCCAATAACTTTCCCACTACTGATATCAGGCTCCACAACCTATAATTTTTTGGCTTATTCTTAGGGCCTTTCTTAAACAGTGGAACAACATTTGCTATCAACCAATCCTCCAGTACCTCACCTGTCACTAAGGATGATTTAAGTATCTCTGCTAAGGCTCCTGAAATTTCTGCACGCCTCCCACAGGGTCCACCTTGTCGGATCCTGAGGATTTGTCCACCCTAATTTGCCTCAAGTCAGCAAACACCTCCTCCTCTGTGACTTTGATGCTGTTTTGACTCACTTCTGTCCATCTCTTGAGTAAATGCAAATGCAAAAATCTATTTACGATCTCCCCCATCTCTTTTGGCTCCATGTATAGATTTACCTTTCTGATCTTCCTTACAACCTTTTTGCTCTTAACATATCTGTAGAAGCCCTTAGGATTCTCCTTCACCTTGTCTGCTAGAGCATCCTCATGCCTTCTTTTAGCCCTCCTGATTTCCTTCTTAAGTGTTCTCCTACATTTCTTATACTCCTCAAGTACCTCATTTGTTCCTACCTGCCTTTACCTGCTGTGCACCTCCTTTTTTTTTAACCAAGGCCTCAATATATTTCAAAAACCAAGTTTTCAGAAACCTGTTATTCCTGTCTTTCATTCTGACAGGCACATAAAGCTTTGTACTCTCAAACTTTCACTTTTGAAGGCCTCCCACTTACTAAGTACATGTTTGCCAGAAAACAGCCTGTCCCAATCCACACTTGCCAGATCCTTTCTGATACCATCAAAATTGGCCTTTCTCCATTTTAGAATCTCAACCCAAGGACCAGACCTAACCTTCTCCATAATTACCTTGAACCTAATGGCATCATGATCACTAGATGCAAAGTGTTCCCCTACACAAACCTCTGTCAACTGCCCTGTTTTATACCCTAATAGGAAATCAAGTATTGAACACTCTCTCATTGGGACTTCTATGTACTGATTAAGGAAACTTTGCTGAACAGACCTAATAAAGTCTATTCTATCTTGTCCTTTTAAAGTCGTGTGCAGAGTGTCTGCGTACTGAGATGATAAATAGGCTTAAATTTTAATCTACTCCTGAACATTCCAGCCTACACAAATGGAGCTAATTTAGTACACAAATCAAACAACATGATCACTATGGTACTTTTGGTTAGTAAGTACATTCACTGTTGTTAATACAATTTCATCATTCTCAGCGCATAGAATTGCTTCCCAGCTAATTTATGACTCTATTGAAACAAAGAGATGGGAAGGATGCTGAAGTTAAAATATAAACCTTGAAATTATGTGCGCAAATATTAGCATAGAGATCCTCACTGTGTGCATGTGCAATCGTTTTGCTGGCTCATTGAAGAGTCTGAAATGTCACATTGTAACTTCCAAGCTGAGAGCATTGCAATTAATTCTCTGAAGCCTTATATCGAATATAGTCTTAAGGTTCCTCAAACATCCTTTCTTTAAAATGTAGCATCTTCAATATTAAGTTCCATCTCAAACTGCGCATGTGATATTTTCGGTATCTTTGCCAGCATCCCTTCTACACAAGTTAGGAAATTTTGTGTCAATCTGTGCCTAACACCAGTCAGTTTAACCCAAATGGTTTGGCATGAGACTGACCCCAATGTGGTTCTTCATTGTGGTCCATTGCAAGCCCCTGTCCAGACCAAACTGGCAATAAATCAAAAAAAAATTTTCCACAGGAACCTTTATGTTAATGAAAATCAGACAGATACAGAAAATCAGTTACTTATGGCTCCCTGCATCTGTTCATGATGTAGGTGTGTGTATGACAGGAGGAATGCTACATAAAAATTTCCCAGGCATTCTATTATTAGGCATTTTGAAATACTGAGTAAATTTTCAAAGACTGACATACCATTTTCATTTCCAAGTTGTATTCAGCCCAATACAAATGCTTGTTTGGTTGTGAAATTGGAAACTCCGTTTATAGGAATTTTGCTGAACTAATGGCTTACTTTTATCAGTGATCTAATTTACACAGCAATCTCATTGGCTTCAGTGCTGTTGATGTTAGAGAATCACAGGAAATGCTGGGATCCTCTATGGAAATAGTATAGAATATAACCAGAAATCTCTGTTTGGCCCATTATTTCATTTCACTGCCTCTTTGTGACAATTAATATCTCGAGTGAATTAAACCACTGGTAAAACTTGCAATTAGAAAGATTCCCTGACCTTTGAAAGCAATGGAGCAAAACTTCAATGAGATTGATCGGAAGTCAATGTCTACACTCTGGGCACAGACAACATATTCCACAGTTCATGCTTCTAAAGTTAGAACAGCATCAGTCACAGAATAATTGTATTCTCCTGAGCATTGTATCTTTTATGTCTACATTTTACTTTGTAAATGCTTAATTATCTGCTTTTTTTTTCCTGAAGGTGATTCTCCCTGATGTTTCTATGCCATTTCTCATTATGAATGTCTAAAGGACATGAAACTTCAATGCAAACCGAAGTACTGTTTATGAAAGCATATACAATGCACCTAAATAGTCGGTCTCAGTTTATCAATACCAATCTCACCAAACCCAACTTCAGATACTTGGTCACATGATTTTGACTGATCTTGATTGAGCATCCTTTGAGAGGAGTTGTGAGAGGAGCTGCCTTTGGGGTGACGTGTTAAATTCAGGCTTTATGTGCCTGTTTTGGGTAGAAACCCCTTGACAGTCATGGAAAAGAAGCAGAATGTCCTGGCTAACTGTTAACACCACATTAAAAAATAACCAGACGTTTATCTTCCAGTTGCGTTAGGAGCATTACTACTTGCCAATTGAATGTTGCATTTACCAACAAAGCAAAAAGATTACACTTCAAAATAATGAAATGCTGTAAAAGCAAACATGAGGAAATCTGCAGATGCTGGAAATTCAAGCAACACACACAAAATGCTGGTGGAACGCAGCAGGCCAGACAGCATCTATAGGAGGAAGCACTGTCGACATTTCGGGCCGAGACCCTTTGTCAGGACTGTAAATGCTGTAAAATCCTTAATGAATATAAATTCTTTCTATCTGTAGTAAAAAGGCATTTTTTTAGGACATAACCTTCTTATACTGGGCAGCATCTGTTAGTTGACGTTGAGTGATTGAAGTTAGTCCTTTCCTAATAATGTGAGGAAGCTTACAAAGTCTGAAAATGATTCTTCCTGTCCTTTTTTGTTAGTACAGTTCTTCATAGGAATTATGGAAGACCAAAGTAGATCTCAATCTTCATCTCCATCTGACCAGCGAAACAGGGATAATGTTCTTTTCCCACAAGGTCACTGACTAAAATAATAATGTTAATTATATACAACTGTTAGAAGGATTTGAAAGCTATCTAAATGTTCACTGTTGATTGATTCAAATGGTATTTAATTTTACAAAATATATCAGTGTTCCATATTTTGGTAGAGAAATTGGGAAAGTATGTTGGAGTTGTACAAGACATTGGCATTTGGAGTATTGCATTCAGTTTTGGTCAGCCTACTATAGGAAAGATCTAATGCCCTTCCCTTGGACATTGGTGGTGTGGAGAGGGGAGACTTGCAGCTAGGGCAACTGCCGGTCTTCCATAAAAAAACCTTGCCCAGGCTTGCGCCCTGGAAACTTTCCAAGTCGCAAATCCATGGTCTATCGAGACTAACGGAAGCCTACCATAGGAAAGATACCATTAAACTGGGAATAGTTCAGAGGAGATTTACAAGAATGTTGCCAGGACTCGAGGTATTGCGTTATGGTGAGAAGCTGAGCAGGTTGGGATATTTTTCATTGGAGCGCAGGAGAATGAGGGATAATCTTACAGAGGTGTATAAAATTATGGGGATCATCGACAGGGTGACTGCACACAGGGCATAGGCTTAAGGTGGGAGTGGAGAGATTTATTAGGAACTTGAGGAGCAACCTATTTCACTCAAATGGTGATGGGTACCTGGATACGGTTCAGTAACTTGGATAGGCACATGGATAGGAAAAGATTAGAGGGGAATGCCAAATGCAGGCAAATGGCAGTATCTTAGATGGGCATCTTGGTCAGTATAGACTAGATGGACTGAAGGGCCTGTTCCCATGCAGTATGACTGTATGTTTAACAGTGATTAATTCTTCCACATTTGATCGATGCTAACCTGACAGCCATCCTACACCATTTTTGAACAATACATGTAGATCCACATCGCACATTTCTTCTTACATACTTCAGAGATTATTTCATCTGCTTGTATTCATTCTCATCCAAATAATGTCATACTGATGCACAATGCAAAATATATTGAAAAGCTATTTTACCACAAAATATAAAGATTAACAAATACCTTAAAGCAAAACTGATAGATGCTTCAGAACCAATCATTTAAATGACTTTTTTTTTCAATTCTGTGTTTACCATCCTGCATCTGGGGCAAATGATTTCATTCAAAGCAAATTTAAGAGCTGATTGTGGACTTCAGGAAGGGTAAGACGAGGGAACACAAACCAATCCTCACAGAGGGATCAGAAGTGGAGAGAGTGAGCAATTTCAAGTTCCTGGGTGTCAAGATCTCTGAGGATCTAACCTGGTCCCAACATATTGATGCAGCTATAATGAAGGCAAGACAGCGGCTATATTTCATTAGGAGCTTGTGGAGATTTGGTTTGTCACCAAAAACACTTGAAAACTTCTACGGATGTACCAAGGAGAGCATTCTGACAGGCTGCATCACTGTCTGGTATGGTGGGGGGGGGGGGGGGTTGGGGAGGGTGCAGGGGGCTACTGCACAGGATCGAAAGAAGCTACTGAAAGTTGTAGATGAAGTCAGCTTCATCTTGGGTACTAGCCTCTGTAGTATCCAGGACACCTTCAAGGAGCGGTGCCTCAGAAAGGAGGCGTAAATTATTAAGGACCCCCACCACCCAGGACATACCGTCTTCTCATCATTACCGTCAGGTAGGAATTACAGGAGCCTGAAGACACACACTCAGTGATTCAGGAACAGCTTCTTCCCCTCTGCCATCAGATTCCTGAATGGACATTGAACCCTTGCACACCCTCACTTTTTTATATTAGCTCTGATTTTGCAATATTTTAATTTAAATATTTAAAATACATACATACAGATATATATATATCTGTATGTATATATATACTGTATGTGTGTGTATATATATATCTCTCTGTATGTATGTATGTATATATATATATCCACTTATTTACTTTTTTCTATATTATCATGTATTGCATTGTACTGCTGCTGCTAAATTAACAAATTTCACAACGTTAAACCTGATTCTGACTCTGAACTTGGTGGAAAATGGGATAAGCTTCTGCACAATCTGTAGTGTATGTTATGAAATTGAACACTGCGATGTTATTTTATGCAACACTAGGTGATTGAAAATTAATTGCTTCCAGGGCAATTGTGGCTACTTTTGAACCAGATCACACTGCTCTTTAAATTTGACCTGCTACTTCCAATTGGAAATCACATTTGCTCTCTCAACTTGCTGCTTTTGACACACTTGGATTGACACATCAGCATTTATTGCCCATGTCTAATTGATATTGTTGAAGCTCCTTGAACCGCTCCAGTCCTTCTGATGAAGTCTTCTCCACAGTGCTGTTGGGGAGGGACTTCCAGGAATTTGACCTTATGCTGATGAAGGACTAATGACGTAGGTCCAAGTGAGGATGGTGTGTGAGCGGGAGGGGAAACTGAAGTGCTTGACTTCCCGCACACCTGTTACCCTTCTCCTTCTTCGTGATGGAGGTCATGGGTCTGAAGATGCTATCATGAGAGCCAAGACAAGTCTTGTATTCTGTGGAGGGGGCACTCTGCAATCTCTGTGCATCAGTGGCGGAGGGAATTAATGTTTAGGATCGTGGATGGGCTGCCAATCAAACAGGCAGCTTTGTCCTGGATAGTAGCAATCTTATTAAACATTGGAACTGCACTCATCCAAGTAGATCAGGGGTTCTCAACCTGGGCTCCACAAAACTCTTGCTTAATGGTATTGGTCCATGGTATAAAAAAGGTTGGCAACCTTTGAAATAGATGCTGTTTATTATATCACACACCTGAAAGGTGCTTTGTAGATGTTGGAAAGATGTTGATGGAGGTGAGTCATTCACTCAGCCTCCAAATTTCTCCTGTATCCATGGTATTTATGTGTCTGGTCCGCCTGTGTTTCAATCACATCCCTTCCAGATGATGATGGTGGGGAAGCTGATGTTAATGCCATTAAAGGTCAAAGGTAGTGGTCTGATTCTCTGTTGTTGGTGATCATTATTACCTTTTGCTCTACTGGCCTTAATTTTACTTGACACTTTTCAGCCCCGAGAAGTCAAGATTGCTACCACAGTCAATGTCCTAGCCTCATGATCATTCCAGGTGTTCATAGAAGATTGTTGTTGTATTTCCCAGCTGATGACAAGAAGGGATGTCACTGATTCTGTCTCCACAAGGAAAGTCATTAATGCTATCAAACCGAGGAAAGGAGAACTAAAAAATAAAACCAGCCTGTTGGAGGAACTCAGTAAGTCAAGCAGCATCTATTGAAGGAGATGGACAGTTTATGTTTTGGGTCTGGACTGCAAGATAGAGGGGAGATACCTAGTGTAAAAAGGTGAAGGGAAAGGGCAGACCAAGAGTTAGTAGGTGATGGGCAGATTCCGGTGAGGAGGGGCAATAGACAGATGGGGGAGAGGAGAGTGTAGATAGTGACAGAGGCTGGGAGGTGAGAGGTGGAGGTGACAGAGGGTTGCAGGTGGTGGGATCTGATAGGACAGGAAGGTGAAGCTTGGAACCAAATAAGGAATGTGGGGAGGGCAGATGGGAACAGTAAAGGAGGGGACCCAGTGGAAGGAATTTGTGGGTGATGGGCAAATAGAGGAGGGGAAAGGCACAGGTGATCAGGGTGGAGAGAGGGAGGTTTTGTGTTTGTGTGTGTGTGTAGGTAGAAGGATCAGAAGGAGGGAGAATCTCAAGGGAAGAAGCTTTCTCTGGCACAGAAGATGAGGATGCAGTGAAAGTCACCGCTGATACTCTTTTTGAAAACACCATCAGCCCACTCAAGATGAGATCCTGCTTGGTGCATCAATCCGAAGGTGCTCTGTAACATCTACCACCTTGTCATGGCCAGCTGCACTCAGCACAACACAGTCGATAGAGAGACCAGCCCTTGCAAGAGGTGGAAATGGAGGATCAGGTACAACCAGCATCAGGTACACGTGCAAGTGCAATATCGAACTTGCAATGTAGGAAGGAGAGCTTCTCTGAGATTCCCCCCACAAATCACGCCAGTGAATAACTAATTGGCTGCACACTCTACTGCAACCATCAGTTCCCAATGGATAAAGGACCACAGCAAAACATTAACTCTGACTCAATTCCAACTGATTTGTACAAAGTCAAAGGAAAGCTGCCTTCTTAGACGTGGCTACACATAACTAGGTTTTTCTATCAAGGATGTAGTATGATTGTGCAAAGGAATGAATGGGGAAAAAATGCTCTCCACAATCTTGCAAACTATATCTTATGTTGAAGAATCCAATGTTGAGATTGTTTCAGATTCTTTTGCAAGGTTTATCTCAAGGCATATTTTTGTGAACGTACAGCACTTGTAGTTATTTCTGCCACTCACCGCGAAAGGGGCGTCACCTTAGGAACAAGATGTTATCATCAAAGATTCTTTAGTGCTCCAAACATTTTTTATAGCAATTAGTGACAAAGACTCCTTTATTGATAGAAGTTTGTGCAATAGTAAATTAACATTACATGTTACTGATAATATCATACCACTACAGATGTCCATTCCATGATGTGTATTTGATATAGTTCTGGTTATGGAAACTGTGTGATTGTATCTCAACCTACAAGAGCATTAACTCTTTTCTCATTAAGCTGCTTGTTACCCTGGCTTCATTGCATTGAATACTTGGCCTCTGCGTATTCACAGTATAAGGCCTGGGTGAATCCTACCTCACAGTGTCATGAGGTCATGTGATCATGATAGACTGCATTCTCACTTTATTGGCCATATGTACAAGGCAGCCCACGAGTACTGTCACACGTTCTGGTGCCAATGTAGCATGCCTACCATGCTTGGCAGAACAGCACAGAATATAACAAAACAGAACATAAAGTGGCAAAGCAACAACAGCAAAACAAGCCCTGTCCCTCCTTCCCACCATCTCATCCACCCACACACATGCACAGTCCTCTATCCACGGGACAGGCTGCCTTTGGTGTCCAGCCTCCAGCGCACTCGTGAATTCACAGACAGTTTGGCCTTTTTGACTTCTCCAGTGGACTTGCAAAGATTCCCAGACTCGGGGCTCCAGCCGTTGGGCCTCGACTTCTAGACTTCCGATCGACCCAGAACTTGCAGGTGATCTTGAATGAGGACCTGAACTCCAGGCCTTGAACTCCGATCTCACTGATTCGTGCACCTAGGAGGTCACAGGCCCCCGTGCCTCCTGCCCACATAGAACTCCAGTTCCTGCCAACAAATCGCTGAGTGGGGAAACCACTAACCTTCAACCTCTTGTTGAATTTATTGCACATCACTCTCTTCAACTTAGTCATTGTGAAGCAAAAGTGATAATGTTCATTGCCATGTCTTGAAGATATCAAGCTCTGATCTTCCATTGATAAGCGTCTGAATGAGAGGTACTGTATGATGATCAGACAACATACTGATACTTCTCTCACTCATCTGCCCAACAACTTCATTGCTTCGTTAATATGATTTCCTGGTGAGGCAGTGTACAGTCAGAATTATTTTAATTAACATAAACATTAATTATTTCAAAATGAAACTTATCATGTGAGAAGATATGCAATTTCTTGATGAGTGTCTTTGAGCTTGGTGTGTCTTACCGGTTTGCTATGGCGGAGTTCTCCCTGTTGTGGGGAGATCAGGCAACTGTGATGGACACTCGCGATCTGCTCGAACCCTCTGCAATGGCTGTGTGTTGCCGTGCACGATCATGGCCTGTCATATCTGGGGCTTTGACCCGCACATTGCCCGAGGCTAGTTGCAGACCAGGCAGCTCAATTGTCTCTGGAAGTGCATCAGTTAACACATTACAGCAAATGTAAACTACTTTTAGATATCTTGTAATAAAATAAGAGGCTAACCAATGTGCATCTGAAGAAAATGAATATCTTGATGTAAACTGCAGGTTGATAAGCTATTTCTTTCTAACACTAAGTGAAAGGATATGTAGGTCATGTACGCATATAGTTGAAAGATGAATTAAATGCAGTATGGTCATCTTAATCGCAGTATGGGGGTGTGCATATGAACACCAGTCTTTAATAAGACCTGCTTTTAGATTAAAACATCCAAATATATGGGTGTTTCAATGCAGGATAAATAGAAATTGCTGGGCAATTAACTGTAAATCTCTGATGTAAATTAGTCTGGAGAGTCCTTAAGATTGGTTGCAGGGTTTGCCCACTGCTGTACCACCTGGTTCTCGCTATCATCAGTGATAACTTACACTTTCAATTTTATTGGGTCCTGATCGGTGCTGTAACTGAGCAGAATGGTTGTCGCGCCCTTCTGCCAGGTGACAACGATGAAATCAGAACAGAGCAGGCCATTTCAGAAGCTTTTTTAAAAATATTTCATTTTGATCTCAAGAGGTACCAAGAGTACCTCCTGGGTCCCACTTTGGAGACTTGGGGCCCCGCAGAATTCTTCTTGTGGGACCTCCCCAAAGTTCTTCTCCCACCAACTTAACTTTTCTTCTGCCAGCAAGTCCTCTTTCGATGCCGGCTGACCATCTGATCTTCCGCGGCCAACCACCAAGCAACTTGATGGTGTGAAGATGAGAACTAGAATTTCCTTCAGGTGATAAATACAAGACTTGTTGCTTACCTGTGACTGAGAGATCCAGTATCCTTCATAAATGCATAAATTTCATTCAGAAAATGGTTCTGTAGTGTCCTTTTCCTTTGAACTAATGATCCAGAATGTTGGTGAGCAACACTTTTATTGATGAAGTTCATCATTTAATTTTATTCAGAAAGTAGTCCTTAAACATTTTGGGAAATAAGCGACATTGCAGATTGTAACGTCGGAACAGTGAGCTATTGGCCTTTCCTCTCACTCTTCCTCGTTAGTTAGAAAGAGGGCCTATTGAGATAGCGAGGTGTTCGGATGGACAGCAATTTTTGATGGTCTATAGATCATGGTCTCTTGGGAGCTTGATGGGTGGTGGGGGAGCCTGATGCTTTCTGCTGGAACAAGTGGAGGGAGGGTTGAAGCTTTGCTGTTGCTTGTGCATGGGAGGGAGGATGGAGGCTTTGGGGTTCTAATGTTTTTCTGTCATTCATTCTTTGTTTCTTTTTCTTTCTGTTTCGTGGATGTCTGTGAAGAGTAAGGATTTCAGGTCATATATTGTATACATTTTCTGATTAAATTGAACCATTGAATTGCATTTCACAAGCTAGTTCTATTCCTGTTACCCCAGAATCCTAAGAAGGTGTTTATTCAAATGACGTTGCTATGGTTATAGTTATTCTTTTCTGCTGGTGTGAGTAGAACTTTTATTTTCATTATTGTGACTGGTTCATGGAAATTAGTTAGAATTGAGTCTTATTTTGTTATATGGAATAATTCCACATCGGTTATTAGATTTCTAAAGCCCAATATTCATTGTGTGAAAAGGTGTCCCCATTGTAAGATGTATATTAGTAATGGGGAATGGAATATTTTTGTACATTAGTCATCATATTACATTCAAGAACTCCCAAAACAGATATTGCAGAGCCAAATGAAGGATGAAATTCCGCAACGCTACCCAATACATTAATTTTTAACTTCAAACTCAGAGGGTTTCCTCTCCACTGCAAAACTCTGCCATCTCCTCTGCCCGAGACCAACCGTTTTATTTTGCAACTCTCTGAATAAGATGAGCAGTTATTGCAGAAGAAAGGGTGGGTTGTTTTGTGGGCCTTTGTTATCAAGTCTGAGCCCACCTAAATCTATTTTACGCCAGATTCTTGAAGTCACAAATAAACAGGAACTAAAGCAGAGAAACAATGTTATATGGTGGTCATCTAACCCGGTCCAAAGAATAGATGGATAAGGAGGGTAATGGGATGATTTTCTTGTTCATTTTCACCTCATATGTGTTCAGAAGTGATGCAGTGGCAGAAACAAGATTTTGTCCAAAAGTAGACCATAAGACCATAAGATTTAGGAGCAGAAGTAGGCCATTCAGCCCATCGAGTCTTTCCACCATTCAATCATGGGCTGATCCAATTCTTTCAGTCATCCCTACTCCCCTGCCTTCTCCCCACACCCTTTGATGCCTTGGCTAATCAGGAACTATCTACCTCTGCCTTAAATACACCCAATGACTTGGCCTCCACAGCCGCTCATGGCAACAAATTCCACAGATTTACCACCCTCTGACTAAAGTAATTTCTCCGCATCTCTGTTCTAAATGGACGCCTTTCAATCCTGAAGATGTGCCCTCTTGCCCTAGAATCCCCTACCATGGGAAATAACTTTGCCATATCTAATTTGTTCAGGCCTTTTAATATTTGGAATGTTTCTATGAGATCCCCCCTCATTCTCCTGAACTCCAGGGAATACAACCCAAGAGCTGCCAGACGTTCCTCGTATGGTAACCTTCTCATTCCTGGAATCCTTCTGCAAACTGTCTGTTTAAATCACTGGTGTCATAGTTGGTTTGGCTTAGTGCTTGCCTTCAAAACCATCCTGGGATGGGTTTGAAGATGCAGAGCTAAGTCAAGCTTTACTACATTTGATAGGGGAACCTTGGGTTATCAGATATTCCATTTAGAAGGCACTTCAAAGTTCGATGCACACAGATGCATTTCACATCCAGCCACCTTAGTCGTATGCCAGAAAGGACTTACAGTATGTACAAACATATGTACAAACAGCAACAACCTCCTTTTCCTCCACCCTTCATCCTTTTAATTTGAATGTGTCATTGATCCAATGTATAAGTCCTAGGGTTATTATACTTTAACAATTGTAATTATTTGTTAATATTCCATTGCTTTTTAAATTCTTTACAATTTCCATATTTTTAAAATTATTTATTGGAATAATTGATATATTATTCCTGACTATCAGTGATACTTAAAAACTGTTCAAAGGCCTTTGATAGTAGTGAGGTGTCAAAGGCCACTGTGATATTCTGGGGTAGTTTGCCAGGGTAACACTGACTGAGGCCAAGTCGTTGCTTGGAGTCTGGTCTTGGGTACAGATTGTCAGTCTGCTTGCCTTTCTGCATTTCGGGCACTCACCACTCTGTGCAAAAACAAACTTTCCCTACACATCTCCTCTGAACTTTCCCCCCTCACCTTAAATGCAAGTCCTCCAGTATTAGACTTTTCAACCCTGCAGAAAAGATACTGGCTGACTACTCTATCTATGCCTCTCATAATGTTACAAACTTGTATCCCACCCACCTAGCTCCACCTATCAATTTCCAGCTAGCCTCCTTCCCCTCTCCACACCTTTTTACTCTGGTGTCTTCCCCCTTCCCTATCAGTCCTGAAGAAGGGGTTCGGCCCAAAACGTCAACTGTTTATTCGTTTCCATACATGGTGTCTGACGTGTTGTGTTAGAAACATAGAAACATAGAAAACCTACAGCGCAATACAGGCCCTTCAGCCCACAAAGTTGTGCCAAACATGTCCCTACCTTAAAAATTAGTAGACTTACCCATAGCCCTCTATTTTTCTAAGCTCCATGTACCTATCCAAAAGTCGCTTAAAAGACCCTATCGTATCCGCCTCCACCACCACCGTCACCGGCAGCCCATTCCACACACTCACCACTCTCTGCGTAAAAAAACTTACCCCTGACATCTCCTCTGTACCTACTCCCCAGCACCTTAAACCTGTGTCCTCTTGTGGCAACCATTTCAGCCCTGGGAAAAAGTTGCTCCAGCATTTTGTGTGTGTTGCTTTGTATCAGGTCTGCCCTCAGCATTTGCCACTCTCGAAAGTCTCAGCATTCTTCCTATAGTGGGGTAACCAGAACTGAATACAATACTCTGGATGTGGCCTAACGAGCACTTCCAGACTCTTGAACTTAGTGCCTTGACTAATAAAGGCAAACATCACCCTATTGACTTGTGTAGGCACTTTCAGGGAGCTATAAGTAGAACTCCAGATCCCATGTTGGGTTACAGTACTGTGGACCTTCTATTGTTCAGCACTGTCAATGTCAATGGGGCTTCTGGTGTCAGGATATTGTAGAGTTTGTTTTTTCAGAAGAAACCACTGTCCAAAGCCTTTACCCCGTGTTCAACCAGCGATCCCAATGTTTGTGATAACAAATCACATATTGTTCACATCTCACTTTTTCAAGCTAAAGCTGATTTTATATTGAAAAGGGCCTCGCAGCATGGGCTGACCAGAGAGAGCCTGCTGTCAGCACAGATCAGGAAACTGTACACAGCTGCATCTTCTGAAGAGTTCTATTTTTTAAATGCACTGTATGTGCTCTCGCAAGCCATTCTGCTGTAGGAAAGCAGAGAAAGAGTGAAGTAAATGGAATGATCTGTCACATATGGAACAAGCTGTGAGGGGAAGTGGTTGAGGCAGCTACATTAACAACATTTACTTCTATGGGTACGTAGATAGGAAAGCTTTAGAGCAGGGGTTCCCAACATTTTATATGCCATGGACCAATGCCATTAAGCAAGGGGTCCATAGACCCCAGGTTGGGGACCCCTGCTTTAGAGGCATATGGGCCAAACATGGACAAAAGTGACTGGCTAAGATGGGGATCTTGGTCAGCACAGACCAATTAGGCTGAAGGGGCTGTATGACTTTGTAAAAGGCCTTCCTTTACAGATATTTCAATGGGATAGGATGCTGTAGGGTGAAGGGGAACTTTGTTTTTATTCTTTTTATTCATTTACACATGTGGATATTGTTGCAAATCTAGAATTTATTGCCCATCCCTAATTGGCCCGAAGAAGATGAGGGGGTAGGGTGGGGTGAGTCACCCTCTTGAACCACTAACTGTCCTTCCAGTGAACATGCTCCCTCACTGCTAATGGAGAAGGAGTTCCAGGAACTGGAACCAACTGGAAAGAATAGTCACATATTTCCTTTCCAGAAAGGAATAAGGACTTGGAGGTGAAACTTCAAAAATACAGCAACGAAATAGTCTCTTTGGCCCACGATGTTGTGCTGAACTAATTAAACTAGTAATTAAATGTTTAACTAAACTAATCTCTTCTGCCTACACAATGTTTGTAATCTCTTCATTCTCTGCACATTCATGTGCCTTTCAAGAGCCTCTTAAATACCTCTATCGTATCTATCTCCACT
Source organism: Hemitrygon akajei (assembly GCF_048418815.1). Classification (NCBI taxonomy): domain Eukaryota; kingdom Metazoa; phylum Chordata; class Chondrichthyes; order Myliobatiformes; family Dasyatidae; genus Hemitrygon; species Hemitrygon akajei. Next base: position 21,130,927 of record NC_133141.1, on the reverse strand, counting down.
ACCCACCCCTGGGAGCACATTCGAGGTACTCACCACTCTCTGCAAAAAAAAATTACCCTGCACGTCTCCTTTGAAGTTGTCCCCTCTTAGCTTAAACTTGAAGGTCATGTTGTCCCATGTGAGTTAGCAAGGAAGAGTTTGTTCCAGAGGTGATGAAGAAAGTTTGGGATCAAAGAGCCACATGGTTGGAGAAAGTATTAGAAAGAAGTTGGTTTATTAGTAGAGCCTACAGGAGCCACAAAGTGTCCACGACTTGAGGGCTGCCCTGGAGTCTGCACATGTGAAGATGTTCTTGGCTTTACTAACAAGAAAAAACAGGACAGGATTGGTAAGAAGGACCAGGGGATCCAGAAACTAATTGAGTACAAATATAGGGTGTTCCTGGATTGGGAGCATCACCTTTCCTCAAAGGAAAAGAAACAGCCTTATATGCACCTGAGGCGCGTGGCCAAGTGGTTAGGGAGTTTGACTAGCGATCTGAAAGTCGTGAGTTTCAGCCCCAGCTGAGGTAGTGTGTTGTGTCCTTGAGCAAGGCACTTAACCACACATTGCTCCAGTCCACCCAGCTGAAAATGGGTACTGGCAAAATGCTGGGGGTTAACCTCGCGATAGACTGGCTTCCTATCCGGGGGGGGGGAGGGGGAGTCCTGTACTCTCAGATGCTTCACGTCATATAAACTGGCATAAGCACTGGCCTAATGAGCCTATAAGGCTTGGGACAGACTTTAACTTTAACCTACATGCACCTGAAGGCAGAGGTTTAGAGGCAAATCAGGACATAGAGAGTAGATGAGAAAGAAGAGGAGGCTCAGCCATTTGTCAACACTCTTAACCTGAATGGTTTCTCTAGGATTAAAAAAAATCACCAATGGCTCCATTCCACCAAGGGCCAGGAACAGGCGAACTCATTAGAAAGAGAGAGGCTTTCTGCCAGGAACTTTTCAAAAACCTCCTCACTGCAATGCTGTCCTTGTCGTAAGCACACTTGACTGTTCCATTGCAGCCCGTCCCGGTATGTCTCACTCCCACTTCTTACTGGCAAGAAGTTCAGGGGCCTCATCCTGACTCAAAACTAATAAAGCCTCGGCAGCAGCCAGTATCTGTCTTGAATTCCTAAAACTTGATGATGAAGTCTTTCAGTCGCAAATCCACAATCACACAATCCAAATCTGGGAAGAGGAGGCTACAATTGGGATGCACTGAGATACTAACATTAAAACCATCTTCAAGAAAAGAAAAAGGTCCGACTGCAGTAACTACAGCAGGGTTTCCAGGGCATGGTGCTCATGATTTTCAACACTAACCCAACTGCAGAGAACAGGACCAGCCCCTGTGCCCCACCCATAGCCTTCAACACCTGCTGGGAGGGTCAATGGAATACCCTCCTCAGATTCAACTGCCCGCAGAAACTTGACTTCATGCAGCAAGTCTGTTTATCTGATGTATGTTAGTCTGGCTTACATGTCAAAGTTGAGTTTATTGTCATATACATGTATGCACAGGAGTCACGAAAAATTGATTCACAGCAGTATCATGGGTAAATAGCATCAGAAACACAACATTCACAACGAAAACATAAGTTAAACATAAATTATACAAGAAATAACACAATTAGAACCAAAAGATCCTAAGTCCATTGTCGTGCAAAGTGGCCATTAATGTTGCTGTACTGAGGTAGTGATGATGGTTCTGCAGATTGGTTCAAGAACTGAATGGTTGAAGGGAAGTAGCTGTTCTTGAACATATTGGTGTAGGACCTCAGGCTTCTGTACCTCCTGCCTAATAGCAATTACAAGATGATGGTATGACTTGGATGATACATTTGATAAGTATTGTAGATACTATCAATGGTGTGGAGGGAGGTGCCCATGAAGTATCGAGCCAAGTCTACTGGTCTCTACAGCTTCTTACATTCCTGCACATTCAAATTGCCATACCAGACCATGATGAAATCAACCAGGTAGAAGTGTGCTGATATTTAGTGACAGGCCAAACCTTTTGACCCTCCAAGAAAGTATATAGGCTGGTGCACCTTCTTTGTGATTGCATCTGCTGTAGATAACTGGTCCCACAATAGGTCATCTGGTATGTTAACCACCACCCCTCCCCCCAGAATTTAAAGCTGCTGACTCTCCCCACCACCAATCCCCTCAATGTTCATCCTCTTTCCCCTTCCTGAAATCAAAAAGCAGTTCACACACAAAATGCTGGAGGAACTCAGCAGGCCAGGCAGCATCAATGGAAAAAAGTACAGTTGACATTTCAGGCCAAGACCCTCCAGCATTTTGTGTGTGTTGCTTGGATTTCCAACTTCTGAAGATTTTCTCTTGTTTGTCAATAAGCATATTTTTGGTTTTAGATTTGTTGTTGCTGTAATACTCAACTAGATGTCCTATTTTGCTCCTGAATGCTAACACATCATCGCCAGTGATTTGTCCAACAACAGTAGTGTCGCCAGTGAATCTGAATACGGCATTGGAGCTGTGCTTAGCTACACAGTTCGGTGTATAACAAGTAGATGTGACTCCAATTCTGCATTGTGTGACTAACTACACAGCTATTTCACACCAGAAAAAACCATAAACAGAACATCCATGGCATTGTCTAGCCTTGCCTGTGTCAATGTAAAGGGTATCCAACTAATGTGGCATTTAGATGGAATGCAGAGTTGCCATGCATCAGGTACTGCTAGAAGATCATCAACTTGGTGCGAGAGGAAGCCCTTCAATTATTGTAGTAGTCTATCACCCCGGGGGCCACATGAGTGGCAACAGTGTTATTGGTTTTAAGAAATGTAATACAATGCTACTTAATGCATTTTCCATGAATGTAAGAATGTAAAGACATTGCACGGTTTATTCTTGTAAATAATGTTTTATTGTGATTAAAGTTTATTTTGTTATAGAAGTAATAATGTGATTGGGATTAGTAAAACCAAGGCTGATGAGGGTACAAATAATCTGAAGGACAATGGGGAAAGTTACTGAAGACATGCTGGAAGCCTCGGGGTGACAATGGATGGTGTGAGTGGGATGTATCTGAATTTAGAAAACATTGTCTGCTGACTGAACATTTCTGAAAATGGAGATGTGAAGAGTATTGTTACAGCTTGAGGAAACAGTGAAGGATAACAATTAAGATGCAGAAGGAATCTCCAGGCTTACTTAAAGGGGCTGAGCCTAAAATGGTGATTGGAAAGGAGTGAGTTCTTTTCTCAGACTAAAGAGGTTGGAGTGTATAAAGAGTCTTGGATCCAAACAGAAAGAGAAAAGCCATCTGAGCAATGGGAAAGATATTGGAGATGCTGCTGAAGAGCGAGAAAGTTAATTAAAGTGGAACGTTCTTGTTTTACAGAAGTTTATTCACTAACAAAATACTATACAATAATCAGTGCTTCATAAGCTATTCACAGTTTCAAATTAAAATATGATTATTACTATCTATAACACATTTGAGCCCCTAAGAGGGGAACATCATTCTACCCCCTCACCGCCCCAGCTGCTGTTGCTAAACTGATAAAGGTTCAGAAGGATTGTATTGACAGGCTATGCCACTGTGTCAAGCTGCACATTTCTAAAGCACAATCCAGTGGAAAACAAACGAGATTGTTATTATTTATTAGCGTGTTATTATTTAAATCCTTTCACTTGGAATGTAAAACCCTTTCCAGGAGGTAATCTTGCACCAGTTTGCCTGAAGTTTGTTTACAGTGTGTTTGCAGTGTGCTTATCCTGATTTCTTTTAGATACAGACTCGTGTGTGTGTGTGTGTGTGTGTGTGTGTGTGTGCGCACCCTTAACTCCTGGTGGAGTCGTCGGGGTGCCATCATGACAAGCTTTTTGCACCGATCTTTTTGGTGATTGCTCATCGTATGGTATGGCGTGTCTTGGGCATCTGAAACCTGGTGGAACCCATCCCTCTCCAGGTTTATTTTTACGAGGTCGAGTTGCTAGCTCGACACTCAACCCAGGCACAGATGGAGAGCGTGTAAGGGAGCCGGCCGGATTCGAGTCCAACGCTGATGCCACTACACCACCAGCCAGCAGAAAAAGACTACAAGGAAACAAAATTTCCCTCCTATATTCTTTTGGCATAAATAGACATTGGGAAATCAGGAAAATGCATAGTAGATTGGAAATCACTGACAAAAATAATCGTTTTTTTCCTCCTGGTCCTTTTACACTTTGCAATTGCTGATCTTATCAGAATCAGGTTTGATATCGTTGACATGTTGACATGTTGTGAAATTTGTTGTTCTGCAGCAATAAATACACAAACAACTATAAATCACGATAAGTGATATATAAAATAATTAAATTAAATTAAATAAGCAGTGCAAAAAGAGAGCAAAAAGTAGTATACAAGGGTTGGTTTATTGTCCATTCAGAAACTTGATGGCTGAGCATAAGAAGCTGTTCCTTAAACATTGAGTGTGTGTCTTCAGACTCCTGTACCTCCTCTTTGATGGTAGTAATAAGAAGAGGGCATGTCCTGGGTGATGGGGGTCCTCAATGATGGATGCTGCCTTTTTGAGGCTTTGCCTTTTGAAGATGTTCTCAATGGTGGGGAGGCTAGTGCCCAAGATGGAGCTGGCTAAGTTTGCAACTCTCGGCAGCTTTTTCCAATCCAGTGCAGTGGCCCCTCCATACCCAATGTTAATGCAACAAGTTTGAATGCTCTCCTATATAGGTATTTTATTATATATATATAATGCTTTAGGTTGGGAATATAGTATAACTGTGCCCTTTAGTGAAATAAAACATTCATTTCAATTCACCTGTGCAGCTTTATTGAAATTGCACAATCAAGGCTTAGTTCTCTGATCACTTCATAATCATGAATGATAGTGCATGTATATACATGCATTGTTTATATACCCCTCCAAAAGCACACATATTTAAGTTCTTCTAGATTATCCTCTATGCAAATTAAACAGGAAGCATTACATTGAGGTCTGTATCCTGGTGAACAACCCTATTGTGAATAGAAACACTTGAGGTGTTTTCTAGTCACACTTGGTCAAAGGGAATGTGACTTAAATATTTGGAGTTGTCTAGTTATTTGTTTAAGATTCAAACTTACTTTTTAATTCCACATATTAGCTCTCATGCATTGAACTTAGTATCATTTTAGAATAAATATTCTGCGAACATTTAGGAATCTGCTGAGTTCCTCCAGCAGGTTGGCTGTAGTGTGAACATTTGTGTTGGTGCGAGGTATGTTACTGTTGAGAGCAAGAAGTTCAAAGCTGTAAAGCAAGTTGATGAAGGTTATTATTATAATATAAGGGTTATGGTGGAGGAAAGGTAGTGGCTAAAACAAAATAATAGCACAAATAAAGCAGAGCTATAGACATAAGAAAATTAATTTGGATGCAAGGTTTGGCTAAATGGTGTAATCCTGTTTTCTGTCAAGAATGAGAAACAATGAATAAACAATATATATTTAAATGGCTCCTTTTCAAGCAGGACATTCCAAAGCACTTTGTGCCAACAATCTGCTTTCTGGTTTGTAATCGTTAAAATGCAGGAAACAGAACAGCCAATTTGAACAGGGCAATGTTGGTCAAAAAATGATGAAGACAGTTTTTGTAAATAAAAAGGTCAAAACTAGTGATAGAAACTTACAGAATGTCCTGTACATACCATGTTCATTGGAACCAGGCAGTTCATCTGGTACACCAATGTTTTAATCACATTTTTTAATCAAGAATTAATTGCCTTTTAGTCAGTAGTACAGAGATAACAAAGCGCGTTTACTTGTAGAATTTGGTAATCTCACAGACCAAAACTGTAACAATTAAATTTAAGGTGTGCTGTTAAAAAATAATCTTATTGCACTAAAGATGCCAACAATGAAATACCAAGATAAATGCATGACATGTTTGTGATATTGCTTTGAAATCTTCCAGTGTTTGTAAATATGTTACAAACAAGGAACGAGAGACTGGATTTGTTTGTGGTAGTCCTTCGGTTTGGAAGAAGGCACACTGTTGTGCAGTTCATCGGTGAGCACGGAGGTGGCTCTGCAGTCCCAGTCTGAAAGCGCAGAGTCTAGCACAATGGGGGCACTGGAAGTCCACTGTTGTAATAATTGTGGCTGCTGTTCTGTGATGCCGCTCACGGTTTTCCAACAGTTTTTGGCAGCACCTGTCTTCAAAACTGGTGTAGGCTTCATAGCACAGGGCTCACCAGCGGGTTCTGTCAGCAGCCGCAGCTTCTAGTTCCCTTGGCTGGATGTCACAGTAGCGTAGGGTTTCCTTCACAGCGTCTTTGTAGCGCTTGCGTGGACGACCTTGAGGTCTCTTTCCGGTCTCCAGTTCACCATAGAGCAGCTGGCGAGGCGTACGGTGGTCGTCCATTCTGATGACGTGTCCCACCCACCGCATCTGGGCTCTGATGATCAGGAATTCAGTGCTGGTGGACTCCGCGTGATCCAAGACCTCCAGGTTGGAGACACGGTCTTGCCAACGAATGCCAAGGATGGAGAGGAGGGCGGGCATGTGAAATTTCCCCAGTTGTTTGATGTGTCGTCGGTACAGAGTCCAGGTCTCACATCCATATAGAAGAGAAGGGATGACCACAGCTCTGTAGACTTCCAGCTTTGTGGAGATGTGGACATTGTGTTGATCGAGCACTCTGGTACGCAGCCTCCCCAGAGCCTGGCTGACCTTGCTGATCCTGGAGTCGATTTCTTTGTCCAAAGACCCATCACTCGAGATGATGCTTCCCAAGTATTTGAAGTTGTTTACATTTGTCAGCACTTCGTCCGTGCATTCAAGCGGCGACAGTCAAAGAGAGAGCCTTCCAATCGGTACCTGATGTACACTCCCTCCTTCAGACCTTGGGCAGCACGTGACAACATGCAAGTGAAGAACAGATTGAACAGGACTGGGCTAGTACACAGCCCTGCTTCACCCCATTGGAAATGGCAAATGCAGCTGACGTGTCACCACTGCAAAGGACCTGTCCTGTCATTCCGTTGTGAAACAGCTGAATCATCTTCACGAATTTCCTCGGGCATCCGTAACGTCTCAGGCTAATCCAGAGAGCCTCCCTGTTTACAGTGTCAAATACCTTTGTCAGGTCAATGAAGACAGAGTAAAGAGGCTTGTTCTGCTCGATGCACTTCTCCTGGACTTGCCTCACGGCAAATATCATGTCTACTGTACTCCGTTCTGGCTGAAAGCCACACTGAGCCTCCGGGAGGTTCCTTTCCAAGACAGTGACAGATCTGTTCAGGGGAATGCAGCAAAAACCTTGCCTGTGATGGACAGCAGTGAGATACCCCTTTAGTTTCCGCAGTCTGATTTACTTCCCTTGTTTTTGAAGAGAGCAACAATGAGGGCATCATGGAAGCCATCAGGCATCTCCCCTGTGATCCAGATGTCTTGGAATGCCTGCAAGGCAATTGGACCTAATGCTTTGTAGATCTCGGCAGGAATGCCATCCTGCCCTGTTGCTTTATTTGAGTTCATCTGCGAGATCGCTTTCTTGATCTCATCCGTAGAGGGAGGCAGGTCTAGGTTGTCCAGGACTGGCTGCTGAGGGATCTGCTGTAAGACATCAGGATCAACTGTGGACGGCCTATTGAGTAGGTTGGAAAACTGTTCAGCCCAGCAGGTTTTCAGTCCTTCCTGATCTTTGATCAGGCTTGACCTGTCAGATGACAGCAAGGGGAGGCATCCTGATTTAGAAGGACCATAAACTGACTTTACGGCGCTGAAGAACTCTCTGATGGCATGCATGTCTGCACAGCGTTCCACCTGCTCAGCCTTTCTCTGCCACCACTTGTCCTGCATTTCTCACATTCTCTTATTATTGTGTATTTGGAAGGCATTCTTATCTATTCCTGGTCTCACCAGGAACATGTTCAGCATGTCCAGAGGGTTCTCAGGCAGCTCCTCGAGGACAAGCCAGAGAAGTGTGAGCAGGTGGGCTACACCCTCACTCCTTCCAGTGTCCAAACGGACCCTTGTAAAGTTCAGGCAGTCACAGACTGGCCCAAACCATCTACTGTCAAACAGGTGAGGCACTTCATGGTGTTTGCAAACTTTTCTCACTGCTTCATCAGAAACTTCAGTTCCACTGCGGCCCCCCATGAATGCACTCACCAAGACGACCTCTGCAGGACAAGTGAAACAAACCAAGCATTCTCAGAGCGAAAGTGACACTTCACCACTGCCCCAGTGCTGCAGCATCCAAACCCATCGTCAGGGTTAATGCATCAGATGTTGGCATTGGAGCGATACTCTTCAGTAGATAATCGGCTGCACCTGTGTACTTTTCTTTCCTGTCGCTTGACTCCTGCAAAGTGTAACTAAGACGTTGGGAACCGAGAACTTCTGGCTGTCAAGGAGGCCCTGGAGGCAACTTTGGCTGGATGGAGCAGAGGACCCCTTTCTGGTATGGACAGATCACAAGAACCTCTCCTACATCCATGACACCAAGAGACTTAACTCCTGTCAAGGCCATTGGGTTTTTCTTAACCCAGTTTAATTTCATCCTCACCTACCATTCTGGCAGCAAGAATACCAAGGCCAATGCTCCCTCCTGCAAGTTTGACATCTCTGAGGACAATGCCAATCCAGAGCCCATCCTTCATCGCTCATCCATAGCTAGGCCAGTGATTTGGAGAATAGAAGCAAGGTGCGGGTTGCCCAATAGTTGGATTCGGGCCCAGGTGGGGGATCTCCCAACCCACTGTTTGTCCCCGCCACTGTGCAGCCCAGAGTGTTGGAGACTTCTCCTGTCTGTTTGGCCATCCAGGAATTCAACGGGCCCTGAAATTTATAAAGAGACTATTTTGGTGGCCATCCCTGGATATGCATGACTTTGTTGCTTCCTGTCCTACTTGTGCCCAGAATAAGACACTAGTTAGCTCTCTGATGGTCCGCTCTGCCCACTACCTGTGCCCCACTGCCCCTGGCCCCACCTCTCAGTGGATTTCATCACTGGCCTGCCTCTGCCAGATGGAAATATTACCATTCTGGTAGTTGTAGAATGATTCTCCAAAGCTCCCCGTTTCATTGCTCTCCCTGAGCTCCCATTGACGCATGAAACTGCCAACCTCATGGTTCAGCAAGTGTTCAAGCTGCATGGCATAGTGTCTGATTGAGAACCACAGTTCACGTCCCATGTTTGGAAGGCCCTTGGTTCTCTTATGGGAGCCGCAGCTGGCCTCTCATCAGGTTTTCATCCCCAATCTAATGTCCAGACTGAGAGAGCGAATCAGGAGCTGGAGACAACCCCGTGCTGCCTTGTCTGTCCCAACTCCATGACCTGGAACTCCCAACTGGTCTGTGCAGAGATTGCCCACAGTAACCTCCATGTTCCCCTTTGAATGCTAAAAGGGATTCCAGCCTCCGCTCTTTCCTGACCAAGAGATTGTGAGAGTTCCTTCTGCTGAGCAGTTGGTTCAGCTCTACAAGAGTATATGGGGATAGGCTAGGGCTTCTCTGCTGCGCATTCAGAAACAATTTGGCTAGGTAGCAAATCGATGGGTGAAGTCCCTCAAGCCCAGGTAGAAAGTATGGCTGGCATCCAAAGATCTTCCTTTGCAAGGTCAGGCCCTATGCTATGAGGGACCATTCATAGTGGAGAAGGCTATCAACAGAGCCTTCTATAGACTGTGCCCACCATCATTATGAAGATTCACCCAGTGTTCCATGTTTCCCAGTTCAAGCTGGTGACTTCCTCTCCCCTTGCTCCAGTTATTCCTGTCCCTCTCCTCCCTGCTTGGTGTATGGGTTCCTGGACTATTCTGTGCCCTGCCTCCTGGCATCTCGCTGGGTGTGGATCACGGTCCAGTGTCTTGTGGATTGGGAGGGGTATAGCCCTGAGGAATTGGGTTCTTGAGTTCCAGCTCATGACATCCTGGACAAGTCTCTCATCTGGGACTTCCGGCAGGCAAGGTCTTGGGCACCTCAGGAGCTGCTGCTTTGGGGGGGGGGGGGGAGGGCCCTTTCACAACCACAAACCCTGCCACGGAGTTGGGGCACCTTCACAAGTGGGCAGCTGAAAAGGATTGGCAATCACGCTCTTGAGTTTGCATGTGCCAGCCAATTAGGGCTTCTTTGTGGTTGCATTTAACTCCCTTCCTTTCGCTTCGGTTTTGTCAAGGACCACAGTACCGACATCTGTAGAACTTTGCACATCTGGTTCTTTTGATGGAGAGGCTAGGGGAGAGAGAGGCAACAACATGTATGGAAGAATATAGAGGAGGGTAAAGTGAGAGTAAGTAAATTCCACAGAATAGCTGGCTGAAGGACTTTATCTTTTACAGTGTGAAATATATTTGCTGGAGATGTGAAAAGTACTGGGCAAATGCATACAGAAAGCTGTAACAAACAGCAAAGATAAGACTCTTGTTTGGTGGCTATGGTTGTGGAGTAAATAGTCTCCAAAACAATAAGTGAACTTCTTTCTTCATAAAAGAATGCACTGTATTCTTTTATTGATTGATATATTCAGGATGCCAGTCAACATCTTGGCATTATGAGTGAATCCCTTCTATTGTTACGATTAAAGTGCTTGGTTTCTTCAGAATTAATTTGCTTTTAGAGGTGGGAAGTCATGAACATTACGGATGGCACAGTAGCATAGTTGTTAATGCATCGTCTTACAGCTCCAAAGAACTGGGATCAATTTCAGACCCTGTCTATAAGGAATTTATATTTTGCACCCATGATTGCATGGGTTTCCTTCCATGGACCAAAGACGTACAGGTTAGTAAGTTAATTGGTTACATGGATAGAATTGTGAGGCTTTGCCCCTTTGGGCTGGAAGGACCTGTTACTGTGCTGTATCTCTAAAATAAAAAAATTATGAGCAACCAAGATTTTTTCATTTCCCTTCACACGATATTCTGCATTCTGTTTTTCTATTGTACTACAAAATGAACTTATGTATGGAATGATTTGCCTGGGATGTGCACAGGCAAAAGATTTTTGCTTTATCTCAGTATATGTGACAATAATAAACCAGTATCAATTATAAAATATAATAAATGAAGAAAACAAAAGTTCTTGATCACTGGACGAACAAAAAATCAACAAAATAAAAACACGCAAAAGAAGTGATTTTTGTTTCCTTTTATTGGGTTGCATGAAGGTGCTTTAAGGCTGGATATATTTGTGATTTAATGTTCCCTGCACACTCGAGGAGTGCAGTGGTTACCTACTAACCAATAGATTTTTCAGCTGAGAAGAAGGCTTTCAGCTTATTGTGTCTGTATTAGCTTCATAAAAGAGCTTTGTCCTTTAAACCAATTTTACTGCAATTCTTCTTCCCCTGTTATTCTTGAAGTGTTTATCTAATTCCCTCTCCAGTGCTATGATTACCATTTCATTAGCCAGTGTCATTAGCCATTTCTCCAACAACAGATCCTTTACTCCCAGTTGAATGACGGTCTCCAAGCCCCTGGTGAGCAAAGGAAACATCAAAATCTGCTTGAAGAAATTCAACATTACATCTAAAAACTGGGAAGACATTGCACTCAATAGATACACCTGGAGGAAATCTGTTCAAGAGGGAGCTGCACTACATGGGAGCCACAGAGGACAAGCAGCAGCTGTTAAATGGAAGACTGAACAACTAAAAGACCCAATCAATCACTAATAAAGCCACCACTTACTCTTGCCCACACTGCACCAGAACATGCGGATCCAGGAATGGCCTCTAAAGCCACCTGAGGACCCACCAATAACTTTAGGAGAACATCATACTCGACTTGAAGGATCACACTACCTACACAGTAATACATTTAAGTTCTTTAATAACTTTTAAAAATAAAAACATTCCTTCCAGCTTTCTTTAAGCTACTAGCATTTATCCAGAGTTATACCTACTCCTGTTAATAATTCAGCTGAAATTGTTACCCCTTCCAAACTTCCATAAGTTTGATCATCTTTGAGATTCTGTCACCTTTCCTTCCCCAGTAGTGGTACAACTCTTAACATCAACTGTATATTGGCAAGGATTGGCTGCATTCAAGAGCTAACAGTTCTAATGCTGTGCTAATGTTAATACCAATTGAAAGAAAAAGTGGAAGAAGAATCTGTACATCTGTGTCAAGGATTATAAAATAACCTTAGATATGTTAGATATGGAAACCTGTGGTGTATGATCTGAGGGTTGGTGTGATCAGTCACAAGCAAGTTCAATGTGAGTTATACTCAGTGTAACTGGTAACTTATATGTTGCATATACATTGAGTCTTCATATTGTTTATACTTCGCAAGTCTCTCAATCTGCCCAAGACCATGCTGGAATAACTACGCTGGCTCTCAAAATTTATGACATGTCTCCCACTTTATACTGCTTCATTATTCCATCAGGAAATCTGCTGACAGCATTTAGAAGTTGGAACTGATGAACTAGAATCCCCCAGGTGATTTACGAGGTGAGGATTTTACACAGGAATATGGCAAAGTAACCAGCTAGGTTAGCAAAGTAAAGATAAAGAAATACTCATATTGACATAACACAGCATCATGTTGCTAATATCTGAAGTAATTTTATGCATAAAAATCAATTTGAAATGCAGTTACTTATGTAAGCAAACACAGTAGCTGCTTTGTACTCAGCGAGATCTGAGAAAATGTTTTACAGCATTTATATTTTGAATATTCACTCTTAATATGATACTTTTGATTATCAGAATATAAAATCTATATGGAAGAGACACACACAAAATGCTGGAGGAACTTGGCAGGCCAGGCAGCATCTATGGAGAGGAATGCACAGTTGACGTTTTAGGCCGAGACCATTTATCAGGACTGGAAAGGAAGGGGGATGAAGCCAGAGTAAGAAGGTGGGTGGAGGGGCAGGAGTACAGAGAATGCTTCATTGAAATTACCTCAACATACATGGTATAAATGAGGTATTAAAACATGTTAGAAGTCAAGCAAGTTTTTAAAAAATATCTTTATTTACATTGAAGCTAGTGTCTTATCATCCTCCTCTAGTTCTTTTACATGTTCCTTTCATGTTTGATTGTTGGACCAATGTGGAACACAAAAACATAAGAATTTGATCCTTTGAGAATGTTTCACCATCTAACAAGATAGTGGCTGATCTTACATCTCTACACCATTTTCCTCCCTTACTCTATCTCCCTATCTCTTGATTCCTTTCACAATCAAAAAGTCGATCTGTTTTGAATGTGATCAGCGACTGGGCCTCCACAGTCCTCTGGGCAGAGAATTCCACCATCTGAGCTGTGTAGCCATATTTTGACTCTATTTCTACAAGATCCTTGAGCAGTGGAAACCCCCTCCCTCATCTACCTTGTCAAGCCTTCTCACAACCCTACAACCAAACAGAAATGAAACTTCAGTGATAAAATTTTAAACATAATAATGTTAGATATAAGGTTTCTTCTTAATTAACTAACTGATAAGTACATCAAGTCTTGTTGTGAAACCAAATGCCCTTTATCATCGTACATCACTATGATTCAGGCTCATAGATGGTTATGCATGGTCTGGAAAACTTTAGAACATGTTTAGATCTGAAGTCAGATCCCACAGCAGTAAGAGAGCTGATTTGAAAAGGAATTCACTGATGTGTGTTTTTTTTTTAAACCTAGATGACAAGCTATGGTCCACAGTGTGGGATGTCAGCAAGGCTGAAAGGAGATGGACTAGGTGATGCAATGCTTGTTGTTGTAAAGAAGCTTGTAGAAATAAAAAGAACGACTGACAAAGGAAAATGCCTATTGCTAAATGTCAAATGCAATGGGCACATTGTATCATTGGCAATCCAAAGAAATCACCAATTGAGCTTCAAGCACAGGAGACCCATTGTTGTAGAAGTAAAAATGTACTGTGTAGCAATCCTTTCTGAGTGTGGGCTGGAAAGGTTGTTGGGGATGAGCTGGTGGCCACAAACCCCATTGAGCCTCTGCAGTGCTGATGGTAGAGGGAGGTTATCTGACTCTGAAGGCAGAGTTTGGGATTATGTCCAGCATTTGTAATGTCAAGAGAAAAATAATGGACCGGCAAAATAAATGGTTGGTGCGGAGAGTAAGGGTTTGGTGTCAGATCTGTGGACTGGACCTGAGATGGAAGGTGGAGTAGGGTGGTTAACACAGTGCACGCTCGAGAAGGGAGTTCCCAAAGTAAATGAGTAACTGACTTAGCTCAGGCATTCCAGTTTGGCATTGTTTTGGGAAAATCAAATTGCTGTAGGAATCTCTAATGAAAGGCTTCCTTCCAAAGGAACATTTTTTGGACAATAGTATCATCTCATGTTCCCCTGTTGCAGAAACCCCATCAGGAGCACCAGGTTAACACATGTTAGATGGTGCCCATCATATTTCCAGACTAATAACAAATAACCAGAAGGGAATTTTCTCCTATTTTACCCAAGGAAAGAAATTGTGTTTCTATTGAAGTACGCCAAGACAAAGCACTGTTTCGCAAATGAAGTTCTTTGTACAGGATTTCTGCAGTTTGTCAAAGAGGATACGATGAACCCTGACATACTTACTCTATTCTTTACTTGTTAATAGTTGCAATAATTATAATATATGTTAAACCCGATTGTCAAAATGGTTCCATAGTCAAATAAAATAGTTATTGGCAGATATGTCATGGTTATAGAGTCATAAAATGGTACAGCACCGAAACAGGACCTTTAGCCCAACTCATCCATGCTAATGGCGATGCCTCTCTATGCTAATCCCATTTGCTTGCATTGGGCTTATATTCCTCTATTCCCTTCCTCTCCAAGTATCTGTCCAACTGCCTTTTATACATTGAAATTGTTTCTGCCTCCACCACCTGTTTGGCAGCGCATTCCATACAAACACCTTTCTATGTGTGAGAAATTGTCCCCTCAGATCTCTATTAAATATCTCCCCTCTCACTTTTGTTTCAGACTCCCTTACTATGTGAAAGTGACTCTGACTATCTATCTTATCTATACCCCTCATAATCTCATAAACCTCTATCAGGTCAACTCCTCAGCCTTCTGTACTCCTAGGAGAACAAACCCAGCCAATCCCATCGCACCTTGTAAATAAAGCCAGCTGTCCCAGGTAAACCTCTTCTGTACTCTCTCTAATGCTACCACACCCTTCCTGTAGTGAACTGTACATGTTATAGAAATCCATCTATCCTGGACCATCTGTAGAAATGTATTCTCAGATTAGAGTTTGTCTAATTTGTTAACCTCTTTTTACCTTCAGTGCAGAATACTGCTTTACACTCATCCAAAATCTCTATTAGTTTCTAGATAAACTAATAACAGATCAAATACAATACAAAAACCTTCATGTGGTGTGGGTAATGATTATAAATCACTAGTTTTCCTCTGAAATTGCATGGCAATATTTGCATAACCTTAAATTAAGTTAGTGTTATTTTTATTACATGTTCATCTTCATGCACAAGTCACATTGAATTGGTCTCAGTTTTTGGGAGACCATCATCTGACCTCAGAAGTGACACTTAAGAATTAGGCTAAAACCTGTAATTCAAAGTTCTAAGTTCAAAGTAAAATTTATTATCAGAGTACATACAACCCTGAGATTCCTTTTCTTGCAGGCATACTTCACAAACCTATGGAGCAGTAACTGTAAACAGGATCAATGAACAACAGACTGTGCAGATGCAACTAGAAATAAATAGCGATAAATAATGAGAGTATGAAATAACAAGATAAAGAGTCTTTAAAGTGAGTCCTTAAAGTGAGGAAATCCAGGATCCAATTGTACAAGGGTTACTGAGGCCCAGGTCTTGGGGTTTGGAATTCCTGTTGCAATGCTTCACTCTAATGATTAAAACTGCCTGTTATTCCTTCAGAAAGTGTGCAGACTTTCTTCGCCAAGCAGTTATTTGTTTTGAAACTTGATTTTACACATAAACCAGGAATGCAAGGTTGATTCCTAGTTTGTGCCAAGTTATTTAATCTCAGTCAGCAGCAAAGCAAGAATGCTGCAAATGCTTGGTATCCCTGGGTCAGGAGAGGGGGGAAAATCTGCCAGAATTTCTATCTTTCTTCATCATCAAATGATACTTGAATGTAAGGACACAAATGGATGTCACTTGAGGGAAAGTTCAAGTTTGGAGTTTGTCGGTTCATGTAGTTTAAGAAAATCCCATATTGGCTCACCATTTAAAAAATGTCCACCCTGGTGGAACAGTCAAAGATCCAGAAACCCTCATGAAAAAGTATAGTATAGAAGCAGGCAGAAGAGGAAATGCAACCAACCAAGCACCGGAAAGCAACACACGAAAATTGCATTAATTAACATTTTAAACTGTATGTCACTTATCATTGCTTTGAGAATACTTACTTTGGCCAGAGTAGCAAGATATTTAAGAAAAAACTACCTTTGATCTTCCTCATGTATCATTATTCTGCAGTGTAAGCTAATTTAATTACAATTAAAGAGATAATTTTTGAAAACAAAGTTTCTTTTGCTGACCTGCTAACCTAAACCACTTAACCTACTTTATAAGCATTAGAGTATGCATGAAGCCTGAAATAATTCACTGCTCAGCCAGTCAGATCTTTGATAATCAAAACCAGATAGCCTGTACATGAAGTTAAAAATTAGTCTGAAATTTATCTTAGCAGAGTTAATGTACATTTGCACTTTGCTTTTAATGCTCCTACTTCAGTGTTCTTTAACTTAATTGCTGTCTTAGCTCCCGAGCCCTCACAAATCTAGGCACTAGTTATGAGAGACTATTCCAGATCTCGCTTTTCACATCCTCTCCCTATGACCCACAATCACTTCCCATTTCAGATATTTCAGATATTTGGATATCTGTCACTTCTCTTCTTAACATTAACTTTCCTTCCAACTTTCATTATTTTGGCAGTTTAGGTACAGAGGAAATTACCATCAGATTCTCTTGCTCCCTTCTTACTGCTTCTTTCCACTGAATGCATTTTATATTCTTAAAATGGACACTTAAAGCCAGGAATGAGAAACAACAGAGGAGATACATGATAAAATTTATGTACAATAACAGAATTGTTGGAAAATACAGCGTGTGATAAAAAGGAATAAAATACTAAAATCCACAAAAGCCAAATATTAGTATTGCACAATATGTCAGTCTGCCACTGAAAAGAAAGAGATTAACTCTCAAAATGCTCCTCGATAATTCCTAGTTATCCATCTTATTGTGGTCACACATTATGCAGGAAGGGATATCAGATATTACACTGATTTCTTTGAGCTGATCTGAAACCTTTCAGAAACAGCTGTAATTAACCTCCTAAGTTGCAATTTACAGTAATTAAATTTTATTACCTTAAAGGCATATAAAACAAAGCTACCTGTATGACAAAGTAATAATATTATGCTTTATGTTGTAAAAGGAAAAGCAATTTGCCTTCTGACTTTCTGATATCATAGTAAACCAAAAAATTGTTTTGTTTCCAAATGTTGATGTAAAGACTACATTTCCAACAATATATATATTGAAGCCATAGAACAACTAAAGAAAATATGAAATAAGTCAATTGAAAAATAATTTCTTTGTTCATTAGTAGCCAGATATTATAAAATCAAGTCTGTCATTTTACTGAAAAGGATGGACATAGTTTATCAAATCAAATTTGTGTTACATTTCCTTTATAAAACATATTTTACATATATTATAGAGAACCTCACCAATGCTAGAAAAAAGTTTTTAATCTTCAGGGTCTTAAAAGTGATTGTTACAAACCAAATCACTCTTCTAAGGGAGTTGTATTTATTAAATAAGCGTGCAAAAATAAAGACCAGGAGGAAAATAAAGTCATGGCTCCTTTGCAAGCTCCAGTTTTAGACCTGAATTCTAACCCAGGCGCTTTAGAAAAAAAAGGACTCTTTGGACATGATCCCTAACATTCTGCTGAGAGTCATCAATTATGCAAGGTAACGGCACGCACTGGTAAGGGAAGGAAGCGCTCCAATATGGCGACAACCGCAGTTTCTCCTGCATCCTTTCAACATCTGCAGTACAGCAACGCCTTTCGGGATTTGTGTTAATGCACAAAATGTAAGTGAATCCCTTCTTTTTCTACAGCGGCAGGCCATTTTTATGAAATAAGTGGCTTTTTCAGCTGCTATAGCCCAAGCAAGTCGTTGCCGCAGAGCAATTTTCCAGCTGTGAACATCGTCTGCATTTCTGAGTAGGTTGTCTGCTGGGGTACCCCGAAACTGCAGATCAGTTATTAAATATCAGCCTGCACCCCTCCCTCTTGCTTTACCTTGTATTTCGTATTGGATCTAGTAATTGCATCGATGTTATTCTATATTTAAATGTCAAATGAGTCTCCGCTATGATATTAGTCCAAAATAACGTTTGGGGATCCCGGAAATTCAAATTTGAATTAAAAGACCTTGTCTCTCCGCGTGGAGAAACTGGATTTTAAATGCATTGGATTGCACCATTTTATTGAGAAGCCTATATAGTTCCTTCACAGAGGCTAGATTGGTATATGGCTGGTTCTTTTAAAAATAAGTTATTTTCGACGCATTTCAAATATGCGGTTTAGTGTTATTGCAGTTGGAAAGTCAAATTGAATAGTGTATGGAGCTGTGTGAAGGTATTCCGATCTACATTTGGCTGAAAACCTGGCTTGCGATGTGAACATAGTGCCGATCTCTCCTCGCTACCCCCCTCCCTCCACCCCCTTTCCTAAACTGAGCAGGGCTCTCTCCCCGGCTGTTTGTTGATTAAATGAAAATTGTTATTGCGGGTGTGGTGCTGTGGATCAGTCCGATGGTTCTAATGTTTGTATCGCCTGCGAATTATTTTTTATAATATGGCACGCGTTATTCTCTGATTTGAGAGAGGTGAGTCAGACTGGGACTTCTTTAAGGAATGGCGTGAAGGTACTGGATGCCCGAGTACTGCAGTGTTTTTTTTCTTGGAATCCAGTGAACCTAACCCTATATAGTTTAATATTAATTATTTACACACATTGCACTCCTGTATATACCGACGATTACTGTTTGAGTCGAGGTTTCTGTTCATCTAGAAACCATATGCACAAATGAGAACTTCAAGATCTGCGGTTGGTTTTTCTTTTAAAAAATAAATGGTATGGATGTACTGGCCGAACCAGTTGCAAGGATTAACTGTTCATATTTTTGGGTAGGTGTGTTGCAGAGAATGTTCACAAGGCGGTGTGATATAATGGATGGTTTTCAGATCTTAGAATCTTTGTGTTTTTTAATGAATGCATTAGTAACTCGAATCTGATTTAGTTTAAACAACCCTAATAAATAGTCGTCTTGGCTTTTTGTTGCTAGCTGCAGATAATCAGTAAAACGTCACACCAAGTGTTTGGTCGGCCTATAATATATAATGATTCCAAGGTGTTGAGGATCTTTGTTTTAACATATTGTCAAAGGTATCATTTTCCCCTAATTTCTTTGGAGAAGCTGTTTCCTGGGTTATTCTCAGAAGTATAATTAAGTCTTCCATTCTTGTTTAATAGTTTAGAAACGGGGCTTGGGAGGCCTAGATATTTACCGCCCCCGCTCCCAAAACCCCGAGAGCTGCGTTTTCAATCCATTGCGTTTGCCTGGCCCGCGATTTAAAATACAGGCTGATGAACCAGATAAGGGAGACGTTGTATTTGTTGACTGTGTGACGTCTCCCTGAAAATGCATCTAAACGTGATATATAAGTGCTTTTTAACAGTACATAATAATCTTTGGCCCTTAATCCCTCTTGGGTACATTGACCTGCTTGCGGGTGCTGAAAGAACAGCGCCAGGTACCGATTTTTTTTTGGCTTTTCTGTCTCATTTGAGCATTAAAAGTCCTATATTTTGGTGTGGGGTGCGTTATAGCATACAGTACTTCAAATAAAAGTATATTCCCTCTCCTTGATAAATCTACTTTGCCCTTTTAAACAATCTAAAATGATCTGATACGTTATTAGTGCCCAATTCACCTGTCTTAGCTTGAAACCGAGCGCTTTCCACCACAGCCATGTTCTGAAACACTGTTTTTGTCTTAAATCCGCCTGTTTTTTTTTCTTTAATTATACCGTTTTAAAGGACACGCAATATAACATTGTCGGGTGAACACTCGGAACTATTTGATAAAGCATTAGGCAAACGCCCTAAATGGGTTCACCTGTATAAGTGGTCTGCTTGCGGGATTTCTGTTTGGGTGTGGCCTTGCTCTCTATGTATGGTGGATTTTCCATACTGCTAAAATCCATCTAATTGTACCAAGTACACAACTGCAAGGCGGTAACCACATTCTGCTGTTTAAATTAAAGAACTTGAGCTGCGCAGCCATAAACGATCGAAAAAAAATGGCATAAGGGCCGACGCTGCTAATTACAGCACAGAACAGCAGCGCAAATGCGATCTGTTAAATACGTGTACTGTACCAGGCGTTGTGTGGTTATTTTGATTTGAGAATAAATGAGGTATCTTGCATCTTTTCGGCATGTTTTATCACCTTGTACAGCAAATCAGCAATGTCATATTTTTAATGCTTGCCGTTGGTGTACTAGTCCCCTCTTCCCGCCCCCGTTGCGTTTTAACGTTAATATTCTATAATAGAGATTTTAAAAAGTGCATTTTAAATTTTCAGCTCGTGGCCTCTTCTGGACACGTGATTCTCATTCATTATTGATTCATTCCTGCTGACGTGGCTGAAATTGTCATTGGAATAAAGAAATAACCCCCTCCCCCCAATCGATGGTTTATTGATCTGAAAAGGATTTGCAAAGGAATGTCCAGTGTCTTACCATGATATAAAACAAAATTCAGAAGGTAGGTTCATGGCTTTTTCATTTAATGTTGTATTCTGACTGATTTGCCGCCTAAACTTGTCCAGTTATTGGAAATGAAATGAGAAAGTTGGTTTTGAAAGGGGTATATAGGGTTATATTCTTACGAATAGGCGTGTTAAACGTTTGTTATAATCATGAATGTGGTGCTTGTTTCTTCAGTGTACTATTTAATTTATTGGCTTAACACTGGAAGGTGTAAATTGCATGCACTGGAAGGGCATATCAGCTTTTGCTGTAATTCTCCAACTGACCAAGCTAAAATGTTAAAACTCCAAATACTTACCTTGAGTGAGTTACTTGGCCTTTTATCTGAATATATGAATTTAACTAATACCTATAGTGCCATTATTTTTTAATTTTCCCTTTAGAAAGGAGACACTGCACACCTTTGTAATTTTTCCTCTTAAAATTAGGCAGCAAAATTTTAAAATCAATTGGGTACTTGTTTCGCCATAATACTCAAATGTAGTGAAAGTTTGATAGATTGAAATGGGCAGTGTGAACCAAAATAGAGATATGTTCTTAAATACATTGTGCGTTTGAACCTGCAGTGATGGAGAAATATTTATAAAAGAAGTTAATGGCAGAAGTTTGGGCTATTTCAATATCAATGGCTGTACTGAGCACTTCGAGTTGTTAAAAGTTTGAGGTGGCCTAATTTAGCAGAAAAGGACAGTTATCTTTGCATGTATGATGTTTAAATAAGATCTTGAGGCAAAACACTTTATTTTAAAAAACATTAAAGCTCAATTCAACTTTTCTTCATAAATAGCATTTCATCCCTTATTTACAGCCAGCTGGGCATAGACCTAAACACAAATTCAGATTATGTAACCGGTTCAAAATTTTTTATTCCTTTGAAATGGGACAGCAGAATGTAAATATGTGGTTGAATTGTATTGTAAAATTAACTACCCTCAAACACTTGCAAAGAACTTAAATGTTTAAGAGCAAATTTGTAGAACTGAGCATTTTAGTCTACAGATCTGCGTCAAATAAACAACTGTGAAGTGGACCTTTTTAAGTTTAAGTACTGATTTAAATGATTTTGCATTATTTTAGTATTACATGTGTCACATTGTAATAATTGTACAAATAAGCATGATCAGGACATTTCGCTTGCTTGCCCACTATCATATTGGAACATTTACTATGGTAGTTTGTTATGCAGCTATGTTTTTGTGGATGTATTTAAAAAGTCAAACTTCAAAACTGTTTTAGAATATTATAACCATTTTAGTGCATTTCAGTGTGATCACTTGTATGAGAGTGGTTAAGGTTATCTTGGGAGCTTCATAAAAGTCAAGATGCTTTGTTCTTTGGGTGAAGTTTTTTTGCTAGTGATTTTGGTCAACTTTTCATCTCTATTTTATTTTACAGTTTATTTTTAAAGCTTGTTGTATTTTTATTCAGACAGAATTGTCCGATCTGGAGGCTACATAATTGAAGACGTTGTTGCAGGATGAAAATATGGCAGCGCATATGCTTGCACCGCCAGGCCCTGACAGTTTTCGCCTTTTCACCCGTGAGTCTTTGGCTATCATTGAGCAGCGGATCGCTGAAGAGAAGAACAAAAAACCTAGCAAGCAAGATAGCAGCCACCGAGATGATGATGATCAAAATAAGCTTAAACCAAACAGCGACCTTGAAGCAGGCAGAAGTTTGCCATTTATTTATGGCGACCCCCCTTCTAAATGCATTGCTGAACCATTGGAGGACTTGGACCCTTTTTATATAAATCAGAAAGTGAGTGCCTCGGACAACCAGTTATTAGCTGTTTTTTTTTGCAGGGGAAAACTGTCAGTAGAGGTTGAAGTAGTGGACCTGTGGTTGCAAGTTTAGTTTGATATTTATGATCTGCAAAAGTTAATTGCTTTATTATTGTTTTGGGTGGGGTGGAT
This sequence comes from Hemitrygon akajei, assembly GCF_048418815.1. Lineage (NCBI taxonomy): Eukaryota > Metazoa > Chordata > Chondrichthyes > Myliobatiformes > Dasyatidae > Hemitrygon > Hemitrygon akajei. Next base: position 21,108,259 of record NC_133141.1, on the reverse strand, counting down.
GAAGATAATGGGTCATTTTTTTAATTCTATATTAATCTTTTGATTACTTTAGCAATTTTGAACATATTTCCCTTTTCATATTGGGACCCATAAACTAATTTTCATCCGAACAAGCTTTGTACAGTGCCCCAGTGCCATCATATCTGCATTGCAATAATCACGTACTTGTTTTATTTTAAGTTAATTGGATAATGACTACCAATTCACATAATTTACAGAGCATTTGGTTTTTCTGCTCAAACTGATTTTTATGTGGTTCTTATAGGCAGTCACATAATTGTCTCAGCATGGGTTAAGGTGGGTGGTCATCGTAAATAGTTTAGTGACTGAAATATGGATAGGCCACGAATACACAGATCCGTCACCACTTCAAGCCACGAATGTTCCAGTAAATTAACGTACTAATGCAAAGATGCAACAACAAGAATGGGTGGTTCTTTCTGGTTAAGTGTGCCAGGTTTTCTTTTGCTAATTCCCACTGTTTGATAAGGTGTATGCTTTTGTTTGCTGGTAGGAATAAAATGTTTTATCTCTAAAATTATAGGTTCTCCCAGAAATAGTGTCTAACGTGCAGTACAGGATGGAAAAGGATTGGATAGAACTCTTTGTATATTAGTGTATTAGTGTGTATTAGTTTGTATATTAGTGTTTGCCCATACAAATATTTAAAAACTGTTTGATTTAACCCTGACACTATATATAATGATGTGGGAAAGCAGAAAGGAGAATAATTGCAGGCTAGTTTCTCATGTGCCCCAGTTTTTCCTTCTCAGATGACCCTTGTGGGAATATTTGGAGCAAACACTGGCTGATGCCAATAGAATTGGCAATTCTCTGGATTGAAAAGAAGCCTCACAATTTCATTTTTCATGACTGGGCAACCATGACATGCAAGTTGTGGAGTTGATAGGATTTGAAAAAACTTAAGTTGACAAACTGAGAGTTCTTGTCTGAAAGGTTATCTCTTTATATAACTTCAAGTTCATGAACTGTTTGTAACCGTGTACCCTTAAAATATTTTCTATATATAATATATATAAAATTGACTTATATTTTTGTAAAGATGGCTCAATTGAACAATTGCAAGGACAACTGAGCACTGTGATTGTGGTTCTCTTGGGCTGTTAATTCATTATCTGTTTGGGACTGAGTGGAAACCCAGGTGGTACAAGAACAGGGTTGTGAGGGTCCAGAGTTATTCTGTGTGAAGAAAGGGTTATGTATTTGTGAAGTTTCTGTTCACTTTGCTTTTGAGCAGAGCAAAATTGGTTTTAGGACCACTGGTACTACAGGGGCAGATAGAACTCCAGCTTAGGATGAGTAATATTTCTAGTTGGTAAGTGAAAGATTTAATCTTATTTCAGCAAATGAGGTGGAACAGGAGTTGAGATGGATGAGAACAAAGGCTCGTTTGCAAATCTCTTCCCTCAGTGACACATCATTATTAGGAATGAGGTTCTTTAACCTGGGTTCAAATCCAATCATACTGATGGAGGACTAGTCTTTGAACTGTAATGGTGCAGATTGGAATGAATTTGGGCAGTCACTACTCAGTTCTGTGTGGGCTAGGAAACGTGGCATAAAATAGTCCACAACTTGGGAATTCTTCAAGTTTGTTCCCAGCGACCACTGGTGTGATGTGCAAGTCTGTGCCAGTAATTTAACCTTGATTGTGAGGCACAAGATGGATGTAGAGAGAGGATTATTCTATTAGCTGATGAGAAATTGGGGAAAATGTCCACCTTTGAGGCATTTGAGTCTTATTTTTTTTGTAGCTTGGCTTTCATATTTGTTCACTAATATTTGTGCTTGTAGCTTTTTCATTGTGGAATATTGTGGGAAAATGTGCTGCAGCAAACCAGTCTTCCAGTGTTATGAATTAGGCACTAGCAAAAATGTGCCAATAAGAAACAGATATTTCTCCATTCTTTTTAATTAATCCTTTTCATCTGAAGTGACGGATCCTTGTAAATGTCACAGAGAAGCATAACAGTGTTCTGCAGTCTGTCTTTATTTTCCTCAAATCTAATGGTCTGATGCAGCTGATCTTTTGTGTGCCATCCTTGCTGTAGTGATGCTGTTGGCATTCTCTGATTACGTTCTGTAAATGGGCAATACCGTCTACATGTGGTCAGTTTTCTATTCACAGTAAATGAAAGGACAAGATCTGTGGTCCAGGGCTCCACCAATCCTGACTAAGTAGAAGTAAGTCAGTAAGTAATGCTTGATTGATGCTGAACTTGGCTTTTGGAAGTTTGGAGTAGTTCTAAACTTCAGATCTAGAGATCTAAAAGAGCAAATGACCTGGGCTGCTGAGCATATATTTCTATTTATCCATACTGCAGCACACAAATAAGCTATCACCTGAGTTCAAGAGTTGCTGCTGAGTAGTGGTCTGTTTCTAAATGCTACTGTTCACAGAAAAAGAGACCCTTAAAACAGTAAGTTTATTGACTTTGTCCTTGCCATGGTTTAAAGCTCTGTCTCTTTGATTTCCCCCAGAGCTACTTGCGTTCTGGAGTGCTCTCCCCAAATGTGTGAGCCTTTTGCTGTGCATTGTGTGATTTGTAAACTGTGACTTCAGTAGAATTGCCCTCAAAATTCATTTTACTTTTATTTATTTAGAGATACAGCACAGAGTAGGCACTTCCAGCCCTTCGAGCTGTGCCACCCAACAACCACTGATATATATCTAGCCTGATTATGGGACAATTGGGATGTGAAGAGGATGTCTCATTTAGTGGGGGAGTCTAGGGCACAGCTTTAAAATAGATGTCCATTTAGTACGAGGCAAGGAGAAATTTCTTAGCCAGAGGGTGGTGAATCTGTGGAATTTGTTGCCACAGGCAGTGTGGAGGCCAGGTCACTGGGTGCATTTAAGGTGGAGATTGATAGGCTCTTGATTAGTCAGGGTATGAAAGGTTATGGGGGGGGGGGGGTGTGTGAGAGAGAGATTTGATGGGCTGAATGGCCTAATTCTGCTTCTATGTGTTATGGTCTTGTGGTTGAATTTACAATGACCAATTAACTTACTAATCCGTATGATTTGGACTGTGGGAGGAAACCCACTCATTCCATAGGGAGAACACACAAATCCCTTACACAGGTCACCAGGATGGAAATTCAAACACCAATGCCCTGAGTTGTAATAGCATTGCACTAACTGCTACACCACTGTGGTGCCCAGTCCCAGTCCCATTTTTAATAAGTATGAGCCCACAGCACAAGTTTGCCAGAGTCAGCTGCTGTAGAAATTGGGAAATGTCACATTGATGCAGTAGGTGCTGTTGGATGGGACCGATGTCTGTATAGCACCAACATTGCGTTGCATACCTACAGATGAAATGTGTGACCTGATATTTGATAATGATGCTGAGTATCTTAAATGAGAGATTATTTCATTCTGTATACAAATATCTTGTGCCTCAATTAGCACAGAATGCATCTTTTTGAAGACTGTCTTCAACCAGTTAGTGCACAGATATGGGAGGAGCTAGTTGACTTGCAGGTGTTTCCAGATGTCAGCAGTAAACCTCTTTGATGGAGTTACTAAGTAAACACTGTTGGTGGGAACTGTCAATTTGGTCCAGCACATTGTCAATAATTTTCCCATTTACGTTGTCCAGGAGAAAAGCTGAATAAATGACCCCATAATGTTGGCTAGAAATGCTTCTATAGAGGCTGGTGAATAGGATTTGTTTGATTAATTAATTGATTATTGAAGGGTAAGCCACTATCCTTGAATTTGTTTATGCCAAAGAAGAATAATGGTTCATGTTGAAAGGATAGATATTGGTATTGGTATAAGTTTTATACATGTTGAACAGTTCCGTTGCTTTCCTGGGTTTGCTCAGCTTAAACTGTATATGGGATGTGGAAATTTAATTGTTTGGGGCTAAGATGCTGAGTAAAATTAAAATTTCAAAAATGGTAAAAGAGTAAAGCAATCAGGCCAAGAATGAAATGTGTTCATCAATTGCTGATGGTTATGTCCCTTTGTTTATTTACCCGTATGCACCAGTGAAATAGCATCACTGGCACTTGGCATCATATAAGCAGTATTCACAAAAAAACAAATTAAGCATAAACCCTATTCTTGCAAGAAAGAGCACAACTGGAGCAAATTTAGAAAAAAGGAAGAGACATCTGTTTGGTGCAAAGTGATTAAAGTGGTTATAGTGTTGCTAAACTACTGATAAGGATTGTGAAGAGCGGAATGGCTGAAGGGAAATAGCTGTTCCTGGACATGGTGGTGTGGGGCTTCAAGCGTTTATACCTCCTGCTCAATGGGTAACAGCAAGAAGAGGACCTAGTTCTGGTGACGGGGTTCTTTGGACATTGCCTTCTTGAGGCAGTGCCTCCTGTAGCTACTACAGATGGTGGGGAGGAATGTGCCTGTGATGTGTTGGGCTGAGCCCACTGCCCTCTGCAGCCTCTTGCGTTCCTCCTCTCCCACATGTATTGCTTCTCTCTTGTGTTACCCAGACTATGCTTTGTTACCTAAGCCATTGATTCCATTCTCAAGGCAATCCTTCGTATTGTTTCTGAAGCTTCTGCACCCTTTCTTGAACTGCTGTCACTTTTGCTTGCCTCCTTTAAGCTAGTTATTTCCTCAGTGAGGCTGCTTAGTTACAGTTGCTATCAGAGTTGCCATTTCTCTCTGTGGTGGCTTCATTCCTTTCTGATGTTACCCTTCTGTCTATTGTCTTGCCTGTCATATCCATAAGATTGTCAATTTGCTTTTCCAGAAACACCCAGCAGGTCAGGCAGCATCTGTGGAGAGAGAAACAAAAAGAACCAATTCAGATCAAAAGTCCTTTCATCAGAACAGTTAAAATGAGAACTTGGGGCTTTCACATGAAGCATTTTGCTCTCAAGTGCTGCTCGACTTGCTGAGTATTTCCAGCATCTTCTGGTTTTATTTGGAGTTTCACTCTCTGCAGAATTTCATTTTTGTCTACCTTAATTTCCACAAAACAACAGATATAATTTTGGTGGGTACTTCATAAATCTTCTAATCTTAACTACTGCAAGTTCAGGCCAACGCTTAATTCCATCTCATCCATGACTTCTCAGTAAACACATTTGTGACTTCAATTCTACTTGCGCTATTGAACTACGGGAGTAGGCCTAGTTTTGATTGAGGAATGGCGATCTACCATGTCTTGGGGAAAAGCTCTGAGGAAATAAAAACTATGCTTATATTATTTTTGCAGGAAGATTTATTTTCATTAGTTCAGTCTCCCAGTAGCAATATTTCTAGTTGTCTATGTCTTGTAACTACTTGTAGGTCAACTAACTATTTGGGGGACAAATTGGTGTTCATAAAACCTTTCTGGGGCCCTGTGGCTTAACCATTTCCACATGAGCTTATTAAGCTAGTGAGAGATTTACAGGACATCACACATTTGTCTTTTTATTGTGATGCTGGATGTATTGCCATGCTGCTAAGTAATTATAATTCTAAAGTGGTGGGAGTTAACAGGCTCAAAGTTGTCACTTTCATGTCCATAAACTGAAGTGATAACCAAGTGTCATCATTTCAGAAGATTTGTGCTGGGTCCAGCACGTAAGTGCCATTACAAAGAAAGCACGACAACGCCTCTACTTGGAAGATTGTGAAGACTCAGCATGACATCTAAAACTTTGACAAACTTCTGTAGATGTGTGGTGGAGAGTATATTGACTGGTTGCATCATGGCTTGGCATGCAAACACCAATCCCCTTGTACGGAAGAGCCTACAAAAAGTACTGGATGTCGCCCAGTCCATCACAGGTAAAGCCCTCCCACCATTGAGCACATCTACATGAAGCATTGTCGCAGGAAAACAGTATCCATTATCAAGGACCCCCGCCATCCAAATCATGCCCTCTTCTCGCTGCTGCCATCAGTAAGATGGTACATGAGCCGCAGGACCCACACCATCTGGCTCAGGAACAGTTATTACCCCTCACCCATCAGGCTCTTGAACCAGAGGGGAAAAATTCACTCAACTTCACTTGCCCCATCACTGAACTGTTCCCACAGCTTATGGACTCACTTTCAAGGACTCTTCGTCCCACATTCTCGATATTTCTTGCTTATTATTATTTGTTGTGTTTTGCACATTGGGTGTTTGTCCATCCTTTGATTTTTATTGTGGTTGTTGTATTTACTGTGAATGCCCACAAGAAAATGAATCTCAGGGTTGTATATGGCGACATGTGCCAGTATGTGCAGTACTTTAAATTTACTTTGGACTTTGAAAACAAAAAAAAAATCTTCCTCGTAGCTTGATTGATTACCTTTGAGATGGTTGCATATTTGTAGAATGCAGTTGGAAAATAGTTGAATGAATCGATAATGAATTTGTATATATGAAGGCCAGTGCTGGCTTAACCCAATGATATCACTCACAGTTTGAGGCCTCTTGAAATGTGTTTTCTGTAATATTCTTTACTCCTAGAATCTGCTGGCCAGAAACCTATTGAGAGTAAAGTTTTATGTTTGGTTGTTGGAAGTGGAAAGCCAAGGATTTTAACAACTTTCTTTAGCATTTTTTTCTCAATCAACTGTTATTCCATCACTTTTTGAGATCTTGCTGATTGTAGAGTGGTTGCTGTGTGAGCTTAGAAAAGACATTGAATTTCAGAGTAACTCCTGATAAGTGAAGCTCTTAAATTTCACTTGAGATGTGATTTCATGGCATATTAATCTCAGTTTGTGGAAGACATGACCACAGAACATTGTGTTCTTCTTTGGACCTTGCTGATCTTTGGTGCAGTTGGGCTGGAAGCATATTTAAACTGAGCTGTTTGGCATTTTTATCTGCCTGTTCAAGGTCATTGGTTCTGGATTACTGAAGGTGCGTTAGAATTCCTTTACTGGTGGAATCTAAAAAAGAATAATGACCCATGTGCTTGCAGGTATAACATCCTTTGCTGCTTAGCCTTGTGTTTAGATTCACCTTCAGTTATTTTGCAGGAGATTTTTAGCTTTCATTCTCATGATAATTTGGCCAAATTTAAATCTGTTCCTTGATGATGCGGCTTGTTTGTTTAATACAACACATGAAATACAAAATTGTGAAATCAAAGAATCATTTTAGTTTTCATACATTTTGATTACAGTCTGAACTGGTGTTTGGAAATTTAACTGCAAAGGCATGTATCATTCAGAGAAGCAATCCTGTTTGTTCCTATGAATATTTTATTTCATTTAATTAGATGTTTCTGTAAAGTACAATGGAAATGGGTATTTACTGTTACTTAATATTTTGAGAACACTTTTTGGTGTTAGTTTGACCAAATCAAACCAGTAGATGTAGATGGAAAATAATCCTGAAGAGATAAAAGCCCCAATAGTTTAGGAAGTATGATATTAACACCAAGAGCCCACTGAACATGATTTTACCCTCTGCATGCAATATGAACAGTAATAATTTATTTTGAGCAATTGTTTTGCCATGCTAACACAAGTGTGTGTGGGGGAGGGATTAAATGCAGTCATTTGTGCTGTAAAAGTTAGAAGCTGTCCCTTTAAACAAGGTGTCCTTTCAGAAAAGAGGCCATTCGCAAAAATCAGCTATGGCAATTTCTTTCTGCCTGTTACAATGAAAACCTTGCTTGATTTCACTTCCTGTCCTTTGTGTTCACCCTTTTACCCCACCTCCCTTTTTGCTTCTTGACTCTGTTCTTTTTCCTTGTTAATCTCTCATCCACACAACCTTCCTTTCTCTCCCTAGGACAGGGGTACCCAACCTTTTTTATGCCATGGACCTATGCCATTAAGCAAGGGGATCGAGGATCACAGGTTGACAACCCCTGCCCTCGTCTGATATTCTTGTGTATAGATGCTCACTGTCTAGTTATGTGAAGGCAGTGTAGAGCAAAATCAATCGATTTTATGCAAGTAAAATATTTTGACAAGTGTGTTGGAATTGACGATGTACTGCATTAAACAGCATAAAGAGAGACTAGTGGATATGGGGTATTCAAATTTTTCTAGGAATAAGATCTCGAGAGAGATGGGCTAATGTACTAAACTGGGTTGAAGATTGGTTAGTGGACAAGGCACAGGAATAAATGGATTGTGTTCATGGGGAACTGCAAAAGTCAATATTTATATTGTGCCTAGGTTGATGTTGCTGAATAAACAGTGTAAAATGTCCAAATTCTTAGACAATGTAAAGGAAAGTGGGATGTAAATGTAAAGCAATGAGCAAGATGTAAGAATGTTAAGAAATACTCACAAATGAATAAGCAAATTGTCAAATGGACTACGATGCTTGGGATTGGCAAAAAACACGGAGAAGCAGATTTTTTAAAGAATTGAACTTATTATTATCATATTACTCTTTGGCTGGGTGGGGTGAAATTTATTCGTCTTTGTCCAAAAGTAAACCAAGCTTAGTTTGCTGTCATTGAATACTCTTAAAAGGAAAATGGCAAGTTGGTCTTCATTGCAAGGAGTTGAAAGCAGCGAAGTCTTGCTGCAGTTGTACTGAGCGTTGGGACTATACTTGGAGCATTGTGTACGGCTTTGCTCTCATTTAAGAAATGAACTACTTGGAGCAGGGCTTCCCAACTTTTGAATGCCATGGAACCCTACCATTAAACAAGGGGGTTGTGGACCCCAGGTTGGGAACTCCTGACTTAGAGAGAATACTATGTATGAAGTCTTGATTCTAGGATGAAAGGGATGTACTCTAAAGAGAGAATGAGGTTGCATTGTCTGGAACTTAGTAGAATGAGAGATAATTTTGAAGCACATTGAAGTTTTAGAGGACTTGGCTGAGTAAATGGTGAAATGCTGTTTTCTCAGACTAAAACGTTGAGAACAGCTTCAAGATCAGAAGGTGGCCATTTAGGATTTGAGATGAGGAAAATACTGCTTCTATTTGAAGGTTGTGAATCTTTGGAGTTGTATGGGCTGTTCAATCACTCTGTGTATTTAAGACTTGGTTCAATAGGGATTTTGGCCATTAAGGGACTTGGGATGGGGGATCAAGCAGGAAAGTGGGAGTGATGTACAAGTTAGCAATCTTGAATTCTGAGCAACCTTAAGTCTTGGCTCTTATGTTTGATGTGGCAGAGAAGACTGCAATGGATTTTCTGATCTGAGTAAATCAAAAACAGTTATATTACTCCACACTTATTTCCCTGCTTTAAGGTAATATAATTGTCCCTTAAACAGCACGCTGACCTTTCTGTAATCTACTAGTACAGCCAAGCACATCAGCAAGTGTGTGCCAAAGCAAATTCCTCCAAGCCTCTCTTAATCCTGTGGCAATTTCTTATAGGTTCTGTATGAAGTAAATTTGTATAGTTACATGTTAATTCCCATGGGCTTGAAGTCATGTTTAGATAGGGCAAGTTTCAGAGGAGGAGTGAGGAAGGAAAATAGACAAACGGAATCAGTTTTTTAAAAAAAGGAGACAGCAAAAAATAGCAAATATATACAGTACTTGTTGGGAGTTTTCTGTTGCCAAGTACAATGGAGGGTAGGAATCAAATGGTTCATTGTTGGAGGTGAAGTGGGACCTTGGACTATGGAGTATTGTCGGTTCATAGATCAGAAAATGAAAGTTATTCTGTTAAGTACTTAATTGTTAATGAAGTGACGGTCTGGTATGGGAAATCTGTGGCAGAAATGGAATTTGAAGTTGGTCAAGACAAAGCTGAAATGAGTGTTGTAAATAGCATCTGTGAGGAGGAACGAAAAGAGTCAGCATTCACAAGACCAGAAAAACATGACAGACAAAACCATTTTTAAAGAAATAATGAACTGGGCAGAAGATGTTTGGACCCATTTCTCTACTCTTTCTTTCCCCCACTGCAGAATCGTACAAAATAGTAATGTACACAATAGGATAGCACACAACAGTGATGTTTTTGTGCCAGAATTCAAGGCAAAAGCTGATCATTACACAAGCAAAAATAGTTTAAATACTAATAGCAGTTTCATGAATCTGTTGTCTGGGAACAGTAGTTGTAAACTGAAATTATTAAGCTCCTTGTTAAAGTCAGAATATTTGATAAGATTAGAGCAGCATAGAGAACTTGGACAATGTGGAAGTGATCAAAGACTCGATCATGCTGGCAAATGAGTGTTGTTAGCAAGGAGATCACCCAACACAGGAGATTGTAGGGAGAAGAGTGAATGCACCATACTAAATTTAAAAGTTCCGTTACCTGGTAGTTGCATTATGTGGAAGCAGTATTTCTGGCCCTGAGTAGCGAGGGTAAGGCACAGGTATTGTTCTTCCTGTAGTTTCAGAGGAAAGCAAATGAATGTAGAAGACAATATTTGTGGACTAGAATGGCATGGAGGGATAGTTCATGTTCAGAACATTCAAAGGGAAGGATGTTTGGCGTTGGTGTTGTGATGGAAATGACAAAAATAATGAGCTATTGAATATAGAAGCTGGCTGAGTGTTCCTCGAGGTAATGGTGCACCAGAAAAGCAGGAATGATCCCGGACATGAAGGGGTTAATGTATGAAGCGTGTTTGCTGGTCCTGGCCCTGTGGACCTGTACTTGCTGAAGTTTAGAAGAATGAGAGAGGATCTCATTGAAACTTGTCGAATATTGAAAGGCCTAAACAGAATAGACATAGAGGATGTTTCCCATAGCAGGCAAGTCTAGGACCAGAGGTCACAGCCTCCGAATGCAAGGACGTCCACATCTCTGCACTTCCTTGTGGTCTTGGGCAGAGCGGTTGCCATACCAAGCTGTGATGCACCTGAATAGAATGCTTTCTGTGCTGAGGGCCAACAGGGACATGGCAAATTTCCTTAGCTTTTTGAGGAGTGTGCCTGTGTGTTTTCTTGACTGTAGCATCACGTGGCTGGGCCAGGACATATTGATGTTTATGCTGAGGAACTTGAAGTTCTCAACTATCTCCACCTCAGTACCATTAATAGAGGTGGGAATGTGCTCTGCCCCACTTCCTGACGTAAATGTCACGCTGTTTAGATTAATGGAGTAATGTAAGCAGAGAATTAGAGGGAAGAATGGCATCAGAAGTACATGGAAGGTTAAAAACAGCCCAAGGACATCAATATCCATAGGTTGTTGAAATTGAAGACACTTGAAGGGAGAAATGATATAGTGGAATGGGATGGCTTGGCAAAGAGTGCACCTTGGCTCTGGAGCAGAAGAAAGCACGCACATGGGTGTGTGGCATTCATCATAATCCAATCCCCAACCAGAAAAGCACTTGTATAATTGATGATTTCAAGTCACGAGCAGTTGCTGAAAGAAAGGCATTTGCCAATTTGCAAATGACCTTAAATCCCACTACAATTTTGCAAAGAATTCCCAAGAGTTTAAGAAAATGGAAATAGTGTGCCATTGAGGTTAGTGCAAACCCTGATTAGGCCAAAGCTGAAATGGTAAAATATTTAGATGCGCTTTTTTTTTAATACAAGGAATATAACATGCAAGTGTGGTAACCAATTATTTTAGTAAAGACATGGGAGAGGTGAGAAAGAAAGAGGACGAGAACAAAAGAAAGGAAGCTTTAGTCATCATAACTTGACATCCCAGACCTCGATATAAATTGCACTTTATACACCAATGATTCTCAGTGATATTTACATTGTTGAAAGATTGCTTCAGTTGTATCTGTTTCAGAGAATTACAAATCTGAGCACAGAAAGAAGAGATTCGCTTTGCGGCTTCTCAATTTCCCTTCCTCTCGATCTACATTTATTATATTTTGTTTACATCTGCTGTTTTGAAAGTTAGGATTGTCTGAATGCTTGTGGAAATTCATTTTATATCTTTGTGCTTATTTGTAACCCAGTAGATAGAGAAATTATCGCGTAACGTTGCAATCCTTCCCCCACCAGCCCAAACACTATCATGCATTCTAAATAGCATCTTGCATTGTATTCTCCTTGTTCATAATTCTTATGTAAAAGTGATCTTTCATTATTTACAGCACAATATTTTAGAAAGCTCCCTGTATCTTGTTCTAACCTTTAAGCAAATATAGCCCTAATTGGTGTTTCTTTTTAGAACTTTGCCCTCATAGTTGTCATTCTAATTACTTACTATGCATTGTGTTTTTCCCTTGATTTTAAAAAATTCTATAATGGCATTTACAAAACTCTACCATGTAAATGTCCTTGATTTTTTTTTTATTCTGTGTTTCATAAAAACCCTTTCATCTTTAGCTTTCCCTCCACACCCTTGGTTTCCTGCACTTTTTGAAATGCTGTCCCCTATACCCTTCCCTCCTGATCAGCAAACCAATGGATCTGACAGACTCTTGGACCCCTTTTTTCCAGCACGTTGCTAAAAATATCACTAATACTTGATAAAGAACTAGTCTGCATCATAGTTCCCAAATTGTTCCAAATTTGTCTGCATTGAGCTGCATTCCCATGTCTCCTTTGGATCCTCATACTAAAGTCTCATTCTGGCACAGCAATCGTCTAGTTTGATGCGTGAATATTATTTTTTGGTCAAGTTTAAGCCAAAACCTTTTTCGTTTCTTGCTCTTGTAAGTAGACAAAACATCTTAAAGGCACTATTTTAAAGAGCGAGGGAGTTAACCATGGAATTTTGGCCAACGTTTGCCATGCAATGCTACTAAAATGGATTCCATGGTCATTATCGTATTGATGGGTATGGAAGCTTGCTGTTTGGGCATTTGGTGCTGTGTCCTCCAACACAACAGTGGCTGCACTTCATTGTTTATAAAGTGTTTCTGGACATTCTTTGGTCTAAAGCACTACTGGACCTGCTGAGTTCATCCAGCATTTTTTCCCCGTGTTCCTACCTCATTGTTTCCATTTTTTTTTTGCACTTTTTTTTGGTTTGTAATTTGTAGATTTTTTGCGTCTTTGCACTGTACTGCTGCTGCAAAACAAATTTCATGTCATATTTGATTGAGGTCATGTAAAGTGCTTTGTAAATGTAAACCTTTTATTAATATGTTTCCCAATTCCATGCCAGCACTTTTTGGCCTTAGTTGTGTGCATACATTCAAATTGTCAATATGCAGAATACAACAGAGGTCTCAACAACAATCCTAGTGCGCATCACTCTTTCTGTCTTGTGAACCCTGTAATCGTGTATCTATTCAACTTGTCACTTTGTTGTTAATATCACAAGGCTTAACTGTTGTGACAAATTGGGTCCATCACCAGTAGTGTATTGATAAGCCCATAATTTACACAGATGCGTATTGGTAGGTTAAAATTGCATGCTTGTTTCCTTTAATATATTTGCTGCAGTGGTATAAGGTGATTTGAAGCAGCTTAATGCAAAACAATTTGACTTTTAATTTGTAGTGATTCAGAAAATTAGAGCAGATTTTGGCTAGCAATCCTAGGTCTTGTTAATATTTTATGCGACTTTGCTCAACTCATTTGTAGAGTTGTCATTTAAAGTCGTCAGAACAGAATAGTATTTGGTATTTCTGAAGAGGGCTCTGGTTGTATACAAATGAACATTATGGAAACTTAGAAGGTTGAGTAAAACAAGAGAAGAGCAAAGATTTTTCTGATAAAGAAACAATTCCTTTATTTAGAAACATAGAAAGCGTACAGCACAATACAGGCCCTTCGGCCCACAAATCTGTGCTGAACATTTCCTTACCTTTTGAACTACCTAGGCTTACCCATAGCCCTCTATTTTTCTAAGCTCCATGTACCTATCCAGGAGTCTCTTAAAAGACCCTATCGTTTCCGCCTCCACCACCGTCGCCAGCAGCCCGTTACTTCCTGCTACCACCAACAACAAACACTCAGCACACTTGAAATGCACCAGAAAAGATATTTAATTCATGACATTTGTGAAAAAGGAGTTGATCTTTGGTAGATTAAAAGCACTGGAGGTTTTGTATATGAGGTGGAGCAAGGAAGTGGTGGGTAATTGTAATACTTTCCAACACTTCAAATCTCAACTAAAGCTACCTTGAACTAGATCAAAGAGAGAGAGGTCAAGGTTTATGTATAAGGGCTTGGGCAGGTAACCAATATCTTCCTGGTGATGGGTCAGTTGCTGAAGGTTTTCAATATAAGTTGTGCATCACCGTTAATAATGAAATCTGTTTGTAATTGCTGTCAAATGGTTTTCCTGCTGTCTATAAACCTGTAACGCACAAAGAGGTTGGGACTGGAACTGTTTGTGGGGAAGGAGCAGTGGAGAGTGTAGCGAGTTAAGTACTTCTGCCTCAAATGAGAAAGTAAGGTATTTAATCAGGATAGTGCTGGTATTGGGGTTCAGTGTAGTTTTGTTCTTTAATGATGTAATTCTCCTACATTGTTCTTTTGCCATTTTGGTTGATCAGTGAGCACTTTAATTGTATACAATGGCTTAAAATGAATTGTGGTGCTAGGTGTTCCCTGTTTGGCCATCATGAATGGCACTATCTGCCATATTAGACCATAAGGTAGAGCAGAAGTAGGCCATTCAGCCCATCGAGTCTGCTCTGCCATTCCATCATGGCTGATTTATTTATTTATTTCCATCACTGCTTAACCCCATTCACCTGCTTTCTTCCCATAATCCTTAATGCCCTTACTAATCAAGAACCTATCAACCTCAGCTTTAAATATACCAAATGACTTGACCTCCACAGCCATTTGTGGCAATGAATTCCAGATTAATCACCATCTGGCTAAAGAAATTACTCTACATCTCTGTTCTAAAGGGATATCATTCTATTCTGAAGCTGTGCCCTCTGGTCCTAGATGCCCCCATCACAGGAAACATTCATTCCACGTTCACTCTATATAGGCCTTTTTAAAATTTTTGCTAGGTTTCAGTGAGATTCCCCACCCTTCATTCTTCTAAATTCTAGCAAGTGCCGGCCTAGAGGTCATCATACCATTAACCCTTTCATTCTCATGAACATTCTCTTGATCCTCTCCAATACCAGCACACCCTTTCTTAAATCATGGGCCCAAAACTTCTCACAATACTCCAAGTGCGGTCTGACCAATGTGTTATTGAAGCTTCAGCATTACATCCTTGCTTTTATATTCTGGAATTCTCAAATGAATGCTAACACTGCATTTTCCTTCCTTACTAATGTAACCTGCAAGTTAACCTTGGAATCCTGCACAAAGGCTCCCAAGTTCCTTTGCACCTCTGATTTCTAAATGTTCTTCTTGTTTAGAAAATAGTTTACACTTCATTTTACCAAACAGCATAAGCACATACTTCCCTTCATTATACTCCATCTGCTTTTTTTTTGGCTCATTCTCATAATCTAAGTCCTTCAACAGACTCCCTGCTTCCTTAGCATTCCCTGTCCCCCTACCTACCTTTGTGTCACCTGCAAACTTGGCCACAAAGCCACAAATTCCGTTGTCCAAATCATTGACATACAACATGAAAATAAGCAGTTCCAACAAAGACCCCTGTGGACCAGCACTAGTCACTGGCAACCAACCAGAATAGGCCCCCTTTCTTCCCACTCTGCCTCCTGCCAGTCAGCCAATCTTCTATCCATGCTAGTATCTTTCCTGTAATACCATGGGCTCTTAGCTTCTTTTGAAGCCTCATGTATTGCACCTTGTCAAAAGCTTTCTGAAAATCCAAGTCAATGCAATATTAGAGAAGCGAATGCTATTGTCTCTATTTTAGACCACATCAAGATTTGATTGATTGCGCTAACCTTGTTCTGAGATGTAGCAATGTAGTTAAATTAGTAGATGAGGAATTGAGGTCTAGAGCAATGAACTGGAGAT